>NC_084798.1:136186962-137546912 GCF_963169125.1 Humulus lupulus | reverse complement strand
CGGGAGGGCATAATTGGTTTATGTGTGAATTCATTGATTAATGCATGATTGTATGATAAGTGTAACGCCCTACATCCTTAGAGCCGTTACTAAGTGAGTTTAAAATTGTGCTTTCAACTCGTTAATTGAGGTTTTAGGTCAAACCGTGTAACTAAGCCACAATTAAAAAGAAAACATTGAAGAAAGTAGTTTTTCATAGCTAATCATAAAAGTTTTCACCTGGGATCCCCAAACATAGTTTAGAAAATATTTACAATACAAAACTGATCAGAGTCAACTAAACGACAAAATCTAAGTTCATTTACAAGCATCTCCCAAAATCCCCTAGCCGTGGCAGCCAGGCTGGCCGGACATGTACACACCGCCTCACGCCAGCTGTGCTCATGGTTGGTTGATCTTCTCTTTACCCTTACCTGCACCACAGAGCATCTGTGAGCCGAAGCCCAGCAAGAAAACCCATAACAGATAACATAAGCAATACATAAATCGAACATATAAACAGGCCACCATTGGCTAAATACATACGTCCTAGCCGTCCCAGGCGTTTACCGAACCCAACCATGCTCTTAGGATATCCCAGGTATCCTGTTAGGGTCTCGCCCTGGCAACCTGCACCCCACGAGCTCAACGCCGCTCCCGGCCTCAAGCCGTTCTCGACCTTGCACTCATCGTGCTTGATGCTGTTCCCGGCCCCACGCCGTTCCCAGTCTACACCGTTCCCGGATCATGCCGATCACACATATAATATCAAACACGATATAGCAACAAGCACATAATTCAAGCATAAACAGATAAAGAGCCCTGCTCTGCAATTCTAGTATATAGGGCTCGGCCCTGCACACAAGCTCTATGGAAACAGGGGTTTTCTTACCTGAGTTCCAAGCTTCCTGAGAACCGATGCCCCGAGCACAGTCTGTTAATGTGAGCCTTGCCGAAAACCTAGACACAATACATTAACAACATCGTCCATCAAATTCTAACCCAATAAATAACCTCAAACCATAACCCTAACCTCCGGGGCTTTGAATTCTATCAATTCGGATGATAAAATCCATCCCGAGCCTTACCCTTTGAGTTCCCAAGTCTAAAATATCATTAAAATCCAAACTGGCACTAAGGGTCGCGGCCCCTCCAACTAGAGCCGTGGCTAGCCTCAAAACAGAGGCTAGCTCTCCACTGACCCCCACGCGGGACGCGGCGCGCCCTGCAAGCGCCGCGGCGCGCTTGAATTCTCTCAGCCTCCCATGGCAGTGCGCGCACGTGGGCCGTGGCGCACCCCTCCTAGGGCCGCGGCGCTATAGAGCGAACCCAGATTTCTACACCAGTTTTCCATCCCTCCTTCAAGCCAATTCCTACCAAACCAAGCTAACATTCCCAGCTAATAACACCATCATTCCATCTTAATTTCAACACCAAAACCCAACAGAAATCTACTCCAAAATACAACTAGAACACCCAAAAACAGCCTAGATTCTTCCCACATGCAAAGCTTGAAAACACAGCTGAAACTTGAACATAACTTCCATGGAAAACTTACCTCATGCTGAATTCAAACCCCTGATGTTGAACCTTAATCCACAAGCCTTAAGCTTCTGAGTTAACACAGCTGAATCCCCTTGCTTATGCTAGCTTGCACCAAGAATTTCCTTTGAGTTTCCTCTTGAGTTTTACCTTAGGAAGTGAAAGAGAGAGGAAAGCTAAAGCTATCTTCAGTTCTAGGAAGGTATGGGTCGGTTTCTCAAGGTTTCTAAACAGTTCCTTTCTTTTATTTGTTTTATATAACTTTAGTCTAAAGGTTACTTCAAGGCTCGGGGTACCGAAACGTCCCCGAGGGCAAAAATGGTAAATTCCCCAAATATTCCCGCCTAGGCATTCTATCCTCAAATATATCTCCAAATATTTATTTCTATGTCCCGGTAATCCCATAACTCAACTAATACCCGATTACCCCTCGACTCGCCCCGAGTCCGAATCTCAACCCCGTTGTGTCTCTCTGGCTAACCGCTCCCCAGGACTGTCTCGGATCGTGCTGTACAGACATATCACACATATACAACATACATCTCATTTATCACATTTATGCCCCTAATATCCAGACGGGGACCACATGCACATTTAACTCAATTAAACATGCATCATAATCATATATACACATAAATTCACATATAAGCATATTAAACCACTTATTGCCCTCCAGGCACACTAATCAAGGCCCTAAGCCTGATTAGCAAATTTGGGTCGTTACAATAAGCATGCTTGTTTGATTATATGAATGTAAGTGTGGTTAAATGTTATATCTGTGAGAACCACATTATTATGTGGGTAGATCTACATTGTGCGACTTGAGGCAATCCTAAGGAGCTAGATAGCGGGAAAGTCACAACGGGGCTTAATATTTGACTTGGGGCAAGTCAAGGGGTAACTCGGGTATTAGATGATTATCTAGGTTATCGGGTCATGGAAATAAATATATGGAGATATGTTTGAGGTTAGGAAGCTTGGCGGAATTATTGGGGAATTTTACGGGTTTGCCCTCGGGGATGTTTCTGGCACCCCGAGCCTCGAGATTGACTTAATTAACCAAGGGTTAGACTAAAAAAAATAGAAATCGGTAGAATAAAACACAAACCGACCTATTTTGCTCTTCTCTTCCTTCCCCTCTCTCTCTCAAAGACAAAACCACTGGAATTTAAGGGAAATCAGCTGGGAATTCAATGGTTTGGGTTGGAATCTTGAAGGTTTAATCTAGTGCTCAGCTAAGGAAACTCAGCCAAGATTAAGGTAAGGGCTGAATCATATTTTTTAGCATTAAAATTATGATTTTTGGCTGAGTAATAAGGGTGTTTATGGTTTTGATGTTTAAGGGTTGAATTAAAGCTGAGAAGCTTGGATTTTAGCTCAGGAATCTATTAAGGAAGTAGTTCAACAAAGAAGATAAGATTCAATTCGTCATTTAGAGGTTAAAATCTGAGTTTGCATGACTGGGTTTTTGGTGTTTTGAGCTGCTGGGTTTCAGGAATCAAAATGGGATTTTAGTAAGTTTTTAAGCTGGATATATGTTGGATTATGCTGTTAGAATCATGTTAAAAGTTTTGTGATTAATGGGTTTTGAATTAGGGTGCTTTGGGGTGGTTTTGAATAAGGTTAGGATGTTAGATGTGGTGGATTTTTTGGGCATGAAGGGTTGGGCCGTGACTTTATTCTAGAGCGTTGCGGCCCTACAAATGAGAGAAGCCAGGGAGCTCGGCCAAAGGGGAGCGCCGCGGCGTCACAAGGCAGGGTCGCGGCACATGTCTGCATACTGAGGGGCTTGGGTTCTATTTTAGGGGAGGGCCACGGCTAGGTTTCAAGGGCCGCAGCCGTTAGGTACATTCTTGATCTTTTGGGGATTTTAAGCGCAGAAATCTAACTTAGGGTGCTCGGGATCGATTCCCCCACCGTGCTTGGCGGAATTCAATGTCCCAGATGCTAGAACTATACCCGGAAACCTTTACTAGGATATTAATGGCATTTATTACCTTTGTTGTGACTAGGTTTTATGCTAAGGGTCGGGAAACGGATCGTGCTCAAGGGACATCGCTTGTAGTCAGTGAACGTGGAAATTAAAGGTAAGAAAACTGCACCCAGTTGTGTAATTGTAAAGGGACTAAGGGTTCCCTAATATGTATGCCTTGAAAGGATGGTATTATGCCATGTAAATAGTAAAAAAATGGCCTAAGAGCGCCAAGGTTACACTAGCGCACAAGGCGCGGCTCGGCCACTGGTAGCCGAGGACAGCTTATTATGCACTGAGCTAGATTTAAGTGGGCCGGAGTCAGTGGGATAAACAAAGGGTGCGGCCTAAGTTTTCGGCCCTGATAATCATGTAACTTGATTGTTCTTAACGTCTAATTGCATCTTTGATTATGAGTACATGTTATGTGGTTAATATGAGTGCTATGTGTTTGATCATGCCTGAAGGGTTAATTATCTGTTATTGTTGTTTGTGATGCATATTCTGTTTTCTTGCTGGGCCTTGGCTCACGGGTGCTATGTGGTGCAGGTAAAGGCAAGGGAAAACTTGATCAGCCCTGACTTAGAGAGCTTTGTGAGCTAATTGTACATGACTAGCTGCTCAGCCGCCATGGTTGAGGGGAAGACAGGAACAGGGGAACCAGAAATGTCTGTTTTCCCTTAGAATGACTGATGGTTGTCTGTATTTTGGAAATTCTATAAACCGACTTTTAAACAATGTTTCTTTTTGGGATCCCATGTGTAAAACTGTTTAATTATATAAAATGTATCTTTTGAGACAAAAACCCTTTTTAACCCTAGCACATTCATGGTTAGTGACACGTTTTATGTAAATGACTTGATTAGCAAATCCTGCACCGTTATAAATACACAGTGTAGCGGTCTTGGCTATCCAGAGCGTTACAACTTGGTATTAGAGCATCCTAGGTTTAAGGGTTCCTGAAGATCGGCTGGACATGTACATTCGCTGCTAGAGACAAGCTCGATTCAGGGTTTGGTAATGTGTATGTATGCTTATATAATTATATGCTTGGAATGGATTATGAATGTTGTTGTTCATTGGATTACTAGGATGTATGAGATACTGATAGTGCTTGGCCCTTGACTGCTGTATGAAAATATTAAGGCATGCCTATTAGCATTGTTGTGCGTGTAAATGAATATTTGAATTATTGACTTTATATTGAGCATGGATGAATGTTTTTATCTTAGCTGTCATATGGTAATGTTGGGGCATGCTTATAAGCAGTGGGTGCATGTGGATGAATGCCTATATTATGATTATGTTGTGATTGGTTATGTTCCCTTGGTGGATTTTGGAGAATTTTTTACCCTGTCATCATGGTCTGACGACCGAGTCGTTGATTACAGATTCACTTGGATAGTTATGTGTCAAAGAAAATCTACACGACTAGCTGGCACTAGGTCTGGGACCAGGGGTGATGACCAGGGCCGGATTCCTCCACCAATCCCTGAAAACTGGCAGCAACTCATGGCAGACATGCAAGCTCGATTACAGAGCCAATATGAAAAAATTAGTCTACTGCGACAGCAGGATCCATCAGGGAGCGCTGCCCCTATTGTACCACCTGCAGTGGTACCAGTTGTGTTGTCTGGGGAGGTTGGGAACAGGTGGGAGCCGTTATATGAGCGGTTCAGGAAGCAACAACCTCCAATCTTTGAGGGGGAACCTGATCCATTGAAGGCCGAGCAATGGCTGACTATGATTACTACTATCCTAGATTTTATGAGGATAGAGGGACATGACAGAGTGGCCTGTGCCACGTAAATGTTGAGAGAGGATGCCCGCATCTGGTGGGAGGTGGCTTCACAGACCAGGGATGTCACTACTCTAAGTTGGGAAGGCTTTAGAGACTTGTTTAGCCAGAAATACTACAATGTTGCCGTGAGGGTAGAAAAAGTTAATGAGTTTGTGGGTTTGGTGCAGGGCAATATGACTGTTACAGAATATGCCCTAAAGTTTGATAAGCTTGTAAATTTTGCACCAGATCTTGTGCCTACCGATGCTGTTAGGCAGGATAGATTTATCAGGGGGATTAATGCTATTATAGCCCGGGATGTTAGGATTAGAACGGTACCTGGAGGAACAACTTATGCCCAGGCCGTTGAGAAGGCTCTTACCGCTGAGGAAGCGGAGAACAAGATTTGGGAGGGAAAGTGCGGTGAGGCGCGAGGGCTGCAGAGTGGTGCCTCCTTATTAAGGGGCAGGTAGGGGTGGAGGCCCCAGTGACTTCAAGAGAAAGGCTCCTGGCACATCGACCGCTGCTGGTCC
The DNA here is from genome assembly GCF_963169125.1 of Humulus lupulus. NCBI lineage: Eukaryota > Viridiplantae > Streptophyta > Magnoliopsida > Rosales > Cannabaceae > Humulus > Humulus lupulus. The sequence continues at coordinate 137,541,106 of NC_084798.1, read as the reverse complement.
TGATAGGAGGGGTCGGGGTTTTAAGGGTGCCCGTCAGGGTGGCGGCAAGGCATGGCGGACCTATCCAGAGTGCCCGAGGTGTAGAAGGCGTCACCTGGGCGAATGTCGAGCCAAAGCTTGTTTTGTGTGCGGAACAGTGGGGCATCTCAAGAAAGACTGCCCAACAGTGAAGATAGGTGAAGTAGGGAAGGTGGATAGCTTCACTCTAGCTCGAGTATTAACTTTGACGCAGGCAGAGGCCGAGGCTAGTCCCTCGGTAGTGACAGGTCAACTTTCTAGCACTGTCTCTCCTTTTACTGTATTGATTGATTTTGGTGCTACAGATTCCTTTGTTTCTAGTAAAGTGATTGATAGATCGTGTAGACCTATTGAATATTGGACTGTGGGGTTTGGGACCTTATTGCCTACAGGGGAACTGGTAATTTCTAGGAGATGGATTAGGGCACTGCCAGTGATGGTTGATAATAGGGAACTTTCGGTAGATCTGATTGAGTTAGACATGGAGGATTTTGATATGATATTAGGGATGGACTGGTTGGTCAGAAATGGGGCTACTATTGACTGCAGGAAGAAGATAGTGACTTCTGAGCCTAAGGTTGAGGATTCTTTTATCTTTGTGGGTGCAGTATGTGGATCCCGCGTACCCATGATTTCAACAATGAGAGCCAGAGACTTGTTGCAGGGGGATGCATAGGTTTTCTGGCCAGTGTAGTGGATACCACTAGGGTTATGCCAACAGGGCCGGGAGAGACTAGATTGGTGTGTGAGTTTTTAGACGTATTTCCTGAAGGTCTACCAGGATTGCCACCGCGCAGGGAGATTCAGTTTGAGATTGAGTTAGCATCGGGGACAAAGCCAGTATCAAGGACACCATATAGAATGGCACCAGCTGAGTTAAAGGAACTAAAGATACAGTTGCAGGAGCTTCTAGATTTGGGATTCATCAGACCTAGCTAGTCACCATGGGGCGCTCCAGTGTTGTTTGTTAAGAAGAAGGACAGGACTTTGAGAATGTGTATAGACTACAGAGAATTGAACAAGTTGACAATCAAGAATAAGTACCCTCTACCAAGGATTGATGACTAGTTCGATTAGCTGCAGGGAAAGACAATGTTCTCAAAGATTGATCTACGGTCTGGTTAACATCAGCTGATGATCAAAGATGAGGATATACCGAAGACGGCTTTCCGAACGCGATATGGGCACTATGGTTCTTGGTGATGTCTTTTGGTTTGACCAATGCCCCGGCAGCTTTTATGGATTTGATGAACAGGGTGTTATAGGAATTCTTAGATTAGTTCGTCATTGTCTTTATCGATGACATTCTAGTATACTCCAGCTTAGAGGCAGAGCATGAACGGCATCTTCGATAGGTTTTACAGAGATTAAGGGAACACCAGTTATATGCTAAGTTTAAGAAGTGTGAGCTTTGGTTACCGAATGTGACTTTTCTTGGACATATAGTTGGCACAAAAGTGGTTAAGGTTGATCCGTCCAAGGTGGAAGCGGTGAGAGATTAGTCGAGGCCAAGGAACGCCTCGGAGGTGCGGAGTTTCCTTGGGTTTGCAGGTTATTACAGGCGATTTGTGGAGGGATTTTCAAAGATTGCTTCACCGATGACAGAGTTTACAAGAAAGAATCGGAGGTTTGTTTGATCAGAGAAGTGTGAGAACAGTTTCGAAGAGTTGAAGCGGTAGCTTATTTCTGCACCTGTGCTGAGTCTTCCTTCGGAGGAAGGAAAGTTTGTGGTTTACTGTGATGCATCGAGGATGGGTTTAGGCTGCGTGCTGATGCAGAATGAGAAAGTTATAGCTTATGCATCGCGGCAGCTGAAGGAGTATGAACAACGGTATCCTACCCATGATTTGGAGCTGGCGGTAGTGTTATTCGCATTGAAGGTTTGGCTGCATTATTTGTATGGGGAGAAGTGCGAGATATACACTAGCCATAAGAGTTTGAAATACTTCTTCACTGAGAAGGATCTGAATATGAGACAGAGGCGCTGGTTGGAGCTGGTTAAGGATTATGACTGCGACATCCTTTACCACCAAGGGAAGGCCAATGTGGTGGCAGATGCATTGAGTAGGAGGGGCCCAGGACAGTTGTATAGTTCCACCCAGATCTCGAGAGAGTTAGCTGATGAGATGGCTAGGGCAAGGATAGAATGGGTGGTAGGCCAATTAGCTAATATTACCTTGCAGTCAACCCTTCTAGAGCGGATCAAGGAGGGACAATTGGTGGATACGCAGTTGCAGGATGTTAGGCAGCATGTCTTAGCGGGGACAAGTAAGGATTATTCTGTTTCTAAGACTGGTATGCTTTGATATCAGGGACGGATTTGTGTTCCGGCAGATGAGGGGATCAGACGAGAGATACTGAATGAGTCTCACACTACACCATACTCGCTTCATCTGGGTACCACGAAGATGTATCAGGATCTACGAACATTATATTGGTGGCCCGGGATGATGAAGGATGTAGTAGAGTATGTGTCTAGATGTTTGACATGTCAACATGTAAAGGTTGAGCAACAGCGACCAACGGGAGTGCTTCATCCTCTGGGCATCCTAGAGTGGAAGTGGGAGGACATCACGATGGATTTTGTGGGAGGACTACCCAGGACAGTGGGACTTTGTGACTTTGTGTGGGGGATAGTAGACAGATACACCAAGTCAGCTCATTTGCTAGTGAAGTTGACCTATACAGTGGAACAGTATGCAGAGTTGTATGTGAGGGAGATAGTTCATCTCCATGGAGTTCCAAAGTCTATTGTCTCTGATCGAGATCCAATCTTTACCTCTAAGTTTTGGGGAGCTCTACAGAGAGCTATGGGGACCTAGTTGAAATTTAGCACAGCTTTCCATCCTCAGACTGATGGACAGTCTGAGAGGACGATTCAGGTGTTGGAGGACATGCTCAGGGCGTGTGTGATTGATTTCGAGGGATCTTGGAGTAAGTATCTACCATTGATTGAGTTCTCGTATAACAACAATTATCAATCTACGATTGGAGTAGCTGCTTATGAAATGTTATATGGGAGAAAGTGTAAATCAACCATTCATTGGGATGAGATGGGTGAAAGGAGGAACTTAGGGCCAGATATGGTTCAAAAGACTAATGAAGCTAATGAGAAGATTTGAGCTAGAATTCTTGCCTCGCAGAGTAGGCAGAAAAGCTACGCTGAACCTAAGTGTACGGACGTGGAGTTCTAGGTTGGGGACCATGTGTTTCTACGAGTTTCACCATTGAGAGGGGTGAGGAGATTTGGAGTAAAGGGCAAGCTGAGCCCTCGGTTTGTTGGACCTTTCGAGATTCTAGAAAGGATTGGACAGGTGGCTTACAAGTTGGCCTTGCCACCGTCGCTGTTAGGAGTTCATGAAGTGTTCCATGTCTCCATGTTGTGGAAGATGCAACACATGTGCTGAAGTATGAGAACTTAGAGTTGCAGTTAGACTTGTCCTATGAAGAGCGACCAGTTCAGATTTTGGATCGAAAGGACAAAGTCTTACGGAATCAGACAATTCTGTTAGTTAAAGTGTAGTGGAGAAATAGTAAGGTCGAGGAAGCAACCTAGAGTTAGAGACATCGATGCGGGATCAGTATCCCGAGCTATTCGGGTAAATTTCGAGGACGAAATTCTCAGTAGGAGGGGATAGTTGTAACGACCCAAAATCACTAATATGGCTTAAGGGCCTTGATTAGTGTGCTGGGAGGGCATAATTGGTTTATGTGTGAATTCATTGAATTAATGCATGATTGTATGATAAGCATGCATATGTGATTATATGAATGTAAGTGTGGTTAAATGTTATTTCTGTGAGAAACACATTATTATGTGGGTAGATCTGCAGTGTGCGACTTGAGGCGATCCTAGGGAGCTAGATAGCGGGAAAGTCACAACGGGGCTTCATATTTGACTTGGGGCCAGTCAAGGGATAACTCGGGTATTAGATGATTATATGGGTTATCGAGTTATGGAAATAAATATATGGAGATATATTTGAGGTTAGGAAGCTTAGGCGGGAATATTGGGGAATTTTACCGTTTTGCCCTCGGGGACGTTTCCGGCACCCCGAGTGTCGAGATTGACTTAATTAACCAAGGGTTAGACTAAACAAAATAGAGATCGGTAGAATAAAACACAAACCGACCTATTTTTCTCTTCTCTTCCTTCTATTCTCTATCTCAAAGAAAAAACCACTGGAATTTAAGGGAAATCAGCTGGGAATTCAGTTGTTTGGGCTGGAATCTGGAAGGTTTAATCTAGTGCTCAGCTAAGGAAACTCAACCAAGATTAAGGTAAGGGCTGAATCATATTTTTGAGCATTAGAATTCTGATTTTTGGCTGAGTAATAAGGGTGTTTATGGTTTTGATGTTTAAGGGTTGAATTAAAGCTGAGAAGCTTGGATTTTAGCTCAGGAATCTGTTAAGGAAGTGGTTCAACAAAGAAGGTAAGCTTCAATTCATAATTTAGAGGTTAAAATCTGAGTTTGCATGACTGGCTTTTGGTTTTTTGATCTGCTGGGTTTTAGGAATCAAAATGGGATTTTAGTAAGTTTTTAAGCTTGATTTATGTTGGATTATGCTGTTAGAATCATGTTAAAAGTTTTGTGATTAATGGGTTTTGAATTAGGGTGCTTTGGGGTGGTTTTGAATAAGGTTAGGATGATAGATTTGGTGGATTTTCTGGGCACGAAGGGTTGGGCCGCGGCTCTGTTCTAGAGCGCTGCGGCCCTACAAATCTAAGAAGCCAGGGAGACTTGGCCAAAGGGGAGCGCCGCGGTGCCACAGGGCAGGGCCGCTATGCTTGTCTACATACTGAGGGGCTTTGGTTCTGTTTTAGGGGCGGGCCGCGACTAGGTTTCAAGGGTCGCAGCCCTTAGGTGCATTCTTGATATTTTGGGGATTTTAAGCGCGAGAATCTAACTTAGGGTGCTCGGGATCGATTCCACCACCGTGCTTGGCGGAATTCGATGTCCCGGATACTAGAACTATACCCGGAAACGTTGATTAGGATATTAATGGAGTTTATTACCTTTGTTGTGACTAGGTGTTAAGCTAGGCCTCGGGAAACGGATCGTGCTCCAGGGACGTCGCTCGTATTCAGTGAACGTGGAAATTAAAGGTAAGAAAACTGCACCCGGTTGTGTAATTGTAAAGGGACTATGGGTTCCCTAATATGTATGCCTTGAAAAGATGGTACTATGCCATGTAAATAGTAAGCCAACGGCCTAAGAGCGCCAAGGTTACACTAGCGCACAGGGCGCGGCTCGGCCACTGGTTGCCAAGGATAGCTTATTATGCACTGATCTCGGTTTAAGAGGGCCAGAGTCAGTGGGATAAACAGAGGGTGCGGCCTAAGTTGTCGGCCGTGATAATCATGTAACTTTATTGTTATTAACGTCTAACTGCATCTTTGATTCTGAGTACATGTTATGTGGTTAATATCATTGCTAAGTGTTTGATCATGCCTAAAGGATTAATTATCTGTTATTGTTGTTTGTGATGCATATTATGTTTTCTTGCTGGGCCTTGGCTCACAGGTGCTACGTTGTGCAGGTAGAGGCAAGGGCAAACTTGATTAGCCCTGACTTGGAGAGCTCTGTGACCTGATTGTACATGACCAGCTGCTCATCCGCCACGGTTGAGGGGAAGGCAAGAATAGGGGAACCAGAAATGTCTGTTTTGCCTTAGAATGTCTGATGGTTGTTTGTATTTTGGAAATTCTGTAAACCAACTTTTAAACACTGTTTCTTTTTGGGATCCCATGTGTAAAACTGTTTAATTATATAAAATGTATCTTTTGAGACCAAAACCCTTTTTAACCCTAGCACATTCATGGTTAGTGACACGTTTTAAATAAATGACTTGATTAGCAAGTCCTGCACCGTTATAAATACACAGTGTAGCGATCTTGGCTATCCAGGTCGTTACAGTCACGATCACGATATTGAAATGTTAAATCTCGAGGAGAGAACTCCCAATAAAGCTCAAATAGAGGAAGAATTAATAACTTTCTCCGAGCTAGATGCTCTGCATGTTCGATTTCCCCACTCAGATCCTCTGGTCATGGATGTTCAGATTGCCAACATGATTGTCAAGCGAGTGTTGGTGGACACAGGAAGCTCAGTCAACATTTTGTAAAAATCTTCACTAGAAATGATGAAATTGTTAGTGCAAGATTCGGAACCATACAACCAAACAATTTATGGTTTTTCCAGAAGGACTCGCACAAACTGGATCAATTAGACTTCCATTCACAGCAGGGGCTACACTTGTGAACAGGACATTACTCGCTACATTCATAGTAGTCGATTGTCCTTCAGCATATAACGCTGTGATTGGAAGGCCCATTCTCCTCATTCTGCGGGCAGTAACCTAAGTATGGAATTTGGCCATGAAGTTTCCAACCGACGAAGGAGTTGGGTGCGGGTTGGGAAACCAGCGAGAAGCACAAGAGTGTTATAAATCATCAATCACAAAAGCAAAGAAAGGTGGATTGAGAGAAATAGTCAAGAAAAAGTTACTGGTGACAAATGAAATACAAACCCAGTCAGGTGAACAGGTCACAAATAGGGTGTTGCCCAAAGTGAGGATAGGGATTTAGATCCTCGCTTTGGGAATTTTAAGGAGAACGTTGGACTACTGGAAGACCGCGAGGAGGTCCAATTAGAATCAGCTGATCCGACAAGGGTTGTGAATGTCGGTAAAAACTTAGAGACAAAAAAGAAAAACAAACTGGTGGAATATTTGAAAATTCACTAGGAGGTGTTTGCCTAGTCGCATAAAGATATTGTTTGGATAGACCCAGCAGTAATTAGACATGTCTTAAAAGTAGACAAAAACTTTCCACCACTGCGACAAAAAAGAAGGCTGCTCGACAAAGACAAATCGAAGGACCTAAAAGAAGAAGTCGAGAAGCTAAAGGAAAATTGATTCATCAAGGTAGCGTTTTATACGTCTTGGGTCTCTAATCGAGTATTGCTTCCTAAGCCAAATGGAAACTGGAGGACGTGCGTGGATTTCACTGACCTTAATAAAGCCTGCCCGAAAGATTGTTTCCCACTTCCAAGAATCGATCAGCTGATCGATGCTACATCAGGGAATGAAATTTTATCATTCATGGATGCATACTCTGGATACAATCAAATCAGTATGCATCCAACTGACACAACATGGAAAAGGGGCTTTTACTTCGGTTTTTAAGCTAGATTTACTTCGGTTTTTGCCAAAATTCGTAACCGCAGTAGTTCGGAGCGAAGTAAAAACTAGCTAAAAACCGAAGTAGAATCCCCACTTTCTACTTCGGTTTTTACATAATAACCGAAGTAGAAAGTGTATATACGCTAGCATCCTGGGCACTTTCTACTTCGATTTTTAGGTAAAACCGAAGTAAAAATGGTACTTTCTACTTCGGTTTTTAGGGAAAACCGAAGAAAAAGGTGTACTTTCTACTTCGGTTTTATCTAAGAACCGAAGTAAAAGGGCACTTTCTACTTCGGTTCTTAGGTAAAACCGAAGTAGAAAGTGCACATTTTACTTCGGTTTTACCTAAAAGCCAAAGTAGAAGGTGCCCGCCTTTTTTATTTAATATATGTTTCTAATTATTTTTAAATGGATGGTTTCTATTTTTATATATATATATTTTTTGGCCTAATTTTATTTAATTGATCTAATTAATATTTTTTTTTTGGCCTAATTATTTTTCAACAATTTAATTATATGATATTACAATTATATATATTTTTACAATTGAAATTGGTTAAGAATTTTTATCACATTATTTAAACTAACAAAATAAACAAATAATTATAAAAATTAATAAAATATTAATTATATTAATTTTAAATTCGGAATAATAAAAAAAACATAGAAAATTAAAAAATTATCATCAAAACCACATTTTAGTAATCTATACCTGTTTTGAAGCTCAAAATCCCCTTGCAATGACAAAAATCTGGGAAGAAACACCACTTTCAAATGGAGAAAATACCCACGGCCAAATGCTTTTTTTTCTCTAAAAAACAAAAAAAAAAAAAAAATTGGACTATATTTCGGTTTATAGGGTAGAAATGTTGCAAGAAATAAAGAAAAAACAAAAAAAAAAGGTTTGGAGAATCAAATTGGATGTTGGCTCACGGTGGTTAATGGAGGTTTTGGGGGTTTTTTTTTTGCACAGAGGGTAGAGAGGGTTTGAGAAGATGACCGTTCGGGTCTAGGGAAGGGGTTATAAAGCACTTTTATCTTCGGTTTTTGGTAAAAACCGAAGTAGAAAGTGGACTTTCCACTTCGGTTTTTACCAAAAAACCGAAGTTAAAGGTCCATAAGTCATATGCCTTGTGCACTTTTAACTTCGGTTTTTAGGTAAAAACCGAAGTGGAAGGTGCACTTTCTACTTCGGTTTTTACCTAAAAACCGAAGTTAAAAGTGCACAAGGGCCGCGTTTGGTTTGGCCAGTTTTTTGCATTTTTACTATCTCTAAACATAATATAAGGGCTTGTGCAAACAAACACGACCCTCTCCACTATGAATTTTTCACTTCGTTTTTTTAAAAAAGCGAAGTAGTATGTAATTTTTTTCAGAGCGCCAATTTGAAAAGCGAAGTAAAAGAGTTTGAAAAGGTTTTTACTTCGCTTTTTTTGTATGCTCACTATAAAAACCGAAGTAAAAACCTATATTTCTAGTAGTGTGAGGAGGATCACACTAGCTTTTGAACAGATACAAGACTTTACTGTTACAAAGTAATGCCCTTCAGTTTGAAAAACGCTGGTGCGACTTACCAGAGACTGGTCAACCATATATTCAAAGAGTTGATCGGCGTTAACATGGAAGTATATGTCGATGACATGCTGTTTATGTCAATAAAGACTGAATAACACATCAAGGACCTGCGAGAATGTTTCAACATCTTGAACAAATATCAGATGAAGCTGAACCCTCTCAAGTGTTCCTTTGGTGTTGGATCTGGAAAGTTTTTGGGATTAATAGTAAACTCACGAGGAATTGAAGCCAATTCCGAAAAAATTTAGGCGCTGATTGAGATGCAATCTCCTGCCAAGATTAAAGATGTTCAAAGCCTAACTAGAAGAATTGCCACCTTGAGTAGATTCATATCTAAGTCAACAAACAAGGGGTAACAAGATGTTTGAATGGACAAAAAGGTGCGAGCAAGCCTTTCAGGCATTAAAATCCCACATGTCGCAACCACCAATCCAGTAGAAAAGGAAACACTGTTCATCTACTTGGCAATCACAGAGTATGCTGCTAGTGTTGTCCTAGTCAGAGAAGAAGACAACATTTAGAAAGCAATATACTATGTGAACAAGCGGCTAGTAGGGGCTGAATTACGGTATTCTATAATAGAAAAGTTTGCCTATTGCTTGATTCTGGCCTCTAGAAAACTGCGACCCTACTTTCAAGCTCACCCAATCGTGGTACTCACCGACCAGCCATTACGGCAAGTCTTGCAAAAACCAGAACACGCTAGTCGGTTATTAAAATGGGCAGTTGAATTAGGGAAGTTCGAAATTTCTTATTCTCCACGAGCAATTGTGAAAGGACAAGCTCTAGCAGATTTCATCGCAGAATTCACCGGAATCCCAGTTAGCGAATCAATTGAAGAAAATGAAAGTCAACATCAAGATCCTTCTTGGAAGTTATTCGTAGACGGCTCTTTTAATGAGCATAATGCAGGAGCAGGTTTGATTTTAATCACATCTGAAGGACATCGGTTCCACTGTGCTATTAGATTGAACTTTACAGCGTCCAACAATGAAGCCGAGTACGAAGCTCTGCTCATTGGATTAAGACTAGCTAAAGATATGGGTATAAAGTCACTAAAAATATATAGTGATTCCCAGCTAGTAGTTAATCAAATTGCGGGAGAGTATTAGGCTAGGGGTCTCAAGATGGTTGCTTATTTGAACAAAGCAAAGGACTTACTGACACAATTTGAAAAGTATACTCTCCAACAAGTGCCTCGTGATCACAACTCAAATGTTGATGCCTTGGCCAAGTTAGAAAGTGTGAAATATGCCGACGCCTTGAGCATAGTACCAGTTGAACATTTGTTGGCACCGAGCATTCAAATACAAGAATCCTCACTAGTGTGCAGGCTACAGACATGTGGATGACGCCAGTGATCGAATATCTCGAATAGGGATTGCTACCAGCAGAAAGAAATAGAGTGAGGATGCTTCAAAGAAAATTGACTCGATTTATTCTGTTCGACGAAATTTTGTATAGAAGGGGATACTCAATGCCATTTTTATGGTGTGTTTCTAAGGAGAAGGCCAAGGAACTGATGCAAGAGGTCCATGAAGTCTTCTGTGGAGATCATGCTGGAGGGCAGAGTTTGTCGAAAAAGATCTTAAGGCAAGGATATTTCTGGGCTACCATGAATGAGGACTCTATGGATTTCGTAAGAAAATGTGATAAGTGCTAGAGATTCTCCAAGATACAGCTAACAGCCCCAAATGAGCTCAGACAGATGCAAAGCCCATGGCCATTCGCAATATGGGGAATTGATCTGATCGAGTCTTTACCTGCAGGAAAAAGGAATGTCAAGTATGCAGTAGTCGTTGTTGACTACTTTACAAAATGGGTCGAAGTTGAGCCACTAGCAACAATAACGACAAAGAAAGTATTCAACTTTGTAGTCAAAAATATCAAATGTCGGTATGGGTTGTCTAGGAAAATTGTCTCAGATAATGGCACACAATTTGACAGTGATCTTTTCATTGATTTTTGCGAAAGGCATGGAATAATAAAAAGTTTTTCATCGGTTGCTCATCCAAAAGAAAATGGACAAGTCGAGGTTGTTAACAAGAATTTGAAAGACACACTAAAGAAAAGGTTCGAAGAAGCAAAAGGGGCACGACAAGAAAAATTACCAGAAGTACTCTAGTCGTATAGAACATCCCACTGGACAGCAACAGGCCATATGCCATTTTCTTTCGCCTATGGATATGAGGCCATGTTGCCTGTTGAGCTAAATCCACCATCGCACGGAAGGCTCACATACGATTAGAGCACTAATGATCAATTACTGATGGAGTCTTTGGACCTAGTCAATGAAAGGCGCGAGCAAGCTCAAATTCGAGTAGCAGCTTACCAACAAAAGGTCGCTCGATATTTTAACTCTAAAGTACGTGAAAGAAAGTTTAACGTGTGGGATTCGGTACTAAGAAGAGTTTTTCTCAACACTCGCGATCAAGCTGATAGAGTGCTCGGATCAAACTAGGAAGGTCCATATCAGATTGAAGAAATCCTTCAACCATGCACATATAAATTTTCTCGCTTAAATGGAGATCTCATTCCTCGCTATTTGAATGTAGAACACCTGTGCAAATATATATTATCAATGAACAATTATTTTTAAAGAATTGGCTTGTATAAATTTTACTTTTTACAAGTTTATGAACAAGGGCTAGTTAGTTAATTGACTGGTCGCTTATAAGTGTAAGACAATTATTAATCACTCGTACAAACATGATTTTTGTCCAATTATTACGATAAATAAAAGGAATTGTGCGCAGCCAGCTATTCTTTCCAATTATTGTATATATTACAAGTATTTGCTATATTACCATTTTTTATTATAAGTACGCGAGAAGTAATGTTCGAACAAGACTAGGTCATGGCAAGTGACCAAGAACCCTAAGCTCATTGATAACTTATGACTATGTTTGTGCTTGAAGAGCTTGTATATCCTATTCCTGGTTGAGCTGACCATGATGCTGGTCAGGGAGCCTTCGGGCTGCGTGCACTTTGTTTGGCTGGTAGGGGCTTGAGGAGTAGGGTGCTGGTCGACGGGTGTTGGAGGAGTGGAATGCTGGTCGACCGGAGGAGATGAGCCCGACTGCTCGAGTGGAGATGGAGGTGGCGTGTTCTCCTTCGAAGGGACGGTGGCCGGAGGGTCCTCAGTTCCAGCCTTCTTTGAGACAGTTTTACTGCTCTCCCCCTGAGTCCTCTTCCTATCTTTCTTCTTGCCTGAAGATGCAGAGCCAGCCTTGTAATGCTCGAACACGTCTTCAGATGACATATCTGCACAAAAAGAAACAATACAAACATTGAGACAAGATACATAGATGGAGCTAAAAATGAAAGTAAAGAGATTATAAATAAAATACATGCACTACAACTAGTGGTCGCTACATTACTTACTGAACTACTTACTGCCTAGAAGAAATCTGAACTTAAGATTGGAGTATACTTAAAGTTGTCGTCCCCATCAAATAAGTGACAGGGAATTGGCAAACTATCTAAGAGCGAAAGATCAGTACCGTTCTCATCTAAAGATTCGTTGATGGGAGCGGGGGGTTCAGTGGCCTTCTTTTTTATTTTTCCGTTTGGGGGGGGGGGGAGCAGCAACATGCTAAGTGTTGGAAGGTTCCCTGATTGTTACTTCAGTGGCCCTCCTCGGAGGGGGTTGTTCCACATCTGGGTGCTACTCGGGAACCTCTCCGCCAGTAGCACTGATGAGTGGCCAAAAGGCCGACCAGCCTAAGGTTAGCCTCTTACCAGATGCTTGACGCTTTTCTCCACGTCAGACATACTAGCCAAGAGGGCTGATCTTAACTCCATGTCTGTTGTGGGATCGAGTCACAACCATGGGCCTGAAAGGCACTAAAAATATAAGAAAGTGTAGAGAAAAAATTAAATAATGATTAACGACCCGTGGTACAAAGACGTTACCTCCTTGAATGAAGGCCTAGTTGTTCGCGACCATGTCAGTCGTAAGGAAATACTCCTGATAGTACTTTCCCACGTTCAATATATGAGTGGTGTCGGACAAGAAAATGCACCCTGTTTCCTGATGACAAAAGTGAAAAAACCCCGTGCTTTCTTGGTTGGGGTAAGACTTGAGATCGAACAGATAATTAAGCTCATGTGGTGATGGCACAGGACATTTTTTGTGTCTACAAAGGATATAGAGTGCTGCAAGCATTCTCTATCCATTGGGAGTTATTTGGAAAGGGGCGACCCCGAAGTAGTTGGCCACCCCTTGGAAAAAGGATGAAGAGGCAGGGTAGCCCCTGCCTCAATATGGTACCTCGACCAGGCGCTGAAAGCGCCTCTAGACAAGTTCGCCCGTTGGTCTTGAGTGGGTCGGACTAGTGTCATCTGCGGGAGTCCATATTTTCTGATATAGTTGGCAATCATCTTGAGAATGTTAGTCGTTGATGAAACTTAAGCGGTCAAAGCTGTCAATGCATCCACTTTAAGTACACCAGCCACTTTTCGACTTGTTGAGGCTCTAGCATTGGACCATTGGTATTTTTTGCTAGCTATCCTCTCCAAAATCTCATAGGCTTCATTGTAGGCCTTAGAGAGAATAGCCTCATTAGCTGAAGCATCCAACACCATGCGAGTGGAAGAATTTAGCCCATTATAGAATGTTTCCATTTGTATACAATGTGGAATCCCATGGTGTGGGCACTTCCTCAATAACTCTTTAAATCTTTCCCAAGCTTCACAAAATGATTCATCTTTCAGCTGCTAAAAAGACATGATTTCATTGCAAAACTTTGCATTTTTGGTTGGAGGAAAGTACTTCATGAAGAATTTTTAAGCCAACCCATTCCATGTAGTCACCGAGTCGGGAGGAAAGGTGTAGAGTCAAGCTCTAGCTCGATCATTTAAAGAGAAAGGGAACAATTTCAACCTTAGGGCCTAGTCACTCACTCCTTGTAGCTTGAAGGTTCGCTCACCTCCAAAAATGAACGAAGATGAAGATGAGGATCCTCAGTAGGCAGCCCAGTAAATTGACCCACTGTTTGCAACATTTGGAACATCACGGGCTTTAACACGAATTGTGGTGCATGAATTTCAGGCCCAACAATACCCAGATTGAGCTCATTGAACATGGGGGCAGCATACTCCCTTATCGCTCTCTCTATCATCAGCCATAGAATTCGCATTAGTGATATCAATTCCTTCAACCTCTTCAGCCATATTAAGGTGATTTTGAGCCCTTTGTTCCCCTAGTCTTCTTCTAACCGTTCATTCAATTTTAGGGTCAATAGGAGCTTGTTCATACAATAGATCACCTAAGAAAACACAAGAGCAAGCAAACAAGGTTAGAACAACAAAGAAAAAAAAATTAAATTGCATGTAATTGATATTACACAAATTTTTAATTCCAATCCCCAGCAACGGCGCCAAAAACTTGTTGTGAAAATTAAAATTCGATTTAAACACGCAAGTGCACGTAATCACACAAGTAATGCAGTGACAAGTAGATCGTCTCCACAGGGATTGCAAAATAGAAAAAGTAAGCAAAACAATTACTAAATAACTTAAAAGTATTAATAATCAAATGGGTTGTTTATAGGCCCAACAAAATATTAAAGAGATCGAAATATTGAAATTAAACCTTATCTAAATTAGAAAATTAAAAGAAATATGTGGATTGTAAAATGGACTTATCTTTAACACAATTGTTGCAACAATATCTAAGCAAAACGCCCATGTTAACGAGAATTCATTAAACATTCATAAAACATTCCCAAATTTCATAATATTAATTTGTTTACCTAATTAAACATATTCCTATGCCTAATCAGATTTAAGAATGCAGATTCAAGGTTCAATTCTCAAGAGTTACACAAGGCAAATAGCACATCCCTATGTTACTTACTAACATAACCTAACATAGATTATTATGACTTGTGTCACTCAAGTTCTTCCCATTACATTTAATCTTTCAAGCATCAAACATAATTAAATACCTTGCCATTGCTGGCCAAACAACAACAAGAGATTAATAATAAGCACAATTGAATGAACAAGAGAGAGTTCACTAAAATAAGGTACAAGAAATTACTACTCCATAACATAGGGTTCATTAACAATTCAAGACACACAAAAATTAGTTCATGGCTGAGTTAAGAAGCATTAATCCACATTCAATACAACCAATAAATATTTAGATCAGAATTAAACTTAGAAAATATAAAATGAAGTTTAGAAATGGGAGAAAGAACAAATCCAAATGATGCTTGAACTTCTTTTTTCGTCCTCCTCCTTTCTTGGCTGATTTCTAGTTTATTCTTCCTTCTTTCTTGCTGTTTCTTTTCCAAAAATGACAAAGCTCCTCTTTCTACCCAAAAAATGGCTCAAAAAATTCAGTAATGGAGGCTGTCTTTTTCTCCTCTTTTGCTAGGGTACAAAACCCTTTTTTTCTCTCTTGCCAAAACTGTCGTCCAAGCAATCCACGTGAGCCTCTTCTTTTTCTCTAGAATCTTCCTTCTAAAATGCAGCTAACATTCTGATTTGCTGCCACCTCAACACCCTTTGACATATCAATTAATGAAAGGCCACTTGTCTTTCCCTTATATGTTGACTATTCCTCTTTGATTCCAGCTAAAAATGCTTCAGCACAACTTTTTTTTCTTCAGGAAACCTAATACTTCAGCACACAATAAACAAATAAGAGCCTTTTCATTTTTCATTATTTTCTTTGAACAATTTCATACCTAAATTCCTTAATTACTACATTCAGCTCTAAAACACCATAAAGGACACAAGAACACAAAAAGGAAAATAATTATCTAAAAATAACAAAATACGCAAACATCACTCAACCTAAGTCTAAAATTGTACGCTCAAAAGTATGAATATTAACTCTTTTTTTATAAGTTATCATCGGCGGTACAGAAGCAGAAAGACAAGTTTAACGAAGATAATCTTCTTGAGAGGGCTAACAATTCAATATTTAAGTAGTTTTTCACCATGCCACAATTCAAATTTTTAGGGACACTGATACATGGGTTGCTTATGAGAAAGATACCATCGAACAATGTGCATGAGGTACAATTCTGTATCGGATGTGACCGGCTTTGGTTCGGGACAATGGAGTTTGCGATGATCACTGGGTTGTCTTTCGAAACACCAAACACTAAGAAATATGAGAAGCTAACTTTAAAAAGTGGAAGATTAGTGGAGTTGTACTTCGAAGGCGCTAACATAATTTTGTCAAGCAAGTTGGAGGAGGTCTTTAAGGCTTGAAAGGATGTAGAAGACACCTGGATACTCAAACTATGTTTTCTAGTTGACAGCGTCCTGTATTGAAATGAGCCTGATGCCGCAATATAAAAGGACTTGTTGCTAGTCATTGAAGATCTTGATTTTTTCTATAACTACCCTTGGGGCATAAATCGTTTGAAAAGACTTTAGGTTCATATGGCAAGGACATGAGAAAATAAAGAGCTAAGTATTTTTGAGAAGGTTGTGGAAAGTACAATGAATTCGAAGCAATGTAAGGGCCAGCAAATTCATGCTTAGTCCACATTATACAAATTTGCACCAACAATTCAGTACTGAACTTATGAGGCAATACACGAGGTAGGATTGAAATGTGCAACATTAATTAGCAAGGATATTCCAAGAATGGTGCGATGGAAAACCACAAAGATTTTCATTGCCGTAGATGTGGCCAACATGTTGAAAAAAGATTAGGTAAGGGTTGCGGTCTTTCCACTTTCCAAGACATTTTATATTTTTACTTGAAATTCCATTAATTGTTGTCTTTTTATGCTTTTTCCACCTTTAGTACCGATGTTGTTCTACTTTGAGGCCTACACCGGAGAAGAGACCATAGTTGGTGAAGGTAACAAAAGACCAACACATGGACACCTCCCACCTACGTAAGCTCGGAGGAATAGATCAAGGTATGGGTCGAACACTCACGCAACACGAGATAATGGAGGACGTCTGGCTTAATCGCATTGCTAGGGATGACGAAATGATGAAGGATAATTTCACACAACAAAACCAGGAATCTTGAACATACTTTAATGGCTTATCGAAAATGGGGAAAGACTTGGTCGAGTTAAAGGCAATGCAATTGGATTTAAAGGCTCAAGTTGCACCATATTAAGTGGACAGATGGATATGTAGAATCGCCAAAAAGAGGCAATGGATAAGATTGACAATTTACTTTTATTGGTGAGACAGTCTGTTGGGGAGCGATCGGATAAGGAAGACAGGTTGCCTAACAGTATTCTTGGACCATATGAAGGTGATGATGTGGCGAAAAATAGTGAGACTCGCACCAAAGGCCACGCTGAATACGATCATGATGATGTCCCTAATTTTCATTTTAGAATACCATTACAGCGACGAAGGAAGAATTAAGACACATGTTCGATCTAGTGAAATACTGAAATCATGTACGAACAAATAATTGTCCAGATTAACTTTTGAAATCTTTCCTTAAATTTATATCAAATCGAAAAATAAAATTTCTCATTGCCAAAACAACCACCCCTCACAATTTGCGTGTGGTTTGGATGAAACAAAATTAAATTTCTAAATTTAAATGTCAATTCAACTGAGAAATACAATATGCTAATAAGCTCAACTGACATCTAGATCGATCTAGTTTATCCAAAAGTAAAAAGATAGGTGAAATAATTTCTATACTTTCGAAGATAATTTATTTATTTTCATTACTTGTTCTAATCAAATGATTACCTAATAATTTATTGGTTATATTCATACCAAAGACCAATCGAATGGTCTAGTTTAGGGTCATAATTGTGGTGGATTCTCCTTCTAAATTTAAATCTATATATAAGAGTTTGAATGGAAAAAATTTTATTGGATATATAGTAAGTTTGAATATTAATTTTGAAATATACTTTTTTAGACAAATTAATTTAGTACTTAATTATTACACATTAAGTAAGTATGCAAACATATCTACTTTGTACTAGCCAAATTTAGAGTTTACGATCTACAATGCTGATTGTAGAGAAATGTATATGGAGCTAATAAATAATAATGCCTATTCAAAAACTGAAACTAGTTCTCCTTTACAATTCCTCAACCCCTTCTAACTTGATATAATACATTCGGGAAAAGGAAAAGTGGGCATGGCTAATACCAAAAAACATAGATGATTTGATTAACTATTTCTCATACTTAATTCTCTTCAGTCTACCATAGGTCCTTGTTGGTATTGGATGTGTAGGAATGGAGTTCTTCAACTTTAGCTTCTTCTTCAAAAATTTGGGGTCAGAAGGGGTCTTGACAGGGCTACCTATGAGTCGAGGATTCTGTTGGATGTAGTATTTTGCTTTGTCAGCGAAAAAACCTGCCCTCACCTCGTTTTGATCATGTGTTACAAGCCGACATGCTATCTTCAGTCACTCATCCACTGGAGCAAACTGCAAGGACTCATTGATTAAAATGGTTAATTTTAGTGTTAACCCACAGGTTGACGAATAATTAATTTTAACAACTACATACCGGAGATATGTATTCCTCCAATTTGAAGAAGGACTCCATAAACTTCATGACATATACTCCACAATTGTGCCCATTGTCCTACTGAGGTGTACAACTCTTTATTGAAACTTTGAAGTTGGAGAATTAGAATTCATTTTGTTTATGTTCTTCATCTCGGACTTGAAAAGGCGATCAAGAGTGCTGCAAAATTTTAGTAGTCATGAAAAATTATAAAAAAACCTTTAAAAGGAATAACCATGACAAGGGTGTTGGGGCATATTCTCACCATCTCTTTTGTGGCTTTCGTGCTTACGGTTTTTCTTGTGGCAACAACAAGGGGGTCCTAAATATCAGCACACCTATTGATTATATTCACCACGACTAGGAACCAATGATTGAAAATATCAGTGACCAACACGATACAAGCATCTAAGAATACATCAAAATTAGATGATAGTGAGGTGTTCATTAGACTATCATCATTTCAGTAGCAGGGATATTGTTAACTTTAAAAAATAAATTTTATTAAAGGATTTGGCTTAATACAAACTAGTTCACATAAGGAATACTGCCCAAAGTGGAAATCAGCCCATTGTTGGCTTACAACGTAATCTTCCAATGGCCTCCCTTTCACCAGGTTTGCCTCCTATTATATTCACGACGTTTGTCAAACTGTCTCATACAACACAAAATAGCAAACATAAAATGTGGGTTGTCTTAGCGGTTATGGACTTTAGGTGAATTACTGATATTTAAGTGGGCATATACCAAATGGAAGTAATTTCAGGAACCTCATGTTGTTGCAGTAACAACTTACATTATCAGAAATGTCTCTTTTGGGAATCAAGGTCCACATGGAGCTCCTGAACAGTTCCATCTTGCCAAACTTCACCAGAGTGTAGAAGAGATGAACGAGACAGAGAAAATATAAAGGCACATTATTAATACACCGCTAGATGGTATTTAAATTTATTTTATGAATTGAAATGGTATAACACTTAATTGCAGGATTCCATACCTTCTCTCCAAGTATGGGCTAAACATCCATTTCGCAAGCTTCATCACCTCAAGTAGGAGTGCCACATCTAGGTGAAAAGAGCCCACCACCTTTCTCCCCGAACAAGAGAAAACTTCAATGGCTTTCTCACCATAAGGACCTGTTTGCGCTAGTAAATTTTGTTTTGGGGACATTAATTTTCTAGGGCTCCTATCCACGTCAAAATTGATGTGCATAAGATCATGCACTACCCTCTCCGCCGCAGGTTGGGTGTTCTCAGTATCACTTTTTTTCTTACTAAATACCTTCTTCTGTTTTATTATTAACTTAAAATTCTTTCGTCTTTTTCCAACACTCACCTCCTCGCACTCGATTGTGGACTCTGAATCTTTAACCATAGCAGCCCTAATGATATCCTCAATAGTCTATTTTTTGGTATGTTCTTCAACCAAGTTCATTGTAATGGATAAAGATATTTAACTCAACTTTTTGGGTAAATGCTTCTGCATTGCATCCAAAGCCACTTGGACTTTCGAAGATATTTCTTGTGGTAAAGTGAGTATGAATTTTATCTTTTCTATCAACTCACTCATGAATGTGCCCAAGTCCTACTTTAGAATGCCCACATCCTGCCTCAGACCATCTATAACCTGGCTTAGACTGTCAACGTATTGCTTTGTCTCGTCATTAGCTACAGCAACAAGGGGGACAAAGAGGTACCAACAGCTGCGATCCTGACCCCCTTAGCAAGCAGAATCTACAAAAATAAAACAAAAAGAAAGGGATCTAGAGTGATAACTACATAATCTTTTGGCATAATAAAGATTATCACATCAAACAAACATTTCACTAAAATAAAGAAAGGAGAAAAAACAATTACATTGTTCGATTGAAATCCTTCAGATTTTTGAAGCCACTTCTTCACTCACTTCACTTGGCTGTCCGTCTAGAAATATATGCAAGGAATGGTTCGATCAATGTAACCAGAGTCAACGTGATCCAAATAGAAGAGCTACAGCAAAAAATAGTAAACAAAAAATGTAAGTTTCTATACACTGCCTGTGCAAAATATTTAGTCATAACTTGAACAATTAAAAGACAAATACGATACATGGAGAAAGATTAAGCATATGGACAAGTATCTGTACCCGCCCACTTGGAACTTATTGATGGACTCCATAAGGAAACCGTACGTAGAAGGTGGACCAGTCTTTCAATGCTATGGAATTAACATCATGCAACACCTTCATGTAGGAAGCGTTAACTTTATTTCCGGCCATTGGACACAAGATACTGCAGATGCAGGCCAGGGAAAATCTTGCAATGAAGAGGTCGTCGGCGTCTTGTGACTCCTTCAGGTCTTTCTCCAGCTTCCTCAGGCAAACGCTGCATTCTTTATCCACAACAATGTTCCCCAAATTTGTTTTAGGAAGTGGGTCGATCATTTTAATCTTTGTTCCCCCATCTTCTATATTCATCATCCTTTCAAAGGTAGCTGTGTTGATGTATAACTCCTTGCCATATATGCATAGCTTGTTATCAGTCGTGTCAATGTTTTAACCAACCATTGAATTAAGCTACTATTAGTGCTCAGACCATTAATCTTCATTAGAGAACTGAATCCTGTGATTGTAGCCACCTCCTTTTGGTCTGGCGACATGGCTAACATGATTCGGCAAATTCTCTCGAACGAGCATCGGGTGATGATGTCCCCAGCCTTTGATATTCCCTCATCCCACGATGCTACATCGAGACTTTTGCTCTTACTTTTTCGACACGATCAGTCTTCGAGGTGGTTGCTTTTTTTTGTGGGGGGGGGGGGGGGGGGTAATTGGGCATCTTTGTCAGTTAGATACAATAGGTGGTACATGCCTTTGTAGAAATTTGTTCAATCTTATTTAATGGTGTAGAGTCTGCTTGAATGAGGCCCAAAAATAGTAGCTGTCAAAATAGAAATAAATTTATGATGTTAATATTCTTCACAACAACCTATAAACAATGTATGTAATCAGTTTTCACAAATTTGACCACTTATCAAATTCAAAATTGATTGACAAGTTCAAATATTTATGAAAAAATTAGTCTTTAAATTAAAAATTTGCTTCACAACCCGATTTAAACCACAACTCTAGATGAGCATCTAGAATAATCGACTATGATCTAGATAGTACATTACAAAAAATTATATAAATGGTGCGGACTAACAGCTGCGGTAGAAACAAAATGTATATATAATAAGGCACAAAAAAATTTTCCCTCAGAAACAATTCTCCATCTAAGAATACAATCAATTATCAAAATGTATATTCCAACTGTAACAATTACGAAAATGAACAAGTCTCATCTCTTACTATGATTACTCTCATGAAAATTAAATTATGAACCTCCAAGTTTTCAGACAAAAACAAAAATTAAAAATAATTCTACGCTTACTAGTTGAGAAGAAAGAACGTTCCCTTAAGAATCAGAAAGTGTTTTATTTCCATGTCTGAGACAGTTATGGAAAATTAACTCATGGATTTCTCTACCACTCAACATTTACACTCTAACGTAGCATGGAAAAATAAAAGTGAGATTCACTAATCTTACAATATTGATCTCCGGAAAATAACTACAGCTGCTTAATTAAATATTGGTTAACTTTGGCTTCCTATAAGTGTCCTCATAAAATGAGTTTCAATTCTTAGTTATTCATTTTGCCTGTATAGCTATTAGTTTATTTAGTAGCTGTTTCGTTGTTTCATGGCAAGAAATTAAGGTTCATATTACACTAGGATGACACTAGTCGTTAGTCGTTGGGAAAGTTTTATCAATGTTTAATGAATTCTTGTTAACCTGGAAGTTTTGCTAAGATATTGCTCACGCAATCTGTTCAGGATAATCAACATAGGGGGAATCAATAATTCTAGTCCATTTTACAATCCACATATTTCTTTTAATTTTCTTGCTTAGTTCAGTTTTAATTTCAGTATTTCCATCTCTTTAATATTTTGTTTAGCCTCTAAACAACCCATTTGATTTTTAATACTTTTAAGTTGTTTACTAATTGTTTTGCTTATTTTTTCTATTTTGCAATCCTTGTGGAGACGATCTCACTATATTACTTGTGTGATTAAGTGCACTAGCGTATTTAAATTGAATTTTAATTTTCACAACAGCCGACGTTCCTCGATAGGTGATCCGGCCCGGAAACTGGTCCTCCACAGGAATTATGAGGTCTGACATCTGAGAAATAAGCAACAACCATATCAATCAAAATATGTATTTGCTTCAGCTGAATTTGAAAACTATTTAAAGTGTTTTAAACAAATATTATATGATCTTTATTTTTAATTTGCCAAAGCAAATTTTAAAATTAGTACATCAATTAAATGTATAATAATAGTACACCAACATCAGTTTTTTTTTAATTAAAGTTACATTTTCTAAAATTAACTAGGCCACATTAGTCCAACAATGTCATCTAATATTTTCCATCTGAATCATATATGCTGGACTTAAATTAATCTCTAGTGTCGCTGAAATTTCTTATTCATCGAACAAGGTGCTGGTTTTCTGTTCTTGAATATCCAAACTACAAAGTCCAATTTATTTTGTGAGAGTAGTTAAAAGGAAACAAAGAGGTTCAAGGAAAATCAAAGTGTATCAAACAAAAAAAATGGTATCCAACAACAATAATTCATAAAAAAAAAGTTCCATTAAGTGATTAAATTTGACATGAGAATTTCTTGGAATATGCAAAATTGTTTCATTATATCTAAAAGAGTCGATTTTTAAGATGTGGGAAAGGAAAAGAATTTATACGGCATAGGCTGTCAAGAGATGAATCTGAGTAGAAAATTGTAACTCAACTTCTCATAAATAGATTCCCTTAAGAATAAAATAAGCCTATTGACTAAGCTACATGATGTTCGATTTCACTACTGACCAGTGATGATAGTTCTATTTCAAAGATCCCACATCTCATCTTTTTGGAACTGGTATGGAATTAATTCTTTTATATGGTCCCTAGCTTATTAGAATGATCCATTCGTTAATAAGTTGAACACACCATCATTAACTAAACTCCAACCAATCTCTTTTACACAGAAAAAAATATTAATATCAAAATCTTCATAGTCAAAATCACCTGTTAAGTAATAGCTTCAAATGTCTTACTCAAAGACTGCATAACTTGTTGCTTATCAGACAATTGAAAGGTGTTAAAAACTCTTCAAAAAGTTATTGATAACACTTTAAATTGAAAAGGGGAAAGGATGTAACTTGTTCGCTAGCTCCTAAATTGTTAACATTGTAAAGTCTTTCGAGTGTTATATCAAATACATTGTAAGCACACAACTAATACGGGTAAGTGAGGAACTATATCAAACACCTTGTATGCAAACAAATTATGACAATCTTCCTATGCAAACATACCCATAAAAGTTGTAAATATAATAAGTCATAGCATCAAAATAGATAAAATAATAAATTCAACCATACATAAATCTGTAAATTGTAAACCAAAAGTAGAAGAATTAATAAGTTCATGTGAAGAAAAGATCAACGAAATTATATCTTCTTGTACTACAAACCTCGATTTTAGTTGTTACTGGACCAAAAGTTGCCAAACCAGTTGGGGGTGACCAAAAACATTGAAGAGATGAGGATTGAGAAAGCAAGGTGTTCACTCACTGTGAGAAGAAAAGATGAGCTGAGAAAAAAATGGTAGTTTCGTAATTTTGGGTAGAGAGAAAACGTAAAAATATTGGTTTCACTTTTGTAGTGTAAAATTGAAATTAGTGTTTGGATTGAGTTTTTTAAAATAGACAATCAATCACATATTTACATACAACCCTACTTGTTTAATGTTTTAAAAATCATAAAACTCACTTTGGATCACATACCAATCACGACCTAATTTTTTTTTCTCGAAAATAATTGATAAATATTTTTTTATAAATGGAAGGGGGTGAAATAAAATGATTGGAAGATAAAAAAAAAATTGGATTTATTTAGTATTCAATTTATATTTTACATTATTTTATTTTAAATTGGTATACCATAACCATTTTACATTAAATGGATTTAGTTTTATACATATCTTATTATTTCTTTTAAAACAAAAAACATGACGTAATATATTATGAATTAATAATAATGAATGAGATGACTATGGAGTTTCAATTTATTTTTTAATTTGATTAAATCTTTTATTGCATCTTCCCTTATATTGGCCAATAATTTAATTTTGTTTGTAGTTTTTTACGTCGTTAAAATAAAATAAAATCAATGTCAATTTACCGAGTGTTCGGGTAAACACTAAAAAGATTTTAATACTGAATTTCAAATGTATATTTGGGGAAATCTAGTTTCAGAAGTCCTTTTTAAAAAACATTTATTTAAATTAGATTTTTTTAATATATTAACATTAATAAAAGCTTATATTTTTAAAAAATAAATTCCCAATTTTATTTATTATTTAGTGATTTTCTATTAAATGTAATAGTATTTTATTTTAACAATAACATAAGTATAACTTCACTTCTATTTAAATTCTTAATTGTTTTTACTAATAATTTTTCAAACATGATTAAGTTATAGTTCTTTATGTTGGGGTTTTATGCCCTAATTAAAACCCAAATTCTTTGTAATCTCATTTTTTTATCAATAAAAGAATAGAAATCATTTTTTGACTTGGTCAATCACTTTGCTCACATGTTTTATTTTCATGATTATTTATTTAATATAAACTTCTATTAAATCCCGACCATATAGCTAATCTTATTTATAGTGACGTAATCACAGTGGAATATAAATATGATTATATGTTCAAAAATAAGTTAGTCCTAAGATTAGTCAGTGCACCGGATTTACACTAACTTGCCAATCTACGATATGATCTACTTACACATTACAGTGTTATGTTCTTTCCAGAACATTAGCAAAGTAGATAAGATCAGATGTATTTGTTACATCGGACAGGACCGATATTGACAGTTGATAAGATAAGTAAACATACCGTTATTATCTATTCTAGTCATATCATATAGTTGACCATAGGTCAATTCAATCTCAATTCTGAGTGGTTAGTATTCAAACTGATTGTATTATTTGATTTCTTTGACTTGTTCGTTACCAGCTTACCCTACGGACTAGCCCATACTTACATCTTGGGAACTCGGTAGTATAATTGAGTGGGAGTGTTAATCATAGATATGAACATCTATAGCTTCTGATGAAGAAGTGAAACGATGGTTTCCTTTTAGTTTGGTTCAAGGTGTTAAATGATAGAGATCTCATTTCAGTAATTAAATTAGTTTACTGAAATATCATTTACAAGGAACTAAGTGTTTTAAGGATAAAATACAATGAGGGGTAAAACGGTATTTTAGTCCTATCTCATTGTAGACCGTCTATAGAGGATTGAGTGACAATTATGGTTGTAACAATGGATAATTAATAGCGTATCTATATTTGTTATAGAGCGTTCTATGAATTCAAGAGTGCAATTCCAAGTCTATAGTGGAGTGACGAGTAATTAATAAGTTAGTAAATTTATTTGTTAGATTTATGATAACTTATTGGAGCTTGATTTCATAGGCCCATGGTCCCCATTGTACCTTGGATAAAATCATCTAGATAGTCTCAATTAATTGATTTAATCATCAATTAGAATTATCAAAGTTGACCAGGTCAATTTTGGATAGTTTCACAGAGTTGTGTAATTTTGAGAAGAAAAGAGAAATTATGGTAGATTTATTAATTAAGATAAATTGGTATCTAAATTAATAAATAAATTTAAATCAAGGTTCAAATTATAAATAATTAATTTGATAAAGGATTTAAATAATTATTTAATTAATTAAATCAATAGAAAATAACACAGGCCTTGATTTTAAGTCCAATGGGCTTATAATCAAATGGGAAATTTCACGGGCCTATAGCCCATGATAATTTCGACCTAGGGCTTCAAAATGGCTGTTATTTTATTGATTTTTTAATTAAATTAAATGGCCTAATTGAGTCTATAAAAGGAGTGCTTATAGAGAAGTCAAAATAAAAGGGTTTTTGATAAGTCAGATAGTTTTATATTCTCTCTAAACACAAGTCCTTTTCTAAGCCTCTTTGTATTTTCTCTTCTTCTCTCTATATCTATCTCATGTGTTGAGAATTTCCCACACTAGTCTAGGTGGTTCTAAGGATACATTGGAAGATCGTGAAGAAAATAGAAGATCGGTTCAGTTTCTTGATAATACTCTGCGACAGAGAGGATACAAGAGTTAGAGAAATTGAAGGAAGGACTCTTAATTCCGCTGCGTATACTGTAAGTATTCTATTTTTGTTTCTCTTTGAATTCAATTTTAAAAACACGTTTTAGGCTATCTCGTATTAATTTGTTTAATATTAGATATACATGAAAATAAATAAAGATCCTGTATAAGTTTTTCCAACAACTGGCCTCAGAGACTTTGGTAATCTTTATTTTCATGCATGAACATGTTTAAAATTGGATTATATGATATGTTTGAATAATTGGATGATTTTTCATGTTTTTATGAACATATTGATTTTATGTGAATTTTAGCAATTTTTATGTTATTTTGTTGGGTTTTCTATGCTCTTAATTTTTATATATGTTTTATTTTGTGTAAAACATGGTAAAAATTAATTAGAAAATGGTTTTGGTTTGAAAAATTGCTTAAAAAAAATTTTGGAAAATTTTTGGCCTGGCTGCCCATGCGCGCGCGCACGCCCGCGCGCGCGCACACCAGCCACCATCGATGAACAGTACCCCGTGAACAATACCACGGGTACTATTCATCAATTTTTTAATTTTTTTTTTTAATTTTTTGAAAAATAAATAAAATTAAAATTGTGAAAATTTATTATGTATAATCAAAACTAAAAATATCTTTTTTGTTTTATCATTTAAATTTTTTAAAATAAAGATATTTTTGTTAGTTGATTTTAATAATTAGATATTTTCTACAAAGAATCAAATTCAAATTTAAAATTAGACTAACAACTTAATTTTAAATCTTTTAATATATTAAAATATTAGAATTATGATATCAGATATTTAAGATATTTTCATTTATATTCTTGATATTTTTATTAAATCTTTATTTGAAAATATAAATATCTTTTTATTCTATAGTTTTTAATATTTAAATTATTTAAAATTTAATATTGTTAGTTAGATATTTTTATGGATATTTGAATTTGTTTAACTATTTGAGATATTTTAGGCTTGTTATAACTATTTGTATTTTATTTTTTTTAAATGATTAAAATATTAGATAATAGTTGTAACAACACAAGATATTTTTGGAAAATAGTTTAGATATTGATTTTAAATTTTAAAATTGGTTAAATTTTGAAAAATATCATTTTTTATTCAGCCAATTAATATATATTTTTTTTAATGGGATTTAAATTAACTTTGGTTAATTGTTGATAAATCCTATTTAAATTAAATTAATATTTTTTTTCAAATTAACCTAAAACCAAGTTGATTGTTGATAAATGAAATTTAAATTAACTATTGTTAATTGTTGATAAATTTCATTTAAATTGACTTATTTTTTGTAAAAATTTAATTAATTTGAATTGTTTTTGATAAATTCTAGATAATTAATTGTGGTATTTTTGCAAATGAAATAAATTGTGGTATTTTTGCATAAATTCATAGAATTGCTCATATAGTAACATGATTAGGCCCATCCAATTATAACATGTCTGTTTGCACTATATGTGGTATTTTTGCAATTGGGCTTAGATGCATATAGTGGACCATATGTTTGTTAGATATATGGTATTTTTCCAAATAAAATATTCATAAAATGATAGGTTTTATTTGGGCCCATTAGAAAATGTAAAGTTTAAATTCCTCTCTTGTGGGTGATTCCACTTGTGAAAGCCCATTTGCTTTGCATGACTATAGTGGGCCTAATCAATTAATAACAATTAATAAAACGAAGGTTTAAATTCCTGTCTTTTGGACCTTGTATGGAAGATAGGGGGCCTTTGTAGTGGGAACGACATACTGGACCCAGCCCTCCTCCATACAAGCCCAATTGTTAAGGCCCATTTACCTGAGTTGGACTTAATTGTATAGGTTCATTATATTAGTTAAACCTAAATATTGATTAGCAACAAATTAATTCTAAATTAATTGAATTTGTTTCAATGTGACACTTTAGAATTAATAAGAAATTATAGGACTTTGGTTTTAAAAATTTTAATCTATTTAATTTTTTTTGGAAAACCATAGTCATTAATTTTCTAAAAATAAATAATAAAAATACTAATTTTAATTTTATAATGAGCTTATTTTAATAATTTTATTCGATCTCCACCGTTGGTTTAACATAGTCAATAGCTTAATGGGGCCTCGAGGCGCTTTGATTCGTCCCCCTACGGAAGGTGTTCATTAGTTATTTTGACAAGGTTAGATTTCGAAAGATAGATAATTATAGGTCAAATTCTACTAGACTCACCCCTACGGTGACTACTAGGACTAAATCTATGATTATTGAAACCGTGGGTCTAGCTCATAAAATAAGAGATTTTGTTTTCTTATTTTGATCGAATAGTAGGTTGTTAATAATGGTGACCATTATTAAATGAGTTTACAGCTCTATTTAACTAGTGGTATTTTTTACTCTCGCCAACCGGGACAAGGATATCATAGATTAGTTAAAAACCTAAAGAAATAGAGATATGATTGTTTTTGGTATTTTTTTTTCTCATATCTTACATATTTTTGGTATATGTTGTGCTATTTCTTGAAATTTGTGTGATTAGAAGTTTTATTGAGCAAATGTGATTGATTTCTACTTTATTGATAATTTGTAGTTTTAAGCTAAGTAGTGTCTGTATCTACTCCCATCCTTTCTGAACTTTCGATGGAGAAACTCACTGGAGAAAACTTCCTTAATTGGAAGCATAATATCAACATAAAGTTGATTGGTGACAACTCCGAGTTCGTCATGATTGAGGAATCCCTAGAACGAGCATCGTCTCCGCACGTTCTTGATAGCGCCGTAAATGCTTGGATAACACCGTCTCCACACGAACGTGATGGAACCGTGAATTCTCGGATGGCACCGTGTCTACACGTTCGTGATCAACTCAACTATGGTCTGACGCAACTCATGAACGAGCTTCATATTATTGAACCTGTCATGGGTGGACCTAGTAAAGAAGGTGAAAATAAGACTACTGATGTTGCTGCTCATCTAGCTAAGGCTGAAGCTAACCAAGCTTCGTCTTCGAAAGCTGGAAACAAGAGGAAAGGTGGACAAATAAACAACCCCAAGCCTGCAAAGGCTGCAAAGACGAGTGCACAACCACGTGCACAGACGCCTAAGGGGAACAACATGAAACACAAGAAAGGTAAAGATAAATGTTTTCACTGCAAAGAGAAGGGGCATTGGAAACGAGATTGCCCCAAGTTTCTAGCAGCTAAAAACAAAGGTAATGATTATAGTTCATTTATCTTGGAAACATGTGTTTTAGAGAATGATAACTCCGTTTGGATTATTGATTCTGGATCTACTAACCATGTTTGTAACTCTTTACAGCTTCTTGAATCGTGGGAGAAAGTGAACGAAGGCGGCTTAAAGCTTAGAGTTGGGAACGGAGCATTCATTGCGGTCCAAGCTAGAGGAAGAGCTCGTCTGAAGTTCGGAAATAAATTTTTAATTTTAAAAGATGTATTTTTTATTCCGGATTTTAGTAGAAATTTAATTTCAGTTTCCATGTTGCAATTAGAACGATTTGTTATGATTTTCACAAGTTTTAATATATCTATTTCTTTCAATGGATCACAATTGTGTATTGCATGTTTGGAAAATGGGCTTTATATTTTGCGACCTAACGAACCCATCGCTCTTAACAATGATTTATTCAAAGTAGCTAAACCTAGGACCAATAAACGTCAAAAGACCGATAACAATAATATGACGTATTTATGGCACTTGAGACTAGGTCACATTAGCTATGATAGGATTCAAAGACTTACAAAGGACGGACCTTTGAGGGAACTCACCGTAGGTGAATTACCTATCTGTGAATCTTGTCTAGAAGGCAAACTGACCAAGCGTCCATTCTCTGCAAAGGGTGATAGGGCCAAAGAACCACTTGGTCTTGTGCATTCAGATGTTTGTGGACCTTTGAATATACAAGCCAGGGGTGGTTTTGAGTATTTCGTCACTTTCATTGATGATTACTCTAGATACTCATGTCCTTACCTAATGCATAGGAAATCAGAAACATTTTCAAAGTTTCAGGAATTCCTAGCAATGGCTCAGAACCAATTAGGTAAAAGGTTAAAGATCTTGCGATCTGATAGGGGTGGAGAATATTTGGATATGCAGTTCCAAGATCATTTAACTGAACTTGGGATTTTATCACAACTTACTGCCCCAGGTACTCCGCAACAAAATGGTGTAGCGGAACGCCGAAACAGAACTTTATTGGAAATGGTTAGATGCATGCTTAGTTACTCAACTCTATCAACTTCGTTCTGGGGACATGCAATTGAAACCGCAAATGACATTCTCAATGTCGTGCCGTCAAAATCAATCCCCAAAACACCTTTAGAACGCTGGAATGGTCGTGAACCTAGTTTACGCCATTATAGAATCTGGGGGTGTCCCGCTCACGTCCTGAGGAAAAAGGAGGGAAAGCTGGAACCGCGAACTGAAGTTTGCATGTTTGTTGGCTATCCTAAAGGTACTCGGGGTGGACTTTTCTACAGTCATTCAGAAAAGAAAGTGTTTACTTCTACAAATGCTACTTTTCTAGAAAATGACTATGTCCAGAACTTTAAACCTCGCAGCAAAGTAGTTTTAGAGGAGATGGTTAAAGAATTGACTCCAACCAATGTTCTATCGTCATCAACGCGTGTTGATGATGAAATTCCCACTCTTCATGTACAACCGACGCAAGTCGATTTAAATGAAGAAAGTACCACTGTTCCTGAGCAAACAGTCACGGAGCCTCGTCGTAGTGGGAGGGTTTCTAGAAACCCAGTTCGCTATGGTTTGGATGGTGAAACCAATATGGTTGTTGGTGAAACTAGTGATGATGATCCATTGTCTTTCAAACAGGCAATGGCTAGCCCTGAAAAGGAACTATGGCTTGAAGCCATGAAACAGGAAATGGAGTCTATGTACTCAAATTCCGTCTGGGATCTTGTGGAAGCACCTAGTGACTTTAGGGCCATTGGGTGCAAGTGGATCTACAAGAAGAAACGAGGTGTTGATGGAAATATCGAGACTTATAAAGCTCGATTAGTGGCAAAGGGTTATACCCAAAGAGAAGGCGTGGACTATGAGGAAACTTTTAGTCCGGTAGCCATGCTCAAATCCATTCGCATCCTCCTATCCATAGCAGCCGCTCTCGACTATGAGATTTGGCAAATGGACGTCAAGACAGCTTTTCTTAATGGAAAGCTTGACGAGGTCATTTATATGGATCAGCCAGAAGGATTTAAAGTATCTGGACAAGAAGGAAAAGTTTGTAAGTTAAATAGGTCCATCTATGGACTTAAGCAAGCTTCTCGTTCCTGGAATATTAGGTTTGATGAAATAATCAAAACCTATGGCTTTGAACAAAATATTGATGAGCCCTGTGTTTAACAACTAAAGGCAAATCAAATAGTGGTATTCCTGGTTCTTTATGTAGATGATATCTTACTCATTGGAAACAATGTTAAGAAATTATCAGATGTGAAGAATTGGCTGAGCACTCAATTCCAGATGAAGGATTTGGGTGAAGCAAGTTATGTTCTAGGTATCCAGATCATCAGGGATAGCAAGAACAAACTTTTAGCTCTATCTCAAGCAGCTTACATTGATAAAGTGCTTGAACGTTTCTCAATGACAAATTCCAAGAAAGGGCGTCTACCGTCCCGCCATGGAATTCATCTTTCAAAGAAGCAGTCTCCCCAGACTCCTGAAGAGGAAGATGCAATGAGAAAAGTTCCTTACGCATCTGCAGTTGGAAGTCTGATGTATGCCATGTTGTGTACTAGACCAGATATCTGCTATGCAGTGGGAGTAGTGAGCAGGTATCAGTCAAACCCAGGACCGGAACATTGGATAGCAGTTAAGCATATCCTGAAGTATTTGAGACGGACTAGGGATTATATGTTAGTCTACATGGGTGGTGTTCTAAACCCTGTAGGCTACACCGATTCAGATTTTCAGACTGATGTCGATGACAGAAAGTCTACTTCTGGAATGGTGTTTACTCTTGGGGGTGGAGCTGTGATTTGGAGAAGCGTAAAGCAGTCTGCAATCTCAGATTCCACCATGGAGGCTGAGTACATAGCCGCGTCAGAAACAGCTAAGGAAATAGTCTGGCTAAAGAAGTTCTATTCGGATCTTGGTGTTATTCCAGAAATTATTAAACCGCTTGTGTTGTTTTGTGACAATACAGGAGCGATAGCCAACTCAAAAGAACCTCGAAGTCACAAGAGGAGTAAGCATATAGAAAGGAAGTATCACATTATTCGAGAATATGTGGCCAGGGGAGATGTGAAGGTTATGAAGATTGCAACTGAAGACAATCTTGCGGATCCGTTTACAAAGACAATACCAGAAGCTACATTTGATAAGCATATCAAGGAGATGGGATTAGTAGAATTAAGGCATTAGTTTCAATTAGTGCAAGTGGGAGTTTGTTGGGGTTTTATGCCCTAATTAAAACCCAAATTCTTTGTAATCTCATTTTATTATCAATAAAAGAATAGAAATCATTTTTTGACTTGGTCAATCACTTTGCTCACATGTTTTATTTTCATGATTATTTATTTAATATAAACTTCTATTAAATCCCGACCATATAGCTAATCTTATTTATAGTGACGTAATCACAGTGGAATATAAATATGATTATATGTTCAAAAATAAGTTAGTCCTAAGATTAGTCAGTGCACCGGATTTACACTGACTTGCCAATCTACGATATGATCTACTTACACATTACAGTGTTATGTTCTTTCCAGAACATTAGCAAAGTAGATAAGATCGGATGTATTTGTTACATCGGACAGGACCGATATTGACAGTTGATAAGATAAGTAAACATACCGTTATTATCTATTCTAGTCATATCATATAGTTGGCCATAGGTCAATTCAATCTCAATTCTGAGTGGTTAGTATTCAAACTGATTGTATTATTTGAGTTCTTTGACTTGTTCGTTACCAGCTTACCCTACGGACTAGCCCATACTTACATCTTGGGAACTCGGTAGTATAATTGAGTGGGAGTGTTAATCATAGATATGAACATCTATAGCTTCTAATGAAGAAGTGAAACGATGGTTTCCTTTTAGTTTGGTTCAAGGTGTTAAATGATAGAGATCTCATTTCAGTAATTAAATTAGTTTACTGAAATATCATTTACAAGGAACTAAGTGTTTTAAGGATAAAATACAATGAGGGGTAAAACGGTATTTTAGTCCTATCTCATTGTAGACCGTCTATAGAGGATTGAGTGACAATTATGGTTGTAACAATGGATAATTAATAGCGTATCTATATTTGTTATAGAGCGTTCTATGAATTCAAGAGTGCAATTCCAAGTCTATAGTGGAGTCACGAGGAATTAATAAGTTAGTAAATTTATTTGTTAGATTTATGATAACTTATTGGAGCTTGATTTCATAGGCCCATGGTCCCCATTGTACCTTGGATAAAATCATCTAGATAGTCTCAATTAATTGATTTAATCATCAATTAGAATTATCAAAGTTGACCAGGTGAATTTTGGATAGTTTCACAGAGTTGTGTAATTTTGAGAAGAAAAGAGAAATTATGGCAGATTTATTAATTAAGATAAATTGGTTTCTAAATTAATAAATAAATTTAAATCAAGGTTCAAATTATAAATAATTAATTTGATAAAGGATTTAAATAATTATTTAATTAATTAAATCAATAGAAAATAATACAGGCCTTGATTTTAAGTCCAATGGGCTTATAATCAAATGGGAAATTTCACGGGCCTATAGCCCATGATAATTTCGACCTAGGGCTTCAAAATGGCTGTTATTTTATTGATTTTTTAATTAAATTAAATGGCCTAATTGAGTCTATAAAAGGAGTGCTTATAGAGAAGTCAAAATAAAAGGGTTTTTGATAAGTCAGATAGTTTTATATTCTCTCTAAACACAAGTCCTTTTCTAAGCCTCTTTGTATTTTCTCTTCTTCTCTCTATATCTATCTCATGTGTTGAGAATTTCCCACACTAGTCTAGGTGGTTCTAAGGATACATTGGAAGATCGTGAAGAAAATAGAAGATCGGTTCAGTTTCTTGATAATACTCTGCGACAGAGAGGATACAAGAGTTAGAGAAACTGAAGGAAGGACTCTTAATTCCGCTGCGTATACTGTAAGTATTCTATTTTTGTTTCTCTTTGAATTAAATTTTAGAAACATGTTTTAGGCTATCTCGTATTAATTTGTTTAATATTAGATATACATGAAAATAAATAAAGATCCTGTATAAGTTTTTCCAACACTTTACACATTGTCTACACGAGTAACATATTACACTTTAATAACAAAGTAATTAAATAATATGTAATGAATATTATTCACAAACAACCTCATTCTTTAATTTATTACCACTGGAAGTATATAATATTACAATCTGTTATTTACTTGAAAAATGAAATTAAAAGAAAATGTCGTGTAAGTATTTAATTCCACCCATGTAATAATATCAAATTGTTGTAAACTATGCTACTTGAAATTTTAACCAATCTCGAAGGATCTAGACTCCTATCGAAATTTTTGGCAGATTGCATAATATCACACTTGAAATTTCTACCAATATCTATGTGACAAGAGAGCAGTCGATTTTTTAAGCAGAGTGTTTTTCTGTGTTACTGTGTAGCCCTTAGTATATAACCAGCACACTGATTTTGCATTGTTTTTCTTCTCCTGTGTAACACTCAAGTACAAATATTTAAATTAAAAAATCTTAAATTTGACCCAACCACCATCACCATCTTGTTTATAGGAAATTACAATTTACTTATTGTAGGTTAAAAATAATGAAACCATGTACTAATATCATTACAAGGTTAACAAATGATTAAATTTCAACAATTTAAAATTATTTTTCATATAAGTAACCCCTATGGAATAAAGTTTGAAATTATGTCTTTATAGAGAGTTAATTAAATTTTTCATATACATGTTAATCCTACACTTTACCCCCAATATATGCCCATAATTTACTTGTGACTCATTGTAAACCAACAAAAATTCGACACAAACCATCACTAGAAATTTATCATAGAGTTCCATGTAAATTATAGATATTAAAACATTCAGCAGACATACTAAATTTGGAACATACCAAGTAATCATAATTCTAATTCTTTGTGGAGAAGTCATTAGTTACAACTAACACAAACATTATAAAGATAGAAGTGAAGCCCAACATTAAGAATACTAGAAATATCTTATGAGTCTTTAATGTGTTGTTGTTTGTGTTAAGTTTGTCAGTTTCTAACCTGTCAAT
This sequence comes from Humulus lupulus, assembly GCF_963169125.1. Taxonomy (NCBI): domain Eukaryota; kingdom Viridiplantae; phylum Streptophyta; class Magnoliopsida; order Rosales; family Cannabaceae; genus Humulus; species Humulus lupulus. Next base: position 137,505,345 of record NC_084798.1, on the reverse strand, counting down.
TTTCTCCAGCATAGTAGGTATAATTTCTTTTGACCCTAGAGACATCAGTGGACCTTTCCATCTAAGAAACCCAATCAGTACAACAATGCATTATAATACGTACAAGCAGAAATGTGATCATTCTTGTATGAGAAATCAAGAAAAGAAGTTGACGTTATTTACATACATATTTGTGCATCCGAAGAATCTTCTTCCAGGATTTACTGGACTCTAGCAAACTTTCAAAGCTGTAGGTTTCCCGCATTTTCACAATGGATTATCATACTCATCAATAGCTGTGTTCGAGTCAACATCAATAGCGTCGGTATAATTATTATCACGACTATTACTAGCTCCAATATGACCACCATTTGCTTTTGAGGCTTGTTGAACTCTCTTCATTTTCATGTTCATTGTTTGATTCCTTTTGACGTGAGCTTTTTCTACATAAAAAAATTTGGTTGAGGGTTTTTCTATAGAGGCACTTGTCTTTTGTTCCTTAAGCAAAACTAGGTAAAAGAGTCTAATCCACAACTATCCATGCCATGCTTGTGACGTGGGACCTAGTCTGTGAAATGAGTTGATGAATCCATAGATTTAGGCCATGCTTGTGACGTGGGTTCTAGTTTTTTTTAAAGAAATATGTGTAAAAGCTATTGTAGGCATGCGTGTGAGGTGACTCCACCCTATGAAATGGATTGATGTGCCATTTGAGAAGACAACTCACAACTGAAGTCCAATGCACAACTTTAATAGTGAAAAGTACTACAAATAGTGCAAATAAATATTATACATAGTTGGACGAGATTGGTACCATGTCGTGGAAAAAATTACCAACACAACATATTTATGTTTTTATTCAATAAGTAAACATTCTGTATTGGTCCCAGAAATTTCAAAAGGACTTGTTTTGTTTGAATATTTTAAAATATAAAATCTTTTTATAGTAAACAAAGAAGGTGAACACATCATCAAAACAATACTCTATCTATTCTAACGATATTTAATTTCTATTAATGGTATGAAATAAAATTATTTCACCCTTTTTTCTAGGATATGAGATCACTTAAAATATTTATATTTGTTCATAAGGATTTGGTAACAAGGTGAGAAGTGATAAACTTTTTTAAAAAATATTTAAATTTATTTTACCATTAACCATACGAAAAAGTTAGAAAAAGAGTTAATGCCGGCTAAAAAATTCAATGTTTTCAAAATATTGGACTTTTACACCAAATTTTTTTTTTTTTTTTTGCGCTAAAAATACTAAATGCCTTCAGAATGGTTTCATTTTATACCTAACTTTTTTTCAGCGGTAAATATACTCAAGGTTTTAAAAATGTTGCATATTTTTTATTATTTTGAAAAATAATAAGAAATTTTAGGAAAATTATAGGATTTCAATTATATTTCAGATTTTAAATAATTTTCACTTTCTTATTCTTTTAGAAAGAAAACTATTTTTTATTAGACATTAATAAATAAATTATAAAAAATATTTTAAAATAAATAATATATTATATATTTTCATATATTTAAAGTTAAATTTTTTAAACAAATAAACTAAAGGATAAATTAGTGTTAATTAATTTGATTAATTTTACCAACTTTTTATTTATTATTATTTTGAAAGTGAAAATATGTTAGAATGTTAAAAATAACTTAATTCATATATTTTTTCCTCACTTTCTTATTGTTTCTCAAATTAATTTTAAAAAATAGTGATTGTTCACGCCGTTTTTTGTCAACTTGATTATGTAGAGAAATAAACAATTATTTAGAAAAAATAGAAGAAATCAAAGATTTTTAACGATGTTCAGCAGTTAAAATCTAGCAACGTACCTGAGTCACTATTATTATTATGAACAATCTGTAAAAGCTTCGAATGAAAGTAATTTGGTAAAGTCTCTTCTCTGTACAAAATTGTTCATGACTACAAATGACCTAGTCCAGACTATTTATATACCTGATTGAAGGAATATCTTCCCCCCAATTAAGGGATGTTACAATCAAATATTTAAATTCAAATAAATATACAAATTCATAAAACAAATTAAATGCATTCATTAAGTCATAATCCCTAAAAATCCGTGTTAATCCCGACATACTCAAATCATTACTAAATTACTACCCAATACTTAATAAATCTCAAACTCATATTCTATACCCAAAATACCCCTAGGCTCCTCTCGAGCTGGGTATTTGACCCCGTTGTGTCTTTCTAGGTAAACTACTCCCTAAGACAGTCTCGGATCGTGCATAACAAATATATCACCACTCACACGTGGTGTCAATCACAATATACACAAATATTGCATTTATGCCCTCAACAATATGAAGTTACAAATATGCCCCTAACTACCAAATGGGACCCACATGCTTATTTAATTCACGTAAACATGCATTTCTAATCACATACTCATCAAATTCACATATTAACATAATAAATCAATTGTTGCCCTCCAAACTCGTTGATCAAGGCCCTTAGCCCTATTAGCAAATTTGGGACGCTACAACTATCCCCTCCTTACAGAAATTTCGTCCTCAAAATTACCTGAATAACTCAGGATACCGCTCCTGCATATCTGACTCAAGTTCCCACGTCTCCTCCTCTACCTTGCTATTTCTCCACAACACTTTTACCAAGGTGTTGATCTTGCTCTGCAAGACTTTATCCTTCTAGTCAAGAATCTGAACTAACTTTTCCTCATAAGATAAATCCTTTTCCAGCTCCAAGTTCTCCTAACTTAGTACATGCGTAGAATCTGATACATACTTTTGGAGCATGGACACATGAAATACATCATGAACCCCTGATAGAGCGGGAGGCATCGCCAATCTGTAAGCTACCTCCCTAACCTGTTCCAGAATATCAAAGGGGCCAATAAAGCCAGGGCTTAGCTTGCTCCGAACACCAAACCGTCTCACTCCTCTCAAGGTAGAAACTCTGAGAAACGCATAGTCACCAACTTGAAACTCTACGCTCCTGCGTCTCAAGTCTGAGTAACTCTTCTGATGACTTTGGGAGGCGAGCATTCGAGCCCTAATCTTTTCAATTGCCTCATTGGTCCTCTGAACAACCTCAGGACCTAGATATCTCCTCTCATCCCAATGGATTGGTGATATGCACTTCCTCCCATATAACATCTTATACGGAGCCACTCCGATAGTCGCCTGATAACTGTTGTAGTACGAAAACTCAATTAAAGGGAGATACTTACTCCAAGATCCCCCAAAATCCAGCACACAGGCTCTCAGCATATCTTCCAGTATCTGAATCGTCCTCTCAGACTATCCATCCGTCTGAGGAGAATAAGCGGTACTAAACCACAAATGCATGCCCATAGCCTTCGACAGACTCTCCCAAAACATGGAAGTGAAGGTGGGGTCCCTGTCGGATACCATCGACCTCAGAGCCCCATGATGTCGTACAATTTCCTTCACATACAACTCAGCATACTGCTCAACTATATAAGTTCTCCTAACAAGCAAAAAGTGGGTGGACTTAGTATACCTATCCACAATCACCCACATAAAATTATGTTGTCCCGTGGTCTTCGGCAATCCAACCATGAATTCCATGGTGATATCCTCCCATTTCCACTCTGGAATCCCTAGAGGCTGCAATAACCCTGCTGGCCTCTGATTGTAATGACCCACTACTCTAGACTTTTGGACCATTAACGAAACTATACATACAAATCCTTAATAAAACTTACATTTGCGAAAATACCATAAATTTATTAAAAACTTGTAGAAATAAAAGTTACTCTCATAAAATAAGTAGGATATGGGATCCCATTGTCTTTAAAAAAACAAAACATGATTTAGAATGAAAGGAATTACATAAGAAGTGCGGAAAATACATGTAAAGATCATAAAAAAAACATGAGACTACATCCTCGAAAATCGAACTCTCGACTCCTTGAATCCATTCACCACCGATACACAATCCCAAGCATCCACGAACCTTACCGCCACTAAAGCTATTTTCCTGTACATAAAACAAAAAGGAATGAGCCTAATGCCCAGCAAGGAAAATCTTACACATACATCATGTACATAAATTTCATAATAAACATAAAGACATAACATAACACTTATTACATACACATACTATAATGGCCATTATTACTTGGGGTCCCATAGACTAAACAAGTCATATGCCCATGAGGTTAGTGGGATCCTACTAGCTAAGTAGGTCTTATGCCCATAACCTATTTGGGGTCTTGTTAGTCATATGGGTCATATGCCCAAGCCTACAAACATACATATCATAACACTTATCATAACATAAGAAACATAAGATAACATATAGAACTTATAACATATGCATTTTTATCCTATTTTCCTTACCAAAGTTACCGGAATGTGAGGATAGAGTTGGGAATTTTGGAACACTCCTAAAACCATATATAACAGGGTGAGTAGATTTGAAGAAAAAGAAAAGAAAGGAATGGAAGGATTAAAACTTGAGAAAAATACTTACCAAAACCTTTTTGCTCAAGAGCCTAGATTTCCTAACCAAAATAAAATTAAGGTTACAGGCTGAGTAGAAGACTTATGAGAACTTAAAAGAACAAGTAAAAAAATGAACTAGAGTTTTGGGTTACCTTGAAGACTTGTAAGACCAATCTACACCTCGAACCGAAATACTATAGAACCTTACTTCCCAAAGTGTTTGATAAGCTTATGATGATCAAGCTTATGATTCCCCAACCCAGGTGTTTACACTCTCACACTCACTTAGCACTTGCAGCCTCTGAACTTAGAGATTTAGGTGAATAATTGCTGGGTACTAGGTCCTATTTATAGAGTTTGGGAATGAAAAGATCTAAATTTTACTTGAATAAAAATAATAGCTTTTTAGGTGAAAATAATTTGAATAATCGTTCAGCAGAGGCTGAAGACTCGTTCAAAAAGATGCTGGACTTATCAAGAGGTTGAATGGCTGAAAGGAAAAAGAATTCAAAAACTTTTGAAATATGCTGAAGGAGGCGATATATCGCCCCCTGTAGGTGATATATCGCCTGAGCCAGTATGCCCGAGGCTGTCTTGCATCGTCTCGTGTTTTCCGTATCTACGTGCTGCGATATATCGCCCCCTATAGCTGCGATATATCAGCACACGCTGATTAATTAAACACAAAATTACACATTTTTAGCTAAGTTTGAATGGAGTAAACAGCCTTGACTAAGCCCTCAACGCATTCAAAGCTGCTGACTGACCTTATAGCATTCAAACTTTACTCCTTATTAAATTTAATCCTCAAAATACTTAATCCTTAATCACACATTCATAACATGTGCTTAAAATCCTATTGCTCCTTATCTAAACCTTATAGTATAATAAATATTATCCTTAATATCAGTCATATAATCACACCTTAGGTTAACATTAATATTCTTAAACTATAGATTAAACTTAGAAAATCTGTAAGTACTACTATGAGTGTTCAAATAATTCCCGGTCTGAACCAAAAATCCACAGTTACAAAGATAATGCTATAATTACTATAATACTACTATCTAACTAGCTAAGTAAAGTTCTTGGACTCTACACTGATGCTCAGCCTTTACCTGCTGACAAGTTAAACACTTGGCCACATAATCCACTACGTCCCTCTTCATTCCCGACCACCAATACAAGGTCCTCGAACCTTGGTACATCTTTGTTGTACCTTGGTGTAATGAATGAGGAGTGGTATGTAATTTGTCCAAGATCTCTCACCGAATACCAGGATCCATCGGAATATAAATCTTGCCTTTATACTTCAATGGGCCAATCTCCAAAATAGAGAAGTCCTTAGCTGCTATGGTTAAGACGCTCTCTTTATGTCCTCTAAACTGGGGATCAACCCCCTATGCCTCCTTGATCCTTTCAAGGAGTGTAGACTGAAGAGTGATGTTGGCTAACTGACCAACCACCAACTCTATACCTGCTCTGGTCATCTCTTCAACTAACTTGTCTGATATCTATCTCGAACTGAACAACTATCCTGGGCTCTTTCGAATCAATGTGTCGGCCACTACATTGGCCTTCCAAGGATGGTATAGGATATCACAATCATAATCCTTTACCAGTTCCAGCCACCGTCTCTGGTGCACATTCAAATCCCTATGAGTAAAGAAGTACTTCAAACTCTTATGGTCAGTGTATATTTCACACTTCTCGTCATATAAATAATGTCTCCAAACCTTAAGTGCAAATACCACCACAGCCAATATGAGATCATGCGTGGGATACCTCTGTTCATACTCCTTTAGCTGTCTCGATGCGTAGGCTATCACCTTACCGTCTTGCATCAATACACATCCCAAACCCTGTCTTGAAGCATCACAATAAACCACAAACTGTTCATTGTCTGATGGCAGACTCAATACTGGAGTGGTGATCAGTCGCCGCTTCAATTCCTTGAAACTATTCTCACACCTATCTCTCCACACATACTTAGTCTTCTTTCGTGTCAATTCAGTCAACGGTGTGGCTATCCTAGTGAACCCCTCAACGAACAGCCAATAATACCTTGCCAATCCCATGAAGCTCCTAAATTATGGTACAGTACTCGGCCTAGGCCAATCTCTCACTGCCTCAATCTTGCTTGGGTCAACCATAATCCCCTCCTTACTGAAAATATGGCCCAGAAACGTGACTTGAGGTAGCCAAAACTTGCACTTGCTAAACTTAGCATATAGCTTATGCTCCCTCGACCGCTGCAATACCAAGCACAAAGGTTGCTCGTGCTCTGTCTCTGACTAGGAGTACACCATTATGTCATCAATAAACACAATCACAAACTTGTTCAAATAGTCCTTGAAGACCTTATTGATTAAATCCATGAAAGCTGCTAGGGCGTTGGTTAATCCAAAGGACATAACCAGGAATTCATAGGGCCCATATATCGTGAAGAAAGAGGTCTTTAGTATGTCCTCCTCTTTAATCCTTAATTGGTGGTAACTTGACCAGAGATCAATCTTAGAGAATACTGTCTTTCCCTGTAACTGGTTAAACAAGTTATCGATCCTAGGTAATGGGTACTTGTTCTTAATGGTCAACTTGTTCAGCTCCCTATAATCAATACACATCCTTAAAGATCCATCCTTCTTCTTGACGAACAACACTGGAGCAACCCATGGCGAGAAACTCGGTCTGATGAACCCCAAATCGAGTAACTCCTGCAACTAGATCTTTAGTTCCTTCAACCTTGTCGGAGCCATTCTATAAGGTGTCCTAGATACTGGCTCTGCCCCTGGCGCCAACTCAATAACAAACTCAATCACCCGCTATGGCGGCAATCATGGCAAGTCTGCAAGAAACAAATCGTGAAACTCACATACCAATCTAGTCTCACTCGGCCCAACCGCCACATCTCTAGAGGTATTCAAAATATTTTCTAAGAATCCTATGCAACCCTCCTGCATCAGGTCTTTATCATTCAGTGCCGAAATCATAGGTACTCGCAGTCCACTTACTATCCCCACAAATACAAAGGGCACCTCCCCTTCCAGATCAAAAGTCACCATCCTGCGCTTGCAGTCAATCGTTACCCCATACTTCGATAGCCAATCCATTCCTAAGATCATATCGAAGTCATCCATCGCTAAGTCAATCAGATCAACTGACAACTCTCTATTGTCTATCTCTACTCGCTATGCTCTAACCCATCTCCTAAAGACTACCAATTCTCTAGTCAGCAAAAAAGTCTGAAATCCCCTGGCATACAAATTACTACGTCTACACAACTAATCTATCACTCTAGAAGACACAAATGAATGAGTAGCCCCCGAATCAATCACTTCAGTAAAAGAAGAACCACCACTAGAATCTGACCCATCACAACCGAGGGGCTAGCCTCAGCTTCAGTCTGGGTCAAGGTGAATACTCTAGGAGGACCGAGACTATCGCTCTACTTTGGCTCCTCTTTCTTGGCTTCTGGACAGTCCTTCTTCAAATTGTTGACACTCCCACAGATAAAGCAGGCCCTAATCCTGCACTCCCCCCTGATGTCATCGCCTACACTAAGGACACACTGGGAAACTCCTCCAGTTATCACCCCTGCCATGATGGCCGCTAAAAGCACCCTGTGCCTTCCTATCCAAGCTAGGAGGAATGAAAGAATCTAGGGCCTTTCTCTTGTGCTCACTGGGGCCACTACCCCAACTAGATCCAGTGAAAGGAGGCACCGTCCTCCTAGCATCGCGCCTAGCAGTGCCCTTTCTCCATATCTGATCCTTGGCCCCTCAGCTGTAAGGGCCTTGTCCACTACCTATGCATATGTAGTATTCCTCGGATCTAAGGTTATCTTAACATCACGGGTGATCATAACATTCAATCCCCGCACAAACCTATCCCTTTTTGCCGCATCATTCGCCACCAAATTCGGCGCAAACTTCGCCAACTGGTCAAATCTCAAGGAATACTCAGTAACTGTCATTCGGTTATGACTCAGGTTAGTAAACTCGTCAACCTTTACAGCTCGGACTGCAACACTGTAATACTTCTCGTTGAAAAATTTTCTGAACTCTTCCCAGGTCATAATTGCAACTTTCTTCTCTGAGTTACCACATCCCACCAGATGCGGACATCCTCTCTAAACATGTAGCTAGCACAAGCTACCCTCTCGTTCCATTCCACCCTCATGAAATCCATAATGGAAGAAATCTTGTTCATCCACTGCTCTGCCCACAGTGGATTTGGTCAAACCTCAAAGGTGGGAGGATGTTGCTTCCTGAACCTCTCATACAAAGGTTCCCACCTATTCTCCATAATAGGCTGCACTGGCACTGGCGCCACAGCTTGAGGAATCTGCAACCCAATGCCCTGAGGAGGGGCCTCTTGCCTCAACTTTCAAAGCTCTTACTCTGTTTGATGAAGTGTAGCTTCCATCTCAGCAAACACTGTTGCCAATTCTATGGGACAGGTGGAGGGTCCTGATCCTAGTTGTCATCCTCGGCTCTACTGCCGCGGAGTCTAACTGATCGCCGAGGCATTTCAACAATATGCCTGCAACCAATGACGTCGCTTATTAGGCAAGATAACAACATCCAAAACCACCTCCTAATTCACGTCAACCAACCATAAAAAGCAATTCACAATACATAAATAAAATACAATTCTCAAGGAGACCATGCCCTAGCATCATGCATATGTTAACACAATCATCATGCTCTATATAAAATAATCAAGCAAATAGGGTACTTAAGCACGTAATCAAACATATAATTTAGTCATTACCAACCAACCTTGAGTCGAGCTTGTCACTGACAGCGAGCGTACATGTTCCATCGATCTCCAAGAACCATAAACCTTGGCTCTCTCTGATACCAAGTTGTAACGCTCTACATCCTTAGAGCCGTTACTAAGTGATTTTAAAATGTAATCGAGGTTTTAAGTTAAAAGTGTGGCTAAACTATAATAAAAATCATTTAATTCGAAAATGTAGTCATTCATTGAGATTATAAAGAGTTATACATTCGGGATCCCAAAAATACTGTTTAGAAAATACTTTACATCTCAAAATACATTTAAGGTCGACTAAGCAGCAAATTCACGTATACACATTGCATTTTCCCAAAATAACCCTAGCTGTGGCAGCCAAGTAGGCTGAACATGTACACGTCGCTTCACGCTCTCCTTAGTCATGGTTGGTCGACCTTTCCCTTGCCCTTAGCTACACCATAGAGCACCCGTGAGCCGAGGCCAGGCAAGAAAACTCAACACAAATAATCTACATATGCATATCTGTCAATCAACATAGAACAAAGCTGCCAACAGGCTAAACATAGAGCGGCCATGCCGTTCCAGGCGCTTTATAAGGCCCTGGGTTCACGGTTTACACCGTGAGAATGACTCTAGCATCCAAGAAGGGTCTCACCCTGGCGGCTTGCACTTCGCGTGCTCAATGCCACTCTCGGCCCCTTGCAGTACTCAGCCCCTTGCCATACTCAGCCTTGCACTCCACGTGCTTAATGCCGTTCCTGGCCCTTTTCCGTACATGGCTTCCTGCCGTTCTCGGCCTTCGTCATTCCCTGCCGATATCATTCATTCACAAGCATGCAATACATAGCATATAATCAAGAAATACTAAAACAAATACATAACATAAATAATAGGGCTACGCCCTACAATTCAATCACATAGGGTCGTGCCCTGCAATACAAACTATAGGGCCATGCCCTATTCTACGGGTACAACAGTTTTCTTACCTGTGTTCCAAGCTTCTTGAGTACCAAAATCTCGAGCACAGTCCTCTAACCCGAGCCTCACTGAAAACCTAGTCACAACATACAAGTAATGCTCTCGTTACTAACCAATTTATAATTTTACCCTAGAACCAATCCCGTGCTCTTGGGACCTCCCCCGAGCCCCCTGGGCCAAGACCCTAAAAACACAAAATCCAACATCTAGAAAATTGCCTAGCATTGAGCACAGCCCTGCAAGGGCAGCGGCGCCCAGTAGGGGCTCCTTATTCTGACTCGTCCCAGCGCTGCAGCACAGAAGAACAGGGCAGCGACACTCATATGTGAACCCAGATAAACTGGGTATTTCGCACTACTTTCCCCGAGCCAAAACTTACCTAAATCATTACCCAAGTACACCCAAGTCCCAATTTGAACCAAACATCCAAATGAACAACATCACAACACATAAACACCAGAAAACTACTCAAACACTCATCCAACCTCAAAATCACCTAGTGGTTCTAAACTCCACAAAACATAAACCACAAAAGAAAATTCACTTCAGAAATCAATGAAATTGTTACCTTGATTAGGAATTCGACCCTGAGCTACTTCCAAATCCAGTTCCAAGCGTGAATTACCAGACTCTTAAGCTTAACCTTGCCAAAACTTCTTCCCAACAACCCACAAAACCAAAACACAAGTCAGCTCCCAACCACAATACTTCCCAGTAAAATTCAACCATGAACTGAATTAAAAACTTACCCTTGATCCTATCTAAGCCTCCGAACTCTTGAATTTCTGGTCTAAGATCCTTCAAAAACTCAACACCATGGAGAGAGAGTTTAGAGTAATTTGGTTCTTTTCTTCCTTTCCTCTATTTTGTCTAAGTCTTCTAGAGATTCCCAGCTTCTAAATTGTACATATCCTTTTTGCGAAAATGACTGAATTCCCCCCCCCCCCCCTAAGTTAGTATATGTCCTCAAACACCACCAAGGGTAATTTAGTCATTTGACGTATCCCGCTAAGTCCTCGAGTACACCTAAAAATTCTCGTTAATCCTGGCATACTCAAATCATTACTAAATTACTACCTGATACTTAATAAATTCCAAACTCATATTATATACCCAAAATATCCCCAGGCTCCTCCCGACCCGGGTATTTGACCCCGTTGGGACTTTCTAGGTAAACTACTCCCTAGGAATATCTCGGATCGTGCATCACAAATATATCACCACTCAAACGTGATGTCAATCACAATATACACAAATATTGCATTTATGCCCTCAACGGGCTAAAATTACAAATATGCCCCTAACAACCAAATGGGGCCCACATCCATATTTAAGTCGCCTAAACATGCATTTCTAATCACATACTCATCAAATTCACATATTAAAATAATAAATCAATTATTGCCCTCCAGGCACGCTAATCAAGGCCCTCAGCCCATTTAGCAAATTTGGGACACTACAAGATGTATTTGTTACATTGGACTAGACTGATATTGACAGTTGATAGGATAAGTAAACATACCATTATTATCTATTCTAGTCATATCATATAGTTGATCACTGGTCAATTTAATCTCAATTATGAGTGGTTAGTATTTTAACTCATTGTATTATTTGAGTTCTTTCACTTGTTCGCTACCGGCTTACCCTACGGACTAGCCCATACTTACATTTTGGGAACTCGGTAATATAATTGGGTAGGAGTGTTAATCACAGATATGAACATCTATAGCTTCTGATGAAGAAGTGAAATGATGGTTTCCTTTTAGTTTGGTTCAAGGTGTTAAATGATAGAGATCTCATTTCAGTAATTAACATTAGTTTACTAAAATATCATTTACAAGGAACTAAGTGTTTTAAGGATAAAATACAATGAGGGGTAAAACGGTATTTTAGTCCCATCTCATTGTAGACCGTATATAGAAGATTTAGTGACAATTATGGTTGTAACAATGGATAATTAATAGTGTATCTATATTTGTTATAGGGCATTCTATGAATTCAAGAGTGCACTTCCGAGTCTTTAGTGGAGTCACGAGGAATTAATAAGTTAGTAAATTTATTTGTTAGATTTATGATAACTTATTGGAGCTTGATTTCATAGGCCCATGGTCCCCACTGTACCTTGGATAAAATCATCTAGATAGTCTCAATTAATTGATTTAATTATCAATTAGAATTATCAAAGTTTACTAACTCAATTTTGGATAGTTTCACATAGTTATGTAATTTAGAGAAGAAAAGAGAAATTATGGCAGATTTATTAATTAAGATAAATTGTTATCCAAATTAATAAATAAGTTTAAATCAAGGTTCAAATTATAAATTATTAATTCAATAAGGGATTTGAATAATTATTTAATTAATTAAATCCATAGAAAATAATACATGCCTTGATTTTAAGTACAATGAGCTTATAATCAAATGGGACATTTCACGGGCCTAAAGCCCATGATAATTTTGACCTAGGGATGTTAATTGGCTATTATTTTATTGATTTTTTTTAATTAAATTAAATTACCTAATTGAGTCTATAAAAGGAGTGCTAAGTGAGATAAGAAAACATAAATCACAAGACGACAGATACTAGTTTTTTGATAGCTTTTAGATTCTCTCTAAACACAAGTCCTTTTCTAAGCCTCTTTGTTATTTTCTCTTCTTCTCTCTGTATCTATCTGATGTGTTGAGAATTATCCACTCTAGTCTAGGTGATTGTAAGGATACTTTGGAAAACTGTGAAGATTATCGAAGATCGGTTTAGTATCTTGGTAATACTATGCGACAGAAATGATACAAGGGTTAGAGAAACTGAAGGAATGGCTCATTTATTCCGCTGCATATACTGTAAGTATTCTTATCATTGTTTCTCTTTCAATTCAATTTTAGAAACATGTTCTAGGTTATCTCATATTAGTTTGTTTAATATTTGATCTACATGAAAATAAATAAAGATCTTGTATAAATTTCCCAACAACTGGCCTCAGAGACTTTGGTAATATTTATTTTCATGTATGAACCTGTTAAAAATTGGATTATTTGATGTATTTAAATAATTGGATGGATTTTCATTTTTTTATGAAGCATATTGATTTTATGTGATTATTAGCAAATTTTAGGTTATTTTGTTGTGTTTTCTATGCTATTAATTTTTATATATGCTTTATTTTGTGTAAAACATGGTAAAAATTAATTAGAAAACCTGTTTGGTTTGAAAAATTGAACAAAAAAAAAATTTCAAAAAATTTTGCCACGCTGCCATTGCGTGTGCTCGCCCACGCGCGCACAACCCTTGCGCCCCGCGTGCGCGATGAACAATACCGGGTACTGTTCATCTGAAATAATTTTTTTAATTTTTTTTAATTAAAGAAAATAAAAATGTGAAAATCAATTATTTATACTCAAAGCAAAAAATATCAGATTTTTTTGTATTTAAAAATATTTTTGTTGGTTGAGATTTAAATAATTAGATATTTTTACAAAGATTCAAATTCAAATTTAAAAGTAGAATAACAACTTAATTTTAACTCTTTTAATATATTAAAATATTAGAATTAAGATATCAGATATTTCAGATATTTTCTTATAAATACTTGATATTTTTATTTTTATTTGAAAATATAAATATTTGTTTATTCTATAGATTTAAATATTTAAATTATTTGAAAAATTTTAGTTAGATATTTTCATGGATATTTGAATTTTCTTAACTATTTTAAGATATTTTAGGGTTGTTATAACTATTAATATTTTATTTTTTAAAATGGTTAAAATATTAGCTTATTGTTGTAACAACATAAGATATTTTTGAAAAATAGTTAAGATATTGATTTTAAAATTAAAAATTGGTTAAATTTTGAAAAATATCATTTTTTTGCAACCAATTAATTAAATATTTTTTTAATAAATGTGATTTAAATTAACTTTGGTTAATTGTTGATAAATCTTATTTAAATTAAATTAATATATTTTTTTCAAATTAACCTAAATCAAGTTTTTTTTTTTTTTTTGGGAAATCAGAAAGTATATTCCACCAAATAACCAATTACAAACTAACAACACCTCATTTCAAGGCCTGCACCAGACTATACACCAGAACTACCAAAATAAAACAGATATGCAACCTATAATTCCTCAAACCATTTTATATCTTCCTGACCAATATGTTTAGGCCAAACAAATAGGATTCTATTTTTAACACACTCAGTTATCATTTTTACAATTAGATCTAATCTAACTACTTTTAAGGACCACAAGGCATCATTTCTGGACTGCCAAAGGTGATACACCAGAAACGCAAGGCAAGCAGCATAACCTAAATCAAGTTGATTGTTGATAAATGAAATTTAAATTAACTTTTGTTAATTGTTGATAAATTTTATTTAAATTGACTTATTTTTTGTAAAAATGTAATTAATTCGAATTTTTTGATAAATTCTAGATAATTAATTGTGGTATTCTTGCAAATGAAATAAATTATGGTATTTTTGCATAAATTCATAGAATTGCTCATATAGTAACAAGATTAGGCCCATCCAATTCTAACATGTCTGTTTGCGCTATATGTGGTATTTTTGCAATTGGGCTTAGATGCATATAGTGACCCATATGTTTGTTAGATATATGAATTTTTCCAAGCAAAATATTCATAAAATTATAGGTTTTATTTGGGCCCATTAGAAAATGTAAAGTTTAAATTCCTCTCTTGTGGGTGATTCCACTTGTGAAGGCTCATTTGCTTTGCATGACTATAGTGGGCCTAATCAATTGATATCAATTACTAAAACGAAGGTTTAAATTCCTGTCTTTTGGACCTTGTATGGAAGATTGGGGGCTTTGTAGTGGGAACGACATACTGGACCCAGCCCTCCTCTATACAATCCCAATTGTTAAGGCCTATTTAGCTGAGTTGGACTTAATTGTATATGTTCATTATATTAGTTAAACCTAAATATTGATTAGCAACAAATTAATTCTAAATTAATTGAATTTGTTTCAATGTGACACTTTAAAATTAATAGGAAATTGTAGGACTTTGGTTTTAAATATTCTAATCTTAAAATTTTTTTGAAGAACCATAGTCATTAATTTTTTAAACATAAATAATAAAAATACTATATATTAATTTTATAATGAGCTTATTTTAAGAATTATATTCGATCTCCACCGTTGGTTTAACACAGTCTATAACTTAATGGGGCCTCAAGACGCTTTGATTCGTCCCCCTACGGAAGGTGTTCATTAGTTATTTTGACAAGGTTAGATTTCGAAAGATAGATAAATATAGGTCATATTCTACTAGACTCACCCCTACGTTGACTACTACGACTAAATCTATGATTATCGAAATCGTGGGTCTAGCTCATAAAATAAGAGATTTTGTTTTCTTATTTTGATCGAATAGTAGATTGTTAATAATGGTATCAATTATTAAATAAGTTTACAAGTTTATTTTAACTAGTGGTATTTTTTACTCTTGCCAACCGGGACAATGATATCATAGATTTGTTAAAAACCTAAAAAAATATTGATATGATTATTTTGGTATTTTTTCTCATATCTTACATATTTTGGTATATGTTATGCTATTTCTTGAAAATTTGCGTGAATAGGAGTTTTATTGAAAAAAGGTGGTTGATTTCTATGTCAACTCCCATCATTTCTCAACTTTTGATGGAGAAACTCACTGGAGAAAACTTTCTTAAATGGAAGAAAAATATCAACGTAGATTTGATTGGTGACAACACCGAGTTCGTCATGATTGAGGAATCCCTAGAACAAGCATTGTGTCTGCACGTTCGTGATGGCACCGTAAATGCTTGGATAGCACCATCTCCACACATACGTGATGACACCGTGAATGCTCGAATGGCACCGTGTCTACACGTTCGTGTTCAAGTCATCTATGGTCTGACACAACTCATGAGCGAGCTTCAAATTATTGAGCCTATCGTGGGTGGACCTAGTAAGGGAGGAGAAAATAAGACTATTGTAGTTGTTGCTAATCCATCTAAGGCTGAATCTAACCCAGCTTCATCTTCGAAGGTTTGAAACAAGAGGAAAGGCGAAAAAAACAACAATCCCAAGCTTGCAAAGGCTTCAAAGACAAGTGCACAACCAAATGCACAAATGCCTAAGGGGAAGAATAACAAAATTAAGAAAGGTAAAGATAAGTGCTTTCACTATAATGAGAAGGGGCATTGGAAACGAGATTGGCCCAAGTTTCTAGCAGCGAAAAACAAAGGTAATGATTATAGTTCATTTCTCTTTGAAACATGTGTTTTAGAGAATGATAAATCCATGTGGATTATTGATTCTGGATCTACCAACTATGTTTGCAACTCTTTACAGCTTCTTGTATCGTGGGAGGAAGTGTACAAAGGCTGCTTAAAGCTTAGAGTTGGGAACGGAGCATTCATTGCAGTCCAAGCTAGAGGAAGAGCTCGTCTGAAGTTCGAAATAAATACTTTATTTTAAAAGAAGTATTTTTTACTCCAAATTTTAGTAGAAATTTAATTTCAGTTTCCATGTTGCAATAAGAATAATTTGTTATGACTTTCACAAGTTCTAATATATCTATTTCCTTCAATGGATGACAATTGTGTATTGCATGTTTGGAAAACGAGCTTTATATGCTGTGACCTATCGTAGCTAATCCTAGGACCAATAAACTTTCAAAAAAACTTATAACGATAATATGACGTTTTTATGGCACTTAAGACTAGGTCACATTGGCTATGATAGGATTCAAAGACGTACAAAGGATGGGCGTTTGAGGGAACTCTCCTTAGGTGAATTACCTGACTGTGAATCTTGTCTAGAAGACAAACTGACAAAGCGTCTGTTCTCTGCAAAGGGTGATAGGGCCAAAGAACCACTTGGACTTATGCATTCAGATGCTTGTTGTCCTTTGAATGTACAAGCCAAGGGTTGTTTTGAGTATCTCCTCACTTTCATTGACGATTACTCTAGATACTCATGTAATTACCCAATGCTAAGGAAATCATAAACATTTTCAAAGTTTCAGGAATTCCTAGCGATGGCTCAGAACCAATTAGGTAACACATTAAAGATCTTGCGATCTGATAGGGGTGGAGAATATTTGGAAATGCAGTTCCAAGATCATTTAACTGAACTTGGGATTTTATCACAACTAACTGCCCCAGGTACCCCACAACAAAATGGTGTGGGGGAATGCCGGAACGGAACTTTATTGGAAATGGTTAGATGCATGCTTAGTTAGTCAACTTTACCAACTTCGTTTCAGGGACATGCAATTGAACGTTGGAATGGTCGTGAACCTAGTTTACGCCATTATAGAATCTTGGGGTGTCCCGCCCACATCCTGAGGAAAAAGGAAGGAAAGCTAGAACCGCAAACCGAAGTTTGCATGTTTGTTGGCTATCCTAATGATACTCGGGGTGGACTTTTCTATACTCATTTAGAAAAGAAAGTGTTTACTTCTACGATTGCTACTTTTATGGAAAATGACTATGTCCAAAACTTCAAACCACTCAGCAAAGTAGTTTTAGAAGAGATGGTTAAAGAATTGACTCCAACCAATGTTCCATTGTCATCAACGTGAGTTGAAGATGAAATTCCCACTACTCATGTCCAACTGACGCAAGTCGATTTAAATGACGAAATTACCACTTTTCTTGAGCAAACAGTCGCGGAGTCTCGTCATAGTGGGAGGGATTCTAGGAACCCAGTTCGCTATGGTTTGGATGGTGAAACTAATATGGTTGTTGGTGACACTAGTGATGATTATCTGTTTTCTTACAAACAGGCAATGGCTATCTCTGAAAAGGAACTATGGCTCGAAGCCATGAAACAGGAAATGGAGTCCATGTACTCAAATTCCATCTGGGATCTTATGGAAGCACCTAGTGACTTTAGGGCCATTGGGTGCAAGTGGGTCTACAAGAAGAAATGAGGTGTTGATGGAAATATCGAGACTTATAAAGCTCGATTAGTGGCAAAGGGTTATACCCAAAGAGAAGGCGTGGACTATGAGGAAACTTTTAGTCAGGTAGCCATGCTCAAGTCCATTCGCATCCTCCAATCCATAACAGCTGCTCTCGACTATGAGATCTGGGAAATGGACGTCAAGACAACTTTTCTTGATGGAAAACCTGATGAAGTCATTTATTTGGTCGGCCAGAAGGATTTAAAGTAGCTGGACAAGAAGGAAAAGTTTGGAAGTTGAATAGGTTTATTTATGGACTTAAGCAAGCTTCTCGTTCCTGGAATCTTAGGTTTGATGAAATAATCAAAACCTATGGCTTCGAACAAAATATTGATGAACCTTGTGTTTACCAACTAAAGGCAAATCAAATAGTGGTATTACTGGTTCTTTATGTAGAGGATATCTTACTCATTGGAAAGAATGTTAAGAAATTTTCAAATGTGAAGAATTGGCTGAGCACTCAATTCTAGATGAAGGATTTGGGTGAAGCAAGTTATCTTCTAGCTATCAAGATCATTAGGGATAGAAAGAACAGACTCTTAGCTCTATTTCAAGCGGCTAACATAGACAAAGTACTTGAACGTTTCTCAATGAAAAATTCCAAGAAAGGGCGTCTACCGTTTTTCCATGGAATTCATCTTTCAAAGAAGCAGTCTCCCCAGACTCCTGAAGAGGAAGATGCAATGATAAAAGTTCCTTATGCATCTGCAGTTAGAAGTTTGATGTATGCCATGGTGTGTACTAGACAAGATATCTGCTATGCAGTGGGAGTTGTGAGCAGGTATCAATCCAGCCCAAGACCAGAACATTGGATAACAGTTAAGCATATCCTGAAGTATTTAAAGTGGACTAGGGATTACATGTTAGTCTACAAGGGTGGTGTTCTAAACCCTGTAGGCTACACCGATTCAAATTTTCAGACTGATGTTGATGACAGGAAGTCTACTTCTTGAATGGTTTTTATCTTGGGGGTGGAGCTGTTATATGGAGAAGCGTAAAGAAGTCTGCAATCTTAGATTCCACCATGGAGGCTGAGTACATAGTCCTGTCAGAAGCAGCTAAGGAAATAGTCTTGCTAAAAAAGTTCTATTCGATTCTTAGTGTTATTCCAGAAATGGATAAACCGCTGGTGTTCTTTTTTTTTGTGACAATACATGAGTGATAGCCAACTAGAAAGAACCTCGTAGTCACAAGAGGAGTAAGCTTATAGAAAGGAAGTATCACATAATTCGAGAATATGTGGCCATGTGAGATGTGAAGGTTATGAAGATTGCATCTGAAGACAATTTACAAAGATACTACCAGAAGCAACATTTGATATGCATATCAAGGAAATAATATTAGTAGAATTAAGGCATGAGTTTCAATTAGTGCAAGTGGGAGTTTGTTAGGGTTTTATGCCCTAATTAAAACTCAATTTCTTTGTAATCTCATTTTATTATCAATAAAAGAATAGAAATCAATTTTTGACTTGGTCAATCACTTTCCTCACATGTTTTATTTTCATGATTATTTGTTTAATATAAACTTCTATTAAATCCAGAGCGTATAGCTAATCATATTTAATCACAATGGAATATAAATATGATTATATGTTCAAAATAAGTTAGTCCTAAGATTAGTTAGTGCACAGGATTTACATTGACTTGCCAATCTACGATATGATCTACTTGCACATTGTGGTGTTATATTTTTTCCAAAACATTAGCAAAGTGGATAAGATCAGATGTATTTGTTACATTGGACTGTACTGATATTGACAGTTGATAGGATAAGTAAACATACCGTTATTATCTATTCTAGTCATATCATATAGTTGAATATAGGTCAATTCGATATCAATTCTTAGTGGTTAGTATTCTAACTGATTATATTATTTGAGTTCTTTGACCTGTTCGTTACCAGCTTACCCTACGGAATAGCCCATACTTATTGTTGACCCTTGATTTGGCCAACAACACGGAGTCAAGTAAAATGATAAAAACAAGATGAATTCAAGATAAAAAAATAAATGACAACAAAGATTTATAGTGGTTCGGCCCCAGATAATGGTAATAACCTACATCCACTTAGTGCTCTTATTAATGTAGAATCCACAACATGTTGATCAATGAATGAGGGTGTAATGACCCAACTACTCTAGACTTTGGACCATTAATGACTACTATACATAGACACTAATTTTTAATAAAACTTACAAGTAAAATAATCATAACTGCATTAAAAACTTGTAAAACACATGTTAAACTACATAAAATTTAAAGTAGGATATGGGATCCCATTGTTTTTAAAAGAAAAACATAACATAATTGTAAATAAAATGGATTACATAATAAAGTGCGGAAAATACATAAAAAAACCATAATTAAGGAAACTTCATCCTCGAATCGAACTCTCGGCCCTTCGATTCCATTCCGCCTCAATACACATCCCCAAGCTTCCAAGAGCCTTTCCCGCCACCTAAGCTATTTTCCTGCACATATAAACATAAAGGAGTGAGCCTAATGCCCAGCAAGGAAAACCTAACACGTAAACCATATACATCAAATTCATAATGCAACATAAAACATATCATAAACATATGTCCCACATACTATAATGGCCATTATTACTTGGGGTCCCATAAACTAAACAAGTCATATGGCCATTAGATTTGTGGGGCTTGCTCGCTAAGCAAGTCATATGCCCATAAATTTATTGGGGCTTGTTAGTTGTACAGGTCATATGCCCAAGTCTACAAAGATACATAATACACAAATCATAAGATAACATATGGCATAACACATAATATCCTATCCTATTTTCCTAACCAAAAGTACCGGGATATGAGAACAGGTTGGGACTTTGGAACACTCCTATAAACCATAAATGAAAGGGTTAGTATACTAAATACAAAGGAATGAAAGTGATGAAAGAACTATACCATCAAAATATACTTACCAAGAATCTTATGTTCAAGATTTTAGATTTCCTATCCAAGAATAAAGAATAAAGTTAGAGTGCTGAGTAGAAAACTATAAGAACTTAAAGAAAACAATATCAAAATGAACAAGAGTTTGGAATACCTTGAATGCTTCTATGACCAATCTAAACCTTGAACCGAAATGAGCTATAAACCTTACTTCCCAAGTGTTTGGTAAGCTTATAATCCCCAACCAAAGTGTTTACACTCTCAAAATAACCTAGCAGCTTGCAGCCTCTGCTCTTAGCTTGATGAATGAATAAATGGCTGGGTACTAGGTCCTATTTATAGAGTTCAAGAATGAAAATATCTTCATTTAACTTGAATAAAATAATGTCTTTTTAAGTGAAAAATATTTGAATTATCGTTCAACAGAGGCTGAAGACTCGGTCAGAAAGATGCTGGACTTATCAAGAGGTTAAAGATTAAAATGGGAACGTTTTCAAAAACATTCAAAATTATGCTAAGGGATTCGATATATCGCCCCTTGTAGGTGATATATCACCTGGGCTAGCATGCTCGAGGCTCATCGAAGTACTCGTGCGAAGTTACGTGTTTTTCGTATCCCCGTACTGCGATATATCGCCCCCTATAGCTGTGATATATCGGCATACGCTGAATATTTAAACATGAAATTGCACATTTTGAGCTTAATTTGAATTGAGTAAACAGCCTTGACTAAGTCCTCTAACGTTTTCAAAGCTGCTGACAGACCCTAGGATATTCAAATTTTAATCTTAATAAACTTATTCCTCAAAAATACTTAATTATCATTAAACATACACATGAGAAGTGTTACTTTCTTATTGGGTCCATCTAAACCTTATAATATAATAAATATCACCATCAATATCAGTCATATTAATCAAACCTTAGGTTAAAATTAATATTCTTAAACTATAGGTTAAACTTAGAAAATCTACAAGTGTTACTACGAGTGTCCAATTAAATCCTGGTCTGAACCAAAATCCACAGTCATAAAACTACTACTACTACTACTGCTATTACTACTACTATCTAACTAGCTAAGTAAAGTTCTTGGACTCAACAGAGGGTTCACAAGTTTCACTTGCTTGGAGATGAATACAAATTTGGCGGATAAAAACACTATAATTCTTCCTCTTTCTTCCCAAAAGTCCCAAAAAAAAGTAAGTCACCTCTCTTGAGCCCTTTGAGATTTATCTATAGGCTCAAGGAGTTCTTCATGGGCTGATGGGTCTTAATTACATTTAATACAACCATATCTAAATAATAATGAAAACCACAATCATTACATAAATGCAGAATTACATATTTGTAGAGAATATTTGAAATGTTGCGACCAGACTGGTCGCCCATAAAATATGTCGTCTTCTGAGTGAATTCTCTTCTGGTCGATGGTTAAACAGATCATACTCACTTAAACGGTCACGTGCATCCCATGTGTATGTTAATTTTACCATGTCATTAGGTAAATTATTTTTGGGTAAACATTTTCCCCCTAAGTTTATATTACTGCGACCAGCATATAATAAACTTAATCGACTAGCTCTCTGTCTAACCTGTCACGTCTGTTAGCGCCTTTTCGAAAAAGTAAATAATCATAACTATTGCAATTTCCCAAAAACATTTTGATGGCTTACACGATTTCCCACGCATCAAAAATTTACTTCCATCATTACCTCTGTCCCACACTAGAGGGCAAACGTGCCTGGAGGCGCATTCAGCGCCTGGTCGAGGTACCACATTAAAGCAAGGGCAATCTTGCCTCTGCATAGATTTTTTCAATGGGTGGACAATTACTTCGAGGTTGCCCCTTTTAAAATTACCCCTAAAGGATATAGAGTATTATCAGCACTCTATATCCTTTACAACCATAAAAAATGGCATGTACCTACAATGCAAGAGATCAAGTATCTATTCGATCTCAAGTCCAACCCTAACCACAACAACACAAGGTTTTTCCATTTCTACCATCAAGAGTTTGCTCGTACATTTTTTAGCGGCATCACTTACAAATCCAACGTAGGAAAGTACTTCCTTACAACGGACTTGGTCCCCGATAACCTGGCCTTCATTCGAGGAGGTAAATTTCTAAATCACTGATCGTTTATTTTCTACTAGTTTGTGTTTCTTCTCCGTCCTAAGAACCTTGATGTTACGTTTAGGTCCATGGTATCGACCTGACCCTACTGCAGAGATAGAGATAAGGGTCGCAGCCCTGGCCATCTTGAAGAATATCGAGAAGAGTGTTAAGGAGTTGGTTAGAAAAAGCAATCTGAGCTGGTCGACCTCTTGGCACCTCACCAGGAAGTGAGGGAGTCCATCGCGGGGAGTGCTATGGGAGAGGAAATCCCCGACAAGCAATAGGATGTGTCACAACCCCCGAGACGACATGCAACAAGAGTGACCATCTGGGAACCCTCCAAAAACCGTCAGGCTGTTGCTGCCCCTGCCCAACATGGCAAGGGCAAGCAAAAACTTCCAGAGTACACCTAACCTGTACTCGAGTCTTCCAACAATAACGGTACTGAATTCTCACTTTTAGATAACTTGCCCATCCCCTGTCATTTATTTGACAAGGATGACAACGTTAGATTTATGATCAGTAATTTAAATTCAGACTTCTTCGAGGCAGAGAGTGAGTGTAGCAGTAGTTCTATAAATAATGTATCGACCAGTAATAATAGCTCGGGTATATTACGTAGAATTTCCTTTCTCCTTATTCCCTTGCTCTTTTAAATAACTTAAATTATATTGTCTAATCATTTGTTTCCATCCTCCAGTCCTGCCTTCTGGAGAAGACTTTGACATATATAGTGGCATCCATTCTCCTCTGAGAAAAAAGAGAACGAGCAGACGACATCTTGGGGAGGGTAGCTGCGAACCCTCCAATAAGAAGGCTCGAGCAGAGGATCCTTCAGCACCTCCTCTAGCGCCCACTCCTTCTAGGAATATGACACCTCCTCCTCCTCCTCACAATAGCCTTCCTCCCAAGCAGGCAAGGCAACCTTCAATCAAGGAACTACTGAGTGGTGCGTACAATGCTACTCATGAGAAGCTACAAAGGCTTTCAAAGCATAGTCATATCCAGGGCACCTTCTCGCACCTTCCTCCACTATCGCACAGCCAGGTCATCAGCCGCGAACTGTCTGAAATTCTCAGCATAAGTTTTTCTCCTTTCTCTAATTGAACAGCACGTTCTCTCATTGCCCTTGACTAGTTTACTCTTCTATTAGCAGGGTATCCTCACAATGGGGCACGGCTGGCGCCGAACTGAGGAGTTCGAGGCCAAATTTGTTGAGAAGATCAAGGCAGTCGAGGCCAGATATGTCAAGCAACTGAAAGCGGCCCAGGAGAAAAATGCTAGCCTGAGCTAGAAGTTGGGGAATGAAGAAAACACTAAGATTCAGTTATTAAATCATAAATTCAAGCTTACCTTCTCTGATGAACCAACTCTCTACGAAATTTCTGAGCTAACTCCCATGTTGCAAGCTTAAATTCAGTCCTTCAATGTCAAAACCCATAAACACCTCAAAACTCATCCATAACCATAGAATTTAACCACCATGCATAAAACTTATGGCTTACCTTAATTCTTAATTGAAACCTTAGCAAATCCTTGAGTTAATCTCCTAAATCACAGCTCCAATTCTCTGAATTCCATCCCAGTTCCTCTTGGTTCCTTGTGGTTTCTTTA
Organism: Humulus lupulus; assembly: GCF_963169125.1. Lineage (NCBI taxonomy): Eukaryota > Viridiplantae > Streptophyta > Magnoliopsida > Rosales > Cannabaceae > Humulus > Humulus lupulus. Next base: position 137,480,562 of record NC_084798.1, on the reverse strand, counting down.
TAGAGAGAAAGAGAAGAGGAGAGAAGGGTCGGTTCTTAATGTTTCCACCACTTTCTAAGTTTTTGCATGTCTGTCCTTAAGCAATTAAGTTAATCCCCAAGCTCGGGGTACCGAAAACGTCCCCGAGGGAAAAATGGTAAAATTCCCCAGTATTCCCACCTAAGCTTCCTAACCTCAAATATATCTCCAATTATTTATCTCCATAACACGATAACCCAAATGACCATCTAATACTCGAAATACCCCTTGACTTGCCCGAAGTCAAGTATTAAGTCCCGTTATGACTTTCCCGCTAACTAACTCCCTAGGATCGCCTCAAGTCGCATGCTGCAGATTTACCCACATAATAATGTGATTCTCACAATTATAGCATATAATCACATTTACATTCATATAACCATACTAGCGTGCTTATCATAGAATCATGCATTAAAATAATAAATTCACACATAAACCAATTATGCCTTCTCGACACACTAATCAAGGCCCTTAAGCCATATCAGTAATTTTGGGTCATGACAACTATCCCCTCCTACTGAAAATTTCATCCTCGAAATTTACCTGAATAGCTCGGGATACTGATCCCGCATCACCGTCTCAAGCTCCCAGATCGCTTCCTCGACCTTGCTATTCCTCCACAATACTTTAATTAACAGAATTGTCTTATTGCGTAGAACTTTATCCTTCCGATCCAAAATCTGGACGGGTCGCTCCTCATAGGACAAATCTGTCTGTAATTCTAAGTCCTCATACTTCAGCACATGCGTCGAATCTGAGACATACTTCCGCAACATAGAAACATGGAATACGTCATGAACTCCCAACAACGACGGTGGTAAGGCCAACCTATAAGCCACCTATCAAATCCTTTCTAGAATCTCGAAAGGTCCAACAAACCGAGGGCTCAGCTTGCCCTTTACTCCAAATCTCCTTACCCCTGCCAGTGGTGAAACTCGCAGAAACACGTGGTCCCCAACCTGGAACTCCACGTCTCTACGCTTGGGATCAGCGTAGCTTTTTTGTCTACTCTGTGAAGCAAGCATTTTGGCTCGGATCTTCTCAATAGCTTAATTTTCCTTCTGAACCATATTTGGCCCCAAATGTTTTCTCTCATCCATCTCATCCCAATGAATGGGCGACCTACACTTCCTTCCATATAGCATCTCATAAGGAGCCACTCCAATCGTGGACTGATAACTGTTGTTATACGAAAATTCAATCAACGGGAGATACTTACTATAAGATCCCTCGAAGTCAATCACACACGCCCTAAGCATATCCTCCAACACCTGAATCGTCCTCTCATACTGTCCATCAGTCTGAGGATGAAAGGCTTTGCTAAACTTCAACTGGGTCCCCATGGCTCTCTGCAGAGCTCCCAAGAACTTGGAGGTAAAGATAGGGTCTCGATCAGATACAATAGACTTAGGAACCACATGGAGACGAACTATCTCCCTCACATACAACTATGCATACTGTTCCACTGTGTAAGTCGACTTCACTGGCAGAAAATGAACTAACTTGGTGTATCTGTCCACTATCACCCACACCGAGTCATGAAGTCCCACTGTCCGGGGTAGACCTCCCACAAAATCCATGGTAATGTCCTCCTACTTCCACTCAGGAATACCCAAAGGCTGAAGCAACCCTGCTGGTCGCTGATGCTTAGCTTTCACCTACTGACATGTCAAACATCTGGCCACATATTCCACCGCATCCTTCTTCATCCCGGGCCACCAATATAATGTCTATATGTCCTGATACATCTTCGTGGTATCCGGATGAAGCGAGTACGACGTTGTGTGAGACTCATCTAGTATCTCTCGTTTAATCCCTTCATCTGCTGGAACACAAATCCGTCCCTGATATCGAAGCATACTAATCTCAGAAACAGAATAATCCTTAGCTACCCTCGCTAAGACATTCTATTGAACTTCCTGGAACTGCGTGTCTACCAATTGACCCTCCTTTATCCGCTCTAGCAGGGTCGACTACAAGGTAACATTGGCAAATCGGCCCACCACCAGCTCTATCCTTGCCCTGGTCATCTCATAAGCTAACTCTCTAGTGATCTGAATAGAACTAAATAATTTCCCTGAGCCCCTCCGGCTCAATGCATCTGCCACAACATTGGCTTTCCCTGGGTGGTAAATAATGTTTCAATCATAATCCTTAACCAACTCCAACCAACGCCTCTGTCTCATGTTCAGATCCTTCTAGGTGAGAAATAATTCAAACTCTTATGGTCAGTGTATATCTAGCACTTCTCCCCATACAGGTAATGTCGCCACACCTTCAGTGCGAATACCACTGCTGCCAGTTCCATATGATGGGTAGGATACTGCTGCTCATACTCCTTCAGCTGCCGCGATACATAAGCTATAACTTTCTCATTCTGAATCAACACACAGACTAAACCATCCTCGATGCATCACAGTATACCACAAACTTTCCTTCTTCCGCAGGAAAACCCAGTACAGGTGCAGTAATAAGTCGTTGCTTCAATTCTTTGAAACTATGCTCACACTTCTCCAACCAAACAAAATTCTGATTCTTTCATGTCAACTCTGTCATTGGTAAGGCATTCCTCAAGAATCCTTCTACAAACCGCCTATAATAACCTGCCAACCCGAGGAAACTCCGCACTTCCGAGGCGTTCCTTGGTCTTGGCCAATATCTCACTGCCTCCACTTTGGACAGATCCACCTTAATCCCCTCTGCGCCAACTATATGCCCAAGGAAAGTCACCTCTGGCAACCAAACCTCACACTTCTTAAACTTGGCATATAACCGATGCTCCCTTAAACTATGTAAGACCTATCAAAGATGTCGCTCGTGCTGTGCCTCTGAACTAGAGTACGCTAAGATGTCATCGATGAAGACAATGACGAATTGATCCAAGAAGTCCTTGAACACCATGTTCATTAGATCCATGAAAGCTGCCGGGGCATTGGTCAAACCAAAAGACATGACAAAGAACTCATAGTGCCCATACCGCATTCGGAAGGCCGTCTTCGGTATTTCCTCGTCCTTGATCCTCACCTAGTGATAACCAGATTGAAGATCAATCTTTGAGAACACCATCTTTCCCTGCAGCTGATCGAACAAGTCATCAATCCTTGGTAGAGGGTTCTTATTCTTGATGGTCAACTGTTCAATTCGCTGTAGTCTATAAACAACCCCAGTGTTCCATCCTTCTTCTTAACAAACAAAACTAGAGCGCCCTATGGAGAATAACTAGGCTGGATGAACCCCAAATCCAGAAGTTCTTGCAGCTGTATCTTCAGTTCCTTCAACTCTGCTGGTGCCATCTTATATGGTGCTCTTGATACTGGTTTTGTCCCCGGTGCTAACTCAATAATGAACTGAATCTCCCTGCGCGGCAGCAATCCTGGTAGATCCTCAGGATTGCAAATCTGGTCTCCCCCGGCCCTGTTGGCAAAACCCTGGTAGTGTTCACCACACTAGTCAGAAAACCTATGCATCCTCCCTGCAACAAGTCTCTAGCTCTCAATGCTGATATCATGGGTACGCAGAGTCCATATACTGCACCCATGAAGACAAAAGGATCCTCGCCCTCAGGCTCAAAAGTCACCATCTTCTTCCTGTAGTTAATAGTAGCCCCATACCTGACCAGACAATCAATCTCTAAGATCATGTCAAAATCTTCCATGTCTAACTCAGTCAAATCTATCGAAAGCTCCCTACTATCAACCATCACTGGCAGTGCCCCAATCCACCTCCTAGAAATTACCGGTTCCCTAATAGGCAATAAAGTCCCAAACCCCGCAGTCCGGTACTCACTAGGTCTACACATCTTATCAATCACTTTAACAGAAACAAATGATTGTGGAGCACCAAAGTCAATCAATACAGACACCACCGAGGGACTAGTCTCGGCCTCTGCCTGTGTCAAAGTGAACACTCGAGCTGGAGTCAAGCTATCCACCTTTCCTGCTTCCCCTTTCTTCACTGTTAGGCAGTCTTTCTTGAGGTGCCCCACTGTTCTGCACACATAGTAAGCCTTGGCCCGACATTCACCCTGATGGCGTCTTTTACACCTCGGGTACTCTAGATAACTCCACCACGCCACACCGCCGCCCTGAAGACCACCCTGACTACCATGACCCCTCCTATCAAGACCAGCAGCGGTCGAAGTGTCAGGAGTCTTCCTCTTCACATCACTGTGGCCTTTGCCCCTACCTGACCCAGAATAAGGAGGCATCACTCTGTGACCCTCGCGCCTCTCTGCACTTTCCTTCCAAATCTTGTTCTCTGCTTCTTCAGTAGTAAGAACCTTCTCAACAGCCTGGGCATAATTTATTCCCCCTGGTACTATTGTGATCCTCACATACTGGGCTATCATAGAATTAAGCCCTCGAATAACCTGTCTTGCCTGGCTGAATCTGTAGGCACAAGATCCGGTGCAAACTTCGCAAGTCTATCAAATTTTAGGGCATACTCAGTAACTATCATGCTACCCAGCACCAACCCCACAAACTCATTAACCTTTGTTGCCCTGATAGCAACATTGTTGTATTTCTGGCTGAACAAATCTTTAAATCCTTCCCAACACAAAGCTGTGACGTCCCTGGTCTGTGATGCCACTTCCCACCAGAGGCGGGCAACCTCTCTCAGCATGTAGGTGGCACAGGCCACCCTGTCATGTCCCTCTATCCTCATGAAGTCCAAGATAGTAGTAATCATTGGCATCCATTGTTCAGCCTTCAGTGGATCAGGTCCTCCCTCAAAAGTTGGGGGATGCTGCTTCTGGAACCACTCATACAATGGCTCCCATCTGGTCCCAACCTCTATTGGCTGAATAACAGGTGCCACTACAGGTGGCACAATAGGTGCAGCACTCCCTGCTGGAGCCTACTGTCGCAGAAGACGAATCTGCTCATCTTGGCTCTAAAGCTGCGCTTGCATCTCTGCCATGATCTATTGACAGTTCTCAAGAGCTGGCAGAGGAATCTGGCCTTGGTCATCACCTCCGGTCCCAGACCTAGTGCTGGCTAGTCGCGTAGATTTTCTTGGATGCATAGCTATCCAAGTCAATCGGCAATCAACGACTCGGCAATCAGACCATGATGACAGGGTAAAAGCTTCTCCAAAATCCACCAATGGAACATATTCAATCATAAACAATCAAGATATAGGCATTTATCCACATGCACCAACATTGCTAATAAGCATGCCCCAACATCACCACACAACAATTAAGATATAGACATCCATCCAAACATAATACGCAATTAATCATTCAGATATTCATTTACATGCACAGCAATGCTAATAAGCTTGCCTCAATATTATCACACAGCCGTCAAGGGCCAGGCCCTATTAGTATCTCAAGCTTCCTATTAATCCAAGAAATAACAGCATTCATAATTCTTTCCAAGAATTCAAGCATATAAGCACATATACAGATTACCAAACCCTGAATCAAGGTTGTCTCCAGCAGTGAATGTACATGTCCAACCGGTCTTCAGGAACCCTTAAACCTAGGACGCTCCGATACCAAGTTGTAATGCACTGGTGTAGAGTCCAAGAAGTTTACTTAGCTAAGTTAGATAGTAGTATAATAGTAATAATAGTATTATCTTTATAACTGTAGATTTTTGGTTCAGTCCGAGATTTATTTGGACACTCACAGTAGTACTTGTAGATTTTCTAAGTTTAACCTATAGTTTAGGAATATTAATTTTAACCTAAGGTTTGATTAATATGACTGATATTGAGGATAATATTTATTATACTATAAGGTTTAGATAAGAACCAATAAGATAATAACACATGTTATGTATAGGTTTATTAATGATTAAGTATTTTGAGGATTAAATTTATTAAGGGTAAAATTTGAATACTCTAAGGTCAGTCAGCAGCTTTGAAAACGTTAAAGGGCTTAGTCAAGGCTGTTTACTCAATTCAAATTAAGCTAAAAATGTGTAATTTCGTGTTTAAATATTCAGCGTATGCCGATATATCATAACTATAGGGGGCGATATATCGCAGTACAAAGATATGGAAAACACGAAACGATGCACGATTGCCTCGGGCATAATGGTCCAGGCGATATATCACCTATAGGGGGCGATATATCGCCTCCCTCAGCATATTTTGAAAGTTTTCAAAAACGTTTTCCATTCAAACCTTCAGCCTCTTGATAAGTCCAGCACCTTTCTGAACGAGTCTTCAGCATCTACTGAACGATAATTCAAATTATTTTCACTTAAAAAGCCATTATTTTTATTCAAGTTAAATGAGATCTTTTCATTTCTAAACTCTATAAATAGGACCTAGTACCCAGCCTTTTATTCATCTATTACTCTACGTTCAGAGGTTGCAAGTTGCTAGGTGAGTGTGAGAGTGTAAACACTTGGGTTGGGAATTATAAGCTTGATCATTATAAGCTTATCAAACACTTGGGGAAGTAAGGTTTATTCACATTTCGGTTCAAGGTTTAGATTGATCATATAAGTCTTCAAGGTATTTCGAAACTCTAGTCCATTTCTGTATTATGTTCTTTAAGTTCTCATAGTCTTCTACTCATTCTAACCTTATTCTTATTCTTGGTTAGGAAATCCAAGTTTTTAAGCACAAGGTTTTTGGTAAGTATATAGCATAGATCCTTCTTCACTTTCATCCCTTTTCTTCAATATACTCACCATATTTTAAATGGTTTTTAGGAGTGTTCCAAGGTCCCAAATCAGTTCACATATCCCGGTTATTTTGGTAAGGAAAATAGGATAGGATTTATGTGTTATATGCTTTTATACGTTATCTTATGTTTTTATGTTATGTAATATGTTATGTTAAGTATGATTGTAGACTTGGGCATATGACCTATACAACTAACAAGCCCCAAATAGATTATGGGCATATGACTTGCTTAGCTAGCAAGACCCCACTAATCTAATGGGCATATGACTTGTTTAGTTTATGGGACCCCAAGTAATAATGGCCATTATAGTATGTATGTGACATAAGTGTTATGGTATGTTTTTATGTTACATTATGAATTTTTATGTATATGGCTATATGTTAGATTTTCCTTGCTGGGCATTAGGCTCACTCCTTTTTGTTTATATGTGCAGGAAAATAGTTCTAATGGCGGGAAAGGTTCTTGGAAGCTTGGGGAATGTGTATTGAGGCAGAATGGATTCAAAGAACCGAGAGTTTCGATTTGAGGATGTAGTTTTTGTTTCTTATGGTTTTTATATGTATTTTTCCGCATTTTGTTATGTAATCTCTTTTTAATTATCATTATGTCATGTTTTGATTTTAAAACAATGGGATCCCATATCCTAACTTCAATTTTAAATAAGTTTGACTTTTGTTATTTTTAAGTTTTAATAAAGTTATGATCTTGTGACTTGTAAGTGTTATTAAGAATTAGTGTTTATGTATAGTTTTCGTTAATGGTCCAAAAGTCTAGAGTAGTTGGGTCATTACAACTGGAGAGTCAAGACCGCTACACTGTGTATTTATAAAGGTGTAGGACTTGCTAATCAAGTCATTTAGTTAAAAACGTATCACTAAAACCATTAATGGACTGGGGTTAAAAGGTTTTGGTCACAAAGGACAAATTTCATATAATTAAACATTTGTACAAGGGATCCCAATATAAACAGTGTTTGAAAGTCAGTTTACAAAATTTCCACAATACAAACAACCATTAGCCACTCTAAGGGAAAAACAGACATTTATGGTCCTCCTGTTCCTGTTTCCTCCTTAACCATGGTGGCTGGGAAGCTGATCATGTACATTCTGCCATCAGAGCTCTCCGATTCAGGGATGATCAAGCTTGCCCTTGTCTTTACCTGCACCACATAAAGCCAAGGCCCAACAAGAAAATATAACGTTATAGAACAAACAATGATAACAATTGAAACCCTTAAATCATGTTCACACACTTAGCATACCACATTAATCACATAGTCCACCGACATAACCAGAGAATCAATAAACAAACAATCAGCTATACAGCATGAAAAATCCATCAATCAATAATAATAATCAAATCACATGATAATCAGGGTCAATTCCCTTAGGTCGCATCCTCTGTTTACTCTACTGACTCCGATCCGTTTAAACCGAGCTGAGTGCATAAAAACCTCTCCTCGGCATGGCCCCGAACAGAGGCTCATCCTCGCCCAGAACCACACACTAACATTCAGTCATTAAATCATAACGTCAAGCTTACCTTCTCTGATGAACCAACTCTCTAAGAAATTTCTTAGCTAACGCCCAAGTACCAAGATTCAATTCAGTCCTTCAATGTCAAAACCCATAAACACCTCAAAACTCAGCCATAACCACGTAATTTAACCACCATGCATAAAACTTATGGCTTACCTTAATTCTTGATTGAATCCTAAGCTAATCCTTGAGTTAATCTCCTAAATCACAGCTCCAATTCTCTGAATTCTAGCAAAGTTCCTCTTGGTTCCTTGTGGTTTCCTTTGAGAGAGAAAGAGAAGAGGAGAGAAGGGTCGGTTCTTAACGTTTCCACCACTTTCTAAGTTTTTGCCTATCTATCCTTAAGAAAATTAAGTTAATCCCGAAGCTCGAGGTACCGGAAACGTCCCCGAGGGCAAAATGGTGAAATTCCCCAGTATTCCCACATAAGCTTCCTAACCTCAAATATATCTCCAATTATTTTTTTCCATAACCCGATAACCCAAATGACCATCTAATACCCGAAATATCCCTTGATTTACCCCAAGTCAAGTATTAAGTCCCGTTGTGACTTTCCCGCTAATTAGCTCCCTAGGATTGCCTCAAGTCCCATGCTACAGATTTACCCACATAATAATGTGGTTCTCAGAATTATAGCATATAATCACATTTACATTCATCTAACCATACAAGCATGCTTATCATAGAATAATGCATTAAACTAATAAATTCACACATAAAGTTTGTTTAGAAGACACGACATTGAGAATTTAGTTTGCGGTTTCAATTGCATGTCCATAGAACGAAGTTGGTAGAGTTGAGTAACTAAGCATGCATCTAACCATTTCCAATAAAGTTCTGTTCCGGCGTTCCGCCACACCATTTTGTTGCAGAGTACCTGGGGAAATAAGTTGTGATAAAATCACAAGTTCAGTTAAATGATCTTGGAACTGCATATCCAAATATTCTCTACCCCTATTAGTTCGGAAGATCTTTAACGTTTGACCTAATTGGTTCTGAGCGATCGCTAGGAATTACTGAAACTTTGGAAATGTTTCTGATTTCCCATGCATTAGGTAAAGACATTAGTATCTAGAGTAATTGTCAATGAAAGTGACGAAATACTCAAAACCACCCCGGGCTTGTACATTCAAAGGTCCACAAACATCTGAATGAACAAGTCCAAGTGGTTCTTTGGCTCGATCACCCTTTGTTGAGAATGGATGCTTGGTCAGTTTTCCTTCTAGGCAAGATTCACAGACAAGTAATTCACCTAAGGTGAGTTCCCTCTAAGACCCATCCTTTGTAAGTCTTTGAATCCTATCATAGCCAACGTGACCTAGTCTCAAATGCCATAAATACGTCATATTTTTGTTATCGGTCTTTTGACGTTTGTTGGTCCTAGGTTTAGCTACTTTGAATAAATCATTGTTAAGAGCGAGGGGTTCGTTAGGTCGCAGAATATACAACCCATTTTCCAAACATGAAATACACAATTGTGAGCCATTGAAGGAAATAGATATAATAGAACTTGTGATAGTCATAACAAATTGTTCTAATTGCAACATGGAAACTGAAAGTAAATGTCTACTAAAATCAGGAATAAAAAATACCTCATTTAAAATTAAGTATTTATTGTCAAACTTCAAACGATCTCTTCCCCTAGCTTGGAGCACAACGAATGCTCCGTTCCCAACTCTAAGCTTTAAGCCGCCTTCGTCCATTTCCTCTTGTTTATCCCCATAGACGTCTGTGCATTTGGTTGTGCACTCGTCTTTGTATCTTATTCCGGCTTGGGGTTATTGCTTTGTCCACCTTTCCTGTTGTTTCTAGCTTTCGAAGATGAAGCTTAGTTAGCTTCAGCCTTAGCTGGATCAGCAGCAACCACAGTAGTCTTATTTTCTCCTCCCTTAGTAGGTCCACCCATGATAGGCTCAAAAAACTGAAGCACGTTCATGAGCTGCATCAGACCATAGTTGAGTTGATCACGAGCATTTACGGTGCCATCAAGAACATGCAGAGATGGTGATATCCGAGCATTTACGATGCCATCACCAGCATTGACGGTGCCATCATGAACGTGCGGACACGGTGCTCGCTCTGGGGATTCCTCGATCATGACGAACTCGGAGTTGTCACTAATCAACTCTATGTTGATATTCTGCTTCTAATTAAGGAAGTTTTCTCCAGTGAGTTTCTCCATCGAAAGTTGAGAAAGGATGGGAGTAGACACAGACACTACTTAACTTAAAACTACAAATTAACAATAAAATAGAAATCAATCTCTTTTTCTCAATAAACTCCTATTCACACAAATTTCAAGAAATAGCACAACTTATATAAAAAATATGTAAGATATGAGAAAAAATACCAAAATAATCATATCTCTAATTCTTTAGGTTTTGAAATAATCTATGATATCCTTGTCTCGATAGTAAAAAATACCACTAGTTAAATAAAGTTGTAAACTTATTTAATAATGGACACCAGTATTAACAACCTACTATTTGATCAAAATAAGAAAACAAAATCTCTTATTTTATGAGCTAGACCCACGGTTTCGATAATCATAGATCTAGTTCTAGTAGTCATCGTTGAGGTGAGTCTAGTAGAATTTGAACTATAATTATCTATCTTTCGAAATCTAACCTTGTCAAAATAACTAATGAACACCTTTCGTAGGAGGACGAATAAAAGCATCTCGGAGCCCCATTAAGTTATTCACTTTTTAAACCAACGGTGGAGATCGAATATAATTCTTAAAATAAGCTCATCATAAAATTAAAAATAGTATTTTTATTATTTATTTTTAGAAAATTAATGACTATGGTTCTCCACAAAATTGAAAAAATTAAATTTTTAAAACCAAAGTCCTATAATTTTATATTAATTCTAAATGTCACATTGAAACAAATTCAATTAATTTAGAATTAATTTGTTGCTAATCAATATTTAGGTTTAACTAATATAATGAACCTATACAATTAAGTCCAACTCAGGTAAATGGGTCTTAACAATTGGGCTTGTATGGAGGAAGGTTGGGTCCAGTATGTCGTTCCCACTACAAAGGACCCCATACTTCCATACAAGGTCCACAACACAAGAATTTAAACCTTTGTTTTATTAACTGTTATTAATTGATTAGGCTTACTATAGTCATGAAAAGCAAATGGGCCTTCATAAGTGGAATCACCCACAAGAGAGGAATTTAAACTTTACATTTTCTAATGGGCCCAAATAAAACCTATCATTTTATGAATATTTTATTTGGCAAAATCCATATATCTAACAAACATATAGGGCACTATACGCATCTAAACCCAATTGCAAAAATACCACATATAGTGCAAACAGACATGTTATAATTGGATGGGGCTAATCATGTTACTATATGAGCAAGTCTATGAATTTATGCAAAAATACCACAATTTATTTCATTTGAAAAAATACCATAATTAATTATCTACAATTTATCAAAAAATTCGAATTAATTAAATTTTTACAAAAATAAGTCAATTTAAATGAATTTATCAACAATTAACAATAGTTAATTTAAATTTTATTTATCAACAATAAAAAACATTAATTTAATTTAAATATGATTTATCAACAATTAACCAAAGTTAATTTAAATCCCATTTATTAAAATAAATATTTAATTATTTTTTGAAAAAAATGATATTTTGCAAAATTTAACCAATTTTAAATTTTAAAGTCAATATCTTAAATGTTTTTCAAAAATATATTATGTTGTTACAACAATAAGCTAATATTTTAACCATTTAAAAAATATATTAATAGTTATAACAACCCTAAAATATCTTAAAATAATTAAACAAATTCAAATATCCACGAAAATATCTAACTAACAAATTTCAAATAATTTAAATAATAAAAATTATAGAATAAATAGATATTTATATTTTCAAATAAAAATAAAAATATCAAGTATTTAAAAAGAAAATATCTTAATTATAATATTTTAATATATTAAAAGATTTAAAATTAAGTTGTTAGTCTATTTTTAAATTTGAATTTGAATCTTTGTTGAAAATATCTAATTATTTATATATCAACCAACAAAAATATCTTATTTTAAAAAATATTTTGAAATATAAAAACAAATCTGATATTTTTGGCTTTGATTATAAATAATTAATTTTTACTATTTAATTTCTTTAATTTAAAAAAAATTAAAATAAAATTGATGAATAATACCTGTGACGGGTACTGTTCACGGTGCCTGGTGTGCACGAAGGTTCGCCTGCGTGGGTTTGCACTGGCTGCCGAGGGACAAAATTTCGAAAAAAAAATTGTGCAATTTTTTAAACCAAAACCATTTTCTAATTAGTTTTTAACATGTTTATACAAAATAAAGCATATATAAAAATTAATGGCATAGAAAACACAACAAAATAACCTAAAAATTGCTAATAATCACATAAATTCAATATGCTTCATAAAAACATGAAAATCCATCCAATTATTCAAACACATCAAATAATTAAATTTTTAACATGTTCATGCATGAAAATAAAGATTACCATAGACTCTGAGGCCAGTTGTTAGGAAACTTATACAAGATCTTTATTTATTTTCATTAAGATCTAATATTAAACAAATTAATATGAGATAACCTAGAACATGGTTCCAAAATTGAATTCAAAGAGAAAAAATGATAAGAATACTTACATTATATGCAGCGGAATGAATAAGTCATTCCATCAGTTTCTCCAACCCTTGTATCCTTTGTGTCGCAGAGTATTACCAAGAAACTGAACCGATCCTTAATTTTCTTCACAACCTTCCAAATTATCCTTAGGATCACCTAGACTAGAGTGGGCAATTCTCAACAAATGAGATAGATACAGAGAGAAGAAGAGAAAGAATAATGAGGCTTAGAAAAGGACTTGTGTTTAGAGAGAATCTAAAACCTATCAGAAAACCAGTGTTTGTCATCTGTTTTCAACTCTCACTTAACATTCCTTTTATAGACTCAATTAGGTCATTTATTTAATTAAGAAATCAATAAAATAATAGCCAATAATCATCCCTAGGAGAAATTATCATGGGCTTTAGGCCCGTGAAATTTCCCATTTGATTATAAGCTCATTGGACTTAAAATCAAGTCCTGTATTATTTTCCATTGATTTAATTAATTAAATAATGATTCAAATCCTTTATCAAATTAATTATTGATAATTTGAACCTTGATTTAAACTTATTTATTAATTTAGATACCAAATTATCTTAATTAATAATTCTACTCTAATTTCTCTATTCTTCACAAAATTGACATGGTCAACTTTGATAATTCTAATTGATAATTAAATCAATTAATTGAGACTATCTAGATGATTTTATCCAAGGTACAATGGGGACCATGGGCCTATAAAATCAAGCTCCAATAAGTTATCATAAATCTAACAAATAAATTTACTAACTTATTAATGCCTCGTGACTCCACTAATGACTCTGAATTGCACTCTTAAATTCATAGAATGCTCTATAACAAATATAGATATCCTATTAATTTTCCATTGTTACAACCATAATTGTCAATCATTCCTCTATAGGCGGTCTAAAATGAGATGGGACTAAAATACTGTTTTACCCCTCATTGTATTTTATCCTTAAAACACTTAGTTCCTTGTAAATAATATTTCAGTAAACTAATATTAATTATCAAAATGAGATCTCTATCATTTAGCACCTTGAACCAAACTAAAAGGACACCATCATTTTACTTATTCATCAGAAGTTATAGATGTTCATATCAATGATTAACACTCCCACTCAATTATACTACCGAGTTCCCAAGATGTAAGTAAGGGCTAGTCCGTAGGGTAAGCTTGTAAGGAACAAGTCAAAGAACTCAAATAATACAATCAGTTAGAATGCTAACCACTCATAATTGAGATTGAATTGACCTATGGTAAAACTGTATTATATGACTACAATAAATAATAATGGTATGTTTACTTATCCTATCAACTGTCAATATCAGTCTTGTCCGATGTAACAAATACATCTGATCTTATCTACTTTGCTAATGTTCTGGAAAGAACATAACACTACAATGTGTAAGTAGATCATATTGTAGATTGGCAAGTCAGTGTAAATCATGTGCACTGACTAATCTTAGGACTAACTTATTTTGAACATATAATCATATTTATATTCCAATGTGATTACGTCACAATAAATATGATTAGCTATATGCTCCGGATTTAATAGAAGTTTATATTAAACAAATTATCATGAAAATAAAATATGGGAGCAAAGTGATTGACCAAGTCAAAAAATGATGTCTATTCTTTTATTGATAATAAATGAGATTATAAAGAAATTAGGTTTTAATTAGGGCATAAAACCCTAACCTTTTATAACTTCATATTATATGTGCTTACTTAGAAATTACCTTGTTTGTAAATATGGACAAATTAAGATAATAAAATCTCACACTTTAAATTCCCTTGCCTAAATGGGTGTTGTATTATGTTTAAAAAGATGGTGGGGAAGGGGAGGATGATTGCATGTCAAAATTTTAAATGTGATTATCTACATGTATCATTGGTCAAGTTTCAATGTAGGCATGCCCTATCTTTACTTACATTTTATACAAAAGTTAGTAATAATTACAATGAGTTGACATGTGTTGTGATTTATTTTCATTTTCTGGAAAAGCTTACCTACTCCAAAACTTTGGTAATTTGCAATGTCACATTTTCTTCCCAAATGATGTAGAGCCTACAAATGGAACATTGACTAGCCGATTACAACTCATATTTTCCAAGAGTGTAGAGAAATCTCTCAAAAAAACCAAGAAGACAAGTCTTTTGATATTGAACCAATGGAACATTATTGCACTGAAATTTTTCCAAAAGAGCCACACTACCATGCCTTACCCGCCTCTTCCCATAACTGCCTTCTTTGAGGAAGTTGCATGCTCAATGATACAATATCAATCTTAGCAAGAACAGTCTCGAGCTGCGATCTAGAGATGGAAGCCCAATACAAAGACATTAAGTTAATTGTGAAGAAGCTAGAGAAAATGCTCCGTGACATAGAGACAAATATCCACACTTTGGTGGAATTATTATCACAACTATTTAGGGGATGAACTACACAATGATTAGTTCATTATGTGTAGTTGTTTTTATAATATGTTTTAGACTTTTAAATTGTAGATGTTTTAAGCTTTATTTATATTTTGTGAACTTTGGTTTTTTTTTTTGGTAATGCACTCTTGTTTTAAGTTTTGTTTATTGGAATTTGAAGATTGTGACAAAATTAAAAGTTGTTCTACATGAATTTGTTTCATATATGGTTAAAAAGTTGCAGTGTTACAAAAATATTGTAATATATTAAATAATTAACACAGTTATTGTCCAGTTAACAATTATGAAAACTATTTTTTCTAGGAGTGTAGAAAGGTAATAATTTTGTTTATGATAATTTTAGAATCCAGTGATGTAGATTGTTGGAACATTACAAGGGTAATTCACACTTATTTTATAAAAAATTGTGAGTTGGAACTTGTAAAATATTTCATGTCATAGGGAGATGTGACCAATTCAAATGTGTAGAAAACTATTGCCATTAAAGAAGTGCACATAGAGACAATAATAGCACATACATCTGGTCAACTTTTACATGAAAGACCTGATATTTTAATATTTTTTCCTCCCTATTTATGGAAATTATTCCATCCGAAGAGTTGAGACCATCATTTGCAAAACAATACTTCATAAATGGTTGTGAGAAGTGTGTTAAAAGTAGTACCTCTCAAAACCAATAAACTCATTACCTTCATTCAACATGGCCTATAGGACACAATTGTATCAATTTTGTCAAAAATATCACTTACCATCCCCTTAGTACGTATGCACAAATCATGGGTCCACTTACAATGCCATGTTTGCTGCCTCTGTCACAATCAATGATGAAGTATTTCGTGTCCCCGCAATATTTAAGATGAAGAAGGAAGCTATGAACGACATCGCGAGGATTGCATATGGATTCCTCTCTGTTGAGAAAGCCAACTTTCAGCCATCATGATTTACTGGAGGTCACTTTTAAATATATAAATGGTCAATTATATTTTTTCTTTTAACATTTATTACATTTTTCATAGTATTTACTTTTGAACCCTAAGCTTTAAATCCAACTATATTAATCTAAGGGTCATCATCAAGTTCCCATGGTAGTAGGTCCACTTACATATCTTTTGAAAAAGACATGTCGTGAAAAATATCTTACAAGAGCGTCTTCAAAAAATGAATTGGAGCTTGCCAAGATATTATACAAAAAAATCCGGCCCAAATCATTGTCGTACATTTATCTCATGTGTGGAGGTAGAAGGTAGAATATTTGACGGAGTTGAAGAGTGCTCCAAGAAACTGGCTGAGAGGATTGCCGCCAAGGTAGTGTGCAATACCTTGAATTGAATTTTTTAGTATTTCATATATAATTAGAATTTAAGTACAAAAAGCTTTATTAATGTTACTCGAACAACTATAATTTTTAGTTGGTGCTACACTACTTTTAATAGTGTGGTTATGATTAAGTATATTACAATATGTTTATAATGTTTGTACTATGTAGGTGGGTGACAATCACTATTTTAACTATTATATAATTTGTAAAATATTAAGTACTATTTACGACGGCACTGTAGTATCTAATTTTTACATATCTTTATTTTAATGATATTTACTTCTTAACCCCATTTGTTGGTTACCCCTGAAGCAATCATATTAATGGAGCTAAAAAATTAAAATAATATTAAGAGTTTTTTATTTAATTTAATTTTTGTGAACAAAATTGCACGTGTACAATGGACAATTCTTAAATTTCCTAAATAATGATTAAACGAAATTTGTATTTTGGGTTGTACTAGACACGATATGTATACTTCTAAGGTATACCAATTGTGGGGAAAACACATAAATGATAACATTCCCTAAAAGTATGACCTGTCCTATTCGATGTTAATTGTTTTTATTTTACTTATTAAAACGTGTTGTGAAAATGGTGATATGTACCAAGATTGAACAAAAGTATTTATTATGTGTGGATTCATCATTTCAAAAAAGTAGTGATATTATATTAAATTTTAAAATGTAGCGTTAGTGTTGGTATTAGTTATGTTTGTTTGAAATTGGTGTAATTGCAACATAAATGTTATTTCCATCATTAAAGAAAACGTATGGTCTATCATTTTTTAAAGAATTTAGTAAACATTACCAAAAAACTGTCATTCTTTACCAAAAAACATTACCAACATATTCCTATATTCACAAATAATTCATTACTCATAAATAATCAATTGATAACATCTTTACAATTGAACCTTTACAAATATTAATACAAGGGTAGTAGCTAAATTTAAATCCCTATGAAATCATTCTTCACTAAGAACCTTAAAAATATATATAACTTAATAAATTTAAAATTAATCGTATTTACAAATAAAAAAAGTTAATTCTGTAAAATTTCATTTAAAATATTTATAGTGTAATGATTTATATTAAATTTATTCATTTTTATTAAAAAATTTATGTATTTTAAAACACTCATGTGGCCCTAACATGACTAATACGCATAAGCAAGCAAAGAGTCATGTAAGCATATTGTTGGCCACATTAGACAATTATTACAAATCTATATTTTAAGTAAGAAAATTTAAATATTTGCATTTTTCACAAAGTAAAATAAATATAACTCATATTATGTTGCATAGTTAATATATATCAACGTTTTATTAAGTTAAGCTATCATAAGTTTAATCATTATTCATCTCACAATCAATTGTTAGGAATGTATCTAAAAAGAAAATGTTACTTCACATTGTCATGTCAATGAATGGGGACAAAATCTTTTACACTATATGAAATATTAATGGTGCTTATATTTGGTGGGTCCACAGAAACCAATGTCGCATGGGCTAATGCCACCTAATTTACTATTGACACTATTGGTAGAATAGTATGTGAACAGTACATGGTATGGCATGGCCTTTGATTTTGTGGGTCCACATAATTTAATGTGGCGAGGCATGGACACAATTTACTATTGAAAGTATGGGTCAAATAGTATGTGAATAATACTTGGTAACTAATAAAAATCAGAGTCCATGAAATGAACACCAATATAATGGATGGTTGGTATAGTGCATTTATTGGTTAGAGATTTATGCACAAACCACCAAGAAGATGACTTTTCCCCCTGAAATTAATTATGTCGTCCGAAGAATGTGGTACTCCAAACAGTGCTGCCCGATGCATTGTAGGAGCCTGGGATCGTCAAGGATGAAGGCTTCATAAATCTTGACTAAATCCAAACGTGTTGCTAATAAGTGTGTTAATTTTTCGAATTGCACTACTCTTAAGGATAAGTTGTATGAAGAGAGGAGGCTGTGGAATAAGGCCTATAGACTTTCTAACGAAGCAAGAGGGCTCCTGTTTGATTTGTCAGATTTGATTTACAAATTAACAAAGACAATCAACCTTGCAAATGAGCACATGAAAGGTATTGAAATGGTGGTCGAGAATAAGAACAATCAATTGAGCATGGCCGGGTGTTTGAACATGGAAAATGTTGATTGATCCAGCAACGATTACCATACAATGAAGCCCACATTAACCCATTTTCACTATGTTAAGTGTTTTTAATTTGTATTTCCTGATGTCTTAACTCAGATAACTTTACTTGCTCTATTAGGTTTTTTAGTGTTTCTATATGTTGTGGTTGGGTTTTTATAGAGGCCCTATTTAATATTGGACAGAAGAAAAGATTGAGATGTTGAATTAAAAAAACCATGTAGTATGGATGTTAAATGATTGTGTGTACCTGTACAAAAATATCATTATGACAAACTTTGTGGTGATGTGGCTAGTTTTTAGATTTTAGTAAATGCTAACTATTTTAAATTATAAACTATCTTGAATGGATTTTTTGTTTTAACTATTGTCAGTCAAAAGAAATCACTAGTCCACAACACAAAGTTTTAACAAATTTAATCAAGTAACAACAAAAACTAGAGGACAAACATACATGGCAAAATAACAGGGTCAATTGTTTAATAAACTATTTTCATTACAAACATATATCTCAGGTGGCCCAAAACATAAATTGGCCTCATTAAAAAAGGTGTACACTTCATTCAACATTAAATGTCCCAATAAATATATCTACCTAATAACTTGGTTGGATAAAAACCTGTATCCCCCAACTTTAAAATTTATCCAACAGCACATTGTTTGATCACAATTGAATAGAATATAACAAAATATGGAGGATATGCCAAGTTCACCTTCAAAATTTTGAGTGCACGAATCACGTTGAACAAGGTGAGCATACTTTTTATTTTCTTCTCCTCAATCAAACTAAATTTATGCTCACACTATTTTAATTTGAGTATGCCTCCCATTTTATGTGGGAACCAAATAGGGGCTACAATTAATCTAATAGAAACTGACCATATTGGATGTATAATGGGCAATGAAAAACATACAATAACTCTATTCATAATATATTGCCTAAAACATGTTTTTTTTTTCCAGAGTAAACTTAAATATGGACGATGTAGGAAGTTTGTAAAAAATATCAAATTGGGAAAATATACTACAATCTATGACGATTGAGAAACTCGCAAATGATATTGAGATGAAAGATGTCGAGGGAAAGGTTATGGAATCCCTTGAAGAGTGGGAGGATTTTTATTATACATAATCTTTGTGGGTAGGCTTCAGCGTCTGCAAAGCAAATGTAAGGAAAAAAAATGGGAACATCACCGTGAGAAAATGGGTATGTTCAAAAGAAGGTTTCCGCAAGGACAGGGAAATTGACAAGGCCGGTGGGAGCAAACGAAAAACATCTATTACTAGGATAGGATGCCAAGCCAATTGTCGAGTGGTAATGATGGGAGATGATTCTTCATGGATTTTCAAGGAATTCCATCCTCTGCACAACATGACAAGGCAACATTAGATGAGTTGTGATTTCCATGATCAAATCGTTCTGTGTCAGAATCCCTAGTTGCTCAAGTGATGTTAGTGAACCAAGTTGGAATAAGAACTTCACACATCATCTCCCACTTTGCATTGCAGTCTGGTGGGTACAAAAGGATGCCTTGCCAGCTACGACACGCTTACAGCACGGTCACCCACGTCAAAAGGAAGGAGAAAAGATATACATATTCAGATGGTGATTTGGGATATTTGGATTGTTTGTCAAAGAGGGATCCAAATTTATTCATTCAATATCAATGTGACGTGGAGAAAAAATTGGGTAACCTATTCTAGGCAGACAGATATTCTTGACGGGACTTCGTCGCATTTGGTGAGGTTATTGGATTTGACACAACATATATGACAAACAAATATTATAAACCCCTAACATTTATTTTGGGTGTCAATAATCATTTCAAGACCTGCATATTTGGAATGGCGCTGCTTAACTTTGAGGATGAGCAAACTTTTTGTTGCTTGACAAATTTATTGAATGCCACAATCATGTAACACCAAAAGTTGTGGTGACAGATGGAGATGGAGCTATAAAAAATGTGGTCTTGAAGTACTTCCCAAATGCAACTCATCGGTTGTGTGTGTGGAACCTGTGTGCCAACGCTTTAAAAATTTCGAAAGACCCGCGATTCTTAGAAGGATTTCAAGATGTCATGTACAACTATTACACAATAGAGGAATTCATGCAAAAATGGAGGGAATTAATACACAATTTTGACCTCCATTCTATCCAATGGTGTACCAACACTTATCACAGTCGTCGTTCATGGGAAGAGACATACGTAAGAGGGAAATTTGTGGCCAGAATGCGAACCAACCAAAGATGTGAGTCCATGAATTCAAGTATTAAAAAATTCCTACATGCAAGTTATAGTCTCCGAGAATCGGTTACCTCGATTGACGTTGCTATGACAAAGTTGAGGCACGTCGAGAGAGAAGATGATTAAAATAGTCGACACAGTAGTCCTCCAATACCACGTCACAAAAATTCTCTTATGATGTACCATGAGCAATGCGCCAAATTATACACAAGAGATATGTACTATAAAGTGGCTAATCAAATAAAAGCAGAACATGCGTACTTTGTCAACAATTGTGAAAACAACGGTGAATCATTCTCGTACACTTTTTCAAAGTTCCAACACGAGGACAGAGTGGGCAACGTTCATTACTAGCCACAAAAGGAGACATTCACCTTCCACTGCTTGCTTTTTTAGATAGGCAGCTATCTGTGTAGACATATTTGGGCTGTAATGAAATACCGTCATATGAAGATAGTACCATAGTCTCTCCTGCTGAAACGGTGGAGTAAAAATGCAAAAGCAGACCTCCCTCTCGAACTAAATCAGCACTCCACAGAAAAGAAATAGTTATTTGAAATGGCTAGGCAGGCATCCCACGCTTTGGCTACAAACTTGCTGAGTTATTATGCTTCCAAGTCTGAGCGATCTTACACCAAAGCAAAACAAGAAGTGGCAACACTAACTGCAATGTTCAAGGATGCAGTTCCATTGAAATCAAACACCCGTACAAAGACTCGAAACGATATCAAACCTATCAAGAAAATGAAAACATTACCAAGGACCAAACACCATGTAGAACTAAAGGATCAACCTATGCAAGAAACACTAGGGACAATGTTTTGATAGATATGTCGGATGGAGCTGTTAAAACTAAAAGGAAGTATTCGAACTGTTAACCTATAGACCAAAATCGAAGAACATTCCTCAGCTGGTCGGTCTACCACCTTCTCACAGTCAACAACCCTCACAAAGTAAGAGAGCATAGCATTCGATTAAATTCGACGAATCTAGATGACCATCGAACTTTCTGACAGAATGATAGTGCAAAGTGACTAAGTGTCTATTTTCGTAGGCTTTCTGTCCTACTTAACAATTAAAGTGTTTTGTAATAGTTTAGGTTGCTGAATTAGTATAACAATTGCATTAATGTAAGTGCCTATGAGAAACTAAATAGTAGATTTGTTTCAATGCTAAAAAATTATTGATTATGACATAGTTCAATCATATTTGTAATGTTTTAAAAGGTAGATTAATGTTAATCAAATGACCAATCCTAAATATTCGTTCCTTTTTTAGTGATGCTTCACTCTAATTGATAAAATTGAGTAACAAATGGACTTTAATCATCTTCTTCTCTTTGTCTTCATTATATACCATGTGTATCACTATTATTGAAATTTCATTAATTGTACATTAAGAAGTAAATTAGTAAAAAAAGTCATCTTCACAATTAAAATGAAGGATTAAAATTTTTTGAAATAATTACAATTACTTAATACATATCGCGTAGATTTGAGCCTACTATCTATACGTACGAGATTTTAATAGTAAGTAACTTTATTAGCTTTTTTAATTGATTGCTTAAAGTATATATGTTTGTCACCAAAATGGCATAAAATCATTCAAACCATGTTTAAAGCATAATATTAATATGAATCAGGTAATTAATTAGGAAGAAAAAAACAAAAACATTTTCATTGTTACTACAACTCGTCAAACTTGTTTATTACTGTTACAAATTTAGCAATATTTTTTGTTTACCCAAAAAACGGCTCCTGATGACGTGGCAGGACTGGATGGCACGTGGCCGGCACGCGACGATTTTACCTAAAACGAATCCTGCTCGATGATCGACCAAAGTATCATTAATTTGTCAAGTCTCACGTAAGGTGCGACCAATCTGGTCGAATGCTTTCATTTACTTCCTTTTGGATATGCAATCTTGTAATAATTGCATTAATTATATTTTCCTTTATTACCTTAATACATGAATCCAATTGTAATTAAGGCTCATCGACTCATGTAACCTTCTTGAGTCTATAAATAAGAATGAAAGGACTCAAGGAATAGACTTTTGAACTTTTAATATGTGTACTCAGAGAGAAAAATATAGTGTGATTATTCACCGAAATTGTAATCTTCCAAAGGTTTGTGAAACTCGTGAA
This sequence comes from Humulus lupulus, assembly GCF_963169125.1. Lineage (NCBI taxonomy): Eukaryota > Viridiplantae > Streptophyta > Magnoliopsida > Rosales > Cannabaceae > Humulus > Humulus lupulus. The sequence continues at coordinate 137,457,384 of NC_084798.1, read as the reverse complement.
CCCTAGTTCATTGATCACAGTGTTGGGATTCAATATCAATAAGAACAATAAGTGGACGTAGGTCATTACCATCCATTGGGGATGAACCACTATAAATCGTTTGTGTCGTTTGTTTTCCTTTTGATTCTCTTCTTGTTTTCCTCTCATTTTCTATCATTTATCTGACTCCGTGTCATTGACCAATTTGAGGGTCAACATTTTGGTGCTTTCATTGAGAGATTAATCTGAAACTTCAAGAAGATAAAATCGCAAAGACATCCAAGATGATGGGACAGACTGCTGGCGCTGCATCCACCTAGCCTCCTCCACCAAATATGGCCGAAGATGAGCCACAGTTGGATTTTGAGGAGGAGGAGATGGATTCTAAAACCCTGAGGACAACACTAAGTGTGTTGCAAGAGGAGTTGGCCAATCTAAAGGCCAATCAACAGAATGCGGCTGACATGTTGGTGCTGCAACAGAGGGAAATCGAATGACAGCGCCAAGAGCTGAACGAGCAGCAAGCAGACATGGACCGCCGGTAGAGAGATTCCACTGCCGCCCTTAAAGCAGCCATTCAGTTGGCCCGGGGGCAAGCTATGTCGGATTCTCAACCAGATCAGCCGCCACATGCACCACCACAATGGGCCCCAAATTCGAGTCCTCCGCTTTAACCATCAAGCCCTCAAAGGCTGGAGTAGCCGCCTGCTGCTCAATACGATGTCCCAATTCATGATCCTGAGCAGCAACCACCTTCTCGTGCTGGTCGAGATAATTCCCAGCACGAGAGGCAGAATAGGGCTGGGCAGCCTCTCTGAAGCCCTAGTCACCCAGTGGCTGATGAGCTGAATCCACCGAGCAGGGGGCAAACAGAAGGCCCGCCGACTCAGGCTTTGTGGTCAGGGGACCCCCACGACATAATAATTCACCGGAACCCACCGACCAATGCAGGCCTCCCCCTAACGCTTGGGAGGTGCCTGCTAGAGGGTAAAACAGCGTGACTAGCTGGTCGCGCCATAGCCCGTCACAGTTTAGGGACGACCATGATTATAATGAAGTTGACCCCGTTAGGATAAATGCTGGTCGAGGGCATGACGAAAGAGGTGGGGAAAGGAACCCCCCACCAAGAGAAAATAGGCTTGCGAGCCAAAATGCTGGGGGGGTAGCCTAGACAGCATAACGTCTTTGATCGGCTGGGCACTAGCGAGCAAAGGCACAAAGATGATGACTTAAGGGACGTGCTCAACGACAGGTGCAGGAGGCATGATGAGTACGCTCCTCCGGCACCAGTCGCCCTAGCGATCCCAGACGCCGTACTGGCCCAAATTGATGCACTGAACCATATTTTCCAGGAGCTGGTGGGAAGCCAGACATCCCACATCGAGTACGATCGGAGAAGAGTTACTCTGTTCATACAGAGAATAGTTGTGGCGGAAACCCCCAGGAAGTTCAAGATGCCAAAACTTCCAAACTTCGATGGGTGCAGGGACCTAACATCCCATGTGAACAAGTTTGAAATACAAATGGACATTCAAAGGTGTCGGATGATGCTCACTATAGGATTTTTCTGGCCAACCTATCTGACACTACTCAGGAGTGGTTCTTTAAATTCCCTCCTGCTAGCATAGTATCATGGGAAATGTTCGTGAAGGAATTCTACAAACAATTCTTCGCGGGTCGTGTACACCCCACTGAAGCCAACCAGCTGATCGAGATACGTCAGAAGGAGGGAGAATCCTTAAAGGAATATGTCCAGAATTTCATGCAAGTAGCTTCTGGAGCTAAAACTGTCGGATATGAAGGGAAAATGATGGCCCTAACTGTTGGGGTAAGGTGCCATTCTCCCCTCTGGAACAACTTAACAAGGAATAGGGTGAAGAGTACCCAGGAGTTTCTTGATCGAGCAGATCGATACATTAAGCTCAAGGATGTGATTGCCAATGAGGAAATCGCCTGTGAAAGACAAGGGACCAAAGGAAGATCCAGCTAAAGCTGCCAATAAGTCAGATAAACCCAATGGGAACGGTAAAGGCAACGAGAATGGTAAAATGGTGGAAAAAGGGCGAACAATGAGCCATCAACGTCCGAAAATATGCGCCCCAAAGGCAATAGGTATGAGCCAAGATTCACCAACTACACGGCCCTTGTCGAGAGCAGAGCGGAGGTCTACCAGGCAACCAGCTCCAATGTCCCTTACAAACGACCAGCACCTATAAGGAAGGATATCTCCAAGAGAGATACAACAAAGTTGTTTCGTTTCCACAACGACTATGGCCATGACACTAATGAGTGTAACTAGCTGAAGGATGAGATCGAGTTCCTTATCAGACAAGGACACGTAAGGAGATACGTGCGAGCCATAGGAGGTTCTCAGCGAGAGGCTCAAGGAGGTAACGAGCAGGCGCCTATACGCCAACGCTCGCCACCTTTACAGCCAACTCCTATGGCAGGTAGTTTACTCACCATCTGTGGCGGCCCACACCTTGCAGGAGATAGTGGGAAGGCAAGGGAGCGATGCGCTCAGACCATATGTTGAATGTGGGAAGACAAGGACATCGAGATGTTGAATGTGGAGGAGCGAGCGCACAAAAAATCTCGAACAGAGGAAGAGTTAATAAATTTCTCTGACCTTGATGCTCAGAATGTCCGATTCCCACATTTGGACCCGCTGGTCGTGGACGTCCAGACTGCCAATATGATGGTTAAGAGGGTGTTGGTTGACACACGGGGCTCAGTCAACATCTTGTACAAATCTTCACTGGAAAGGATGAAGTTTTCCATGAAGGACCTGGAGCCGCGCAACCAAACCATTTATGGTTTTTCTGGCGAAGGGCTTGTGCCAACAAGGTCGATTAGGCTTTCGGTTACAGCAGGAATTGTGCCCGCAAATAGGACATTACTCAATACTTTTATAGTAGTTGATTGTCCTTCCGCATACAATGTTGTAGTTGGAAGGCCTATTCTGGTCGGCCTACGAGCTGTGACCTCGGTTTCGCCCCTTGCCATGAAATTCCCAACTAATGCAGGGATAGGATGCGTATTGGGCAACCAACGGGAAGCAAGGGAATGTTACAATTCCTCGATATCTAAGGCAAAGAAAGGTGGATCGAAGGAAGGCGTCGGAAAAGAGTTGCAGACGGCCAATGAAACACAAGCGTTACCAAATAGGGTGTTGCCCAAAGTGAGGATAGGGATTTGGATCCTCGCTTTGCGGATTTTGATGAAGAAGTGGGACCCATCGAGAACCTCGAAGAGGTCCAACTCGATGAAGCAGATCCGACCAGGGTTGTGAAAGTTGGTTAAAACTTAGATACAACGATAAAACAAAAGCTGGTGGAATTTTTGAAGAAGAACCAGGAAGTCTTTGCCTGGTCACATAAAGACATGGTTGGGATTGGCCCAGCAGTTATCAGCCATGTCCTGAACATAGAGAAGAATTTTCCACCAGTGCAACAGAAAAAAAGGTTGCTCGACAAAGATAGATCGAAAGCTCTAAAGGAAGAAGTCAAGAAGCTAAAGGAGAACGAATTCATCAGGGTAGCGTTTTACCCATCGTGGGTCTCTAATCCCATACTAGTACCCAAGCCGAATGGCAAGTGGAGAACATGCGTGGTTTTCACAGACCTTAATAAAGACTGCCCGAAGGATTGTTTCCCACTCCCAAGAATCGACCAGCTGGTCGATGCCACTTCAGGGCACGAGATCCTGTCATTTATTGATGCATACTCCGGGTACAATCAAATCAGTATGCACCCACCTGATGAGGATCACACTAGCTTTCAGACCGATATAGGGCTTTACTGTTACAAAGTAATGCCCTTCGGTTTGAAAAATGTTGGTGTGTCTTACCAACGATTAGTCAATCACATGTTCAAAGAGCTGATAGGTACAAACATGAAGGTATATGTTGATGACATGCTATTCAAAGAGCTTCAACGTCTTGAATAAGTATCAGATGAAGTTGAGTCCCCTCAAGTGTTCCTTCAGAGTTGGATCAGAGAAATTTTTGGGATTTATAATGAACTCACGAGGACTTGAAGCTAATCCTGAAAAGATCAAGGCCCTGGACAATATGAAATCGCCAACGAAGATCAAGGATGTTCAAAGTTTAACAGGGAGAATCGCTGCTCTAAGTAGATTTATCTCCAAATTGACAGACAAGTGTGTCCCATTTTTTAATCTCCTTAGAGGCAATAAGAAATTCGAGTGGACGGAGGAATGAAAGTAGGCTTTTCAAGCTTTAAAGTCTCATATGTCGCAACCACCGATTCTATCTAAGTCGGTCGAAAAAGAAACTCTGTTCATCTACTTGGCGATCACAGAATATACTGCTAGTGATGTCCTGGTAAGAGAGGAGGAAAATGTGCAAAATGTCGTATATTATGTAAGAAAAAGGCTAATAGGAGCAGAACTGTGGTATCCGCCCATTGAAAAATTAGCCCACTGCTTGATTTTAGCCTCTAGAAAGTTGCGGCCGTACGTCCATGCTCACCCCAACACAGTATTAACTGACCAGCCCTTATGACATGTTCTGCAGAAGCTAGAAGTCGCTGGCCGATTATTGAAATGGGCAGTTGAACTTGGACAGTTTGAAATTTCTTACTTACCACGAGCAGCAATAAAAGGGCAAGCTCTGGCCGACTTCTCTCAAAGCACACTAGGCTTCCAGACAGTGAACAGACAGAACAACCTGAACCTCAAAACCAAACTCCCTCTTGGAAATTGTTTACAAACAGTTCTTCTAATGAGCACCACGATGGAGTCGGGTGATTTTGGTAACGCCTGAAGGACATCGATTACACTGGGCAATCAGATTCGACTTCACAACGTCCAACAACGAAGTAGAGTATGAAGCACTGCTCACCGGGTTACGATTAGCTAGAGACATGAACGTAAAGTCGCTTGAAATATATAGTGACTCCCGGTTGGTGGTTAATCAAATTACTGGAGAATATCAAGCCTGAGGTTTGAAGATGAGTGCTTACATGAGCAAAGAAAAATATCTGTTGGCGCAATTTGAAAGGTACACTCTCCAGCAAGTACCTCATGACCAGAACTCAAACACTGATGCCTTGGCCAAACTAGCGAGTGCGAAGGATGCCGGCATGCTAAACATAGTGCCCGTTAAACGGCTGTCCGCACCAAGCGGTCCATGAAGGTTTGTCTTAAAGGAAAAGGCAGCATAATTGATGCGAGAGGTCCATGAAGGTTTCTCCGGAGATCACACTGGGGGGCAGAGTTTATCAAAAAAGATCCTAAGGCAAGGGTACTGTGGAGGCTCAAAAATTGCATACTTGTAATATATCTGAAGCACATGCTAAGGCCCCATAAATGCCTAAGTACATACCTGTGCCTACGTCCTTAGGTGTGTATTGGGAAGCCTTGTCAAGCGAAGCCCCAACAGGTGTGCCACGGGGGACCCCCGTCCTGCTACTCGCGAGCCCAGGAGGTGTGCCATGTGAGGCTCTCATGCACCTCTGTGAGGCCATCACCCCCACGCCTCCGCGAGGCCGTTATGCCCTCACCTCGCATACCTAGGTCCATACTGCAAGAAGGCATGCATAACAAGGCCTCTCACCCTTAGGGGTCTCGCAAGACCACGCGCACCTAGGTCCATGGAGCGAGAAGGCAAGCATCTTGCAAAGGCAGCCGCGCCCCTGGGGACCTCGCGAAACACGACCTCGCCTCGCACCGCGCACAGCCATGTCCCGAGGGCCTCTTGAGAGACCGCCTCGCCACAGACTCGTTCTGAGGGCCTCGCGAGAGACCGCCTGGCCTTGCCTCACAACAGCCACATCCCGAAGGCCTCGTGAGAGACCACCTGGGCTAGCCTCGCCACAACCATGTCCCGAGGGCCTCGCGAGAGACCGCCTCGCCTCGCCTCGCCTTGCGACAGCCGCGCCTGTAACGCCCTAAACTTCAGGGGCCATTACAGTGTGCCTTATAAATAGTGCTAAACTCGCTAATTGAGTCATTTGGCCAAAATCTTGTAACTAAATATAATTAGCGGTTTAGGGATTAAAATTTTTGGTTAAGATATAACGTTCCATTACAATGTTTACTGTATACATTGGGATCCCAAAAATATAATTTAAAGGATCATTACAATAAAATATTTACAACTAGCCGATCTAAGCGGCAAAACAGGGTTTAACCCTTGTTCCTCTTTCAACCCTCGGCCGAGGTGGTCGAGCAGCCACATATGTACACATCGTCACCTAAGCTCTCCAACTCAAGAATAGTCCAGCTTTCTTTTTCCTTTACCTACACCACATAGCACCTGTGAGTCAAAGCCCAGCAAGAAAACTCAATATGCTCATGAACTGTCATATCATGACATCAAATCATATCTGGCATGCCTAGCAAATATCGCTCTATTCAAGAATGCAAATAACCTCAGATAATGCTGGGGAATCTAGGATAAGAAATCCTGCCCTCCTGATTGGATGACTATCAATTAAATCCTAATCAGATGAGTGATTTAACACGTGAGGTTCTGGTTAACCATACTGAGTGACTGACAAGCAAGTCACCACGGGGCTCAGCACCCACAGCCATGCCAATGATAATCATCATGATCATACAGGGCTTATAGCCCTGAGCAGATGAGTGAATATCACTTTGAGGTTCTGTTAAACCATAATGAATGACTGACAGGCAAGTCACTACGGGGCTCAACACCCAAAGCTGTGTGACGGAACCGTCACCTGGGCTTTCGTGCAATGGCTCTAATCAGATGAGTGAATTAACACTTCAGGTTCTGGTAAACCATATTGAGTGACTGATGGGTAAGTCACAAGCTTAAACAGATGAGTGACTGATGGGTAAGTCACACGGGGCTCGGCACCCATAGCCATGTGACTAAACAATCACATGGCTCGCTGGTCTTGACTCTAAATGAGTAGCCTTTGGCTAGACAAGTGCTTTTAGTTTTCATCGAAATTGAGGCCGGCCCGGCATTAATGCTCATTTGAGTCGCTCAATGCAGATGTCGATTAGATCTAATCTTTTACCGGCTTGCATTAAACACGCTAAGTCCGTCCTTGACTTTTTAGGCAATAACAGGTGACCAGTGCTCAGTAATACTGTGAACTTGGCAAGTAGGTCACAACTTCACACGCTAATACTTACACCATTGCAAATTCTGACTAGTTAGTCAGAGCCACGCACAAGTAAGCATTGCTACCAGGCATATATCATATGTCAAATATCCAAAGGTAAGGCATTCAACATGCTTAACAGTTGCTGTCATAATTATGATCATGCACAAACACAGAGACTCAAGCTCTGATCAATCTCATATTCAATGTTCATTACATGCCCTAATCACTTGTTTCTCGTGCATAACATGCATCACATTTAAACACCCGACTTGCCTGAATAATAACCACACACAAGTGAGGAAGATTGCTAAACATTCGATATGCTATCAATGTTCACATTTAAACATCCAACATGCATCAAGAATAACCATGCATGTCACATATGGAGTGCAGTTTTTTACCTTTGGTCCGAGAATAGGTTACCAATAAACGAGCCACAAGCACGATCCTTATTCCAAGCCTCTAGTGATATCCTAGTCAGAACCATAAACGGTGATCCAATGAGTTCAAGTTCTAAAACCAATCTCAGAACCAAGACCTAGCCTCTGGGACATCAAATCCCACTAAACCGGGTAGTAGGAATGATCTCGAGGCCTAAGGTTTGAGTTCCCACGATTAAAAACCCATTTTGGCCACTTTTCCTCTGTTGAGCCACGTCCCCAATCATTAGAGCCGCAGCCCCACTCAAGTCAGGCCCAAAAACTCTTCTCTGACAGCAATTTGAGCAGCATCTCTACCCAATAGAGCCGCAGTTCAAATAGCCCAACAACCCCAATCCACCAGCTTCTTCAATGTTAAGTCGTAGCGCCCAAGAACAGAACCGCGACTCAACCTCGAACCCAGCCAGATAACCTCCATTTCTTCATTTAATAACCTTCCAAAAACCTACCCAAACATATCCAAATTCCAAAATTAAAGTTCCCAAACTTCCCCATGATCCAAAACCAACAAAACTCAAGCTTCAATCAAATAAAAAACTCATCAATACACAAAATCCAATTCAAGCTTAAAAACTTTAAAAACATAGAACTTAAAACTTGGATTACCTCCAATTGAGTTGTTTCCCAACTAAATCCTCCGGCTAATAAGCTTCTAATCTTCCCTAGGATCGCTATGCCTCAATCCTCGCTTGAATCCGAGTCCTAGAACTCAAGTCTCCAATGAAAATGCGATCGGGAGATGAAAATGGAATGTAGAGGGAGAGAGAACGTATTGAACCTTCTTTTTATTTCTGAAAAGGTTACTTCAAGCTTAAGTAGCCTCAAACAAAACCTAACGCAAAACACCCCCGAGGACAAATTAGTCAAGACCTCCAGAATTTCCCCCTGATCTTACTATCTCCCAATTTATTACCAAATATTTATTCCCATTACCCAATAACTCGGCAATGCTCTAAATACCCCTTGACTCACTCCGAGCAAAGAATAAATCCTGTTGTGACTTTCCCACTAGCTTACCTCCTAGGATCGTCTCGTGCTGAGTAACCCTAGCATAACCAAATAATAATAAAGCACCACACACATATCACATTTATGCCAAATATGCCCGAAATGGCCAAAATATGAAAATCATCCAATTAATCAAAATAGGTTCACATGCATATTTAATACACCTAAGCATGCATATTATCATTAAATACCTTAATAAATAAATTATGGCCCTCCCGGCCTGCTAATCAAGGTCTTAACCTTATTAGGAAATTTGGGGCATTACAGCTCCCTTAGGGGCCGCATACGTAGTGGACCTCGTTGGAGAGGCCTTATCTCTGCCCTTGGGATAAGTGCTACCTACGGGGCACCGCTTTTACTGTGGGCCTCACAAGAGGTAAAATCAAGGACCTATCTAACACACAATTAAAGACGGATGAGGGAAGCCTCATAGCGATTCACGCGGAGTCAGAAGAAGTACGGAGCACACTTGCAAACTAAGAGGAATTAGAGTATGGACACAAGACCCACGCCAAACAAGTAGTGGTCATACAAGTGAGCTACCTGTTGTGGTACTCACCAGCCAATCTCTGACACTAGTACTAGGCCAGTAGTGGAGGCATAATCGAGTACTACAGTGGAGGTACTCCCACCGACTCTGACCATGTACTAGAGCCAACACCACTACATCTGATACCACTCTACTGACACCGTATGTACAATCTGGTCCCCTGGACCACAATGTATCGTGGCCATTGGAGCCCACTATAAAGGGAACTCCACTTCAACATTGAAAGGGGTTGGAAAAAACACTGTAGCTTGATTCAATAGAGAAATACAAGTTATTTTCCCCATTTTTCTTCTGCAACTATTTTCTATGTTTTTTATTAGATTTTTGAAGTTCTTCATTTATAAGCACTATACTTTGATTTTTCTAACTGAATATCGTTGACGAGTTCTCACCGTCAACAGTTTGGCGCCATCTGTGGGAAGAATAAGTGTCAAGCCACTATTCTTCCATTGATTCTGGCAGGAAAGAATGCCAAGATGTTCTAAACGACTGAAAGAGCCATGGGAGGTAGAGGTCCACCTTGACGGAGACCAGCTCAAGGCCTCCATGAAGAATCCCCCTCCACCAAAAAATGTGGAGGCCCCAAAGGAGCCCGAGGTCCACAAAGATGAAAGAGAGGCCTCATTCTCAGCCGTCCCGCCTGATGAGAATCGTCCAAGGTCAACAACTGCCCGTGCAAGAGATGCCGACGAGTTCCCGCCCCCGAGGCTACAGCAGGTGCCGAACTCCGACTGACAAGATCTAGTACCTAGAAATTGAAAAGTTGGCATATGCCTTCATAGTGGCTTCTCGAAAGCTGATACCCTATTTTTATGGTCATGCTATCAAGGTGCTCACCAACACCCCTTTGCGTTAAGTCTTGCACAAGCCGGAAACTTCAGGAAGGTTGTTAAAGTGGTCGATTGAATTAAGTCAATTTGACATCACTTACACCCCAAGGACCTCAATCAATGGGCAGGTACTTGCAGACTTTATAGTCGAGTTTGCACATCGACCCAATGAGGAGGGAGAAGTAGAAGAGAATGAACTGGCGCATGAAGGGGAAAAGTACTCTGAAGAATGGAGCCTCCATGTATATGGGGCATCTAACGAAGGAAGAGCCGGCGCTGGCATAGTGATGACAGGACTTGAGGGGCACAAGATGTATTGCGCCTTAAGATTCGAATTCGAGGCTTCCAACAATGAATTAGAGTATGAGGCACTGTTGGCTAGCCTGCAGCTAGATAAGGAGTTAAAGGTAACCCATTTGCATGTCTTTAGTGACTCACAACTGGTAGTGTTTCAGGTGAAGGGTGAATATCAAGCTAAAGGCCCAAAAATGGCTGCATATCTCGCCAAGGTGAAAGGGTATTTGGATTAGTTCAAAAAATACACCATAGAACAGATCCCAAGGGAGCAAAACACAAACGCCGATGTACTCGCAATACTCGCCTCTGCCCGAGACGAAGACACGCTTGAGTCCATCCCAGTCGAATACCCTTCCAAGCCGAGCATAGCAGAAGAAAAGATCCATATGGTCTATAGCCCTGAGGAGTCATGGTTTACACCCATCGTGGGGTACTTAAATGATGGGACCTTGCCTTTGGACAAAAAAGATGTCCGTAAGCTGACTTACAAAGCTGCCCAATACACCCTAGTAGATGGAGTCTTATATAACAGAGGCTTCTCTACCCCGCTCCTACGATGCGTAGATAAGTGAGAGGCTTTAAAAATCATGCGAGAGATACATGAAAGGGAATGTGGAAATCATGCTGGGTGGCAGTCCACGGCAATAAAGGCCATCCGCCAGGGGTACTATTGGCCTACCATGCAGAAGGACGTCAAAGATTTCGCGAAAAGGTGTGACAAGTGCCAGAGGCATGGAAATTACCCCAGATAGTCACCAAATGAGCTGGTGAGCATGATCAGTCTGTGGCCCTTCGCTGTGTGGGGGATTTACTTGATTGGAGCGTTGCCAGTAGGAAGAGAAAGAGAAAAATAGGTGGTGGTAGTAGTTGATTATTTTACCAAATGGGTGGAAGCGGATCTAGTCAACATAACGGCTAAGATAATCACCATCTTCGTCAAAAAATTTATCGTTTGCAGGTTTAGAGTACCCTACAAGATAATCTTCGACAATGGGACGCAATTTGAAGGGGGAATGTTCGAGGAATATTGCAGGGAAAAGGGAATCAAGAGGAGTTTCTCTGATGTAGTACACCCACAAGCCAATGGACAAGTGGAGGCCATCAACATGATCCTAAAAAGGAAATTGAAAATAAAGTTGAAAGGAGCCGGGGTCGAGGAACTCCCAATGTGCTTTGGGCCTACAGGACCACGCCTCGTTCAACCACTGGAGAGATGCCATTCTCCTTGGATTATGGCTACGAGGCTGTCCTTCCAATAGAAATGAAGATTAACTCCATCCGCACACAAGCATATGATGACCAAGCTAAAATCGCAACATTAGTCGGTAATTTTGACCTGTTGGAAGCTAGGAGAGAAAGGGCACAACTGAGACTGGCAACATATCAGAAACGAGCCACGAGATATTATAATTCAAAGGTGCGAGAGAGGGGGTTCAGAGTTGGAGACATCGTATTGCAGAAAGTCCTGCCAAACACTCGAGATCCGAGCGCAGGTGTGTTAGGAGCAAACTAGGAAGGGCCCTACCAAGTTGCCCAGGTTGTGCCCCCTAACACCTACAAGCTCGCAAGCTTGGATGACACCATGGTACCAAGAGCATGGAACGCAAAACATCTAAAGAAATATTATCAGTAAGACCTCCATGTCTGAGGCAAGAATGTTATTGTTCTAACGTGCATGTTTAACGTAATAGCTATGACGTAGAAGGCTAAATTAGATTCCTTAATATGTAGTAAGAACGAAGTCACAATAATTTATCATGTACTTCACCTGCTTCCAATCAATATCATGTGACATTAGATGAACATGTAGTAAATTTCTTGTTTAAGAAAAATGATTATCAAGACACGTGAATGGAATGATCAAAGTGCTTGCCGAGATAAATCTTGCCAACCACTTGGGGGGTAGAGTATATGACAAAGAAGAGGATCCTAAAAGGATCCCTTATATCAGGAGGATCCTAAAAGGACCCTTTATATTAGGATCCTAAAAGGACCATTTATATCAGGAGGATCCTAAAAGGACCCCTTATCAGGAGGATCCTAAAAGGACCCCTTATATCAGGAGGATCCGAAAAGGACCCCTTATATCAGGAGGATCCTAAAAGGACCCCTTATCAGGAGGATCCTAAAAGTGTCCCTTATATCAGGATCCTAAAAGGACCCCTTATGAGGAGGATCCGAAAAGGACCCCTTATATCAGGATCCTAAACGAGACCCTTACATATATATATATGTAAAGAAAAAACCCCTTATAAACAAAGAAGAAAACCTTCCAAGGAATCACTTGAGTTCACGAGGATTAGCTACCCTTGTGAACATGAAAGAGGTCAAAAGGTCCTACAGGAAAAGCCTCCTAATAAAGGCAGATGCCTCCACAAGAGGAAAGGCCTTAGAAAGAGCATCCACCAATAAGCCTAGAGCGGCCACCAAGCCATCTAGCCAAAAAGGGTCCTAAAAGAGACCCTTGCAAATATAGTACTATGAATAATGACGAGAAGGATGCTTCTCGCAAGAAATAATAAGTGCGCGCAAAAATATATAAAAGGATAACTAGAACCCGAAGGGTTAATATATCCTTATAGATACAATCAAGAGGCACCAAAGAGATACCTATTGAACCCCTTTTGTATGGGCTCAAAAGGACCTCAAGCCTGATAAATAAAAAAGAGAACCTATTGAACCCCATTGTGCAGGCTCAAAAGGACCTCAAACACAGAGGAACAAAAGCGAATGATCACATATGAATATATATATATATATAAAAAAAAGATTTGATAATGTAACAGGACTCAAATAAATTAAAAACAAAGTAAGGCTCAAATGAACATACAACCACGTTGGACTGAACGGTAAAAATTGCAGAAGCAAGAACTTCAGGCCTCCTGCCGTAGGCGTTCCACTCAGCCACCCTGGCCACGGCGTGCTCACCAAAGGATGAGAAATAGAAGTTACGATTTTGCGTCCATACTCCATAGAGGGCGCTCTCTATGGATTTATACTCGATATCAGCCATATTCGCCTCTAAGGAAGTGACCCTCCCCTGCAATGTTGCGATTGTGGCCTTTCCACCCTCAAGACCGGCCTCTAAGTGGGTAACCTTCTCTGTAGCATCACGACCTTAGCAGTTGCCCTCTTCTTCTTTTTTGATGATGAAGAGGCCTTCTCCAGGAACTTCTCAAGCTTTAGGTTGGTTTCAATAAGCTCCCTCTCGAGCCCTTGGACCCTGACCATTAGACGGGCCCTTTCACCATTCGACGAGGAAAGGTGCTGCGCCAAGTCGGTAAATCGTTGGGCCACTCTATAAGTCTGCACAAGAAAAATAAAAATAATGATGATGAGCACAAAACAGAAAAGGGGCAAGGCTGATGTAAGATGCATGAACTCACCGAAGTGGCAGAGCGCACAAGAGTCTCCCCAAGCTCTGATATGGCAGAACTCCCGAGACCTCTCCAATCAGACTCAGGAAGATCCCCGGCGACCTGGACATATCGTTGCACATAAGAGGTCGCCATGCGGCCTACCCAGGGCGCCCCCTCTAAGTCAGGGGCACCTAGCTAGGTAGGGATAGATGACCCACTCACTAAAGGAGGAGGGGGCAAAGGAATATCGAAAAAATGAGCTCCCGATGGACAAAGATTGAGGGAAGCATGAGGGAAAGCATCGTAGTCCTCAGAAAAGGGACAGACAAAGCCCATCAGCACGACTTGTTGATCGTGGGAGTGAGAGGCCATGTCATGGTCTATAGGGGCTAAAGGAGGGCACCCCCTGGGAGACAAAGATGATCGGTGAGGTCACCTGTGTTCTGGGGAGACCTCCTCCAGCACACACTCTACTTCACCCCCATCCGAGTGAGGCTCAACCAAAATAGCCTTTTTCTTCCGCTCAGAAATATGCCACAACAACTTAGGCTCTGAAATTGTGGCTAGCTTGTAATGGTTAAGGTGGGTCACGGTGAAAAGACGGGAAACCATTTTCTTGACAGGGTCAGCATCGAGAAATCTGTCCACCGCATCCACCTCCAACTCGGAAACGTCGAGAATGATGAAGTTTTCTGCACAATCAACACAGTTGCAATTGTGAACATAAGTTCCAAAATAGTAGAGTTCAAAATAAATTAAAAAAAAAAGAAAAAAAAACTTGAAGTACTTACTAGGAGTTGAGCGAAAGTGCTCACGAACAGAAAGGGGACCTTTCACAAAGAAGAAATCCTGCTTCCAAGTCCCTGGGTTGGACACAGAACCCTCTATCAAGGAGACATGAGAATTGGCTTTCTACAGGAAATAAAAGCTTTTGGATCTAAGAGTGGGCATGAGGTTGTACATGTAATGCACCTCTTGAGCCGAGGGAGCACGCCCGTTAAGCTCCATATATGCCATAAAGAGGCAGCTCAAAGTCAGCCAGCTGTTGGGTGCCAACTCGAGCGGAGAAATGTCAAAATAGTAGAGAACCATGATGAAAAATGGGTGTAATGGAATTGTACCACCCACCTTCAAGATGTGCTCACTCATGGCCACATAGCCCTGAGCAGGGTTATCAGCCCGACACTTGTTCGAAGGAACATATAGCTTGTACTCCTGGCCAACACGGTATTTCTCTGCTAATTCTAGCAATTTGTTTTCAGACATGTGGGACACTAGGGTAGATGCCAATTGGGGATCAGGGTCTTGCTTCTCACGGGCCACCTGTCGCTGTACTCTCTTCGACATATCTGTAAAACCAAAAGAAAAAGGTGAGGTAGAAACAAGACACTTTACCCTCCATTTTTTCTTCATAGCAAGGGTGTTCCACCAAGGCACTGAGTGTGAAAATGCTAAGCAAGGGTAGACCGAGAGTAATGGTGGAGGAGAAGCCAGGGTGGCCCCATGACAATCATAAGGGGAAAACGGGGCAGGAGGTTCAAGTAGGAGATTTCCCTCCATAAACTCAAACTCCATCTATAAGTCTAAAAGGGTCACCCTAAGGTTCTTTATATGGTCATTAACGTCAAAGGGGAGAGATACTCCGTCACCCCTCATAACTAAGTCTATTTCGCTTTCCACCACCCAAATTTTACGTCTAAGTTCAGCCATTTGCTCAAGATGACGTATACGGACCTGCCTCAAAGTGTCATAGTCTTGGTGAGGGTTGTCTTCGAGGGACTCCGAGTCTGAAGATAAGTCTACAAACTCGACCCCCGAAGGAGTACCAGATGATCCTTCACATGCCATGGGACCTCGTCTCGTAAGTAAATAGGGTTCATGTATAAATCAGAGGATTGCTACAAAACACAAAGGAATGGGCTCAAAACCTCTAGGCACAAGCGCTCTAAATGACCAACTACGGTGTACGAACGAGGGCATGTGACTGGGTTAACTCATAATGAGCTCTGGCCAAAGCAACCCATCCTGAGTGGTGCTAATTTAGATCCACTAAACATAAGGGAGAAAGAAAGTATACCTTAAGTAAGTAAAATCGGGCCCTGTCATGGTCAAAAAGAGGTCGAGGGTCAACAGCACGGTCACGGTCGAAGAGAAGCAAAGGGTCGAAAGTACGCGTCTGCAAAAACAAAGGAAAAAGGTGTTTTAGTCCTCAAGTACCTGCATGGGTATAGACATACAAGAAATGAACTCAAATAAAAAAAAGGAGATAGCAAAAGTGAGGTTGTGGGGTATTGAACTCCTTACCTCTTGAAAGGAGCAAGGATCCCAAAACCACTAAGCTTAAGAAGTAAGGTGTAAATAATAGGCTAGATATGAGGCCTATTTATAGGAGCCACAGGCTCATCTTAACCATCAAACCTAAGGCCTGATCAATGGCCAAGAAGGGAACTTGGCACCTACATTGGAATCCACGAAGAAAAATGATAGGCTCACGTTCAATCTCAAGAAATCACAAGGATCACCACAAACACCACCTATGCTTTCAAGACACCACACCGAAAAGTCTACCAGAGCACCTAAAGGCCCTCTTCTAGACTGGGGGCCAAGTGTGGATGCTCAAAATTCCATACTTATAAAAGATCTGAAGCACATGCTAAGGTTCCATAAATGCCTGAGTAAATATATGTGCCTACGTCCCTAGATGTGTATTGGGAAGCCTTGCCGAGCAAAGCCCCAGCAAGTGTGCCACACGGGACCTACGTCTTGTGCCTCGCGAGCCCAGGAGGTGTGCCACGCAATGCTCTCATGCACCTCTGTGAGGCCATCACCCCCACACCTCCATGAGGCTGTTATGCCCTCACCTCGCATACCTAGGTCCATACCGCAAGAAGGCATGGATTGCAAGGCCTCTCAACCTTAGGGGTCTCAGAAGATACGGTTTTGCCAAAGTACCACAAGCACCTAGGTCCATGGTGCGAGAAGGCAAGCATCTTGCGGAGGCATCGACGCCCTTGGGGGCCTTGCGAGAGACAGCCTCGCCCCGCCCCGCGCATCGAGCCACGTCCCGAGGGCCTCGCGAGAGACCGCCTGGCCTTTCCCCGCGCATCCAGCCACATCCTGAGGGTCTCGTGAGAAACCGCCTCGCCTTACCTTGCCATAGTCACATCCAGAGGGCCTCGCGGGAGACCGTCTGGCCTTGCCTTGCCACAGCCACGTTCCGAGGGCCTCGCGAGAGACCCCCTGACCTCACAAGAGTCTGCATTTTTCCCCAACTCAAAGCCTCAGAATTTAACATTAAATATATACCCTTGCCAATATTAGGTTCAGAACTCTCAATATTAGCTTACAAACATCATCAATAGCTTAAAACACTAGTTCAATCTTCCTTAAATTCCAAATTCAAACACTCCCTCAAGTATCCCTAAACATGCTCAAAACCCAACTAGAAATTCATCAGATTAGAATCTGAAATCTTACCTTAGTTAATATGTTTAATCCTCAGCAATTCCTTGACTGTTCCTAGCTTAATTTCCCTAGATTTCCCATCTCAATTCCCAAGCTTCTCCTTCAACACTTCAAAACATTCAAGGCACAAGAGAGGGAGAGGGAGAACGTGAGAGCAAGAGGGAGAGAGAGAGAGTGTTTGAGAAAGTTTCTGATGGTTCTGGTTAATTCCTGATGCCTCTTTACCATATCCTTAACCTAAAGACCAAAATACCCCTTACACTAACTCATCCCCTTTGTTGCCCATAAGGGCAAAACAGTCATTAGCCCCAATTCTCGCTAATTCCTCGAATCATCCTACAAGTTCCTAATTAATCCCAACATGCCCAAATAATTACCAAATACTTACCCGTTACTCGATAAATTCCAAATATATGTTAAACTTCCCAAACTACCCCTATGCTCACCCCGAGTCGGGTATTAAACCATGTTGTGACTATTCCGCTAATCCACTCACTAGGATCGCCTCGAGCCATATACTGCAAATATATCCACATAATAATGTGGTCCCAACCATTTAAGACATAATCACGCCCTCAACGGGCAAAAATTAGAAATATGCCCTTAAAAACAAGAACCTGCCTATATGCATATTTAATACTCATAAGCATGCATATCATTATATTCATACTATCATATAAATCATGCATGCCACATAAACATGCATTTAATCAATAAATCACACATATATCCGATTATGCCCTCTCGGCGCACTAATCAAGGCGCTAAACCCTATTATTATTTTTGGGTAGTTACAATTTGTGTTTGGATTTGGGTTGATTGAGCATGAAGTTTATGGTATGAGTTTAGAGAAGCATGACTTAAAGATGAATTTCATGATTAATTATTCTTGCTGATTTTGTGTATAATTGGTGAGTGAATTGGTGGAACAATGATTTATATGCACAAGTGATGTCTCTAATGATATTTTAATTTTATGTAAATAAAAGGGTATGTTTATTTCACATTTCAATGGTGTTTTTATCAAATTACACATGCTCATTTATATGAAGAAAATGTTATTTTGAACTAAGTTCGTGATTTTGAATGAAATATTAGTTGCTTGAATTTTTTATTAAAATTTAGAAATTTCTAATAAATAAGATAGATAATGTTAGTATATTAAATGGATTTGCACGAAGTTATGTATATGTAAAAAATGATATATTTTTTTATGTAACTATGAATTTTCACAGTATTATTTAGGTGCAGTTGTTTTTTATTTAAAAAAGAAAATGTTTGGGTTTAAATTCACTTATGATTTTTAAACAAAATAAATGTTGCTGAAAGTTTGTGTTGCTAAATCAAAATAATTATTTTGTTTAAAATTAATGGGTTTTACACTCACATAATATAAGAGAAATTATATTTTCACACATACTTTAAATTATAATTTCTCATACTTAATCTTGTAATTTTTAATAACTTAGAAAAAAAATTTTATTTGCTAAAGGAAACATGAAATTTTATAAGTATTTCTAAATGAGTACAAATTTTCTTCTTTTCTATGTTATTTAAAATAATAAATGGAATTAATATTTTTATGAGAAATTAGGAAAATGCTAAATTAATTATTTTTAATAATGTATTAAATTTATTAATTAAACCTTTGGGACTTAAAGAAGCAATTGATGGTAATTTAATAATGTTGCTGATTTCTTTTTTTTTTTTAAATGTTAGAAATAAGCATGTTGGAATTATCGTTTTAAAACGTCATTTTTTAACAACGCTCCCACATATGCATATCGCATGCAAATTAATTTTTACGTTCAAATATATGCCTATTGTTCAAACATATAGTTTTTACTTTGTAACCATGAAGGGTTAATAGGTAGAATTAACATTATTTTTGTATGATTTTATGTGAAAATGTGTATGTTTGGAATTATTGGGCAACTTGTACCACGTGTGCATGGCCCATGCACACATGTGGTATATGTCTTGGGCATGAGTAATTCTAAAAGGAAATATTTGATGATGATTATAGGCTCGCTGTGAAGTTTTTCTCATTTTCCTTTACTCAGACCCGAGGTAAGGAAGTTAGATAGAATTTTTATGTTTATGCTATGAAATATTAAGATTGGTTGTTATGAGGATAATGATATTCTATGTATGACGATGGATCATGTGATATGAAGTATGGAATTCTATCTTGAAATGCTATGATGAATATGACGCAACATGTGTTTCCATTGTGTTGATATAAAATGGATTTCATGTGTTTGTATGTTGTATGAAAAAGTATATGGTTGCTAGCGTGCTGAACCCGACACAATAAAGGAGTTGCTAAGGATATGACGTAACTCATTGGGCAGACGCACTGAGGTTATTCAAGGACCAGAGCTTCATGTTTACCTCACAGATGAGGTCTTTCCAGTTTTATGCTTTAACTAATTACCTCAAGATGTCACATGGACAATAGTGGCACCATGATCACTACTACAACAACATGCTTTTAGGATACTTTTTTAAGGCACTCACCTAGATAAGAGCCCTAAAAGCATCTCTCAGACTTTTTAGGATACTCATTCATTCAGATTCCCTAAATAATTTCTTTTAGGACACACGGTGCAAGCCCTAAAAACCGATGCGTGTCCTAAAAGTTTGAATTTTATTTTAACAAAAGTTCCTGGACTTTTTAGGACACTCATTGAGTGTCCTTAAGGAATTTCTTCTAGGACACGCAAAACAAGCCCTAAAAAATTATGTGCGTCCTAAAAGTTTGAATAATTTTTTTTAACTAAAGTTTTATTATATATTAAATCACAAAGAAAAAAAAAACCCATTCTCTCTCTTTCTCTCCTTGCTCCCATCCTCCATTTCCCTTTCTCTCCCTCTCTCACGCAAGCCCATTGTCCACCCATGAACGGTGGTGCTTTGGCCACCCCCCGCCTAGACGCGCTAGCCCACGGTGTTCCCCAACCATCGAAACCCCCAGCCGTGCGAGCCCATGGCTTCACGCGCCCCCTAGCCTAGTCGACGGAGCCTCTAAACTAAGAGGAATTAGAGTACGAACACAAGACCCGCGCTAGACAAGTAGTGGTCATACAAGTGAGGTACATGTTGTTGTACTCACCAGCCCGTCTCTAACACTAGTACTAGAAGAGTAATGGAGGCACAACGAGTACTACAGTGGAGGTACTCCCATCAACTCTGACCATGTATTGGAGCCAACACCACTACATCTGATACCACTCTCCTGACACCGTACTTGTGTACAATCTGGTCCCTTGAACCACAATGTATCAGGGGCCATTAGATCCCACTATAAAGGGAACTCCACTTCAACATTGAAGGGGGTTGGAAAAAAATTGTAGCTTCATACAAAAGAGAAATACAAGTTCTTTTCCCCATTTTTCTTCTGCAACTATTTTCTAAGTTTCAGATTAGATATTTGAAGTTCTTCATTTATAAGCACTATACTTTGATTTTTCTTACTTAACATCATTGACAAGTTCTCACCGTCAACATTTACTTCTAGCCAACAATGAATGAAGAATCGATGGAATTTGTTCAAAAATACGACAAGTGTCAGAGATGTTCCAAGATTTTGCGAGCAGCCCCTAAAGAGAAAAAGCAGATGGAAAGTTCATGGCCATTCGCAGTATGGGGAATAGACCTAATCAGGTCTCTGCCCACAGGAAAGGGCGGCATTAAATACGTTGTGGTGGTCATCGATTAATCGGGTCTCTGCCCACAGGAAGTTGAGCCACTTGCGACCATAACGACCAATAAAGTACTGGACTTTGTAGTCAAGAACATAGTATGCCGCTATGGGTTACCAAGAAAAATTGTCTCAGACAACGACACACAGTTTGATAGTGATCTGTTCACGGATTTTTGTGAGCGGCATGGAATTATCAAAAGTTTTTCTTCAGTTGCTCACCCACATGAAAACGGGTAAGTCGAAGCTGTTAATAAAACACTGAAGGATACTCTGAAGAAAAGGCTTGAGGAAGCAAAAGGGGCATGGCAAGAGTAGTTGCCTAAAGTCCTCTGGTCATATAGAACATTCCATCGAATAGCAATGGGCCATACTCCATTTTCCTTGGCCTATGGATATGAAGCTATGTTGCCTGTTGAATTAGATCTGTCATCACATCGGAGGATGGCATACGATCAAGGCGCTAATAGCCAGTTACTAATGGAATCTTTGGATTTGGTCGATGAAAGGCGTGAGCAAGCCCAACTTCGAGTAGTAGCTTACCAGCAAAAGGTCAACCGATATTTCAACTCTGGTACTTAGAAGAGTTTTCCTTAAGACCCGCGATCAAGCTGCTGGAGTACTCGGACCTAACTGGGAAGGGCCATACCAAATCAAAGAAGCCCTCCATCCATGAACTTATAAACTTGCTCGGTTAAATGGAGATCTCATCCCTTGCTATTGGAATGGAGAACACCTATGCAAGTACTATCAATAAACAATTCGTCTTAAAGAATTGGCTTGTATTAATTTTACTTTTTACAAGTTTATGAACAAGGGTTAGTCATTCTTGTGACTGATCGCTTATAAGTGTAAGATCATATTTTTTATCACTTGTATAGACACGATTTTCCATTTATTATGAGAAATAAAAGGGACTATGCACAGCCAATCAATCTTGCCAATTATTGTATTTATTACAAGTATTTGCTCATTACGTGTGTTTTTTTGCTATATAATCATTCTAAAATCTCTATTATGAGCAGAAATGTTCGAGCAGGTCATGATCAAGGCAAGTGATTAAGGACCTAAAGCTCCTCAATCACTTGGGAGCATATAAGGTATCTAGTAAGCAAAGCATATCAACAGGTATGTAAACATACGAGCAAAATAAGTGAAAGCATACTACGGTACTTAGAGTATTTTTCAAAATGTTGTTATTTTGGTAAATCAAACCAAAGTGATATGCTAAGTTCGGTCATGCAAACAGATGTTATAATAAACTGCAAATATTATAATATCAAAAGTGAAATACTTTACACCACGAGTAGTTACTGCTTGGATGTAATTGTCTATTAAAAGGGAAGTTGCCTGTGCAGCAATAAAAATAAAAATTGTTTTGACATCACAAATCGTAGTTCATGTTTCTTAAACTACAGGTTAAAATTAAAGAAAAAACAAGTAAAATTATGAAGCGGCAGGAGGGTCTTGAGGAGTTTGCTGGTCAACGGAGGCCCCAGTTTCCTCTTTCGCGCCATCAATGCACGTAGCCAAGGAGATTTCGAGGGAGGCTCAGATTTTTGCTCATGCACTCAGAGAGATAGCTGAAGTCTGCCTCACAATTGTGTGTCCAGAATGTGTAGAAGCAGTTAGAGGTGGCTCCCTTATTCCTCTGCAAGTTGCTGGCATTGGTCTCCTCGAGCTCTTTGATGCTCCCCTCCAGCCCTTCAATTTGCTTTCTGCTAGCAATCAGGTCGTCCTCAAGCTTTTTGGCTTCCTGGAAGTTAAGTTTAGAAGCCTCCTTGAACTTCTCTTTTTCTACAAGGGCTTTGGTCAAGGCAGCCGAGAACGTCTCCAGTTCTTCGACCAGCTTGATGTTTTGATCGAGCAGTTCTACATTTTTCCCCTCAGCCATCTTGGACTCCACAGCATGCCTGACCTCAGACTCTTTGAATTGAGTAGTCAAAGCCCTCGTGCAGCGCCAGCTGGTAGACATAGTCAGTATTCCCTGTGATCAGACAAAAAGATAAGATAATGGCAGAAAATGACAAGATAAATAAATGAAGCTCAGCAATAGATAGCAGCTTACACTGGCTATTTCATTCTGCACTCGATTAATTATTTGGTCGGCCTCCATGGAGTCGATGCTAATGATGGCCTCTCGGTTGCGTCGGTGCCTCGGGAGTTTGGTCTTTCTGTCTTTGGCCAAGCTAACCACGAAATTTGTCAAGAAATCTCCAGTTTGGTCAGGAGGTGTCCAGTCAACAGGTGTTGGTGGAGGAGGGTTCTGGTTGAAGGGTGATGGGTGAGACCTCAGGTCGAGGTAAGACGGAGGGGGTGTTGTTTCCTTTGAAGGAACTGCTGCTGGAGGGTCCCCAGTTCGAGCTTTTTTGGTCGGGGGATTCTTGCTGCTTTCCCTTCGGTGTGGCCTGCTCTCCTTCCTCTTGCTCGAAGGAGCAACAGGTACACTGTAGAGCTCGAACATATCTTTAGATGACATATCTATAAAATAGAAAACATACGAGCAGTTAGACAATATGAATATATGTACTTACTACATCAAGGAAATAAGAGCAGGGAGATCGTAAGTAAAATACCTGAGCTATAACTATTGGTTGCTACATTATTAACTATACTACTGCTACACTCACTCACTGCCTTGAAGAAATCTGAATTTAAATTGGGGGTGTATTTAAAGTTGCCATCCCCATCAAATAAATGACAAGGAATGGGCAAACTGTCTATGAGTGAGAAGACAATACCGTTCTCATTTGAAGATTCAAGAATGGGCGCAGGGTGTTCGGAAACCTTCTTTTTGCCCTTTCCCGTATGAGCGGGGCCGGTAGCTGCTCACGGGGTGCTAGAGGGTTCCCTAATAGTCACTCCCGTTGGCCATCTCGGAGGTTGTGACACGTCTTGGTGCTGGTCGGGAGCTTCTCCACCAGTAGCACTCCCCGCAGTTGATTCCCTCACGTCCTGGTGAGGGGCCAAAAGGCCAACCAGCCTTAGATTATTTACAATGACCAGCTCTTTGACATTTCTTTCTATATCCGTCATGCTGGCCAGGGAAGCTACTCGTATCTCCATTTCTAGAGTAGGAGCTGGTCGGCGCCATGGACTTGAGTAGCACTAAAATTCTAAGGAATGTGCAGAAAAACTAAAAGAAAGTAACTGACCAGAGAATAAATAAATTACCTCCTTGACTGAAGGCCAGATTGTTGGCGACCAGGTCAGTTGTTCAAAAGTACTCCTGGAAGTACTTTCCCTCGTTGGACTTGTAGGTAGTCTCACTCAGGAAGGTGCGAGCCGATTCTTGTTGACAAAAATGGAAGAACCCCATGTTGTTGTGATTGGGGTTGGACTTGAGATCAAATAGGTAATTGATCTCATGCGGTGTAGGCACAAGCCACTTTTGTGGCTGTACAGGATATAGAGAGTAGAAAGCACTCTATATCCATTTGGGGTGATTTGGAAGGGGGCAACCTCGAAATAGTTGCCCACCCCCTGGAAGAATGGATGAAGATGCAAGGTTACCCCTGCCTCAATGTGGTATCTCGACCAGGCACAGTAGGCGCCCCCAGGCAGGTTTGCCCGCTGGTCGATGGAAGGTTTATTTAGGGTTATCCCAGAAAGTCCGTAATTTTTTAGATAATTCCCTACCATCCTAACAGTAATGTTGCTTGGAGGTACCACGTACCATTCGACCTATGGTCAAAGGACGTCTCAGAGTTAGACTTTTGCTTGGATTTCTAACTAGGATTTTTAGCCTGAGGAGCAGGCTGATTTACAGGTGGGTTGGTTGATTTCTTTTTCTGAGCGATTGATTTTACTCGACCCATGTGTTTTGGATTTGTCGAAGATTTATCTGAAGGGTTGCGAAAGAAAGGAATTTATGGGATTAGCAGCGACGGTTGTTCTTGATCTTCGAGCAGCTGGGCTAGCAAGTCATCATCCATTGGCCTCTCACCTCCCCACAAATCGTGCATGAAAATCTGCCAGTAGAGAAGGGGAGTTGAGAATCAACAGCCAAAAGACCAAAAAGTGTGAAAGTTGGAATAACGTTGCTCGTGCATACAAGTTAAGCTTTTATATGACTAGCAACATTCTAACAAAAACACTGAAATCTAAGCGAACAGTTCAGAAAATGGATTAAAAAGCTGAAGTGAAAAGTTTTTCAGGAAAAACTTATCGATTCTAAAGGGGTGGGAAGAACCCAGTTTTTTCTACAAGCTTAAAAATCAAAGTATTTTTACTTCGATTTTACGCCCTAAATTAATAATCATAACAACCAAACTAATTCCTAACCCCTGCAAAGTATTATTTTCCTTTCATATTATGCTCAGATCTACGTGCCCCTTTTACCCCGAAACAATTTTTTCAAGAAGAATAGATATGAAACAGATATTGAATGGCATCTCAATGACTGGAAGGTTTGAGAAACTTACTTGGATGAATGTTGGAGTAAATTTCTGAAACGCTAAGTCAGATGCTTGGACACAAGCTCCATGAATCATGAAGGTTTTCTGAATTTCTGGGCTTTCGGTGTCTTGTTCTTGAGGAGAGAGTAAAATGTAAAAAGTAATTTCGAAGGGGTATTTATGTTGGGCAAGGAGCAATTACCTAGGTAATCCTAAGGGGTAACTTCCCAAGGCCTGGGTAAGTGTAATAGCCGTCAGACCACTTTTGGGAAACTGTAATGATGTGATTGGTTGCCTTTTTCGAGAAGGCATGAACGACTCTGACAGATTTGACGGGGCATATGAAAGGACGATCGCTTAAGTTTACTTTATGCTGGTCACAGTAAAATAAACTTGGGGGCAAATGTTTACCTAAAAAACGGCTCCTGATGACGTGGCAGGACTGGCTGGCACGCGGCGGTTTTACCTAAAACGAATCTTGTTCGACGATAGACCAGATAATCATTAATTCGTCAAGTCTCACGTTTAGGTGCAACCAATCTAGTTTCATGCTTTCATTTACTTCCTTTTGGATATGCAATCTTGTAATAATTGCATTAATTATATTTTCTTTTATTACCTTAATACGTGAATCCAATTGTAATTAAGGCCCATCGGCCCATGTAACCTTCTTGAGTCTATAAATAAGAATGAAAGGACTCAAGGAAGGGACTTTTGACCTTTTAATCTTTGTACTTAGAGAGAAGAATATAGTGCGATTATTCACCGAAATTGTAATCTTCCCAAGGCTTGTGAAACTCATGAACCCTAGTTCATTTATCACAGTGTTGGGATTCAATATCAATAAGAACACTAAGTGGACGTAGGTCATTACTATCCATTGGGGCCGAACCACTATAAATTATTTGTGTCATTTGTTTTCCATTTGATTCTCTTCTTGTTTTTCTCTCATTTTCTATCGTTTATCCAACTTCGTGTCGTTGACCAATTTGAGGGTCAATATTTTTCTATTAAGTAAACTAATAATATTGTTATCTTTGTCGTTAATTAGGAAAAAAAATGTTAATTAGTTTTGATTTTAGCGGTCTTCATTGTTTTACAAAATTTTAACTACAATATTCATACTACGTACTCTAATATATTAATTGATCAATAATTTGTTTGTTGGTAACATAAAAAAAGGGGAAGATATATTAGATAACATATCTTCATTACAAAAATATATCTAAGGTGCCCCAAATATAACTTTGAGCCTAATAAAACAAATTTCAATTTTATAGATTATTTCACTATATTGGACCATTTTCGTTTGGGCCACGCTCATGGACTCGGACGGGCCCATCAACTTGTCTTAAATAATATGTGTTGCAAAATTATAAACAATGTGCAAAAGAGTAAGAACAATGTATTAAATCAACAATCAATGTAAAAAATACAACAATTATGTGATATGGCTGCAAATTAACAAAAGACCAAAACTTAAAGATGTACAATTACCAAAAAACTAACTACACTGTGTAACTATTCACATTAAATATTATAAAATCGGTTATATTCTGTGGCTGGCACAGTAGGAACTATTGTGCGATGGGACAAAGTACACTATTTAGCCTCACTTTATATAAGAAATAGTGTTATTATGTCAGTCAAATAGTAGTAGCAATTGGGGTCCACTTTGACTTTTTTCTGACTGAACTGTTCCGTGAACAGAATATAATCCAAGGCCATATATATGTATATATCTATTATTGATCTTAGCTATTGTTTTCCTTGGTTGCCCAATCCCTTGCACAATTTCTAAGGTAATGTTGAATTGGACAATTATGTTCCACACTTTCACTTAGTCTCTTATATAAGGGACTATATTAACCCATCTTTTTGGTGGGTTATTTTAGTCCCACACTATAGAAGTTGTTTTTTTTATAACTAATTTTTTTAATTTATATATATAATAAATGATAAAAAAACAAAACTTAAAAATAATAATTTTTGTTTTAAAAAAATTAATAATAATAAATTTTGTCTGCCATCAAATTATATTGAAATAATTTTTAAAAAAATCTTATCTATTATAATTGTTTTTTTATAACATTTAAATTTAAATTTTGAAAATTAAATTATATATACCATTAACATTTTTCTTAAATATTATTTAATTTTAAGAATTATTATTTTTATTGAAAATTATTTAATTTATTAAATAATTTATACTATTTCTTTTAATAAAATTATTAAAAAATGTATTTTATTTTTTATTTAGTCCTGCATTGCACAAAACACAGTATAATACTAAGATAATTTAGTCCAATCTAGTATAGTCCACTGCTAACTAATAATCAAGTCCAGTCATGCATTCCAAACATGACCTAAGAGGCTATTATGTCTCCTTTAGGAAAGAACAATAGAATAGAATCTTTCACATGATAATTGATATCTTGGAATTATATGATAACTAGAAAATAAAATCGTGTACGGTATAAGATTTCTTATTTAAAAAAGTAAAACTTATGGCTAATGTAATAAAATGAATAGTAATAATATTGGTAGAGGAAATCACATGGTATATGATTTTTATGATTTTCTTTAATCATAAATTTTAGAAAATAAGCTATAGTTAACTATATAGAAATGTAATTTAGTTGTCACTTTTTGGATGGATGTGGAGCTTATTTGGTTGGAAGAATCTTCTTCTTTTTACCTTAATGTACTACATTTTAATTATTTTTATTGGATATAGTTCATTTCTGGAAAAAAAAAAACTATATAGAAATGTAGAATCTCAAACTTATTGAAATGTGTTATTAAAATGTCATATTTATTAAAATTTTCCCAAAATTGTTAATATAATGAAATGGTCAAAATATACAAATATGGACTTGCGAAATTGACTTAAATAAATGACTTCCATGAGAAAGTTAATTTTAACCCCATGTACTATAACTAAAGTTATTGTAGCATTTTTAAAAAAATATATTAATAAAATAATAAAACAAAAAGATGATGTTACAAAAAAAAAATTCTAAAAATAAAACGATACTTTATTTTTTTAAAAAAGTTAAAGAACATCGTTCCTTTCCTTTTTAGGGAAAGAACCAGTTTTGCCCATGTAGTTGTTCCAAATACACGATTGGTCCTTGTATTTTGTTAAATGATAATTTGGACCATGTGTTTTACAAAATAGATCGAAATAGTACCTTATACTCAATTTTGATAAAAATCAAATCAAATATAATATTTCATTCTCAGCTCATCGTCCACTTTTCCGCTTCTTCTAAACTCATTGCATCAATAACAACTCTAGAATTGATCTTATAATTTAAAATATTTTGACCAAAATCGAGTCTAGGATACTATTTACTATTTTAATTAATTTTGTAAAACACAGAGTCCGAATTATCATTTAACAAAATACAGGGACTAATCACATATTCAGGAAAATTGCATTAACCAAAATGATATTTTTCTTTTTTTTTTATATATATATTAAACATAGTTAATGTTAATAATAATAATAATAATAATAAAATTTGGGAATTATAAAAAAAAAATATTAAGGCATTTTAAGATTTAATGGAAAAAAAACGTTTAAAAGAAAATCACACAACAAAGAGCATAGAAGACAAAACATTAATTGGTGATGGTTTTAATTTTAAAGAATGATAAATTTGAAAAACGTAAAAAAATCACAAATTATGAGATATTCTTGCTATTAATTCATGTTATACATGTTAATATGTTATATTACAAAATCTAAATAAAATGAAGAATGAAACAAAA
Organism: Humulus lupulus; assembly: GCF_963169125.1. Taxonomy (NCBI): domain Eukaryota; kingdom Viridiplantae; phylum Streptophyta; class Magnoliopsida; order Rosales; family Cannabaceae; genus Humulus; species Humulus lupulus. The sequence goes on along the minus strand of NC_084798.1, from coordinate 137,428,476 downwards.
TATTTAAAAAAAAATTAACAAATAAATATTAAAAATAAACTATATAGAAATGTAGAAAAAAATTAAAACTTAATTACAAATAAAAACTATTTTATATATGAATTTTTAAAAAATATTTCAAACACAAATTAGCCATATGAGATTCTCATACTTATTGAAATGTGTTATTAAAAAGTCATATTTTTAAAAAAATTCCCAAAATTATTAATATAATAAAATGGTCGAAATATACACATATACACTTATAAAATTGACTTAAATCAATGACTTCCATGAAAAAAAAAATAAAAAATTTAAGCCCATGTACTATAACTAAAGTTATTGTAGCAATGTGTTTTTAAAACAAACATTAATTAAAAAAAACAAAAAGTAATGTTATAAAAAAATCTAAAAATAAAACGTAACTTTATTTTTAAAAAAAAACTTAAAGAGCATCGTTCTTTTTTTTATATTTTAATTAATGTTAATAATAATAATAATAATAATAAAATTAACTCTGGGAGTTATAAAAATAAAATATTAATGCGTTTTATGATTTAAAGGAAAAGCAAAAAAGTTAGGGGATTTTTTATTTAGACCATTATTAGAAACTATCTATTTAAAAATACAGTACATAGAATATTCATTTAAATTATAAAGTTCCACTTTCATGAAGCGACAACATAATGTGAGATCTGTTTTCAACAAAAAATTATTCTCGTTATAACCAAATCACAAAAGCTAATCACACTTGTAACGACCCGAATTTGCTAATCGGGCTTAGAGCCTTGATTAGTGTGCCTGGAGGGCAATAAATGATTTAATATGCTTTAATATGTTAATGGGTGAATTAATGTGAATATATGATAGTGTTGCATGTTTAGTGAGTTAAATGTGCATGTGGGCCCCGTCTGGATATTAGGGGTGTTGACTGCGTTTTTAGCCAACGACGTGAGAACGTCAATAATGACAAGCCTTCAAGAGAAATAAAAACGACAACAGACGGTATAAACAATAAAAGTAAAGAACACAGGAGATTTTTATAGTGGTTCAGCCCCGATTGTCGGTAATAGCCTAATCCACTTAGAGTTGTGATTTATGAATCTATACTCAAGATCAGATGGACTATGCCAACTGAGTTTCTTCAGTATAAATTGTGAAAATACAAGAATTCTCTCTAATTTCAGCACTTTCTCTCTCTAGAATAGACAGACCCAATTTTATCTCTCTAGAAATAAGAAACAGAAGCAGAACCCCTCTCTCATCCCATAAGTTCTCTATTTATAGATCTGGGATCCTCAACTGATATCCCCTTATAATAGGGATATTTTATTATATTTATTACATTTATATTACAAATAAACATTCAAAATTCGAAATGTAACAAACCCCTCATTTGTGGGAAGAATGAGAGATTCCCGCGTATGTTGTTGAAGTTGTGTCTGACTTAGTCTCCTCTAGCTAGTTGGTCCACCTCCTACTCACTACCCATGCAAGTGCTGGTTGAACATGCATGGTGGTAGGATATGCATGGTGGTAGGACATGTTTTTGGTGGGTTGAACGTGGATGGTGGTAGGATATGCATGGTGGTAGGACATGTTTTTGGTGGGTTGAACGTGCATGGTGGTAGGAGATGCACTTCTCTCCTCTAACATGCACTCTCCTCTAGCATGCCATGTTCCTCCTTGAACCAATCTCCTTGGCTTCTCCTCGGACCAAGGTGGTCCGAGGCAACCTCCTTGGCACCTCACCTTGGACAACATTGAGGGAACCCCACCTTGGACAACATTGAGGGAACCCCACCTTGGACAACATTGAGGGAACCTCACCTTGGACAACATTGAGGGAACCTCACCTTGGACAACATTGAGGGAACCTCACCTTGGACAACATTGAGGCAACCTCCTTTAGCATCTCCCAAACATGTCCGATCGAACATTGTATAGACTTTCCTTATGAAAATCTAAGTCTCCATTCTCTTGCATGAAACTCCTCCTCCTTAGCTATTTACCTTGGACACGTTCGAGCCAACACTTAGAAAACCTTGGGAGGCTTACCTCCTACACACCCTTGGGGTCTCCTAGGACCACACCCTCCTTGGGGTCTCCTAGGACCATTCCCCTTAACTCTCCTAGAATGCACCTTCCTATTTTTTGGGTATAACAAGGGGCATGAATGTGATATATGTTATATATATATGTGAAATGTCTGTGCAGCACGATCCGAGACAGTCCTGGGGAGCGGTTAGCCAGAGAGTCGCAACAGGGTTGGGAATCCGACTCGGGGCGAGTCGAGGGGTAATTTGGGTACTAGGTGTGTTATGGGATTGTTGGGACATGAAAATAAATATTTGGAGATATATTTGATGATAGAATGTCTAGGCGGGAATACTGGGGAAATTTACCATTTTGCCCTCGGGGACGTTTCGGTACCCCGAGCCTTGAGGTAACCCTTTCGACTTAAGTCAAATAAAAGAAAAGAAGAATTAATTAGAACCTTGGGGAAACCAACTTATACATTCTCTCTTAGATGAGACAGCTCTCATCTTTTTCACTCTCTCACTCACTAAGGCAAACCCAAGGGGAAACTTAAGGAAAACTAATCTAAAAGCAAAGGGGTTTCAGCTGGGGAAAATTTAAGGGGAACTTGAACCTTGAAGATTGAAGCATAGGGGGAACTGGTTCAGAAGCTTAATTCAGCAAGAGGTAAGTTCTAACTGTTAAGTTTTGGTTTTGAATTTCTGCTGGTTTTGGGGATTGCATGTTAGCTGAGCTTGATTTATCTTTGGATGTTCTAGTTGAGTTTTGGAGCATATCTTCATGGAGTCTTGATGTTGTTTTTGAGCTGGAATAACTGTGCTGGTTATCTAGGGATATTAGCCAAGTTTTAGGATGAATTGGCTTGAGGAAAGGTTTAGAAAATGGTGTGAAAATCTGGGTTCGGTGGGGAGCGCCGCGGCCCGTGTGCGCGCGCGGCCATGGGAGGCCGAGAGGTTCATGCACGCCGCGGCCCGTGTGGGGGTCAGTGTGGTGCTAGCCTCTGTTTTGAGGCTAGCCGCGACTCTTTAGGGTGGGGCCGCGACCCTTTGTGCCAGTTTGAGTTTTAAGGGTATTTAGGCTTGGGAACTCAAGGGGTAAGGCTCGGGATGGATTTTATCACCTGGATTGATAGAATTCAAGGACCCGGAGGTTAGGGTTATGGCTCTCAGTTATTTATTGGAATAGAATTTGATGGATGGACATTCTTAATGTGTTGTGACTAGGGTTTTGGCGAGGCTCATGTTAGAGGACTGTGCTCGGGGCATCGGTGCTCAGAAAGCTCGGACCTCAGGTAATAGAACCCTTGTTCCCATAGAGCTTGTGTGCAGGGCTGAGCCCAACATGTTTGAATAGATTTGATATGTAGGGCCGAACCCAATGTGTTAGAACTGTGGGACGTAGCCCTTTGTCTGATTATGCTAGAATTCTATACTTGCTTGTTATGCTATGTATATTATGATGTGAATGGTCGGCTTGAGCCGGGAACGGTGTAGACCGAGAACGGTGAAGGGCCGGAAACGGCATTAGGCACGTTGAGTGCAAGGCCGAGAACGGCAAGGGGCCGGGAGCAGCGTTGTGCACATGGAGTACGAGTTTCCAGGGCGAGTCCCTAGAAGGATACCTGGGATATCCTCACGGCGTGGACCGTGAACCCAGGGCTTGGTAAACGCCTGAGACGGCTAGGCCGTATGTGTTTAGCCATTGGTGGGCTCTTTATATGCTTGATATATGTGTTGCATATGTTATCTGTTTGTGGGCTTTCTTGCTGGGCTTCAGCTCACAGATGCTCTGTGGTGCAGGTAAGGGTAAAGAGAAGATCAACTAACCTTGAGTACAGTAGGTGTGAGGCAGCGTGTACATGTTTGGCTAGTCTGTCTGCCACAGCCAGAGGATTTTGGGAGATGCTTGTAAATTAACCTAGATTTTGTCGTCTAGTCGACTTGGTTCAGTTTATATGTTGTAAATATTTTGTAAATTGTATTTTGGGATCCCATGTGTAAAACTTTGATAATTTTCTATGGAAATTACTATTTCTCAAGTCTTTCCTTTGTTTATGGCTTAATTACACTATTTAACTTAAAACCTTGATTAACGAGTTGAAAGCACGTTTTTAAACTCACTTAGTAACGACTCTAAGGAAGTAGGGCGTTACAACACTCCTCCAATCCCGTCAAATTCAATTGAAAATTAAAAAATCCAGCAAAGTTAAGTGGCCTTAAGTCTCCTTTAGCAAATGTTTATAAAAGTTGTTTTTGCTAGCTCTGAAAACATTCTTGCAACCAACAATTCAAATATATTTTCAGTAAATGGTAAGTTTAATATGAGGTTATTGCAAGTTGATTTATGTAGCAATGCAACATGCTTTAATTTGTAATTTGCATAATGTGTTTTTTTAAGTTGCATTGGGTTCCATGGGGTTATTTTTTGATTTGCAAATAATGAGGCTGTTGTAGTTGCAATGGGTTGTTGTAATTTGCAAATCAATTTTCTTAAGTTGATTTAGATTGAAGTAGTTTCAAATGAGGTTACATAACATGCTTTCATGGAAATATGATTTTTATCAAGTTCATTTAGTTGCAAATACATGCTTTAGTTAAAAATTAGGTTGTTTAAGTTGCATAAGATGATTTTAGTAGAAAATTTAATTGCTTGAGTTGCATAACAAATTGATTTATATTAAAATTAGTCTCTTACAAGATTTCTTAGGTTACTTGGGATGTTAAATTGGTTACTTTTTATGTTGCGCTGGGTTACATTTGAGGTTGCACTCAGTTCCTATGTGTTGCATGAGGTTACACTGGGTTGCATTTGAAAGTGCATTGCATTTGAAATTTTATTGGGTTGTATTTCAAATTGTATTAGGTTTACATGTGTTTCTTTATGTTGCATGTGATTGCATTAGTTTACATTTGCGGTTAAAGTGGATTGCCTTGAAAATTGTGTTGCATTAGAGGTTACTTTGGCTTGCATGTCGCTGCATTTGAGGTTGCAACGAGTTGATTTAAGTTACATTGGGCTTGTATTTGAGGTTGCATATGAGATGCACATTTTGTTGTATTGTTGCAACCTTTGCAATCTCTTTAAAAATCTCTTCAACTTCTTTGAGAACCTGAACTTCAACCTATGTTGAATTTTGGTTATTTTAGGTTACATTTGAAATTGCATTAAGTTTCATGGGATTTCATTGGAGTTCCATGGCTTACATGTGTTGCCATTTGTTGTTATAGGTTGCAGAGGGTTGCATTGGATTGCATTTGAGGTTGAGTGAGATGCATTACAGTGGGTTGCATAAGAATGAAATTAGAACATGAGTTTTTACGTTGTCGTTGTTGCATGGGCTTACAGTTATAGTTGTAGTTGGTTCTTTCAAAATACTTTAAGTTGCATTGGGCTTGCATATTAAGGTTGATATAGGTTGCATTGAGCGTATATTTAAGGTTGGAGAGAGTTGCATTTGAAATTGCATTTGGGTTATCTATGCTGCTTTAAGTTGCATTTTGAATTGCATGGGGTAGCTTGGGCTTGCCATGTTTGTTTTAGGTTGTAGTGTGTTTCATAAGAATGAAAAAAGAATACGAGATTTTATGTTTTCATGGGTTGCATGAACTTGCATTTGAGGTTGCAGTTCGTTCCTTTGAGATACTTTAGGTTGTATTTTTGACTGGTTAGATTGCTTATAATACTAACTTGGTTACTTTATCCTATTCATAATAAGATATGTACTTCATTTGTTGCTTATGAGGTTGATTTGGTTAAAGAAAATGGCAGGCATTGCAATTATACCCAAGCAGAGTGGGCATTGGGATGAAAACTGAGACTACATCAACTTTGAAGTTCATGGACTACTCATTCCAAATAATATGCATTCAGTTGATTCTACAATAAAAAATTCAACAGATTTAAAAATGGAGAATCAAGTTAGAGAATAATGATTCACAACTGATGTTTCACATGGAGTTGAAGAAAAAGGAAACAAATTTACCTGAAAGACTTGCAAAATCACTCCAAAAAGGAATTAGATACTAAATTCAGACTTGAATTAAAAAAAGAAAGAGATTGATACAAATTCCTTCATTATTGCTTTATTTTTTTCAAAACAATATGCATAGTTGACTTTGTTGATCTAGACAGTTATTTTGGTTCACTTCGTTTTATGTTTTACTTGAAAAATTAAGATCATTTGACTGATTTATATGATTTCTTTACAATTTTAAGGGTTGTTTTATATAAAGTTATTTTGTTGTCTAAGTCATTTTATGGGTTGGTTTACATTTTACTTGTAATTGCTTTTCAAAATTGGCTTAGTTGATTTAACATGACAATTACGTTGTTTAAATGGTTGCTTTAGGTTTTATGGGATTACATAAGGATAATTAAATTGCATAATCATTTTGCTATGGTTAACAAGATGAAATTAGTAAATGAGTATTTTAACACTGCTTTATTGGGTTGTATATAAGGTTGCAGTGGGTTACATAAGTTGCATTGGGTTGAATTTAGTTGCATGGGCTACCATTTGAGGTTGCAGTGGGTTGCTCTAGGTTGTATTGGGCTTCCAACATCTGCAAAATTTCTTGGGGTTGCATTGGATTGCATTTAAAAATTACATAGTGATAGCGTTGGGTTGAATTTGCAATCTCCAAAATAGTACTTTAAAGTTGTTTTAGATTGTATTAGTAGGCTGCTTTAGGTTGCATTGAACTTTCATTTCATGTTCCATTAATTGCGTAAGGATGAAATTTCAAAATGAGATTTTTTAAAGTTGTTTTATGTTGCATGGGCTTGTTGAAACGTATGCAACCTCTTCAACCTTTGTTGCAACTACTTTTGAAACCTCTGCAACTTCTCACTCCATATTTGTAACCTCTTTTGCAACATATACAAAACCTATGACACCCGAGGTGAAACCTCTGTTTAAACGTCTACAACCATTGAAATAGTAGGTGCAACCTTTTTGGCAATATCTCTCGCGATATTCACAACTTTTGAGGTTGCAGGGTTGCAATGAGGCTTGTCAGGAGTTGCATGGGGTTGCAGCAGGTTGCATGGCCTTGTATTTGAACTTCCATTTGAGGTTACAGTGGGCTGTATGAGATTGCATAAGAAGCAAATTAAAATATGAGTTTTTATGTTGCCATGGGTTGCAGTACGTTGCATGGGCTTGCATTTGAGGTTGCAGTGCAGTGGATTCCTTCATAATGCTTTAAGTTGCATTTGGTTTGCATTTTAAGGTTGAAGTGGGTTGCATTGGGTGTGTATTTAAAGTTGCAAAGAGTTTTATTTGATCTTGTATTTGGGTTACTTTTGGCTTCTATTCAAGGTTGTAGTGGTGTTGCCTTAATTGCATAAGGATGACATTTGCAAATGAGTTATTATAAGTTGCCTGAGGTTGGATGGAGTTTCATTAAGTTTTCATTTAGGCTTGAATTTTAAGGTTAATATAAGTTTCATTGGGAGTTTATTTAAGATAAAAAAGGGCTACATTAGAAATTCCATGTATGTTGCTTTAGGCTGCATTAAGTTGCATTAGGAGTTGCATTCAATTGCATTGGGGTAACTTGGGCTTGCCATGTGTTGATTTATGTTGCATGGAGTTGCAGTAGGTTCCTTCAAGATGGTTTAGGTTGCATTGGGCTTCTATTTGAGGTTGCATTGGGGTTGTAATAGTTGAAATTTGCAAAAGATTTTTTTTAATTGCTTGAGGTTGTATGGAGTTTCATTAATCTTTCATTTGAGTTTGTGTAATGCCCTGGATAGCCAAGACTGTAACACTATGTGTTTTAAATAGTGCAAGACTTGCTAATCAAGTCATTTAAATTAAAATGTGATCCTAGAATCATAAACAAGTTAGGGTTAAAATATTTTTGTCGTAAACAGATAATTTTCATTATAAATAACTATTTGGTACATGGGATCCCAAAAACAGGGTTTAAAGGATTGATTTACAAAATTCCAAAAGTTATATACAATCAAGGCCGCCCTAATGGAAAAATACACATTTTTGGTTTCTATCCCTGTACAATCCCTCGACCGTGGCGGACGAGCAGCTAATAATGTACACCTTGCCCCCAGAGCGCTCCAACTCATGGACACTCATTATAATTCGATTCCATAAACCAACTTCGGAGCCAATCCTAAGCTCTCGGGACCTCTAATTCCACCAAACTAAGTGGTGAAACCGTCCTCCCGAGCCCCCAAGAAAAATCCTAAAAAGTACCTAAAAACCAACTTCTGGAGGCAAGGTAGCGCTACAGCAATACCAGAGGGCGCTACAGACAGAAACATAAGCCCCCCAGAAATGCAACCAAGCGCTGTAGCACTGCCAACCTAGCGTTATAGCGCTAGCATCAATAATGAAAATTTATGGGATTCTTCCTTCGAACTATCCCTAACCAAAGCTCCAATCATCAATCAAAAATAAAATTGAGTCCATAATTCCCTATATCTCATCAAAGGCATGTAACAACCCAAATTTACTAATAAGGCTTAAGGGCCTTGATTAGTGTGCCGGGAGAGCATAATTGGAATATATATGTGATTTAATGATTAAAAGTATGCTATATGACTATTTGAATATCTGTGATGCATGACTATGCGCATTAGTATGCATGTAGGCCCTGATTAGGTTAGAAAGGGCATAATTGTAATTTTGGCCCGTTGAGGGCATAATTGTATATATATGTGATAATTGCTGAGACCACATTATTATGTGGATATATTTGTGATCTGTGATTCGAGACGATCCTAGTGAGGAGGTTAGTGAAAAAGTCACGGTGAGGATTGGTACCCGGCTCGGGGCAAGCCTGGGGTATAAATGGGAATTTAGAGAATATATTGGGGTCTATTTTGTTATCGAGGAATATAATTGGTGATTAATGAGGTATCAGGAAATAAGCGGTAAATATTAGAGACACTCGAGGAATTAGCGGGAATTGGATGAAATGACCAAAATACCCCTAGGTGGATTAAAGAAGTTAGAATTAAAGGGGAGGGTATTGTGGTCATTTGGGCTTATAAGAGATAGGCATAACTAAGGCTTTATGCTTAGTGGAGTTTGTAGAATGAAATAGAAGTCTGAAGGAAAGAAAAGGAAAGAAAAGAAAGAGAAAGAAGGGAAAGAAAGGCAAGGTCGGTTTAGGCTTTTCTCCACCATTTTCTTGAGGTTTATTGGAGCAAAGTTTAGAGGAGAGCTAGGTAAAGCTGAGCAATTAGGTTTATGAGATAAGCTTGAGCAATTGGCAGGGTAATTCATTCAGTGATGGTAAGATTTTGAGGTTTTCTTCACTTTCTGGTTTTGGTGTTGAACTTTGATATCTAAGTAGAATTTGATGGGAATTCTAGGGAATTCAAGCCAAGGGTTTGAGGAGGAGTAAGCCAAGGAGGTGTAGAGGCTGACTTAAGGTCGAATCCCTATTGAAGGTATGAAATTCTAAGCTCTAAATTTTGAGGTTTTGATTGTTGTGCTGAAGTTTTTGAGTTTGAGGTTCAACTATGGTGAATTCTATGTTTAGGGATGCATGTGATTGGGTTTTGTGTATTTGGGATGCTTGGGATGAGTGGAGTGTGTTGATAAGCTTGTTTTTAAGTTTTTTTGAAGATTGGAAAAGTTTTGGTAAGGGTTGGCTCGGGGAAATCGCAGGAAGGAAAAATGCAGGGTGGCTGGTTCTGTGACTAGCGCTACAGCGCTAGCCTTTGGGCGCTGTAGCGCTAGGCTAGGTTTTCTGGGGTTTTTTGGGTTCTGCTTGTAGCGCTGTAGCGCCCTCCAAAGAGCGCTTTAGCGCTACCCTATTTCCAGAAAGGGGTTTTTGAGTTATTTTCAAGGGTTTTTGCCCGAGGGTTCAGGGTTCGATTCCACCACCCCGTTTGGTGGAATTAGAGCTTCCTGAGGGCTTGGGATTGGTCCCGAGGCTAGGTTTCGGACTTGAGGTTTGGTGATGATATTGACCTATGGTTGTGACTAGGTGCGCGCTAGGGTTTAAGGGGGATAGTGCTCAAGGATCAAGTGAACAAAGCTAGCGAATTTAAAGGTAAGAAAACTGCACCCAGTTATATGTTTGTGATGGGACTAAGTGCTCCCGATATCTGTATAATGTCATAGATGGTATTATGCCATGGGACATGTGATTAACGGCCTAAGAGTGCCGTATACAATATTTGCGCACAGGGCACGACTTGTCCACTGGTAGCCAAGGATAGCTTTATATTCATTGAGCTCGGTTTAAGCGGGCCGGAGTCAGTGGGATAAACAGAGGGTGCGGCCTAAGGGCGCTAACCCAAGTTATCATTTGTAAATTGGTGAATTATACGAGTTGATATGTTTAGTATGTTGAATACTTGATTATCATGAGTTCTTATATGGTTGAGAACTTGCTTATGTGATATGAGATATTGGATTGTCTGTTGATTGCTTATACTCTGTTATTGTGTTTTCTTGCTGGGCCTTGGCTCACGGGTGCTACGTGGTGTAGGTAAAGGAAAATTCAATTTGGACCAAGCCTGAGGTGGAGGGCTGCGGAGCTGAATGTACATAGTCAGTTGTTCGGTCGCCACGGCCGAGGAGTGGATCAGGACAGGGATTGCTTAACTGTCTATTTTGCCTTAGTATGGCTAATACTGTATTTAAATCTCGAACCTTTTGTAAATGGTTTTAATCTTATTATTTTTGGGATCCCGTGTAAACACAAGGTGTTTATTTATAAGAAATGCGACGTTTAAGACCAAAATATTTTAACCCTGGTTCCATTATAGTTTCAGTAACACGTTTTCAACTAAATGACTTGATTAGCAAGTCTAGCACTTTTATAAACACACAGTGTAACGGTCTTGGCTATCCAGGGCGTTACAAGGCAACAAATCCTACTAAATTTTTAGCAAAACTCCAACAAATCCCCAAACCCAAAACATCACAAAACAAATGAGAACTCAGAAATTTTGAAGGTAAGAAGTCAGCCCATCAAAGGTAGAAGCTGTGAAGGATTGGCCAAGACCAAAAAATGCATTAGAGGTAAGAATCTTTTTGGGATTAGTAGGTTATTATCAGAGGTTTGTAGAGGGCTTTTCTATGATAGCCACTCCGCTCACCAACTTGACCTGGAAGCAGCAAAGGTTCAACTGGATTGATAAGTGTGAAGAGAGCTTCCAGTTGTTGAAGGATAAGCGGTGCTCAGCACCAGTACTCTGTGTACCGACACCAATGACAAGTTTGTAGTCTACTATGATGCGTCAAAGAAAGGGTGGGTATTTAGAACACTCCTAAAACAAACAATAAGAATGTGAGTATTTCTAAAGAAAATAGATGATAAAGAAGAAAACTAAACCACCAAGAAGAAGCTTACCGAAAAGAAACCTTATGTTCAAAGAACTGAAATACCTAACAAAGAATTGAAAACAATGAGTTAGGATCTGAATGAAAACTAAAGAAAACTAAAGAATTAAACTGAAATGAACTTAATAATAGGAATACCTTTAGATGTACTAGAACTGAACTACACCTCGATATTGAAAACACACTCTATATCTCACTTCCCAAGTGTTTATAAAGCTTAAGATGATAAAGCTTTTATCCCAACCCAAGTTTTTATCACTCTATAGTAAACCTAGCAACTTGAAGGCTCTGAACATAGTTTGAAGAATGAGAAAGATGGCTGGGTACTAGGTCCTATTTATAGAGTTCAAGGAGTGAAACTACCTCCTTTTAGCTTGAATAAAATAATGAATATTAATTGAAAAATATTTGAATATTTGTTCAACAGATGCTTAACACTCGGTCAAAAACGTCCAGAGGCTAGTCAAGAGGTTAAGGCTATTTTTAAAATTGGAAAACCGAACTTTCAAAAATACATAGGTGGGGCCGATATATCACCCCCTATAGGCAATATATCGCCTCTCCCAGTATTCCCGAGGCTGGTTCGATCGTTCGTGCAAAGTCGACCTGTTTTTCGTATCTCCCGTGTGGCGATATATCGCCATTATAGCTGCTATATATTGGCATACACTGAGATCTTAGACACGTAATTGCACTTTTTCAACTTAATTTGAATTGGATAAACAGCTTTGACTGAGTCATAATACGGTTTTAAAGCTGCTGGCAGGTCCAAGAGTTTTTAAATATTTCTTTTATAAAACTATTCATCAAAAATACTTAATTCCTTTATAAACATGCACACAACAAGTGCCATTATCTTATTAGTTCTATCTAAACCTTATAGTATAATAAATGACATTTTTATAATCAGCTATATTAATCAAACCTTATGTTATAATTAATATTCTTAAACTATAGGTTAAACTTATAAAATTTATAAGTGTTGCTACGAGTGTTCAACTACGTCCCGGCTTGAACCAAAATCCACAGTAACTATCATACTATAACTACTACTACTACTACTACTACTACTACTACTACTACTACTACTAGCTAAGTAAAATTCTAGGACTCTACAATTCTCCCCTACTAAAAAGAATTTCTTCCTCGAAATTTACTTTCCAAACAATTCTGGATACAAGGCTAACATGTCCTCCTCCAACTTCCACGTTGCCTCTCGTTCAGAACTATTACTCCATAGGACATTAACTATCGGAAAACTCTTAGACTGTAATTCCTTCATCCCCCTCTATCTAGGATGCCAACCGGTCATTCCTCGTAACTCAAGTCTTTCTGGAGTGCTATCGTATCGTACTTGAGGATGTGAGTGTTGGTTTTTATTGATCAAATAAGAGATTATGCGCAGCGGAACAATAATCAAATTGTCAGATTAATCCCATAAGATTTCTAGATCTACTTCTTCACACTCATATATATATTGAATCAAGGACAAGAATAGAAAAATTACCTCAGGTCCTTCCTTGCTGCTATCTTTTTGTATGGCTGAATCCTTGAGATCTCACACCAAGATCTTCCAAAATGTTCTCAGGCACACAAAGAACGAGTGTGGGCTCGCTATACAAATAATAGGCAATAACTATTTATCAGATATTCTCAACACATGAGATCTGATAAAGTTTGGACCTAAGTTTTGTGAAGAACAATGACCTTTGTTTTTGTCACTGTTCTCTTTTTTCTGAGAGAATCCTAGATATTTTTCTATCCAATATTTAATAATATCCAATATATTAAAATATTTGTTATTTTAAACAAATTCAAAATAACTGATCAGTTATCAGATTTTTGTTTAAATAATAATATTTTAATCATATTAAAATATCTCATTATTTATTTAATATTTAAATAACAAAAATTGTGGAATCAAGAGACTAAGTCCATCTCTTATGCGTGTAGCACAGTGCCTGTGCACTGTGCCACACGTGTACCACATGCCTGTGCAGGCATGTGATTTTTCCCAATTTTTATTATTATTTATTTACCAAAAATCCCAAAAATAAATTAATTCAAAATTAATTATATTTGTGATAAATCAAATAATTAATTAATTACACATAATTAAACAATAATTATGTTTGATACATAGAAAAATATTTTACTTATCACATAAGTCCTTTTTGCCCATTTTTGCATTTGCCTTTGACAGTGATTGTTTGAGCCATTTCGAGGACCATGGACCTATAACATTAAGCTCCAATAAATTGAAACTAAATAATTAAACTCTTTAATTATCAAGTTAATTTATTAATTATGATATTACTCCACTATAAATTCAGAATTGCACTCTTTATGTTATAGATATACTTTTACATAAATCTTTTTCTTAAGTCGTCCATTGATATAACCATCTTACAATAGTTCAACCCTCTAATTAATTAGTTCATAAATTAGAATGGGAGAATTACAATTTAACCTTTCTAATTTACTTCTTATTCCTTAAGTACCATTAATTCACTAGTGAATAATTAATCTATAATCTAATTATAGATTTGAGCTCAAAATCATTCAGTTCCAGAATTAACCCTTAAGGGAACTAATATACGATCCGTTAGGAAAGATTAGATTCCGTATTGTTGATACATGTTCCCAGCCATCCATGAAATTAAATCTCCAAAACAAAAGTCATTAGCCTCATTCTTTGAGATGGGTCTGACACATATCAGTGAGATGGGTCTGACACATATCTACGCAGCATCGAGATGTGGAACACATTGTGGATATCTGCTAGAGCTGGCAATAGGGAAAATCTATATGCAACTGCTCCCATATTGTCCAATATCTCAAAAGGACCTATAAACCGAGGACTAAGGTTGCCTTTCTTCCCAAACCGCTTCACACCTTTCATAGGATATATCTTTAGGAAGACTTGATCTTCGATCTTGAATTCCACATCACGTCGCTTGGCATCCGTATAACTTTTCAGACAGCTTTGAGCAGTGAGCATACGCTTTCTAATCAGCGCTACTGCTTCCTAAGCTTCTCTAACAGCTTCGCAACTAAGAAGTTTCCTTTCTCCTACCTCATCCTAATGTAACGGCGATCGACACTTTCTTCCATAAAGTAGCTCGTAAGGTGCCATCCCGATTGTTGACTGGTAGCAATTGTTGTAGGAGAATTCTATCAGCGGCAAATACTTACTCCATGATCCTCCGAAAACAAGTACACAAGCGCGCAATATATCTTCTAAAATTTGTATGGTGCGCTCGGACTGTCGATCGGTTTGAGGATGAAATGTCGTACGAACACTTAACTTGGTACCCATGGCTTGCTGCAAACTTCCCCAAAATCTCTATGTAAACACCGACCCTCTATCGGATACTATTGTCTTAGGGATTCCATGCAGTCATACTATTTCTTGGACATAAATGTCTGCGTATTGATCTGCTATGTATGAAGTCTTAATAGGCAGAAAATGAGCTGACTTGGTTAGTCTATCTATTGCTACCCAAGAAAAATCATGCTGCTTATTTGTTTGTGGGAAACCCGTCACGAAATACATGGCTATATCGTCACATTTCCATTATGGAATACTAAGTGGTTGCAATAAGCCTACAGGCCATAGATGTTCTGCTTTCACTTGCTGGCATACTAAACATTTAGACACATACTCCGCTATATCTTTCTTCATTCCTAGCCACCAATATATTGCCTTAATGTCGTGAGTCATCTTGGGCGACCCTGGGTGAACTAAGTATGGAGTATTGCGCGCTTCTTCTAAAATCTTAATCTTAATCCCTTTATCATTTGACACGCATACACGATCCTTATATCTTAATAACCCCGACCCTGATATTGAGAAATTTGTGGCCTAGCCTTCTTTAACAACATCCATATGTACTATTAATGTGTCATCATGCCCTTGCCCAATCTATATTTCTTCTACCAGACTAGACTGAAGGGACAAGTTAGCTAGCTTACCGATGATTACTTCTATTCCGACACTGATCAGCTCCTGCTGTAGTGGCTTTTCTATTCCAGTTAATGCTGCTCGACTTCCATAACTCTTCCTATTTAGCGCATCAGCAACTACGTTTTCCCTTCCTAGTTGGTATAGGATTTCACAATCATAATCCTTCACTAGTTCTAACCACCTGCAATGCCTCATGTTCAGCTCCTTCTAAGTGAAGAAATACTTTAAGCTTTTGTGGCTCGTATAAATCTCGCATCGCTCCTAGTAAAGATAATGGCGCCAGATTTTCAATGCAAAGACCACTGCTGCAAACTCCATATCGTGTGTTAGATAGCATTGCTCGTACTCCTTCAGCGGCCTTGAGGCATAGGCTATCACCTTGTCATTCTACATCAGCACACAACCCAACCCTTGATTGGACGCATCACAGTAGACTACAAACTTGTCGTTGGGTGTCGGTACATAAAGTACTGGTGCTGAGCACATCTTATCCTTAAGCAATTGGAAGCTCTCTTCACACTTATCAATCCAGTTGAACCTTTCCTGTTTCTGGGTCAGGTTGGTAAGTGGAGTGGCTATCTTAGAAAAGCCCTCTACAAACCTTCGGCAATAACCTGCTTATCCCAAAAAGCTTCTTACTTCTGACGCATTCTTTGGTCTTGGCTAATCCTTCACAGCCTCTACCTTGGATGGGTCTACTGCATCTCTGTCCTTGGATACAATGTGCCCGAGGAATGCAACTTGCGAAAGCCAAAATTCGTACTTCTTGAATTTGGCGTAAAGTTGAAGCTCCTTTAGTCGTAACAAGATCAAACTTAAGCGTTCCTCATGCTCGACTTGGTCCTTTGAGTACACCAAGATATCATCGATGAATACTACGACGAATTTATCCAAGTAGTCCTTAAAATCTCTATTCATTAAATCCATAAACGCGGCTGGAGCGTTGGTAAGACCAAAAGACATAACTAAAAACTCGTAATGCCAATAACGAGTTCTAAAATCTATTTTAGGAATATCCTATTCCCGTACCTTGAGCTGATGATACCCGGACCGTAAATCATTCTTAGAAAACACGGTCACATCTTGGAATTGATCAAACAAGTCGTAAATCTAGAGTAGCAGGTACTTATTCTTAATCATCACCTTATTCAGCTCACAGTAATCTATGCACATTCGCATGCTGCCGTCCTTTTTCTTCACAAATAGAACCGGTGCTCCCCATGGCGAATGGCTCAGTCTAATGAAACCCAAGTTTATGAGTGCTTGTAGCTGCGTTTTTAACTCCTTGAGTTCGGTAGGTGCCATCTGGTATGGTGCCTTTGAGATCGGTTCAGTGCCTGATACTAGCTCGATTGTGAAGTCAATCTCCCAAGTCGGTGGTAACCCTGGTAAGTTGTCAGGAAATATTTCTGGAAATTCCTTCACAATGTGGACGTCTCCAACCGTTAGTGGTGTAACGACCCAACTATTCTAGACGTTGGACCATCAATAACTACTATACTAATCTTAAGAAAAACGTACATATGAAAACACCATAACTTTATTTAAAACTGTAAAGTAAAGGTTTAAATACATAAAAATCTTACTTAGGATATGGGATCCCATTGTTTTGAAAATAAAACAAAACATAACTTAAATAAATTGGTTACAACATTAAGTGCAGAAAAATAATACATAGAAGTCATAACTAAAAGACTTAAAAGATTCATCCTCGAATCGTACACGCAATCCACCGATTCCATCCTACCTCAATACACATCCCCAAGCTTCCAAGAACTTTCCCGCTGCCATAATTATTTTCCTGCACATACAAAACATAAAGGAATGAGCCTAATGCCCAACAAGGAAAATCTACTACAAGCATGAAACATATACATACACATAAACTATAGATTATAAACTATAAACTGTAAACTTTAAACATATGACTATATAAATACAATATCTATTATAATGGCCATCATACTTCTTGGGACTTGCTAGCTAAGCAATCATATGCCCATAAATTTATGGGGCTAGTTATCTAAACAAGTCATATAAATTTATGGGGTTGTTATCTAAACAATCATATACCCAAGGAATCTAC
The DNA here is from genome assembly GCF_963169125.1 of Humulus lupulus. Taxonomy (NCBI): domain Eukaryota; kingdom Viridiplantae; phylum Streptophyta; class Magnoliopsida; order Rosales; family Cannabaceae; genus Humulus; species Humulus lupulus. The sequence goes on along the minus strand of NC_084798.1, from coordinate 137,411,079 downwards.
TATTGGGACTTGTTATCTAAACAAGTTATATATTTGTTATCTAAACAAATTATGTGATTGTTATCTAAATAATTCATATACTAGAAACATATCATACTTATAACATAAACATATATCAATAACATAAAAGTATACAAATCTACCCTATTTTCCTTACCAAAATACTGGGATATGAGAGCAAGATCGGGACTTTGGAACACTCCTAAAAACCATAATAGAGAGGTGAGTATACTAAGGAAAAGAGATGAAAAGAACTAACTACACCATCGAAAAGATACTTACCAACAAAAATCTTACGTTCAAGATCTTAGATGCCTAACCAAGAATAGAGAAGACTGAGTTAGGAGTTGAATAGAGAAAAACTATAAGAATCAATACAGAAAGGAACTAGAATTAGGAATACCTTGAATGCTTCTATGACCGAACTACACCTCGAACCGAAATATACTATAAAGCTTACTTCCCAAGTGTTTATTAAGCTCATAATGATTAAGCTTATAACACCAACCCAAGTGTTTAACACTCTAAAATAACCTAGCAGCTTGTAGACTCTGAACTCAGCTTGATGAATGAAGAAATGCCTGGGTACTATGTCCTATTTATAGAGTTATAGGAATAAAAATCTTCTTTTTGGCGTTGAATAAAAATAATGAATTTAATTGAAAATATTTGAAAATTCTTCAGCCAAAGGCTTAGGACTTGGTCAAATTGTTTAGAGAGAGGTTTAAGGAGTAAATCTTGATTTTTAAAAACAAAAATAATATAAACAAATAAAATCCTAACTTCTAACTCCCTAAATCTCGTAACTCTAAACTCACCTGCAGTAAAATCAACATATCTGGAGCTGTAGGACTCCGATTTAGACTCTCATTATAGCGTTAGAAATTTAATTCAATTATCTACAACATTCTAGAAATACTATTTTTCGAAGTTCATAACATAACTGGGTCAAAAATAGTTTGGAAGTTACAGTACCCTAAAGTTACGAAAAATCTATTTAATTATCTAAATAACAACCTAATCCACAAATAAATAAAATTGTGACAAATGTCATGCTCCTAACAGATTCTAGTGAAGACTAAGTATTATATTTATCTTATTTTATCATTAAAATAATAATTCCTTAATAATCGTGCATATGACAAGTGTCATAATCCTATTGGCTTTATCTAAACCTTATGAATAATCATGCTCATGACAAGTGTCATATTCTTATTGGCTCTATCTAAACCTTAGGTTATAATAATTATCATATTAATAACCAATAATATAATCAAACCTTATGTTATAATTAATATTCTTAAACTATAGGTTAAACTTATGAAATCCATAACTATTGCTAGGAGATTCCAACTAAGTCTCGGTTTGAACCAAAATCCACGAAATCTAACATACTACAAACTAATACTAGATATTGCTACTACTACTACTACTATCTAACTAGCTAAGTAAAATTCTGGGACTCTACAAGTGGTGTTTCCTTTACCACATTCGTGATGCTGGTTAAGAATGCTTGATATCCTTTTTTTATCATCCTCCGAGCTTTGAGATAGGATATAAGCAGTGTGCGTAGTCCTGATACTTATCCTATAAAGCATAGTCTTAGGTCGTCGGGAGTCTCGAACGTCACTTTCTTGCATTTGCAGTTGATGGTTGTGCCATGCCTTGCTAGCCAGTCCATTCCCAGTATCACATCGAAGTCTTTGATCTCTAGTTCTATCAGGTCTCCTTATAATTCTACGTCCTCAATCTTGATCGGTACGCCTCGTACTATCCGTGATGATAGAACTACTTTGCCCGAAGGCTACTTTGTTACAAACCTAGTTCTAAATCTTTCACAAGGTTTGTCTAGTTTTTCTATCATTCCTAACGAGATATACGAATGAGTGGCTCCCGAATCAAATAATATAGAACATACATTATTGAGGATAGAAACGTGACCTGTAACCACTTTATTGTTAGCATCAACTTCTCCTTCGGTTAAAGAAAATACCTTGGCAGGAACTATCTTGTTGTCCCTTTTCTCCCCTGTCTTGAGTTGGGGACATTCCTGACCACAGTTGTAGCATCCCTTGGTGTTTGCACGGCATTCACAAGGATGTTTCTTTTGGCACTTATCACATTGCGGGTATTCTACATAACCCGACCTATTACTTCCATTGTTTGTTCGTGCCCTTTTATCGTTATCAGACTGCTTGCTGTCAGGATGCTGTCTCTTCAGACCATTACTATTGTTGCTGGACTGATTGTTGTTGTTGTTGTTCTGACCATTCTGAGGTTGACTCTGCTGTTTAGGCTCAGGCTTTCTGGTCTCCTCTTTACTAACATTCTCCTGAAGCCTTTCTACTTCTATTGTCGTTTCTCGTACATCGACATAGGTAGTATTTCTTGGGTTTGCTAGCTTAACCCCTAACTCAATCTTTGGTCAAAGTCCTCTAACGAACTTGGTGACCCTCTAAAAGTCATTTGGAACCATTTTTGGTGAAAACTTGGCTATTCGGTCGAACTGCCAAGCATACTCTGCCACTGATAAGTTCCCTTGCTTCAGACCATCGAACTCCTTAACCCTTGTGGTGATGACTGCCAAATTGTAGTACTTCTCATGGAATAGATCCACAAATCTGGTCCAAGTCATGGTGGCGACATCATGTGTCTGCTAAACTACGACCTACCATATTCTAGCATCCTTCTTTAGTAGAGATGAAACGCAGGACATGCAGTTCGCGTTGCCAAGGTTCATGTGCGCTAGGATCAACTCTACATTTATGAGCCATTCTTCCGCCTCGAAGGGGTCTGTTGTCCCTTCAAAGTTCAGAGCATGTTGCTTACGAAACCACTCGTAAATTGGTTCCATGTGCTGAGCTTGGTATGGCGCATAGTTCACCATTGGCCATCCCCCATAAGGACCTACTAGACGGGGTGCTTGAGCCATTTCCTGAGGCTGCGGTTGCGGTGAAGGTGGAGGCTGAGACTGTTGTCGTTGTTACTGCAGTAATTCCTCAACTTGCTGTTGTAGCCTGGAAAATTCTGTAGTGTTGTCAACCGGCGGTGGTGGCAACGGTGCATTTCAGTTTGCAGTAGCATGCACTCCCCTTCTGCGAACTGGAGGGGCTTCATTGCTCTCAGGAGTGGCGTTGGAGGCATTAACATTGGTGCGAGCAGACTATCTGAGCAACATCTTCAGCAGAGTTCTAACAGTCGAGAAAAATATGTTAGAACTTACCCTAATAGGCTTCTAAGGCAAAAACTTAATCTGAGCAAACATAACTCAGACCTATTAATTATGACTTTTTATGAAAATAATTATATAAACATTCTTTTAATTAGGATGTGTTTCTATACTTAGAAAAATAGGCCATCTTTATTATTTTTCTAAGTCTATTTCTAATCATCCTATATGACTAAATTCTCAAGCTCGAAACTCGTCGTTGTTCCAAAGTTAACCATATCGAGGGAGGGCTAGGAATAGTACAATTGTTCCCACTACTATGGCCCCCTAACTCTCAATATAGAAAACCCGGTTCATTGATTTGTATCCACCCTCACTAAACTTGGTCATTATTTATTAAATTTATTATTTATTGTGATTGCAAAAGAAAAATCAAACTCATACATGTTAACAAAATAACAATGATAATTATTTGGAAAAAGGTTTTTCAAATATTACAATATAATAAATAAAATAAATAAAGAAACTAATCTATTCTAAAATTCGGGATGTTCTACATCTGATCCATCATGTAACATATCATCATCTATCTCCTCATAGTCATCATTATCTCGAGCCTCAAAATGCCCTCGAATAAGATTCGTAAATATTCTATGTTTTTGCTCGTTTGTAAATTGGAATTCCATTTTAGAAGTGAACCTAAGTATGAGAAAATAATATCTCATAACTACCGGTAATTCATCTTTGTCATCTATAGTCTCCCATATATCTTTTAAGGCTACAATTACAGTAGGATAATATCTAAAAAGTCTAATCACTAAAACATATTGCTCCGTAGCTCTCATCATGATTTGCTTAGTTCCTTGGAGGTGACCTATCTCCCTGTGGAATAAGAGTAGTCTCTGAGTGATTCTTTCTAGAACTCCTACTGTAGTTCTTGGCTCTCTAATTCTTTTCAAGGCCTTAATGGCTCAGATATCCTCATAAGTTAATGCTCCATTCATTCTTAACAGAAAACATAAAGGCTAAAACATTAGCTATACATATAAACATAATAACTATAGTACAATAGTTACATTGGCGGTTAGATTCAGAGCTTTAGCGTGTGTATCAAGGAGAATTTCATGTGAATGAATTGTTTGCTTTGATACCAACTGTAATGACCCAACTAATTCTAAGACCTTGGACTATTAAAACTACTACACATAGACACTACTTTCGAGAAAACATACTTAAGAAACATTCACAAATTTATTAAAAACTCTAAAGTAAATATTAAAATACATAAATGAGCAGTATGGGATCCGATTGTTTTAAAATAAAATATAACTTTAAACTAAATGAATTTTGTTTACAAAGCTAAATGCGGAAAATACGTAAAAATACAATTTAAAGAGACTAAAATAACGTCGTCCTCGAATCATCACGCAGTCCATCGAATCCCTTCTTCCTCAATACAAAAGCGAGCCTACCACGAATTCTTCTGCCGCAAAATCTATTTTCTTGCATCACATAAAAAAAAATAAAGGAATGAGTCTAATGCCCAGCAAGGAAAATCTACTAATAACATAAAAAATATACATAAATTATATCATACCATATACTATAAACATATGTCATATAATACTACAATGGCCATCATACCTCTTGGGGCTTGTTAACTAAGGAAGTCATATGCCCAATATATTTGTGGGGCTTGCTAGCTAGACAAGTCATATGCCCAAGGACTATAAACATACTATACATAATGTAAACATAACATAACATATCATATAAACATATAAAATATATCCTATTTTTCTTACAAAAACCAGGATATTTGAGAACAAAGACGGGATTTGGAACACTCCTAAAACCAACAATAAGAATGTGAGTATTTCTAAAGAAAAGAGATGATAAAGAACAGAACTAAACCACCAAGAAGAAGCTTACTGAAAAGAAACCTTAAGTTAAAAAAACTTAAATACCTAACTATGAAATGAAAACAATGAGTAAGGATCTGAATGAAAACTACAGAATTAAACTAAAATGAACTTAAGAATGGGAATACCTTTGGATGTACTAGAAATGAACTACAGCTCGATATTGAAAACACACTCTATATCTCACTTCCCAAGTGTTTATAAAGCTTAAGATGATAAAGATTTTATCCCAACCCAAGTGTTTATTACTCTATAGTAAACCTAACAGTTTGAAGGCTCTGAACACAGCTTGAAGAATGAGAAAAATGGTTGGGGTACTAGGTCCTATTTATAGAGTTCAAGGAGTGAAACTACCTCCTTTTAGCTTGAATAAAATAACGAATATTAATTGAAAAAAATTTGAATATTCATTCAAAAGATGCTTAAGACTTGGTCAAAAACGTTCAGAGGCTAGTCAAGAGGTTAAGGCTATTTTTAAAATTGAAAAACCGACCTTTCAAAAGTACATAGGCGGGGCCGATATATCGCCCCCTATAGGGGATATATCGCCTTTCCCAATATTCCTGAGGATGGCTCGATCGTTCATGCAAAGTCGACGTGTTTTTCGTATCTCACGTGTGGCGATATATCGCCTCTATAGCTGTGATATATCGGCATTCGCTGAAATATTAGACACGTAATTGCACTTTTTCAGATTAATTTGAATTGGATAAACAGCTTTGACTGAGTCATAATACGATTTTAAAGCTGCTAGAAGGTCCTAGAGTTTTTAAATATTTCTTTTATAAAACTATTCATCAAAAATACTTAATTCCTTAATAGACATGCACACGACAAGTGTCATGATCTTATTAGTTCTATCTAAACCTTATAGTATAATAAATGACATCTTTATAAGCAGCTATATTAATCAAACCTTATGTCATAATTAATATTCTTAAACTATAGGTTAAACTTATAAAACCTATAAGTGTTGCTAGGAGTGTTCAACTAAGTCCCGACTTGAACCAAAATCCACAGTAACTATCATACTATAACTACTACTAGATACTAATACTACTACTACTAGCTAAGTAAAATTTTGGGACTCTACAAGATAAGCAATGTCCGTAGTCCTGAAACCTTTCCCATAAAACATACTTTCTAACACTCCAGAGTTTCGAACGTTACATACTTCCATCTACAATTGATGGTTATGCCATGTCTCACTAGTCAGTCCATGCCCAGTATTACGTCGAAGTCCTTGATCTCGAGCTCTATCAGGTCTCATTCTAGCTCCGTGCCCTCGACTTTGATCAGTACTCCTCGTACTATTCATGATGATCGAACAACTTCACCTAAATGTTGTTCCGTAACAAACCTAGTTCTAAATCTTTCACAAGGTTTGTCTAATTTCTCTATCATTCCTAATGAGATATACAAGTGTGTTGCTCCCGAATCAAACAATACTGAACATATATTATAGAGGAAAGGAAACTCACTTGTAACCACCTTATTACTGGTTTTGGCTTCTCCCTGGGTCAAGGTGAAGACTCTGGCCAGAACCATCTTGTTGTCCTTCTTTTCTTCTATTTTGAGCGGTGGACAATCCCTTTTCCGATGATTTTCCTGGCCACAATTGTAACAACCCTTGCTGTTTGCACGACACTCCCGAGGATGTCTTTTCTGGCCCTTGGAGCACTAGGGGTATTCCACATAACCCGACTTATTATTATCGTTATTGGTGTGTGCTCTTTTGTTAGCGTCGGCTTGCTTATTATCAAGATGCCTTCTTTTCTACCCATTATTGTTACACTGGTTGTTGTTGTGGTTTCGACCATTTTGAGTCTGATTCTGCTGCTTAGGTTCAGAATTGCTTGCCTCGTCCTTACTAACATTTGCTTGGAGTCTTTCCACCTCTATAGTTCCAGAACATCGGTGTAAGAAGTGGTTCCAGGGTTTGCAAGCTTGACTCCTAACTCAATCTTTAGTTTGAGTCCCTTGGTGAACTTGGTAACCCTCAAGTAGTCGGTTAAGACTAACTCTAGTGCAAACTTGGCTAGAAGATCAAATTGTCGAGCGTACTGTACTACCGTCAAATTTCCATGGTTCTGACTAGCAAACTCTTCCACCCTCGAAGCGATGACTGCCAAGCTGCAGTACTTTTTGTGAAACATTGCCACAAATCTAGCCCAGGTCATGGTTGTGATATCATGAGTCTACTATATTTTAATATAATGTTTGATTGATTTAATAAGTCTTACAAAAGTAATTATTTAATCTAGTGGGGGAATGTTATATTATTTCATATAATATAACGTTAGATTAAATAATGTGACAAAATGTGATTTGTTACACAAATGTGATTTGTCACACCTTGTAACATATTATTGAGAGTCACAATATTGGACACATGTGTGTGGCAATATGTGACATATTTTGGAGTTACAAATTTGTAACTTCCAAATATTACCCAATAATGTGTAGATATTATGTTACACATTTGAGATTGGATTTCACAAAGCCTTTATGAAATAAGGTTGTTGGAGACATGTTTTTAACTCACATTAGGTGTTTGGAGGTTACAAAATCATGTGGGAAAGAATTTGGGAGGTTTTGGAAAAATGACATTTTGTGTTGAAAATGGCATGTGGTCGCGCCCACTGACTTTCCCTGGCCATGGCCTGGGGGATAGAGGCCAATGGCCGGGGCCACTAATAGTCCTGGCGGCGGCTAGTGAGGCTAACAGCCAAATTTTTTTCTTCAGTTTTTTTTCCATTTTGAATGGTTCTAACATCCATGGTAACTCCCAAATCTTCATTTTAATTCCATAAACATCCAATTAAACATTGGTAACAACCATGGGGGTTGGTGGAATTTGAAATTCAATGGGTATCTCAGAACTCTATATATAGGAGCCTAATGCTCACTTGTAAGACAACTCTATTTCTATCCACTAGAGCACTTGGCTAAAAATACATCAAAATGCTTGATTATTCCACAGAGTTATTTCCAATATTGAGAGAATCTTTTAGTGCTTGAGATAGGGGGAAATAAGCTTTTGGGGAAAGGTTGTAAACCTTGTTCAAGTTGGTGATCCCCAATGCTCTACACATTGGTTGTGTGAGTGAGAGTATTTTACTTTTTTGTTCTTGTTATTTTTTTCTACTATTGCTTTTGTCTTCTCTTCTTCTATTTTCTATTTACATATTTATTTGTATCATTTGTTTTAAAATTGTAGTTCTTATGATTATTGAGTTGTAATCTTATTTAATCAAATATATTGTCTATTGTATTTTTGCATAGAGTTGTAATAGTATTTCTTATTTTCCACTGCGACCACACAAATATCTCTAATAGAGTCAGTTGTACCAAATCCCACCAAATTCTGGCATCCTTTTTTAGTAGGGAAGAAATGCAGGATATGTGATCCTCCTTGCCGAGGTTCATGTGTGCTAGAATAGGCTCCACATTCCAAGCCATTCTTTAGCCTGAAAGGGGCCGGTTGTCCCTTCAGAATTTGGAGCGTGCTGTTTACAAAAGTGCTTGTAGATTGGCTCTATGTATTGAGCTGGATAAGGCGCACAGTTCGCCATCGGCCATCCCCCATTCTTCCTTTGCTGGGGTGCATGAGTCGTTGGCTCAGTTTGCGGCTGAGGTTGTGGCTGAAGCTGCGGTTGAAGATGTGGCTAAGGTTGTTGTCATTGTTGTTGCAGTAGTTCTTCTACTTGTTGTCGGAACTGGATAATCTCAGCATTATTGTCAACTGGTGGTGGTGCATTTCTATTAGTAGCAGCAGTAGTAGCACGCATTCCCCTTCTTCAAGCTAGAGGGTCCTCATGAGTCTCAGTGGCGGTGCTGGGCGCATTGTCGTTCGTGCGTGCAAACATTCGAAGCAAGATCTTCAACAAAGTTTTAACAGTTGAGAAAACACTTTAGAACTTATCCTAATAGTTTCTAAGGCAAACCCTAGTTTAAGCAAACATAACTCGAGAGTATCAATTATGATTTCTTATGAAAAATTATGTAAGTCATCGTTATAAATTAGGGTGTGTTCCTATACTTAGACTATTAAACCACCTTTATTATTTTCTATGTTTGTTTCTAACCACCCTATATGACTTAATTCTCAGGCTCGAAACTTGTCGCTATTTCAAAGTTAACCATATTGAGGGAGGGCTGGGATCAGTAAAATCATTCCCACTACTATGTCCCCCTAACTCTCAATATAGATCTCGATTCATTGATTTGTATCCACCCTCATATATTATTTATTTGAAATTATTCTAAATTAATTATGATTGTAAAAAAAGAAAAGATCAAACTCATACATCTGACCCTTCATCAAGCATATCATCAGTTATTTCCACAGAATCGTCAGTCTCATAAGCCTCGAAACTACCACAGGAAATATTCATTAGGATATTATGCTTTTGTTCATTGGTGAATTGAAACTCAAACCTATTGGTAAACCTAAGTATAAGAAAATAATATGTCATGGCTATCGGTAAATCATCTTCATCATCCATAGTCTCCCATAATTCTTCAAATTTTGAAACTATAGAAGGAAAATCCTTAAAAAGCCTCATTACTAGGACATATTGTTCCATGGCTCTCATCATAATTTGCCTAGCGATTTGAAGGTGAACTATCTCCTTGTGAAATATGATCAATCTTTGAGTGATTCTTTCTAGCACTCCTACTGTGTCCCCTGGCTCTCTAACCCTTTCCAATGCCTTAATGGCTCAGATATCATGATAGGTCAAAGCTCCTTTCATTATTGAATAAAAACATAATGACTAAAACATTAGCTTTTTAACATAAACATAATATTCATAACGTAAACACTTACATTGGCGGTTAGATCCAGAGCTTTTGCATGTGTATCAAGGAGAACTCGTGCATATGAACTGTGGCTTTGATACCAACTGTAATGACCCGACTAACTTAAAGACCTCCGATGATTAAAACTACTAAGACATAACTATTATTTTCAAATACATACATAAAATAAAAGAACTTTATTAGACAAAATACGGGATCCCTCTGTTATTACATAAAATCATAAAAAAATGTAAACCTTTAATTAATTGTTCAAATACTAAATGCGAAAAATCATAAATATATAATTAAAACACTCAAAACATAAACGTCATCCTCGATCGTTCCCATCAGTCCATTCATTTATTTCTCTCCCAATACACATGTAAAGCCGCCATGATTTCGTCCCGCCTTCCATGCTCATTTACCTACACAATCTAAATAAAAAGGAATGAGTCTAATGCCTAGTAAGGAAAAACTACTAAAACATATCATAAATCATAAGGCGTAAAAATACAAATCATAAAACATAAGACTACAATATTAATGGGCATTAACTCATTACTATAGAATGTCATAGAAATCATCTAGGTCCTTTTGCTACTATTTAGAGGTAGGTTTAAACACAACTATAGCATATGATAGTGATAAAAATCTCGTTATTTGTTTATTTTATATCTCCGCAACCATATTTCCTGAGCGACTATAAGCATAAAAACAACATACATATATACATATACATAGCATATAAACATAATCATAACACATAAAATCTAACTTATTTTCCTTACCAAAAACTGAAGTATTGGAGACAAGTGCGTGATTGGAATCTCCTAAAACCAAAAAGTAAAATCCATAAGTTTCTTAAAGAAAAGAAGATAAAAAGAAGATCTAAACCATCAAGATAAGAGCTTACCAAAAACCTTAAGTTTCAAGAAAATTAAATACATAACCAAAAGCCATTATAACTAGTTAGGATTTGAAGAAAAGAAAAGAATAAGAGGAACTATAATGAACTAAACCAGAGAATAAAAGTACATTAGATAGCTTAGAACTTCGATATACACCTCAATACTGAAATCACACTCTAGCTTACATTCCAAGTGTTTAGAAAATCTTAAATTTGAAAGCATTTAACTCCAAAACCCTAGTGTTTCTCTCTAGAATGAAATTAGCAGCTTGCAGGCTCTGAAAAGTGCTTGAATGATGATGCAAATGGTTGAGTGAAGGGTCTTATTTATAGAGTTCAAGGAGTGAAACTAACTCCTTTAAAAATGAATAAATAATTGAATAAAAATTGAGTTTTCTGCTCAACAGATGGCCAGAACTCGGTCAAAATCGTTCATGAGCAAGTTCAGGTTGTTAAGGGTTGTTTCTAGCTCGGATTCCATGGACTTTCAAGATATGCATGTGGAGCCGATATATCGCCTCCCCATATTCTCGAGCCTCTGTGGTTTCGTTCATGCGAAGTGGACGTGTTTTCCATATCAACATAGGTGATATATCGACCCCTATAGCTGCGATATATCGGCTTACGCTAATATATTAAACACGTTTTTGCACACTTTCAACACACTTGAAGTTTGTTTAAACCACTTTGACTAAGTAATACGAGATCCTAATAGCTGAGTGAAGGTTCTAGAATTCCTAGGTTTGTCCTTTATTTATTTCTTCAGCTAAAATCCTTAAATCCTTAATAAACATACATGTGACAAATGTCACATTCTTAATTATTCTATCTAAACTTTAGGTTATAATAATTAATATTTCTAGGACGAGCTATATTAATCAAACCTTATGATAAAATTAATATTTCTAAAAAAAAGGTTAAACTTATAAAATCCATAACGATTTCTATGAGTTTCCAATTAAATACTGGTTTGAACCAATAACCACGAAAACTAAATTACTATAGCACAAGATACTACTATGTAGCTAAGTAAAATTCTGAGATGATACAGTTTTGGGTTTGTATCAAACATGTGAGTATATGATTTATATAGATATGCTTTAGAGATTTGTAGTCAAGAATATGTAGAAGAGATATGTATAATATATTTGTTAGACAGTGAATAAGTAATCTCTGTTTCATTGTCCTTGAATTTATTTATGGACTATCATTAACTTTTGGCTATTAATTCAATTAATACAGATTAACGGATATATATACTAGTTTTATTATTTGTGGCTAAGCCACAAACTCGTGGATTGAATAACATATTTTATATATTTAAAGGTCCTTAATAGAATATTAAATCCAAATGTTTGTTACCAAAACCCTATAAAAAGTAGAATACAAATATTACTTCTTGCTGTTATTATTGTATGAATAATTTTTTATTTGTAAAGCTATATTTTGACTTTATTAATTATTATTAACTTTATTTGAGAATTTTTAGTTATTTTTCCTTTTTAATGATTTTTAGATATATTTGTAAGTCTTTTTATTTTTTAAGTAAAATTATTTTATCTTTAATTATAATATAATAGAGAATTTATATTAACTTTTTGCGCTCTATATTTTAACACGTGCCCATTTTTCATGTGATATACACATATTAAAGCATAAATGATATTATATTTAAAAGAATAATAATTAAGACACACTTAAATTGTGCACATTTTTTACATTTTTTTTATTCATAGAATAATATTTCCTTATTTTTTTAATCTTTTGTACAAGTTCTTTTTCTTATTAACAATATTTGAATTCGCGATAATTTGATTTTCAGTTAGTTTAGTTGGAATTTCATCTTTCTCATTAAGAATATTAATTTCAGATAATGTAATTTCATCATCAACATTGTGATTAATTTCATTGTATATTTTAAGATTGTCGGTAAACATTTTTTTTTTATCATAATCAATTTTTTCCTTTTAGCATAATATTATCTCTGTTTTTTTTCATATAGCATAATATTCATTATCTTTCAATGTGGTTTATATATCTAATACATTTATTACATATGAGGGAAACATAGTCGGTTGCATATGTCAATTTTTTGCGTTTTTTTTTAAATAAAAAAGTAAAAAGGAAATGTCAACCAAACATGAAAAAGAGTAAAAATGAAAAGATAAGAAAATAAATTATTAAATTACTAATCCATACGGTTGGATTTTTACTATGAATTAGCTAGAAATTTATATTAATTATATCATATAATAAAATATGGCATGATTTTATGGTGTCTATGATACGTGTCTTGAGGAATAGATCATAGAGTAATATTCAAACAACACGTATGTTTTTTTTTTTCAAAAGGACATGTAATATATTTGAATAATTTTATTTTTATGTTAAGCAAGTAGTTAAATTGTTTAGTATTTCTTTAATCCCGCATGAGAAAAGAATAAAAAGACAAAAAATAGAATGAAAAAAAAAAAAGAAAAGACAAAAGTTTGAATGAAAAATTGGGAGATATACCAGATTATATGATTATAATAAATTTTTTATCTTTTTTATGACTACCCAAACTATCCATGCTTCTATTAAGATACTAGAGATATATGTATGTATATATCTATTATTGATCTTAGCTATTGTTTTCCTTGGTTGCCACGTTTGTGGAATGAGAATTTAAATAGATATTTAAAATAGCTAGTACACTACAACAAAATGAGGGCTTTATGACTCTATTAGGGAGACATTACAAGTCTATCATGTCACCCACAAGGAGAGACGTTGTATGGGGAGTCATTGTAGGTGTAGATTTAACTTTTCTCAAATAGAGACATAGGAGAAATCAATGGTTTGGAGAAACACCTGCCTGAGATTATTAAAATTGATATGGAGGATATCGCAGAGGAGGGGAATTACTGGAATCCCTCTCTAGTTTGTTATGTTCTAGGGACTAATCCTCCATTGGCTGTTCTTGAAGGGTTTTGTCGACGTATATGGAGGAATATGGGGGTTGATAAGATGTCTGGGTTAGGGCAGGGTGTATACATTGTGAGGTTCAATTCGGTTGAACAGAGAGATTTTGTCCTGAGCAATGGGATTATGCTCTTTGACATGAAACTGCTCATAATGAAACCTTGGAATGCTCATGAAGAACTTAAAAAAGAGGATATGCAGAGAGTGCCCATTTGGATTCAATTAACAAATCTTGAGTTGAAGTATTGAGGTGAGCAGATATTGTGCAAAATTGTGTCTCAAATTGGGAATCCTTTAAAAGTAGATCCAGTAACTAAATCGAAGGAGAAACTTAATTTTGTAAGGATAATGATTGAGGTTTCTATTGCTCAATAATTTCCTAGCATTATATGTTTTATAAATGAGAAGGATCGTCAGATGGATGTGATGGTGCATTATGAATGGAAGCCGATTGTCTGTTGATAGTGTAGTGGGTTAGGACATGAGACTACTTTGTGCAAGAAACAAGCTAGGTCTAAGGTTTGGATACCTAAAGATCAAGGGAATGCAGTTCATAAATAGGTCAATGTAGATGCGAACGGGTTTTGTGTTGTCAAGGGGAAATGAAGGAAATGATTTGGCAATGACTGACACAAGGAGAGGATCCCTAAAGATCTTTGTAACACCTTTAAAGTATGGGAAGAACCAAGTAAGGGGACAAAGAATGGAGACCATGAAATTGATATCACTGCAGGAGGGGGAGATCCTCCTACACTGAATGGATAAGGTTTTATCGTGGAATGTGAGGGGGTTAAACCAAACTCAGAAGCAACGTGAAGTCAAAAATCTCATTTTGACTAGGAAAATTAGTTTGGTTGGACTCCTAGAGACTAGGATTAAGGCTAGGAATCTGGGAACCTTATTCCTCAACATGTTTCGAGATTGGTGTTTTACTTCAAATAGTGCATGGTTTAATAATGGCAGAATATTAATGGCCTGGAACCCCAATGTTTTCTCAGTGGATATTCATTTTTGCTAAAGTCAGTGTATTCATTGCTAGGTGGTGCCCAAGAATTGTTTGAGAGCTTTTTTCTGTACCTTTGTTTATGCTTTTAATGAGGAGGAGCATAGGAGGGTAATGGCAACATATTAGAGATCAGAAGACTAAGGAGCCGTGAGTTTTGCTTGGAGATTTCAATGCTACCATTTACCATGATGAGCGTATTGGTGAAAGGGTGAGGTCCCTCTTTTCTGAAGCTTTCCATGACTTCTTGATAGAGTGTGATCTCCTTGATATTCCTTATTCTGACTATTTCTTCACTTGGAATAATAAGCAGTCTCCACCTGATAGGATCGTTGCAAAACTCGATAGAGTGCTTAGTAATCCAGCTTGGTTGGAAGTTTTTTCGAATGTGAATGTTCGCTTTTTGCTGGAAGGTTTATTTGATCACATGCCAGCTGTCCTCTCTTTTAGTAAGACTATGGAATTGGGGAAGAAACCATTTCTCTATTTCAAAATGTGGCAAAGGTTTTCGGGTTACCAGCAATGTGTTAGTGAGGCTTGGCAAAGCCCGGTTCATGGCACTCTTATGTACAGAGTGGTGACTAAACTCAAGCGTTTAAATGCTACTTTGAAGAAATTGAATATTTTTTTAGTAGGCGATATTGGTGCTGCCTACTCTCATTCTGAACAACTTTTGCAAAAAATTCAACAGCAAGTTCATGATGATCCTCAAAATACTCAACTTAGGGATGCTTATCTAGAGTTCCTTAGTCAAAAGGTGAAGTTGAGTTGGATTCAACTTGGGGATGCAAATACTCAAGCTTTTCATCGGAGGATTCGACAACGAAGGTTGCAAAATTCTGTTATGGCTATTCGCGATGAGCAAGGTCAGTGGCATGATACTCAAATGGGAATCCAAAGTGCTTTTCTTGATTACTATCAGCATTTATTGGGAGGGAAGTATCAGGGAAGAAGGCGTGTGCAAAGATGTGTCATGAATGAAGGGTCAGTTCTTTCCTCAGCCAATATCCAAACACTTTTGAAACATTTTGAGAAGGAGGAAGTTAAGGATGCCATTTTTGAGATCCCTAGTGACAAAGCTCCGGGTCCGGATGGTTTCAGTAGTTTTTCTTTTAGCATCATTGGGATTTAATTAGTGAGGAGGAAAGTGAAGCAGTCCTATCTTTTCTTGCAACTGGTAACTTGTTGAAGGAGATTAATACAACCACAATTACTCTAATTCCTAAAGATAATTGCGCCGAAAGTGTAAGTGACTTTCGGGCTATTTCTTGTTGCAACGTGTTATATAAAGTGGCTGCCAAGCTTTTATGTAGTAGGCTGAGACAAGTTTTGCCTGATCTGGTTGCGAGCAATCAAGGAGGTTTTATTCAAGGCAGATATATTGGGCATAATGTGATGGTTTGTCAAGATTTAATTAGACACTGTGGGAGGAAAGGAGGTAAGTTGAATTGCATTTTGAAAATGGACATTAGGAAAGCTTATGATATTGTCGAATGGGATTTCCTTGAAGAAATGGTTGTGGATTTTCGTTTTCCTCATCATTTTATTCACTTGATCATGGTTCATGTGAGAACTCCTAAGTTTTCAATCATGTTAAATGGGTCCTTGCATGGTTTTTTTAATGCTAATTGGGGGTTGAGGCAGGGGGATCCGATGTCTCATTTATTGTTTGTTTTGGGTATGGAGTATCTATCTAGAATTCTGAAGAAAATTGCGAGGGGTAAAAACTTTCAGTTCCATGAAAGATGTGCAGAGCTTCAACTAACTCACTTGTGTTTTACTGATGATGTGGTGTTATTTTCTCATGGTGATTTTAAATCAGTATATTGATTATTACAAGGGTTTGAATTATTCTCTCAAACCTCCGGATTGCAAGCTAACTACAACAAATCAGAGTTCATTAGCAGTGGTATTTCAGAAGAGAAGATCCAAAGAATGCTCTAGATTTCCAAGTTGAAGAGAGGTAATTTACCTTTTCGGTATCTTGGCATCCCTATTAATGCAAAGAGGATTTCCTCTTGTGATTGTGAAGGTATAGTTGGCAAAATGTTGGCTAGAATTAGACGCTGGAACTGGAAACCTTTATCTTTTGCTAGAAGGTTTACCCTCATAAATTCTGTGTTAGTTTCTTTGCACACTTATTGGGCTTAAATTGTAGTTCTTCCGAAGAGAGTTTTTAGTAGAATTAATGAGGTTTGTCGAGCCTTTTTATGGAAGGGTGTGGCTGATTATGGAGGTCCGGGTAGTGTAGCTTGGGAAGAAGTGTGTAAACGCAAGAAAGAAGGAGGTTTGGGAATTAGAAATATTGAAATTTGTAATATTTCTGCATTGGGTAAATATGTTTGGGCTATAGCAACAAATAAGGAGAACTTATGGATTAAGTGGATTCATTCAGTGTACCTTAGGGGTGAGATTTGGTGGGAGTATGAGGATCCAATATAAATTCCAGCTGGTATTGGAAGAAAAGGGTAGCAGTAAAGAATAGATTGAAAAACTACTATTCTTTTCACTCCTTTATCTCTATTCGGTATGGTACTCAAGAAGTTTATGAAATTTTTTTGGTCTTGACCGAGAATGGGAACTTGATTTGGAGTAGATTTATTTGGAGTGCTTGTGTAGTGCCTAAGCATGCTTTTATTACTTGCTTAGCTAATCTGAATAGATTGAAAACAAGGGCTAGATTACATCACATTGGAATAGCGAGTTCATCATCTTTTCTGATCTGTGATGCTGCTAAGGAAGATAATTTTCATTTGTTTTTCTCTTGTTGTTATAGCAGGAAGTGTATCATAGAGGTTAAACATTAGTTGGGTTGGCATTCGAGTTATGAGAATCTTCAAGGCCTTCTGAGGTGGCTAGCTAGAGGGAAGGGTCTCTCCCGTTTCAGAAGGGGGATTTTTGCTTCTAGTTTAGCTGCAACTACCTATTATTTATGGAGAGTGCAAAACACTGCATTGTGGGAGGACAAAGTTCAGAGGGTTGATTGTACAGTTAGACATATCAAAAGAGACATTAAAGCTAGAGGGAATATGTTTTTGAAGAATAGTATTTTTGAATTAGATAAAATCTGGTTTGGAGAGTTCATTGTATAGAATTTGTTTGTTCTTTATTGCTCTGGTTTCCCTCTTGGGTTATTGTAGGTTGTATTGGTGGTTTTTTGATTAATGAATTTGCTTGCTTACCAAAAAAAATAAAAATAGAGATATAGGAAACTTTTAATGTCTCCAAATGGCAGACGTTATAGGGTGTCAAAACACTATGGGCCCATTTGGACCATTGGACTAGAGCAAGGGATTGGACAATTGTTTGCACAATTGCTAAGGTAATGTTGGACTGGACAATTATGTCCCACACTTTCACTTAGTCCCTTATATAAGGGACTATATTAACCCATCTTTTTTGTGGGTTATTTTAGTCCCACACCATAGAAGTTATTTTTTTATAACTAATTTTTTTAATATATATATATAATAAAAGATAAAAATAATAATCTTAAAAATAATAATTTTTGTTTAAAAAAATTAATAATAATAAATTTTGTGTGCATCAAATTATATTGAAATATTTTTTTTAAAATTCTTATCTATTATCATTGTTTTTTTTATAACATTTTAATTTAAAATTAAAAATTAAATTATATATACCATTAACATTTTTCTGAAATATTATTTAATTTCATTATTTTATTGAAAATTATTAAATTTAAGTATTTTATTAAATATTTTATACTATTTCTTTTAATAAAATTATAAATTTATTAAAAAAATTATTTTATTTTTTATTTAATTCTTCACTGCACCAAATACAGTATAGTACTAAGATAATTTACTCCAGTCCAGTACAATCCACTTTTAACTAATAATCTAGTCCAGCCCTGCATTTCAAACGAGCTCTAAGAGAATATTACATCTCCCCTAAGAAAGAATTGTGGAATAGAATCTTTCACATGATAATTGATATCTTGGAATTATATGATAACTAGAAAATAAAATAGTGCTTCGCTGAATGGTATAAGATTTCTTATTTCAAAAAGTAAAACTTATGTCTAATGTAATAAAATGAATAATAATATTTGTAGAGGAAATCACATGGTATATGTTTTTCTCTTACTATATTTTGATAAATACAAATTTTAATTTAATATTGTTTTTATGGTTTTGTTTAATCATAAATTTTAGAAAGTAACCTATAGTTAACTATATAGAAATGTAATTTAGTTGTGGCTTTTTTGGTGGATGTGGAGCTTATTTTATTGGAAGAATCTTCTTCTTTCTATCTTGATGTACTGCATTATAATTATTTGTAATGAATATAATTCATTACTGCAAAAAAAAAAAAATTATATAGAAATGTAGAAAAATTTAAAACATAATTACAAATAAAAACTATTTTATATGACTTTTTAAAAAATATTTCAAGCAAAAATTAGCCATATAAGAATCTTATCCTTATTCAAATGTGTTATTAAAAAGTCATATTTATTAAAATTTTCCCAAAATTATTAATACAATAAAATGGTCGAAATATACAAACATGCACTTGCAAAATTTACTTAAAAAAATGTTTTCCATGAGAAAGTTAATTTTAAGCCCATGTACTATAACTAAAGTTATTGTAGCATTTTTAATAAAATAATAAAACAAAAAGATGATGTTATAAAAAAATCTAAAAATAAAACGTAACTTTATTTAAAAAAAGAAAACAAAGTTATAGAACATCGTTCTTTTTGTTTAGGGAAAGAACCAATTTGGCCCCTATGTTTTTTCCAAATATACGATCAGGCCTTGTGTTTTGTTAAATGATAATTTGAACAATGTGTTTTACAAAATGGATCGAAATAATACCTTATACCCAATTTTGGTCAAAAAAATTTCAAATATAATATTTCATTCTCAGCTCTTCGACCACTTTCTCCGCTTCTTCTAAACCCATTGCATCACTAATGACTCAAGAATTGATCTTATAATTGAAAATATTTGACCACAATCAGGTCTAGGGTACTATTTTGATCCATTTTGAAAAAATACAAGGTCCGAATTGTTATTTATCAAAACACATAGGCCGATTGCATATTCAGAAAAATCACAGTGGCCAAAATTGTATTTTCTTTTTTTATATACATTAAACTTAACTAATAATAATAATAAAATTTGGGAAATATAAAAATAAAATATTAAGGCATTTTAAGATTTAATGGAAAAGAAAAACATTTAAAAGAAAATCACACAACAAAGAGCATAGAAGGCAAAACACTAATTGGTGATGGTTTTAAAATTAAAGAATAAATTTAAAAGACATAAAAAATTTCACGAATTATAAGATGGTCTTGCTATTAATTGATGTTATACATGTTAATATGTTATATTACAAAACCTAAATTAAATGAAGAATGAAACTAAATATTTAAAAAAAAAAAAAAACTATATAGAAATGTGTTGACCCTCAAATTAACCAATGACGCGGAGTCAAATATACGACAGGAAAATAGCACGATGCTTGAAAATACAATCTAATGGAAAGTACAGAACACTAAGAATTATAGTGGTTCGACCCCAAAGATTGGTAATGACCTACGTCCACTTGATACTATTATTATTGTTGAGCTTCAAAGGTGTGATCAAAGAACTAGGGTTCTTGAGTTTCACAAACCTTCGAAGGAGAAACAATACAGACGATGGATAATAGCAATGCAATTCTCTTTTTCTCAGATCAGAAAAGAGGATTCGAAAAAAAATCCATCCTTGAGCTATTTCGTGTATATTTATAGGCTCAAGGAGGGTTACATGAGTCAATTAATCATATCTTTTTTTAATAAACGGATATTCAGGTTATAATGAAGAGATATTCTCGACTATCATTACAACTATACAAATTTATAAATAAATAAACAGAGTATACGACCAGGCTGGTCGTATATAAAACTTGAACCCCGCATATGGAAGTATCTCTGGTCGATAGGCGAGATACATTTCTGCCATGTGTCGGCCATGTGTTGAAAATTCTTGCCATGTCATCCACAGCTATTTTTTTAATAAACATTTACCCCCTAAGTTTATTTATTGCGACCAGCAATAAGTAAACTTAGGAAACTAACTTTTTGTATACCCCATGAAATCTGTTAGGGTCACTCGTGCTTCCTCGAAAAAGGTGACCTAATCACGTCCAATCATGCCTTTTTGGTTTCCAAGTAATCCTTCTGACGGTTGTTACACTTCCCCATGCCTTGAAAAAGGTAACTCATGATTACCCCTTTTTTTCACATTTCAGTCATTATAAATAATCCCCAAATTTACCTTTTCACTTTTTACTTGCCATTTTCATGCCAAGAACCCTCAAGAACTTCAACCCAGAGCTCAGAAACTTTGAAGATCATCTGTCGCTTGTTCCAAAGATCTTCTGTTCGCACGCCCATAGTTGCTTCATTTCAGAACCTCCAATCTTCATCTAGGTAATTTTCTTCTACTTTTATGCTCTTTGATATGCCATTCATACAGTTACATGCCTGTTTTTAGTTCTGAAATTTTTCGTGTTCTTGGGTAGAAGTGCATGAGGATTGTGTGTATATCGATTGATGCTTGATAGGGTAGCATAGTTTTGTTCTGTAGAAGTTAGGAGCCAGTTTGATAGTCAAGATCGTAAGCTTAGGGTGTAAAATCGAAGTAAAAATTCGATTTTTAGGCTAGCTAAAAAACTGAGTTTTTCTCGCCCCTTCGTAGTCGAAAAAGCTTTTCTGCCAAATAACTTTTTATTTCCGCTTTTCAATCTGTTTTTCAAATTGCTCGTATAGAACTTAGTGTTTCTGTTAGAATGATGCTGGTCGTATACGTGAGCAACGTTATTCCAACTTCCAACACAAGTTTTTAAGACGTGCATCTTATCTCCTCCATTCTCTGTTCACATCTTTCATGCAAGATCCATGGGGAGGAGAAAGACCTATTGACGACGACTTATTGGCTCAACTGCTTGAGGACGAGGAGCAACCATCGTCACTAATACCTAACATTCCATTTTCTCGTGTCACTCCAAACACTCCACCTGTCCTTACTCAAAATATGGCCCGAGCTAAAACTAAAGCCCAGAAAAAGAAAACCCCCAATCCTTCACATTAGCCTACTCCTCGGGCTAAAATTCCCTCGACCAGTGGTCGAGCTGAAAATATTCCTGACCCTAATATCCGAACACACGCTCAGCCCCAACATGCCATTCAACCAGATGTTGAGTGGTATTTAGTACCTGAGAGCCGAGTGACAATCAGGATGATCGCCAACTACATCACGAAGTATGGTCTCACGGGGGCGACCTTAGTCCGACCCAACCAAGATCAACGGGCGAACCTACCCGGAGGCGCCTTCAGCACCTGGTCAAGGTTCCACATTGAGGTAGGGGCTTCCTTGTTTCTTCATTCATTCTTTCAAGGGGTGGCCAACTATTTCGGAATTGCCCCTTTTCAAATAACTCCAAATGGATATAGAATGCTTACAACACTCTATATCCCTGTACAGCCACAAAAAATGGCCCGTGCCAACTCCTCATGAGGTTAACTACTTGTTTGACCTCAAGTCTAATCCCATCCAAGTCTCAGTGGGGACTTGCTTAAAACCATGCAAGTTGGCGCCATTAGTTTTAAAAGAAAACATAGATTTTTATGCAAAGTTCAAAAGAAACAAAAATTAAATAATTGAGTCCCACTGATAATTAAGAAAGTCTCTTAAAACAAAACATAATTTAAATGGCGTTCTACGATGATCTTTTTTCCGTCCATAGGATTACCCCACGCCATACACCCCACGATGATAGAACTCCTCACGTCACCACGCGTGCCATAAGAAATCTTATTTACTACCTGGAAGGAAAGTAAGGGGGTGAGCTAAAAGCCCAGTAAGGAAGTACAAACAATAAGCAAGTAAGAATACAACAAATACAAACACTAACGTTCATCTAAAACATCATGGCATATCATAACATAATCGTAACATATCATCATTGCATATCATAACGTAATCGTAACATATCATCACATCACAATCATACAGCATACATGATGAGCATGGCCTGCTAGTTGTCCATGTCACCCTAATCATATTCATACAGCATACATGATGAGCATGGCCCGCTAGTTGTCCATGTCACCCTATCATATTCATACAGCATACATGATGAGCATGGCTCGCTAGTTGTCCATGTCACCCTATGAGGTAAACAAGAGTCTCTGGTCCTTGAATAACCTCGGCACGTTTGCCCTAGGAGTTACGTCTTTAGCTATAGTAACTCGTTCGATGTATCTAACATCGTAACTTGTTTGATGTATCTAACATCCATACACATATCATATTCAACATATCATCACAATATGGCATTCATAATTCATAACAATTCATTCATACAACAGTCTTACCATTCATAGCATAAAATCATAAAATCTAACTTCCTTACCTCAGGTCCAAGCTAAGAAATTTCACAACCTTTCAACGAGCCTATATCATAATCAAAACAACATTTCTTAGGTTCATAAAATTACTATTTTGCCCTTCCATACAACTCATGTGTGCATGGCCCATGCACACATAATAATAGTTACACACATGCAATTATTCTTAACTACACATAAAGCCATAAAAGAATAATGCTCATTTTACCTATTTTACCTGCACGATCTTTTTATAAAAACCACATAGTTGAATAATAACCATAATTTTGGACGTCAAAGTGGATTTGCATGTAACATGCATACGTGAGAACATTGTTTAATTGAGACGTTTTAAAAACGATAATTCTACATTTCTTACTTTTATTGTTTTAAAATTAATAGACATATAACATGCTTTATTTTTCTTAAAATTTCTAAGTTGATTAAATTCCTCAAAACATTATTTTATTTAATAAAATAATTTGATTTAGCTTAAAAATAAAATATGTGACAATTTCATTCATTAATCTCAAATTACAAAGAATTAACCAAAAACTTGGAATTAATTAAAATACCTATTTTAAATATGTTTCTTTAGAAAAGCAAATTTTAACATTGGTTAATTGTGTTACATAAATGGTGTGAGAAAATATATTTTTAAGTGTGGGAAAAATATATTTTTATTTAAATTATGTAAGACTTAGTTTTATGTAACATAAATCCATATGTAACAATTTAATAATCATTTTTAAACTTTTTAAACCAAACTTTCAGCCACTATTTAATTTCTTTAAAAATCACAAATAAATAGAATCTAAATATTTTTCTCAATCAAAATAAAGGAAAATCATAACTTATCAAAATATGCATTCGTACCATTTTAAAATACCATTTTTAAATATTACCATAACTTAGGATAATAATTTGTTCCAAAAACTCATCAAATTTATTTTAGTGAAACACTTCACATTTTCTCACAAAAATTCCACCAACTATTTTTACCTTTAAAAATCACCATATTTAATTTAAAAATTCAATAAAAATTCTGTATGAAATTATTTACACACAATATAATTTCAAAGCATAATTAAACTTCACATTAAATTTCTTAAAACATCAAAACCTTTGAAAATTTTATTTGAGCACTCAAAACTTTAATCTCATCATGAACAACATCATTTTTGTACAAAAATCAGCAAGCACATTAAATCATAAAATTTATTCCTTTCATTATATTCAAAAAATTCATGCTCAATTATGCACAATATTTCAACACAAACCCTAGCATGCTTCTAACCTCTTTATCCATTTTAATCATATCATGAGTGTACAATAATTCATCATTCGCCATAGAACTTATTCACAAGTCATGAAAAATAACCACCATTGATCTTGTGTTACATATATTCTCAATACATTATTATCATGCAATTATTCCAAAAATCACAATCATCATAACATCATACAAGATCTTGCCACAACCTATCATGTTTCTAAAATTTTCATTGACATAAAACATAGTAAAAATAACAATCATGTTTTTGCATACCCCTCTAGGCCGAAACTCATACAATAAACAAATAACCTATTCTTTTCATGTTTTTCAAATACTCATCATCACTACACATATTCTTATTACACAACCATAAAAATCAAACCCAGCAACATAAACTCATAATAAGAAAACACCCCATCAATCCATGAACATCATAACACTAGGGTTATAGATTTTATACCTCTCTTGATTGTAAAATCAAGAATACAATATGATCAACACCCAAACTTCACACCCCTTGTTCAAGCCTAGGTTTTTTTTTGTTGAAATCCATAATGAGGAGGAGAAAGAAATCCAATCACACACAACAAATAAACTAAGTCAAAATCATATAATCAAGAAAAAGAGATTGGACAACAAAAATACAAGAAAGACATACTCTAAACTTGGTTCCTCTTCTCCTTCTTCTTCTTTCTTTCTTTCTTTCTTCTTCTCCTTCTCTCTCTACACGCCAAACTCTCTCTCTCTACCTCTCTCTCTAGGTCACGGCAGCAACACAAGAATTCCCTCCTCTTCTCTTCCTTTCCCCTTTATTTCCATTCTCTCACAATGACCAAATAAAAGAAAAAAGGTAAGTTTCCTTTCTTCATTTTATTTTCTTTTTTTTTTGGTCAAGAAGAAATAACCTTCATAGAACAAACAGGCAAGAACAAAACAAGAGCAAAACTGCCCAAAAACCAGTAAACACCAAACAGCTACAACCTCAAATTACATACAAGAAAGCTTCCTTAATAAAAGCTTGATATGAGGAAGAGCCTTTCTACTATTAACATTGACTAATCTTACTTGAACTAAGGAAATAATGTCTTTAGCTATACAGTTTGCTGTTAGAGAATAACCATCATAGATGCATCTGTTTCTATTTCTCCAAATTTGGTAAACCACAGCTGCAAGGGTCATGTTAATAACCATGCTCATACCATCATTATGCCCAAAACTGAGCCTCAAGGTCCAGTCCGAGAAACTGGTGGGCCAGGCATGAAATCCAAGCCAAGAGAAAATGCAGGACAAAATTTTCCTGGACAGGCAGCACTCAAAAAACAAATGGCCATGGCTTTCCCACTGGTCTTCACAAACCGGGCAGAGAGTGCTCTCAATAGGAATGTTACACTTGGTCAAGTTGTCTCTAGTTAGGAGAAATGAGTTGACCACCATCCATAATAAAAACCTGTGTTTTGGGAGAGTAGTACGACACCAAACTGCATTTTTATAGGCTACAAGATGCTGGTTTAGGGTGCTATTATACAACTTAGATGGCTTGAAAATCCCAGAAAAACTAGCAGCCAAGACTTCGCTCTCACTGAATCTATTCCTGAGGTGGCAGAGTTTACGCCAATACCAGCTAATGTCTTGCTTCATAACATAGACCCAAAAGTTAGCCCCCTTAAGATACACATGTTGGATCCATTTAACCCAAAGAGAGTCTTGCTTAGTTGAGACAGCCCACACATACTTTGCAAGCAGTGCTCTATTCCAGCTAGCTCCATCCCTTAGCCCAAGCCCTCCTAAGCCTTAGGCATGCAAACTTGATGCCAAGAGGCTAAATGCAGCTTACTTCGAGTTCCAGAGGCCCCCCACAAAAACTGTCTACACAACTTCTCAACCTCCTTAATTATGCTTTGAGGCAAAATGAACACTGACATCCAGTAGTTTCTCAAGCCAAATAGAACAGATTGTATGAGCAGTAAACAGCCTGCATAAGAAAGGTGTTTACTAGACCAGGAAAAAAGCTTAGATCTCATCTTTTGGATTATAACTTCACAGTCCACATGCTTCCACTTGGTAGGCCGCAAAGGCACCCCAAGATAATGAAGAGGAAATGACCCTGCTGGAAGTTGAAGCACCTGCAATATCTCAGTCTTAACATCTGTCGAAACCCCTCCAAAATAGATCTGAGACTTTTTGGTATTAATAGACAGCCCAAATTCTTCACTAAATTTCCTTATAGAGTCCTTAAGAATATTAACAGCCGCACTTGAGCCCTTGCAAAACAGAATTACATCATCGGCAAAATACAAATTTATAAGTTTCAAGCTCTTACACATAGGATGAAACCGAAAGGAAGGAGATCTGGCATCCAGTTGCAAACACCTAGTCATGTATTCCATGATGAGAACAAAGAGAAGAGGGGACATCGGATCCCCTTGATGCAGACCTTTTTCCCCCTTGAAACTACTTTGCACCCGACCATTAATGAATAAGGAATAAGAAGTACTTTTGATGCAATTCATAACCCAGCCTATAAACTTCATAGGAAAACAATAGGCCTTCAAGAGGTTTTCCAAAAAATACCAATCTACCGTATCATATGCCTTGCTAAGATCAATTTTGATCGCACAGTGAGGAGATGTAAGAGCTCTACCATAATTCTTAATTAAGTCCTGAAGAATCATGATATTATGCGCAATAGATCTACCACGAACAAACGCACCTTGATTAGATTGAATGAGAAAGGGAAGCACCACTGCTAACCGAGAACATAGCAACTTAGCCATGACCTTATACAAGGTCGAGCAACACGCAATAGGTCTGTAATCGGAAGCTCTAGCTGGGTTAGTGACTTTAGGGATCAGGGATAAAGTTGTTTCATGAAGCTCCTTTGGGAACTGACCAGTAGAAAAACCATGACTAATTGCTGAGCAAATATCTTGACCAATATCCTTCCACATAGCCTTAAAGAAGCCGGAACCATAACCATCAGGACCAGGTGATTTAGTACTTGGAATACTAAACATAGGAGCTCTTATTTCCTTAACAGTGAAAGGTTTAAGAAGATAGAGTTGCTGCTCCACTGATAGCTTTGTACCAGTAGCTATACTGTTCTGGTTCATAGTCCCTATAGCCGAGCTTAAACTGCCAAGATGGTTCTGGAAATGCTCAACAAAATGGTCTGCCACCTCCTTAATATTATCTATCAGCATACCTTGCTCATTGATAAACGAGACAATGGAATTGTCAGCTTTCCTCTTTTTCATAAAAGAATGAAAGAAAGATGAATTCACATCTCCTTTGCTAATACAGTTGATTTTACTTCTCTGGACAAGGAAGCTATGATAAATATGTTCTTGATAGTAGTATTCAGAAGCTCTATCCTTGACCACTTCTTGCAACTGATAATCTTGAGGATTCTCTTGAGCTTTTAACTGGGCTGTTTGAAAAGCCTCCAGTGCCAACTGGTAACTAGAACCAACATCTCCAAAATAGTCCCTATTAAGCTTCTTAAGCTGGTGTTTCAGCCGAATTAACCTGGTAAATATTGCCTTTAAACCAGCAGCATTCACAGGGGCTCTCCAACTCTTCAAAACCAGTTGATTGAAATCAGGATGATTAGCCCAGAAATTGAAAAATCTGAACAACTTAGTCCCCATAAACTTCAAAGGGAAGTTAGAAATTAAGCAAGAGCAATGATCTGACACCATCTCCCATTGAAAAACAGCCATACACTGAGGGAACATGTCCAGCCACTCCTCATTTATAAAGGCATGATCAATTTTAGAATAGATCCTTGCTAAGCCTGCTTGGTTATTTGTCCACGTGAAAAAAAAGATCCTATGCTCTTAATAGCTTCAGTTTTAGCATTAGTTCTCCATTCAATAGGATCAGCCAATTCAGAACTAGTTATAGCACTTCCTCCAGACCTATCTCCTCCTGAAAAAGGAGCATTAAAATCCCCAAGAACCATCCAAGCTTTGACTGAACACGAAATGCGAGTTAAGTATCGCCAAAGGCTCCTTCTATTTTCCACTAAATTGAATCCATACACAAAAGAGACATAGAAAACATCCTGGTGACCAACCCAATTTACCTGACAATGAACCATCTGAGGAGAGTCTTCCAAAATACTCAAATTGGCTATCCCTTTCCGCAAGAGAATAAACAGTCTACCCTCAGTTATTGGACTAGAATAAAACTCCCAGTTAGGGAATTTATGTTCCATAAATTCATCAAGTTTATTCCCACGTAATTTGGTCTCCAATAAACCACTAACACCAATCTTATTCTTCCTAAAAACTTCTTGAACTGAACACTGTTTATTCACCCTATTCAGTCCCCTAACATTCCAACTCAAAATAGAGTAATTATCCATTAGAAGAGTTTCCATCAAGATGCCCAACCTTACTACCCTGTTCCTGCTCCTGCAGAATACCATACTGGTTCTTCTGATGATGAACCGCAGCAGCCACATTAGAGGAACTACCAGCACCATGACCCTGTCTCTGAGAGATAACTCGCCTAGGAGTTTGCCACTTCACTTCCCTATTCCGCTCCGTAACCAGACCAGAATTAGTCTTCACAGAAAGAGATAGATCACCCTCACCTTTCTCTAAAACTCCTGTATGTTTAGACCCCTCTGTTGCCTCCCCTGTAATCCTTTCCTTAGTTCCCTCTGAATTATCTTGTTTGTCCAGAGGTATCTCAACCTTAGAATGATCCTTTCGACACTCAGCCATTGTATGCCCAAAACCAGTGCAGCTCTTACATTTTGTAGGTAACCACTCATACTCTATTCCTTGCTCAACCACCTGACCATGTTCATTGATGAATTGAAAGCTACCGGGAGGATTATCAGTAATTTCCATCTCTACCAACACCCTCACAAACTGAACACGAGAACGTTCCTTGGTAAATTTATCAACTAAAAGAGGTTTGCCAATTGTGCTAACCAAAGCACTGATACACTTACTCCCCCAATATTGCAAACCAAGATCATGAAGAAGAATCCACAGCGGAATCGAACGAATCAAGCGAATCGCACTAAGATCTGCTGTCCATGGCCTCACAATGACAAGTTTCCTATCAAATTGAAGAACGCCATTCTCAAGCACATGGTCTCTTGTTGCTTCATCATTGAATTTCACCAATGTAAGCCCCAAAGTCATCCTAGAGATTTGGGCTATCCCTAGATGACCCCAAACCCTCTTGATAAAGCCTTCAAACACTGCCATTGGAGGATTTTCTCCAAGTACCATACAAACCACTGCAGAGCTCCAGTTCGCTAACTGAATCCGCACCTCTTCAACATCCACTTGAGCCAATTTCTGCCCATTTCTACAGAGAGGTTCAGTGAATTCTTGCTTCGGCTTAGAAAATGACAGCGTGCTCGAACAGAATTGTTGCCATCGAAGCTGTGAATCAGACTGGAACGCCCCTTCCGTAACTCTGTCATCTTCTTCACTCCTATCCGCCCAAGTGACATTACCCTTCTCGGCACCCAATCCATCGTCCTCCACCATAGAAGGCTGGGAGACCTTACCCTGTTGATCTATCAAACCATCCTGCAGAAACCCAGACCTAGGCACTTCCTTGCCCAGCTCAAGATCTATCGAACCATCCTGCACAAACCCAGACCTAGGCACTTCCTTGCCCTGCTCAAGATCGGCGACTGCACCTCCCTCAGAACCGAGCTCAACCTTCTGTTGAACAATCTCAGGCCAATCATCAGTGAGAATATCAGGCTTACGAATCGGCTTCTTCCGCTTCGCCATGAAAGGGAGCAACCCGACCCCTCAGCTTTTGTTTAATTTTTTTTTATTTTTTTTTATTTTCTTTTAATTCCTTTTATTTTTCTTTTATTATAAAAGATTGGAGTCAAATGGTAGTTTCCCAAAATGTCTATCCTCATCCAATTTAACTTTATTTACCTTAGAAAATAATGGGAAAACAATTATCACTCCATTTCCCTACACCACACGTCCACTTACTTGCCATATCCTTTATTTTTATTTTTATTTTTTATTTTCCTACTTATTAAAATAAACTACCCAAAAATATCAATAAATGACAATTATAAAATGTGTAGAAAATCCACACATATGCACCCTATTACCATATACTAGCACACACTAAAACACTAGGGTGCATCACTATCTACCATGCACCTTAGTGCATTCAACCATAACTCACATAATTACCTCAATTGTCACACTTATTTAAAATATAACACTAATAGTAAAATAAACATGTTACACCATTATTCACTTATTAAATTAATTAACCAAACAAACAATTAACAAATTTAAAAAGATTATACCAAACAATTCTAACAATTAAATAAAATAACAAACAACAACTAAATAAAATAAACAACATTTAAATAAAACAATTCATCACACTTAACATTAAAATAAAATAAATCACAAAATTTAAATAATCTACAAAGAATGTAAGGGGTTTTTCATTTCTGTCATCAGGAAAATGAGCCCACCTTCCTAACTGACACCACCCATGTATCGAATGTGGGGAGGTAATTCCAAGAGTACTTCCTCACGACCGACATGGTCGCGCATAATCTGGCCTTCACGCAAGGAGATAAAACCTTCGTACCACTGATTGTTAATATTTAGTTAGTGTTTCCTTCACTTTTTCTTAGACTTTTAATGCCTTTCAAGCCCATGGCTGCGACCAGACCCAACTCAGACATGGAGTTGAGATCAGCCCTCTTGGCCAGCATGACTGACGCAGAAAAAAGCATCAAACATCTGGTCACAAAGGCTAACCTTAGGCTGTTTGGCCTTTTAGCCCCTCATTAGAACATGAGGGAGTCGACAGCGGGGAGTGCTACTGGCGGAGAAGTTCCCGAGGAGCACCCAGACGTGGAACAACCTCCGAGGAGGAGGGCCACCAGAGTGACAATCAGGAAACCTTCCAGTACCCCGCGGACTGCTGCTCCCCTTGTCCCAAAGGGAAAAGGGAAAAAGAAAGCTACCGAACGCCTCGAACCCCTCAACGAATCTTCAGACGAGAACGATACTGATCTCTCGCTCTTAGATAGCTTGCCAATTCCCTGTCACTTATTTTACGGGGACGACAATTTTAAGTACGCTCCAAATTTAGATTCATCCTTCTTCATGCCAGAGGCTTGAGAAAGCCAATGCCAGAAATTTGGAGAGGTACAAGAATGCCACACTCTAATGCTTCTACGATTTCTGGAAGCACAACCAGGGTCCCAACTTTAATTACCTTCTTGAGAATGCAAGAAACGCCGAGCTCGCTCACTGTGCTGCTTGACTGGCAGAGGAAGAAAGAGTGAGGATTCTTGCTTCCCCTGAGATCTCGTTGGCCACTGGAATGGACGGAGGAGAAGCTGAAGAAGTGGTCAACCAGGATGCTCCCCAAGATCCTCCAGTCTCTTAGTCTTTTTCTTTTATTATTTCAAGTATTTGATCTACGGGTCGTAGTGTAAAGACATTGATTTTTTATTGCTGCATGGGCAGCCTTTAATTTTATTTGAACAATTACATCCGAGCAGCAACTGCTCGCGGTGTAAAAGGATACATTTTGATATTATAATATATTTGCATCTTATTATAACATTTGTTCGCATGACTGAACTTAGCATAGCACTTTGGTTTGATTTAACAAAATAAGAAAATTTTAAAAAATACTCTAAGTACCCTAGCATGCTTTCACTTATTTTTCTCATGTGTTTACATACCTTTTAATGATATGCTTTGCTTACTTGTACATTTTATGCCCACCAAGTGATCGAGGAGCTTTAGGTCCTTGGTCACTTGCCTTGACCAGAACCTGTTCGAACATTACTGCTCGTAGCAATATGATTAGAATTATAATACAGAAAAACAACACACGTAATGAGCAAATACTTGTAATAAATACAATAATTGGCAAGAAATGACTGGCTGCGCACAGTCCCTTTTATTTCTCATAATAAATGGACTAAACATGTCTGTACGAGTGATCAATAAGATCTTACACTTATAAGCGATCAGTCACATAAAATGACCAACCTTTTTTCAAAACTTGTAAAAAGTAAAATTAATACAGGCCAATTCTTTAAGAAGAATTTTTTATTGGTAATACTTGCGCAGGTGTTCTCCATTCCAATAGCGAGGAACGAGATCTCCATTTAAGCGTGCAAGTTTATAAGTGCCTGGGCGAAGGACTCATCAATCTGGTATGGCCCTTCCAAATTAGGTCTGAGTACTCCAGCAGCTTGGTCGCGGGTGTTTAGAAAAACTCTTCGGAGTACAAGATCTCCAACATTGAACTTTCTTTCTGGCACTTTAGAGTTGAAATCCCGGGCGACCTTCTGCTGGTACGCAGCTACTCGTAGTTGGGCTTGTTCACGCTTTTCCTCAACCAGGTCTAGGGACTTCATTAATAGTTGGCTATTAGAGTCTTGGTCGTATGTTAATCTGTGATGCGAGGGTGGATCCAACTCGACAGGAAACATAGCTTCATACCCGTATGCCAATGAAAACGGGGTATGACCTGTTGCTGTTTGGTGGGAAGTTGTGTACGACCAGAGCACTTCAGGCAATTGTTCTGGCCACTCTCCCTTAGCTTCTTCTAGCCTTTTCTTCAGTGTATCCTTCAGCGTTTTGTTAACTGCTTCGACCTGCCAATTTGCTTGGGGATGAGCAACTGAAGAAAAGCTTTTGATAATACCATGCCGTTTGCAGAAGTCCGTGAATAGATCACTGTCAAATTAGGTGCCGTTATCCGAGACGATCTGCCTTGGCAATCCATATCAACAAATGATGTTCTTGACTATGAAGTCAAGCACTTTCTTGGTCGTTATGGTTGCGAGTGGCTCAGCCTCAGCCTATTTGGTGAAGTAATCAACGAAAACCACTACATACTTTACACCACCTTTCCCTGTAGGCAAAGATCCGATTAGATCTATTCCCCAAACTGCGAAGGGCCATGGACTCTGCATTTGCTTTAACTCATTGGGGGCTGCTCGTGGGATTTTGGAAAATCTCTTACACTTGTCACACCACCGCATGAACTCCATTGAGTCTTCATTCATGGTTGGCAAGAAATATTCTTGCCTTAGGATCTTTTTTGACAAACTTTACCCCCCAGCGTGGTCGCCGCAAAAACCTTCGTGCACCTCTTTCATCAACTCTTTGGCTTTCTCCTTTGTAATACATCTGAGGAGTGGCAGTGAGTATCCCCTTCGGTACAGGATTTCATTGACCAGGATATACCTAGCCGCTTGCCGCTGAAGGGTCCTGGCTTTGTTTCTTTCCGCTGGTAGCACGCCGCTTGATAGATACTCTACATATGGTGCCATCCACATATCCGCCATCTGGATCACCAGAGTGGTTTCTGCCGCTTGGATCCTTGGTGTCGATAGTCGTTCGACTGGAACTATGTTCAGAGTATCAGCATCCTTTGCACTTGCCAATTTTTCCAAACCGTCCGCGTTGGAATTCTAATCGTGTGGTACCTGCTGGAGACTGTATTTGTCGAACTGGGCTAATAGATCCTTTGTTTTGTTCAAATAAGCAACCATCTTCAAACCTCACGCCTGGTACTCTCCCAGGACCTGATTCACCATCAGCTGAGAATCACTATAGATGTCAAGCACTTTTATGTTCATATCCTTGGCTAATTGCAATCCAGCGAGTAGTGCTTCATACTCGGCTTCATTGTTAGAAGCAGCGAAGTCAAATCTGATTGCACAGTGAAATCGATGCCGTTCTGGCGTTATCAATATCACTCCTGCTCCTGCATGGGATTCGTTGGATGAACCGTCTGTGAACAATTTCCACGTGGGAGATTGGATTTGACATTCAGGTTCGCTGGGCTCTTCAGTTTTCTCACCATTCATAAGTTCTATGAATTCCGCGATGAAGTCAGCCAAGGCTTGCCCTTTATCGCTGTTCGCGGCAAGTAAGATATGTCGAACTGCCCGAGTTCGACTGCCCACTTTACCAATCTACCCACAGCCTCTGGCTTTTGTAGGACTTGTCGAAGAGGCTGGTCGGTCAAGACCGTAATTGGATGAGCTTGGAAGTAAGGCCGTAGCTTCCTAGAGGCCAAAACTAGGCAGTAGGCTAGCTTCTCGATGGGCGGGTACCGCTGCTCTACTCCAATCAGACTTTTGCTTACGTAGTATACAACCTTATGCACGCCTTCTTCTTCTCTTACTAAAATAGCACTAGCAGCATATTCCGTGATTGCCAGGTAGATGAACAGAGTTTCTTCATCGACTAACTTTGATAGGATGGGTGGTTGCGCCATATGTGTTTTTAGTGCATGAAAGGCCTGTTCGCACTCATCTGTCCATTCAAATTTCTTATTGCCTCTTAGTAGATTGAAAAACGGAACACACTTATCTATCGATTTCGAAATGAATCTACTGAGAGCAGCAATCCTCCTGGTCAGGGCTTTTATTTTCATGGGATTGGCTTCAATTCCTCTTGAGCTAACTATAAATCCCAAGAACTTCCCTGATCCTACTCCGAAGGAGCATTTAAGGGGATTTAACTTCATCCAATATTTATTCAGGACGTTGAAGCATTCCTGCTAATCCCTTACATTCCCTTCTGCTTTCTTCGACTTGACCAGCATGTCATCGACGTAGACCTCCATGTTTGTGCCGATCAGCTCCTTGAACATGTGGTTGACGAGTCTCTGGTAAGTCGCACCAGCGTTTCTCAAACCGAAGTGCATCACCTTGTAACAGTAGAGCCCTGTATCAGTCTGAAAGCTATTGTGATCCTCATCAGGGGGATGCATAATGATTTGATTATACTCGGAGTATGCATCCATGAATGAGAGGATCTCATGCCCTGCAGTTGCATCGACCAACTGGTCGATCCTTGGGAGTGGGAAACAATCTTTGGGGAAAGCTTTATTTAGGTCTGTAAAAGCCACGCACGTACACCACTTGCCATTTGGCTTGAGCACTAGTACGGGATTAGAGACCCACGATGGATAAAATTCCACCCTGATGAACCCATTCTCCTTTAGCTTCTCGACTTCCTCTTTCAAGGCCTTTGATCTATCTTTGTTGAGCAGCCTTCTTTTTTGCTGCACTGGTGGAAAGCTTTTGTCGATGTTCAGGACATGGCTGATGACTGCAGGATCTATCCCGGCCATGTCTTTGTGCGACCAGGCAAAGACCTCTTGGTTCCTCCTTAAGAACTCCACCAGTGCTTGTTTTGTTGTTGTCTCTAAGTTTTTATCGACTTTCACAACTCTGGTCGGATTTTCCTCATCGAGTTGCACATCTTCAAGGTCCTCGATGGGCAACACCCTATTTGGTGAGATTATCACCCGAGTGGGCCTGAACATCAATCGCCATTTGCAACTTCTTTCCGGTGGCATCTCTCGATACACCCTTCTTTGCCTTGGTGATTGAGGTATTGTAGCACTCCCTCGCTTCCCTCTGGTTTCCCAACAATCATCCTATCCCTGCGTCCGTCAGGAATTTCTTAGGGAGGTGCCATATAGAGGTGACGGCTCGTAGGTCAACCAAAATTGGCCTCCCTATCACAGCGTTGTACGCCGAAGGACAATCAACTACTATAAAAGTAGTGAGTAATGTCCTATTAGCAGGTGTAGTGCCTGCTGTGACTGGGAGTCTAATCGTCCCTGTTGGGGCGAGCCCTTCTCAAGAAAAACCATAAATGGTTTGGTTGCATGGTTCAAGGTCTTTCACTGACAACTTCATCCTTTCCAGTGAAGACTTGTATAGGATGTTGACCGAACTTCTTGTATCAACCAACACCCTTTTCACCATCATGTTTGCAATCTGTACGTCCACGACCGGCGAATCAGAGTGTGGGAATCGCACGTGCTGGGCATCATCGTTAGCGAAGGTGATCAGTTTCTCTTCTGTTTGGGCCATTTTTGGTGCTCGATCCTCAACACTCATCATCTCGATGTCCTGGTTGTGGCGCAGGGTTCGAGCATATCGTTCCCTTGCTTTCCCACTATCTCCTGCAAGATGTGGGACTCCGCAGATGGTGAGTAGGATACCTGCCACAGGAGCTGGCTGTAAAGGTGGCGAGCGTTGGCGTGCAGGCGCCGACTCGTTGCCACCTTGAGCCTCTCACTGAGAACCTCCCGCGGCTCGCACAAATTTTCTTCAATGTCCCTGGCTTATCAGGAACTCAATTTCGTCCTTCAGCTGGTTACATTCATTAGTGTCGTGCTCGTAATCATTGTGAAAATGACAGAACTTCGTGGTATCTCTCTTGGAGATATCTTTCCTTATGGGTGTGGGTCGTTTGTAGGGCACGCTTGAGCTGGTCGCCTGGTAGACCTTAACTCGGCTTTCAACAAGGGCAGTGTAGTTGGTGAATCTCGGTTCATACCGATTACCTTTGGGGCGTTTATTCTCGGAGGTCGAGGGTTTGTTGTTCGCCTAGTTCCCACCATTTCTACCATTGCCATTCCTGTTGCCTTTGTCATTGCCATTGGCTTTTTTGAACCCATTGGCGGCTTTGGCGGGTTCTTCCTTGGGCCCCTTGTCTTTTGTTGGCGATTTCCCTTCGTTGGAAATCGTGTCCTTGAGCTTGATGTACCGATCAACTCGATCTAAGAATTCTTGGGTGCTTCTTAACCCATTCTTTCTGAGGCTGCTTCAGAGGGGTGAATTGCGTCTAACCCCAGCAGTTAGGGCCATCATCTTACCTTCATCGCCCACAGTCTTAGCTCCAACTGTAGCTCGCATGAAGCATTGAACATTTTCCTTCAAGGGCTCCCCCTCTTTCTGGCGTATCTCAACCAGTTAGTTCGCCTCAGTGGGGTGCACACGACCAGCACAGAACTGTCCATAAAACTCCTTTACGACCATTTCCCATGATACTATACTTGTAGGAGGGAACTTCAAGAACCACTCCTGGGCAGTGTCAGACAGTGTTGCCGGGAAGATGCGGCAGCGGGCATCTTCTAACACCTTTTCATTATCCATTTGTATCTCAAACTTATTAATGTGAGATACCAGGTCTCCATACCCGTCGAAATTTGGCAGTGTTGGCATCTTGAACTTACTAGGGGTTTCAGCCACAGCAATCCTCTGTACGAAGGGGGTGCCTCTCCTCCGATCGTACTCAATGTGGGATGTTCTCCTCCCAACCAGCTACTACACTATCTGGTTCAGGGCATCAATCTGAGCCTGAACAGCTTCAGGGATTGCTAGGGCCTCTGGTGCCCGGGGAATGTACTCATCGTGCCTTTCTCAGCGGTCGTTAAGTACGTCCCTCAAATCATCGTCTCTTCGTCGCTGCTCGCTGGCTCCGAGCCGACTAAAGACGTTATTCTGCCTGGGCTGCCCCCCAGCGTTATGACCTGCTGGTCAGTCTTCTCTAGGTGGGGGGCTCATGCCTCCACCTCTTTATTCATTCCTCCGACTAGCATTTCCTCTGCCAGAGTCGGCTTCATTATAGCTGTGGCCATCTCTGAATCGAGGTTGACTATGGTGCGACTGGCTATTCACTTTTTTGCCTCCTTTGGTTGGCATTTCCCGAGCGTTAGGGGGAGGCCTACGCTGGTTAGTGGGTCCCCGTGCATTGTCATGTCGTGGGGGGCCCCTGACCGTAAAGCCTGTCTCTGAGTTCCTCCTGTTGGCAAAAGGACGCTGCCACCTGCTCGGTGGATGTGGCTCTTCATCCCCTGAGCGTCTAGGGCTACGGGGCGGTTGGCTGGCCCTATTCTGCCTCGGGCGCTGGGGATTGCCTCGACCAGCCTGAGATGGAGACTGCTAGTCAGGATCCCTCGGTGGGACATCATCCTGAGCCATAGGTGCCTTCTTCGGCCTTTGAGGGCTTACTGGCTAGAGCGAAGGACTAGGGTTGGGACCCCTTTGAGGTGGTTCGTTTGGTGGCTGATCTGGCTGGGAGGTTGACGCAGCCTAATTCCTAGCCAGCTAGATGGCTGCTTCAAGGGCGGCAATAGCATCCCTCTGTCGACGGTCCATCTCATCCTGCCGCTTGCTCAGCTCTTGACGCTGGCGCTATATTTCTCTTTGTTGCGACGCCATTATCTCGGCAGCATTTTCTTGAGTGGCCCTCAGATTGGCCAACTCATCCTGCAACAACCCCAGTGTTGCCTTCAGGGTCTCAGAATCTAACTCCTCCTCATCAAACTCCAAATGCAGTTCGTCCTTAGCCACATTTGGGGGAGGAGGCTGGGATGATGCAGCGCCAGCGGCCTGTCCGATCTTCTTGGATGTTTTTTCCATTAGATTCTTTTACAAGCTCTCAATGAAAGCACCAGAATATTGACCCTCAAATTAGCCAACGATGCGAAGTCAAATATACGCTAGGAAAATACAATCTAATGGAAAGTAAAGAGCACCAAAAATTATAGTGGTTCGGCCCCAAAGATTGGTAATGACCTACGTCCACTTAATACTATTATTAATGTTGAGCTTCAAAGGTGTGATCAAAGAACTAGGGTTCTTGAGTTTCACGAACCTTCGAAGGAGAAACAATACAGACGATGGATAATAGCAATACAATTCTCTTTTTTTAAGATCAGAAAAGAGGATTCGGAAAAAGATCCCCCCTTGAGTTATTTCTTGTATATTTATAGGCTCAGGGAGGGTTACATGAGTCAATTAATCATATCTTTCCTTAATAAACGGATATTCAGGTTATAATGAAGAGATATTGTTGGCTATCATTACAACTATACAAATTTATACATAAATAAATGGAGTATACGACTAGGCTGGTTGTATATAAAACTTGAACCTCGCATATGGAAGTATCTCTGGTCGATAGGCGAGCAACATTTCTACCACGTGTCAGCCACGTGTTGAAAATTCTTACCACGTCATCCACAGCTGTTTTTTGGATAAACAAAATGTATAAAAAATTAAAACTTAATTACAAATAAAAACTATTTTATATATGACTTTTTAAAAAATATTTCAAACAAAAATTAGCAATATGAGATTCTCATACTTATTGAAATGTGTTATTAAAAAGTCATATTTTTTAAAATCTTTCCAAAATTATTACTATAATAAAATGGTCAAAATATACACATATGCACGTGCAGAATTGACTTAAATAAATGACTTCTATGAGAAAATTAATCCCATGTACTATAACTAAAGTTATTGTAGCAATATTTTTTTAAAAAAACATTAATAAA
Organism: Humulus lupulus; assembly: GCF_963169125.1. Classification (NCBI taxonomy): domain Eukaryota; kingdom Viridiplantae; phylum Streptophyta; class Magnoliopsida; order Rosales; family Cannabaceae; genus Humulus; species Humulus lupulus. Next base: position 137,371,487 of record NC_084798.1, on the reverse strand, counting down.
ATAATAAAACAAAAATATAATGTTATAGAAAAATCTAAAAATAAAATGTAACTTTATTTAAAAAAAAGTTATGCTAATAATAATAATAATAAAATTTGGGAGTTAAAAAAATAAAATATTAAGGCATTTTAAGATTTATTTGAAAAGCAAAACATTTAGGGATTTTTTATTTATACGATTATTATAAATTATCTATTTAAAAATACGATACATATAATATTCATTTAATTATATGGTTTATATAAAACATCAAGTTATTTTTTGCAATAGTACGTTGTGCTCTAAGAACCATTCTAACAAAAAATCTGGAGTTATCTTCTCCTCTAGATTCGGCGACAGACATTGCCGGAACAGCTAACCTTTGTGAAGCAACCAAAAAACAATCCCAACAAATCCAAAAAAAAAAAAACTACCAAACGAATTTTGAAATCGCACAAATCCAACCTCTGTTGCTAAAGGTGTGACAATCTTTGCAACCATTCAATGGGTAATCTTAAATTTAATATTATTTCAAATTTTTTTCTTCCTTTTCAACTGTGATTTACATTTAAGAATCTCTACAACCATTCAATTTTTGATATCAGATTCACTAGAAAAATATTCAGCCATGCTTGACTAGCCAAATTTAGGAGTTGTTGTAGTTCATTGATTGGTACTATATTTGCTAATTTCGACTTGGTGGTCACTTAATAGGAAGAGGATAGGACAACCAAAAAATGCCAAGTTCTTAGAGTGCTTGAAATGAGGTAAATCTGATTTTGTTTTTATCAAATGTAAGATAAAATGTATAAAATTCCCTTATTTTTTTCTGTCTAGTTGAGGAAATGAAATGAAAAATTGGTTGTAGGTATGAGCAAAATAATAGTATAACATGATTATAGTGTCATTCGGTAGAAATTCAGCAACTCAAATCAATAGATTCCCTTTAATTTGATAATGTGACTTGATTTTAGAGATAATTTTATTTAAAAGTTTGTAGGTTTTACTTGTGGGTTGCATTATGTTAGATAGTTATATTAGCTTCTTTGTTTTGATCAATTGCAAGTTTATGATGCTCTGTTCTTCTTTTTTGTCAATTTGTTTCCCATTTTAGTTTTATTTAGTCGATAATGGATGTTTATAATTTTGTGGTGAATTGTAACCAATTCAAATAAAGTTTTAGCAAAAGGTAAGTTGCATATGATGAGATTATTGTAAGTTCGTTTATGTTTATAAGTAGTTTATTTATTATATAATCTTAAGGTTTATTTTTCAATTATACAGTTCCACTTTCATAAGGTGACAACATAATGTGAGATTTGTTTTAAACAAAAAATTATTCTCATTATATCCAAATCATCAAATCTAATCACACTCCTCCAATCATGTCAAATCCAATTGAAAATTAAAAAATCCAGCAAAGTTAGGTGGCCTTAAGTCTCCTTCAACAAATGTTTATATAAGTTGTTTTTACTAGCACGGAGAATATTCTTGCAACCAATCATTCAAATATATTGTAACGCTCTACCTCCTTAGAGCCATTACTAAGTGAGTTTAAAACGTGCAATTAACTCGCTTATCGAGGTTTTAGGTTAAAAGTGTAGCTAAACTGTAATAAAAATCATATAATTTGAAAATGTAATTATTCATTGAAATTATAAAGCGTTATACATTTGGGATCCCAAAATACTGTTTAGAAATATTTACAACTCAATATATAATTAGAGTCGACTAGACGACAAAATTAGGTTTAATGCAAAACATCTCCCAAAAGAAATACCCCTGGCCATGACAGCCAGGTAGGCTGAACATGTACACGCCACTTCACGCTCTCCGTACTCATGGTTGATCGACATTTCCCTTGCCCTTACCTGCACCATAGAACACCCGTGAGCCAAAGCCCATCAAGATAACTCCACACAAGCAATCAACATATGCATAACTATCAATCAGCATATAACAGAGCTGCCAATAGGCTAAACACATAACGGCCATGCCGCCCCAGGAACTTTACCAGGCCCTAGGTTCGCGGTCTACACCGGGAGGATGTCCCAGGCTTCCGAGAAGGGTCTCACCCTAGCGAATTTCACTCCGCATGCTTAACACCGCTCCTGGCCCCTTGCCGTACTCAGCCTTCCCGTTCTCAGCCTTCGTCGTTCCCGGCCCTTTCCGTTCTCGGCCTTCGCCGTTCCCGGCCCTTGCCGTACATTTACATATATGCAATACATAGCATAAAGTTAACAAATACAAACATAATTAATAGGGCTATGCCCTGCAACACAATCACATAGGGTCTTGCACTGCAATACAAACTATAGGGCCACGCCCTACTCTACGGGTACAACAGTTTTCTTACCTGTGTCCCAAGCTTCCCGAGCTCAGATATCCCGAGCACAGTTCTCTAGTCCGAGCCTCGCTGAAAACCTAGTGACATCGTATCAACAACATCCATCCATCATGTTATAATCCATTAAATAACTTTGGGTTATAATTCTAGTCTCAAGGACCTTGAATTCTATCTATCTATGCAATAAAATCCATCCCGAGCCTTAACTTTTTAATTAGCCTAAAACCTTCTTGGGGTCCAAAAGCCCTCTAAGCGCCGCAGCCCCAAGGCCTTATGCCACGACCCACCTCAACCAGAAACCTAGCCCCCCATTTTAGCCTATGCGTGTCGCGGCCCAACCTATAGGGCACCGTAGCCCGCCCTTCTTCCTGGGCTCTTAACCGTTCTAGAGGGTCGCGACTCACCAAGAACAATGTCGCTACCGGACCCTTCGAACCTAGAAAAATCCCCCATTTTCACAACTAAAACTAAGCAAATTTACCCCAAAATCAATTTAACCACTCAATTTAATCACCACAAAAGTTCTAGAATAGTCCCAGCAACACAACCTAACAAAAAGCTAGCTTAAAAACCTCATAAAATCCAAAATTTAATCTTCAACTTCAAAGACTCAAGAAAGGTAAAAACTCAGCCAATAATTACAGAATCCAATGGCTAAAACGACAGTTCAAAGCTTACCTCAACCTCTGCTTGAATCCACAAGTCGAAACAGAGCAAATCCCCAAGTTTAGAGCCCAAATTCCTTGATTAATCTTCAATGTTTCCCTTGGTAAGGTTTAGAGAAAATAAGAGATAGAGGAAATGGAGATAGGGTTAGTTGCCAAGTTTCTGAGTGTTTCCTAAGTTTTGTTTTACTTATCCTAGGTCACTTAAGTTACCTCTAAGGCTTGGGGTACCAAAAACGTCCCCGAGGGTAAAATGGTAAATCTCCTCAATATTCCCTCCTAAACGTCCTAACTTCAAATATATCTCCAATTATTTATTTTCATAATCCGATAATCCAATAAAATGTCTAATGCCCAAAATAACCCTCGACTCACCCCGAGTCGAGTTTCGGGTCCCGTTGTGACTTCTTAGCTAAACCGCTCCCTAGGACTGTCTGAGACCATGCATCTCAAATATATCACCACTCACACGTGGTGACAATCAAAATATACACAAATATTGCATTTATGCCCTCAACGGGCTAAAATTACAAACATGCCCCTAATAACCAAATGGGGCCCACATGCATATTTAATTCAACTAAATATGCATTTCTAATCACATACTCATCAAATTCACACATTAATATTATAAATCACTTATTTCCCTCCAGGCACGCTATTCAAGGCCCTAAGCCCTATTAGCAAATTCGGGACGCTACAACTATCCCCTCCTTACAGAAATTTCGTCCTCAAAATTACTTGAATAACTCGGGATACCGCTTCAGCATATCCGATTCAAGTTCCCACGTCGCTTCCTCAACCTTGCTGTTCCTCCACAACACTTTCACCAAGAGGATGGTCTTGCTCCGTAAGACTTTATCCTTTCGGTCAAGAACCTGAACCGACTTCTCCTCATAGGACAAATGCTGGTCCGGGTCCAAGTTTTCATAACTGAGTACATGTGTAGAATTTTATAAGTACTTCCGGAGCATAGACACATGAAAAACATCATGAACCCTTGATAGAGCTGGAGGCATCGCCAATCTGTAAGCTACCTCTCCAACCCGTTCCAGAATCTCAAAGGGGCCAACAAACCTAGGGCTAAGCTTGCCCCGAACACCAAACCGTTTCACTCCTCTCAAAGGTGAAACCCTAAGGAACACATGGTCACCGACTTGAAACTCTACGCTCCTACGTTTCAAGTCTGAATAACTCTTCTAGCGACTCTGAGAGGCGAGCATTCAAGCTCTAATCTTTTCAATTGCCTCATTGGTCCTTTGAACCATCTCAGGACCCAAGTATCTCCTCGCACCCGTCTCATCCCAATGGATAGGTTATCTACGCTTCCTCCCATATAGCATCTCATACGGAGTTACTACGATAGTCGCCTGATAACTGTTGTTATACAGAAACTCAATCAAAGGGAGATACTTACTCCAAGATCCCCCAAAATCCAGCACACAAGCTCGTAGCATATCTTCTAGTATTTGAATCATCCTCTCAGACTGTCCATCCATCTGAGGATGATAAGCGGTACTAAACCGAAATTGCGTGCCCATAGCCTTCTGCAGACTCTCCCAAAACTTGGAGGTGAAGGTGGGGTCCCTATTGGATACTATCGACATCAGTGCCCCATGAGGTCAAACAATTTCCTTCACATACAGCTCGGCATACTACTCCATAGTATAAGTCGTTCTGACAGGTAAAAAGTGGGTGGACTTGGTATACCTATTCAAAATCACCCATACTGAATCATGCTATCCCACGGTCTTTGGCAAACCATCCACGGAGTCCATGGTGGTATCCTCCCACTTCCACTCTCGAATCCCTAGAGGTTACAATAACCCCGCTAGCCTCTGGTGTTCAGCCTTTACCTACTGACAAGTTAAACACTTGGCCACATAATCCACCACGTCCCTCTTCATTCCCGACCACTAATACAAAGCTCTCAAATCGTGGTACATCTTCATCGTACCTGGATGTAAAGAATAGAGAGTGGTATGAGATTCATCCAAGATCTCTCACTGGATATCCAAATCCATTGGAACACAGATTCGACCTTTGTATTTCAGTAATCCCATCTCTGAGATAGAAAATTCCTTAGCCGCTCCGACTAGGGATCCTTCCCCTAGGGATCCATCCCCTGCGCCTCCTTGATCCTCTCAAGGAGTGTAGATTGAAAAGTGATGTTTGCTAACTGACCAACCAACAACTCTATACCCGCTCTAGCCATTTCCTCAGCTAACTTATCAGATATATGCCTCGAACTGAACAGTTGTCCTCGGCCCTTCTGACTCAATGCATCAGCCACTACATTAGTCGTCCCAGGATGGTATAGGATATCACAATTATAATCCTTTACCAATTCTAGCCACCGTCTCTGGCGCATATTCAGATCCTTCTGAGTAAAGAAGTACTTCAAACTCTTATGGTAAGTGTATATCTCGCAATTCTCACCATATAGATAATTTCTCCAAACCTTGAGTGCAAATACCACCGCTGCCAACTCCAGATCATCCGTGGGATATCTCTGTTCATACTTGTTGACCCTCAATTTGGCCAACAACACGGAGTCCGAATTTCAACAAGAAATGAGATGATAGTCAAGAATGGAATCAAATGGTAAAGATATGACACTAATGCATTATAGTGGTTCGGCCCCCATGAATGGTAATGACCTGCGTCCACTTAGTGCTATTATTGACGTTGAATCCTAATGTCGTGGTCGAAGAACTAGGGTTCTTGAGTTTCACAAGCCTTAGGAGAATTACAACAAAATTGTGGATTATCACACTGACGCTCTTCCTCTCAGTATTTAGAAAAAAGATTCAAAAGTCCCTTCCTTGAGCCCTCTTCTTATTATTTATAGGCTCAAGGGGGTTACATGGGCCAATGGGCCTTAATTATCCTTAATATAAGCGTATCAAGGTAATAAAGAAGTAATAATAAATGTAGTTATTACAAGATTACATATCTTTAAAGGAAATAAACTGAAACATGCGACCAGATTGGTCGTATCTAACCACAAGATCTGATAGTGTACGGAACACATGGTCGAGCTGGATTCTTTCATTTGAAACCGTCACGTTTCAGACATTTCAGACATGTGCAAGGAAAGTTTGCCACGTCATCAGAAGCCAATTTTGGGTAAACTTTTTCCCCCCAAGTTTATTTTACTGCGACCAGCATAAAGTAAACTTAGGTGTCTGACCTTTCATATGCTCCATAAAACCTGTCAGAGCCATCATGCCTCTTCGAAAAAAGTAACCAATCATGTCCAATCAAGTCTTTTCGGTTTCCCAAAATTTTTTCTGGCGGCTATTACATTTCCCCATGCTTTGAAAAAATAAATTCCATTATTACCTCTTTTACAGTGCCACGATCAATATAAATAATCCCCCAAGTTCATTTTTTACCTTTTACTTTTTACATTCTCCTCAAGAACACTGAAGACTAGAGCCAAACGAACCCAGAAATTTTCATCGCTAATCCAAGGAACTTCTGCTTAGACATTTGAAACACTCGTGTTCATACTCTAATTTTTATTCAAGTAAGTTTATCAATGTCTTCAGTCTTTTAAGATGCCGTGCAAAACTATTTTTTACCTGTTTCGTATCCTGGGTTCTTGAAAAATAATTGCTTTAGTGTAGACGATTATACTGATCTGTGTTTCATATGGTAGGAAAGAGACACTTTGCTGGGGTTAGGAATCAGTTTGGTAGTTAGGATTTTTAGCTTAGGGCGTGAAATGGAAATAAAAATTCGATTTCTAAGCTGGTAGAAAAAATTGGGTTTTTCCCGCCCTTTTAGAGTCACAAAGTTTTTCCTGAAAAACTTTTCACTTCTGCTTTTTAATCCATTTTCCAAACTTTTCGCTTGAAATAGAGTGTTTTTTGTCGGAATGCTGCTGGTCATATAAAAGCTTAACTTTTATACACGAGCAGTGTTATTCCAACTTTTAAACACAAGTTTTTTAGGCCATAGATTCAGTCAGAAATAGGGAATTTTTTTCATATATTATTTTATCGTGAATGATACAATGTATACACATATAAGAAGTTGCCCTAAAACAATACAATAATATTCTACTTTAATGTCAAATTACCCTATTTAACAACTTTCCTACAATAAATAAAATCAGCAAACAAATCAGCTATTTTACAGCTTTAAACAATCATTCTAAAATTAGAAAACTTCATAAAATAGTTTGATTTTCTCCAACACGCCCCCTCAAGCTGGTGTAAAGATGTCTTCCATAGCCAGCTTACTACTGAGAAAATCAAACTTCTTTTTGAATAATCCCTTCGTAAAAATGTCTGCTACTTGCTCTTCGGTTGGAACATAAATCATGCAAATCAGGCCTTCCTCTATCTTTTCTTTGATGAAATGTTTATCCACTTCTACATACTTTGTACGGTCATGCAGAACAGGATTATGTGCAATCGAGATAGCAGCCTTGTTACCATTGTAAAGTTTCATAGGGGATGCTTGAGATACCTTCAACTCTTCAGGTAACCTTCTTATCCATAATATCTCACACATACCATGAGCAACAACTCTAAACTCAGCCTCAGCACTACTTCTGGCAACTGCATTCTGTTTTTTACTCCGCCATGTGACTAAGTTACCTCTAGCGAATGAACAATAACCTGAGGTAGATATTCTATCAACTATACTCTCAGCCCAATCTGCATCTGTATAGGCTTCAATTTGTAAATGGCCTCTTGAATTAAACATGAGTCCTTTTCCAGGTGTTCCTTTTAGATACCTTAAGATTCTGTAGATTGCTTCAAAGTGTTTAGGTCTAGGTTCATGCATGAACTGACTCACCATACTCACTAAGAATGATATATCTGGTCGTGTGTGATAGATAAATTAGTCTCCCTACTAAACGTTGATAACGTTCCCGATACTTCACATTCTCAGCTTGTGTGGGTTGCAATTTGACATTTGGTTCAATGGGTGTTTCAACAGGTTTACACTCTAGCATACCAGTCTCTTTAAGCAGATCAAGAACATAATTACGTTGATTAACAAAGATTCCTTCCTTGGACCTAGCAAATTCCATTCCAAGAAAGTATTTTAAAGTACCCAAGTCTTTGATCTCAAACTCTTGAGAAAGTCTCTTTTTCAACTCATCAAGTTCATTATGATCATCTCCAGTTAAAACAATATCACCCACATACAATATTAAGATAGCTTCCTTTCCTTCCTTTGAATGTTTATAGAACATGGTGTGATCTGCTTGACTCTGAGTATATCCATGGCGCCTCAACACTCTACCAAAGCGCTCAAATCAGGCTCCAGGAGACTGCTTAAGCCCATACAAGGACTTTTTAAGTTTGCAAACTCTCCCAAAGCTAACACCTTTTTCAAAACCAAGGGGAGGACTCATAAACACTTCTTTTTCTAGATCCCCATTAAGAAAAGCATTTTTAACATCTAATTGGTATAAAGGCCAACTAGAATTAACAACAAGAGAATGTAAAACCTGAATGGAATTTATTTTTGCAAACGGAGCAAAAGTTTCTTGATAATCAATTCCGTAGGTTTGAGTAAACCCTTTTGCGACAAGCCTAGCCTTATACCTTTCAAGACTCCAATCAGGTTTGATTTTTATTGTAAAAACCCATTTGCACCCAACAATCTTTGTCCCCTTCATTACTCTTACAATCTCCCAAGTACAATTTTTAATCAAGGCATTCATTTCCTCCATAACTGCCAAATTCCAATTCAGATCATCCAATGCTTCCTGTATATTTCTAGGCTTAACAAGTTCTGAAATATTCACAATAAATGCTCTATGGTTTTTTGACAAATGATTGTAAGAAACATATTTAGCAATAGGATACTTAGTGCAAGTACGGGTTCCTTTTCTTAAGGGTAGGAAGATCTAAATTGGTATTTTCTGGAATTACTCCTAGACTAGATTCAGGTTTAGTAAGAGAAGTAGAAGTAGGAGAAGAATTACCTGAAATATTTGGAAGACTGTCGCTTAGGCTTCTGTTTGACCATGTGCTGGGATGATTACCTAGTCTTTATTTCTATCAAGTACATTTCTCTTAGAATAAACCAAAGGCTCAAGATTTTCACGATTTTTAATAAATCGTAGTATTTCTTTTTCTGACAAACCAATTTCAGATTCACATTCAGTAGGTTGAGCTTGAGTTGTTTCTAGAATGATATTAGGGAGCGGATCAATTTCCCAAAAATTTGATTTCACTAAAGTCTCCCCCTGAATAAAATTTTTGGTAAAAAAGGTGGTTTGTTCCAAAAAAGTAACATTCATAGTCATATGAAATTGTTTGGTAATAGGATTAAAGCACTTGTAACCTTTTATATTAGGTATATATCCAATAAAAATACATTTCTCAGCTCTTGGTTCTAATTTGGACCTAGACCTTTTTGGAGTGTGAACATAGGCAGTACAACCAAATATTTTCAAAGGAATATCTGAATTAATTCTACACCCTGGAAATAATTTTTTCAAGCAATCAAGAGGAGTAGTATATTGTAAGACTCTAGTAGGCATCCTATTAATTAAATAGGAAGCAGTAATAACAGCATCTCCCCATAAGTATTTTGGAATATTCATGTAAAACATCATAGCTCTAGCCACTTCTAATAGGTGTCTATTTTTTCGTTCAGCTAAGCCATTTTGTTCAGGTGTATTAGGACAAGAAGATTGCTGAATAATTCCTTTTTCCTTTAAAAAACTGCCTAATGTATTATTAAAATATTATGTTCCATTGTCAGATCTTAAAATACTGATTTTACTCTGAAATTATGTTTCAATCATACAGTAAAAATCTTTAAAAAATTGAGCCACATCAGATTTTTCTTTCATTAAATAGACCCAACGAAGACGAGTATGGTCGTCGATAAAGGTAACAAACCATTTCTTGCCTGAAAATGTGGTGACCTTGGAGGGTCCCCAAAGATCGCTGTGAAAAAGGTAAAAAGGTTGAGAAGGACAATAAGATTTTTTAACATAAGTGTTTTTATGGCTTTGGCCAATACACAACTTTCACATTGAAAAGATAAAGGATTTAATTTTTTAAATAAACGAGGGAACAAATGTTTCAAATAGGAAAAACTAGGATTGCCCAACCTATAATGCCATATCATTATTTGATCAAAAACAGAAAAAGAACTGATACTACTAAGTCCTTGAGAAATTTTATTAATAGATAAAGTATCCTCAAAATAGTAGAGACCATTAATCATCCTAGCACTGCCAATCGTTGGTCCTGAAAAATACAATGAGATTCATAGAAAACAACACAACAATTAGAATCTCTAGATAGTTGACTAACAGATAAAATATTACAATGAAGTTGTGGAACATGGAGAACATATTTAAGATCTATTCCCTCAGATATTTTAACAAGGCCTTTTCCTGCAATAGGTGCAAGAGTTCCATTGGCTATCCTAACCTTTTTATTACCTGAACATGGGATATAGGATTCAAACAATTTAGAAGAATTTTTCATATTGTTAGAAGCTCCAGAATCAATTATCCATGGAGTAGAATTTAAAAAGGAATGGAGAGCATATTTTTCAATACCTATTTGTGCCACAGATGAAACAAAAATACCAGATGATTGCGGAATAGATTTTAGCAGCTCATGAAGATGAACCATCTGCTCTTTTTTAAAGGGAAGAGCTTCAGCCTCATTGGCAACAACATTACGCCCATATTTCTCTCGTGGTTTCCAGTTTGCTGGTTTCCCATGAATGCGCTAGCATGTCTCACGAGTGTGACGAGGATTGTTGTAAAAATCACACCAGACCCGTGGCTTTTCATCAGATTTATTTCAGGTGGATCTGCTATAGCCTCCTCCATTAGTAGTAGCTAAAGCTGATCCTTCAACAGCTGCTCCAACAACCTTCTTTCCCAACATGACATTCCTTCGACTTTCTTCTCTTCTAACATTCGAGAAGACTTCAGTAATAGAAGGCAAAGGTGGGTGACCAATGATTCTCCTCCTTACCTCATCAAACTCAACATTAAGACCAGCCAAAAACTTGTAAATCTGATTGTCCTCAACTGTCTTATTATGATGTTTACAATCTTCAACAAATTCCCATTCATATATGTCAAAAAGAGCAAGATCTTGCCAAATCCTTTTCAACACAGTAAAGTATTTGGTAACATTGTCCTCACCTTGTTTTATGTCACCAAGTTTGAGGTTCAACTCAAAACTTTGAGATTGATTCTCCAAATCAGAATACATCTGATGAACATTATCCCATAATTCCTTAGCAGTAAGATAACACATATAGTTTGAACTAATCTTGTAACGCCCTGGATAGCCAAGACCGTTACACTGTGTGTTTATAAAAGTGCTAGACTTGCTAATCAAGTCATTTAGTTAAAATCGTGTTACTGAAACTATAATGGAACTAGGGTTAAAATGTTTTGGTCTCAAAAGTCACATTAGTCATAAAGAAGCATTTCCTGTTTACACAGGATCCCAAAAATATTAAGATTAAAACTATTTACAAAAGATTCAAGAACTAAATACAGTATTAGCCATATTAAGGCAAAACAGACAATTAGGCAATCTTTGTCCTGATCCACTCCTAGGCCATGGCGACCGAACAGCTGGCTATGTACATTCAACCCCGCAGCTCTCCATCTCAAGATTGGTCAAACTTGCCTTTGCCTTTACCTGCACCACGTAGCACCCGTGAGCCAAGGCCCAGCAAGAAAACACAACAACAGAGCATACGGGTCGTGATGTAAAGACAATTTCTTTTTTAATTTTTTATTGCTACATGGGCAGCTTTTACTTTTAACAAACAATTACATCCGAGCAATTACTGCTTGCGGTGTAAAGGGATTCCTTTTGATATTGTAATATTTGCATTTTATTATAACATATGTTTGCATGGACGAACTTAGCATAGTACTTTGGTTTGATTTAACAAAATACAAAATTTTGAAAAATACTCTAAATACCCTAGAATGCTTTCACTTATTTTTCTCATGTGTTTACATACCTTTCAATATGATTTGTTTACTAGATGCCTTATATGCCCCCAAGTGATTGAGGAGCTTTAGGTCCATGGTCACTTTCCTTGACCAAAACCTGCTCGAACATTACTGCTCCTAGGATAAATTTAAAATGATAACATAGCAAAACAACACACGTAATGAACAAATACTTGTAGTAAATACAATAATTGGCAAGAATGACTGGCTACGCACAATCCCTTATATTTCTCATAATAAATTGACAAATCGTGTTTGTACGAGTGATCACTGAAATGATCTTACACTTATAAGCGATCAGTCACATAAAATGACCAACCCTTGTTCATAACTTGTAAAAAGAAAAATTAATACAAGTTAATTCTTTAAGAAGAATATTTATTGATAGTACTTGCATAGGTGTTCTCCATTCCAATAGCGAGGAATGAGATCTCCATTTAAGCAAGCAAGTTTATAGGTGGCTGGATGGAGGACTTCTGCAATCTAGTATGGTCCTTCCCAATTAGGTCCGAGTACTCCAGCAGCCTGGTCGCGGGTGCTAAGGAAAAACCCTTTGAAGTACTAGATCTCTGACATTGAATTTCCTTTCACGTACTTTAGAATTGAAATATCGGGCGACTTTTTGTTGGTAAGCTGCTACCCGGAGTTGGGCTAGCTCACACTTTTCATTGATCAAGTCTAGAGACTCCATCAATGGCTGGCTATTAGAGCCTTGATCGTACGTCATTCTCCGATGCGATGGGGGATCTAACTCAACAGGCAACATAGCCTCATATCTGTAAGCTAGGGAGAATGGAGTATGGCCTGCTGCTCATTGATGAGAAGTTCTGTACGACCAAAGGACTTCAGGAAATTGCTCTAGCCATGCCCCCTTTGCTTCCTCAAGTCTTTTCTTCAGAGTATCCTTTAGCATTTTATTAACTTCTTCGACTTGTCCGTTTTCTTAAGGATGAATGACTGAAGAGAAGCTCTTGATAATTTCATGTCGTTCGCAAAAATCCATGAATAGATCACTATTAAAATGGGTGTCGTTGTCTGAGACAATCTTCCTTGGCATTCCATAGCAACATACGATGTTTTTTACCACGAAATCCAGCACTTTCTTGGTCATTATGGTCGCGAGTGGCTCAGCTTCAGTCCATTTTGTGAAGTAATCAATGGAAACTAGAGCATACTTGACGCTGCCCTTTCCTGTGGGCAGAGATCCGATTAAATCTATTCCCCAGACTTCGAACGGTCACAAACTTTACATTTGTTTTAGCTCATTACGGGCTGCTCGTGGAATTTTGTAGAACCTCTGGCACTTGTCGCACCTCCGCAGGAATTCCATCGAGTCTTCATATATTGACGGCCAGAAGTATCCTTGCCTTAGGATCTTTTTTGATAAGCTCTGCCCCCAGCATGGTCCCCACAAAAGCCTTCATGGACCTATTTCATCAATTCCTTGGCCTTCTCTTTTGAAATACATCTGAGGAGTGGCATTGAGTATCCCCTTCGGTACAGGATTCCATCGACCAGGATATACTTAGCAGCCTGTCGCTGAAGGGTCCTAGCTTTGTTTTTGTCCGTTGGTAAGAGGCCCTACGTTAGGTATTCTATGTAAGGTGTCATCCATGTATTGGCCGCCTGGATCACAAAAGAGATCTCGTCTGCTTGGATACTTGGTACAGATAGTCGCTCAACTAACACTATGTGTTCAGAGTGTCAGCATCCTTCGCACATGCCAATTGGTCCAAGGCGTCAGTGTTTGAATTCTTGTCGCAAGGTACTTGCTGGAGGGTGTACGTATCAAACTGCGCCAATAGATCATTTGCTTTGTTTAAGTAAGCAACCATTTTTAATCCTGGGGCCTCATATTCTCCAATAACTTGATTGACCACTAGTTGGGAGTCACTGTAGATATTAAGTGATTTTATGTGTATATCTCTTGCTAACCGTAATCCAGCGAGCAGTGCTTAGTACTGGGCTTCGTTGTTAGAAGCAGTGAAGTCAAACCTGATTGCGCAGTGAAATCGATGCCCCTCAAGCGTTATTAAAATCACTACTGCTCCTGTGTGATGTTCATTAGAAGAACCGTCTGCAAACAAATTCCATGAGGGAGCTTGGTTTTAAGGCTCAGGCTCCTCAATCCCCTCTGGCTGCTCGCTGTTCGGAAGCCTAGTGAATTTTGCGATGAAGTCCGCCAGGGCTTGCCCTTTTATCGCTACTCGTGGTAAGTAGGAGATGTCAAACTGCCCAAGTTCAACCGCCCATTTCAACAATGTGCCTGTGACTTCTGGCATCTGTAGTACTTGCCGTAGAGGTGGGTCAGTCAAAACTGTGATTGGGTGAGCTTGGAAGTAAGGCCGCAACTTTCTGGAGGCCAAGATTAAGCAATAGGCTAATTTTTCAATAGATGGATATCACAACTCCGCTCCAATTAACCTCTTGCTTATGTAATAAACTGCCTTCGGCACGCCTTCCTCTTCTCTTACTAGGACAACACTAGCATTGTATTCTATGATCGCCAAGTAGATGAACAAAGTTTCTTTATCAACCGGATTTGATAGAATCGGTGGTTGTGACATGTGTGTTTTTAATGCTTGAAATGCCTGTTCGCAATCCTCAGTCCATTCGAATCTCTTGCTGCCTCTGAGTAGATTAAAAAATGGGACCAATTGTCCATTGACTTGGATATAAACCTACTGAGAGTAGCAATTCTACCGGTTAAACTTTGAAGATCCTTGATCTTTGTTGGTGATTTCATATCGATCAGGGCTTTGATTTTCTCAGGATTGGCCTCAATTCCTTGCGAGTTTACAATAAATCCCAGGAACGTCCCTGATCCTACTCTGAAGGAGCACTGGAGGGGATTCAGCTTCATCTGATATTTGTTCAACACGTTGAAGCATTCTTGCAAGTCCCCTATATGCCCTTCTGCCTTTTTCGACTCAACCAGCATGTCATCGACATATACTTCCATGTTTGTGCCGATCAGCTCCTTAAACATATGGTTGACCAGTCGCTGGTAAGTCGCACCAGCATTTTTCAAACTGAAGGGCATTACTTTGTAACTGTAGAGCCCTGTTTCAGTTCGAAAGCTAGTGTGATCCTCATCAGAAGGATGCATACTAATTTGATTATACCCGGAGTATGCATCCATGAATGAGAGAATCTCGTGCCCTGCTGTGGCATCGACCAGTTGGTCTATTCTAGGGAGTGGGAAGCAATCTTTAGGGTAGGCTTTATTAAGGTCTGTGAAATCCATGTATGTTCGCCATTTTCCATTTGGCTTGGAAACAAGCATGGGATTAGAGACCCATGATGGATAAAATGCTACCTTGATGAATCCATTCTCCTTCAACTTCTCGACTTCATCCTTTAGAGCCTTTGATCTATCTTTGTCGAGCAACCTCCTTTTCTACTGTACAGGTGGAAAACTCTTTTCTATGTTTAAGACATGGCTAATGACTGCAGGGTCTATTCCAACCATGTCTTTGTGCGACCAGGCAAAGAATTCCTGGTTTTTCCTCGAAAATTCTACCAGTGCTTACTTTGTTGTTGTGTCTAAGTTTTTACCGACTTTCACAACCCTGGTCGGAACTTCTTCATCGAGTTGGACCTCCTAAAGGTCCTCGATGGGTCCTATGTCTTCACAAAATCCCCAAAGCGAGTATCTGAATCTCTGTCCTCACTTTGGGCAACGCCCTATTTGGTGACATTATCACCTGATTGGGCTGGTACATCAACAGCCATTTGTGACTCTTTTCCGACGACTTCCCTCGATACTCCTTTCTTTGATTTAGATATCGAGGCGTTGTAGCACTCCCTTGCTTCCCACTGATTTCCCAACTTGCATCCTATCCCTGCATCGATTGGGAACTTCATGGCAAGGTGCCATATCGATGTAACGGCTCGCAGGTTGACCAGAATAGGCCTCCCAATTACATCATTGTATGTTGAAGGACAATCAACTACTATGAAAGTAGTGAGTAATGTCTTATTTGTAGGAGCAGTTCCTCCTGTAATTGAGAGCCTAATTGACTTAGTTAGGGTGAGCCCTTCACCAGGAAAACCATAAATGGTTTGGTTGCACGGCTCCAGGTCCTTAATGGACAACTTCATTCTTTCCAGCGAAGATTTGTATAGGATGTTGACTGAGGTTCCTGTGTCAATCAATACCCTCTTAATCATCATGTTGGCAATTTGTATGTCAACGACCAGCGGATCAGAGTGTGGGAATCTTACGTGCTGGGCATCATCCTCAGAGAAGGTTATCAATTCCTCCTTTCTTGGAGCCTTCTTTGGTGCTCGATCCTCCACAATCATCATCTCGATGTCCTGGTCATGGTACAGGGTTTGAGCATATCATTCCCTTGCCTTCCCACTATCCCCTGCAAGGTGTGGGCCACCGCAGATGGTGAGTAATGTGCCTGCCACAGGAGCTGGCTGTAAAGGTGGCGAGCGTTGGCGTGCAGACGCCTGCTCGTTGCCACCTTGAGTCCCTCGCTGAGACTCTTCTATGGCCCGCACATACCTCCTAAGATGTCCCTGTCTAATCAGGAACTCAATCTCGTCCTTCAACTGGTTACACTCATTAGTGTCATGTCCATAGTCGTTGTGAAAATGACAGAATTTAGTTGTATCTCTCTTGGAGATATCCTTCCTTATAGGTGCGGGTCGCTTATAAGGTACATTAGAGATGGTCGCCTGGTAGACCTCTGCTTGACTTTCCACAAGTGTCGAATAGTTGGTGAATCTCGGCTTATATCTTTTGCCTTTGGGGAATTTATTCTTAGATGATGATGGCTCACTGCTCGCTCGTTTTCCACCATTTCTGCCATTTCCGTTCCCGTTCCCGTTGCCCTTGCCGTTGCCATTGGGTTTATCCGACCCGTTGGCGGCCTTGGCGGGTTCTTCCTTCGACCCTTTGTCCTTCGTGGGCAATTTTCCTTCGTTGGCAATCGTGTCCTCGAGCTTGATTTATCGATCAACTTGATCCAAAAACTCCTGGGTACTCTTTACCCCATTTTTCCACAGGCTGCTTCAGAGAGGAGAATGGAGCCTGACCCTAGAAGTTAGGGCCATCATCTTGCCCTCGTCGCCCACCGTTTTGGTTCCAGCTGCTGCTCGCATAAAATGCTGGACATACTCCTTCAAGGGCTCTCCCTCCTTTTGGCGTATCTCGACCAGCTGGTTGGCCTCAGTGGGGTGTACGCGACCCGTATAGAATTGTACGTAAAATTCCTTCACGAACATCTCCCAGGATACTATGCTGGTAGGAGGGAACTTAAAGAACCACTCCTTGGCGATATCAGACAGTGTTGCGGGGAAGATCCTGCACCGGGCATCGTCTGACACTTTTTGTATATCCATTTGTATTTCAAATTTGCTGACATGAGATACTGGGTCTCCGTACCCATCAAAGTTTGGCAATAGAGGCATTTTGAATTTACAGGGGGTTTCTGCCACAACAATCCTTTGCACAAACGGAGTGCCCCTCCAATCGTACTCTATGTGGGATGTTCGACTCCCAACTAGCTGTTGTACGGCTTGGTTCAGGGCATCAATTTGCTCCTGAACTGCATCTGGGATCGCTGGAGTGACTGGCGCCGAGGGAGTGTACTCATCGTTTCTCCAACGATGGTCGTTGAGCACATCCCTCAAATCATCATCCCTGCGCCTATGGTCGCTAACTCCTAGCCGATCAAAGACGTTATTTTGTTGGGGCTGCTCCCCAGCATTATGGATCATCGACCTATTTTCTCTAGGTGGGGGGTTTCCATCTCCACCTCTTTCTTCATTCCTCCAACCAGCATTACCCCAGCCAGAATCGACCTCATTATAGTGATGGTCGTCTCTAAACTGTGGCCGACTATGGCATGATCGGCTGCTCATGCTGTTTCCTCCTCGGCCTGCGCTATTCATCAGAGGGGCCCCCGACCACAGAGCCTAGCTCGTTGTGCCTTCTGTTGGCAGAAGGACGATGCCCCGTGCTCAGTGGATTTGGCCCTTCATCCCCTAGGCGTCTAAGGATGCGGGGCAGATGCCCGACCCTATTCTGCCTCTGGCATTAGGGATTGTCTTGACCAGCTTAAGATGGAGACTATTGCTCAGGATCCTAAATTGTGACATAATCTTGAGCCACAGGTGGCGTCTTCAGCCTTTGGGGGCATGCTGGCTATAGCGGAGGGCTTGGATTGCGAGCCCGCTATGGTGGGCACTCGGTGGCTGATCTGGTTGAGAGGTTGGCACAGTCTGCGCGCGAGCTAGCTGAATGGCTGCTTTAGAAATGGCCATGGCATCCCTCTGCCGACGGTCCATTTTCGCTTGCCGCTCATTCAACTCCTGGCACTGACGCTCAATCTCTCTCTACCACAGTGCCATTGTCTCCGCTGCGCTCTCCTGATTGACCCTCAGATTGGCGAACTCATCTTGCAACACCCCCATTGTTGCCCTTAGTGTTTCCGTATCCAACTCCTCCTCTTCAAACTCTAAATGTGGTTCATTCTTCGCCACCTTTGGAGGAAGAGGTTGAGATGATGCAGCGCCAACGGCTTTTCCAGCTTTCTTGGATGTCTTTTCCATTTTACTTTCCTATAGCTTCTTGAGTTAAGCTCTCAACGAAAGAACCAGAATGTTGACCCTCAATTTGGCCAACGACACGGAGTCAGAATTATGACAAGAAATGAGATGATAGTAAAGAATGGAATCAAATGGTAAAGAAATGACAGATGATTTATACTGGTTCGGCCCCCATGAATGGTAATGACCTACGTCCACTTAGTGCTACTATTGATGTTGAATCCCAATGCCATGATCAAAGAACTAGGGTTCTTGAGTTTCACAAGCGTTAGGAGAATTATAACAAAAATGTGGATTATCACACTGACGCTCTTCCTCTCAGTATTCAGAAAAAAGATTCAAAAGTCCCTTCCTTGAGCCCTTTTCTTCTTATTTATAGGGTCAAGGGGGATACATGGGCCAATGGGCCTTAATTATCCTTAATATCAGCGTATGAAGGTAATAAAGAGGTAATAATAAATGTAGTTATTACAATATTACATATCTTTGAACGAAATAAACTGAAACATGCGACCAGACTAGTCGTATCTAACCACAAGATCTGATGGTGAACGGAACACTTGGTCGATGGTCGAGGTGGACTCTTTCATTTGAAACCATCACGTGCCAGACACGTGCAAGGAAAGTTTGCCACATCATCAAAAGCCATTTTTGGGTAAACAATACTCCTTTAGCTATCTTGATGCATAGGCTATCACCTTTCCGGCCTGCATTACACACACCCTAAAGCTTGTCTGGGAGCGTTACAATAAACCACAAACTTCTCATTGTCTGTCGGCAGACTCAACACTGGGGCGGTGATCAGTTGCCACTTCAATTCCTTGAAAATTTTCTCACACCTGTATGTCCACACATACTTAGTCTTCTTCCTCGTCAATTCATTCAACGGTGTGGCTATCCTAGAGAACCCCTCAACGAACCGCTGATAATACCCTGGCAATCCGAGAAAACTCCTAACTTCTGGAACACTACTTAGTTTAGGCCAATCTCTCAATGCCTCAATCTTACTTGGGTCAACCAGAATCCCCTCCTTACTGACAATATGGCCCAGAAACGTGACTTGCGGTAGCCAAAACTAACACTTGCTAAACTTAGCATATAACCTATGCTCTCTCAACCGCTGCAATAACAGGCGTAAATGTTGCTCGTGCGCTATCCCCGACTGAGAATACACTAATATTTCGTCAATAAACACAATCACGAACTTGTCCAAATAGTCCTTGAAAACCCTCTTCATCATGTCCATAAATATGTTGGGGCGTTGGTTAATCCAAAGGACATAACCAGGAATTCATAGTGTCCATATCTTGTGCGGAAAGCGATCTTTTGTATGCCCTCCTCTTTAATCCTTAACTGATGGCAACCTGACTGGAGATCAATCTTAGAAAACACTGTCTTTCTCTGTAGATGGTCAAATAAATCGTCGATCCTAGGTATTGGGTACTTGTTCTAAATGGTTAACTTGTTCAGCTCCCTGTAGTCGATACACATTCTAAGAGATCCATCCTTCTTCCTAACGAATAACACTGGAGCACCCCATGGCGAGAAACTCGGTCTGATGACCCCAAATCGAGTAACTCCTGCAACTGAATCTTTAATTCCTTCAACTCTGTCGGAGCCATTCTGTAAGGTATCCTAAATACTGATTCAGCCCCTGGCGCTAACTCTATAACAAATTTGATCTCCCGTTGTGGCGGCAACCCTGACAAATCTGCTAGAAATTAATCTGGAAACTCACATACCAATCTGGTCTCACTTGGTTCAACCGACACCACCCTAGAGGTATCCAAAATGTTTGCTAGGAATCCTATGCAACCTTCCTGCATCAGGTCTCTAGACTTCAGTGCTGAAATCATAGGTACTCACGGCCCACTAACTATCCCCACAAATACAAATGGTATCTCCCCTTCTGGTTCAAAAGTCACCATCCTGCGCTTGTAGTCAATCGTCGCCCTATACCTTGATAACCAATCCATCCCTAGGATCATATCGAAGTCATCCATCTCAAACTCAATCAGATCAAAAAACAACTCTCTACCACCTATCTCTACTGGCAATGCTCTAATCCATCTCCTAGAGATTACCAATTCCCCATTTGGCAACATAGTCTGAAAACTCGTGCCCTCCTATCCGAGATAAGAGGAGCAAAAGAATCTGGGTCCTTTCGCTTCTGTTCACTGGGGCAACTACCCCGACTGGATCCGGTGAATGGAGGTACCGTCCACCTGGCATCGCGCCTAGCAGCACCCTCTCTCCATATCTGATCCTCGACCCCTTCAGCTGTAAGGGCCTTATCCACTACTTGAGCATATGTAGTAGTCTCTGGATCAAAAGTTATCTTAACATCACGGGAAATCATGAGATTCAACCCCCGTACAAACCGATCACTTCTTGCAGCATTAGTTGGCACCAAATCTGGTGCGAACTTCGCCAACCGGTCAAATCACAAAGCATACTGAGTTAGGTTGATAAACTCCTCAACCTTCGTAGCTCGATCTGCAACACTGTAATACTTCTAGTTGAAAATGTTTATGAACTCTTCCCAGCTCATAACTGCAACATTTCTTCTCTGAGTCACTACATCCCACCAGATGCGGGCGTCCTCTCTAAACATGTAGCTGGCATAAGCTACCCTCTTTTTCCCTTATACCCTCATGAAATCCAGGATGGAGGACATCATATTCATCCATTGCTCTGCTCGCAATGGGTTTGGTCCACCCTCAATGGTGGGAGGATGCTGCTTCCTGAACCTCTCATACAAAGGTTCCCACCTATTCTCCAAAACAGGCTGAACCGGCACTGGCGCCACAGCCTGCTGAACTTGCAGCCCAGTAGCCAGAGGAGGGGTCTGCTGCCTTAGCTCTCGAAGTTCTTCCTATGTTCGTTGCAGTCTAGCTTCCATTTCGGCAAACATCTGTTGCCAATTCTATAGGGCAGGTGGAGGTTCCTGACCGTGGTTGTCATCCTCGGCCCTACTACGTGCGGAGTCTAGATGATTGTCGAGGCATCTCAACAATATGCCTGAAATCAATGACGCCACTCATCTGGCATGATAACAACATCCAAAACCACCTCCCAATTCATAACAACCAGCCATAACAGCAATCCACAATACACAAATAACATACATCACTCAAGAGGCCATGCCCTAAAATCATTCATATGTTAACACATTCATCATGCTCTATATAAAATAATCAGGCAAGCAGGGCATTTCAACTCATAATCAAGCATATAACTCAATCATTACCAACCAACCCTGAGTTGAGCTTGTCACTAACAGCGAGCGTACATGTTCGGTCAATCTTCAGGAACCATAAACCTTCGCTGACTCTGATACCAAATTGTAATGCCCTAACTCCTTAGAGCCATTACTAAGTGAGTTTAAAACGTGCAATTAACTCGCTAATCGAGGTTTTAGGTTAAAAGTGTAGCTAAACTATAATAAAAATCATATAATTTGAAAATGTAATCATTCATTGAAATTATAAAGCGTTATACATTTGGGATCCCAAAATACTGTTTAGAAATATTTACAACTCAAGATATAATTAAAGTCAACTAGACGACAAAATTAGGTTTAATACAGAACATCTCCCAAAAAAATACCCCTGGGCGTGACAACCAGGCAGGCAGAACATGTACACGTCGCTTCACGCTCTCCATACTCGTGGTTGATCGACATTTCCCTTGCCCTCACTTGCACCATAGAGCACCTGTGAGCCAAAGCCCAGAAAGAAAACTCCACACAAGAAAGCAACATATGCATAACTATCAATCAGCATATAACAATGCCGCAAACAGGCTAAACACATAACGTCCATGCCGCCCCAGGCGCTTTGCCAGGCCCTCGGTTCATGGTCTACACCATGAGGATGTCTCAGGAATCCAAGAAGGGTCTCACCCTAGTGACTTGGACTCTGCGTGCTTAACGCCACTCCTGGCCCCTTGCTGTACTCGGCCTTGCCGTTCTCGGCCTTCGCCATTCCCGGCCATTACCGTTCTCGGTCTTCGCTGTTCTCGGCCCTTGCCGTTCTCATCTTTCGCCATTCCCGGCCCTTGCCGTACATTTACAGATATGCAACACATAGCATAAACTTAACAAATACTTAAACAAATACAAACATAATTAATAGGGCTACGCCCTGCAACACAATCACATAGGGTCATGCCCTGCAATACAAATTGTAGGGCCACGCCCTGCTCTACGGGTACAACAGTTTTCTTACCTATTCCAAGCTCCCCAAGCTCCGATATCTCAAGCACAATCCTCTAGTCCGAGCCTCACTAAAAACCTAGTCACAATGTATCAACAACATCCATCCATCAAGTTCTAATCCATTAAATAACTTTGGGTCATAATTCTAGTCTACGGGACCTTGAATTCTATCAATCCGGGTGATAAAATCCATCCCGATCCTTAAATTTTGGATTCCTAAGCCTAAAACAATCTCGAGGTCGAAAAACCCTCTAAGCTCCACGGCCCCAAGGCCTTGTGCCGCAGCCCACCTCAACCAGAAACTCAGTTCCACATTTTAGCCTATGCGTGCTACGGCCCAACTTGTAGGGCATCGCGGCCCGCCCTTCTTCCTGGCCTCCCAACCGTTCTAGAGGGTCACGACTCACCAAGAAAAATGTTGTGGCCCGATCCTTGGAACCCATAAAAACCCCCCATTTTCACAACTAAAACAAAGCTAATTTACCCCAAAATCAATCTAACAACTCAATTTGATCACCACAAAAGTTCTAGAATAGTCCAAGCAAGAAAACCTAACAAAAAGCTAGCTTAAAAATCTCATCAAATCCCAAATTTAATCGTTAACTTCAAAGACTCAAGAAAGCTAAAAACTCAGCGAATAATCACAAAATCTAATGGCTAAAATCACATTTCAAAGCTTACCTTAACCTCTGCATGAATCCACAAGTTCATACTGAGTTAATCCCCAAGTTTAGAGCCCAAATTCCTTGCTTAATCTTTAATGTTTCCCTTGATAATGTTTAGAGAAAATAAGAGAGAGAGGAAAGGGAGAAAGGGTCGGTTGCCAAGTTTCTAAGTATTACCTAAGTTTTCTTTTACTTATCCTAGGTCACTTAAGTTACCTCCAAGGCTCGGGGTACCAAATACGTCCCCGAGGGAAAAATGTTAAATCTCCCTGATATTCCCTCATAAATGTCCTAACTTCAAATATATCTCCAATTATTTATTTTCATAACCCGATCACCCAATAAAATATCTAATGCCCGAAATACCCCTCGACTCGCCCCGAGTTAAGTTTCGGGTCCCGTTGTGACTTCCTAGCTAAACCACTCCGTAGAGCTGTCTTGGATCGTGCATCTAAAATATATCACCACTCACACGTGGTGACAATCACAATATACACAAATATTGCATTTATGCCCTCAACGGGTTAAAATTACAAACATGCCCCTAATAACCAAATGGGGCTCAAATGCATATTTAATTCAGCTAAACATGCATTTCTAATCACATACTCATAAAATTCACACATTAATATAATAAATCACTTATTTCCCTCTAGGCACGCTAATCAAGGCCCTATTAGCAAACTTAGGATGCAACATATATTTTCAGTAAAAGGTAAGTTTAATATGAGGTTATTGGAAGTTGCTTTATGTAACAATGAAATCCCTTAACATGGTTTAATTTGTAATTTTCTTAATGTGTTTTTTTTAAGTTGCATTAGGTTGCATGGGGTTGTTTTTTGATTTGCAAATAATGAGGTTGTTGTATGTAACACCCCAATTTGCTAATGAGGTTTAGGACCTTGATTAGCGTGCCTGGAGGGCAATAAGTGAATTAATATGCTAATATATGAATTTAAATGAATATGTGACTAGAATGTGTGTTTAGGTGGTATAAATATGCATGTGGGCCCCGTTTGCATGATAAGGGTAAATTGGTAATTTTAGCTCGTTGAGGGCATAAATGTGATAATTGTATTATGTGGTTTGTACCACGTGAGTGTGGTGATAATAATGTGATGCACGTGCCAAGACGGTCCTAGAGAGCTAGATAACTCAAAAGTCACAACGGGATTTCACACCCGGCTCGGGAGGAGCCTAGGGGTACTCTGGGGAAATTTCGTGAGTTGAGTTGAGAATTTGTGGTTAATGGTTATTGGTGATTAGGTAACATGCGTAACCATTAGTAACCACTGAGAGTAACAAGTTTAGATGGAAAAATGGTAGAATTGTAATATAGCTGAAAGGACAAGAGTGCCCTTGAGGTTTAGTTAGAAAAGGGAATTAGATGGAAGGGTGAGATGGTCTTTTGGCAAGGATTTAGATAACTTCAGCTGAGAAGAGAAGTCATTCACGTTTTAACACTTAGGCATATTCTGTTTTGGCTAAAAGTTTGAGGAGAAAACTAGAGAGAAAGGAAAGGACGAAGGGAGCTGAAATTTGAAAGACCTAGGAGGAGAACCAAGTGGTTGGAGGCAATTAAACTTGATCATAAACCAAGACTTCTCTGAGGTAAGGATTTATCTCTATTTTGTTAAGTTTCTAAGCTTGATTTCTAGAGTGTTAGCACGAAAATTGAAAGTTGGTGTGTGGTTGTTTGGTGGATTCTTGGGGATGAAGCTTGCCTAGGTTCAGTTTGGGATTAAGAGGGATTTTCTTGGAGTTAGACTTGGAGAAGGCTCAGGGGCGAATTTCTATTTGAGGTAAGGGTTTTATGCATCTCTGTTATTTATTAGCTGTTGTGATTCAAGTTTCTGGTTTATTACTTTAAGTATCATAAAGTTTCAAGCCAATTTGTGAATTGGGGATTTGATTATGTGTTTAGGCTTGTTGTTGATGTTTCAGAGTTGTTAGATAGTTTATATTGGGTTTTGGATTGAATTTGGGGCTTAGGTATGCCTTGGTATTGATTTGGGAGTGTTTTGGCTCGGGAAAATGTTGGGGAAAAACCCAGATTTCTGGGTTTCGCGAAGGAGCGCCGCAGCCCTGTTCTTGGGCGCCGCGGCGCTAGGCTGCTTCAGGATAGGGGAAGGCTTTCTGACTTGCTGGGCGCCGAGACCCTCTAGGGTAGCGCCGCGGCGCTAGGCTATTTTTAGAACATGGAATTTTGCAATTTTGAGCTTTTGCTGCGGGGGTTCGGGGGATGTTTCTGATGAATTGTTTTAGGAATTTGGGGATTCTGAGAGTGTGGGAATGGTCCCGGGAAGTAGTTTTGGATTGGTTTGTGTTAAGGGATGTTTTATATGTGTTGTGACTAGGTCTCCAGTGAGGCTCGGGTTTGAGGACCGTGCTCGCGGCCTTGGTGCATCGGAAAGCTCGGGATACAGGTAAGAAAACCACTATTCCCATAGAGCTTGTATGCAGGGCTGAGCCCAATATGTCTAAATTGCAGGGCGTAGCCCTTTGATTTAATTTGTTAGTATTCAATATATTTGTTATGCTATGAATGCGATTAGATGAATGTTCGGCGAGAGCCGGGAACGGCACAGGCCGAGGTCGGCAGGGGCTGGGAACGGCAAAGGCCCGAGAACGACGTTTGGCACGTTGAGTGCAAGGCCGAGTACGGCAAGGGGCCGAGAGCAGTGTTAAGCACGTGGAGTGCGAGTTGCCAGGGTGAGACCCTAAAGGATACCTGGGATATCCTCATGGTGTGGACCGCGAACCCAGGGCCTGGTAAAGCGCCTGGGACGGCATGGCCGTATGTGTTTAGCCTATTGGTGGCCTGATTATATGCTAAGTGTTTGTTATGCACATGTTAACTGCTTGTGAGGGTTTTCTTGCTGGGCTTCGGCTCACGGGTGCTCTGTGGTGCAGGTAAGGGCAAGGGGATAGTCTACCAACCATGAGTACGGAGAGCGTGAAGCGGCGTGTACATGTTTGGCCTGCCTGGTTGCCACGGCTAGTGGTTTTGGGACATGATTGTATTAAAACCTAGATTTTTTCGTCTAGTCGACTCAAATTTGTAAATGATATGTTGTAAATATTTCTAAACAGTATTTTGGGATCCCAAGTGTCAAATTCTCAACGATTTATAGTAAATAGAATTATTTTCAAAGTTTGTTTCGCTGTTTATGACTTAACTACACTTTTGGCCTAAAATCCTCGATTAGCGAGTTGAATGCACGTTTAAAACTCACTTATTAACGACTCTAAGGAAGTATGGCATTACATTGTAGTTGTAGTTGGTTATTGTAATTTGCAAATCAATTTTTTTAAGTTGATTTAGATTGAAGTAGTTTCAAATGAGGTTACATAACATGCTTTCATTGAAATATGATATTTATTAAGTTCATTTAATTGCAAATACATGCTTTAGTTAAAAATTAGGTTGTTTAAGTTGCATAAGATGATTTTAGTTGCAAATTTAATTGCCCGAGTTGCATAACAAAGTGATTTATATTAAAATTAGTCTCTGATCAGATTGCTTAGGTTACTTGGGATGTTAAATTGGTTACTTTTTTTGTTGCGCTGGGTTACATTTGAGGTTGCACTCAGTTCCTATACTGCATGAAGTTACACTGGGTTTCACTTGAAAATGCATTGCATTTAAAGTTTTATTGGGTTGCTTTACAAATCGTATTAGGTTGCCATGTGTTTTTTTATGTTGCATTAGTTTACATTTGCGGTTAAAGTGGATTCATTTGAAATTGTGTTACAACATAGGTTACATTGGCTTGCATGTTGCTGCATTTGAGGTTGCGATGAGTTGATTTAAGTTACATTGGGCTTGTATTTGAGGTTGCATATGAGATGCTCCTTTTATTGTAATGTTGCAACCTTTGCAACCCCTCTTGTAATCTCTTGTGAAATCTCTTCAGCATCTTTGAGAACCTGAACTTCAACCTCTGTTGAATTTAGGTTATTTTAGGTTGCATTTGAAATTGCATTAAGTTGCATGGGATTGCATCAGAGTTGCATGGATTACATGTGTTTGTTAAAAGTTTCATAGGGTTGCATTGGATTGTATTTGAGGTTGATTGAGATGCATTACAGTGGGTTGCATAAGAATGAAATTAGAACATGAGTTTTTACGTTGCCATTGTTGCATGGGCTTACAGTTGTAGTTGTAGTAGGTTCCTTCGAAATTCTTTAAGTTGCATTGGGCTTGCATATTAAGGTTGATATAGGTTGCATTGAGCGTGTATTTAAGGTTGTAGAGAGTTGCATTTAAAATTGCATTTGGGTTATTTATGCTGCTTTAAGTTGCATTTTGAACTGCATGGGGTTGCATTGGGGTATCTTGGGCTTGCCATGTGTTATTTTAGGTTGTAGTGGGTTTCATAAGAATGAAATAAGAATATGAGATTTTATATTTTCATGGGTTGCATGAACTAGCATTTGAGGTTGCAGTTGGTTCCTTTGAGATACTTTAGGTTGTATTTTTCACTGGTTAGACTGCTTATAATACTAACTTGGTTACTTTACCTTAGTCATAATAAAATACGTACATCATTTCTTGCTTATGAGGTTGATTTGGTTGCAGAAAATGGATAGCATTGCAACTATAATCACGCAGAGTGGCCATTGGGATGAAAACTAAAACTACATCAACTTTGAAGTTCATGGACTACTCATTCCAAATATATGCAATCAGTTGAAGCTACAATAAAAAATCAACAGATTTAAAAAAGGGAGTTTCAAGTTAGAGAACAATGATTCACAACTCATGTTACACATTGAGTTGTAGAAAAAGGAAACAGATTTACATGAAAGACTTGCAGAATCACTCCAAAAAGGAATTAGATACTAACTTCACACTTGAATTAAAAAAGAAAGAGATTGATACAAATTCATTTATTATTGCTCTATTTTTTTTTTCAAAACAATAGGCATAGTTTATTTTGTTGATCTAGACAGTTGTTTTGGTTCACTTCCTTTTATGTTTTACTTGAAAAAACTAAGATCATTTGATTTATTTATACGGTTTCTTTACAATTTTAAGGGTTGCTTTATATAAAGTTATATTTTTGGCTTAAACATATTTATGGGTTGCTTTAGATTTTTCTTTATTGTGTTGTCTAAGTCAATTTATGGGTTGGTTTACATTTTCCTTGTAATTTCTTTTCCAAATTGACTTAGTTTCTTTAACATGACAATTACGTGGTTTAAATAGTTGCTTTAGGTTTTATGAGATAACATAACGATTATTAAATTGCATAATGAGATTGCTATGGTTAACAAGCTGAAATTAGTAAATAAGTAATTTAACGCTGCTTTATTGGGTTGTATATAAGCTTGCAGTGGGTTACATTTGTTGCATTAGGTTGAATTTAGTTGCATGGACTACCATTTGAGGTTGCAGTAGGTTGCTCTAGCTCGCATTGGGCTTCCAACATCTGCAAAATTTCTTGGGGTTGCATTGGATTGCATTTAAAAATTGCATGATGGTTGCTTTGGGTTGCATTTGCAATATGCAAAACAATTCTTTAAAGTTGTTTTAGATTGCATTAGTGGACTGCTTTAGGTTGCATTGAGCTTTCATTTTAGGTTGCGTTAATTGAATAAGGATGAAAATTTAAAATGAGATTTTTTAAAGTTGTTTTATGTTGCATGGGCTTATTGCAACGTATGCAACCTCTTCAACCTTTGTTGCAACCACTTTTGAATTTTTTGTTATTTCTCTGGCCATATCTGTAACCTCTTTTGCAACATATACAAAAGCTATCATACCAAAGGTGAAACCTCTATTCCAACATCAACAACCATTGAAATATTAGGTGCAACCTTTTTGGCAACATCTGTCGCGATATTCACAACTTTTGAGGTTATGGGGTTGCATTGAGGCTCTCACGAGTTGCATGGGGTTGCAGCAGGTTGCATGGCCTTGTATTTGAACTTTCATTTGAGGTTACATTGGGTTGTATGAGGTTGCATAAGAAGCAAATTAAAATATGACATTTTATGTTGCCATGGGTTGCAGTATGTTGCATGAGATTGCATTTGAGGTTGCAGTGCAGTAGATTCCTTCATAATGCTTTAAGTTGTATTTGGTTTGCATTTTAAGGTTGAAGTGGGTTGCATTGGGTGTGTATTGAAGGTGCCAAAGAGTTTTATTTAAACTTTTATTTGGGCTGCTTTAGGTTGCATTGGACTTCTATTTGAGGTTGCAGTGGTGTTGCCTTAATTGCATAAGGATGACATTTGCAAATTAGTCATTATAAGTTGGTTGAGGTTGCATGGAGTTTCATTAAGCTTTCATTTAGTCTTGAATTTTAAGGTTAATATAGGTTTTGTTGGCCGTGTTAAAGATAGCAAAGGGCTACTTTAGAAATTACATGTATGTTGCTTTAGACTGCCTTAAGTTGCAGTAGAAGTTGCATTGGGTTACATTCAATTGCATTGGGGTAACTTGGGCTTGCCATGTGTTGATTTAGGTTGCATGGAGTTGCAGTATTGCATTTGAGATTGCAGTAGGTTCCTTCGGGATGGTTTAGGTTGCATTGGGCTTCTATTAGAGGTTGCATTGGGGTTGTAATAGTTGAAATTTGCAAATATTTTTTTTATAATTGCTTGAGGTTATATGAAGTTTCAGTAAGCTTTCATTTGAGTTTGGATTAGGTTGCTTCAGTTATATAAGAATAAAAATAGCATTTGAGGTTTTTTAAATTGTCATGGTTTGTATTTAGTTGCAGAATGTTGCAAATAGTTGAATGACAATTAAAAAAAAATCAACATTAAAAAACCAGAATATTAATATGCACCTATATATATAGGATTGAAGTTTGTAATAATATAAAGCATAAATTGATATTTTGTAATGCTATTTTTGACATTCATTTTATTACAAAATAAATTGAATAATGGAAGTTGATTTTTTTGTTCTCAAACATGATTGAAACTGAGACTATATTTGAGGCCTCTAATACAAATGGTGCCAATAGATACAAAGACTGATAATATTTACAAGTAATAAATCGACAAAACATTTCAAAACTAATAAATGTTCCTTCTTGAGACAAATAAGAAACATGTTCCCTCTAAAAAAAACTAATAAATGTTCTACATTATAAAGAAA
Organism: Humulus lupulus; assembly: GCF_963169125.1. NCBI lineage: Eukaryota > Viridiplantae > Streptophyta > Magnoliopsida > Rosales > Cannabaceae > Humulus > Humulus lupulus. The sequence goes on along the minus strand of NC_084798.1, from coordinate 137,340,954 downwards.
ACTAAGAAATATATTATCCTTTATCCTTTATCCTTTCTCATTTCCTTTCTCTTCTTTGTTGGAGCCTTGCGAGGTACAACAAACCCACCTGGATATTCAAACTCAATCTCATCTCCATACACGTTTTTTGACTTTGCATATGAATAAAACAAATAGGAAAGCCTAGATCTGTGAGTATTAACATCGAAACTAGATTTTGGAATATCCTTATCGTCAACAAATTTTGAATGAGTTTATGCTGAATAACAAAGGATGGCAATGATAGAAAATGTCCAAAACAAGAATCAACAAAACCATATTAGTAACATGCTCATGCTTGATGATGGCATGGAAGTTTGTTGAATGATGATTTTCAGGAGGAACATACCCTGCAATATAAGAACAAGAAAATAAGGAATAAGTAAACCTATAGAAGAATGTGCCTCAATAAATCAAATTAACCAGATGCAACCATAATCAACAAGATACAATTACATGCTACCACAAATTAAAGCAACCTGCTGCAACCTTAAAAACATAACATATATATACAAAAAAAAAACATAAGCAACCTGATGCAACCTAAATAATAGATGAAATAAAAAAATTAAAAAATAGCTCCAACTTGCAATATTTTGAATTTAAACCTGAATGTATTCAAATAGTCTATAAAATGAATGAATAATGAAATTGTAATTAAAAATCTATTTTGGAGGGGGTGGAATTATATGATCAACAATTATTAATTTTTTTTTTTTTTTTCTCTCTAATAGTCTTTTTACCTTTAGAATCACCACTAAATGATCTTCATCTTTTCTTATTAGTGTTTTAATAATTTGGGGGCTACTTTTTGAAGCAGAAGTGGGAGAGGCAGAGGAAAGCCAAGTATGAACCATGATTTATAAGCCCTTATAAAATAACTATAACATGCATATATCCAATGGTGAAACTAGAACAAGATATTGAACTTATTCCATAAAGGAAAATTAATAAGCTAAACACACGTAGATAACCCAACTAACTTCATCAACTGGATTTCAATTACATTGAAGTAGTAGAAAATAAACAAAAACCATGTAAGAATTAATTCTAAATCATAAAAAAAATACAATGTAGTCAAATACCAGACCCACCTAAATCAAATTAACTAGCAATATGCTTTAAAAAAAAATGGGTCATACAACCTCACAATGTCAGAAATTAAGGCACATATTTTGTACCCATTCCATTATGGTAAATTAATAAGCTAAGCATAAACCAAAAAGTGACAGCAAATTAATGGGTCATACAAAGCTTTTTAGGGATGAAGTCGGAATTGAAGAAAGTTATAGACCATCTTCTTTTAGTCAAAATAGGTAAAGATATTGTCATTGATAAAATTGAAAATTAGTGCTTTCAAAAATTGAACTACATGTAACAAAAATACAACCTAAGCAAACGAACACCACATCAATATTAACCAAAAAAACACAAAAAATAAATGAAACTCAGAAAATAGAAGATAATAGGACTCCATTACCATACCAAGAATTTTAGGATTTAAGCTTCTGCTGGAGACAAAGAACAACTACATCAAGCTTCTATGGCCGACGACAAAATATTGTGGCTTCAAGCAAATGTGGCTAGAGGGAGATGGTTTCTATCAGCCAGTGTCCGCAGTAAGAGCAGAGATTGGGGAAGAGGGAGAGAGAGGACTTGGAATAGATAGGGAAAATAAGAAAAATGGGAGAATGGAGAGGGGAAAAGAGAAAAAGAGGAGAAGGCACTGTAAAAATGAAGTGAAAAGATCATTTTGAACTATAAGTAAAAGAAACAAAATATAAAAATGGAATATAAAAAAGAAAACTGTAAAAATGAAAAACAAAGTTTTAAAAACCGTATATATATGGTAAATTCCTCAAAATTTAAAATAAAATCATACAACAAAGAGCATAGAAGGAAAAACATTAATTTTAATAAGAAGTCAAAATAAAACTTAAAAAAAATAGAAGTACTCCAAATATTTATATATGTAGATCGATATATATATATAGATTCTACACGCTATGTATTGCTGATAGTATCTGTTATCCAATAAATTAGCATTGGTGACGTGGCAAGTAATCTCTGGACACGTGGCTGACACCTGGAAGCGTCTGCTAGAGTATCGACCAGAAGACACAGTAGAAGCAGGGTAAGCCTGTCTTACCCGCGACCAGTCTGGTCGATGGTTCCGTATACAAGGCAACGTTTATGGGAAGATCTTTATGAATCCCGAGTTTATCTCATAAAATCTTCTGGGTATCCGATTATTCAAGAAAGAATATCTGTAACAATCCTTTGTAACCCTCCTTGAGCCTGTAAATAGCAAGAGATAGCTCAAGGGAGGGGACTTTTTGCTTTTGAATCATTCGAAACTATAATAATTCTCTTAGCAAACTTGTATTGTTCTTGAGAGGTTAGTGAAACTCATTGAACCCTAGTTCTTCAATCACTCTTCTGATTCTTATATCAATATCAGTCTAAGTGGACGTAGGTCATTACCAGATCATGGGGCCGAACCACTATAAATCACTGTGTTTTGTTTACTTAATAAGATTGATGATATCAATTTTAATAACATAATAACTATGTATGTGTATAAGCAGAAGAGAAAGCAAGAAGATATCGAGGCGATGATACCTTCTACTCAACATCCACAACCCCCAAAGCTTCCGCGTGTAGATCCATTGAGACAGGAGCTAGTGTCAATCTCTCACAATGATTCAACATCTATGTCAAGCAATTTGACCTCTTTATTGAAGCAACATCTATGTCAAGCAATAGCCAGTCAAGGTTCAGAGAAGGCCACGGATACAATGAGGCTGACTCAGGCAAGGGGAATGCCGGTGGGAGGAATGGAGAAAGAGGTAAAAGCAGGAGCCAAGTACCTCAAGATGACCAACCAAATAGACAAGATGCTGGGGGGCAGCCCAGACAAAATAATGTCTTCAACCGGCTCGGTGGTAGCGAGCAGCGAAGAAGAGAAGAGGACCTGAGAGATGTACTCAATGATCGCCACGAGAGGCACGGCGAGAACATCCAACCAGCAACAGAGGCCACCGCGATTCCTACCGCAGTGCAGGCCCAGATAGACGCACTCTACCAGGCTATTCAGCAGCTGGTCGGAGGAAGGACTTCTTACATCGACCACGATAGGAGGAAAGGCACTCCTTTCGTCCAAAGGATAGCTAACGCCAAAACTCCCAGCAAATTCAAGATGCCTACACTCCCAAACTTTGATGGATATGGGGACCCAGTCTCGCATGTGAATAAGTTTGAGATTCAGATGGACATTCAGAAAGTGTCCGAAGACGCTCGGTGCAGGATCTTCCCTAGAACACTTTCTGAAGCAGCGCAGGAGTGGTTCTTTAAGTTCCCGCCTGCAAGCATAGTTTCCTGGGAAATGTTCGTAAGGGAGTTCTACGGACAGTTTTATGCAGGTCGTGTGCACCCAACCGAAGCAAACCAGCTAGTCGAAATTCGCCAGCAGGACGAGGAGTCAGTAAAGGATTATGTCCAGCGCTTTATGCGAGCGGCAGCTGGAGCAAAAACAGTCGGAGACGAAGGCAAGATGATGGCCATCACCGCAGGGGTTAAACGTTGCTCTCCCCTCTGGAAAAGTCTCCGAAAGGAAAGAGTTAGAACCACCCAGGAGTTCTTGGACCGAGCTGATCGTTACATCAAGCTCGAGGATGCCATTGCCGATGATGGAAAACCCTCGAACAAGGGTAAGAAGGCCGCCGAACCCGTCAAAGCCGCCAATGGTTCCAAACCTAATGGCAACGGCAAAGGCAACGGAAACGGCAATGGTAATGGCAAGAATGGAGGAAAACGGCCGTATAACGAGCCTTCCACCTCCGACAACAAACGAGCCAAGGGTAATCGTTATGAGCCTAGGTTCACTAACTACACTGCCCTCGTTGAGTCTCGAGGAGAGGTTTACCAGGTCACAAGTTCTAGTGTGCCTTATAAAAAACCTTTACCCATTCGAAAGGACATTTCGAAAAGAGACACTACCAAGTTCTGTCGTTACCACAACGACTACGGACATGACACTAACGAATGCAACCAGTTAAAAGACGAAATCGAGTTCCTTATTAGACAAGGACACTTGAGAAGGTACATACGGGCCTCGGGAAATTCCCAACGAGAAGCTCCAGGTGGCAACGAGCAGGTGTCCACACGCCAACGCTCGCCACCATTACAGCCTGCCCCCGTGGCTGGAACACTCTTAACCATCTGTGGAGGCCCGCACCTCGCGGGAAATAGCGGAAAGGCCAGGGAATGATATGCTCGGACTCTGCGGCACGACCAGGACATCGAGATGATGACTGTGGAGGACCGTGCACCAAAAAAGGCTCAATCAAAAGAAGACGAGATAACCTTCTCTGATGGCGACGCCCAACACGTCCGGTTCCCACATTCCGATCCGCTGGTCGTGGACATCCAGATGGCCAATACGATGGTAAAGAGGGTACTAATAGATACAGGAAGTTCAGTGAACATCTTGTATAAGTCAACACTGGAACGCATGAAATTGTCCGTAAAGGACTTGGAGCCCTGCAATCAGACGATATATGGCTTCTCTGGAGAAGGACTCGCCCCAGCTGGAATGATCAAACTACCAGTAACGGCGGGTACAGCGCCTGCAACAAGGACATTACTCGCCACTTTTGTAGTGGTCGATTGTCCTTCGGCGTACAACGCCGTTATCGGGAGGCCCATACTGGTTGATCTACGGGCCGTCATCTCTATGTGGCACCTAGCCATGAAGTTCCCAACGGACGCGGGGGTAGGACACGTTTTAGGGAACCAAAGGGAAGCCAGGGAGTGCTACAACGCCTCGATCACAAAGGCGAAAAGTGGTACGTCAAGGAGCACCACCCCAGACCGATTGCAGATGGCAGTAGATACGTAAGCCCAATCAGGTGGTGAAGTCACCAAATAGGGGTGTTGCCCAAAGTGAGGATGTAGATTTGGATCCTCGCTTTGGGGATTTTGAAGAGAATGTTGGACCCGTCGAGGACCTGGAAGAGGTCCAACTCGACAAAGAAGACCCGACCAGAGCGTGAAGGTTGGAAAAAACTTTGAACCTACCACGAAGCATGCACTGGTGGAGTTCTTGCGAAAGAACCAGGAAGTTTTCGCCTGGTCGCACAAAGACATGGTGGGGATAGATCCTGCAGTAATCAGCCATGTCTTAAACATAGATAAAACTTTTCCACCCGTGCAACAAAAAAGAAGGCTGCTCGATAAAGATAGATCAAAAGCCTTGAAAGAAGAAGTCAAAAGACTTAAGGAGAATGGGTTTATCAGGGTGGCGTTTTACCCATCGTGGGTCTCAAATCCGGTGCTGGTCCCCAAGCCTAACGGCAAATGGCGGACCTGTGTGGATTTTACAGACCTCAATAAAGCCTGCCCAAAAGACTACTTCCCACTCCCAAGAATCGACCAGCTGGTCGATGCGACTGCAGGACATGAGATCCTCTCATTCATGGATGCATATTCGGGCTACAACCAGATTAGCATGCATCCCCCTAACGAGGACCACACCATCTTTCGGACCGACACGGGCTTATACTGTTACAAAGTCATGCCCATCGGACTGAAAAACGCAGGTGCGACTTACCAACGGCTAGTCAACCCCATGTTTAAGGAGCTGATCAGTGTAAACATGGAGGTATATGTGGATGACATGCTGGTAAAGTCTAAAAAGGCAGAAGGACATGTGAGGGATCTACAAGAGTGCTTTGATGTGTTAAATAAGTACCAGATGAAGTTGAATCCCCTCAAATGTTCCTTTGGAGTCGGATCAGGGATGTTTTTGGGGTTTATAGTAAATTCAAGGGGAATCGAGGCCAACCCTGACAAGATAAAAGCCTTGATCGACATGAAGTCACCGGGGAAGATCAAGGATGTACAAAGTTTGACCGGAAGGATCGCTGCCCTGAGTAGATTCATCTCCAAATCAACTGACAAATGTGTCCCTTTCTTCAATCTACTCAGGGGCAATAAGTAGTTTGAATGGACGGGAGACTGCGAGCAAGCATTCCAAGCCTTGAAAGCTCATATGGTGCAACCTCCCATCTTGTCAAAACCGATCGAAGGAGAAACTTTGTTTTTCTATCTGGCGATTACTGAAGTTGTTGCTAGTGCGGTGCTTGTACGGGAAGAAGAAGGGGTACAGAAAGCAGTCTACTATGTCAGCAAAAGGCTGATCGATGCAGAATTAAGATATCCGCCAATCGAAAGGTTAGCATATTGCTTAATACTTGCCTCCAGAAAGTTGTGTCCTTACTTCCAAGCCCATCCTATCACAGTTCTAACCGACCAGCCCCTTCGGCAAGTCCTCCAGAAACTTGAGGCGGCTGGGCAATTGTTAAAATGGACAGTCGAACTAGGGCAGTTCGATATAACTTATTCACCGCGAGCAGTGATAAAGGGACAAGTCTTGGCCGATCTTGTTGCGGAGTTCACTGAACTCCCAGACAGTGAGCAGTGCGAACAGCCTGAAGCGCCCATGCCTCAAGACAAAACTCCTTCGTGGAAGCTATTCACGGATGGTTCATCCAACGAATCCCACGCTGGAGCGAGAGTGATATTGATAACGCCGGAAGGGCATCGATTTCACTGCGCAATCAGGTTCGACTTCGCCACATCAAACAATGAAGCGGAATACGAAGCACTCCTCGCTGGATTAAGGATGGCCAAAGATATGAGCATAAAGACGCTTGATATTTACAGTGACTCACAGCTAGTCGTGAATCAAGTCTTGGGAGAATATCATGCACGAGGCTTAAAGATGATGGCCTACCTGAATAAAACGAAGGATTTGCTAGCCCAGTTTACAAAATACACCCTCCAGCAAATTCCGCGAGACCAGAATTTGAATGTAGACACCCTGGCTAAACTCGCGAGCGCAAAGGATGCAGACACCTTGAACATAGTTCCAGTAGAAAGACTGAATAAGCCGAGCATAGAAACAGTCAAAGCCAATATGGAGATTCATCTAGGAGATACATGGATGGTGCCTTACTTGGAATATCTGACGAATGGTACACTGCCAGCAGATAGAAACAAAGCCAGGACTCTGCAAAGGCGAGCCGCTAGGTACATATTGGTCGATGGTGTTATGTATCGAAGAGGATATTCAATGCCACTACTCAGGTGCGTTACACTAGAAAAAGCTAAGGAACTCATGAAGGAGGTGCATGAAGGCTTTTGCGGGGATCACGCTGGGGGGAAAAGTTTGGCGAAAAAGATCCTAAGGCAAGGCTACTTCTGGCCAACAATGAACGAGGATTCGATGGAGTATGTGCGAAGATGCGACAAATGTCAAAGGTTCTCCAAGATTCCACGAGCAGCTCCAAATGAACTAAAACAGATGCAGAGCCCGTGGCCTTTCGCAGTATGGGGAATAGATTTGATTGGATCCCTGCCTACAGGGAAAGGCGGAGTAAAGTACGCAGTTGTGGCAGTTGATTACTTCACAAAATGGGCCGAAGCTGAACCACTCGCAACCATCACGACCAAGAAAATTCTTGACTTCGTCATCAAGAACATTGTATGCCGGTATGGTCTGCCCAGGAAGATAGTTTCAGACAACGGGACCCAGTTTGACAGCGACTTATTCACCGATTTCTGCGAAAGGCATGGGGTTATTAAAAGCTTTTCTTCAGTCGCACACCCCCAAGCGAATGGGCAAGTCGAAGCCGTGAACAAAACTCTTAAAGACACCCTGAAGAAAAGACTTGAAGAAGCTAAAGGAGCGTGGCCGGAGCAGCTACCTGAGGTTCTATGGTCGTATAGAACGTCCCACCGAACAGCAACAGGCCATACCCCATTTTCCTTAGCCTATGGATATGAGGCCATGTTGCCTGTCGAGTTAGATCCCCCCTCACATCGGCGCTTAACTTACGACCAGGATCAGAACAACCAGCTAATGATGGACTCCCTAGACACAATCAACGAAATGCGAGAGAAATCTCAACTCCGAGTTGCTGCTTACCAGCAAAAAGTCGCCCGGTACTTTAACTCCAAAGTTAAAGAAAGAAAATTCAACATCGGTGACTTAGTACTACGACGAGTTTTCTTAAATACCCGCGACCCCACTGCTGTAGTGCTCGGACCTAATTGGGAAGGGCCTTACCAGATTGAAGAAGTCCTTCACCCAGGCACATACAAACTTGCACGCTTAAACGGAGATCTTGTTCCACGCTATTGGAATGGAGAACACCTGCGCAAGTATTATCAATGAACAGTCCTTTTTAAAGGACTGGCTTGTGTAAAATTTTTTTACAAGTTTTGCAAAGAGGGTTAGCCACGCTGTATGGCTAACTGATCGTATATGTAAGGTTCTATTATAGAATCACTCGTAAAGACATGTTTAGTCCATTTTTAATACGAGATTATAAGGGACTGTGCGCAGCCAGTCATTCTTGCCAACCTTTGTGAATTTACATTTGCAAGTATTTGTTCATTACATGTGTTGTTTTGCTGTATTACAAGTATCATTTTTTACACGAACAGGAATGTTCGAACAGGTCATGGTCAAGGCAAGTGACCAAGGACCTAAGAGCTCCTCGATCACTTGGGGGGCATATAAGGCACATCGATAGCAAAGCATACTCTCAAGGTATGTAAACACATGAACAAGATGAGTGAAATCATGCTACAACACTTAGAGTATTTTTCAAAATTTAGGTTTTGTTAAATCATGCCAAAGTACTATGCTAAGTTCGGTCATTCGGAAAAATGTTATAATAAGTAAAAATGTTATAGCATCAAGATTTGTAACTGTTCAAGTAAAAGAAAAAGATTTACTGCCCATGCAGCAAAGTTTAAAAAAGAAACTATTGTCTTTACATCACGACCTGTGGGTCGTGTATCCAAAAACAAAGAAAAAATATATAAGAAAAAATCTTAAGAGGCATTCGGGGCCGGAGGGTCCTGGGCAGCATCCTGGTTAGTCGCGTCCTCGACAACTTCTTCTTCTTCCGCACCAGCGACGCTTGGAGTGGCAGGGGTTGCAGCTCTTGCCTCCACTTCGGCTAGTTGGGCAGCGCATCGAGCCAACTCAGCAGTTCTGACTTCCTCTGAAAGGTAACTAAAGTCAGCACCCTGATTATGTTTCCAGAAATTGTAGAAACATCGGAATGTCGTCCTCTTGTACTTTTCCAGATTCTTGGAGTTGTCAAGCTCCAACTGCTTCACTTTGCCCCCGAGAGTGACAATAGCCTCATCCTTAGACTTGAGTACCTCTCCCAAATGCTTAATTTCACGAAGATGAGCTTGGTTGAAATCTCGATACTCCTGCCTCAACTTGACTGCTGCATTCTTCGCAGCTTCAGCCTCTGACAGCTTAGTCACCGCCGCATCCCTCTCTCGGACCATGGCCTCCAACTCCTTGGCATGCCTAGCCTCAGCAGCCGAAAGCTCCTCGGCCGCCTTCACCTAATACCTCTCGATGGCCTTTGCCTTGGCCTGCTCGAGGTAAGCCTGGGCTCGAGTACGAGCAGTAGTGGCAGACAGCAAGGCCTGTAAATAAAGAAAAAAGGAGTTAGAACTTATCATGAGGACTAAAAGACTAAAGCTTGAAATATAAAGAAGTACTTACGCTGGAGATTTCGTTCAAAGCCATGTTCAGGATCTGGTCGACTGGCAACTCTTCAGCTTCGACCATTGCAGCTCTAACACGATCGCCTTTGCCAATGCGATCGAGACGGTCCCTGGCAGATCGAATGGCACGGCTCATGAGTCTGGCCCCAAGAGCTTCTTCATGAGTAAGCTGCTCTCCAGTAGGCGCGGCTGGAGGTTTCGACGGGGCAGGAGGAGTCTGCTGCTCGGAAATAACTGGAGGAGGGGTAGAAGTTTGCCCTGTTGGCGTAGGGCTTTGCCCAGTTGGCGCGACCTGAGGAAGGTCTTCTGTTCGACCCTTCTTGGCTGGAGGGCCTCAGTTGGATTCACCAGTTCTCTTCTTAGGCTTCCTTTGGAGTTGAGGAATTTCCTCTTCATCCTCGGCCTGGTACATGTCGAAGATGTTGGGAGTTGACATATCTGCATGTAGATAAACATAGCAAGTTAATAAGAAAGGAGGCAGGTGAAAGTATGTTAGACAACTGAAAGAAGGTAACAAAGTAAATACCCGAGCTACAACTACTGGTCGCTACACTATTGACTCTAATAGTCATATACTCATTATCTGGCATGAAGAAGTCTGGCCCTAGATTTGGAGCATATGTAAAGTTACCATCCCCGTAAAACAAGTGACAGGGAATTGGCAAACCATTTAAAAGCGAAATAACTTTACCATTATCGTCAGAAGATTCTCCCAAGTCAACAATAGGCTCTTTGGCCTTTTCTTTCCCCTTGCCTTGGGGAGCAGAAGGCCTTTCTGCGGAAGGGCTACCCATGGGTTCCCTGATTGTAACCCCCGTTGGCCTCCTCCGGGGAGGAGGCACAGGGGGTTGCTGCTCGGGAACCCCCTCAGCAGTGGCTTCGTCCACCACGGACCCTCTATTTTCATGGCGAGGAGCTAGGAGGCCAGACACCCTCAAGTTTGTTTCAGTTATCAGGGTCTTGACACTTTTTGCTGCGTCAGACATCCTGGCCAGAGTGTTGGACCTCAACACCATGTCTGGTTTTGGGGCCGGACGCAACCAAGGGCCTGAAAAACAGATTAAAGTTTGAGAAAAATGAAAGGAGACACCTTAGATTAAATTATCGACCAGTCAATGACAAGCTCTTACCTCCTCGTGCGAAGGCTAAATTGTTGCTGGTTATGTCCGGAGTAAGGAAATACTCCTTATTGTAATGCCCCACGTTTGATATATGGGTAGTGCCACTCAAGAACGTCCGGCCGGTCTCTTGGTGGCAGAAGTGGAAGAAGCCCGTCCCGTTGTGCTGTGGGTTAGACTTAAGGTCGAAGAGATAGTTGACCTCGTGGGGCGAAGGTTCTGGCCATTTGTTAAGTTTATACAGAATATAGAGTGTGGCCAGCATCCTATATCCATTTGGAGTTATTTGGAAGGGGGCGACACCAAAATAATTAGCCACCCTCACAAAAAAGGGATGAAGTGGGAGGTAAGCTCCCGCCTCAATATGATATCGGGACCAGGCGCTGTTCGCACCTCCTGGGAGGTTAGCTCTCTGGTCTGCGGTAGGACGTATAATAGTAACCCCCGTGAGGGGGAATTCCTGAAGCAGTTAGTGACCATTCGAGGGGTCACTAGACTGGCTGGGGAAGTGTACAACTCGACATCAGGCGGATTCCGATGACGAGGGCGGGCCCTAGTTTGGATATTAGGGTCAGGAACGAGATTTTCTCGACCACTGGTCGAGGGAACCCTAGCCTGCGAATCAGGCTGGGCAGGAGAATTTGGGTTGCTTTCGGACTCAGATCTTTTCTTGCCAGTAGACTTGGAGCGGGCCATTGGAGAGGAAGAATGGGGTCTGGAAGAGGATCACGAGAAAGGAATCTCGTGGACACGGTCAGCTGGTTGTTCTTCTCCCTCGAGCAGCTGGGCGAGAAGGTCGTCATCGATGGGTCTTTCACCTCCCCCACAAATCTGGCATTAAAGTTTGCAAACAGAAGAATGGGGAGGTGAGGATGAGAAATTTTAAAAGGTTTTTTAGAATAACGCTGGTCGAGTATAAAAGTTAGGCTTTTATACAGCAGCATTCTAACAAAAAGCTAAATCTTTCTACACGAACAGTTTGAAAAACAGGTCAAAGGGTGAAAGTAAAAAGTTATTCTGGAAAATCTTTTTCAACTCCCCTTAGGGCGGGAAAAATTTATTTTTCAACTGGCTTAAAGATCGAAATTTTACTTCGATTTTACGTCCTAAAGAGCATGATACTGGATTTTAAACTAACTCGTGACTCTACTTTGCCTACAAAACATTCTGTCTACAAGCACCTTAAACCAGAAACGGTAAAACTTAAACAGTCCACCATCAGAAGCATGCACCACAAGAAATTAGAAGCATGGGGTTTCAAAAACTTACCGAGAAGAGTGATCGTGGAGGTGAAAGAAAGATCGTTAGAGATTAAGGAGCCCACGGTCTGAGTCTTGGAAGTGCAGGAAAACGGTCTCCAGAGAAGTTTAAAGCTCTGGTTTTTAGGGTTTTCTGCAAAGACAATGGCGTGCATAAAAAGAAAGAGGAGGCTTCGACGGTCTTATATAAGTTTGTCTCTGATATTAAACAAGTGTAATCATTGGTTTTCCTTTTTCAAAGTATGGGGAAACGAGATGGCCGTCGAAATCGTTTCTGGGGAACTGAAAAGACATGATTAGACAGAAGTGGGTTGCTCTTTTCAAGAACACACGAAGGGTTCTGACACGTCAGGTGGGGTTACCGAAGAGTCGTTTGTTCAAAAGTTTATTTACTGTTCATAGTAAACAAACTTTGGGGGGCAAATGTTATCCAATAAATTAGCATTGGTGACGTGGCAAGTAATCTCTGGACACGTGGCTGACACCTGGAAGCGTCTGCTAGAGTATCAACCAGAAGACACAGTAGAAGCAGGGTAAGCCTGTCTTACCCGCGACCAGTCTGGTCGATGGTTCCGTACACAAGGCAACGTTTATGGGAAAATCTTTATGAATCCTGAGTTTATCTCATACAATCTTCTGGGTATCCGATTATTCAAGAAAGAATATCTGTAACAATCCTTTGTAACCCTCCTTGAGCCTATAAATAGCAAGAGATAGCTCAAGCGAGGGGACTTTTTGCTTTTGAATCATTCGAAACTATAATAATTCTCTTAGCAAACTTGTATTGTTCTTGAGAGGTTAGTGAAACTCATTGAACCCTAGTTCTTCGATCACTCTTCTGATTCTTATATCAATATCAGTCTAAGTGGACGTAGGTCATTACCAGATCCTGGGGCCGAACCACTATAAATCACTGTGTTTTGTTTACTTTTGTCATTACGTTATTCTCTATACATTCATTCACATCAATCACATTTTGACTCCGTGTCAGTTGGCCAAATCTTGGGTCAACAGTATCATAATAAGATTGATGATATCAATTTTAATAACATAATAACTATGTATGTGTATAAGCAGAAGAGAAAGCAAGAAGATATCGAGGCGATGATACCTTCTACTCAACATCCACAACCCTCAAAGCATCCGCGTGTAGAGCCATTGAGACAGGAGCTAGTGTCAATCTCTCACAATGATTCAACATCTATGTCAAGTAATTTGACCTCTTTATTGAAGTTTGTATCACCATGGGATAATGAATACCACAAGAAGATTAATATCCCATCGCATGTTTTTGGATACAACACGATTGCTACGCTTTTCAAGGATGATGTGACGCAATTTTGCAACATGGACAAGATTGGGCAAACTCCATTGATATTGTATTTGAGGTATATATTCATGTCTTTTATAATTTAAAGTTTGAATTATATGCATGCCTTTTATAATTAAATATGATTAATTTCTAGGTTGTTGGATGATATACTACATACCAATGGGTTGGATCATTTGTACGCATTTCAGCATCCAGGAGATGTTAGTGTAGGTCATGAGAATAAGCGTGCCCAAGCACTTAAAGATCGATTCATTCAAATGGGCGAGAAGTAGTTCTTTATTTGTCCCTGGAATAACAAGTAAGTTTATATTGAGTTTTGAATGTTATGTTCATATAGTCATCTTCTAAATATTTGATTGTTTGTTTTCTAGTGAATATTGGATGTTATTGATATTTCAACATCACTCACATTCAGTGGCGTTCTTGGATCCCATTAACCTTCAATTACGTATTGAGATTAAAAATATAGTTAGGCTGTAAGTTTATATAAGTTTCATTCCTTAAAGTATATTATCTTTTTAATAGTACTTGTTTGCTAATTAAACTATAGTCCAAAAGTAAGTAACATTCAACTTTATAAAACATAAGATTTAAATTATAAGTATACTAACAAGTATATGTAATATAATTTTACATTTGTATATGTTAACAGTGCCGACAACAACCAAAAATCACAGAGTGCAGTATCTACTGCATGAAGTATGCTAGGGATCTCATTTCACAACAAAGAACCAGATCATATCTATCGAATAATGTAATAATTAAATGTGTTTACCTTTTAACTTTAATAAAGTTATATTTTAATTTCATATATATTTGACATGTAACTTATAATTTAAATTATTTGCAGTTCAAATTAGATTTACCATATACTGACGCTGAACTTAATGAAGTTCAAGAAGAGCGGGCAAAATATATTCTACTGCAACTCGCTAAATGATGGCATGCATGCTTAGTACCTATGTGAGGGGATTTAGTCATTTTTTGAACTTTGTATTTCTTTTATTAGAAATTGTTAGAACTAATCAAATACAAAATTAATCTAACAAATTACAGGTAGTTAATTTAGCTTTTTGAGGTGCATACTGTGCTAAATATTCATTTTATGACAAAATTTTTTGGAACTATGTATTTCTTTTATTTTAAAAGTGTTAGAACTAATCAAATGTAAAGTTAATGTTACCGATGTTAATTTAATTTAATTTTTTATGTGCATTCTTTTACTGCAATTGTTGTGTTGATTTTGAAACCAGGGGGCATTGACAACATATTTGCAAGGTCCTCTGGTGTGGAAACTTTGCGACAGTTAAACACTGTCACCATAGATAGTCAATCATGACACATAATAACTGTCGGTGTTGTCAGCAACGGTGACACCTATTAACTGTCGGCATTGCCAGCAACAGCGACACTTAATAACTGTCGGTCTTGCCTGCAACGGCGACACCTAATAACTATCGGCGTAGCCAGCAACTGCGACATCTAATAACTATCGGCGTTGCCAGCAACGGTGACACCTAATAACTGTCGGCATAGCCAGCAACGGCGACACCTAATAACTGTCGGCGTAGCCAGCAACGGCGACACCTAATAACTGTCGGCGTAGCTACTCTATGCCGACATAGGCAAATACGACAGTTAGTCAACTGTCGTCCTTGCTCAATAACGACAGTTAAAAACTGTCGTGAAATCCTGCTTTTGTAGTAGGGACATTATTCTGTTGATAATTTACAAACCTGAGCCACCAAATTAAGGAGACTTTTTGAGTATATGTATTGCGCTAGGAATATTATAGACCAACATCCCAAGTGACACCAATCTCTTTCATCATATAATTCGCTTTAGCCCCAACAAAGACAACCCCCTCTCCTCAATAAATCTTTATGATAATATGATAATACATACTGATTGAAATGTTGAACTTTTCTGTAGTCGTTACACATTAAACCAAGAAGGAGAGTGCATTCTTGTAATTGCATTCTGGAGTAGTTTTGAAATGATTCAGGTAGCCTATAGTCATATACAAAATGTATCTATCTATATATCTATATTCATATATAAAACTTGGCTATTAGGAGATGAGGTGGCGTCCTAATCATCCTCCATTCCATGTTATCTATTTTTCTTTTCTTTTTTCAATTTTTTTATTCATTTTTTTCAGTTATAACCCGTAAAATAGGGCACTTATAAGAATGTTAGTAATATAACATTTTATGCATAAGTGATTCTGAATTGGTGTTGATGTGATGCATATCATGATTAGCCTATATTTGTGGAAAACTATAATAGAAAACATTGAATGTTGTACTGAAAATTGGAAGATATGCTGACCACTACCATTTTAGCTACCTAAATTTATTACTTTAGAGAATAAAAATGTTCATTTGCAAGTTAAATTCATGTATAACTGACCATTGGAATCACTATTACATGAATTACTATCCAATACATTTTGATTTCCAAGTTAAATTCATGTATAGCAGAACATTCAAATCACCATTACTTGAAGTATTTTACTTGAATTAAAATTTATTTAATATTAATTTAAATTGATTTAATAATTAATTATAATGAATTTGATTTAATAATTGATTAAATTGAAAATAATATAATTAATTAAATTAAAATTGATATAATTAATTAAATTTCAATTGATATAATTAATTAAAATGAAATTACAAATCTTTATTAATGAAAATTTATAATGTTGTTTTACCTAATAAGAAATATTTGTTAGACATATGCAAAATTAACAAACATTGCACTATATACGAAGAAAGAGGTAAAAAGTAATAAAATCTAATAACAAGGTTGGTAACTTTAGATTATCGGTAATGCGTCTGTCGCCCGTTCTTGTCGCAACTCATCAATTTGTGACTTTGTATATAGCGTATTTGTTAGTTGCAAAAAATATAAAGTAATATATATTAATTAATTATTTAATTACAATTACATATATGTTTAAAAAATAATTTGTAAACTTTAATTAATAATACCATTATCAAGTAATGTCTTGGACTCACATGTTCAATAGAATCCTTCAACATCCTCATCATGCAGTAAATTTGAGTAGCATTCCCCCTATATTATTAACTTAACCATCCATCAATTTAATAAAATAAATCAAGCAAGCACAACATAATTTAAATACAAGAAAAATATATATAATCCTAGATAAAATTGGGCAGCATTTTCCCTATAATAGTGACCTAACCATCTGCATGTGAATAGAAAAACAAACAATTCAAAACATACAATAAGTTTTTCTTCCTTATAGCTCCACATCACACAACCAAATTTTCCAGAACCTACTTCACTAAAACACACAAGTTCATAACCGCAACACACAATTTTAATCTCAGAACCTACTTCAGTATGAATGAATATTTAAGATATTCAAACTCTTCTAACATTTGTTTAATAATATTAAAAGTAGAAGTAAGAGAATATATATATGTACCTCTTGCAACTAATAATCTGATCTAGCAAAATTACTTCACTTAGCAATCTACTTTGCTATTAAATCCACAACCAACAAAATTAAATTAATAAATAATAAATAAAACATCACTAAATATCTAACAATATATAACTTATTCTTGTAATTTTAGAAAATTGATTACCTCAAATGTGTGTTTGAAATAGGAATTTTGAGGCAAATATCACCATAAAATCTCACTCCAACAAAACCTCAAACTACAAATTAAAATTAATTAATTAATAAATGATTACTAAACAAATAAAAAAATTCCAATGAGCTACTAATTAACCAAAACATAAAGCGTGGTATATATAGAGCTTAGACTTTTAAACTCTAACAAGTAAGTCACTAAAATCTCAATAATCAACAAAACCAAATAACTTTTTATATATGTCTAATTTTTAAAATTATTTAAAAAATTTAATTTAACATAACTATATTTAATCAACCTAACTAAAATATTAATAAAAAAATGAAAATATATATATATACAAATATACATAATTTTCGAATTAAATCATAATAAAAATTAAAAAAAAATCATAAACATATATACTTGAATGAAATCTATACAATGTAATATGTATAATTAAATTCAAAATTATTTCTACATTGCCAACAAGGTAATTTTCTTAGAAACCCATTCAAAATCTACTAATAATCAAAACTAATAAAGAAAAATCTCAAATGTGTGCTTGAATTAGAAATTTTTAGTCAAAATCTCAAGTTCCCATACCTCTTATATTCTCCAAGAAAATCCTACAAATTCATTGAAAAAATTCATAATTATAAAAACAAACACAAAATCGCACCTATATATCATCTAAATAATGAACCCATAATTTTTTTTAAGAAACTTTACCTCAAAATCTTGAAAATGAAGAGAATTTTGTAACTTTTCAAGCCCTAAAATCCCAGAAATTTGCCCCAATTATCTTCTGTGTAATTGCACACAAAGAGGGAGAGAAACAAGCCAGGTCTCGGGTATATATGTAGTGAGGAATTGACGTGCCACGTGACCCACATATCCCAGTGGGAGACATTAGAAGTACATTACATTGGAAGTCATGTACTTCAAACGTCTCCCACTCGGAGACGTGGGAGACATGGCACGTCTCCCAGTGGGAGACGTTGGAAGTCCTCCCTAGACACGTGTTAGGCAAGGGGTTTTCAACATCTTCCCACCCTTTTATTGTCTTACAATATTAGTCATTAATTAAAAATTTGAATGTCTTACACCAATGGTGTAAGACATTGTAGGGAGTCATTGAAAGTAGAATTTATTGCAGTGTGTGGTTGTCTTTACCTGTGTAAGATTCATATGTTTTGTTAGAATGACTCTACCATGATATGATATTTTCTGTTAATAGATCATTTTGAAAACCAAGGAAGCAAGATGATAGTGTGATCTTCTTTTTCACATTCAATTTTTTTTTTTGTACTACTTTTGGATATTTCCTTTTAGTTTCCTTTTAGATGGGGCAGTAATACGTTTTGACATATAAATCTTGTAGGATCTCAGAATTTAAATCTTGATGCATGCTTCCTATTATTTTTTCAAAAACATAATAGAAACATAGAATAACATGACATACACATGAACATCAAATTCGTAAATTATCTCCTCAAGCTCCTCAATAGCTTGGAGCTCTGACCTATCCTCGCCCATTCGTGGGTCGATATCATCACTTGGGGTGCCTTCTCTATCCTTTTTTTCTTGAGGTTCTTCCATCATGGAGGTAACTTCCACTTCTTGGGACTCCTCACCTCCGTCACTTATGGCCATTGCTTGCTGCCCGGGTTGTGTTTTTCCCTTCATGGAAATGCTATAGCATTCCCTGGCAGCGAGTTGATCGCCTCTAGCAGTGCATATTCCCACAGATGAAGGGAATTTGATTGCTAGGTGGCGGATAGAGGTTATGGCCTCAAATGCCATCAATGCAGGTCGACCCAAAATTGCATTGTATGCGGCAGGACAGTCGATGATCACAAACTAAAGAAGCTTGGAAACAGTCCGTGGACCTTCACAAATGTTACCACTAATTCGATCATTTCGATTGCTGCCGACCCTTCACTAGAAAACCCATATAGAATCATGGAAGTTGCCTTCAGCTCAGTTATAGACAATCCCATTTTTTCTAGGGTGGATCTAAAGAGTAGATTCACAGAACTTCCATTATCTACCACTGTCCTCCTAACTCTCAGGTTGGCGAGCTGAACTGTTATGACTAGAGGATCGTTATGTGGGAACTGGACATGGCTGATAGCTTCCATGATTGGTTGTTTTTCCAATCGTTGTTGTTTTGATAACCGTTGTTCCGGGGCGAACTCTACTCTGTTATGGGATTTCAGTTCGTTGATATATCTCTTATGGGCACCTCTGCTCGTGTCTACCAGATGAGGTCCTCCCGAAATGGTGGCTATATCTCCTCTTGTTATCGGAGGAGGATTGTCCTGATTCACATGAGCTCCGGCTTGATTCACTGGAGCTTCCAGAGCTGACGGAGTGTTTTGTCCAGCGGGATGACTGGGAGTTGCTCGATTCCGGGCGTACTGAGCCAAAAGTCCTGCCCTAATGAGAGTCTTGATCTCATCCTTTAGGTGTTTGCAGTCATCAGTATTATGACCGATATCATTGTGGAATCGACAAAATTTCAAAGGATCTCTCTTCGTCCTTTGATACTTTAACAGTTCTGGTTTCTTCCACGGAAGGCGAGCAGAATTTTCCAAGAAGATGCGTTCTCTAGTATCCGTGAGATCGGTATATGTTCTATAGAATTGTTTAAATTTCTCCACAAACTTGTTTTTCTTTATTCTGTTCTAGTCACCGTCATCATTTCCCTTTCTCTTATAATTTCCCACTTAGTTATTCTGGGCAACAGTTTGAGTCGTAGCTACTACATCTGTTACCAGTCCAACGCAATGGACAGGGACTTCGCTGGTTCCTGCGAGGGAAGCTAGCGCCTCTTCTAGGTTAACCCACCTTTTGAGCTCGGTTCAAGAACTCATCCACAATACTAACTTCTTTCCTCTGTAGCTCTTGCCATAGGTCACCTCCAACAAGGATTCCCGTCCTCATTGCCATGAGCTTAGAACTCTCATCGGTGTCTCTAGCCTGCGCAGCAACATTGGCGAACCTACATAGGTATGCTTCCAACGGTTCACCGGGTTGCTGCTTTACATTTTCCAGAGAGTCAGCCTTAATCTGAGCTGCTTGAGAAGCCCTGAATGCTCTCTTGAAATCGACAGAAAAACTTTTCCACGAACTGATTGAATACCTCTTATACTATTTGAACCACTGCCTAGCTGACCCAATCAGAGTGGAGGGGAATATTAGGCATCTTAGCTCAGGCCCAATGTTGTGGGCCGTCATCATGGTGTTAAACATCCCCAAGTGGTCAGATGGATCTGCATCTCCGTCAAACTTTGACAAATGTGGCATCTTGAAACCCTGTGGATATATAGTCGCCTCAATATTCGCACTCATCATTCCCTTTTTCTGATAGAAGCCTTTTCATTAACTCCATCTGAGCTAACCTTTCGAGGTTTGGGTCCTTGGTTCCTTGGTTATTTTGGGGCTGTTCAACAGCTCTTGTCCCATCGTACGCGCTCGGTGGGTTGTAGTCCCTCGATGTTTGTGCTTGGTTTTGTGGGGCATTCCCATTATCACGTAATTCAGAAGGACCTCCCCCTTGAAGAGTGTAACTAAATCCTTGTTTTAGGGCTGAATTACTTCTCTGTGAGTTTAGGTGATCTCGCAGATTAGGCTGTGGATCGAATTGAGGACTCTGAGCTGAACTCAGGTGATTTCTCAGATTGCCTTCGAACCTGCCACTTCGATGGCTTTCTGGTCAATAACTTCCATTAGCAAAGCTCACTACTCGTGGCTGAGGCTGAGTATTTGGATTATCGACACGTGTCCGTGGGACATAAGTAGGGGCAGACAAGGAGGATTTCTCCTGCTGTTCCCATAAGCAGGAATGTCCCGTGCAGAATGAGGCAGTGTCAAATGTCTTATGGGTGATTGGGGATGCCTGACTGGCAAGGCAATTCTTGTCCCATCGGGGCAAACTAAATTAGCCTGCGGTCGCTCCGCTCCACCATCTCTAACTCTTTGTGTCTGGCGATTGGATTGTGACGCAGGAGGGTTGGTCGGAACATTTTGTCTCTGTGAGCCTGCTCTGGCTCCTCCTCGTGTGTTTCCATGGGTATTCCTAGGCACGTGCGATGGTGGTACCGAACTTGTGGTCGCGGTTCTAACTGATCGACTGACCTGCCGATGACCCCTGGGAGGGCCACTCGGTTAAGCATTTTGGTGATCTCGCTCTATGGGTACAGAACTTGGGGTGGCAATTCTGACTGACCGACTTGGTTTGGATCGGTTATTCTTGTGAGACTTATGAGACCCACTTTGCCTCTTTCCGTCATTAATATCGGTTGCAAGAGGGGGTAACCGAGCTAAAACCTCCTCGATTTTCCTATTTTCCTTAGAAAGATGGCTCCTTAACTGCATGTTTTCCAGTTCTAGTGCAGTTAAGTAGTCTAGATTTGGATTCGGCGGTAATGATGTTGAACTCCTATTATGGTCGTGGCCCACCGATTGCTTTCCCGGTCATTGTTGAACTTTAGGGCCACGCTCATTTGAAACAACAGTATGGTGGGCCCCCTGCCCACCAGGTTGTTCCATCTCATTGTCGTGCATCGAGTGACCACCATGATGAGATTTGATTGGGATTTTAATGAAAGCACTAATTTTCCTGTTGATGCGGTTTTTCACCAACAGTGAATTAAGAAAATAACAAGGTTGAATTAGTGCTTGATGATAAACTGAAGTAAGAAAATAAATCTCAAGAACATTGGTCTTTTTACGTAGTTCAATGGTTAAAATACACCTACTCCACGGGTCTATATTATTACTACCTTTCTCTCTATTTTGACAGAGTTTTGGTATTACAGAATAATCTTCTCCTTTCCTGTCCAATATTCTAAGTATTTATAGAGAAATTCTTTGGACAGGTTCGGGTAACCGCGTGAGTCAATCACGGATTAGTGTATTTATTACATTTAATATGAAATATTCCCATTTATACTAGGATATGATCTGATCATGAAATAAATAGTCTCCTAATATCTGGGACATTAAATATCACAAGCTGGCCATAAACGATCGTATAAAGTATCCGGGTCTTCGGGGATTCGCGGATATGCCATATCATCAAATTACCCCGAGCTAGATATACCGTCGAGCTCATACTGAGGAGGTCGTGCCTTATAAATATTATAAGCTCTCGCTTATCAATTTATGCATCTCTAGCTCGTACAACCATCATGAAAATTGTGCTATCCATATGGAAAATATAGGAACTCTATGGCTATTTCTTCCATGCAGTTATTTGCTAGCTGTACACGATCTGAGTGAAAGACCCGTGCTGAAATTAGGATACACATACATGCAATCAATATACAAATCATTATCCAAATTTTCATCCACATGCAATAGCAATGCTAATAAGCATGCCTCAATATCATCAAGCAACAGCCAAGGGCCAGGCCCTAACAGTATCTCATGCTCCCTATTAATCATACAAATTAATGCATTCATATTTCATTGAAGCATTTAAGCATATAATCTCATGTATTCAATTACAAAACCTTGAGTCGATCTTGTCTTTAGTGGTGAGTGTACATGTCTAGCCAGTCTTCAGGAACCCTTAAACCTTGACCGCTCTGATACTAAGTTGTAACACCACAGATAACCAAGACCATTACACTGTGTGTTTAAAATAGTGCAAGACTTGCTAATCAAGTCATTTAAATGAAAATGTAATCCTAAAGTCCTAACTAAGTTAGGTTTAAAATATTTTGGTGATAAACTGATAATTTTCATTAAAATAAATGTCTAGTACATGGGCTCCCAATAATAGGGTTTCAAGGACACAAAATTCCAAAAATTATATACAATCAAGGCCACTCTAATGGAGAAATGCACATTTAAGGTTTCCATCCTTGTACAATCCCTCAACCATGGCGGATGAGCAGCTGACATTGTACACCTCACCCCCAAAGCTCTCCAACTCATGGTTGATCCATCTTACCCTTGCCTTTACCTGCACCACGTAGCCCCTGTGAGCCGAGGCCCAGGAAGAAAACCATAACATCATAGCATAATAAATAATGATAATCAAATAATTAAAAAGACATTAACAAGATATTCAGCAGGCCATAGCATACACATAATCAGTGATGATAATCAATGAATCATCAGTCTATCATCCAGGTATTCAACAAGCCATAAGCATCAAATTAACAACAGTAAACATATTCATATTCGACAATCTATCACAATCATCATACAATACTCAATGTCGACGCCCTTAGGTCGCACCCTCTATTTTACCCACTAACTCCGGCTCGCTTAGGCTGAGCCTAGTATTTATATAGTTGACCCCAGCTCTCAGTAGTCGAGCCGCATCCTTTGTGCAAATTATCAGCCCTAACTCTCTTAGTCTGCTTATTTCATGCCCACATGGCATATAATAATAATACAACATTTGTATTCAGATATAAGGAATCTCAGTCCCAACACAGCCACATAAGAGTGTAGTTTTCTTACCTTGAATTCCGAGCAAAGATAATAGAGCGGTCCCAAGCACGATCCTCAGCCCTAAGCATTGGCTAAAATCCTAGTCACAAAGGCCAATGGTTATCCATCAACTTCCAATTCAAAAAAAATTTCCTAGGAGACAGAACTAGCCTCTAGGACCTCAATTTCTACTAAACCGGGTAGTAGAAATTGTCTTGAGTGCCTAGGTTTGAACCCCCGAGCCTTACCAATTCTAGAAATA
This sequence comes from Humulus lupulus, assembly GCF_963169125.1. Classification (NCBI taxonomy): domain Eukaryota; kingdom Viridiplantae; phylum Streptophyta; class Magnoliopsida; order Rosales; family Cannabaceae; genus Humulus; species Humulus lupulus. The sequence continues at coordinate 137,317,300 of NC_084798.1, read as the reverse complement.
ATTCTAAGGCAAAAATCCCCAGGCGGGTTGCGACTTGAATTAGTGGGTCGCGAATTTCCCCCCAGTCAAAGAGAACCTCAGGCCAAAATGGGCACACGTGCTGCGGTGTGCCCCCTTCGAACCAAGAAAAACTAGGTTTTTTCTTCTTCTTCCCAGCCAAGAACTACTAAGCTTTAACCCAGAATTTTCTACCAACAAAACTCATCAACATCCATCAAACCAACTATGAATCTAACGCTTTTGATTACTCAATCAAACTCAAAACCTAGCTAAATTACTAAAGCTAATAATCCAATTCAGTTGTTATTCTCTACCCAAAAACCAGTCAAACTCACCTCTTGAACTCAAAACTTAAGAACACGAAAATCAAGCAAATCAAACACAACCAGCAACAGAATTTTAGCTTACCTCATGATAATTATGCCCCCTAAATTGAATCTCAGTCCATCCCAACTCCAGCCTTTAACTTCCTAAGCCTTCAGTCACTAATTTTCCCCATTAGCTTCCTCAAGGACTCCTCTAACTTCAACTCTCAGCTTTGCTTCTCAAGATTTTATTCTTCAGCCAACCTCGACTTCTCCAAGATTTAAACCCAAGTTCATCAACTCCTTAGTCCTTTAATTTCTTCAAGAAATTCCCATCTTAGGCCTAATTCCCTTCCTTTTTCTTCCTTATCCTCAAAGCATAAATGAGAGAGAGAGAAGAGAGTGCCCAAAGTTTTTTCTAAAACTTTCTACCTTCGTCCCAAATAATTCTGAGCATATCCCTATTATGAAAAGTCTATTTGGCCTCCCATATAACACTTAGTCCTTTAATAAATCTAAGGGTAAATTAGTCATTTCGTTCCCAAGTCCAACTAATTCCTCAAATCTTCCTATTATCTTCCAATTAATCCCTTCATCCAATTAATTACCAATTATTTATTCAATATCTAATAATTCCCAACATATTCTCTAAATTCCCAATAATACACGCAGGCTCCCCCGAGCCGGGTATTAATCCCCACCGTGACAATTTTGTCAATCCTCTCACTAGGACTATCTCGAGCCATGTGTTGCAAATATATCCACATTATAATGTGGTCTCAACATTTTATCACATAAAATCATATTTATGCCCTCAACGGGCCAAAATTACAAATATGCCCTTATAAGCTAAATAGGGTCCACATGCATATTTAATACTCATAAACATGCATTTAATCATATCCATATAATCATATAATCATGCATGCCACATAATCATTTATTCACATATATAACAATTAGGGATAATTGTGGCAAAAGTACCCAAAGTTTGGGTTTTGTATGCGGCATAGACCATATGTTTATTTTCAGTGGCAATAGTACCCATAGTACCAAAAAGTGTTATTCCGTTTGGTTCGGTTTGGTTTCCTCCGTTGGTGGCATCTGGGTGTACATGTGTACGCACAAGATAATTCAGAGTTTTAATTAAATTTAAAACCTTTTTTTAAATCTATTTCCAAAATAATTAAATTAAATCTACTTCTTCCTTAAAATGAAAAAGTAAATAGAAATTGATGTTCTCTTAAATCGATTCATCTTCCCCCTTGACTTCTTCTCCGGCAACGTCGTTAGGTCTGGGCAACAACAAGGCAGTGGATTCACTTACGTCTAGGCGAGCTTCGACGGGGCCACGAGGCGAAGTACTTGGCGTCGAAGCTTGTTGGCAACGAAAAGGAAATGGATTCATCACTTGCGCCTGGGCGAGCTTCGACGAGGATGCGAGGTGAAGAACTTGGCGTTGGGCTGGAGGACCATGGCTTTGAATGATGATGGCTAGTAAATAACTCAAGCATCTGAACAAAGCCATCTAAGCTGGAGTTGGGGGTGGATGGGAGCAAGTTCTCTGGGTTTGGGGTCCAAAGGGAGCATATTTTCTAGGTTTGGGGTCGAAGGGAGCACGTTTTTGGTTCTTACTTCGACTATCTTCAATTGCAACAAATGGGTTTTCTGGGCTTGCAATAGATGAGTTCGATTATCAGTGGCTACAGGTTAATTGACTTTAACATTTGGTGAAATCTTATTTGATTTGGGACTACAGTTGTTATTGTTTGGTTTGATTGAATACATTGTTTGGACTGGGATTTTTGCGATTTGAAGAGTTGTTGTTTGTGATTATTTGGAATCAAATAGAGTTGAGTTAGATGGGATTCAAGCAGATTGTTCAAGTTCTTCATTTTTACTAGGATTCAAGTTCTTTTTATTGGGATTAGGGCTTCAAAAGGAGATTAAAGCATATTGTTCATATTAACTTTTCAATTTAATTAAAATTCTGAATTATCTGGTGCGTACAAGTGTACATCCAAATGCCACCAACAGAGGAAACCAAACGAAACCAAAGAAAATAACACATTTTCATACTATGGGTACTATTGCTACTAAAAATAAATATTGGGTCTATGCTACGTACAAAACCCAAACATTGGGTACTTTTGCCACAATTATCCCTACCAATTATGCCCTTCTGGCACACTAATCAAGGTCCTTAAGCCTTATTAAAAAATTTCGGTCATTACAATATGGGTATAGATATAAACATATTTATTTTGAATATTAGAAACTAAAAATGGAAGCAGTACCCTATCAAGTTTGATCCTTATAATTGCATTTATATAGTTTGTATGATTTTTGGTATTTTTAAGTTGTGTAGTCGTGAGTGACTTAATTAATAAGTATTGTTAAGAAAGTTTTGTATCATTGTAGTAGTGTCATTATTGTGATATAAGATTTCTATTTTTATTTGATTTGGCTCTTTATATGTGCTTGTAGGTTCTATTTCTTAACCTTTTTTTTCTTTGAATTTTTACCAAAGTTTGCAATTGATAAAAAATATATTTTTGGTATGGTGTTACTGCTCTTTAATAAGCCATGATAATGTCAGAGAGTGTCCATGATGATACCGAAGTGTTTGTATTAAGAGTTTTCGTTAATATGTGTCAACAGGTTTGCTTGCTTAAGTATGGGTCAATGAATTAGTACTTAATTTTAGATAAGCTTTTGTATGCTTAGTCTTCATTAGCCGTTTGTCTCCTATCTTTTAGAGATAAGATCTAAGAATGAGAAATAATAGTGTTAATATTCCTACTGTATTTTAAAGTCTCTCAATTGTCTGTGATAAAACAAGCTTATTCCAATCAAAATTGTTTGTGGTTTATTCTAGCCCCAAGTAGAACACTATTTGTATATAATCTATATTGATATATATTATACTTACAATTACAAAGGAGTTTTGAGTGGGATCTATCACACTTTAAGATTGTTTTTTGTTTACAAAAAACTATGCTTATAAACATTTTGGTTAATGACCTTATGCTTTAGTTTTGTTAATTTCAGTAGTATATTTAATTAATTTTTTTTATCTTAGCATTTAATTTTAAAAATGAGTGTACTATAGTCATTATTAGGCCATATTTTGTTATTGTTGTTGTTTTGGATGATGATCAATTAAGTGCTACTAAATGTATTTTGCATTTTCTATCATAAACGTATTTCCAATGTTGGGAAGTAGATATAAAGTGTGTTTCAGTCGCATCAATATTGCAGTAATTTTGGATTTTGTTAGTAACCATTGTATATCATAAAGTTTGTAAGCATACCCAGTGACCTTTTGAGACTGTTATCTATGTTTTTTACTTCTTTGTTACCCTATTTTTATTTTTGTCTAAGATCATAGATTAATTTGTTTTAGCTCAGTTCATAAACTGTCTTTTAGTCTTCTTGCAATTATTGTGTTTGTTCAGCTTATAGACTGCCATTTTATCACTTTCTGGTTTCAGAAATGTTAGTTTTGCAACCCTCTATCTTTGGGCAGGGTCACATTCAGCCAAAAATAAAAATTAGTATGTAACTTTATATAATTTTAAATGTTGAATTTAAATTTGTATTTTATTTCTGAGCCTACAATGTTAAAAATTAGTATGCCTATGATGTTCAGTAGTTGTTTAACTTCAATCCCAATTAAATTAAAGTGGTATATCTTATCTTATATATATGCTAGATACCATTTTGACTGAGATGGTACGTAAGATACCATTCTCATCTCCAATTCGAGTATTTAGACACAAGATTTCTAAGCATCCTACTGCTTGCTTACGGCCTTTTTTGCCATTTCAAAAGTTGATGTTATAGTTTTTTTGGGTCATTGACGTTCAAAATCTCAATATGCTTATTCTGAAATCTCTTTTTGTTCACTTTGATTTAGTGCATTTCGTAGACTTTTTCTTTTCTTATATTTCCTGCTCACTGCCTTTTTTACCATTTTAAATGTTGAAGTTATAAGTTTTTTGGGTCAATTATGTTCAAAAGCTCAGTATGCTTATTCTCAAATATATTTTTGTTCACTTTGATTTTGTTTTTTCCTTTCTTGCATTTCCTGCTTACTGCATTTTTGCCATTTGAAATGTTGAAGTTATAATTTTTTTTGGATCATTGATATTCAAAAGCGGAGTATGCTAGCTTATTCTTAAATTTTCCTTTCCCTAGTTTTATTTTCCAAGGAAATAAAACTTTCCTTCTCAAATTTTTAAACTTTGGCATATTACTTTAGTTCTATGTTTGGTTTTATGCTTGACTTTTTTTTCTTTTAATTACTCCTTTTTGTTTCTTGTATTTCTTGTTTATTGTCATTTTTCCAAGGAAATGAATTTGTCTCTGTCTTGTTTAAGATTTTTTTTTGCCTTTGTCCTGCTTATTATGTGACTTTGTGTGCTCATATTTTTATTTTATTTTATATATATGCTAGTATATCAAGTCACATAAATGCTCTTAGTAAGTCATATTACATAAAATTCTGAATTCCTTGTGATATATAAATGCCCTTCGCCGAATATTGTCATATATTTATGCCTGTATGAACTAAAGTCTTGTTGTAGTGACCTTGAATTATTATTTTTTTTCTTCTTTTATGTGCAACTGGAGATTATGAGAGAGCAAAAGAGTACTACTAGTGCACTAGTCACCTTGAGGAAGCCAACATCAAATGATGGGTTGATGCTAGCTGAAAGAGGCTAACATAGATGGACTTGATGGGTAGAAATTGTTCATACATATTGTAAGGCTTATCCTTTTTGCTATTTTTGTAATGCATAATGCAAACATCAAGATTGTTTCTTTTTTTGGATTGGGTAGAAGTTTAACAAATTTAATGTATAAGTTTCCAAATTATTCATATTTATTGCAAAATTTGTTTTTTAGATTTGTAACTATCTCATTGAATGTATAAATTTTGTAATTTTAATATATAAGATTTCAATTTTGTATATAAATGTATAATGTAAATCATAAATTTTAATTTATAATAAATCTAAACTATATTTTAAAAAATAATTTAAAGACACTCAACGGGATCTTTCAGGATACGCATTGCGAGTCCTAAAAATATTCTTTTAGGGTACGCGAAGAGAGCCCTAAAAACTTTACATAAAGCACTCAACGGGATCTTTTAGGACTCGCATTGCGAGCGCTAAAAACATTCTTTTAGGGCTCGCAATGCCATTCCTAAAAACATTCTTTGTAGTAGTGCCGTCATTTGTATTTTATCCTTAACTCCCACTAAGTCTTTTGTAAATGATAAATTTCTGAACTTAATCACAGATATGAGCGCTCAATCATTTACCCTCTTAGACTAAGCTATTAAGGAATTCATCTTTTCACCTCTTATACATAAGCTATAGATTTCATATCTATGATTAATACTCTCACTCAATTACCCTAATAAATCTAGAAGATGTAAGTATGGGCTAGACCGTAGGGTAAGTTTGTAACGAACAAGTCAAAAGATTTAAATAATATAAGTAGCTGAATATTATCACTCAGAATTAAGATCAACTTGACCTATGGTCAACGTTGTGACATTAATTAGATTCGATAACAACGATACTTATTTATCAGTCAATAATAAATATCGGTCGTAGTTCGATGTAAACAAATAGATGCGATCTTATCTACTTGGTCAATGCATTGGACAAGATATCTCACCCTGAATGTGTAAGTAAGATCATATCGTAGATTACCAGATTGGTGAAAATCAAATTCACTGGCTTATTCTTAGGACTCGTCATTTTGAACATATAATTACAACTATAATCTATTGTGACCTAGTCACTATAATTGTAAATATACGTATATTTGTGATTTTATAAATGTTTGTATTATTTCAATAATCATCTAATAAAACAAGCAAGCAACACAGTTGTCAAACTAAATGATTTCTACTACTTTTATTGACAGTATAAAATTGTGTTACATGTCCGTCATGGTTTTATAAGGGCATAAAACCCAACAAATCTCTCATTAGAAAAATGGACTAGACCTCAGTAATGATAATGACATTCTTTTGTTGCGAGATTTGAAGTATATTTATTATTCATTTGTTGTTGTACCTCTGGCATGGTTATCTTAAGTGCACTATTATCGAAGTTTTGACTCTTCAAAGATTTTGAACTTTTTCTGTTATAGAGAGCTTCAAAGTGAAAAACAACTAAAGCGATTAGTCCAAACATGTGTATGAAATTTTTTATGAAACATGTTCAAAAGACAATATAGGTTAAGCCATTGGTAATGGCTTTCAAGAGATCATAAAACTTATGATGGATATAAACGTTGCTTATATTTTTCTAGGCATGATGAGATAGCAGAAATCAAGAAATTGCATGTTTTTTTTTTATTTTGGTGATATATTTGGAATTTCTTAATGTTATAGATTTTGAATAAAAGCAAGGGTAAGATTTATGAGATGTAACGATTCATTCTTTATAGTCTCTTATAATTTGTTATTGAGTACGGAATTGAATTTTTTACCTCTTTGTGGAGTTTTGGAACTATGAGACGATTTGTGAGAGTTTTCTTAGTGCTTGAGATAGGGGGAAGTAATTTTTTGGACAAAAGTTGTCAAATTTGTTCAAGTTGGTGATCCCTAATGCTCTTCCCTTTGGATGTGTGAGTGAGAGTTTTGTTTATTTTTCTTGTTCTTCCTTTTTCTACTATTGTTTTTTTATCTCCTTCTCTTATTTTCTATATGCACTTTTGTTTGTATCTTTTGGTTGAGAGTTGTAATTTTCTCTTCATCTTTTCTCAACAACTTATAATTTATTTGTACCTATTGTCTAGAGTTGTATTTTTCATTATTCTTTTTATCTACATTTACTTATATTTTTGTTATTGAGTTGTAACTTATTTAATCAATCACTTTGTCATTTATATTATTTTTCTTAGAGTTGTAAGAGTCTTACTTTTTCAAGTTGTTGGAATATTTTTTTCGGTACATGATGGTCAATAGATGATTTAAGGATATTTGTTAATATTTCTTGTTTTTGCTTTAGCTATTATTGTTGACCAATATATGATAATAGACTCCATCTGTGTTTCTCAATCAGTGAGATGAGCCATTGATAGTTCATAATTCTTATTTCGGTAGATGATATGATAATATTATGTTTTTTGAGTTAAAATTTGGCATGAGATTTTGACTGAATTACATGATATTTATGAGTTTTTCTGAAGGGAAGGTCATGTTTAAGGCCATACTATTTGACGATCAAATAAAGGTGATATATTTAATTGCTATTACGGTGAAAAAGGAATTTAGGATTATTGTCCTCGCTTTTGCTAGAAAACCTGTTTAGTTTTGTACTATATTGGATGGTGGGACGACATTGACTTAGAAATCAATATAAAAGGATTCAAGAACTAAATTGTTATTTAAGTATATGGCTCGATTAAGTTGTTGTGATGATTTCACCGATAAGGACACCCAAGTTCGTATGATTTAAATCTAGTTTGAGTTCACTAATTTTTTCTATGATGGACGTTTTGTTTTCATTGAGAATTATGGAATAGTCTAAACTATGATGTATTAATTAAGGCCTAAAGTCCATATAGTAATGATAATTATGAGAGATCATATTAGAAATTGTCTCATATATGCTTGTTGAAGGCAGCCTGATGTGTACTAAAGTATGCACATTCCTTATTTTAATATTTATTATGGGCGAGCTAGATCTGTAATTGAGTTCTCATCATTTTGGTACTAAGGATGTTTTAGTGATCAGCCAACCAACATTTTCACATAGTTTAAATTCATAACACTGATGAGACAGGCTAAATGTGTGACAAAATTTATTTTTAAGTATTCGTGATAGCAGGAGGAGCTACTTTGTTATTAAGTGTCAGATGAAAACATACAACTTCCTCCCTCATACATGTATGTATGTTGTCAAGAGGATTTGTTTTGTGATTAGGTGTTGTATGGGCACTTGTATTATCCTCACCCATAGGATTGGTTAAAATACAAAGTTCGAGTGGTCTTACATAATCTAGGTGTAAAACACTAAATGGTTTCACATAGTGAAAATGTGAAATTTGATTTTTCATTGTAGTCATTTAAAAATTGTATTTTTTTGGGTCCAAAGTGATACATTGAGGTATCTAAGAACGCCCAAAAAGTTTGGGAGCATTTGGAGATATTTAAGGTCAATTTTGAGAAGTTAGACCTACTCGTATGGCGTTACGTCACCTCCTTGGAGGCGATGCATTGCCTAAAGCCTTAAAGGTTGATGAAATAGAGCAACTAATGCTTTTCCTGCCAGTTGGCGACGCATCACTTATGGATAGTTGACTTGTCGGCTGACGTGTCCATACAGATACGTGTTTTAAGCTCAAAATAATGTGTTGTAAAGCTCTAATCCTATTGGATAGACTTAATGGCGGTGCCTACACTATAAAAGGGTTCTTTTAGAATTTTGATGGACTTGATCACTCTTTCAAATCTCTCTCTAACCCCCTCTCTCTCTAGTTTTTTAGGATCATAAGTATTCTCCAGAAAATTCATAAAGAAAGTGCACGTATTTCTGAATTTAAATGCTTCTTCAATCCCAATTCCCTTTCCTACTAGAAAAATACCCAAGTATCCATTAAGGGCTACGAATTGGAGAATTTTGGCAGCGATACATCTAGTGTATAAGCCTTGGTTTTGATTCTCGTTGAAGAAGAAGAAGTTCAAGTGGTGTTCTAACAAGGGTTTGAAGATTGCATGATGACCCAAGAGTCTTGTTCCAACAACTAGAATTTGCATTTCTCTTTCTCAATCTTTGTTGCACTCTACAAAAGATTGTAATGACCCAACTATTTCTAAGGCCTTGGACCATTAAAACTACTAGACATAACTACTATTTTGGGAACATACATAAGAAATAACATAAATTTATTAAACACCCCAAAATAACTATTGTGCAAAATATAAAGTAAAATATGAAATATGAAATACGGTATGAGTACCCATTGTTAATACATAAAAACATAACTTTAATTGTTAACATACTAATTGCGGAATTACATCAAAACATAATTTAAAAGACTAAAAATTTACGTCATCCTCGATCAACACGCAGTCAACTCAATCCATTCATCCTTAACACACATGCCAAGCTGCCATGAATCCTTCCGCCTTCCATAATCAATTTCCTACATCAAGCTAAAAATAAAGGAGTGAGCCTAATGCCCAACAAGTAAAATCTAATAAAAATCATATATAATAAATGATAAACATAAGACTATATCATAAACATATACTATAAAACATATATCATATAGGACTACAATATTAATGGTCATTAACTCATTAACATGGCATGTGATAAACCATCTAGGTCCTTTGTCTACTAATCGAGGTAGGTTAGATCACATGGTAGTATATGATAACCCATCTAGGTCCTCTGTCTACTAATGGAGGTAGGGTAAATCATAACTCTAACCCATGAAAATGATAAATATTCTTGGGGTTTGCTATCTAAGATACTATAAGACCCAAGCGACATAAAATATTGGGGTTCGCTATCTAAGCAACTATAAGCCCCAAATGACTACAAGACATATTTATACATATATATACATATCATAACATAAAACATATAATAACATAAACATATAATCTATCCTATTTTCCTTACCAAAAACCGGGATATTTGGGAACAAGAATTGGATTAGAACACTCATAAAAACCAACAGTAAAAATGGTGAGTATCTCTAAAGAATAAGAATGAAATGAGAACTAACCCATAAAGAAGAAACTTACCAAGAAGAACCTTAAGCTTCAAGAAACTTAAATACCTAATCAAGAATCATAAACAAGAGTTAAGATCTGAAAGAAAATAAAAGAAAACTAAAGAACCATAAAGAACTGAACTTAGGGAACAGAATACCTTGAATGATCTTACGAATTGATCTAAACCTCAATACCAAAATCTCACTATATCTCACTTTCCAAGTGTTTAGAAAAGCTTAATTAGAATGATAAAGCTTTTAACCCAAAACCCAAGTGTTTCTCTCTATAGTAACACTAGCAACTTGGAGGCTCTGAAGACTGCTTGAAGAATGAAGAAAATGGCTGAGTACTAGGTCCTATTTATAGAGTTCAAGGAGTGAAACTAATCCCTTTTAATTTGAATAAATAAATGAATGTAAAATGAAAAGGATTTGAATTTTTGTTCAACAGACGTCCAGAATTCGATCAAAATTATTCAAAGGCAGGTCTAAGTGGTTAATGTTATTTTTAAATTAAAAAATTCTCAAAATTCAAAAATACATCACCAGGGGCGATATATCGCCTACCCTGGGCGATATATCGGCTCCACCATAATCCTGAGCCCCGTTCGTACGTTCGTGCTAAGTCGACGTGTTTTCTTTAATTCCCGTAGGCGATATATCGGCCCCTAAGCTACGATATATCAGCATACGTTGATATATCAAGCATGTATTTGCATTTTTTTTCAGCATATTTTGAATTGGATAAACAACTTTGACTGAGTCTAAACGTGATCCTAACAGTTTCTGGAAGGTTTTAGAGCTTTTAGATCTTTCTATTATTAAAATTATTCATCAAAAATACTTAATTCCTTAATAATCATGATTATGACAAGTGTCATGCTCTTATTAATTCTATCAAAACGTTAGGTTATAATAAATAATATTTCTATGATCCATCAATATTAATCAAACCTTATGTTATAATTAATATGTAACGCCCTGGATAGCCAAGACCGTTACACTGTGTGTTTGTAAAGTGTTAGACTTGCTAATCAAGTTATCAAATTAAAATCGTGTTACTGAAACTATAAAGGAACTAGGGTTAAAAATGGTTTGGTTTCAAACGCCACATTTTCATTAAGAAACATTATCTGTTATACGGGATCCCAAAAATATTAAGCTTAAAGACTGTTTACAAAAGACACAGGGTTTATACACAATATCAAGCCATATTAAGGCAAAACAGATAATTAGGTAATCCTTGTCCTGACCCACTCCTCGACCATGGCGATCAAACAGCTGGCTATGTACATTCCACCCTGCGGCCCTCCATCTCAGGGTTGGTCCAGCTTGCCTTTGCCTTTACCTGCACCACGTAGCACGCGTGAGCCAAGGCCCAGCAAGAAAACACAACAAGAGAGCACAAGCAATCAACAGACAAATCAATATCTCACGTTGCATCACATACTCTCAACCATATAGTCATTCAGTATATTCAAGTATTCAACACACTAAGCATATCAATTCATATCTCATATCGCTGCACAAATGATTACTAGGGCTAGCGCTCTCAGGCTGCTCCCTCCGTTATCCCACTGACTCCGGCCCGCTTAAGCCGAGCTCAGTGAATGTTAAGCTATCCTCGGCTACCAGTGGCCAAGCTGCGCCCTATGCGCAAGTATTATGTACGGCACTCTTAGGCCGTTTTAACATGTCCCATGGCGTAATACCATCATTGACACGATACAATTCTCGGGAGCACTTAGTCCCATCACAAACATCATCAATCCTCGAGTCCAAAAACTAGCCTCGGGCCAATCCTGAGCCCCCGGGAAGTCCTAGTTCCACCAAACAAGGTGGTGGAATCAAACCCCAAGCCCTAGGTCAAAAGCCCTTACAAACAACCCTAAATTCCCCTTCAGAAGACAGGGTAGCGCTACAGCGCTCATGGGAGGGTGCTACAGCGCTACAAACAGAAACAAAATCCCTCAGCAAGCTTGGCCTAGCGCTACAGCGCCCAAAGGCTAGCGCTGTAGCGCTAGTCACAGACAGGCCAACACCAAATTTCTCCTCCTGCAATTTCCTCGAACCAAACTCAACCAAAACTTCCCCAAACCTTTGCCAACATCAAAAACAACCTTATAACCATATTCCACTCATCCCAAGCACCCCAAATACCTAAAACTCAAGCACATGCATCTCCAATCCCAAAATTCACCATAGCTGTCCCTAAGCTCAGAAACTCAACAAAACCAGGCAAAACATCAGGGTTAGAGGCTCAGAATTCATACCTTTAATGGAGCTTCGACCTCATGACAACCTTTACACCTCCTTGGCTTTCTCTTCCTTAACCTTTGCCCTGAATTTTCCAAAGTCCCCATCAAACCCAGCTTACACACCACAGTTCAAGAACCAAAACCAGCAACTAAAGAATTTACAGAACCTTACCTCAAGTGATGGTCTAACCTTGCTAAACCCTTGCCAAATCCTCAAGATTAGCTCAGAAACCTTGTAGCTTAATTGACCTAGCTCTCCTCTGAATTTTACTCCAAAAAGAATGAAGAACAGTGGTGACAAAAGCACAAACCGACTCAGGGAAAACTACTCTATTTTTCCTTCCTTTCCTTTTTCTTTCTTTTCCTTCTCTCTCAGACTTCTACAGTTTTCTACAATCTCCACTAACATAAAGCCTTGGTAAAACTTAACTCCTGTAGGCCAAATCACTATTATGCCCTCCCTATTAAGTCTAAACCCTTTAATCCACTTAGGGCATTTTAGTCATTTTACCCCAATTCACGCTAACTCCTCGAGTGTCTCTAATATTTCCCACTTAACTCCCGATACCTAATTAATCACCAATAATATTCCTCAATGTCAAAATAGACTCCGGTATATTCGCTAAATTCCCATTTATACCCCTAAGCTCACCCCGAGCCGGGTACAAATCCCCGCCATGACTTTTCTGCTACTTTGCTCACTAGGATCGTCTCGAGTCACAGATCTCAAATATATCCTCATAATAATGTGGTCTCGACAATTATCACATATATCAAAGCAGTTATGCCCATACTGGCCAAAATTACAATTATGCCCTTCTAACCTAATCTGGGCCTATATGCATACTAATACACATAGTCATGCATCTCAAATATTCAAATAGTCATATAACATGCTTTAAATCATAATCATGCATCTTAATCATTAAAATCACACATAATTCCCATTATGCCCTTCAGGCACACTAATCAAGGCCCTTAAGCCTTATTAGCAATTTGGGTCGTTACAGCTATCCCCTCCTAATGAGGATTTCGTCCTCGAAATTTACCTGAACAACTCGGGATACTGATCCTCCATCGCCGTCTCAAGCTCCCAGGTCGCCTCCTCGACCTTACTATTCCTCCACAGCACTTTAACCAGAGGAATTGTCTTATTCCGCAACACTTTATCTTTCCGATCCAAGATCTGAACTGGTTGGTCCTCATAAGCTAAATCCGCTTGTAACTCTAGATCTTCATACCTCAACACATGAGTCATATCTAAGACATACTTCTGAAGCATGGAGACATGGAACACGTCATGAACTCCAAACAACGATGGCGGCAAAGCTAACCTGTAAGCCACCTGACCAATCCTTTCCAGGATCTCGAATGGTCCAATGAATCTAGAGCTTAGCTTGCCCTTCTTTCCGAACCTCCTCACCCCTTGCAACGGTGAAACTCGGAGAAAGACGTGGTCCCGAACTTGGAACTCCACATCCCTACGCTAGGGATCAGCGTAGCTTTTCTGCCTACTCTGAGATGTGAGCATCCTAGCCCGGATCTTATCTATGGCCTCACTTGTCTTCTGAACCATATCTGGCCCAAAATATCTCCTCTCACCCATCTTATCCCAATGAATGGGTGATCTACACTTCCTCTCATATATCATCTCATAGGGAGCCACTCCAATCGTTGACTAATAACTATTGTTATACGAGAACTCAATCAACGGAAGGTACTTACTCCATGAACCCTCAAAATCAATCACACATGCTCTGAGCATATCCTCCAATACCTGGATCGTCCTCTCAGATTGTCCATCAGTCTAAGGATGAAAGGCTGTACTGAATTTCAACTGAGTCCCCAGAGCTTTCTGCAAACCACTCCAAAACATGGAAGTGAAAATAGGATCCCAGTCTGACACTATAGACTTGGGAACCCCATGGAGACGTACGATCTCCCTCACATACAATTCAACATACTGATCCACAGTATATGTTGATCTCACTGGAAGGAAATGGGCTGACTTGGTGTATCGATCCACTATCACCCACACCGAGTCATGAAGCCCCACTGTCCTGGGTTAACCTCCCACAAAGTCCATGGTAATGTCCTCCCATTTCCATTCAGGAATACCCAAAGGCTGAAGCAATCCTGCTGGTCACTAATGCTCAGCTTTCACCTGCTGACAGGTAAAGCATCTGACAACGTACTCAACCACATCCCTCTTCATCCCGGGCCACCAAAACAAAGTTCGCAGATCCTGATACATCTTCGTGGTACCCGGATGAAGTGAGTACGGCGTCGTATGAGACTCATCTAATATCTCTCTTCTGATCCCCTCATCAGCTGGAACACAAATCCGTCCCTGATACCGAAGTAATCCAACCTTAGAAACTGAATAGTCCTTAGCTACTCCCGCTGAGACACCCTCTCTAACCCTCTTTAACTGATCGTCTGCCAACTGCCCCTCTCTGATCCGCTCTAGCAGAGTCGACTGCGAAGTAATATTCGCCAACTGGCCCACCACCAACTCGATCCCTGCTTTAACCATCTCGTCAGCTAACTCCCTTGAAATCTGAATAGAACTATACAACTGACCTGGACCTCTGCTGCTCAATGCATCCGCCACCACATTGGCTTTCCCTGGATAGTAAAGAATATCACAATCATAATCCTTTACCAGCTCCAGCCAACGCCTCTGTCTCATATTCAGGTCCTTCTGTGTAAAGAAATACTTCAGGCTCTTATGGTCAGTGTACACCTCACACTTCTCCCCATATAGATAATGCCGCCAAATCTGTAATGCAAAAATCACTACTGCTAGCTCCAAATCATGAGTAGGATACCGCTGCTCATACTCCTTCAACTGTCGTGATGCATAAGCTATAACCTTCTCATTCTGCATCAACACACATCCTAAGACCAACCTCGATGCATTACAATAGACAACAAACTTCCCTTCCCTTGAAGGAAGACTCAACACTGGCGTTGAAATAAGTCGTCGCTTCAATTCTTAGAAACTGTCTTCACACTTGTCTGACCAGATAAACTTCAGATTCTTCCGTGTCAGTTCTGTCGTCGGTGCTGCTATCTTTGAAAACCCCTCTACAAACCGTCTGTAGTAACCTGCCAGACCAAGAAAACTCCGCACCTCCGAGGCATTCCGTGGCCTCGGCCAATCCCTAACTGCCTCTATCTTAGATGGATCCACCTTAATCCCATCTGCACCTACAATATGTCCAAGGAATGTCACTTCAGGTAACCAGAGTTCACACTTCTTAAACTTAGCGTACAATTGATGCTCCCTCAACCTCTGAAGAACCTGTCGAAGATGAAGCTCGTGCTCTGCCTCTGAACTGGAATACACCAAGATGTCGTCGATGAAGACAATAATGAACTGATCTAGGAAGTCCTTGAACACCCTATTCATTAGATCCATAAAGGCTGCTGGGGCATTGGTCAAACCAAAAGACATGACCAAGAACTCATAGTGCCCATACCGTGGTCGGAAGGCCATCTTAGGTATATCCTCATCCTTGATCCTCAGCTGGTGATAACCAGATCGAAGATCAATCTTTGAGAACACCGTCTTACCCTGCAGCTGATCGAACAAGTCATCAATCCTTGGTAGGGGGTACTTATTCTTAATGGTCAATTTGTTCAATTCTCGATAGTCAATACACATCCTCAAAGTCCCGTCCTTCTTCTTAACAAACAAAACTGGAGCACCCCATGGCGAGTAGCTAGGTCTAATGAACCCCAAATCCAGAAGCTCCTGCAGCTGTATCTTTAACTCTTTCAATTCCGCCGGTGCCATTCTATATGGTGCCCTCGACACTGGCTCTGTCCCTGGCGCCAACTCAATAACAAACTGAATCTCTCTACGCGGCGGTAACCCCGGCAAATCCTCAGGAAATACATCCAAAAATTTGCAAACCAATCTGGTCTCCTCCGGTCCTACTAGTGAAACTCTGGCGGTATCCACCACACTAGCCAAAAAGCCTATACAACCACCCTGTAACAAGTCTCTGGCTCTCAATGCGGATATCCTGGGTACGCGGGGTCCATGCACCGCTCCCACAAAAACAAAGGGATCCTCGCCCTCTGGCTCAAAAGTTACCATCTTCTTCCTACAGTCAATGGTAGCTCCATATATAACTAGCCAGTCCATACCTAAAATCATGTCAAAGTCCTCCATACCCAACTCAATCAAGTCTACTGATAACTCCCTACCATCAACTATCACTGGCAGTGCTCTAATCCACCTCCTAGATACTACCAATTCACCTATGGGCAATATAGTCCCAAACCCTGAAGCACTATACTCACTAGGTCTACACAGTCTATCAATCACCTTATCAAATACAAATGAATGCGTAGCACCAGAGTCAATCAACACAGTAAAAGGAATGCCAACACTAGAAAGCTGACCTGTCACTACCGAGGGACAAGCCTCGGCCTCCGCCTGCGTCAGGGTGAACACTCGAGCTGGAGTCAAGCTGTCCACCTTTCCTGTCTCTCCCTTCTTCACTGTCGGGCAATCCTTCCTGAGGTGTCCCACCACCCCGCACACATAGCAGGCCCTAGCCCGACACTCGCCCGGATGGCGCCTCTTGCACCTCGTGCACTTTGGATAAGTCCTCCACAAATCACCGCCTCCCTAACGGCCACCCTGAGTACCCCGACCTCTCCTATCAGACCCAGGAGCGATCGGAGCATCAGGAGTCTTTCTTTTCAAGTCACTAGCGCCTCTGCCCCTACCAGAACCAGAATATGGAGGCACCGGCCTGCGGCCCTCCCTACTCACAGCAATCTCCCTCAATATCTTATTCTCCGCTTCCTCAGCAGTAAGAGCCTTCTCCACAGCCTGGGCATAAGTAGTCCCTCCAGGAACTGTGGTAATTCTTACATCTCGGGCTATCATAGCATTCAACCCTCAGGTAAATCTGTCTTGCCTAGCTGTATCAGTAGGTACAAGATCTGGTGCGAACTTCACAAGTCTGTCGATCTTTAAGGCATATTCTGTAACTGTCATACTGCCCTGAACCAGCCCTACGAACTCATTCACTTTCGCTGCCCTGATGGCAACGTTATAATACTTCTGATTAAACAGGTCCTTAAACCCTTCCCAAGTCAATGCAGCAACATCCCTAGTCTATGATGCCACCTCCCACCAGATTCGGGCATCCTCCCTCAGCATATAAGTGGCACAGGCCACCCTATCATGTCCTTCCACTCTCATAAAATCAAGTATAGTTGTGATCATAGTCATCCACTGCTCAGCCTTCAGTGGATCTGGTCCACCCTCAAAGATCGAGGGCTGTTGCTTTCTGAACCGCTCATACAACCGTTCCCACTTGTTCCCAAAATCAACTGGCTGTACCATAGGTACCATTGCCGGTGGCACAGCAGGGGCAACACTCCCAGATGGAGCCTGCTGCAGAATTCAAATCTGTTCATCTTGGCTCTGAAGCCGGGCCTGCATGTCGGCCATTAACTGCTGCCAGTTCTCAGGGACTGGCGGAGGGGTCGGGCTCCGATCATCATCTCTAGCCCCAGACCTGCCAGCTAGTCGTGTGGATTTCCTTGAACGCATAACTATTCAAGTCAATCTGCAATCAACGACTCGGCAATTAGGCTATGATGACAGGGTAATAATCCTTCACTAGAACTCCAATCATTCACAAACAATCTATTTATAACAATTCATCCAGATGTTCATTCACATGCACAGTAGTGCTAATAAGCACGCCTCAATAACATCATGCAATAGTCAAGGGCCAGGCCCTATCAGTATCTCATGCTCCCTATTCATCAATCAGATATCGACAATCATATCTCACTCAAATCATTTAGGCACATAATCATGTATAAACCACTACCAAATCCTGAGTTGAGCTTGTCTCCCGCGGCGAATGTACATATCCAGCCAGTCTTCAGGATCCATAAACCTAGGACGCTCTGATACCAAGTTGTAACGCCCTGGATAGCCAAGACCGTTACACTATGTGTTTGTAAAGTGCCAGACTTTCTAATCAAGTCATCAAATTAAAATCGTGTTACTGAAACTATAAAGGAACTAGGGTTAAAAATGGTTTGGTCTCAAAAGCCACATTTTCATTAAGAAACATTATCTGTTATACGGGATCCCGAACATATTAAGCTTAAAGACTGTTTACAAAAGACACAGGGTTTATATACAATATCAAGCCATATTAAGGCAAAACAGATAATTAGGTAATCCCTGTCCTGACCCACTCCTCGACCATGGCGATCGAACAGCTGGCAATGTACATTCCACCCCGCAGCCTTCCATCTCAGGGTTGGTCCAGCTTGCCTTTGCCTTTACCTGCACCACGTAGCACCCGTGAGCCAAGGCCCAGCAAGAAAACACAACAAGAGAGCACAAGCAATCAACAGACAAATCAATATCTCACGTTGCATCACATACTCTCAACCATATAGTCATTCAGTATATTCAAGTATTCAACACACTAAGCATATCAATTCATATCTCATATCGCTGCACAAATGATTACTAGGGCTAGCGCTCTCAGGCTGCTCCCTCCGTTATCCCACTGACTCCGGCCCGCTTAAGCCGAGCTCAGTGAATGTTAAGCTGTCCTCGGCTACTAGTGGCCAAGCTGCGCCCTATGCGCAAGTATTATGTACGGCACTCTTAGGCCGCTTTAACATGTCCCATGGCGTAATACCATCATTGACACGATACAATTCTCGGGAGCACTTAGTCCCATCACAAACATATAATCGGGTGGAGTTTTCTTACCTTTCAATTTACTAGCTTTGATCCCTCGACTCCTTGAGCACGATCCCCCCACGAGCCCTAGCGCTCACCAAAACACAACCATAGGCCAAAGCCATCATCAATCCTCGAGTCCAAAACCTAGCCTCGGGCCAATCCTGAGCCCCTGGGAAGTCCTAGTTCCACCAAATAAGGTGGTGGAATCAAACTCCAAGCCCTAGGTCAAAAGCCCTTACAAACAACCCTAAAATCCCCTTCAGAAGACAGGGTAGCGCTACAGCGCTCATGGGAGGGTGCTACAGCGCTACAAACAGAAACAAAATCCCTCAACAAGCTTGGCCTAGCGCTACAGCGCCCAAAGGCTAGCGCTATAGCGCTAGTCACAGACAGGCCAACACCAAATTTCTCCTCCTGCAATTTCCTCGAACCAAACTCAACCAAAACTTTGCCAAACCTTTGCCAACCTCAAAAACAATCTTATAACCATATTCCACTCATCCCAAGCACCCCAAATACCTAAAAGTCAAGCACATGCATCTCCAATCCCAAAATTCACCATAGTTGTCCTAAGCTCAGAAACTCAACAAAACCAGGCAAAACATCAGGGTTAGAGGCTCAGAATTCATACCTATAATGGAACTTCGAACTCATGACAACCTTTACACCTCCTTAGCTTGCTCTTCCTTAACCTTTGCCCTGAATTTCCCAAAGTCCCCATCAAACCCAGCTTACACACCACAATTCAAGAACCAAAACCAGCAACTAAAGAATTTACAGAACCTTACCTCAAGTGATGGCCTAACCTTGCTAAACCCTTGCCAAATCCGCAAGCTTAGCTTAGAAACCTTGTAGCTTAATTGACCTAGCTCTCCTATGAATTTTACTCCAAAAAGAATGAAGAACAGTGGTGACAAAAGTACAAACCGACTCAGGGAAAACTACTCTATTTTTCCTTCCTTTCCTTTTTCTTTCTTTTCCTTCTCTCTCAGACTTCTACACTTTTCTACACTCTCCACTAACATAAAGCCTTGGTAAAACTTAACTCTTGTAGGCCAAATCACTATTATGCCCTCCCTATTAAGTCTAAACCCTTTAATCCACTTAGGGCATTTTAGTCATTTTACCCCAATTCACGCTAACTCCTCGAGTGTCTCTAATATTTCCCACTTAACTCCCGATACCTAATTAATCACCAATAATATTCCTCAATGTCAAAATAGACTCCGGTATATTCGCTAAATTCCCATTTATACCCCTAAGCTCACCCCGAGCCGGGTACAAATCCCCGCCATGACTTTTCCGCTACTTTGCTCACTAGGATCGTCTCGAGTCACAGATCTCAGATATATCGACATAATAATGTGGTCTCAACAATTATCACATATATAAAAGCTGTTATGCCCATACTGGCCAAAATTACGATTATGCCCTTCTAACATAATCAGGGCCTACATGCATACTAATACACATAGTCATGCATCTCAAATATTCAAATAGTCATATAACATGCTTTAAATCATAATCATGCATCTTAATCATTAAAATCACACATAATTCCCATTATGCCCTTCAGGCACACTAATCAAGGCCCTTAAGCCTTATTAGCAATTTGGGTCGTTATATAATATTTCTCAACTGTAGGTTAAACTTAAAAAATTCATAACTGTTTCTATGAGTTTCCAACTAATTCCCGGCTTGAACCAAAATCCACGGAATCTAACATACTACAAACTAATACTAACTACTACTACTTTCTAGCTAGCTAAGTAAATATTGTGGGACACTATAATTCTCCCCTACTTAAAAGAATTTCATCCCTGAAATTTACTTACCAAAAAATTCTGGATACCGTGCTAACATGTCCTCCTCCAACTCCCATGTTGCCTCCCGTTCAGAATTATTACTCCATAGGACCTTGACTATCAGAATAGTCTTAGACCGTAATTCCTTCATCCCTTTATATAGGACGTGAACCGGTCATTCCTCGTAACTCAAGTCTTTATGGAGTGCTATTGTATCGTACTTGAGGACGTGAGATAGGTCTGACACATATCTACGCATCATCGAGATGTGGAACACATTATGGCTATCTGCTAGAGCTGGCGGTAGGGCTAATCTATATGCAATTGTTCCCACCTTGTCCAATATCTCCAAAAGATTGATAAACCGTGGACTAAGCTTGCCTTTCTTCCCAAACCGCTTCACACCTTTCATAGGAGATATCTTTAAGAAGAATTGATCTCCGACTTTGAATTCCACATCACGCCGCATGGCATCTACACAACTTTGCTGACGGCTCTGAGCATCGAGCATACACTTTCTAATCAGCGCTACCGCATCCTTAGCCTCTCTAATAGCTTCGAACCAAGAAGTTTCCTTTCTCCTACCTCGTCCCAATGTAACGGAGATTGACTCCTCCTTCCATATAGTAGCTCATAGGGTGCCATTCCGATCGTTGACTGGTAACTATTGTTGTAGGAGAATTCTATCAGCAACAAATACATACTCCACGATCCTCCCAAATCAAGTACACAAGCGCGCAACATATCTTCTAAAATCTGCATGGTACGCTCGGATTGACCATCGGTCTGAGGATGAAATGTCATACTAAGACTTAACTTGGTACCCATGGCTTGCTGCAAGCATCCCCAAAATCTCGATGTAAACAACGATCCTGTATCGGATACTATGGTCTTACGAATTCCATCCAATCGTACAATTCCTAAGACATAAACATTTGCGTATTGGTCTGTTGTATACGTAGTCTTGACAGGCAGGAAGTGAGATGACTTGGTTAGTCTATCTACTGCTACCCAAGCTGAGTCATACTGCTTATTTGTTCGTGGAAGTCCTGTCACGAAATCCATGGCTATGTCTTCCCACTTCCATTCTGGAATACTAAGCGGTTGCAATAAGCCTCCAGGCCGCTGATGTTCTGCTTTCACTTACTAGCATACTAAGCATTTAGACACATACTCCGCTATATCTTTCTTCATTCGAGGCCACCAATACAATGCCTTAAGGTCGTGAGTCATCTTGGTCGACCCTGGGTGAACAGAGTATGGGGTATTGTACGCTTCTTCTAAAATCTTCATCTTAATCCCATGATCATTCTGTACGCATACCCGGTCCTTATATCTGAAGAACCCTTGTCTTGAGATTGAGAAATTTGTGGCCTTGCCTTCTTTAACTGCATCCATATGTGTCACTAATGTGTCATCATGCCCTTGCCCAATCCGTACATCTTCTTATAGACTTGACTGGATAGCCAAGTTAGCCAGTTGACCAATGACTACTTCTATTCCAACATTGATCAGCTCTTGCTGTAGCGGCTTTTCTATTCCGACAAACACTGTTAGACTTCCATAACTCTTTCTACTTAGCGCATCAACAACTACATTTTATTTTCCCGGGTGGTAATGGATTTCACAGTAGTAATCCTTTAATAATTCTAACCACCTGCGCTGCCTCATGTTGTGCTCCTTCTGTGTGAAGAAATATTTTAAGCTTTTGTGGTCCTTATAAATCTCACACCGTTCTGCATAAAGATAATGGCACCAGATTTTCAATGCAAATACCACTACTGCCAACTCCATATCATGTGTTGGATAGTGTTTCTTGTATTCCTTCAGCTGCCTTGAGGCATAGGATATTATTTTGTTGTTCTGCATCAGCACACAACCCAAACCTTGCTTCGACGCATCACAGTGGACTACAAACTTTTCGTTGGGTGTCAGTACACAAAGTACTGGTGCTGAGCATAGCTTATTATTCAGCAACTGGAAGCTCTCTTCACACTTATCCGTCCAATTGAACCTTTGCTGCTTCCAGGTCAGGTTGGTAAGTGGAGTGGCTATCTTAGAAAAGCCCTCTACAAACCTCCGATAATAACCTGCTAGCCCAAGAAAACTTCTAACCTCTGATGTGTTCTTAGGTCTTGGCCAATCCTTCACAGCCTCTACCATAGATGGGTCTACAGCAACTCCGTCCTTGGATACTATGTGGCTGAGGAACACTACTTGCAAAAGCCAAAATTCGTACTTCTTGAACTTGCTGTAAAGTTGATGCTCTTTCAATCGCAACATGGTCATTCCTAAATGTTCCTCGTGCTCAACTTCGTCCTTTGAATACACCAAAATATCGTCGATGAATACTACGATGAATTAGTCCTAGTAATCCTTGAAGACCCAATTCATTAAATCCATAAATGCAGCTGGAGCGTTGGTAAGACTGTAGAATCCAAGAACTTTACTTAGCTAGTTAGATAGTAGTAGTAGTAGTAGTAGTAATAGCTAGTAGTAGTTGTAGTATGTTTAATACTGTGGATTTTGGTTCAACCCGGGACTTAGTTGAACACTCGTAGCAACACTTATAGATTTTATAAGTTTAACCTATAGTTTAAGAATATTAATTATAACATAAGGTTTGATTAATATAGTTGATTATAAAGATGATATTTATTATACTATAAGGTTTATATAGACCCAATAAGATCACGACACTTGTCATGTGCATGATTATTAAGAATTAAAGTATTTTTGAGGAATAGTTTATCAAGAGTAATATTTGAAAATCCCAGAGTCTGCCAACAACTTTGAAATCGTTATAGGACTCAGTCAAAGTTGTTTACTCAATTCAAATTAGGCTAAAAAAGTGCAATTATGTGTATAATATTTCAGCGTATGTCGAGATATTGTAGCTCTAAGGGGCGATATGTCACCACACGGGGAATACGAAAAACACGTAACTTCGTACGAACACTTCGACGAGCCTCGGGAATATAAGCCAAGGCGATATATCGCCTACCATGGGCGGTATATCGGCTCTAGGGCAGGTTTTTCAAACAATTTTCAAACCAAGCTCATTTTCTTCCATAACCTCTTCATAAGCCTCAGAATCTTTTGACCGAGTCTTAAGCCTCTATTGAACAATTATTCAAATGTTTTTCAATTAAAAGTCATTATTTTTATTCAAGCTAAAAGAAGATATTTTCATTCTTAAACTCTATAAATAGGACCTAGTACCCAGACATTTCTTTCATTCTTCAAGCTAAGTTCAGAGCCTTCAAGCTGCTAGGTTTACTTTAGAGTGTTAAACACTTGGGTTGGGGTTATAAGCTTTATCATCTTAACCTTATTAAATACTTAGGAAGTAAGGTTAATAGTGTGTTTTTCGATAACGAGGTATAGTTCGGTTGTAGTGCTTTCAAAGGTATTCCTATCCCTAGTTCATTCATGTATGTTTCATTCATTTTTTTATAGTTTTTCTCTACTCAAATCTTAACTCATTGTTTTCAATTCTTTGTTAGGCATCTAAGTTCTTTGAACTTGAGGTTTCTTGTCGGTAAGTATCTTCTCGGTGGTTTTAGTTCATTTTTTTCATCTCCTTCTTTTAGAAATACTCACCTTCTCATTAATGGTTTTTAGGAGTGTTCTAAAATCCTATCCTTGTTCTCACATCCCAGTATTTGGTAAGGAAAATAGGATAGTTATTATATGCTTATATGATTATGCTATAGTATGTTTTTATATGTTATGATATATGTATGTCTTGGGGCTTATAGTTGCTTAAATAGCAAACCCCAACACTTTTATGTTCTTAGGGATTATAGTTGCTTAGCTAGCAAACCTCATTATAGTATGAGGCTTATAGTTGCTTATTTAGCAAACCCCAATGATTACCATGTACATGGGTTAGAATTATGATATATGTTTATAGTGTATGTTATATGTTTATAGTTTATGTTTATGTTTATGTTTCATGTTTTTAGTAGATTTTCCTTGCTGGGCATTAGGCTCATTCCTTTGTTTTATATGTGCAGGAAAATAGTTATGGCGGCAGGAAGATTCTTGGCGGCTTGGGATTGTGTATTCAGGGAGAATGGATTCGGTGGACTGCGTGAACGATTCGAGGACGAAGTTGATTTTAGTCATTTTATTATGTTTCTATATATTTTCCGCACTTTGTTTTGTAACGAATTTATTTACAAATTGAGAAATGTTTTATTTTCAAAACATTGGGATCCCATATCCTACCCTGAATTTTATGTATTTAACCTTTGCTTTACGGTTTTTAATAAAGTTATGAATGTTTCACATGTATATTTTCTTAAGAGTAGTGTCTATGTATATGTAGTTTTAATTTACAAAGTCTAGAATTAGTTGGGTCATTACAAAGACAAAAAGACATAACTAGAAACTCGTAATGTCCATAACGTGTTCTGAAAGCTATCTTGGGAATATCCTCTTCCCGTACCTTGAGCTAGTGATACCCAGACTGTAGATCAATCTTTGAAAACACGATCGCTCCTCGGAGTTGATCAAACAAGTCGTCAATCCAGGGTAGCGAGTACTTATTCTTAATTGTCACCTTATTATTCTCACGTTAATCTATACACATCTGCATGCTTCTGTCCTTCTTCTTCACAAATAGAACCGGTGCTCCCCATGGAGAATGGCTCGGTCTAATGAAACCCAAGTCTAAGTGTTATTGTAGCTGTGTCTTCAACTCCTTGAGTTTGGTAGGTGCCATTTGGTATGGTTCCTTTGAGATAGGCTCAGTGCCCGGTACTAGTTTGATTGTGAAGTCAATTTCCTGAGTCGGCAGATCCCATGGTATGTCATCAGGAAATACCTCTGGGAATTCCTTTATAATGCGAACTTCTCCAAAATTTAGTGGTGTTTCCTTTACCACATCCGTGACACTGGCTAAGAATGCGTGACATCCTTTTTCTATCATCCTCTGAGCTTTGAGAGATGAAATAAGCGGCGTACGTAGTCCTGAAACCTTTCCCATAAAACATAGTCTCTAACCGTCAGGAGTCTCGAATGTCACTTGCTTGCGTCTATAGTCGATGGTTGCGCCATGCCTTGCTAGCCAGTCCCTGCCCAGTATTACATCGAAGTCTTTAATCTCTAGCTCTATCAAGTCTCCTTCTAACTCTACGCCCTCGATTTTGATCGATATGCCTCGTACTATCCGTGATGATAGGACTACTTCACCCGAAGGCAATTCTATCACAAACCTAGTTCTAAATCTTTCACAAGGTCTATCTAATTTTTCTATCATTCCTAACGAGATATATGAGTGTGTGGCTTCCAAATCAAATAATACTGAACATACATTATCGAGGATAGGAATTTGACCTGTGACCACTTTATTACTAGCTTCGGCTTCTACCTAGGTCAAGGCAAAGACTCTTGCAGGAACCATCTTGTTGACCCTTTTCTCTTCTTGCTTGAGTTGTCGACATTCTTTCTTCCGGTGACCTTCTTGACACCAATTGTAGCACCCCTTGGTGTTTGCACGACACTCACCACGATGTTTCTTTTGGCACTTAGAGCATTGCGGGTATTCTACATAACCCGACCTATTGCCCCATTGTTTGTCTGTGCTCTTTTATCATTGTTGGACTGCTTATTGTCATAATGCCTTCTCTTCTGACCATTATTGTTGCTATGCTAATGGCTGCTGTTGTAGTTCTGACCATTCTGAGGTTGACTCTACTATATATGTTCAGGCTTACTTGCCTCCTCCTTACTAACATTTGCTTGAAGCCTTTCCACTTCTATGGTTGTTTCTAGAGAATCAGCATAATTAGTGGTTCCAGGATTTTCTAGCTTGAATCCTAGCCCAATCTTTGGTCTGAGTCCTCTAACGAACTTAGTGACCCTCAAAAAGTCACTTGGAACCAACTCTGACGCAAACTTAGCTAGTCGGTCGAACTGTCGAGCATACTCCGCTACCGTTAAGTTACCCTGCTTCAGACTGGTGAACTCTTCCACCCTTGTAGCGATGACAGCCAAGTTGTAGTACTTCCTGTGGAACAACTCCACAAATCTGGTCCATGTCATGGTGGCGATGCCATGAGTCTGCTGAACTAAGTCGCACCATATTCTAGCATCCTTCTTAAGAAGAGATGAAATGTAGGATATGTCATTCGGATTGCCGAGATTCATGTGTACTGGAATCAGCTCTACATTCCTGAGTCATTCTTCCGCCTCGAAGGGGTCTGTTGTCCCTTCAAATTTTGGAGCGTGTTGCTTATGAAACTGCTCATAGATTGGCTCCATGTACTGAGCTGGGTAGGGCGCATAGTTCGCCATTTGCCATCCCTCATAAGGACCTACTTGTTGGGGTGCTTGAGCCATTTCTTGAGGCTGTGGTTGCAGCTGTGGCTGAGGCTAAGTCTGAGTTTGTCGTTGCGGCTAAGCCTATTGTCGTTGTTGCTACAACAGCTCTTCCACTTGTTGTCATAGCCTGAAAATTTCAGTGGTGTTGTCAACTGAAGGCGGCGATGCACTTCTGTTAGTAGCAGCATTGGTAGCATGCGCTCCCCTTCTGCGAATTGGAGGGGCTTCATTAGTCTCATGAGCTGCGTTGGAGGCATTGGTGTTTGTGTGTGCAGACCTTCTAAGCGACATTTTCAGCAGAGTTCTAATAGTCGAGAAAGTATGGACCAGTTTGTGATCTTCTTCATCGATGATATTCTGGTATATTCTCAGTCTGAGTCAGAACATGAGCAACATCTGAGGTTGGTTCTATAGAGACTGAGGGAACACAGATTGTTCGCCAAATTTAAAAGTGTGAGTTCTGGTTAAATCAGGTATCCTTTCTTGGGCACATTTTCAGTAAGGTGGGGATTAAGTTAGATCTAGCGAAGATTGAAGCGGTCAAAGATTGGCCAAGGCCAAAGAATGCTTCTGAGGTTAGAAGTTTCCTTGGGTTGGCAGGTTATTATAGACGTTTTGTGGAAGGGTTGTCAAAGATTGCTTCTGCATTGACTGAGCTGACACGCAAGAGCCAGAAATTTGTGTGGTCAGATAAATGTGAGAACAGCTTCCAGGAACTAAAGCAGAGATTGATTACAGCTCTGATTCTGAGTCTTCCAACAGATTAGGAGAAGTTTGTGATTTACTATGTTGCTTCTCATCAGGGTTTGGGCTGTGTTCTGATGCAGTCAGAGAAGGTAATTGCTTATGCTTCTCGTCAATTTAAGGAGTATGAAAAGAGATATCCCACTCATGATTTAGAGTTTGCGGTTGTGGTCTTTGCTTTAATGATATGAAGGCATTATCTTTATGGAGAGAAGTGTGAGATCTATACAGACCACAAGAGCCTGAAGTACTTCTTCACCCAGAAAGATTTAAATATGAGGCAAAGGCGTTGGCTGGAGTTAGTAAAGGATTATGACTATGAGATTTTGTATCATCCAGGAAAAGCCAATGTGGTAGCTGATGCTTTAACCCGGAAGGGTCCGGGTCAGACTTATGGTATGAGGCTGATAGCCAGGGAGTTAGCTGATGATATGACCAAAGCTGGTATAGAGTTGCTGGTGGGCTAATTGGCTAATATTAGGCTACAGTCTACGCTGTTGGAGAGAATCAAGGAGGGTCAGTTGAGTGATCCACAGCTAATCAAGATCAGAGAGGATGTTATGGCTAGAGCATCCAGAGATTATACAGTGTCTAATTTGGGTTTGTTGAGGTACAAGGGGCGGATATGTGTTCCGTTAGACATTTCCTTGAGGCGAGAGATTCTGGATGAATCTCATACTACACCTTACTCTTTGCATCCAAGCACCACAAAGATGTATCAGGATGTGAGATCATTGTATTGGTGGCCAAGGATGAAGAGAGATGTAGTAGAATATGTGGCTAAGTTCTTGACATGTCAGCAGGTCAAGGCTGAGCATCAGAGGCCGAGAGGATTATTGCAGCCTCTGGATATCCCAGAGTGGAAGTGGGAAGACATCACGATGGATTTCGTGGTGGGCTTACCCAGGACTGTTGGTCAGCATGATTCTATTTGGGTGAGAGTGGATCGCTTCACTAAGTCAGCTCACTTCTTGCCAGTGAGGACTACTTATACAGTTGACCAGTATGCAGATCTCTATGTGAGAGAGATCGTGCGCCTCCATGGAGCACCTAGGTTGATCGTGTCAGATCGGGACCCTGCTTTTACTTCCAAGTTCTGGGGGAGTTTGCATAATTCCATGGGAACACAATTGAAGTTCAATACTGCTTATCATCCTCAGACAGATGGGCAATCTGAGAGGATGATCCAGATATTAGAAGACATGCTGCGAGCATATGTACTGGACTTTGGTGGATCTTGGAGTAAGTATCTGCCTTTGATAGAGTTCTCCAACAACAACAATTATCATCCTACCATTGGAGTTGCACCTTATGAGATGTTGTATGGTAGGAAGTGCAGATCTCCCATTCATTGGTATGAGACAGGTGAAAGGAGATACTTGGGTCCTGTGGCAGTTAAGAGGACTAGTGAGGCCATTGAAAAGATTAAAGCTCGAATGCTTGCTTCTCAGAGTAGGCAAAAAAGTTATGCAGATCCCAAGCGTAGGAACGTGGAGTTCCAAGTGGGAGACTATGTCTTCCTTAGAGTCTCGGCATTGAAAGGGGTGAGAAGGTTTGGGAAGAAGGGCAAGCTGAGTCCTAGGTTTGTAGGTCCATTTGAGATCCTGGAGAGGATTGGTCAGGTGGCTTACAGGCTAGCTTTGCCTCCGGTATTGTCAGCCATGCATAATTTATTTCATGTTTTAGCTCTTCGGAGGTATGTATCTGATGTGAATCATATTTAGAGTTATGAAGATCTGGAGCTTGAGCCAGATCTCTCCTTTGAGGAGCAGCCTATTCAGATACTTGATATAAATAAGATGATACCTTTGGTTAAGGTGTCATGGAGGAAAAGCAAGGTCGAGGAAGCAACCTGGGAGTTGGAGTCAGACATGCAGCATTAGTATCCCGAGCTGTTCAGGTAAATTTCGAGGACGAAATTTCTGTAAGGAGGGAATAGTTATAATGCCCCAAAATCCCTAATGTGGTTTAATGGTTGGATTAGTAGGCCGGGAGGGCCATAATTGATTTATTATGCCATTAAACTGTTATATTCATGTTTGTGTGAATTATTATATAATATGATGTTAAATGCATGCATGTGGGTCCACATTTCATGACAGGGGTATTTTGGTAATTTGGCCCATTGAGGGCATAATTGTATATTTGTATGCATGTCGGTGATATATTGTTGAGGCCACATTATAATGTGGATTTGTTCGAGCAATTCGGCATGAAACGATCTTTGAATGTTAAGTAGCGGTTTAGTCATAACGAGATTAAGTTCGAGGCTCGGGGAGAGTCTCGAGATGATTAAATGATAAGAACGTTGCCGGGAGTATAAGGGTAATGGGATTTGAATTATTGGTATTTGAGAATATCGAGAATAGCGGGAATTGGAGAGCGTTAATTATGATTAACGAAATAGGTTGGAAATGGCGATTTTACCCTTGGGGAGACTTTAGAAGCTTTAAATGACCTAGGGGTATTAAGGTCATTTGGCTTGGGATATATATGTTTTTGGTTGGTTGTAGAAACATATAGAACGAAAACAGAGCCTCACTTCTTCTTCACGTACATCACCCTTTCCTCTATCTTCCTTTGAAGTTTTGGTCCCAAATTGAAGAATCAAGCTAGGAAATCAAAGCTTGGGGGTTATAGACTTAGTTCATCTATTGAGGAGGATTCAAACCAGCTTGAGGTAAGAAATTGTCCATGAATTTTAAGCTATACTCTGTTTTCTTTATAGTTTTAAGCTTATAGTTTTGATGTGGATAGTTGGAATCAATGGGAGTTTTTGTGTAAGATTGATTGGGTTTTGATGAGGGTATGATGTAGATGAAGTTTAGGGGTTGAATTGGGTGTTTTGGTAAGGTTTTGGATTGGTTTGGAAGGTTGGTTTCAAAGGGAATCGCAAGGAGGGAAAACAGAGGTGTTGCAGGTCTGAAGTTGGCGCAGTAGCGCCATTCCAGGTGCAGCAGCGCTAGGCAGGGCAGAGAGTTGGGCTTCTCTGACTTGGAAATAGCGCCTCAGCATCATTTAATAGGGATGCAGTGCTGGTCCATTTTCCAGCAAGCCAATTTTAGGGCTCGGAATGACTTTTAAGGCTCGGGGTTTGGTTCCTTTGCCCCGTTTGAGTATATTAAGATTCCCGAGAGTGGGGGATTGATCCCGGGAGTGTGGTTTTAGATTGTGAAACATTTATTTATTTACTTTATTAATGGATTATAATTGGTTATGATTAGGTAACCGCTAAGGGACCAAAAGGTTGATCGTTCTCAGGAATTGTTCTTATTATATTTCTCGCTCAAACTGGAGGTAAGAAAACTGCACCCCGTGTATATGACATGTATGATTGTTGTTGAGGCATGCTTGTTGATAAATGTGTACATTGATTGCATATTAAATGCTAGCGAATATTGTTTACTTGTATATGGCACTGACTAGTCAGGGACACTGACCTAAGAGTCAGAAACGGCATAGCGTGTTGAACACAGGGCCGAATGAAGATTAGATCTAATCGATATCAGCGTTGAATGACTCTAACGTATTTACGTTGGACCGACCCTAAGGTCAATGAAACTTATAAGCACTTGACTTGTCTAAGCTAGTTACTTAGAGCAATGGCCTAAGGCCTAGGTGACCGTTTGTCACATGGCTAAGGAACGAAGTTCCATTGTTATAACTCTATGGTCATGAGGTTGGTTATGTTGATGACTAGTCATCGTGCACCTAACCTGTTTAAGCTAGTGAAGGGTTCACCTATCTGTTGAGCCCGGTGACCCTATCATCACATGGCTTAAGGGAGCTATACCCACATTCATGACTTTTGTGACTGTCACATACCTGTTTTGGACTGAAAGTCCTGAATGATTATTATGATCATTGTTGATATTATATCATGCTATATTATGTTTTCTTGCTGGGCCCTTGCTCATGGGTGCTATGTGGTGCAGGTAAAGGGAAAGAGAAGCTCACCCAGCCTTGAGTGGAGAGCTTAAGTGGTGATGTGTACATATGCGGCCGCTTGACCACCACGGCCAAGGAGTTCTCAGAGGAACTAGGGGGTTTACCCTATTTTTGTCGCGTCGGTCGGCGGGTTTGTAAATTTGAAACAGTAGTGACCATTTTGAGTTATAAATAACTTGTAATTTGATGAGCTCATGAACAGTTCTATATACTTAATAAAATATATCCTTTCCTTTTTATTGGTTTTCCTCCTTAGCTTGTTAATAACACTTAGAAGCACATTTTTAACCAAAGGACTCGGGTAGCGAGTTAAATTTCTGGTACACCGTTCACAGTAACTATCCTGGGGTAACCAGGGCGTTACACATATCATCATCTATCTCCTCATACTCATCATTATCTTGAGCCTCAAAATTTCCTCAGGGAAGATTTGTAAAGATTCTATGCTTTTGCTCATTAGTGAATTGAAATTCCAACTTAGAGGTGGACCTAAGTATGAGAAAAAAATATCTCATAGCTACTGGTAAGTCATCCTCATCATCTACAGTCTCCCATATTTCTTCTAAAGTTGAAATTTCAGAAGGAAAATCTTTTAAAAGCCTAATTACTAAGACATATTGCTCTGTAGCTCTCATCATGATTTGCTTAGTAGTTTGGAGGTGAACTATCTCCTTGGGGAATAAGATTAATCTCTGAGTGATTCTTTCTAACACTCCTACTATATTCCTTGGTTCTCTAATCCTTTTTACGCCTTAATGGCTCAGATATCCTCATAGGTCAAGGCTCCATCAATTCTTAACTGAAAACATAAGGGCTAAAATGTTAGCTAATAACATAAACATAATAACTAAAACATAAACACTTACATTGGCAGTTAGATTCGGAACTTGAGCGTGTGTATCAAGGAGAACTTCATGCATATGAATCGTTGCTCTGATACCAACTGCAATGACCCAACCATTTCTATGACCTTGGACCATTAAAACTACTAGACATAACTACTATTTTGGGAACATACATAAGAAATAACATAACTTTATTAAAAACCACAAAATAACTATTGTGCAAATACAAAGTAAAATATGAAATATAAAATACAGTATGGGTACCCATTGTTTAATACATAAAAACATAACATTAATTGTTAAAATACTAATTGTGAAATTACATTACAACATAATTTAAAAGACTAAAAATTAACGTCATCCTCGATCAACACGTAGTCCACTCAATCCATTCATCCTTAACACACATGCCAAGCTGCCATAAATCCTTCCACCTTCCATAATCATTTTCCTGCATCAAGCAAAAAATAAAAGGAGTGAGCCTAATGCCCAGCAAGGAAAATCTAATAATAATCATATATCATAAATGATAAACATAAGACTACATCATAAACATATACTATAAAACATATGACTATAAAAACATATATCATATAGGACTACAATATTAATGGTCATTAACTCATTAACATGGCATGTGATAAACCATATAGGTCCTCTGTCTACTAATCGAGGTAGGATAGATCACATGGTAGATTATGATAACCCATCTAGGTCCTCTGTCTACTAATCAAGGTAGGGTAAATCATAACTCTAACCCATGAAATTTATCAATATTCTTGGGGTTTGCTATCTAAGAAACTATAATCCCCAAGCGACATAAAATATTGGGGTTTGCTATCTAAGCAACTATAAGCCCCAAATGACTACAAAACATATTTATACATATATATATACATATCATAACATAAAACATATAATAACATAAACATATAAACACATATAATCTATCCTATTTTCCTTACCAAAAAACAGGATATTTGGGAACAAGAACGGGATTAGAACATTCCTAAAAACCAATAGTCAAAAGGGTGAGTATCTCTAAAAAATAAGGATGAAATGAGAACTAAACCATCAAGAAGAAACTTACCAAGAAGAAACTTAAGTTTCAAGAAACTTAAATCCCTAATCAAGAATCATAAACAAGTGTTAGGATCTGAAAGAAAATAAAAGAAAACTAAAGAACCATAAAGAACTGAACTTAGGGATAAGTATACCTTGAATGATCTTATGAATTGATCTAAACCTCAATACTGAAATTTGACTATATCTCACTTCCCAAGTGTTTAGAAAAGCTTAGAATGATAAAGCTTTTAACCCTAAACCCAAGTGTTTCTCTCTATAGTAATACTAGCAAGCTGGAGGCTCTGAAGACTGCTTGAAGAATGAAGAAAATGGCTGAGTACTAGGTCCTATTTATAAATTTCAATGAGTGAAACTAACCCCTTTTAATTTGAATAAATAAATGAATTTAAAAGGAAAAATATTTGAATTTTCGTTCAACAGACGCCCAGAATTCGGTAAAAATTGTTCAAAGGCAGGTCTATGTGGTTAAGGCTATTTTTAAATTCAAAAATCCTCAAAATTCAAAAATACATCACCAAGGGTGATATATCACCTACCATGGGAGATATATCGGCTCCACCATAATCCTGAGCCCCGTTCGTACGTTCGTGCAAAGTCGCCGTGTTTTCCGTAATTCCCGTAGGCGATATATCGGCATACGTTGATATATCAAACACGTACTTTCACTTTTTCAGCATATTTTGAATTGGATAAATAGCTTTGACTTAGTCTAAATTTAATCCTAACAGTTTCTGGAAGGTTCTAGAGCTTCTAAATCTTTCTTTTATTAAAACTGTTCATCAAAAATACTTAATTCCTTAATAATCATGATTATGACAAGTGTCATGCTCTTATTAATTCTATCTAAAACTTGGGTTATAATAAATAATATTTCTATGATCCAGCAATATTAATCAAACCTTATGTTATAATTAATATTTCTAAACTATAGGTTAAACTTATCCAATCCATAACTGTTGCTGTGAGTTTCCAACTAAGTCTCGGCTGGAACCAAAATCCACGAAATCTAACATACTACAAACTAATACTAACTACTACTATTATCTAGCTAGATAAGTAAATATTCTGGGACACTACGAAGATAATTGTGAGTAGATTCTTATTATTATTATGGTATATCTCACTCTCTTCCAACATTCAAATCCCCTATTATCTATGATACATCATAATGGAAGAATCATCTTCTTTTAGCTTTGAGGTTCATAACACAAGACTTTATTAGATTGGATAGATTTGATGGAACTAACTTTGTGAGTTGGAAAGATTAGATTAGTTTTTTGCTAACTCTCAAGTATTCTATGTTCTAGACAAGGATCTAAAGGTCATAAAACCCTCCAAAGAAGATGACACTCAAGAAGTCATTAAAAGAAAGGAAGAACGTGAAGAAGATGAACTAATATGTAGGGGTCACATTCTCTATGCTCTCTTGGACTGGTTTTATGATCTCTACACCAACACAAAGACTGCTAAGTAGATTTGTGAAGCATTGGAGAAAATATACAAAGCAAATGAAGAAGGTGCAATGAAATTCCTTATTACTCAATATATGGAATTTATGTTTTATGATGCGAAACACCTTCTATTCCAAATTCATGAATTAGAAATTATTGTGAACAAGCTTTCTACTTGTAATATAGTGTTGTTGGAACAATTTATTTTTGGTACCATTATACCCAAGTTGCCTCCATCTTGGAGGGCCTATAGAAAGAAAATCCTCCACAAAAATGAGGAGCTTTCCTTGGAGGAAATTCTTAAGTACTTGAGGAATGAGGAGGAATCTCATTCTATAGATAAGAATTAGGAAGAGTAATGGAGAGACTTATAAACCCAATGTAGTGGCTAAACCTCCTAGCAACAACAAAGGCAAAGGAATTGGGAAGCCTAAAGGCAAGGGTTACAAACCCTTGACACCTAAGAAAAAGGAAGGTCAATTCAAGAGTTCCACAGGACCTTGCTCTGTTTGTGGTGAGAATGGCCATTTCGCATGCATCTAATTTTTTTTAGAAACATGCTTAGGTTTGATTATATGTTTTTATTTGATAACTCATATAATTAATTAAGTCATAAATAGTTAAGATGGTAAATAGAATTTAAAAGTTGTTTATATTCTTATTTAATAAAAAAATTTGATAAATTAAATGGTATTCTTCTTAAAATGCAAAATAAAATTAATCCAGGGCACGAGTATTTATTTTGCATAATTAATTTTACAACTAAATTTTAAAATATTGATTTTGAGGAAAAAAAAATATTATTTTAAAATAGTGAGTGGGAGAGGGAATTATTACAATAAGTCTCATGGTCTCCATTATTCGTTGAACACCGTGAGGCATAGGAAGGGCCTCGTGTCGCCTCCGCCTGCGGCCTCCCTAAGGAAAGGCTTCCAAATATGTTTATTTTATCTCAAGGTTGACTTCTCATACGAGAATAAGATCAGTGATGTATTTCAAGTTTGACTAACCCTAAGGCACACTCTTGAGTTAAGTCATTAATTGAAAAAAAAAATGGGTTACACTCCAAAGATGTATCTAGGCTTTTGAGCATGACCAGTATATCTTGATCAAACTAACGGTAATTCATAAGTCAAAAGAGAAAAATGAGTTTTTAAGTTTTCACTTATGGATTTGAGATCTTGTCTCAAGGTTAATTTGTGATTAGTCTGACCTGTCCCAAGGCTGGTCCATTAATTTTCAAATTAATCTATCGTGGATTAGTAATTTTTTTGTGTGTGTTATTTTATGTGTTTCATTCATGCATCATGTTTAATATTCCAAATATAAAATGATATTTATTATATGCACTAATTCATTATATTTTTCAGCAATATGTCTAATCCAAACCATGCAACTGCTTTACTTGTCAATGAGACATTGACTGGTGATAACTAGATGAAATGGAAATCAAACATGAATATTGTTTTGATATGTGAAAACCACATGTTTTTCCTGAATGAGGAATGTCCTGAGGTTCTTACTCCCACTGCTGCCAAAACTGCAAGAGAAAAGTATGACAATTGGATCTTATCTAACAATAAGACCAAATGTTATATGCTTGCTAGTATGAGCGATATGCTCAGAGAGAAGTTTGAAGCTTTTGAAACAGCTTCTGAGATCTGGGAATCTCTACAAGGCATGTTTGGCTAGCAGCCTGATAAGTGCACACTTGATGCTACTAGAAACTTCATGAATATGAAAATGAAGAAAAATATTTCTATCAGAGAACATGTCCAAGACATGATCAACATATTTCACGATGCAGAAATCCATGGTGCGACCATTGATGAAAGAACTCAAATAAGTGTGATACTTGAATCTCTCACACCATCTTTTGCGGCATTCACTACCAACTATGTTATGAAAGTTGGAAGTACAACATGGCCCAACTGTTGAATGAATTGCAAACTTTTGAGTCTCTAAACAAAAGTTCCACTAAGGTTGAGGAGGAAAACTTTGTTTAAATAAAGCCTTCCAATTCAAATGGAAATTCAAAGAAAAGGAAGGGTGGCCAAGGAAAAG
This sequence comes from Humulus lupulus, assembly GCF_963169125.1. Taxonomy (NCBI): domain Eukaryota; kingdom Viridiplantae; phylum Streptophyta; class Magnoliopsida; order Rosales; family Cannabaceae; genus Humulus; species Humulus lupulus. The sequence continues at coordinate 137,279,963 of NC_084798.1, read as the reverse complement.
ACAAGAAAAATGACAAACAACCAGAGAAGACCAACAAGTCTTCCAAGAAGAATTATTCAGCAAAGAACTCCAAAAAGAAGGCACCAAAAGAATCATGATTTCATTGTGGGGTTGATGGTAATTGGAAAAGGAATTTTCCTAAGTACCTACTGAATTGAAAGATAAAATGAAGGGTAAATTTGATTTACTTGTTTTAGAATCTTGTTCGGTGAATGGTGATTTTTCATCTTGGATAGTTGATTCCAAAGCCACTAATTATATTTGTTTTTCTTTGCAGAGTCTTAGTACTTCGAGGAACCTGGTTCATGGAGAGGTGACCATGAGATTGGAAGTGAGCAGAAAATCTCGGTAACTGCAGTTGGAAAATCTCGCCTAGTATTTTATAATAATAATTTGATTATGTTGGACAATGTTTATTTTATTCCTGGATTTTCTAGAAATTTGATTTCCTTATCAAAATTGCATGAACAATGTTTTAGTATTTCTTTTAATAATAATTCGATTGTTATTTCAAAATATGGTTTTGACATTTTTTTCTGCAAAGTCTGAAGGAGGACTTTACAAGTTAGAGTCCAATGTTGAGCAAATTTATAATTCGGAATTATTCAAAATTATGAATCCCAGATCTATTAAAAGATAGAAGACAGGTTCAGATAGTGAAACATATATGTGGCATTGGAGAATGGGACATAATGGTCTAGACAAAATTAACAGACTAACAAATGATGATGCTTTAAGAGAACTATCTATTGGTTCTCTCTCTGTCTATGAATCTTACCTAGAAGGCAGAATGACCAAGAGAAATTTCTCTGCTAAAGGTTCTAGAGGCACAGAACCACTTAACCTTATACATACACACATTTGTGGTCCATTAAATGTCCAAGCTAGAGGAGTTTATGAATACTTCATCACTTTCATTGACGATTATTCGAGATATGGTTACCTATACTTGATGCAAAGGAAATCCAAAACTTTTGGCAAATTTAAAGAATTCCGAGCAGAAGCTGAAAAACAATTAGGTAAATCACTAAAAGTGCTTCGATTAGATCAAGGTGGAGAGTACTTAGATTATGAATTTTAGGACCATTTACGTGAGCATGGTATTCAATCCCAACTCACTGCACCTGGAACGCCACAAAAAAATGGTGTTTCAGAAAGACGGAACAAAACCTTGTTGAATATGGTTAGGTAGATGATTGGTTTCTCATCATTGCCTTTGACATTCTAGGGTTATGCAATAAAATATGTTGTATACATACTCAATGTTGTTCTATCTAAGTCTATTTAGAAACAACAATAGAAATTATGGAATGGTACTAAACCTAGTTTACGCCATTTCCGTATATGGGGTTGTCCTGCAAACGTGCTTAAAGGAAAGATTGGGAAGTTGGAATCACGCATTGAAGTGTGCATGTTTGTAGGATATTCCAAAGAAAAAAAAGGTGGTGTATTTTATAGTCTCAAAGATAACAAAATGTTTTTATCTACAAATGCTACATTTCTAGAGCATGACTATATAAATAACCACAAACCTCAAAGTAAAGTTGTACTTGAGGAAATGGTCACAAATAAACAAGTCCAATCACCAGCAATGGCAAATGAAAAATGGATAAAGGATATCACTAGTTCTAGTCAGAACAATGGAGAGCTTTGTCGTAGTGGGAGGGTTGGTAAACAACCCGTTTGCTATGAACATGAATTTTAGATGCTTGTGTCTGACACAAAAAAAGATGATCCATTGACATATAGAGATGCAATGGAAGATTCTGACAAAGAAAAATGGCTAAACGCCATGGACCTTGAAATGGAATTGATGTATTCCAATTCGGTCTGGACTCTTGAAGATTAACCTGAAAATATTAAACCTATTGGTTGCAAATGGATATTCAAGAAGAAGAGAGGAGCATATGTGAAAGTAGAGACTTTCAAAGCAAGGTTGGTAGCAAAAGGCTACACACAGAAAGAAGGAGTTGATTATGAAGAAACTTTTTCACCTATGGCCATGCTTAAATCTATCTGCATACTCTTATCCATAGCTGCTTGCATAGATTATGAGATTTGGCCAATGGACGTTAAAACTACTTTTCTGAATGCCTATCTTGACGAAACAATTTATATGCCTCAACCAGAAGGATTCAAAGTTAAAGGTCAGGAGAAAAATGAATGCAAGCTTCTTAAGTCTATTTATGGACTCAAACATGCTTCGAGATCATGGAATCTTCGATTTGATGAAACAATCAAAACATTTGGTTTTGAACAAAATGTTGATGAACCTTGTGAATACAAACAAATCAAAGATAAGATTGTGGTATTCCTCATTCTTTATGTTGATGATACTCTACTCATTGGGAATGAAATAGCAACATTACCAAAACTAAAGAAGTGGTTAGCTGAGCAACTCCAAATAAAGGATTTGGGAGAAGCCAAATATGTTCTTGGAATTCAGATCTATAGAGATCGAAAGAACAAAGTTTTTGCACTGTCTCAAGCAACTTATATTGATAAAGTGATAGAACACTTTGGCATGCAAAAATCCAAGAAAGACACTATGCCTACCCTATAAGGAGTTAATTTTTTAAAGAACAATGTCCACAAACACCTCATGAAGAGGAGGACATGAGATAGTATCCCTATGCCTCTGCGATAGGTAGTCTAATGTATGCAATGTTGTGCACTAGACTTGACATCTATTCTGCAGTAAGGATATTCAGTTGTTATCAATCCAATCCTAGATTGATTCATTGGACAGCAGTAAAGAATATTCTCAAGTATCTCAGACATACTACAGATTACATGCTTGTGTATTCAGGTGGAGACCTGAACCCCACTGGATATACTGATTCTAATTTTCAATAAGTCAAAGATAGTTGAAAGTCAACATTTGGATTAGTGTACACACTTGGAGGAGGTGATGTAGTTTGGAGAAGTATTAAACAATCCAGTATTGAAGACTCCACCATGGAAGTCGAATACATAGCAGCTTGTGAAACAACTAAAGAGGTTGTGTGGGTTAGGAAGTTCTATATTGATCTAGAAGTTGTTCCAAGCATGGATAAGCAACTTTTTCTGTGTTGTGATAACAGTGGGGCAGTAGCTAATTCAAAGGAACCCAGAAGTAACAAGAGGGGAAAGCACATCGAGAGGAAATATCACTTGATCCGAGAGATAGTCAACCGAGGAGATGTTATTTTCCTGAAGGTTTCCTCTGAAGATAATCTTGCAGATTCGTTCACAAAGACTTTATCTATTAAATCTTTTCAGGGTCATGTAAGAAGCATGGGGTTGAGGGAAATGCCTCATTTTCTTTAGGGCAAGTGGGAGATTGTTGGGAATAGTGCCCTTAAAGCGATTGTAGTTGACAATTTTTTTAATGAAATGAATAAATGAATTGAATTATTGTGTATATGTAGATTATGTACTACATTATTATTAATAATATTATGTAAATATCATAAAATTCCCAAGTTAATCTATGTGGTCTCAATCTCATATTGGTATGAGAGGATCGAGATTGAGATAATGGACTTAAATAGTTCACAGTAAAATAAAGTTGTGGAGTCTTTAGATTAATTACTACTAGTACAGTTCACTATTATTATGAATACATGTGACCTAGATCTGGGTTACTAGTGTAGTAGGACGCTTTAGTGGAAGTACTTTGCATAGTGAGAGTATGTAGAACTGGACCAGATGTGATTTGATAATACTTATTTAAATACTGTTTTGCAATATTATAAAACAAATCAACTGATGATCATATACAATCTTATCTTAATCTTGAAGTTACTTTGAACTCCTACATATGTCATTTGATCATTTGATTCATGTGTTACTGTTTGTCAGAATGATCAGGCTAAGAACTATTGTTTTGGGGACTCAATGATGTATATGGCTGGGGACATAGCTTAACAGATATGGAATCTATACCTTCTTATAGATTGAATGATGGTTCCCAATTGGTTTGGCTTTTGGAACTGAAAAAGTTATTGACGTCAAATTCATAATCAAATTATGAATTAGCCTTCACTAGTAAAGTCAATAGTACACTAGGAATCAAGATATAATTAAATGGGTAAAACGGTAATTTTATTCCCACTTAATTTTGAATCATCAATAGATGATTAATTTGTATGTAATGATTATATCAATGGAAACTTTATGGTTACAATAAAGTACTTGATAACTCTACAAAATAGAGTTATTTTACCACTTTTTATATGCGAATTGTTGCTTAATTCTTGAGTTTTTAATTGATTTATTAAGTTTTTAAGTAATTTTGAATTTATTAGGTTTATTTTGATTTTATATATTTTTGTGTGTTTTTATGGTTATTTTGTTGTAAAATGTTATGGTTAATTATTTGAATTATTGTTGTTAGTTTGAGGTAAAAAATGTTGTATTATTGAAATTAAATGTTAAATATAAATTAAGTTATAATTAATATTTTCAAAGAATTAAATTGATTTATTTTATAGTTGAAAATATTTTATTATGATTTATTTTATATATATTTTGTAGGGAAATTTATGGCACTTTTGCTCTTGAAAATAAAGAAAAATAAAGGAAAAGAAATGGCATTTTCAAGGAAAGAAAGGAAAAAATGGCATAGCAGCCACCAGCCCACTTGCTAGGCCCATTATGAAACCTCCCAATCAGCTTGCCAACCGAAAGCTCCTTTCCTGCCGCCACCTGTCTCCCAGCTGCATCAGCCAGCCAACACCAAGCAGCCTCCAAACACCAACATGCCTCCCCAGCTCACGCCAAGTTGCCTTCAACACCACCTGCACCCCTAGGCCCAAATGCCTTCCCAACTCCACCAACGAGGCCCACGCCCAGCAGCTGATTCACCCAGCCGCTTGCTAAGCCTCCGCCACCTTTCCACTATTGAGCCCAACAAAAGCAAAATGTACCATTGTCCCCTTTGTCAAAAATGCCAATATTTTTACCCCACTTTCTACACATTTTACTCAAAAATCATCATTACACCCTACAATTTACCCTTATTTTCCATATTATAATTAATTCAATTAATTTAATCGATTTAATTAATTTAAATTGATTATTTTAATACTATAAATAAGGGAGTTTATGGCATATTTTAGGAGGTTACCACACTACACACTTACCACATTTCAAAACCTCTCTATTCTCTTCATCTTTTTCTTCTTTTTGATTATTTTCTATGTATTTTTAGAGGAAAAATTTGGGGGTTCTTCCTCCAAATTTTCCTATTTATGTTTGTAATTTTTGGTTTGTAATTTCTACTCTAGTTATGTGCTTCTAATCTTTTTCATAAGATTATTAAGATCATGATGAAGCAACTTGTAACTAGGTAATATTTATGTTGTATGTTGATTTCCTTTGTAATGCAACAAGTTTATGGATTTTTCTTCTTCATATATGTCTTTCATCTTTAATATCTCATATTTTTTATTGTTAGATAATATGCACTTTGTTCTTCATTTTGCAAAAACATAATATTCTTTGTGTAAGATGTGTCATTAAATTGTACACATCCATGCTTAGAACAAAAATATTATGTTTTTCTTTATAAATAATGGTATTTGATTTTTTGTTGTTTCATTAGGTTGATTCACATTAAATACTTTGAAATTATAATTTTGAAAAGTGAAGAAAAATCCTATCTTTTTAGAAGTAATTTGTGCTTAAAATTATAAATCTATTTGTAAAATGATAGTTTGATTTATTTAACTATCATTAAAGCTTGGGAATCAATATACTAATAAATATTATTAAACTTACATTTTGTGGATTCTAGTATCTTAATAATCTTTTCTTTTAACACTTATTTTCAAATCATTATTGGTTTATTTTTATTCTCTTAAATAACTTTATCTTTCAATCTTTTATTTTATGTTCATAACATTAAAACTCATCAATCTTTGGAGCTAGGTTAGAATTTTTTGCTTTGATTTAAAATAGTTCTCTTTTTGATTTTATACAACTCCTTTGGGTTCAATCTCGTGCTTACATGAACACTATATTCCATATACGATTCGTGCGCTTGCGAGTATAAATTTTTAAAACATACCCGTTTTGGGTCCATTAGTACTCTGTAAATATATGTCTTTAATTCTCAAGAGTGCAGTCTCATATTTATAGTGGAGTAATCATGAGATGAATAAATATGATTATTAAATCAAAGAGTTTTGGTTAATAATCTATTATTTATTTGGAGCTTGGAATTATTGGACCATAGGTCCTCGGGGCGGCTCTATCAACACTATTCAAGGTAAGATTTAATACGAGGGTCAAACTATGAATGGGCTATATGAGAGAATATTTATTCTTCGGGATAAATATACAATTATGTGATTATTGAAGTTGCACAATTTATTATTGCATTAATGCAATTTTCGAAATTGTATAGAAGTAAAAGAAATTGATTTTAATAAATTATTTTATTTAAGTGAGAAATGATAAATATGGATACTCAAAATTGATTTTGATTATTATATTTATTTAAATAATAATAAGATGATAATGAAAATTCAAATTTTGAATTTTAAATTTTAAGTTCTTATCTTTTCCTTAAAAAGATGAAACCTTATTTGAATTTCTAATTATTAATTAATTAAAATAAATAAGTATGAAAAATCAAATCTCCTTACTTTAGGGAAGTGTTACTCGCATAGGGTTTTCTGGACTACCCTATGCGTGTACCACTACTGATAGTAATCAGTTTTTGGTTTTTTTATTTAATTAATTAATAAAACATTTTGAAAAAGGTTTTAAAATGGAATGTAAGACTGTCTTTAATTATTAATTTTTATTATTATTAAAATGATCACTATTATCTTATTATATTTATTATTATTATTATTATTATTATTATGATAATGCCTATATATTCTATATGATAGAAAATAGAATATTAGGAAAGAAGTTTTTTTTAAGCATCAGAAAAAGTGATCACCTTTTTCTCACAAAATATAAACATTTCTCTCTAGCCTATAATCAAGAGTCTCATGTATTGAGAATACTTCTGATTTAGAAATTTGACCATTGTTCTCTATGTGCCCACCGACATCTTGAGGTGCATAGAACATCTTAGAAGATCTTTGTGTGAGTACTCTAGCGATGATTGGAAGATCGAATTATATACGAAAATATTCAAGGACTCTTGATAGGCTACAAGAGGTAAATCATTTCGTATTAATTTTACATATACATATTTTTTTAATTAACATATTGCTTATTAAAGGATCCTCATAAAAAGTTGTTTATATAAAAAAAATTGTTGTATAGAAAACTATCATTACTGCAATTTTCGTTGCGCATTAGGAACAGTTCCTAACATTAATAACATGCTGAATTTTATTTTTAAGTTTATGTGATTAGCAAGCATGTGTGTCTAAGGGTGATATTTGTGTCATGATGATATTGTATTTATAATTATGAATTTTAAGCAAGTTTTTAATAATGGTGAATGTCAAGGTATTATGTGATTAGGTGCTCTAGAAAGGGAATTAAAAATAGTTTACATTTTATTTTCAATTTAGAAAAGTGATATTTCTTATTTTGTAATTTGATTTGAAAGCATGTTAAAAGTTGGTTAATTATTTTGGTGATATTATTTCTAAAATAAATTATGAATATTAAACAAGTTTGTGTAAATCTTTGGATTAAAATTCGGTATCATTTACCTATTGTTGACTTAGGCCATGATTACTTTGTGAGTTTTGGATTTAATTTTTGGGTTAAGTCTTGGTGCATAATTTGAAATGATTTTAAGATGTCAAAATTGTAGCAAGCATGCAAGGGAAATTAATGGGGGTAATTAATTGAGTGTTAATAATTCTTTTTGAAATTTTTGTAAAGTTGTTAAGAAATGAGTAAATGATATCACAGACTTTGACATAGTTTTCAAGAAGGGTCCCACGTGTGCATGTTACATGAAAATGCATTTTTATGGGTAATTATATGATAATTGAGTAAGTCTAGGTCCTTGCTTGAAGACTTTCGAGGTTGATATGTGTATCGACATCATTTCCATGATTTTATGTGTGACATGCAAGCATGAGTTTGTGTATGAGTTATGGTAGAATCTAGAAAGTACTGCAACTTGTTATGAGATAGATATCACGTGTGTATGACCGACCTACGCTCATGTGTGATATGTTTTGACACATTCATGTGTGTTTTACATGAAATTAAGACAAGTGTTTTGACTATTATTCCAAGATTGTTGTGATGTTGTCTCGCTCTCTTTTTTTTTTTTTTGCTTGGACTTGAGGTAAGGAAGTTCGTTAAAAGTAAAATAGGTACCTTATGTGGTAAGTTAATAGAAGTATTATTATTAATCTATTGAATGATTGACTCAAAGAGAAACGGCGTTGTTAGGGGTATGTACACTACACAACATAGGAGTTCCTAAGGTATGACGTAACTCACAGGGCAGACGTGCCAAAGAACACAAGTGGGTTCAAGAAGATCAGTTCCAGGGTTTTTTCATTGTTTCCTCACATAATTGTACTTTATTTGTTTGTGTATTTATTTTTCAGATAAAGTATATAGTAATGGAATGATTGTGTGTTATATTTCATTAAAGATATGATGGCGTGTAGAAATGTTGTATTTTTCTATTGATTGTATTTGTTTGTACTTTTTTTACTGGGCTTTTAGCTCACCCCCTTACTTTCCCCTTTCAGGTAGGCGTTATGTTACTTGTGTGGAACGCATGGTGAGCTGGGAGTTTCCATGTTCATTAATCTATTATTTTCAAACTCAGTGGATTGTATTATTTTCGACAAAATTGCATAAAGACATTCTGCTTTTTTTTTAAAACATTTAGGCCCATACTGCATTATTTTAATAAGGTCACACTGAAATTTTGGACTATTATTGGCATTTTTATATGTAAGTATCAAGAATGGTATTTGTGCAAAGTTAGACAAGATATGTCATTTACATTCACTTCTGGCAAGAAGGTTCTATTCACCAATGTTTTGTATGTATTAGAAATGAGTAGAAATCTTGTGGGTGGAAATTTTCTTGGTAACCCAACAGTCAAGGTTGTGATAGATTCCGACAAGCTTATTTTGTCTTAAGTGAAATATTTTTGTGGGGAAAATATATTATTTTGATGTCATGTTTAAACAAAGTCTTCTAGTTCTTCTTGTTATATGCTTGACTCATATTCTATTACTTTATGGCATGTTAGGCTGGCACATATAGGATATAGCACAATTAAAATAAAAATTAAATGTGGATTTATTAATTGTGATAATTTTGAGCATGATAAGTGTGAACTATGTGTAAATCTAAAATGGTTAAGAAATATTTTCTTAGTGTGATAGAAATTATAAATTGTTAAATTTGATACACAGTTACTTATGTGATTTAAATGGCATGTTGATGATGTGTGTCGTTAGTTGTACCAAATTTAATTATATTTTCCTTTTAATTTTACTAACTATTTCAGTATGGCAGTAAATAAAGGTTGAACCCACAAGAACTAATATTTAAATTATTATTCAAAGATAGAAACAGTAATGAAAAAGGGATTTTGAAAGTTTAACAATTAAAAATAACATAAAACAATGAACGAAACAATTATACTGATAACAACAATTTTAAGAAATAGATAAAAGTCATTTATCCACCTTCAATAGTCATTCAAGATTAATAATTAGAAATATTATTTTTTATTCCAAATTAAACTATTAACCCCACAGATAGCATATAAGTAGTCATTATCTTAAATCTCTTTATTAAAGTGAAGAGCTCTTAATAATTGTTTTTTACTAAACAACCTAATGGAAAAGCACCTTACATTTAATCTAGCAAAAGCATTAATTTTTAATGGAGGTGAGTTAATCTAAGCAACAAATCCAACAAGTGTGCGATTCCTTTAACCTATGTTATATACTGCATCAACATTAAAAGTACCTTTGACATTCCCTTAGTTGTAATTTATCACAAAAGCTTAAAGTTCTAAATGATTAGGTGAATAGAAACCCTAAGACGGTGATAGACTATAGTAAAACCCTATTCAGTGACCATCTAAATAAGATTAAAACAGTAATCATGGAGTTAAGCATGAAAAAATATAAGAAATTTAATATCTAGGAATAAGAAAACTAATAATCATCATTGAAATCAAGAAATCATGTTTAGGGTTTTGAAATAACCCTTAACCTAGAAAGAAACTATTCCATAATCTCAAACATGGTCTAAATCATAATTCAAATTAAAAAAATTTAAGAAGAAGAAAAAAAACAAGAATGTTGGTGTAGATGTTGACCACTTCTCCTTCTCTCTCAAGTTCTCTCTTTCAGTTTAAGTCTCTTAATAAAATCAATTAAAAGTTATTTCAGAAATTCCCTTCAAAACTCTTTTATTTTCCCTTTAATTACATTTAAATTTTAAAATAATGCAAATGCTAAAATAAAAAAACATCGTAGGTCGCAACCTCACACAATTTTTCATTTTTCTTTAATTCCTAGGTCGCTGCCTAGATTTTCCTCCACTCAAGCCTTAAAGTCTCAGGTTTAGGGACTTTGAAAACATTTCAAACTTTTTCTAAACTCATTTTCTTGAGTCTTCTTGTCTTCCATCAATTATCTCACCACAAATTGCACAAAATTTATAAATTTATTCCTTATAAAATATATTGTGGCCTAAAAATCAAAGACTCACAAAACAAAGTTAAAAACACATGACACACTTAGAATCAACATTATCTAAGTGAGAAAGAACCAAAAAAATATAGTCCAAAATTCCCTTATAAAATTCCCCCACACTTAAACTTTGCTAGTCTCTTAGCAAAAATAACTAATAAAAACTAAACACATAAGCAATGGTCTTGTTGAAAGCGATGATTGTCTCAAAAATTGCAAAAAAAAAAAATTAGGAAAAATATATGAATTTCACACTCCTTTAAATTTCAACTCAAAATGTATTGCCACCACTTAAACTCGATCCTTTTCTATTTATGCACAATAAAATTTGTCAACTCACATGCACCCAAACCAATTTATAGATGTCATAATTGAATCAACAATGTCTCTTGTACAAATATTTGAATGAAAAACATCCACTCTATAGACATTAATTAATCACTCTCCACTAATATAAGTACACACAATCAATGATTTAAAGTTCTTTATAAGCTTGTAATGTAAGGCTAAGGTTAAAGGTAGATAAGAAAGATACATTTAGGCTCAATTCACAACATAACATACATTTTTCTTCTACTTTAGACCCTTACATATATATTCCCAACAATCCCAAGAAAAAATTTCCCTTTTCTCTTTCTCTTTGATCTTTCTATTTCCCCCACACTAGTATTTTTACAAAAGTTTTTCTTTTAATTTTTTTCGGTCAACTTTTTGCAATTAACTATTGAATTTCATTTTGGAGAAAATAGAAATATACATTCCACTCTCAACCCCATTTAAAGACCTAATAAATGCTTCACCCTCAATAAAATCCATCCTCATTATTAAACTATTCAAATATATCTATGGTGCAATGGTTTTAGAACAAGGGTAAAGCAATTTTAAAGTATTGCATAAGCTTTAAATGTTGGGTTAATAAGAAGAAAAAGAATATTCATTATGGCTCAAAAAGGGTAACTAGGGAATAAAAATAAAGGTAGGCTTGAAAAGCTCAATCAATCCGAAGAAATTGCCTAAATCATCTTCCTAATCATGTGCACTTATAATTTTGCCTCAAGTAATTAATTAATAATTTCTAGATTGGTCGATACTATATGTATAATAGCATGTATAAATCTCTCCAAGTATTAGTAAAAAGGTAAATCCAATTGTGTTTATAATTTGAATTTTTTTTCAAGCTTAAGTAGCAATTAAAACAAGAGTTCAACACACAATTCATGTAGAACTCATCAATTTCTTAGAATTATATAATCACAATTTAAATTTTCATTATCAACACACTTATTTCAACTTAACCATGCTTATCACAACCTAAAAAAAACAACTAAATACAACACAAACATAAATAACAACTAAAGAAATAACAAATAAAGATAAATAAGTATTTATCCCTTCCCCAACACTAAAACATGACATTGTCCTCAATGAAATTTATTAAAAAGATAAGGAAAAGAAAGCTCCCTAAATTGTAGCAATCCTCACTCATCAGGCATTTCCACTAGATCTTCAGCATCACTGTCCTCCTCATCAATTTGCATCATTAGTTGTGGTAGCGGATTGATCTGAATTTTTTTGTACGCAAGTATACGTAGTCGTGTCAAGTAGTAAATTCTGGAAGAACGGATATCGTCACACAGAGACTATCTCCCAAGTACCACTAATTGAATTTAAAATTCTATTTGGTTAATTAAAAAATTAAGTGAACAATTAAAAATAAAAGAAATACTGTAAACTACGAACCAAAATCAAAGAACTGGAAACAAAACAATGAATCACTACTTAAAAATCAACAATAAAACACAACCTAGGAATTAATTTCATCAACTGTTCATTCTATTAATTTTAATAATCAATTCTAAATCTCTTCTTTCTATTCTAATAGCGAGTTAATATAATCGATTCCTATTCTTTTTCAAGATATAAGATCTCAATCTATATGCAGGTTTTCTACATTTATGTGATAAACTTGACCTATAAAAGGCATTAAACATGGAAACCTAATTACTACACAAGTCATATAGGTACTTTCGTCCAATATGCACCTTATGTCTATACAATGATACCATATTCAATTCTCATCTTTCGAATTTTGAATCAAAACCATTAAATCAAGCAAATAGTGATCAAGTATTTACTAGCATTAAACACACATCATATATATTAGATTAGAAAAGAAGTATCAATAGAAAATCATAATAAAATTAAATAGAATCTCAGTGACTACATTAATTTCTAGATAAAAGAAATTAGTTCATAAATACCAAGATGAAAATAAACTACAAATAATTGTTCATAAAATCAACCTACAGAATTCAGATGAAAAACAAAGAAAATAAGTACAGCCGCCTCTTTTAATCTAGGGTTTATAAAACTGAGACTCCTCTCCAAAATTGCAGAATAATGTTCCTTAAATAGCCCTCCAATGTTCCCAAGTGAATTGACCAGATTGCCCTTCAAAAAGTGGTTTAAAATCTAAAAAATGCGTAACTAGCGCTGTAGCGCTACTTCTGGAGCGCTGTAGCGCTATTAACAGTTCCAAAATACCTCAAAATTTGGTGCACTAGCTCTGTAGCTATAGCGCTACTTCCAAAATAGAATAGAAACTCGTTTCGAACAACCTATAGTGTCATCTTATCGTATTTTGATCATAACTCCTTCAATATAACTACGAATTGAATGATTCAAAAATATATAAAAAGCTAAGAGAAATATCTACAATTTTTATTTCTAGAAGTATTTCCAGAAAGTGAATAAATCATGGTCAAAATGCGGCTTGAAGGCTCAGACTTGTGTTATAGAGCATAAACGACGTGTGTTGAGCATCTTCAATTTAGTATTTTCCACACATAATGTATTGAAACTCCACATTCAACACGAAATCCTTCTTATTTATCATATTTAACATGTTTCTTCTCATTTCACTCCATATTATGTACTTGACCATTAAAACCTAAAACAAGAAGAAAACAAGCATAAATCTGTGCTAAACAATCCTAAATAACTAAAAACATAACATAAAACAATCTCTAAAACAAACCTAAAATGAACCTAACACGGATGTAATGACCCGACTAATTGAAAGACCTCGGACCATTATAACTACTAAAACATAACTATCATTTTCGAATACATACATAAAATAATAGAACTTTATTAGAAAATCCAAAATACAGAATCTCATTGTTATTACATAAAATCATAAAGAAAAATTAAACCTTTATTATAATCATTCAAATACTAAATGCAAAAAATCATAAATACATAATTAAAAAGATTCAAAACATAAACGTCATTCTCGATCATTCCCATCAGTCCATTCATTTAGTCCTCTCCCAATACACATGCCAAAGCTGCCATGAATCTGTCCCCCCTACCATGCTTATATTCCTGCACCATCTAAATAAAAAGGAATGAGCTTAATGCCCAGTAAGGAAAAACTACTAAAACATATCATAAATCATAAAACGTAAAACATAAATCATATGACTACAAATTAATGACCATTAACTAATTACCGTAGTCTGTGATAGAAACCATATAGGACCTCTTGCTACTATTTAGAGGTAGGTTTAAGCACAACTATAGTCTACGATAATGATAAAAATCGCACGACTTGCTTATTTGTTATCTAAGCAACCATATTTCCTAAGCGACTATAAGCATAAAAACAACATACATATATACATACACATAGCATATAATCATATTCATAACACATAAAATCTAACTTATGCTCCTTACCAAAAAACTGGGGTATTGGAGACAAGTGCGGGATTGGAACTCCTAAAACCAAACAGTAAAATCATAAGTTTCGTAAAGAAAAAAGAAGATCTAAACCGTCAGGATGAAAACTTACCGAAAACTTTAAGTTTCAAAGGAAATCAAACACCTAACCAAAAGCCATTATAACAAGTTAGGATTTAGAGAAAATGAAAAGAATAAGAAGAACTATAATGAACTGAACCAGAGGATAAAAGTACCTTAGATAGATTAGAACTTCAATCTACACCTCAATGCCGAAATCACACTCTAGCTTACTTCCCAAGTGTTTAGAAAAGCTTAGATTTGAAAGCTTTTAAACCCAAAACCCTAGTGTTTCTCTCTAGAACGAAATTAGCAGCTTGAAGGTTCTGAGAAGTGGTTGAATGATGATCCAAATGGCTGAGTGAATGGTCCTATTTATAGAGTTCAAGGAGTAAAACTAACTCCCTTAAAAATGAATAAATAATTGAATAAAAATTGAATTTTCTGCTCAACAGATGCCCAGAACATGGTCAAAATCGTTCAAGAGCAAGTCCAAGTTTTTTAGGGTTGTTTCTAGCTCGAATTTCACGACCTTTCAAAATATGCACGTGGAGTCGATATATTACCCCCTATAGGCAATATATCACCTCCCACATATTCTTGGGCCGCCAGGGTTTCGTTCGTACGAAGTCGCCGTGTTTTCCGTATCAATCATAAGTGATATATTGGCCCCTATAGCTGCGATATATTGGCTTATGCTGATTTATCAAACACCTTGTTACACACTTTCAGCACACTTGAAGTTGTTTAAAACCAGTTTGAATGAGTAATACGAGATCCTAACAACTGAGGGAAGGTTCTAGACTTTCTAGGTTTATCCTTAATTGATTTAACCATCTAAAATCCTTAAATCCTTGATAGACATACATGTGACAAGTGTCACATTCTTAATTATTCAATCTAAACCTTAGATTATAATAAATAGTATTTCTAGGACCAGAGATATTAATCAAACCTTATGATAAAATTAATATTTCTAAACCATAGGTTAAATTTATAAAATCCATAACTATCTATATGAGTTTCCAACTAAATCTCGGCTTGAACCAATACTACAGCACAAGCTACTACTATATATTTAAGTAAAATTCAGAGACGCTACAATTCTCCCCTACTTAAAATAATTTTTTCCTCGAAATTTACTTACCAAACAATTTCGGATACCATGCTCAGATGTCTTCCTCCAACTCCCACGTCGCCTCCCATTTTGTACTATTACTCCATAAGACCTTGACTATCAGAATACTCTTAGATTATATTTCCTTCATCCCCTTCTCTAGGATGCTAATCGGTCGTTTCTCATAACTCAGGTCTTTCTGAAGTGCTAACGTATCATACTTGAGAACGTGGGATGGGTCTGACACATATCTACGTAGCATCGAGATGTGAAACACATTGTAGCTATCTACTAGAGCTAGCGGTAATGCCAATCTATATGCTACTTGTCCCACCTTGTCCAATATCTCAAAATGACCTACAAACTGGGGACTAAGTTTGTCTTTCTTCCCAATTCACTTCACTCCTTTCATAAGAGATATTCTTAAGAAGACATGACCTCTGACTTTGAATTCCACATCTCATCGCTTGGAATCCTTATAACTCTTTTGTCGACTCTGAGCAGCGAGCATACACTTTCTAATCAGTTCCACTGTGTTTTGAGCCTCTCCAACAACTTTGGGTCCAAGAAGTTGTCTTTTTCCTACCTCGTCCCAATGTAACGGCGATCGAAATTTCCGTCCATAAAGTAGCTCATAGGGTGCCATACCGATAGTTGCCTTGTAGCTATTATTGCAATAGAACTGTATAAGTGGCATATACTTACTCCACAATCCTTCAAAGTCTAGTATACAAGAGCGCAACATATCTTCTAAAATCTATATGGTACTCTTGGACAGTCCGTCAGTCTGATGATGAAATTCCGTACTAAGACTTAGCTTGGTACCCATGGCTTCCTACAAGCTTCCCCAAAATCTCGATGTAAACACTGATCCTCTATCAGATACTATGGTCTTTTGGATTCCATGAAGTCGTATAATTTTTCGAACATAAATGTATGTGTATTGGTCTGCAGTGTACGTAGTCTTGACAGGAAAGAAGTGAGCTGACTTTGTGAGTCTATCTACCACAACCCAAGCCGAGTTGTGTTTCTTATTTGTTCGGGGTAATCCTGTCACAAAGTCCATTTCTATTTCTTCCCATTTCCTTTCTGTAATACTAAGCGGTTGCAATAAGCTTGGAGGTCGCTGATGTTCTGCCTTTACTTGCTGGCATATTAGGCATTTGGACACATACTCTGCTATGTCTTTCTTCATTCCCGGCCACCAATATAGTGTCATAAGGTTATGAGTCATCTTGGTAGACTCCGGGTGAACTGAGTATGGGGTAGTGTGTGCCTCTTTTAATATCATTATCTTAATCTCATGGTCATTCGACACGCACACCCGAGCATTATATCTAAAGAACTCGTGTCCTGATATAGAGAAATCATTAGTCTTGCCTTCTTTGACTGCAGCCATATGTGATACTAACGTGTCATCATGCCCTTGCCCGATCCGTATATCATCTAGTAAACTCGACTGGATGGACAAGTTAGCCAGTTGACCCATGACAATTTCTATCCCGGCATTAATCAACTATTGCTATAACGACTTTTCAATTCTGGATAATACTGCCAGATTTTCATAACTTTTTCAGCTTAACGCATCTGCAACTACATTTGCCTTTCTTGGGTGATATAGGATTTCACAGTCATAGTCCTTTACTAGTTCCAACCTGTGTTGTCTCATGTTGAGCCCCTTTTGTGTGAAGAAATATTTTAAGCTCTTGTGGTCAGTATAAATCTCACATCATTCTCCATAAAGATAGTGGCACTAGATTTTCAGTGCGAAGACCACCGCCACCAACTCCATATCAAGTGTTGGATAGCGTTGCTCGTATTCCTTCAGCTGCCTTGAGATGTAGGCTATCACCTTGTCATTTTGCATCAGCACACAACTAAAACCTTGCTTGGATGCATCACAGTATACTACAAACTTGTCGTTGGGTGTCAGTACGCAGAGTACTGGTGCTGAGCATAATTTATCTTTGAGCAACTAGAAGCTTTCTTGACATTTATCCGTCTAGTTGAACTTTTGTTTTTTTCGAGTCTGGTTGGTAAGCGGAGTGGCTATCTTAGAAAAGACTTCTACAAATCTCCGATAATAGCCTGCTAGCCCGAGAAAACTTCTAACCTTTGATGCATTCTTAGGTCTTGGCCAATCCTTCACAGCCTCTACTTTACTTAGGTCTACTGTGACTCCATCCTTGCATACTATGTGGCCGAGGAACGCTACTTGTGATAGCCAACATTCGCACTTCTTGAACTTGGCGTAAAGTTAATGCTCGTTTAGTCACAACATGGTCAGTCTTAAATGTTCCTCATGCTCAACTTCGTCCTTGGAGTACACCAAAATATCGTCTATGAACACCATGATGAATTTGTCCAAGTAATCCTTGAAGACCTGATTCATTAAGTCCATAAATGCAGCGGGAGCATTGGTAAGACCAAAAGACATAACTAGGAACTCGTAATGTCCGTATCTTATCCTAAAATTTGTCTTTGGTATATCCTCTTCCCTTACCTTGAGCTAGTGATAATCGGACGGTCGATCAATCTTTGAAAATACAGTCGCTCCTCGGAGTTGATCAAATAAGTCGTCGATCTGGGGTAGAGGGTTCTTCTTTATTGTCACCTTGTTTAGCTCGCGATAATCGATACACATCTGCATCCTTCCATCCTTCTTCTTCATAAATATAATTGGTGCCCCCCATGGTGAATGGCTCGGTCTGATGAATCCCAAGTCTAAGAGCTCTTGCAACTGCGTTTTCAACTCCTGGAGTTCGGTACGTGCCTTTGAGATAGGCTCAATTCCTGGTACTAGTTTAATTGTGAAGTCAATTTCCCGAGTAACGGGTAACCTCGATAAGTCTTCAGGAAATATCTCTGGAAATTCCTTTATAATGCGGACGTCTCCAACCTTTAATGGTGTTTCCTATGCCACATCTGTGACGCTTGCTAAGAATATGTGACATTCTTTCTCTATCATCGTTTGAGCTTTGAGAGATGAGATAAGTGGTGTCCGTAGTCCTAAAACCTTTACCATAATTCATAGTTTTTTACCCTCAGGAGTTTCGAACGTCACTTGCTTATGTCTAAAGTCAATGGTTGTGCTATGTCTCGCTAGCCAGTCCATGCCCAGTATTACGTGGAAGTCCTAAATCTCTAGCTCTATCAGGTCTCCTTCTAGCTCCTTGCCGTTGACATTGATTGGTACTCCTTTTACTATTCGTGATGATGGAACAACTTCGCTTGAAGGCAGTTCCATAACAAACCTAGTTCTAAATCTTTCACAAGGTTTGTCTAATTTCTCAATCATTCCTAAAGAGATTTACGAGTGCATTACTTCCGAATCAAACAATAATGAACATATATTATCGAGGATAGGAAGCTGACCTGTGACGACCTTGTTACTAGCTACGATTTCTCCCTGGGTCAAGGCGAAGACTCTAGCTAGATATATCTTGTTGTCCTTATTTTCTTCCATTTTGAGCTGTTGACAATCTCTTTTCCGATGACCTTCCTGGCCACAATTCTAACAACCATTGGTGTTTGCACGTCACTCCCCAGGATGTCTTTTCTGTCACTTGGAGCACTGAGGATATTCCACATAACCCGACCTATTATTACTGTTGTTAGTCCGTGCTCTTTTATTTGCTTTGGGTTGCTTATTATTAGGATGGTTTCTTTTTTGCCCATTATTGTTATGATGGTTGTTGTAGTGGTTTCGACCATTCTGAGTCTGATTCTACTGCTTGGGTTCAGACTTGCTTGCCTCCTCCTTACTAACATTTTCTGGGAGCCTTTCGACCTCTATAGTCGTTTCCAGAACATCAGCGTAAGAAGTGGTTTCAGGGTTCGCAAGCTTGACTCCTAACTCAATCTTGGGTCTGAGTCCCCTGGTGAACTTGGTAACCCTTAAGTAATCAGTTGGGACTAACTCTGGTGCAAACTTGGCTAGACAATGAAATTTTCGAGCGTACTCGACTACCGTCAAATTTCCCTGCTTCAGATTGGAAAACTCTTCCACCCTCGTAGTGATGACTGCCGAGTTGTGGTACTTTTTGTGAAACAACTCCACAAATCTGGCCCAGTTCATGGTGGTGATATCATGAGTTTGTTGTACAAAATCCCACCAGATTCTGGCATCCTTTTTCAGTAGGGAAGAAACACAAGATATGCGATCCCGTTGTTGAGGTTCATGTGCGCTAGAATAGGTTCTACATTCCTAAGCCATTCTTCAGCCTCAAAGGGGTCTGTTGTCCCTTCAAAATTGGGAGCATTTTGCTTATGGAAACGCTCATAGACTAGCTCTATGTACTAAGCTGGATAAGGCGCATAGTTTACATCAGCCATCCCCCATATGGATACCCTCCATTCTGCCCTTGCTGGGGTGCTTGAGCTGCTGGCTGAGGTTGCGCCTGAGTCTGCGCCTGAGTCTGCACCTGAGGTTGTGACTAAGGTTGTGGTTGAGGTTGTAGTTGTTGCTACAGTAGTTCTTCTACTTTTTTCCGTAACTGAATAATCTCAGTGTAGTTGTCAAATGGAGGTGGTGCATTTCTATTAGCAGCAGCAGTGGTACACGTTCCCCTTCTTTGGACTGGAGGGGCCTCGTGAGTCTCGTTGGTGGTGCTGGGGGCATTTTCGTTCATGCGTGGAGACCTTCAGAGTGACATCTTCAGGAAAGTTCTCATAGTTGAGAAAACACATTAGAACTTACCCTAACAATTTCTAAGAAAAAACTTAGTCTAAGCAAACAGAACTCAGACCTATCAGTTATGATTTCTTATGAAAAAAATTATGTAAGTCGACTTTATAATTTAGAGTGTGTTTCTATGCTTAGAATATTAAGCCATCTTTATTATTTTCTGTTTACCCGAAAACGGCTCCTGATGACGCGGCAAGATTGACTTACACATGGCCGGCACGTGACAACTTTAAGTGAATGAATCCTGTTCGACCATCAACCAGAGAGTTATTTATTTATCAAGCCTCACACTAAGGTGCAACCATGTAATGACCCAACTACTCTAGACTTTTGGACCATTAACGAAAACTATACATACTAATCCTTAATAAAACTTACAAGAGAAAATACCATAACTTCATTAAGAAACTTGTAAAAATAAGAGTTAAACTTACATAAAATTTAGGTTAGGATATGGGATCCCATTGTTTTAAAAACAAAACAAAACATAATTTAAAATAAAAAGGGATTACATAACAAGTGCGGAAAAATACATGTAAAACCATAAAAAAACAAGACTACATCCTCGAATCGAAACGCTCGGCTCTTGAATCCATTCCGCCTCAATACACATTCTCAAAGCTTCCAAGAACCTTTCCCGCCACTAAGACTATTTTCCTACACATATAAACAAAAAGGAATGAGCCTAATGCCCAGCAAGGAAAATCTAACACATAGTTTATATACATAAATTTCATAAGAAACATAAAAACATAACATAACACTTATATCATACACATACTATAATGGCCATTATTACTTGGGGTCCCATAGACTAAACAAGTCATATGCCCATTAGATTAGTGGGGTCCTACTAGCTAAGCAGGTCATATGCCCATAATCCATTTGGGGCTTGTTAGTCATATGGGTCATGTGCCCAAGCCTACATACATACATAACATAACATAACACATTTCATAACATAGAAACATAAGATAACATATAAAACATATAACATATGAATTCTATCCTATTTTCCTTACCAAAATTACCGGGATAAGAGGACAGAGTTGGGACTTTGGAACACTCCTAAGAACCATTTGAAAAAGAGTGAGTATAGTGAAGAAGAGAAATGAAAGGAATGGAAGGACTAAACCATTGAGAAAATACTTACCAAAAACTTATGTGCAAGTTCTTAGATTTCCTAACCAAAATAAAGATTAAGGTTAGAAGGCTGAGTAGAAGACTATGAGAACTTAAAATAAAATAATACCAATGAACTAAGGTGTGGAAATACCTTGAAGACTTGTAAGACCAATCTAAACCTCGAACTGAAATACTATAAAACCTTACTTCCCCAAGTGTTTGATAAGCTTATGATGATCAAGCTTATGATTCCCAGCCCAAGTGTTTACACTCTCACACTCACCTAGCAACTTGCAGCCTCTAAACTTAGAGCAAAAGATGAATAATGGTTGGGTACTAGGTCCTATTTATAGAGTTTAGGAATGAAAGGATCTTAATTTAACTTGAATAAAAATAATGGCTTTTTAAGTGAAAATAATTTGAATTATCGTTCAGCAGAGGCTGAAGACTCGTTAAGAAAGGTGCTGGACTTATCAAGAGGTTGAAGGTTTGAATGGGAAACGATTTTGAAAACATTTAAAATATGCTGAAGGAGGCGATATATCGCCCCTATAGGCGATATATCGCCTGGACCATTATGCCCGAGGCAAACGTGCATCGTTTCGTGTTTTCCGTATCTACGTGCTGCGATATATCGCCCCCTATAGCTGCGATATATTGGCATACGCTGATTATTTAAACACGAAATTACACATTTTTTGCTTAATTCAAATTGAGTAAACAGCCTTGACTAAGCCCTCAAACATTTTCAAAGCTGCTGACTAACCTTAGAGCATTCAAATTTTACCCTTATTAAATTTAATCCTCAAAATACTTAATCCTTAATCACCCATACATAACATGTGCTTAAAATCCTATTGCTTCTTATTTAAACCTTATAGTATAATAAATATTATCCTCAATATCAGTCATATTAATCAAACCTTAGGTTAAAATTAATATTCTTAAACTATAGGTTAAACTTAGAAAATCTACAAGTACTACTATGAGTGTCCAAATAAATCCCGGTCTGAACCAAAAATCCACAGTCATAAAGATAATACTATAATTACTATAATACTACTATCTAACTAGCTAAGTAAAGTTTTTGGACTCTACAAACCAGTCTGATCTCATACTTTCATTTACTTCCTTTTGGATATGCAATCCTGTAATATTTTCATTAATTATATTTTCTTTTATTACCTTAATACGCAAGTCTTAATTGTAATTAAGGCCCATCGGCCCATGTAATCTTTTTGATCCTATAAATAAAAATCAAAGTGCTCAAGGAGGGGACTTTTGAACTTTTGATCTTTGTACTCAGAGAGAAGAATATAGTGTGATAATTCACCGAGGTTGTAATCTTCCCGAGGCTTGTGAAACTCATGAACCCTAGCTCATTGATCACAGTGTTGGATTCAAAACCAATAAGAACACTAAGTGGACGTAGGTTTTTACCATCCAATTGGGGCCGAACCACTATAAATCGTTTGTGTCGTTTGCTTTCCATTTGAATTTCTTCTTGATTTCCTCTCATTTTCTATCGTTTATCCGAATCCATATCATTGACCAATTTGAGGGTCAACATTTTGGTGCTTTCATTGAGAGATTAATCCTAGACTACAAGAAAATCAAATGGAGAAGACATCCAAGAAGACTGGGTAGACTACCGGCGCTGCATCCACCCAGCCTCCTTGATGGACCCAAAACGGGTATGTTTAAAAATTTATATATCGCAAGCGCACGAATCGTCCATATAGAATAGTGATCGTAAGCAAGGATGTCGAACCCAAAGGAGTTGTCTAAAATCGAAAATGAAACTATTTTAAATCAAAAGTAATAAATTCTAACCTAGTTCCAAAGATTGATGAGTTTTAATAGTATGAACATAAAATGAAATATTGAAAAATAAAGCTTTTTAAGATAATGAAAATAAACCAATAATGAGTTGAAAATAAGTATTAAAAGAAAATATTATTAAGATACTAGAATCCACAAAATGTAAGTTTAATAATATTTATTAGTATATTGATTCCCAAGTTTTAGTGATAGTTAAAATAATTTAAACTATCATTTTCCAAAAATATTTATAATTTTAAGCACAATTTTCTTATAAAAAGATAGGATTTTTCTTCACTTTTCAAAATTATAATTTCAAAGCATTTAGTGTAAATCAATCTAATGAAATAGCAAATAAATCAATGAACATTATTTATAAGGCAAAACATAATATTTTTGTTCTAAGCATGGATGTGTACAATTTAATGACACATCTTACACAAAGAATATTATGTTTATGCACTAATGAAGAACAAAGTGTAAAAATGTTCTAACAATCTAAAATACAAGATATTTAAGATGAAAGAAATATATGAAGAAGAAAAATCCATAGACTTTGTTGCATTACAAGGGAAATCAACATACAACATAAATATTACCTAGTTACAAGTTGCTTCATCATGATCTTAATAATCTTATGAAAAAGATTAGAAGCACATAACTAGAATAGAAATTACAAAATAAATGACATACATACTTGCAAAATGCTCTTGAAAAACCCAAATGGAAGAGAGAATGGTAGAGAGAAAATGAGAGAAAAAGATGGTAACCAAAAAATTAAGCACCCCAAAAATGGTCTTGAAAGTCCATATTTATAGCCAAAGTGAGTTTATTAAAATAATCAATTTAAATTAATTAAATTGATTAGATTAATTAAATAAAATAAATATGGTATGTAGAGGTAAATTATAGGGTGTAATGATGATGTTGTGGTGAAAATGTGTAGGAAAAAGGATAAAAAGTTGGCATTTTTGTCATAGGGGACAAAGGGACAAAATGCATTTTTGTTGGGCTCAATAAGGGAAATGGCAGCAATGTGGTGGTTGGGTGTTGGAGGGGGGGCCACGGGTTGGGCCTAGAGTGGGCCTCACGTGGTTGGGCTTTTGGAGAAACACCATTTTTCTTGTTACTTTCTTTCAAAATTACCATCTTTCCTTTGATTTTCTTGCTTTTCAATGGCAATAATTTTCCTACACAATAAATTATAAACTAAATTAAAATTAAATATTTTCATTAATAAAATATATCATATAACTCCCATGAAAACATTAATTAAAATTTAATTTACATAACATTTAATTTCAATAAAATCATATTTTTAGCATTCAAACTAACAATACTAATTTTAAATAATTAAACTACAACATATTATAATAACATATCTATAAAAACATATAAAAATCTAGAAAACTACAATAAGACTAATAAATTAAAAATTACATAAAAACTTAATAAGTTAATTAAAAACTCATGAACTAAGCAACAATTAGCATGTAAAACATGGTAAAATAACTCTATTTTGTAGAGTTATCACACCCCCAAACTTAAAGTTTTGCTAGTCCTCAAGCAAAAGAAAAATTAAAATACACATATATATATATTTTTTTATTGGTGATATAAAAATGATTTTCTCAAAAATTGCACAATGAAAATAACTCTCAGAAATTATTATGAATAAAAGTTAAGCTTATATAATTAATTAAATTGTCAATTTTGCTTTTAGAAAATATGTTTTTATTAAAATTATTTTTCACTTAAACTTATAGGAAATAAGAGTTTTTATGAAAAATGTAATTTTTGTTACAAGCAAAATTGACCCTATAATTAAAAACAAAGCTTAAAAATTATTCATATTTTTAAGAGAATTAATTTCAAACTCAATCAGAATTTTTATCATTGAAAATGAAAAATATCACCAAATTTTTTTTTTTTTTGTAAATAATTTTTTTAATTTTTTTTTTTTTTTGAATTTTTATGAAAATGAACAAATAAAAAAAAAAAAAAATTAACAAAACCACAACATATAAATAAATAAATAAAAATTCAAACAAACATTTTTTTTCTTTTCAAACAAGCATACATAAAATAAAACACAAAACATTAAAAACAATGCAAAGCAAACATAAATAAAACACAAAACAAACACAATAAAACTCGATACCCCCAAACTTAATTTAAGCATTGTCCTCAATGTGTCAAAATATAAATATAAATTAAAATTGACAAGAGTGTAAAGTTTAGAATGGTCGTACCTCGATATTGTGCATTGCGAAGATAGAACAAGATAGAACAGGATACAACTAACAAAAATTAAATCGCACATAAAACAACAATACAAATAAAACACAAGTTATCAAGATCACACAGGAATCAAAGAGCATGGTAAACAGGGTCCTCAAGGAGTATCTCATCCACTTCATCAGTTTTTAATTCCAAAAATGGTTTTAATTTTTGTCCATTAACTTTAAATATATCACCATTTTTAGGATTTTCAATTTCAATAGCTCCATGTGAAAAAATAATACGAACAATGTAAGGACCAGACCACCTAGAGCGTAACTTTCCCGGGAATAAATGCAAACGAGAGTTGTATAAAAGGACTTTCTGACCTGGATAAAAATCTTTTCTCAAAATATTTTTATCATGGTAAAATTTCATGCGATCCTTATACTTTTTTGAATAGTCATATGCATCATTCCTAATTTCGTCTAGTTCATTGAGTTGAAGCTTTCGTTTCTCACCTGCTTTGTCTAAAGAAAAATTTAACTGCTTAATTGCCCAGAAGGCTCTATGTTCTAACTCAACAGGTAAATGGCACGCCTTCCCATACACAAGTCTGTAGGGTGACATGCCAATGGGCGTTTTGTACGCGGTACGATACGCCCATAATGCATCAATGAGTCTTAAGGACCAATCTTTCCTAGTTGGATTCACAGTTTTTTCTAAAATGTGCTTAACTTCCCTATTAGACACTTCAACTTGACCACTAGTTTGTGGGTGATATGGTGTTGAGACTTTATGTGTAATGCCATATTGTTTCATCAAATGTTCAAATGGCTTATTACAAAAGTGAGTACCGTTATCACTAATTATAGCACGTGGTGAACCAAAACGGGAAAATATATTTTCTTTCAAAAAACGAAGCACAACTTTGTGGTCATTAGTGTGGCATGCAATAGCTTCAACCCATTTAGATACATAATCGACTCCAACAAGAATATAAAGATTACCAAAAGAGTTAGGAAATGGTCCCATAAAATCAATGCCCCAAACATCAAATATGTCAATAATAAGAATAGGATTTAAAGGCATCATGTTTCTTTTAGTTAAACTTCCTAACTTTTGGCAACGTTCACAAGCTTTACAATAAACATATGTATCATGAAAGATAGTAGGCCAATAAAAACCACATTGTAAAACTTTAGCAGCTGTTTTCTTACCACTAAAATGTCCTCCACATGCATGATCATGACAAAAAGATATGATTTTAGACTGATCACAGTTTGGAATGCATCTTCTAATTATTTGATCAGGGCAGTATTTAAACAAGTAAGGATCATCCCAAATAAAGTTTTTCACCTCAGAATAAAATTTAGATTTATCATGCTTAGACCAATGAGATGGTATTTCTTTAGTGACCAAATAATTAACAATATCAGCATACCAAGGTAATGAAGAAATATGCATTAATTGTTCATCAGGAAAAGTTTCAGTGATAGGAGTGGAATCATGTATAGTTTCAACAACTAGTCTAGATAAATGATCAGCAACAACATTTTCAGATCCTTTTTTATCACGTATTTCTAAGTCGAATTCTTGTAAAAGCAGGATCAAACGAGACTTAGCATCTTTTTTCGATAAGAGATATTTTAATGCAGCATGATCAGAATAGACAATAATTTTAGATCCTAACAAATAAGATCTAAATTTCTCCAATGCAAAAACAACAGCAAGCAATTCTTTTTCGGTTGTGGAGTAATTTAATTGAGCATCATTTAAAGTTTTGCTAGCATAGTAAATTACATGAGGTATTTTTTCAAGTCTTTGTCCTAAGACAGCACCTATAGCATAATCAGAAGCATCACACATTATTTCAAAAGGTATTTTCCAATCAGGAGGTCGAATAATGGGTGCAGTAGTCAACAAATTTTTTAATTTTTCAAAGGCAACATGGCAATTACTATCAAAGACAAAAGCATTTTCTTTTCCAAGTAAATGGCATAAAGGCCGAGAAATTTTGCTAAAGTCTTTTATAAATCTTCTATAAAAACCGGCATGGCCTAAGAATGATCTAATTTCTTTCACAGTTTTAGGTGGGGGAAGTTTTGAAATAAGGTCAACTTTAGCTTTATCAACTTCTATTCCATCAGATGAGATTACATGACCTAAAACAATTCCTTTTTTAACCATAAAATGACATTTTTCCCAGTTAAGCACAAGGTTTTTCTCTTTGCAACGAATTAAAACAAGTGAAAGATGGTGCAAACATTCATCAAAAGAGGAACCAAACATAGAAAAATCATCCATAAATACTTCAAGAAATCTTTCAACCATGTCAGAAAAAATCGAAATCATACATCTTTGAAAAGTCGCAGGTGCATTACATAATCCAAAGGGCATGCGACGATATGCAAAAGTTCCAAAAGGGCATGTAAAAGTAGTCTTTTCTTGATCTTCTGGGGCGATGGGGATTTGGTTATACCCCGAATACCCATCAAGAAAACAATAATATGCATGGCCAGCTAATCGTTCAAGCATTTGATCAATAAAAGGCAATGGAAAATGGTCTTTTCTAGTAACATTATTCAACTTTCTATAATCTATGCACACTCTCCACCCTGTTTGTACTCTAGTAGGGATTAATTCATTTTTCTCATTTTCAACAACTGTGATCCCAGACTTCTTAGGCACAACTTGAACTGGACTAACCCATTGACTATCAGAAATAGGGTAAATGATACCTACGTCTAACAATTTTATGACCTCTTCTCTAACTACTTCTTTCATATTTGGATTTAATCTTCTTTGACATTCCCGAGAGGTTTTAGCATTCTCTTCTAGATGGATTCTATGCATACATATGGATGGGCTAATTCCTTTAATGTCTCCAATGGTCCAACCTATGGCTTCTTTATGTTTTCTAAGGACATCTAACAATTTACCTTCTTGTTCTTTATCTAAAGCGGATGCTATGATAACAGGTAAGGTTTCAGACTCTCCTAGAAAAGCATATTTTAAATTTTCTGGCAAAGGTTTAAGGTCTAACTTTGGAGACTCAGAAATTGATTGAACATGACCTAAGGGTGAAAAAAGTTCAACTTTGGTTTCATTTAAGGGTATAGGCTCTACCAAAGAATTCACATCATCATTAGAGTCATCAACATGCAAGTTCATACCAAAGTATTTTTCACAAAAATCAAATAAGTCATTTCCATCATTTTCACAAATACTATCTATCATGTTAACTTCATGCACTTCTTCACACTCAACAGATTTAACCACATTAAAAACATTCAATTCAACAGTCATATTTCCAAAAGATAATTTCAAAACACCATTACGACAATTTATGATTGCATTAGATGTAGCTAAGAATGGTCTACCTAAAATGATAGGAATTTGAGCATGCATATTTTCCACAGGTTGAGTATCAAGAACAATGAAGTCAACAGGAAAATAAAATTTATCAACTTTTATCAAAACATCCTCTATAATGCCTCTAGGAATTTTTACAGAACAATCGGCTAATTGAAGAGTTATAGAGGTAGGTTTTAGCTCACCAAGACCAAGTTGCTTATAAACAGAATAAGGCAATAAATTTACACTAGCACCCAAATCAAGTAAAGCTTTGTTAATAAAATGATCACCAATAATGCATGAAATTGTGGGACACCCAGGATCTTTATATTTAACAAGACTCTTATATTGAATAATGGAACTAGCTTGTTCAGTTAAAAACGCCTTTTTAGGAACATTAGTGTTTCTTTTAACAGTACAAAGATCCTTTAAAAATTTAGAGTAGGCAGGAATTTGTTTAATGGCATCTAAGAAAGGGATATTGATACTAACTTGTTTAAAAACTTCTAAGATGTCATTATATTGGCTGCCTTTTTTAATTGGAAGTAATCTTTGTGGGAATGGGGCTTTTGGAATGAAAGGATGGATTGGAGTTTCTTTGTTTGATGAGTCATTGAGATTAGAACTAGGAGGCTGACTCTTTTCTTTTTCTTTTTCATTTTCAACCTCGGGTATGTAATCGGGTTTGACAATTTTCTTTCCAGACCTAAGAGTTGAAATTGATTTGACTTCTCCATTATGACTAGACTTTCCTATCTCATATTGACCTTTTGGATTAGGGATAGGTTGACTAGGGAATGTTCCTTTTTCTCTATCAGCTAAAGCAGTGGCGAGTTGTCCTACTTGTGTCTCGAGTTTGGTAATAGATTGAGATTGATTTTGTAGGATTTGTTGGGTAGATTGCATAAATTGTTGTAAAGTATCTTCTAAGGAAGGTTTTCTTTGTTGCGGATATGGTTGATTTTGTGGGGCATGAGCTTGGTTTTGTGTGTTGTATTGGTGCCCTTGATTCATTTGGGGTTGGTTTTGTCTCCATGAAAAGTTCGGATGGTTTCTCCAATTTGGATTGTAGGTGGACGAAAATGGGCTATCATTTGGTTTCCCATAAGTATGAAGTGCATTGGCCTCCTCAGAAAAGGCTTCTTGGTAGGAAGGGCATGATTGGGCATTATGGCAAGGACTAGAACATATAGAACAAACATCTTTTCTAGGTTGAATTGGAGAGTTTATAGTTTGGCTTATGGCTAAAGCTTCTACTTTTCTCGCTAATTTATCTAAGGATGTTCTTAAGTCTAATTCTTCTTTTACTTCATACCTTCCTCCTCTTTTTGGTGAATTAGTTGACCTAGACCTAGGATCAAAATAATTCCATTGTTGTGAATTGACAGATAAATCTTCAAGGGCGTCCCACGCCTCTTGTCCTTGAAATTTTAAAAATTTTCCAGTATGCATAGATTGAATCATTTGACGATTAGAGGGAGTCAAACCATCATAAAAATATTTTACAAGTCTCCATTTTTCAAAACCATGATGAGGACATTTTAATAATAAATCTTTAAATCTTTCCCAACATTCATAAAACTCTTCATTATCTTTTTGAAAAAACTCGGAGATTTCTCTCCTTAGACTATCAGTTTTAGACATAGGAAAAAATTTCAGTAAGAATTTATTATAAAGTTGATCCCATGTAGTTATAGACCCCGTGGGAAGGGAATTTAACCAGGCTTTTGATTTGTCTTTTAATGAAAAAGGGAACAATCTTAGTTTGACCGACTCATCAGAAAAATTTTGAAATTTAAATGTTGAGCAAATTTCTAAGAAATCTTTGACATGCATGTAAGGATCCTCTCTATCTAACCCATAAAAAGATGGCAATAATTGAATGATTGCGGGTTTAAGCTCAAAATGAGTAGCAGAAGTAGTAGGTAAAACAATGCATGAAGGAGCATTAGATGAAATAGGTGCAAAATATTCAAGCAAAGTTTTTTCAGGCACAACATTTTCATCAACAATATTAGCAATAGGTTCCATGATGCTCAAATTTTTACTAACACTTTCAATTTCAAACAAAGATAAACGTCTTTTTACTAATCGTTTTTTAGAGTTACGTTCCCAATGATGCATACAATTTTTCACAAACAAGGCAACAAGGATAATCTCAAACAAACAATTTTCTGATGTGGAAGATCAGTTAAAACCGCAACCACAGAGCATACTTAGAATTTTTAGAGATTTCACAACAATATAATTCTTATGGTTTACTTGTCCCCAGGCCTATTTGATTCCACTTACTCGCGCACTACTAACAACTCCCCGAGGTTAATTAGTAGAGGCGGATGGGAATTTTGGTCAAATTTCCTTTAAGCAAGAATTGCTTATGGTGAAAGGACAAGATTTAGGTTTTTTTTTTTTTTTTTTTTTCAAGTATTTTTCACAATATTACGCTAAAATATTAAAGAAGACAAAGAAAAATAAGGCAAAAATTAAATAAGACTAAAATTTAAGCAAGAGTAGGGAGGCATAGCATGCCATCAACCATAACAAAATTAAGGTAAAAACTAGGAGGCACAAGTGCCATCAACTTAAACATAAGATAGAGGACTAGGAGGCAAAAATTGCCATCAACTAGCTAGGAGGCAAAATTGCCATCAACTAGTAATTTGCGGAAATTAAATAAAATAAAAATTACAACAAAATAAATAAAGAAAATTACAACAAATGTCAAGAGGCACAAGTGCCATCAATTAACAAAGATATAAAAGAAATAAAATTACAACAAAATTATAACAAAATTAGGAGGCACAAGTGCCATCGACTATAAAAATTAAAAGGATAGATAGGAGGCACAAGTGCCGTCAACTAAAAAAAAAAACAATAAATATAAATATAAGTATATATTTTTTTTTATGGGTGGTTGAACCGTCCCAAATTTCTTTTTATCTTTTTTTTTTTTTTTAGATTTTATAGATATATATTTTTTTGTTTTTTTTTTAAGTGTAAAAAAAATTAAAATAACTAGTAGAAGAATTCACTAACCTTGAGATAAATTCGTTTCTTTTCTCTTGCAACTCCCCGGCAACGGCGCCAAAAACTTGATGGACCCAAAACGGGTATGTTTAAAAATTTATATATCGCAAGCGCACGAATCGTCCATATAGAATAGTGATCGTAAGCAAGGATGTCGAACCCAAAGGAGTTGTCTAAAATCGAAAATGAAACTATTTTAAATCAAAAGTAATAAATTCTAACCTAGTTCCAAAGATTGATGAGTTTTAATAGTATGAACATAAAATGAAATATTGAAAAATAAAGCTTTTTAAGATAATGAAAATAAACCAATAATGAGTTGAAAATAAGTATTAAAAGAAAAGATTATTAAGATACTAGAATCCACAAAATGTAAGTTTAATAATATTTATTAGTATATTGATTCCCAAGTTTTAGTGATAGTTAAAATAATTTAAACTATCATTTTCCAAAAATATTTATAATTTTAAGCACAATTTTCTTATAAAAAGATAGGATTTTTCTTCACTTTTCAAAATTATAATTTCAAAGCATTTAGTGTAAATCAATCTAATGAAATAGCAAATAAATCAATGAACATTATTTATAAGGCAAAACATAATATTTTTGTTCTAAGCATGGATGTGTACAATTTAATGACACATCTTACACAAAGAATATTATGTTTATGCACTAATGAAGAACAAAGTGTAAAAATGTTCTAACAATCTAAAATACAAGATATTTAAGATGAAAGAAATATATGAAGAAGAAAAATCCATAGACTTTGTTGCATTACAAGGGAAATCAACATACAACATAAATATTACCTAGTTACAAGTTGCTTCATCATGATCTTAATAATCTTATGAAAAAGATTAGAAGCACATAACTAGAATAGAAATTACAAAATAAATGACATACATACTTGCAAAATGCTCTTGAAAAACCCAAATGGAAGAGAGAATGGTAGAGAGAAAATGAGAGAAAAAGATGGTAACCAAAAAATTAAGCACCCCAAAAATGGTCTTGAAAGTCCATATTTATAGCCAAAGTGAGTTTATTAAAATAATCAATTTAAATTAATTAAATTGATTAGATTAATTAAATAAAATAAATATGGTATGTAGAGGTAAATTATAGGGTGTAATGATGATGTTGTGGTGAAAATGTGTAGGAAAAAGGATAAAAAGTTGGCATTTTTGTCATAGGGGACAAAGGGACAAAATGCATTTTTGTTGGGCTCAATAAGGGAAATGGCAGCAATGTGGTGGTTGGGTGTTGGAGGGGGGGCCACGGGTTGGGCCTAGAGTGGGCCTCACGTGGTTGGGCTTTTGGAGAAACACCATTTTTCTTGTTACTTTCTTTCAAAATTACCATCTTTCCTTTGATTTTCTTGCTTTTCAATGGCAATAATTTTCCTACACAATAAATTATAAACTAAATTAAAATTAAATATTTTCATTAATAAAATATATCATATAACTCCCATGAAAACATTAATTAAAATTTAATTTACATAACATTTAATTTCAATAAAATCATATTTTTAGCATTCAAACTAACAATACTAATTTTAAATAATTAAACTACAACATATTATAATAACATATCTATAAAAACATATAAAAATCTAGAAAACTACAATAAGACTAATAAATTAAAAATTACATAAAAACTTAATAAGTTAATTAAAAACTCATGAACTAAGCAACAATTAGCATGTAAAACATGGTAAAATAACTCTATTTTGTAGAGTTATCACTCCTCCACCAAATGTGGCTGAAGATGAGCCACAATTGGATTTTGAAGAGGAAGAAATGGATTATGAAACCCTGAGGACGACACTGAGTGTGTTGCAAGAGGAGTTGGCCAATCTGAGGGTCAATCAAGAGAATGCGGCCAAGACGTTGGTGTTGCAACAAATGACATTGAACGTCAGCGCCAAGAACTGAATAAGTGGCAGGCAGACATGGACCGCCGACAGAGAGATGCCACCGCCACCCTAGAAGCAGCCATTCAGTTGGCCCGAGGGTAGGCTGTGCCGAATTCTCAACCAGATCAACCACCAAATGCACACCACAACGGGCCCTAAACCCAAGTCCTCCTCTTCAGCCGATGAGCCCTCAAAGGTCGGAGCAACCACCTGCTGCTCCGCAGGATATCCCAGTTCAGGATCCTGAGTAGCAGCCACCTTCTCACGCTGGTCTAGATAAATCCCCAGCGTCAAAGGCAGAATAGGGCAGAGCATCCTCCTCGAAGCCCTAGACATCCAATGGCTGATGAGCCAAATCCACTGAGCAGGGGGCAACGTCCTTCTGCTAACAGAAGGCGCGCCGAATCAGGCTCTGCGGTCAAGGGACCCCCACGGCATAATAATGCCTGGGGACCCACCGACCAACATAGGCATCCCCCTGATGCTTAGGAGGTGCTAGCTAGAGGGGGGAACAGTGCAACCAGTCAGTCGCGCCATAGTCGATCACAATTCAGGGACGTTCATGACTATAATGACACTAACTCTGGCAGAAGGAATTCTGGTCAAGGGCAAGAAGAAAGAGGTGGAGAAAGGAATCCCCCACCAAGAGAAAATAGGCCAGCGAGCCAAAACGCTGGGGGGCAGCCTAACGTCTTTGATCGTTTGGGCGCTAGTGAGCAAAGGCACAGAGATGATGACCTAAGGGACATGCTCAACGATAGGCGTGAAAGGCACAATGAGTATGCTCCTCCAATACCAGTTGCCCCAGCGATCCCAGATGCTATACAAGCCCAGATCGATGCATTAAATCAGGCTGTCCAGCAACTGGTTGGGAGCCAGACATCCCACATCGAGTATGATCAGAGAAGAGGCACTCCATTCATACAAAGAATAGATGTGGCGAAAACCCCCAGCAAATTCAAGATGCCAGTACTGCCAAACTTCGATGGGTATGGGGACCCATTATCTAACGCAAACAAGTTTGAGATACAGATGGACATCTAGAAGGTGTCAGATGATGCTCGCTGCAGGATCTTTTCGGCCACCCTATCTGACACTACTCAGGAGTGGTTCTTTAAATTCCCTCCTGCTAGCATAGTATCATGGGAAATGTTAGTAAAAGAATTCTACATGCAATTCTATGTTGGTCGTGTTCACCCGTCTGCAGACAACCATCTGGTCGAGATACGTCGGAAGGAGGGAGAATCCTTGAAGGATTATGTCCAACGTTTCATGCAAGCAGCTGCTCGGGCTAAAACTGTTGGTGATGAATGGAAAATGATGGCCCTGACTGTTGGAGTAAGACGCCATTCTCCCCTCTGGAACACCTTAAGAAAGAATGGGGTGAAGAGTACCCAAGATTTTCTTGATCAAGCAGATCGATACATTAAGCTCGAGGATGCGATTGCCAACGTGGGGAAATCTCTTGCGAAAGACAAGGGACCAAAAGAAGATCCCACTAAAGCCACCAACGGGTTGAATAAACCCAATGGCAACGGCAAAGGCAACGGGAACGGGAACGATAAAAATGGTGGAAAAAGGGCGAGAAATGAGATGTCAACATATGAAAATAAGCGCCCTGAAGGCAACAGGTATGAGCCAAGGTTCACCAACTACACAGCCTTTGTCGAGAGCAGAGCGGAGGTTTACCAGGCAACCAGCTCCAATGTCCCTTACAAGTGACCAGTGCGTATAAGGAAGGATATCTCCAAGAGAGATACAACAAAATTTTGTCGTTTTCACAACGACTATGGTCATGACACTAATGAGTGTAACTAGCTGAAAGATGAGATTGAGTTCCTTATCAGACAAGGACACCTGAGGAGATACGTACGAGCCATGGGAGGTTCTCAACGAGAGGCTCAAGGAGGCAATGAGCAGGCGCCTGTACGCCAACGCTTACAACCTTTACAGCCAGCTCCCGTGGCAGGTACATTGCTCACCATCTGTAGCGGCCCACACCTTGCAAGAGATAGTGGAAGGCAAGGGAGCGATACGCTTAGGCCTTATGCCACGACCAGAACATCGAGATGTTGGATGTGGAGGAGCGAGCACCCAAAAAAGCTCGAACAAAGGAGCGAGATGCTGAATCCGATTCCCTCATTCGGACCCTCTAGTCATGGACGTCCAGATAGCCAACATGATGGTTAAGAGTATGTTAGTTGACACAGGGAGCTCAGTCAACATCTTGTACAAATATTCACTGGAGAGGATGAAGTTGTCCGTGAAGGACCTGGAGCCATCCAACCAAACCATTTATGGTTTTTCTGGCGAAGGGCTTGTGCCAACAGGGTAGATTAGGCTTTTGTTTGCAGCAAGAATTGCGCCCACGAACAGGACATTACTCACTACTTTTATAGTAGTTGATTGTCCTTCCTCATACAATGTTGTAATTGGAAGGCCTATGCTGGTCGACTGGCGAGCTGCACCTCGGTTTGGCTCCTTGCCATGAAATTCCCAACTGACGCGGGAGTAGGATGCATATTGAGAAAGAAATGAGAAGCGAGGGAATGCTATAATTCCTCGATATCTAAGACAAAGATAGGTGGATCAAGGAAGGACGCTGGAAAAGAGTTGCAGTCGGCCAATGAAATACAAGCCCAATTAGGTGAGTGCGTCACCAAATAGGGTGTTGCCCAAAGTGAGGATATGGATTTGGATCCTCGCTTTGGGGATTTTGATGAAGATGTAGGACCGACCGAGGACCTTGAAGAGGTCTAACTCGATGAAGGCAAATCCGACCAGGGTTGTGAAAGTCGATAAAATCTTAGAGACAACAATAAAACAAAAGCTGGTGGAATTTTGTAAGAAGAACCAGGAAGTCTTTGCCTAGTCGCATAAATACATGGTTGGAACTTATCCATCAGCTATTAGCCATATCCCGAACATTGATAAAAGCTTTCCAACAATACAACAGAAAAGAAGGTTGCTCGACAAAGATAGATCGAAAGCTTTAAAGGAAGAAGTCGAGAAGCTAAAGGAGAATGAATTCATCAGGGTAGTGTTTTATCCATCATGGGTCTCTAATCCCTTACTAGTACCCAAGCCGAATGGCAAGTGGAGAACATGCGTGGATTTCACAGACCTTAATAAAGCCTGCCCGAAAGATTGTTTCCCACTCCCAACAATCGACCAGCTGGTCGATGGCACTTCAAGGCACGAGATCCTGTCATTTATGGTTGCATACTTTGCATACAATCAGATCAGTATGCACCCACCTGATGAGGATCACACTAGCTTTCAGACCAATACAAGGCTTTACTGTTACAAAGTGATGCCCTTTGGTTTGAAAAACGCTGGTGCGACTTACCAGCGACTAGTCAATCACATGTTTAAATAACTGATCGGTACAAACATGGAAGTATATGTTGATGACATGCTGGTTAAGTCGAAGAAGGCGAAAGAACACATAGGGGACCTGCAAGAGTGCTTCAACGTCTTAAACAAGTATCAGATGAAGCTGAATCCCCTTAAGTGTTCCTTTGGAGTTGGATCAGGGAAATTTTTGGGATTTATAGTGAACTCATGAGGTATTGAAGCTAATCCCAAAAAGATCAAGGCCTTGGTCGATATGAAATCACCGGCAAAGATAAAAGATGTCCAAAGTTTAACCGGGAGAATCGCTGCTCTAAGTAGATTTATCTCTAAATCTACAGACAAGTGCGTCCCATTTTTTAATCTACTTAGAGGTAATAAGAAATTCGAGTGGATGGAGGAGTGCGAATAGGCTTTCCAGGCTTTATAGACTCATATGTCACAGCAACCGATTCAATCTAAGCCAGTTGAAATGGAAACTTTATTCATCTATTCGGCGATCACAGATTATTTCGTTAGTGCTGTTCTGGTAAGAGAGGAGGAGAATGTGTAAAAAGTTGTATACTATGTAAGCAAAACGCTAATAGGAGCAGAACTGCGGTATCCGCCCATTGAAAAATTAGCCCACTGCTTGATTTTAGCCTCTAGAAAATTGCGGTCGTACTTTCAAGCTCACCCCATCACAGTGTTAACCCATCAACCCCTATGGCAAGTTCTAGAGATGCCAGAAGCGGCTGGCCAATTGTTGAAATGAGAAGTTGAGCTTGGGCAGCTTGACATTTCCTACTTACCATGACTAGCATTAAAAGGGCAAGCTCTGGCTGACTTCATCGTAGAGCTCACTAGGCTTCCAGACAGTGAATAGATAGAAGAGCCTGAACCTCAAAGCCAAACTCCCTCTTGGAAGTTGTTTACAGACGGTTCTTCTAATGATCATCACGCTGAAGCCGGAGTGATTTTGGTAACACCTGAAGGACATCAATTCCTCTACGCAATCAGATTCGACTTCACAGTGTCCAACAACGAAGCCAAGTATGAATCCATGCTCGCAGGTTTACGATTAGCCAGGGACATGAACATAAAGTCACTTGAAATCTATAGTGAATCCCAGTTGGTGGTTAATCAAATTACTGAAGAATATCAAGCCGGGGGTCTGAAAATGGTTGCTCTCTTGAACAAAGTAAAGGATTTGTTGGCACAATTTGAAAGATATACTCTCTAGCAAATACCTTGCGACCAGAACTCAAACGCAGATGCCTTGGCCAAATTAGCGAGTGCGAAGGATGCCGACACACTAAATATAGTGCCTGTTGAGCGGCTGTCCGCACCAAGCATCAAAACAGAAGAAACTTCTCTGGTAATTCAGGCAACAGATACATGGATGGCACCTTTCACTGAGTACTTGGCACATGGAGTGTTGCTTATAGACAGAAACAAAGCAAGGACCCTCCAGAGGCAGGCTGCTAGGTTTATCCTGGTCGACGGAATTTTATACCGAAGGGGGTACTCAATGCCACTCCTAAGGTGTGTCTCAAAGGAAAAGGCAACAAAATTGATGTGAGAGGTCCATGAAGGTTTCTGCAGAGATCACGCTGGGGGCAGAGTTTATCGAAAAAGATCCTAAGGCAAGGGTACTTCTGGCCAACAATGAATGAAGACTCGATGGAACTTTTTCAAAAATGTGACAAGTGTCAGAGATTCTCCAAGATTTCGCGACCAGCCCCTAATGAGCTAAAGCAGATGCAAAGTCCATGGCCATTCGCAGTATGGGGAATCGACCTAATCGGGTCTTTGCCCACAGGAAAGGGCAGCGTCAAAAATGTTGTGGTAGCTGTTGATTACTTCACGAAGTGGGCCAAAACTGAGCCACTTGCAACCATAACGACCAAGAAAGTGTTGGATTTTGTGGTCAAGAACATAGTGTGTTCCTATGGATTACAAAGAAAAATTGTCTCAGACAATGGTACTCAGTTTGATAGTGATATGTTCACGGATTTTTGCGAACGACATGGAATTATCGCCTCCCTCATATTTTTGAGGCTATGTGGTTTCGTTCGTGCGAAGTCGACGTATTTTCCGTATCATCATAAGCGATATATCAGCCCCTATAGTTGCTATATATCGGCTTGCGCTGATATTTTAGACACATTTTTGCACACTTTTAGCACACTTGAAGTTGTTAAAACCACTTTGACTGGGTAATACAAGATCCTAACAACTGATGGAAGGTTCTAGACTTCCTAGGTTTATCTTTTATTATTTTATTCATCTAAAGTCCTTAAATCCTTAATAAACATACATGTGACAAATGTCACATTCTTAATTATTATATCTAAACCTTACATTATAATAAATAATATTTCTAGGACCAGCTATATTCATCAAACCTTATGATAAAATTAATATTTCTAAACTATAGGTTAAACTTATAAAATCCATAACTATCTCTATGAGTTTCCAAATAATTCCCGGCTTGAATCAATAACCATGAAAACTAAAATACTACAACATAAGTTACTACTATCTAGCTAAGTAAAATTCTGAGACGCTACAAGCTTATCCTCCTCATATGAGTGGTTTGCCTTCGTCACAACCTTTGCCTTCTCATATGAGTGGACAATTATCTCAACCTCAGTCCTATCTCTATCTTTACATGTATGGAACAAGAGGACAGTCGTTACCTCCAGAGTAATCATGGTCGATGCCTCCGCAGACACCACACCACACCACACACTTGGCAGGCACCATAGCGGGACAATATAGATAACGTTGCGAATTTGGGAGATTAGGATGTTTATATTAAATTATTAGTTTAAATAATATATTAGTGTATGCATGTATATTAATATTAGTTTGTTATCTAAACGAATTAATTTTGAATATTTAATTAGTGTATAATTGTTATTATTTTTATGAATTAGTTTTTTTTATATTTTTATTTAAAAAGAAAAACTATTAGGGGCCCCTAATAATAAAACATTAGAGGCGAGTATTGATTGTTGGTGGCAACAAACGAATTGGAACCGCCAAATGGATCAACTATTTGTGGTGACAATAAAAGTATTAGTTGCGACATTGTTTGTCGCCGCTACTAAACCTATTAGCCACGACTCATTAGCAACGATTTTTTAGCGGTGACTTGTCGCCTCTAATGGTATTAGGAGTGACTTTTGAGGTTATTAGGGGCTACATCTGTTTCCTCTCAAGATACTTTTTCTTGTAGTATAATTGCTAAGCTTCAACATCAAATCTAGTCAAAATAGTTGGTCATTGTATTTATTATGGAGAAGAGAAACTATTGGTTTATGAGTATATATCCAACAAGAGCCGCAACAATTTAATTTTTGTTAGAATCTTTTCCCCACTTTTAATAATGTTAATGTTATATATTATGAATTTTCATTTACTTAAATTAGAAAATAAAATGGTATGGTCCAAGCACTTCCAAATGATACGAGATTGAGAATTATCCATAGAGATCTCAAAAATAGTAATGTGTTACTTGATGAAGAGATGAATCTCAACATTTCAGACTTTGGCTTGACTAGCAGTTCTGGTGGAGACCAATTAGAAGGAAAGACAAATAAAATAGTAGGGACTTAGTAAGTCATTTTGAAAAAAAAATTAGTTTAAGAAAATATTTTACGACGAAATAAAAATGTTATACAAATGTAGTGGTTATATGGTGCCAGAATATGCTTTTAATGTCCTATTCTCAATAAAATCCGATGTATTTAGATTCAGAAAATTGATGTTGATCATAAATAGAAAGAAAAGTAGAGGATTTTACTTTGAAAATGATTGTCTTACCCTCATTGGATATGTAAGTGATACTTACGAAGAAGCTTCTTGATTTGATATATCTTATTATTTGAATAAATATCTCACATTAAGACTGAAACTTTGATGTATTTTAATAATATTTGTCAGACATGGACGTTGATGATGGAAGGAAAAGCATTTGAATTTATCGACAAGTTCTTCAGAGTTTCATACAGTAACATGGAAGAAGTGTTGTGTTGCATCCACATTGCTCTCTTATGCGTGCAACAAAGCCCTTTCGATAGACCTAATATATCGTCACTTGTTTTGATGTTGAGTGGTGAGAGTGTATTGCCTCGGCCCAAACCACCAGGCTATATTACCAACACAGATGCGCAGGAAGGAGATCATTCCTCCTCCAGTAAATCTCTTTGGTCTTCGACATACGATATAAGCATAACAATTGTGGAGGGCCAAAGAGAATTGAGAGAACAAATTAGAGAGGTTGTTAGACACATATCACTATCAAGTGTTAATTAGCAATTAGTTACAAATTAGTTAGAAGTTTGTTATTCTGTTCAAACTGAATAGTTGTAATAAATAAATGCTCTAACATCCTTGCATGGACTTGTACCTGAGTATATATACTCCTTTCACTCAATAAAGAAATTCACTCTCCTAAATTTTCATTCTCAGTTCAAATATCATAACTGGTATAAGTGCTTAGGTATTTTTTTTTTGACCTCTCTCATTGATTCTTCTCAAATCTCCTCACTTCTGCAATGGCATCCTCTTCGAGCAGTCATCCCCAAGACAATCCTCCACCAGCGACTTCACAAATCAATGCTCTTCTCGGTGACTATAAATCCAACTCCTCCACCAAATGCTCCTCAGGCGAATGTCAATCCAATTCCTGCTCTGGTTTTTCCAGCAAACATGGCGCCTTTGAATCTCAGATTGACATGCGCCAACTATCCATATTGGCGATCTCAGGTTCTTTCGTTTGTTCGAGCACACCATCTTGAAGGATTTCTCACTGGCGAGCGCATCCGACCTCCGGTCTCCATTCCTAATTCGATGGACAACAATCATCAGATTCCAAATCCAGATTTTGGCTACTGGTTACGGCTTGATGAATTCCTCATGAGTTGGCTCTTCAACTCTATCTCTAAAAATATGCCAGGTCATATTGCTCGATGCACCTCCTCTGCTCAGATCTGGTATGAACTTGCTCAACTCATTCGAGAATTACAGTCCAACTTTGCTGACGTTCCCACGGATCAGTGAGTTATTTTTTGGGTTTTTAGGTGTTGGAACTTTTTGATAAAAGTTAAAATGAATTGTTAAAAAAATTGAAAAAGTATAATTGTGTGTGATATGGGAAAAGTCCCACATGAATTTGAAACACTCTTCTAAGAGTGTATATAAGATGCAAGTGACATCAATTGGGGTGTGCCCCAAGGGGTACCTAGTTTTGTGCAAATGGGTGAGGACTCACACACTTGACCACCACACGCGCGCGTGCCACCGCCGCCGTCCGTCCTACCGAGCCGAGCTGAGCTGGCGGGGCGGGTGGTGTGGTGTCATACTTTATTTTTTGTTGAAAAATTATTTAATAATAAAATAATTTTTTTTATTTATTAATTAAATTTTAAAATGATTTTTTAAGACGCAGTAAACCTGATCCATTTTAACTTCTATGACCACGATATTTTCTCCCACGTTTGAAAAACATTCTCTTAACGTTTTATACAGATCGACTTCTTTACATAAGTTAGATCAGAAAAATAAGAGGATACATATTTTTTCTAAGAAAAAATATTATCTTCTGAAATAATCGAATTTCTCTAAGATTTTGAGGGTGTACAAGAGCGAAGCCTTTTGGTGCAGAGAAGTATCGTAGTGGTTTCTTTACCCTGGGGACGGTGTGGTTGATAGACTGTCATGCACACTTGGGGCAGAGCCGCGAAATGTCTTAAAGAGAGCGACATAGTCCGCGACTCAGCCAAAAAACCGATCGGTAATTCGTTCCAATTTTTATTTCAATTCGGAATTATCAATTTTAAGACGTTTTGTTCTGCTATGGCTACCACCGATGATTTTTTCGGTTCTGCCTCTACTGATATTAACAAGCCATTTTGTTTTGAGGGTTTGCATTTTAAGTGTTGGAAACAAAAGATGCTCTTTTATCTGACCATGAAGAAGGTTGCGTTTGTCCTCACTGCTCTGAAGTCGGTCGTCTCTAAACCTTCGACAAACAAGGACAAAGAGACCGAACGCGAAAAGCAACAGAAGGAATTGGACTCCTGGGTTGAAAACAATTTCCTCTGTAAGAATTTTATTCTTAATGGTTTATCTGATGATCTTTATGACTATTATAATTCAGACAAGTCAGCAAAGGAAATTTGGGAGGTGCTGCAAAAGAAATATGATATAGAAGAGGTGGGGACTAAAAAATACGCTGTTAGTCGCTACCTGAAGTATCAAATGGTGGACGATAAATCTGTGGAGGCCGAATCTCATGAAATTAAGAAAATCGCGCATGAGATTATCTCAGAAGGTATGACCCTTGATGAATAGTTTCAAGTTGATGTTTTAATTGAAAAATTACCTCCTTCGTGGAAGGATTTTAAAAATGTTCTCAGGCATAAGACTAAGGAATTTTTCTTAGAGAGTTTGATCACCCGCCTTCGTATCGAGGAGGAAGCAAGGAAACAAGACCAGAAAGAAGAGGTGCTTGTTATCTCTAACAACAACCCCAAGAATTCTACACCTGCGATTCTGAAGCCTAATGGAAAAAATTTACGAATCGGAATCGCAACTCGAATTCATTCAAACCGCAACAACCAGAATACTCCTTGAAACAACAATAAGAGTCGGAACCATAACAGGAACCAACCTGGAAGGCAGCAACCTCCACCTAAAAAGAATGATTCTGGACAATTCCTTTGTTACAACTGTAACAAGCCAGGTCATATGGCACGCAAGTGTAGGAACAAGCCAAGCACTGCTCCGCAGGCTAACTTGACTGAAGAATCTTTTATAGCTATGATTTATGAGATCAACCTTATTGGTGGATCAGATGGGTGGTGGGTAGACACTGGCGCTTCACGCCATGTCTGCTATGATCGTGCTATGTTTAAAACATAC
Source organism: Humulus lupulus (assembly GCF_963169125.1). Lineage (NCBI taxonomy): Eukaryota > Viridiplantae > Streptophyta > Magnoliopsida > Rosales > Cannabaceae > Humulus > Humulus lupulus. The sequence goes on along the minus strand of NC_084798.1, from coordinate 137,235,981 downwards.
ACTGCTGCTGATGATAAGAAAGTGTTTTTGGGTGATTCCCACACCACTATTGTTGCTGGGATTGGGAATGTGGATCTTAAGTTTACCTCGGGAAAGACTTTATTACTGAAAGATGTAATGCATACTCCTGAGATGAGAAAGAATCTGGTTTCTGGTTTTCTTCTTAATAAGGTTGGGTTTACTCAAACTATTGGGGCTGATTTGTACACTATCACTAAGAATGGTATTTTTGTTGGGAAGGGTTATGCCACTGATGGCGTGTTTAAGTTAAATGTTGAACTCAATAAAGTTTCTCCTTCTGCTTATATGTTGTGTGATTTTAATGTTTGGCATGCTAGACTTTGTCATGTTAATAAGCGCATTATTAAGAACATGAGTAACATTGGTTTAATTCCTAAAGTGTCAGATAACGATTTTGAGAAATGGGATTTTTGTAGTCAAGCAAAAATAACTAAGACACCACATAAATCAGTTACTAGAGAATCTGAACCTTTACATTTAATTCATTCAGATATTTTTGAACTTGATGAAACGTTAACTAGGAATGGTAAACGTTATTTCATCACATTTATTGATGATTGTTCTGACTTTACTTATGTGTACTTAATGAAAAATAAAAGTGATGCGCTTGACATGTTCAAATTATTTGTGACTGAAATTGAGAATCAATTCAATAAGAAAATTAAAAGGTTTTGTAGTGATAAAGGAACTGAATATGAGTCAAGCATGTTTATTGAGTTTTATAATTCACATGGCATTGTACACGAAACCACTGCACCATATTCACCTGAAATGAACGGTAAAGCTGAAAGAAAGAATCGAACTTTTACTGAATCTGTTGTGGCTATTTTATTGAATTCTGGTGCTGCATCTCATTGGTGGGGTGAAATTCTTTTGACTGTTTGTTATGTGTTGAATAGAGTTCCTACGTCTAAGAGCAAAGTTTCACCATATGAGATCTTGAAAAAATAGGCAACCTAACCTGTCTTATTTTATAACGTGGGGTTGTTTGGCTTATGTTCGTATTCCTGATCCTAAGAGAATTAAGCTAGCAAGTAGAGCCTATGAATGTGTATTTATCGGATATGCAATTAATAGTAAAGCATATAGGTTCTATGATTTAAATGTGCATGTTATTATGGAATCAAATGATGCTAATTTTTATGAAAATTGTTTACCAAGTTTTTCGGAAACGAATACAAACAAAATAATAAAAAGATAAGAACTGTAGAAGTGCAGAAATATAAATAGACAAATAGGTTTTTTACGTGGTTCAGGCGTTAACAAGCCCTAGTCCACGAGTCGATGTTATTATACTTGTAGAGAATTACAGTAAAATGACTGGTGTATAAGAACCTCACAAACTCACAATGTTTCTCTCGGGTTCTCTTAAAGAAGATGAAGCTAGAGAGATTTTTGCAGAGTTCTTCCTATGTCATCTTTTTTTGCCCTCTCCTATCGTAAAATGAGGAGGTATTTATAGCTAGAGTTTTGGATTAGGGTTTTACTCTGCCCCCCCTGAGTTTTAATTACACCAGCCATAAATAGGGGATACAATTATCGTAGTCGCATGGATACCAGGCTCTACGTAGGTATATTTACATGAAAATATGGGGAATGTAAAAAGGCAGCTGTCTTTTCCAGGCTGTCAGCGGAACAGTAGGCGAAATGGTACTTTTAGGCGTGCTGGGATGTGTGCGGCCTTGACCTGTCGGGCGTGTCAGGCGGGATCCTGTGTCAGGTGAGTATCATTCCAACTATGCCTCCTCCATGACTCGACCGCTCGGTCTTCTTCCGTGTGAGGCACGGAACTGTATCCGCGAAGGTAACCTGAAGAGCTTCTCCCGGAAGGACCTTCCCCGAAGGATATCCCTTCGGGAGTCCGGGAGAATTGACGAGCTTCCGGGTCGCGGTTGCTTGAAAGAGTATGCTGGACACTAAACGGGAGAGGCGAGGCCTTTCTGTCCATCCGCGAGCTCTGGTCACCTTTCGTGAAAGACTTTGATAATTCTGCTTCCCCGAGGCTATCCATCTAAACGCTATCCGGAAATCTGGATAACAAAAATAGATTCCCTTTTAAATTGAGAAAAAGTGGGGGCGCATCTACTAGCAACATTCATATGATTAGGAGTAATGAGCATATTGAGGATAGAGAATCAGAACCTAGGAGAAGTAAGAGAGCTAGAGTTGCTAAAGATTATGGTTCTGATTTCCGTGTCTATACATTAGAGGAAGATCCTGCTAACCTCCAATAAGCTTTGTCTTCTTTAGATGCTGACCTCTGGCAAGAAGCCATAAATGATGAATGGACTCTCTTGAGTCTAACAATATGTTGCACTTAGTTGATTTACCTCCTGGTTGTAAGCCTATAGGTTGTAAGTGGATTTTGAAAAAGAAATTGAAAGCTGATGGTACTGTTGATAAGTACAACACTCGTTTGGTAGCCAAGGGTTTTAGATAGAGAGAAAATATATATTTCTTTGACACCTTTTCACCTGTTACTAGAATAACATCCATTAGAGTTTTGATTTCCCTAGCTGCAGTTCACAATTTAGTTGTACACCAAATGGATGTTAAGACTGTCTTTTTGAATGGTGAATTAGAAGAAGAGATCTATAGGGATCAACCTGAAGGATTTGTGATCCATGGCCAAGAACATAAGGTTTGTAAACTGGATAAGTCTCTATATGGTCTTAAGCAGGCACCTAAGCAACGACATGAGAAATTTGACAATTTAGTTATCTCACATGGGTTTAAAGTGAATGAAAGTGACAAATGCATTTATTATAAATCTAATAATGACATTTCCACTATTATATGTCTATATGTGGATGGCTTGCTCATTTTTGGTTCGAATATCCATGCTGTGAATGCGGTGAAATCTTTGTTATGTGCTAACTTTGATATGAAAGGCCTTGGAGAAGCGAATGTAATCATTGGTATTAAGATTACTAGGTCTGAAAAGGGAATTTCTTTGGATCAATCTCACTACATTGAGAAGATTCTAAAGAAATACAATTACTTTGACTGTAAACCTGCTTGAACACCATATGATCCAAGTGTTAAGTTATTTAAGAACACTGGTGACGGTGTGAGACAGTCTTCAATATGCCACTGATTGTACTAGACCTGACATTGCATATGTTGTGGGATTACTGTGCAGGTTTACAAGTAGACCTAGTATAGAGCATTGGCATGCTATTGAAAGGGTCATGAGATACCTTAAGAGAACCATGAACCTTGGATTACATTATCAGAAGTTTCCAGCTGTTCTTGAAGGTTATAGTGATGCAGACTGGAACACTTTTTATGATGACTCCAAAGCAACAAGTGGCTATATCTTTAGTATAGCTAGTGGAGCTGTTTCTTGGAAATCTAAGAAACAGACTATTTTGACACAATCCACCATGGAGTCTGAAATGATAGCACTAGCTACAACTAGTGAAGAAGTAGGTTGGCTGAGAAGCCTGCTAGCTGAGATCCCTTTATGGGAAAAACCGATACCAGCTATGTTGATCCACTGCGATAGTACCGCGGCTATTGCAAAAATTCAGAACCGTTATTACATCGGTAAGAGACGACAGATACGTCGTAAGCATAGTACTGTTAGAGAGTTTCTCTCAACAGGAGCTATTAGAGTGGACCATGTACGCACTGATGATAACTTAGCAGATCCTTTGAAGAAAGGATTAGCTAGAGAGAAAGTCCATAAAACATCGAAAGGAATGGGACTATTGCCCTTAGAATGATGAATCACTCATGATGGTAACCCAACCCAAAGACTAGAGATCCCAAGAACTAGGTTCAATGGGTTAACAAGTTGTGAAGTGATATGAGTTGGATCATGCTATTTCCATTAAAGCATATAGAAGCATGAATTCCTGAAGCGATGAGGGGATGAGTTAATAGAAACTCTTAATGAGATCTATACTCTATGTGGAGTGGAGTACCAAGCTACAGGAGTACTCTTGATAGACTCACCTATTTGAATGTGGAAGTGGGGCCGCTTCCTATGGAATTTCGAGCAAAATTTCTAGAGCATTCACTATACTAGGATAGACGTGCATGGCCATTAACACACGGGCTTTTTGATTACACTCTTGAAAGGTTGGTGCGTGGTACGATGTTAGAAATAGAGTTCAAGACTACGTGTCACTCTAGTATAATCTAAATCGTATTCACTACGCAAATGTTCAAATCGAAAGATACATTTGTTTATGCACAATCTTATAGATTCTGATATTGCTCGAGAAAATATTTAAAAAAAAATTCAAGTGGGAGATTGTTGGAACTTTTTGATAAAAGTTAAAATGAATTGTTAAAAAAATTGAAAAAGTATAATTGTGTGTGATATGGGAAAAGTTCCACATGGATTTGAAACACTCTTCTAAGAGTGTATATAAGATGCAAGTGACATCCATTTGGGTGTGCCCCAAGGGGTACCCAGTTTTGTGTGAATGGGTGAGGACTCACACACTTGACCACCACATGCGCGCACCGTCACTGCCGTCCAACCGAGCTGAGCTGGCGGGTGGTGTGGTGTCATACTTTATTTTTTGTTGAAAAATTATTTAATAATAAAATAAATATTTTTTATTTATTAATTAAATTTTAAAACAATTTTTTAAGAAGCTGTAAACGGGATCCGTTTTAACTGCTATGACCACGATATTTTCTCCCACGTTTGAAAAACGTTTTCTTAACGTTTTATACAGATCGACTTCTTTATATAAGTCAGATCAGAAAAATGAGAAAATACATCTTTTTTTTTAGAAAAAATATTCTCGTCCTGAAATAATCGAATTTCTCTGAGCTTTTGAGGGTGTATAAGAACGAATATTTTCGGTGTAGAGAGGTATCCCAGTGGCTGTTTTATCCTGGGGACGGCGTGGTTGATAGACTGCCGTGTACATTTGGGGTAGAGTCGCGAAACGTCTTAAAGAGAGCGACATAGTCCGCGACTCAGCCAGAAAATCGATTGGTAGTTCGTTCCAATTTTTATTTCAATTCAGAATTATCAACTAGAACAACAGGTGTGTTGTATCTAACTCAGTCCAAATATACAATTGAGTTACTCATCAAAACAAGATTTTATGACTCCAGACCAGCTCCCACTCTAATGGTTATTGCCAATAAGTTATCTCTTGGAGAGTCCTTTGTTTGACAAACCTGAAGTGTATCGAAGTGTAATTGGTGCTTTACAATATCTTACACTCACCAGGTCGGACCTCTCCTAATTTCTGAAGGCTCCTACGTTAAACCATTGGAATGCATGTAAACAAATACTTCAGTACATCAGAGGGACCATTCATCTTGGTCTCCACTTTCAGTCAGCCCCGTTTCTCAAGTTAGAAGCATATTCTGATGCTGATTGGGCCTCTAACTTAGATGATCGAAAGTCCACAAGTGGTTTCTGCTTCTTTCTTGGTGCAAATCTAATCAGCTGGGGTTCTAGAAAACAGCAGGCTGTTGCACGATGCACAACTGAATCTGAATACCCTGCTCTTGCTTCAGCTGCAACAGAGTTAGTATGGCTTCATTCTCTCCTTACTGAAGTCGGTATTAATGTCTCAAGTCAGCCTCCTGTTCTTTTGTGCGATAATCAAGGATCACAAGCCTTAGCTCTCAATCCAGTCTTTCACGCAAAAACCAAACATATAGAAGTCGCTGTTCATTACGTTCGCAATCAGCTTGCTAACAAACAGTTAAGGTTCGATACATTTCTTCTGGTGAACAACCAGCTGACATCTTCACCAAACCACTCTCATCACCACGATTTGAATTTCTTTGTAACAAGCTAAATTTGGATTACTACAACTATAGCTTGTGGGTGGCTGTTAGACACATCAGTATCAAGTGTTAGTTAGAAATTAGTTAGAAGTTTCTTATTCTGTTCTAATAGAATTGTTGTAATAAATCAAGGCTGTAACAACCTTGCACCGACTTGTATCTGAGTATATATACTCCTTTTACTCAATAAAGAATATCATTCTCCCAAATTTTCATTCTCAGTTTAAAGTTCATAACTCAGTTCGAGTACTTTGAGTCATTATAATTTCTCTCTTCAGATCAGAATTGTTATGATCATTGGTAAAATTAGTCCATGTAATATGTGAATCTATGCCAGCAATTCAGACGTAGATGAATAATGATGGATCCCCAGATCATTGACTAATCAAAACAATAAAAGTTCTATGAACTTTGTTCAGGAATAATATTGTAAGTCATTATCAGACCTAGTAGTGAAGCTATAGAATATAAATAAATGTTACATCTTCTTAATATCATCAAACTGTGTCTGATTTTGAAGTTAAATAGTTTCTAAGTTATATGCATTACAATAGCAGCGGGGGATAGTAATAAAGTTGGAAAGTCAATTGCATTGCCTCAGCTGAAAGAAACGGGTTTTTTGTTTTTTTTTTTTATAAACAAAATGACATCATTTGTCTAGAAAAAGCAAAGATTTTATATTAAATTATGAATTCTAGAGAATGTACCAATTCTGAATTTGTGATCTTATTTACCTTTTCATTTGTAATACAAGAGTATTTATGTCATTCACATGTGAGTCTGGTTTTTGCTATAATAATAAAGAAGAAGACAAATAACAATTTTGAGATCTAGATAATCTTCAATCCAGATTTTTTAAGGCATCTCATTTATGTGAAATCCCCCACAAATCTTCAACCTACTCCAAAGCAACTTGATATAGTTTTTGCAAGAAAAGATTTGATCGACTGACTTGGCATTAAAAGTATAAAAAGCTACTAGAAACCATCGAGTCCCTGTCCAATCAACTGTATATGACTAATAATAAATTTGAATAAAAGATTATGAATCACAAATTAATCAAGACAGATTCTACGGCACACACTTTTTAAAAAAAAATGCATATACTCAGGATGAAAAAAGTTTTAAACCGTACAAATTCATTAAGGGAATGACTCAGCTGTGATTTAAAACATGTCATATGTTTAAAAAGTAAATGTGCGTAGCATTAATCACTAATCAATAACCACCACTTATTACAACAAAATGACTGGTAAATGAGATTCAGGAGGCAAAACACTCGAGAATTTTCTTAAGCCGAAGCGGGATTTCATTGAGTCAAAGATGTGGATCATAACATTTTTCCAGTAGAACTTGATTCTGAACCACACGGTTCTGCTATTGGAACTACTTTGAACGAAAATGATGTGAATAGGTATAAAAAGGAAACGTACTCGTCAATAAATGCAACGGAACTAGATTATGTTTTCCCTTAAGATCCAAGCAATAAAGGCAACATTCATGAATAGTAAAGTTTGTAATTAAAATATCGGTTCTCTTTGACTAGGACTGTGAAAATTGATAATGACAGCTTTTGTCTTTTTTATAATGTTAGTCAAACTATTCGCTGAAGACTTGGCCGTCTATTTCATTGTCGTAACAATCAGATTACATCTTCACAAAGCTCAATCAATAGGGTATAGTTTGTATAATCAAAGTGATCCAGAAGTCGAGATTAATGATGGGGTTCTCTTCTTTAATGTTTATCTTTGCTATTTTAAGCTTTTTTCCATTTTTAGTAACTTCTGCAATAGTTGATATCATTAGACCATCAGATTTAATGAGAGAGAACACAACTCTGGTTTCCAGAGACGGTAGCTTTGAATTGGGATTCTTTACCCCAGGCAATTCAAAGAATCGTTATCTGGGAGTTTGGTATAAGAACATCCCAGTACGAACTGTCGTTTGGGTGGCAAACCGGTGTAAACCGATCAACGATTCATCTGGCTTATTGACTATAAACGAAACAGGAGATCTTGTGCTTTTCGGGCAGAATAAGAGTGTCGTTTGGTCTACGAGCTCATTGAAACCTGCCCAGCAACCATTGGTGCAGCTCTTGGATAGTGGTAACTTGGTTTTGAGAGATGAGAAAGATGAGAATACAGGGGACTATCTGTGGGAAAGCTTTGATTATCCTACCGATACGAACATGCCCGGAATGAAAATAGGATGGGACTTGAGGAGAAATCTCACGAGGCGTTTATCAGCATGGAAGAGTTTCGATGACCCCTGCAATGGAGATTTTACTTACGGAATTGAGCTTGATCAGCGACGACATACATACCCCGAACCAATGATCCGTAAAGGATCAGCGAAATTCTATCGAACCGGCCCATGGAATGGCGTAAGTTTCACCGGAACTCCTGACTTGAGACCAAACCCGCTTTTCGATTACGGGTTTGTGTACAACGATGATGAAGTTTACTACATTTACAACCTCAAAAACAAGTCGGTGATATCAAGAATTGTCATGAACCAAACAACAAGTGTTCGTCAACGCATGGTTTGGATAGAAGCAGAGAAAATTTGGAAGCCTTATAACTCAGCTCCAAGAGACCAGTGTGACAACTATGGCATCTGTGGAGCAAATTCAGAGTGTGTCATAACGAATAATCCAGTCTGTCAATGCTTAAAAGGTTTTAAGCCAAAGATTGAAGAAAATTGGAAGGCTATGTACTGGTCAGAAGGGTGTGTGAGAAGTAGTCCTCTGAACTGCCGTGATAAAGAGAAGGACGGGTTCTTAACATTTTCTGGCTTGAAAGTGCCTGATACTCAATTCACTTGGGTGAATAAGAGTGTGAATATAAGGGAATGCAGGGCTAAATGCTTGAGCGACTGTTCTTGCACTGCTTATACAAACTCGGATATTGGAGAAGGCAGTGGTTGTGTGCTATGGTTCGGAGACTTGTTTGATATTCGACAGTTTTCATCGGGTGGACAAGATCTATTCATTCGAGTATCGGCTTCAGAAATAGGTGCAGTGTTAAATTTGGCTCCATACCAAGTTCATATGTATCCCACTATCTTCAACACTAGTACATTTTTAATGTGGTTCATTCAATTTCATAATTGTTTGCTTTTTCTCTGTTTCAAACTAACTATAGAAAAAGCAAGAGCTGGTCGCAAGGTGAAGAAAGCAGTGTTAGTTGTGGCTATAGTCGTTGCATTAGCTAGTGGGTTGATTTTAGTTGGCTATTACATTCGCAGGAGAAGGCACAGCTTTTTTGAAGGTAGTCCTACACTCTTAGTTTTTATTTTTTGCAAACTTTCTTTATGTGATTCTAGTTTAGTAGAGTAATATTCTGGATCTCTGATCAAGGCTAAGATATTTATAAATAAATTTATCCAGAAACTTGCATAAGATACTCGATACGAAAAAATTACTGATTCTAAAGGGACCAAAATGTATCACATTTTTTAAACATAAATTTAGGTATAGGGTACATATATATAACTGGGAATTTTTTACCAGAACAGAACACAGCATAATTCTTTTCTTTCCAAAATAAAATATCATATAAAGCATTGTTTATCTAGATTGGATTGGAATCTTTTAAGTACCTTCTATTGTGCCTGCTGAGATAATTAACCATGATTGATATGTGTATGGTTAAGGTTAAAGAAAAAAACCTTTTTTGTAAACATATTAGGAGCATCAGCTGTTTTGCTTGCTTTCATGCCTACCTACTTTTAAAGTTAAAAACTTATATCTTTTCCTTTTGATTGCTTGATTTCTATTATATATGTTAGAAAATACAGAGACAAATGTAATTATCAATAGAGATGAAAACCAAGAAGATGACCTGGAGCTCCCATTGTTCAGCCTACATACAATTAGTACTGCCACTAATAATTTTTCACAGAACAGTAAGCTTGGAGAAGGTGGTTTCGGACCTGTATACAGAGTAAGCTTCCCATCTACCTACTTGTGAACAATTAATTGTTTTTTTGGGTAGGGGGGCTAAATATTGAAATGAGTAATGTTTTATTTTATTATTGTGATATTTTAGGGTATGTTAGAAGGAGGGCAAGAATTTGCTGTGAAGAGACTATCAATGTGGTCTGGACAAGGAGATAATGAGTTCAAAAATGAAGTTAAACTAATTGCCAAACTTCAACATCGAAATCTAGTAAAAATCCTTGGCTGCTGCATTCAAGGAGAAGAGAAACTGTTGATGTACGAGTATATGCCCAACAAAAGCCTTGATTATTTCATTTTTGGTCAGAATCGTTTTATCTCTTATAATCTATCTAATGTTTATGATTTGACAATTTTGTTCTAAAGTAGAAACTAACGTTTGCAGATGAAAGGCAAGGCCGGCTATTAGATTGGCCTAAGCGCTTCCAAATTATATGTGGAATTGCTAAGGGACTTTTATATCTCCATCACGATTCAAGATTGAGAATTATCCATCGAGATCTCAAAGCTAGTAATGTGTTACTTGATGAAGAGATGAATCCCAAAATTTCGGACTTTGGCTTGGCTAGAACTTTTGGTGGAGACCAATTAGAAGGAAACACAAGCAAAGTAGTAGGAACTTAGTAAGTACTCTCAAAAATACTTTTTTTTCGTTGACACTATTTATTTATACTAATAAATGTTGTACATATGTAGTGGTTATATGGCACCAGAATACGCATTTGATGGCCTATTCTCAATAAAATCCGACGTCTTTAGTTTTGGCATATTGATGTTGGAGATCATATGTGGAAAAAGAAGTAGAGGTTATTACTATGAAAACAATGGCCTTACTCTCATTGGATATGTAAGTAAATCCGAAAAGGCTTCATTTCAAATCTTATAATTTTGGTTGAATACGTCACACAACAGTAACACTTATATTCTGTAAAAATTATATGTTAGGCATGGACATTGCTGAAAGAAGGGAAGGCATTCAAACTTATTGACAAGTGCTTACGGGAATCAGACGAAAACATAGAAGAAGCATTGCGTTGCATCCATGTTAGTCTTTTGTGCGTGCAACAAAGCCCTATTGATAGGCCTAATATGTTGTCAGTTGTTCTAATGCTGAGTAGTGAGAGTACCTTGCCTCAGCCAAAACCACCAGGCTATTTCACTGAGACAGATATGTGGGGAGGAGATCAATCCGCTTCAAGAAAGTTTCTATCATCATCTTCAAAATGTGATATGACCATATCAGTTGTCGAGCCACGATAAGAATTAATGTAACAAATCACAGAATCACATATAAATTTTGAGAAATTGTAAGAAGAATCATTAATTGGTATCATCGATGTCAAAGCTTCAGACCATTTATATACACATACATGAGTGATTCTTTGCTCCATACGAGGAGCTAATGAAAACATTAAAAGTGATTGTTAACTTTTCTTCATTAATAGAGGCAAGTGATTAACTTGAAATAGAAATATGAATAAGAATGATGCTGTTTGGTAACAATTAAAAAGATATTCTTTTATTTAATTAATTAAAAATTTGATAATTAAACATAAAATGTGTTTGGTAACTATATTTTTATTTATTATTTTTTTAAATTTTAATTAAGATTTATTAAATTTTAAAAATAAAATTTTTTCAGTTTCAAATTTTTTTAAATAGTTTTCGATTTTTTTTTTCTCTTCTTCAAATCAACACTTTATATGATTAAACAAAAAATAAAAATAAAAGTTATCAAACACAAAAAACAAAAAATAAAAATAATTACCAAACATATTTTATTTTTTTAAAATAAAGAAACAAAAATAAAATTATATTTCTATTTTGTGTTTAAAAAATTCAAAAACAAAAATTTTACAAAACACAACATTTACATTATTTAATTGTATATTTAAGGTAAGGTACGTTATAGGCCATAAGCAGGAATGTATTTATATGCCATCAACTTACAACAAACTAACAATTTCCCTTTCCTTTTGCCTTTTTCCAATAACTGCGATTGGGAAAGGCTAGGTGCGAAAATAGAGTACTTTAAGCTGCTGCTTTTTGAGTAAAGTACTAAACAACTGTACTAGCTATAATTTATTAAGGTCTATATCTCTAGACTATTTTTTGCATGTAATTTTTATTTTTTGGGTTGGTTGGCCTATTTTTTACGCAATAATTGAATTCATGTACCTTCACTTTGCAATCTTTCAATTTTATTTTATTTAAAAAAAACATTATACATCTCTCTCTCTCTTACTTTAAGGATTTTTTTTGTTAACTTTAATGGAACATTACAAATATAAGGAATTCTGGCGGCCTCTCTCACAAGACCGAGTCCTTCATGTGGGGCTCAGATTTTTGCCAAGTATCAATTTTAGATTGGTGTTAAAATGTTGACTTTTTAATATTTTTACTTTGTATAATCAGCTGTGTTTTTTTAGCTGACACAGTTTAAATAAGTGGGAGTAGAAGCGTAATTTTAGGTCCAATAAACTGTACAGTTGAGGGTTTTATAGTAAATTTAGATGGGAGTTTAGACTCATTTACGATTGTGGACACATAACTATTTGAATGCTGCTAAGTAACTATTATAATTGACTTACACAAATGTATAATAAAATAACGTAACAAAAACTGAAGTTGTTTTATGTTTTTAATACAGTATAAGAAATGAATATAATGTGGTGGAAAGCTTTTAATATTAATAATTCAAATATAATGCGGTATTCGAATTTTTCTCAAAATTTGTAGAGATCTAGAGTTACATTTGATCAATTTAAGAAAATAATAAAAATAGCATCGATAGTGATTTCACTACCCGAAATATTCCCTATATCTATACACAACTCAAGCAAATTAAGCATCATTTAGATTCATGCATGCATACAGTTCAATTAAGCTACACAAATACGTACGTACACAACAGAGACAAAGTTAAAAGAAAAAAGTTACTTATATTATATATACACACGATATATATCTTCTTAATCTGTGTTAAAAATCTTTTGTGTTCATGTGGTCACAAATAGCGGCTCGTCTACCAGGAAGAACGGACAACGAAATAAAGAATTTTTGGAACTCAACAATAAAGAAAATGTTGAAATTAGTCAACAACAACACATTGACTACTACTACTGCTACGACAACAACATCATCATCATCATCACCAAACGACAGCAATTCATCAGAACACGATCAACCACCACCACCATTATTCACAACAGACCGTCCTCAACAACAACGTTGGAGATCAGCCACAACAACCGATGCTCATGCAGCAAGTTCCCATGCACTTGGACTACTACTACGGCTACTCATCTTGCTCTTCATCCACAACTACAGCAGCTGGTCAGTTTGACCCTTTCTGCATGCACATTATTCCAGATTACAGTACTCCTACTACTACTGCTACTACTAATGCAGACAGCTTTGGCTATCATAATTCATCATAATCATCATCATCATCATCATCATCAGATCATCATAATCATATCATTAATCTTGGAGATTATGGGGTTTTGGAGACTGCTGGTGATCATGATCATACCCGAGCTTCAACTAAAACGGCGACGACAACCATAAACTCTTCTTTGGAGTTGGGCAAGGGAATGAAGCTTACTGGTGCTCTTACAACCTTTTGTTATTTTAGAATATAATAACCAAACCAGTGAAGGAACAGTTGTCAGTTATAGGGAAGAAGTTAGGGGTATTTTCGTATTTTACACCCATTTAAGCTTCAACTCAAATCTTGTCGTTCAATCTAATAAACCACCTCATCCAATGACCAAAAATCACCACAGGACTCAATCCTGGAAAACGAACCAAGGGACTCCAAAAGGCCCCTACAAATATTTAACATAATATACTTCAAAAGTTATTAAAAATAAATATTTATAATTATAGTAATATAAATTAAAATTTTATAAAATATCATTATTATAATGATATGTAATGCAAAACTAAATATTTAATAATTATATTAATATAAATTTAAATATTATAAAATATCATTACTATAATAATATATAATATAATTAAAAAGAAAACATGTTTTTTTATTACTTAATGTAACTTAACTAAATATATATTCATATCAAATAACAACAAACATTATAAATACATTATATATAGGTGTCTTGTATGTATAAATAGTATGACTATGTAACTATATAAGAAATTAGAATAACATTTGTAGTGGGCAAATTCTGTCCACATGATCCATGAAATTAGTCGGAACCAGGCCCAACAAGCCAGCCAGACCAACTAGTCAAGCCCAAACCAACGTAAATAGACTCATGCATGCCAAATGACCCATCTGGACCCGAGTCCGGAGACATTCAGTCAGCTAGGATGTAACGCCCCAAACTCCAGGGACCGTTACGGTGTGCCTTGTAAATAGTGCTAAACTCGCTAACCGAGTCATTTGGCCAAAATCGTGAACTAAGTATGATTAGCGGTTTAGGGATTAAAAACTTTGGTTAAGATGTAACGTTTCACTAGAACGTTTACTGTATACATTGGGATCCCAAAAATATAATTTCAGAGTTTATTACAAGAAAGTGTTTACAACAGGCCGTTCTAAGCGGCAAAACAGGGTTCAGCCCTAGGTCCACTTTCAAACCTCGCCCAAGTATTGGTCGAGCAGCTGCATATGTACACGTCATCACCTAAGCTCTCCAACTCAAGGATGGTCCAGCTTTCCTTTTTCCTTTACCTGCACCACAAAGCACCCGTGAGCCGAAGCCCAGCAAGAAAACTCATATGCTCATAAACAGTCATATCATGATTTCAAATCATATCTGGCATGCCTAGAATTCATAGCTCTATTCAGCATGCAAATATATTCAAACAGATGCTGGGGTATCCAGGATAAGAAATCCTGGCCTTCTGATTGGAGGACTATCAATTAAATCCTAATCAGATGAGTGACTGCCAAACAAGTCACTAACCAAATGGAAGAGTGGCTGCTAGGTAAGCCACTAGCCTTCAAGCGCTTATAATATTCATCAAATGAGTGTCGCAACACTTGAGGTTCCGATAAACCACGCTGAGTGACCGACAAGCGAGTCACTAATTCAAATGGAAGGGTGGCTGTTGGGTAAGCCTCTAGCCTTCAATAGGTTCTGGTAACCATACTGAGTGACTGCCATGCAAGTCACTGTTTCAAGTGGGAGAGTGGCTGCTAGGTAAGCCACTAGCCTCCAAGCGCTTATTTCATTCATCGACCCTCGGGGTCGGTCTGGCATTAATGCTCTTTGAGTCATTCAATGCTGATGGTCGATTAGACCTAATCTTTGATGGCTTGCGTGATACATGCTAAGACCGTCCTGACTAATGAGTCAGCTCAACGTGATCAGTGCCCAGTACCACCGCCGAACCTGACTAATAAGTCACAGCTTCACAGTTGATACTAGCACCCTTGCCAAACCTGACTAATAAGTCAGTACCATGCACAGGTAAGCAATGCTATCAATGTGTATCATATGCCAATTATCCAAGAATAGGGCATTCAACATGCTTACTAAACAGTTGCTGGCATAATTATAATTATGCACAAACCCAGAGACTCAAGCTCTGACCAATCTCATATACATCATTCACGGCATGCCCTAATCACATGTTTCTCATGCACCACATGCATCACACTTAACCAACCAGCATGCCTCAATAATATTCATATGCAAATGGGCAAAACTGCCAAGCATTCATTATGCTAACAATGTTCACATTCAACATCCAACATGCATCAATCATAGCCATGCATGTCACATATGGGGTGCAGTTTTCTTACCTTGGGTCCAAGCACAGGTTACCAACAAACGAGCCACAAGAACGATCCCGACTCCAAGCCTCTAGTGATGACCTAGTCACAACCAAAATATAAAACCTCATCAAAATGAGTAATTAAATACTTCCAAACCCAACCCAAGCCTCCGGGACGTCGAATCCCACTCAACTAGGTAGTAGGATCGATCCTAGGCCCTTAGAGTTAAGTTCCCATCACAAAAACCACCATTTAGTATTTTTTTCCCTTAAGGGCCGCGGCCCTACATGGACCATGCCGCGGCCCGCCCCCCCTAGCAGAGCCTCCTCCACCTTCTTCAAGCTAGGGCCGCGGCGCACAAGAACAGGGCCGCGGCCCAACCTCGAACCAGCCATTTTTTCTTCGTTTTACACTTTTAAAACCTTCCAAAGACCTATCCAAACATCACCAAATCCCAAAATCAAAGTTCCCAAATATTCCCATGATCCAAAACCCATAAAACCCAAGTCTCAAATCACCCAAAAACACATCAAAACACAAAATCCAATTCAAGCTTAAAAACTTTTAAAAACTTAAAACTTGAATAACCTCCGATTGAGTTGTTTCCAACTAAATCCTCCGGCTAATAAGCTTCTAATCTTTCCTAGGATCGCTATGCCTCGATCCTCGCTTGAATCCGAGTCCTAGAACTCAAGTTACCTTCAAAAATGCGATCGGGAGACGAAAAGGGAACTTTTTTTTGAGAGAGAGAACGTACAGAACGTTCTTTTTATTTCTTAAAAAGGTTACTTCAAGCTTAAGTAGCTTCCAATAAAACCTAGTGCTCGGGGTCCCGAAAACACCCCCGGGGATATTATAGTCAAAACTTCCAGAGTTTCCCCCTGATCTTACTAACTCCCAATTTATCACCAAATATTTATTCTCATTACCCAATAACCCGGTAATGCTCTAAATACCCCTTGACTTACTCCAAGTCAAGCTTAAATCCCGTTGTGACTTTCCCACTAGCTTACCTCCTAGGATCGTCTTGTGCTGGGTAACCCTGGCATAACCAAATAATAACAAAGCACCACGCCCATTTCACATATATGCCAAGAATGCCCGAAATGGCCAAAATATGAAAATCACCCAACTACCCAGAAATGGGTTCACATGCATATTTAATACACCTAAACATGCATATTATCATTTAATAACACAATAAAGAAATTATGGCCCTCCCGGCCTCCTAATCAAGGTCCTTAAACCTTATTAGGAAATTTGGGGCATTACATAGGAACCTTGAAACAGTCAAGGTATATGCAACCCCTCCCATGAAAATTTGGGGGAGAACCACTAAGAACGGGTCAGACGGATTACGTAGGCGAAATTGGAACGGTAAGGAAAACGACTATATAGAGGAGCCTCAGAGGCTAAGAGCTGGGGATCTGATAACCATTACATTGATTATTCTCTCTAACTAACACTGTTCTCTCGAAGCGATCCAGTCAAGAGAGTCGAATCAGTCAGCCTGACCAGACTTAACTGGACCTGAACCGTTTGTTAAGTTCCTCCGTCTTCGCTGTTGTCACCTTGACCATTCTTCTATTCATCCATTAATCATTATTTACATTATTGTTTTACTACTTTCGATTAACTTTTACTACAATTCGTCTGACTTGAGCGTCGAAGTCCCTTTAGCTGACACCCCACCAGTGCTCCTAATTGAACTCCTGTCTCTTTCTTTGTTCTTGACAGGTTGGTGGTGTCCATTTAATCAATTGCAGGAAATCACATCTACAATTTGACGCCCATCGTGGGGCCCTAGCAATCAGACGATTGACAAAAGATCCAAGAGTTCGTTCGGAGAACCGTGTCAGATGTGACTGAGATACCCAATCTGGCTGCCCAGCTCGCTGCCCTTACCTCCCAGATTAATGAAGAATGCGAGAAAATAAGGAGGCTCGAAGCTGAGAATGCTGACCTGCTTGTTCAAATGGAGGCCATGACTTCTCAAGCTACCGAGGTTCAACCATCCCACTTATGAGGCCCAATCAGCTCGATGCAACCTGCTTGTGACCTCACCCCTATCTTTAACAATGATGGAGTGAGAGAGACAGTTCCATCATCCTCAGTAAGGAATTATCAAACTCCATCCACCATGCCTAACATGCAGAATTCTATTGTCAATGCAGGCGAATAGGTAACCATGATTGAACATGGACATTCATCCGCGCCCGGACCACATTAGATTCCAGGAGTCAGCCAGCCAACGTCGGCAGCTGGACAACAATAGGTTCCAAGTGCCATTCATCCTGCCATTGGAGCCAGCCAGACCATCATTGGAGCTGGTCAGAGTATACTTGAGCAGAGGACAATCATATTGAATCACCCATCCGTGAGCGAGCCAACCCTCCATACGACCATCAACTCATTTCTGATCTAAGATCCTGAGTTTGCTTTTAAGTTGGCCGATATGGAAGCACTCATCTAGTGGATTCCTGGAATGCCACCTCCAATTAAAAAGACTACAGCAAGCTGTTATGCTGATTCACCTTTCGTCGATGACATAGCCATGGTTGAGATGCCTAAGAAGTTATAATTAATATTCTTAAACTATAGGTTAAACTTATAAAATCCATAACTGTCTCTAGGAGTTTCCAACTAAGTCCCGGTTTGAACCAAAATCCACGAAATCGAAAATACTACAACTACTACTAGGTAGCTAACTAAGTAAACATTATGGGACTCTACATTGGGTAGCTGCATGAATAAAAATGGCATCTATTTTATACAGATTATTCCCATTTACATTGGGACATGATTTGATAACAGAATAGAATATACTCCTGCTATGTCAAATAATAAATGATAGATATGTGATACAGCCTAGGCATTAATGATCGTGTAAAGAGCCTCTGAATCTCTTGGGATCCTTCAGTAAGCATTTCGTCCAAGTTTCCACGAGCTGAATATCTCACCCGAGCTCATGTTCAACGACTATCTGAACCCTAGCTCGTAGTAAGATTAGAACGCTCAAAGTTGGACCTGATTATTATAAGTCTCATACTCGATTGTTATCTTGAGAGGAGGTCTGATAATAAATTGTGTATCATGCTATCAAACCTCCAAACTCGAGTTGTTCATATCACTATTAGCCAGTTATTCTACTTGGCTATTTTTATACACATTCATCTGCCATCTATACTCGAACTAATTGAACTCGAGCTAATTTCAGGGTACAACAATTATAAATGTTTGAATGGGATTAAAATGTTTAATATTTTGTCATGCTTTATAACATGTCATTCATATACCCACACAGTATGCAACTAGCATGCATTACATTCGTGTAGAAACATGCTATTAGGAATGTCCTATGTTTTTGTTATATGTTTATATGTGATAATTCATATATTAATAAATTTAGTCTTAATTAGTTAAGATGGTAAATCAAAATTAAAGTTGTTTAATTTTTTGTGTTTAATGAAAAATGTTTTATTAAAATAAAAGTAATATTCTCTTAGTTAAAACAAAATTATAATTAGAATTAAGGGCACAATTTTATTTTTGGTTTTGCTTAATTCGATTAGTAATGAATATAATATCATTTGTAAAAATAATTAACTTTATTTATACAACTAAATAAAAAAATATTGATTTTGTGAAAAACACACTTTCCAAAATAGTGAGTGGGAGAGGGATTTATGACAATAAGTCTCATGGTCTCATTATTGGCTGAACACCAAGAGGCATAGGAAGGGTCTCGTGTCACCATCGTTTGCGACCTCCCTAAGGAAATGCTTCTGAATATGTTTATTTTATGTCAAGGTTGACTTCTCTCATGAAAATATATTTAGTGATGTATTTCAAGCTTGACTGACCCTAAGGCAAACTCTTGAGTTAAGTCACTAAATGAAAATAATGGGTTACACTCCAAAGGTGTATCTAGGATTTCGAGCATGGCTAGTGCATCTTGACCAAACTAGCGGTAGCTCATAAGTCAAAAGAGAAAAATACGTTTTTAAGTTTTTACTTATGAAATTGAGATTTGTCTAAAAAATAATTTGGAGTTAGTCTGACCTACCCTAAGGCGGTCCGTTAAATTTTCAAATTAATTTATCGTTGATTAGTATATATTTTTTATGTGTTTTTATAAGCATTCATGCATCATATTACTTTTCCAAATAAAACATGATATTTATTATATGTTTTAATTCATTATGTTTTATTTATTTATTTCTAGCAACAATAGTTAATCCTTTTAATCCTGGTCAAGAACTTAAAAATGAGAAAGAACCAGAAGTACTTTTCATTCAGACTTCAACAATCTAGATGTTTGGTACAGAAACATACACATAATTCTAGATGAACTAAAATTGTATGATGCAATCATTGATGTGCCTCCAGATGATCCATCAACTTTATCTGATTATGATAGTCATAAGAAATATGCGAATTGGTTGAGATATGATTATTTGGCTCATCATTGCATACTAAAGACTATGCCAAACGATCTTAAATTGAGATATGTGAACCTCGGATCTACATAGGAGATATGGGAAAGGATCAAAAGAGATTCTTTTGATCACTTAAGAATTTTGCAAGAAGAAATGGTAAATATGATTTGCTCATCTCTTTTTAATATATTTGAATAGTTGATTCAAATTCTTATGCCACCATAGTTTTGTCTTGTTTTTCAGGAATGCATAATTCAAGAAAAGAAAATAATGCAAAAGAAAAACAAGAAAAAGATTGTAGATTAGTAGACCAAGAGATAACTGACAAGAAAATTAGTTTTTTCATTTTTAGCTTTGTATCAAGTTCTTTTTCTTTAAAAAGTAGTTATAGAATTCTTTCTAGAAACTATGTTTAGATTCCTTTATTTGATGAATGAAAAAGTTTAATACTTCTTTTAAATAATAAATTCAGTTGTTATTATTTGAAATATACTTCTTTCCACTATTTCATCATTGAACATAAATGATAATTATGAATTATTCATTACTGTGCAAATCATAGATTTAGTAAGACATCTTATTCCAACCATAATTAAGTGAAACACAAATGTTAATTTATTTTTGAGATTGACTTGTACATTATTTAGATAAACATAACAAATAAAAGTCAGTCTTTTATTGCAACCATTCAATGGTTCTTTCCCTGTTTAAATAATCTATTAATTAAAGTTAACCAAAAAGGTCTTTCTATAACAAAGGCTCAAAAATCATATAATCGTTTAGCTAATAAATAGAGACGTATGTTGAACCTTTTAATGCTCAAAGCTAAAATAAATAATAAATTGTAAGTCAATATTGATTGACATTTATTTAGGATATGTTTAAACATTAATCAAATGCAAAGAAAATTTCTAATTTTTTTTTATGAAACATTCAAAGTAAAGTCACCTAGAGACTTGTTTGATATGATCAAAAGGAAGTCTAAACTCGAATTTGGAATTTAAGTACTTTGCATGTGAACTTGGAATTCAAACCCAACTCACATAAAACTAGAATGCTAAGCATAATTAGTATTTTAGAATTAGAATATAATCATATTAGATAAGATTAAATAGATAATGAGTAACCATTATCGACTTTATTATTTCTATAATTTTAACACTTGTTATACTCTGTAAATATTTGATTGTACAACATTAAAGACTTAGAAGTTGGAATTCACAGGTGGTTATGTGAATAAATTGAAAATTTTCCATGCAGTCATTTAGTGAAATAGTTTAATAATCATAAAAGATTACAAAAGAGTTTGTATCTCTTTAATGCTACTTTATTGAAGCATGATTTTTATAATCACTATATTTTCTAGTTAAGTTATACTAGAAATAATGACTGCAAGTCATGTAATCAAGTTACTGATAATTAACAATGATAAAACCAAAGAACATCACAAATTCATTAAAGCCTTGTTTTAGTGGGAGCGTTAGTTAGTAACAACTCCATTACAAATATAAAGATAGTTGAATTGTGTGTAATAGAATCTAACTATACTTCATTCACATACTAGTATATGAAATGAAAAAGGTTTTTATAGAAAACAATGGTTGAAACACCATGATTCTAGAAATGGAATTTGGAACTCTATATCATCTGAATTCTTGAACATCCAACTAAGTTCATTCAACTTCAATTTGAAAAAGGATATTCAAGATGAAGAGGAGAATAGAGGAAAGAACAGACTTTTCAAAATTAGGTTAATACCCTAAGGCTATGAATAGAAAGAAGAATTTATTACTTGAATAAATTTCTTCTACTGTAACCAAACTTGAATTTGTTTACATACTGTTATCCACTGCTTTATGCATGGATTATGAGATTAATTTAAATTAATGTCTAATTAGTATTTACTAAATGGATGACATGACAAAATCATTTGAAGATCTCGACCAGAAAGATTCTATTGTGATTCTTACTCTTAATGTTGAAAATGTTCTAATCTTTGGGAATGGTGTAAGGATGTCACCAATAGAAAAGAAATGTTTAGCTGAACATTTCTAACAACTAGATTTAGAAAAGTCAAGAATTTTTGTACACTCAAATCAATAGAGATTGAAAGAACAATCTTTAGGCACTATCTCATGTGACTTATATAGATGAGAAGCTTAAATTCTTTAGTTTACAAAAATCCACGAAAGGATTTTTGCCTTCCCGATAAGGAGGATATATTATCTAAATAATAAATGTCCAACTATTCTTTTACTAGAAAAAAGGACATGAGACAGTTATTCCTACAATTCAGTGATAGACAGTTTAATGTCACGAATGTTATATTTTTGAATTGACATTTGTTAAACGGTGGGAATAGTAAGCAGTTATCAATCCATTATGGATTGAGTCATTGAATAATTATAAGGACTTAGTTTTGAGTATCTTAAATATAATAGAGATCATATGTATGTGCATTTAGGTAAAGACCTAAAATCCCAACGGATGATCTGATATTAAATCTTCAAAGATTGATATCAAATCAACTTCTATAACTATGGAGGAAACACATTAATCTAGAAATGTGTTAGACATTTCAAATTTGTATGTTTCACCATAAAAGCCGAAATATAAACAGCTGCGAGCAGTTAAATAGGCTATTTGATTTAATTAAGTTTTTTGACATTTTGGAAATGTTTTCAGACTAGAATAAATAGCTAGCATCTCATTGTGAAAGAAAATGAGACACAACTATTCTAGACGAACTAGACATCATGAGAGGGTAAAGGACATGAAATGAAGTATCATTGAATACAAGACAATTTTACATAATTGATGTAATAATATTGAAGATAACTTCAAAAAAGTTTTTAATAAAATTGTTACAAAGACTATGTTATAAAAAATCGATCAGGAGAATACGATTGACATATTAAAAGAGACGCCTCAATTTGGTTTAGGGCAAGTGGGAGACTGTTGGGAATAGTGCCCTTAAAGAAACTGTAGTTAAAAAATATTTTAAATGAAATAAATAATTTAATTGAATTATAGTATATATATAGACTATGTCCGATATTATATGATAATATTTAGTGAATATCAAAAAATTGTAAAGTTTATTTATGTGCTCTTAATCCCATATTGGTGTGGGAGGATCCAGATTAAGATAATAAACTTAAATAGTTCAAAGTAAAAGAAAGTTATGGAATCTTTAGATTAATTACTACTAGTACGGTCAACTAGTATTATGAATACATGTTACCTAGACACGGGTTACTAGTGTAGTAGGACAATTTAGTGGAGGTACTTTGCATGTTGAGAGTATGTACAACTGGACTAGATGTGATTTGTTAATACTTGTTTAAGCACCATTTCATAGTATTAATCAAACACATTAAATGATGATCATACACATGATGGTCTTAATCCTGAGGTTGCTATCAACTCCTATATATGTCATCTAAACCCTTGATTCATGCGTTAAGGTTTGTCAAAATGATTAGGCTAAGAACAATTTTTTTAGGGACTTAATGATGTATATGGCTGGTGACGTAGTTTAATAGATATAGAATCTATACCTCCTTATAGATTGAATAATTGTTCCCTATTGGGTTGACTTTTGGAACTGAGAAGGTTATGAGCACTCACGTCGCAAACTTGTCGTGACACAACCTTTACTAGTAAAGTCAGTGGTACTCTAGGAACAAGATATAACTAAAAGGGTAAAATGTTAATTTTATTCCCTTTTAATTATGAACCATTAATAGAGGATTAACGCTGTATGTAATGATTATATCAATAGACACTTTATTCTTTAATAAAGCATTTAGTAAATATATGTCTATACTTATCAAGAGTTCAATCTCATATTTTTAGTAGAGTAATCATGAGATTAATAAATATGATTATTTAATCAAAGGCCTTTGATTAATAATGTAATATTTATTGGAGCTTGATATTTTAGGTCCATAGGTCCCCAGGGTGGCTCTATCAACATCATATAAATGTAAGAGTTGATACAAGGGTATAACTGTAATTTGAGAATTTGAGAAGAATTTTATTCTTTGGGTCAAGTATGCAATTATATAATAATTGAGGTTGATTAATTAAAAATTTATTTTAAAAAATATATTTAATAATTTAAATATGTAAATTTCATAATTCATATATATAAATAAATTAATTAATTATTTTATTTGAGTGGGAGAAAATAAAATTGGTAAGTCAAAAATAATTTTTGATTTATTTAATTTTAAAAGATGATGATGATGAAGATCTTCAATTTGAATTTTGAATTTAAAATTTAAATTTTGAAATATGGTTGTCATCTTTTCCTTAAAAAGATTAACACCTTATTTTGTGAGAGATTGATTTTAATTAAATATAAGAAAAATACAAAATCCCTGAAAAGGGAATAGCAGTACATGCTTGGCACAGTCCAAGGACTGTGCCATGTGTGTACCACATATATACAAATATTGTGTCTGTATTTTTTTTATTTTATTTATTTAATTATTGAATAACTTGAAAATAGTTTATCAAATTTTGTAAGTTAAATATTTACCTAAATCAAAACCTATTACCATTATGATATTCCTATATATTACTATTATTATTAGGAATAATAAGGTGGTAGATAAATCTCTATATATATTATATAGAAGAAGAAGAGAAAAAAAACAAACAAAAATACAGAGACAATTCATAATAGTTCTCAAAGTTTTTGTTAGACAAGACTCTTTTTCTTTATTCTAGTCATTCTCAGACCATAATCCAAGTTCTCATGTGTTGAGAAATACATGTGATTCCCAAAATACAAATTTATGTTCTCTATGTGCCCACACACATCTTGAGGTGTAAAGATCACTCATGAAGATCGTGGTTTGAGTACTCAAAGCTTTGGATAGAAAAATCTTTAATAATACGAAAAGACTCAAGGATACTTGATAGGCTTCAAGAGGTAAAAGTTTATGTTCTTGATTCTTTTTTGT
The DNA here is from genome assembly GCF_963169125.1 of Humulus lupulus. Classification (NCBI taxonomy): domain Eukaryota; kingdom Viridiplantae; phylum Streptophyta; class Magnoliopsida; order Rosales; family Cannabaceae; genus Humulus; species Humulus lupulus. Next base: position 137,211,069 of record NC_084798.1, on the reverse strand, counting down.
ATTTATATGTTATATGTAAATATATAGTATATTTATATATTTGTTGCATGATTAATAATATTGTATGTTAATGTTTCCAGATAATTTTCTTTGTAATATAACCTGTTTATATGATTAATGAAATATTTTTTATTGTTGTTGTTCCATATAAAATAAAATAGGCCCACCACGCAAAGTTTTCGCTGGGTGCTCTGAATGTTTTTTAACAGTTTTGTCCTCCATTTATTTGTTCGTTAATTAGAGCTGGTCAAGATTATCGTTTTAACGTTATAATTATCTCTTGATCCTTAAGTACGATTAATTCACTAGAAAATAATTAATCTATAACCAAATTATAGATTTGAGCTCAATAACTATTCAGTTCCAGAATTAACTCTTAAGGTAACCAATATTCGATCTATTAGGAAAGTATGGATTCCATTATTGTAAATCATGTTCCCAGCCATTCATGATATTGAATCTCCCAAACAAAAGTCATTAGCCTCATTATACTAAGAAACATTAACGAGTGAATCAAAACATCCAATAAACACAAAAAGAAGTTCAAGAATACTAAGGATTTAGACTGATCTACAAATAATCATATATTATAATAAGAATTAAACCTTTATGTCATACAGAAAGTTTATAAAGATAATTAATTTTCATCGGTCATGTCATATATAATCTCTATTATATACAACATCTTTACTAAGATATCTATCCACATCAGTAATCCGAATCTAGATCACTTGCATCTCATATGCTTAGTAAACCGCACTAGAAACCGTTCATTAAAGACTCCTTAGTTTAATACGTTATTGACTATTTTATTCATTATATATGATCTTACATCTATTGTACTAATACAAGATCATATTCTCATGAATGAATAAGGAATTTTCGTGATATTATTATATAATTAATTCAAACAATAATTATAACATTCAAGTATAATAAAACTACATTTTTATTTAAATCAATAAAATGTCTTTACATGCTTTTAGGGCAATAATCCTAACAATCTCCCACTTGCCCTCAAAGAAAGTGAGGCATCTCCCTTAATCCAATGTTGTATACATGACCCATAAATGACTTTGCAAGAAGTGTCTTTGTAAATGGGTCTACCTGGTTCTGTTCCGACGCTATCTTCATAATAGTCGCATCACCTCTGTGCACAATCTCTCTAACCATATGATATTTCCTTTCTATATGCTTTCCTCTCTTGTGGCTTCTAGGTTCCTTGGAATTATCTATTGCCCCACTATTGTCACAGTACACGATTTGTGGCTTATCAATATCTGGAACTACTTCGAGATCAGTGTAGAACTTCCTCAACCTAACCGCTTCCTTAGCTGCTTCACAAGTCACTATGTACTTGGCTTCCATGGTTAAATCTACAATACTGGATTGTTTAATACTTCTCCATTCTACAACTCCTCCACCAAGAGTGAATAATGACATAGACATCGACTTACGACTGTCTTCGTCTGATTGGAAATCAAAATCAGTGTATCCAGTAGGGTTTAACACACCCCCTAATTATACAAGAATATAATCTCTCATTCTCCTAAGATACTTGAGAATGTGCTTTACTGCAATCTACTGTTCCAAACCCGTATTTGAACGATAACGACTCACAATCCCTACTACATAGCATATGTCAGGCCTAGTACACAACATAGCACACATAAGACTCCCAACTGCTGAAGCATAGGGATACTTTCTCATGTCCTCTTCCTCCTGAGGTGTCTTTGGAAATTGCACTTTGGACAGAGTAATTCCATGACTGGTCAATAATTGACCTTTCTTGTAGTTCTCCATAGAGAATCTTTCAAGCACCTTATCTATTTAATTAGCTTGAGAAAATGCCAAGAGCTTGTTCTTCCTATCCCTTAGGATTTGGATTCCCATAACATAGCTCGCCTCACCCAAATATTTCATTTGGAACTTTTCGGCTAACCACTTCTTAACATTTGACAGTGTCTCTACATTGTTCCCAATGAGAACAATGTCATCCACGTAAAGAACTAGGAAAACCACCACTTTTCATTTGATATATTTATATACACATGCTTCGTCGACATTTTATGTGAAGCCATATGTTTTAATTGTTTCACCAAAGGTGATATTCCAATATCTTTATGAACTCTTCTGGTTTTACCATATAGATATTATCATCATGATAGCCATTAAGAAAGGTTATCTTGACGTTCATCTGCCATATCTCAAAATCATACATGGCAGCTATGGATAAGACGATGCGATTAGATTTCAACATGGCCATAGGAGAAAATATTTCTTTATAATCAACACCTTCTCTCTAAGGTTAACCTTTTGCTACTAGCCTTACTTTGAAAGTCTCCATTTTCCCATCTACAACTCATTTCTTCTTGTATATCCATTTACACGTAATGAGCCTGACATCTTCAGGTGGGTCTACAAGTTCTCAGACATAATTGTAATACGAGATTCCATTTCTTTGTTCATGGAGTCTTGGCATTTCTGCTTTTTAGGATCATCCATAGCCTCTTTGAAGGTTAATGGATCGTCATTGTCTCTATCAGAAACAAGGACATGTGCCTCATGTTTGTAGCGAACAAGTTGTCTCACAATCCTCCCATTACGACGTTGCATTTGGGTTTCCTTTCTAGGAATAGTGGTTTCCTTGAATTTTTGTTTATCATTTAATGATGATGATGAGGGTGATGGAACCTTATAAGGTGTGAGTTCCTCCAATACTACTTTGCTATAAGGTTTATAGTTATTCATATAGTTTTGTTCAAGGAAAGTCGCATTTGTTGAAACAAATACATTTTGGTCCTTGGGACTATAGAAGTAATTGCCTCTTGTTTCTGAAGCGTACCCCACAAAAAAGCACACTTCAGACCTCGAATCAAGTTTCCCTGATTTAGGTCTAAGAACAACCCCAAATGTGGAAATGGTGCAAACTAGGTTTGGTTCCATTCCACAGTTCTAGTGGCGTTTTGCTTATGGATGTAAGTTTTTGTTTGAAGTGTATATCCCCAAAATGAGAGAGAAAGTTAAGAGTAGCTTAACATAGACCTAATTATGTCCAACATTGTGCTGTTTCTTCTTTCTGAAACACCATTTTGTTGTGGTGTTCCATGTGTTGTGAGTTGGGATGGAATATCATGCTCCAGCATGAAATCTTTGAATTCTAGATCCAAATATTCACCACCTCGATCTGATCAAAGTGTTCTAATAGTCTTACCTAACTGCTTCTTAGCCTCAACTTTGAATTCTTGAAACTAACCAAAGGTTTCAAATTTCCTAAGCATTAGATAAGTATGACAATATCTTGAATAATTGTAAATAAATGTGATGAAGTACTCATACCCACCTCTTGCTTGTACATTAATTGGAGCACATACATCGCTGTGTACAAGCTCTGAAGGTTCTTTATCTATATTGCCTATTGATGAGAAAGGACGTTTTGTCATTTTTCCTTCTAGACAAGAATCACAAACCGAAAGAGTTCCAACTCTTAGTTCTCTCAAAGATCCATCTTTGGTTAATCGGCTTATTCTGTCTAGTCCTATATGACCAATTCTAAGATGTCAAACTTATGTGTCATCCTCATTTGAAATTTTTTATCTTTTGTTTCCTTGAAATTTTTCTACTTTAAATAATTTCGAGTTATTTAATGTTCGTTCATTAGATTTGAGCATATACAATCCGTTTGTATGTTCTGCTCGATAAATTTTGAAACCATTCTTCAAAATAAAAATCTAACACCCAGGATGACATATTGTCTTCCACTACACAAGCTTCAAGTACAAGTAAATAAAATTTACCTTTATTTTTCAACTCAAGGAGAAATTTTTTACAGTTTCTCTTCCAGTGACCTTCAACTCCACAGTGGAAACATTTTCCTTTCGGTTCTTTCTTTCTGGAGTTGTTGTCATTCTTGTTCTCCTTGGATTTTGGTGCCTTCTTTCCTTTCTTGGACTTCTTGCCCTTACTTTTATCCTTGTCATTGTTCTTCTTCCTCTTCTTAGTTTCATCCTTAGAGGTTGAAGGTTTCTCCTTTGCCACATTTGCCTCAGTCTCTTTGGTTATGGTTTTGTTAAGAGACTCAAATGTCTATAGTTCATTCAACAGCTGGGTCATGTTGAATTCCAACTTATTCATAATATAGTTCATTGTGAATGCAGAGAAAGCAGAAGTAAGCGATTCAAGTATGATGCTTACTTGTGTACACTCATTAATGATGACCCCATGTATTTCTTCTTCGTGCATCATGTCAATCATGCTCAAGACATGTTCATTCACAGAAACACCTATCTTCATCTTAGTAGTCATGTAGATTCTAGTAGCCTCATGTCTACTTTGTAGTGTCCCAGAATATTTACTTAGCTAGCTAGATAGTAGCAATAGTTAGTATTAGTTTGTAGTATGTTAGTTACCGTGGATTTTGGTTCAAGCCGGGACTTAGTTGGAAACTCATAGCAACAGTTATGAATTTTATAAGTTTAACCTATAGTTTAAGAATATTAATTATAACATAAGGTTTGATTAATATTACTGGTCCTAGATATATTTTTTATTATAACCTAAGGTTTAGATAGAGTTAATAAGAGTGTGACACTTGTCATAATCATGTTTATTAAGGATTTAAGTATTTATGATGAATAGTTTAATTGAAAGTAAGATCTAGAAGCTCTAGAACCATCCACCCGCTGTTAGGATCACATTTAGACTCAGTAAAAGTTGTTTTATCAATTCAAAATATGCTGATAAAGTGCAAATACGTGTTTGATATATCAACATATGCCGAGATATCGCAGCTATAGGGATCGATATATCGCCTACGAAAGATACAGAAAACACGTGGACTTTGCATGAACGATTGAATGGGGCTCGGGAATATGGGGGAGGCGATATATCGCCTATAGGGAGCGATATATCGACTCCAACTTCCATTTTTGAAAAGTTTGTGACTTTAATTTTAAATATAGCCTTGACCACTTGGACCTGCCTTTGAACGATTTTGATTGAGTTCTGGGCGTCTGTTGAATGAAAATTCAAATCATTTTCATTTTAAATTCATTTATTTATTCAAATTAAAAGGGGTTAGTTTCACTCCTTGAACTCTATAAATAAGACCTAGCACTCAACCATTTTCTTCATTATTCAAGTAGTCTTCAGAGCCTCCAAGTTGCTAGTGTTACTATAGAGAGAAACACTTGGGTTTTGGGTTAAAAGCTTTATCATTCTAAGCTTTTCTAAACACTTGGAAAATGAGATATAGTGAGATTTCAGTATCAAGGTTTAGATCAAGTCATAAGATCATTCAGGTATTCTTATCTTTAAGTTCAGATCTTCATGGTTATTTAGTTTTCTTTTATTTTCTTTTTAGATCCCCACTCTTGTTTATAATTCTTGGTTAGGTGTTAAAGTTTCTTCAAAACTTATGGTTCTTCTTGATAGTTTAGTTCTTATTTCATCTTTATTCTTTAGAGATACTCACCGTTCTTGTTCCCAAATATCCCGGTTTTTTGTAAGGAAAATAGGCTAGATTATATGTGTTTATAATTATGTTATGATAAGTTTTATGTTATAATATGTATATGTATAATATGTTTTATAGTCCTTGGGCATATGACTTGCTTAGATAGCAAGCCCCAAGAATATTTATCATTACCATGGGTTCCAGTTATTATTTACCCTACCTCGATTAGTAGACAAAGGACCTAGATGGGTTATCATATACTACAATGTGATCTAACCTACCTTGATTAGTAGACAGAGGACCGAGATGGTTTATCATATGTCATGTTAATGAGTTAATGGCCATTAATATTGTAGTCCTATATGATATATGTTTTTATAGTCATATGTTTTGTATTATATGTTTATAATAAAGTCTAATGTTTATGATTTATGTTATATGTTGTTAGTAAATTTTTCTTTATTGGGCATTACGCTCACCGCTTTATTTTTTAGCTTGATGCAGGAAAATGATTATGAAAGGCAGAAAGATTCATGGTAGCTTGGCTTTTGTGTTGAGGATGAATGGATTGAATGGATTGCGTGAACGATCGAGGATGACGTTTTTTTTTAATCTTTTGAATTATGTTTCTTTTGTAATTCTGCACTTAGTTTTTAAACAATTGATTTATGTTTATGGTTTATGTTTTTATGTATTAAACAATGGGTACCCATACTATATTTTTATATTTCATATTTTATCTTGTATTTTGCACAATATTTATTTTGGGGTTTTTAATAAAGTTATGTTATTTATTATGTATGCTTCCCAAAATAGTAGCTATGTCTAGTAGTTTTAATGGTCCAAGGTCTTAGAAATAGTTGGGTCATTATAGTTGGTATAAGAGCCACAATTCATATGCATGATGTTCTCCTTGATACACACGCTCAAGCTCCGAATCTAACCGCCAATGTAAGTGTTTATGTTATAGTTATTATGTTTATGTTATTAGCTAACGTTTTAGCCCTTATGTTTTCAGTTAAGAATGGATGGAGCCTTGACTTATAAGGATATCTGAGCCATTAAGGCATTGAAAAGGATTAGAGAGCCAAGAAATACAGTAGGAGGGCTAGAAAGAATCACTCAGAGATTACTCTTATTCCACAATGAGATAGGTCACCTCCAAATAACTAAACAAATCATGATGAGGGAAACAGAGCAATATGTTTTAGTGATTAAACTTTTTAAAGATTATCCTACTGTAATTGCAGCTTTAGAAGAAATATGGGAGACTATAGATGATGAAGATGAATTACCAGTACCTATGAGATATTATTTTCTCATACTTAGGTTCACCTCTAAGATGGAATTCCAATTCACAAATGAGCAAAAAACATAGAATCTTTACGAATCTTCCTAGAGAAAATTTTGAGGCTCAAGATAATGATGATTATGAGGAGATAGATGATGATATGTTAGATGAAGGGTCAGATGTAGAAGATCCTTATTTTTAGATTAGATTAGTTTCTTTATTTGTTTTATTTATTATCTTTGCATTTATGATTGTATATAGTGAAAACCTTTTTCCAAATAAATATCATTGTTATTTTGTAATGACATGTATGAGTTTGATTTTTTTTTACAATCATAATAAATAATAAATTTAATAAATAATGACCAAGTTCGGTGAGGGTGGATACAAATCAATGGACCGGGTTCTATATTGAGAGTTAGGGGGCCATAGTAGTGGGAATGATTTTACTGATCCCAGCCCTCCCTCAATATGGTTAACTTTGGAACAACGACGAGTTTCGAGCCTGAGAATTAAGTCATATAGGATGATCAGAAACACACTTAGAAAATAATAAAGAAGGCTTACATAATTTTTTATTAGAAATCATAACTAATAGGTTTGACTTATGTTTGCTTAGCCTAAGATTTTACCTTAGAGCCTATTAGGTTAAGTTCTAACACATTTTTCTCGACTGCTAGAACTTTGCTGAAGATGTCGCTCATAAGGTCTGCATGCACAAACGCCAATGCCTCCAGCCCTGCTCATGAGACTAATGAAGCCCCTCCAGTTCGCAGAAGGGGAGCGCGTGCTACCAATGCTGCTGCTAACAGAAATGCACTGCTACCTCTGGTTGAAAACACCGCTGAAATTGTCAAGCTACGACAACAAGTGGAAGAATTGCTCCAGCAACAGCGACAGCAGGCCCAGCCACAGCCACAGACTCAGACTCAGCCTTAGCCACAGCCTCAGCAAATGGCTCAAGCACCCCAACAATTAGGTTTGTATAGGGGATGGGCAATGGAGAACTATGTGCCCTACCTAGCTCAGTACATGGAGCCAATCTACGAGTGCTTTCGTAAGCAACACGCTCAAAAATTTGAAGGGACAAAAGACCCCTTTGAGGCAGAAGAATGGCTCAGTAATGTAGAGCCGATTCTAGTACACATGAATCTCGGCAACGCGGATCGCATATCTTGTGTTTTTTCTCTTCTAAATAAGGATGCTAGAATCTAGTGGGACTTAGTACAACAGACTCACAACGTCGCCGTTATGACATGGACTAGATTTGTGGAGCTGTTCCACAAGAAATATTATAACTTGGCAGTCCTCGCCACAATGGTGGAAGAGCTCACCACTCTGAAGCAGGGCAACTTGATGGTAGCAGAGTATGCTCGACAGTTTAACTGACTAGCCAAATTTTCACCAGAGTTAGTCCCAATTGACTTTTTGAGGGTCACCAAGTTTGTTAGAGGACTCAGACCAAAGATTGAGCTAGGAGTCAAGCAAGCAAATCCCGGAACCACTACTTATGTCGATGCTCTAGAAATGACTATAGAAGTAGAAAGGCTTCAGGCGAATGTTCGTAAGGAGGAGGCTAGTAAGCCTGAGCCTAAACACCAAAGTCAACCCCAGAATGGTCGGAACCACCACAAAAACCATCAGCATAGCAACAATAATGGCCAAAAGAGAAGGCATCCTGACAACAAGCAATCTGATAATGACAAAAGAGCACGAAAAAAAAATGGAGGCAATAGGTCCGGTTATGTAGAATACCTGCAGTGCTCCAAATGTCAAAGAAACATCCTGGTGAGTGTCGTGCAAACACCAAGGGATGCTGCAATTGTGGTCAGGAAGATCATCAGAAGAGGGAATGTCCCCAGCTCAAGCAAGAAGAGAAAAGGGACAACAAGATGGTTTCTGCCAGAGTCTTTGCCTTAACCCAGGGAGAAGCTGACGCTAGTAACAAAGCGGTTACATGTCAGATTCCTATCCTCAATAATATATGTTTAGTATTATTTGATTCAGGAGCCACTCACTCGTATATCTCGTTAGGAATGATAGAGAAATTAGACAAACCTTGTGAAAGATTTAGAACTAGGTTTGTAACAGAATTGCCTTCGGGCAAAGTAGTCCTATCATCATGGATAGTACGAGGCGTACCGATCAAAATTGAGGATGTAAAAATAGAAGGAGACCTGATAGAGCTAGAGATCAAAGACTTTGACGTAATACTAGGCATGGATTGGATAGCAAGGCATGGCGCAAACATCGACTGTAGACGCAAGCAAGTGATGTTCAAGACTCCTGACGGTCAGAGACTATGTTTTATGGGAAAGGTTTTAGGACTACAAACACCTCTTATTTCATCTCTCAAAGTGCAAGGGATTATAGAAAAAGGATGTCATGCATTCTTATCCAGTGTCACAGATGTGGTAAAGGAAACACCACTAAAGTTTGGAGACGTCCGTATCATAAAAGAATTCCCAGAAGTATTTCCTGATGACACACCAGGGTTGCCGCCGACTTGGGAAATTGACTTCACAATCGAACTAGTATCGGGCATCGAGCCTATCTCAAAAGCACCACACCGGATGGCACCTACAGAACTCAAGGAGTTAAAGATGCAGCTACAAGAACTCTTAGACTTGGGTTTCATTAGACCAAGCCATTCGCCATGGGGAGCACCGATTTTATTTGTGAAGAAGAAGGATGGAAGCATGCGGATGTGTATAGATTACCGCGAGCTGAATAAGGTGACAATTAAGAATAAGTACCTGCTACTCCAGATTGACGACATGTTTGATCAACTCCGAGGAGCGATCGTGTTTTCAAAGATTGATCTACGGTCCGGGTATCATTAACTCAAGGTATGGGAATAGGATATTCCCAACACAGCTTTTAGAACTCAATATGAACATTACGAGTTTTTAGTTATGTCTTTTGGTCTTACCAACGCTCCAGCCGCATTTACAGATTTAATGAATAGGGTCTTCAAGGATTACTTTGACAAATTCATCGTAGTGTTCATCGGCGATATTTTGGTGTACTCAAAGGACGAAGTCTAGCATGAGGAACATTTAAGAATCACCATGCTCCGACTAAAGGAGTATCATCTTTACGCCAAGTTCAAGAAGTGCGAATTTTGGCTTTCGCAAGTAGCATTCCTCGGCCATATAGTATCCAAGGATGGAGTTGTTGTAGACCCAACTAAGGTAGAGGTTGTGAAGGATTGGCCAAGACCTAAGAACGCGCCAGAGGTTAGAAGTTTTCTGGGGCTAGCAGGCTCCTCTCAGAGGTTTGTAGAAGGCTTTTCTATGATAGCCAGCCCTCTCACTGATATCGCCCAATAAACTCCTAAGCGGTCGCAGTAGTAATTAGGCTATGTCGTATCCACAGAGAGGTAAAATACAAGTAAAAAGAAAGATTAATAAATAAAAAATAATGTAACTTTGAAAATCGGGCTATGGCGTGGCAGGTGGCAGGCGCCTCGTCAGGTGGCTCGACTGGCAGCTGGCGGCTCGACTGGCTTGGCTGGGCGAATGGCAAGCTGCCATGTGGCAGCGTGGGGAGCTGCTATTGGCTTGGACCTAGGCTGTTTGGGCTTGGTTTTGGGCCTAGTTCTTGTCAAAAAGGCCATTTTCGTGAGGATTTCTTCATTTTTAATTCTTCTTTCTTCTTTCTTTTTCTTTGTGTCAAAATACATTTTATTTCCTGAAAATTTAACACAAATTAAATTAAAATTAATATTTTCAAATATAAAATATATAACAATAAATCCATGAAAATATTGATTAAAAATTAATTAATTTTAAACTTTAAGACTAATAAAATGATACTTTTGAACACTAATCACAACCCCCAACCAGCTTATTGCTAGTCTCTAGCAATTCAAGCGAAATGATAAATGTCAACATGATATATTTTCGGTCAAAAATTATAAAAGAACTTAAGTATAAACATAAAATGTTAGTAATAAGTCAACAAGAGTTATCACAAATTACTTTGAATAAATCTAGAGTTGTGAGTGTGTGCACCAAACTTGAACCTTCTAACCCCAAACCATAGCACATAAAGCCTTCGAAATTATGCCAAGTAAAAGTCTCAACTCCATTAACCTCTCATGTAATTGACAATATTTAAAGTTTAAGGGTTTCACTCATGGAGTTGGAAAAGAAGTAAGCACTCATCAAATGGGAATATATTTAGGACAAACTCTTAAATAATTATTGAAACGAAGATAGGAAATAAACTATTTGGACAACCACCATAAAGAGTACCACAAAACAAGTTTTTCGGGAATTCTAAGTTAAATAGACAATCTTTACATTTATTCTCAGAGCCATAAAATAAAAGATGAAATTAATAAACACTTTTTTTTTACACAAGAGACAACATAATTGTAAATGATAGAACTATTGCTCTTGTGTTTTTTTTTTCTTTTTTTCTATGTTTTTTTCTTCTTTTTTTCGTCTCTCACTCTCTTTTTTTTTATGAAGAACATAATATAAGGCTATCTAATATGATTTGTCTATAGAGAATATTATCCCTAAAACATCATCCATTCATACCACAATACCTTGTCCAAATAATTATAACCATTTCTAAGAATCAATAAAAATTTAAAAGTTGTTTTCTCAAGTCTCACCTCTCACACAAAAGAATGGATTCTTAAACGTGGAAAATTTCTAAGCAAATATGTGCTAACAACCATCTTACCACAATGTTTGGCATGTGCATTAGGTAACTATAGAGAAACTCTTAGTAATACAGATAACAAAATTGACTCAAAAGTAACATTTTGCAAAAATAAATAAGTAATTTATAAAAAATTTGACCGTTAAAATATTAATATGACAAAAATGAACGTGCATGAATATGCTCACCACCCCCAACCAAAATCTGACAGTGTCCTCAATGTCTCAAAAGATAATAAATGTATAAGAGCAGGGAAAGAGAACACCTGGATAGCGAGCATCGAGTGATTGAGCGAATATTGATTCGTCTAAAACTTGAAAAACTAGAAACACAAAATGATAACAAATAAAATAAAATGACAAAAGGGAAATAAATAGAAAACAAACCTATTTACAAAAAAATTGGAACACTACTCAGACTTGGTAAATCGGTTCCACGAGAGTGACTTCTTCAGGCTGGGTCACCCTCTCTATGTAGTGTTTCAGTCGTTGGCCATTTACTTTGAATTCTCTCCCATCAGTTGGGTCTATGATCTCAACAACACTGTTGGGAAAGACAGATTTCACAACATATGGGCCATTCCACCTTGATCTCAACTTGCCAGGGTGGGTATGCAGACGAGAGTCATAAAGATGCACTCGTTGGTTTGGCTCAAATTCTTTTCTTAGGATCTGCCTATCATGGGCTGCTTTCAATTTAGCCTTGTAGATCCTAGAGTTGTCATAAGCATCGTTCCTTAACTCTTCAATTTCTGACAACTAAAGCTTACGATTTAGTCCTGCCGCCTTGAGATCAAAATTTAGGCTTTTAACTGCACAATAAGCTTTGTGTTTGAGCTCAACAGGAAGGTGACAAGATTTTCCATAGACTATCCTATAAGGAGACATACCGAGCTGTGTTTTGTAAGTAGTGCGGTATGCCCAGAGAGCATCGAGAAGTCGCGAGGACCAATCTTTGCGGTCAAGATTAACCGTCTTTTCTAAAATTTGCTTAATTTCTCGGTTGGCTAACTCAGCTTGGCCATTTGTCTGTGGGTGATAAGGCAATCCAACCTTATGAATTACACCATATTTTTGCATTAAGGTCTCAAAAGAATAGTTGGAAAAATGGGTGCCTTGATCAATTATGACAGGGCAAGGTGTGCCAAAGCTAGATAACACATTTTCCTTTAAGAATTTTACAACAGTTGTGTTATCGTTATTTCGACTAGGCACAGCTTCCACCCCTTTTAAGACATAGTCTATGGCAAGGAGAACGTAAAGGTAGCCAGAAGAAGGTGGAAATTGTCCCATAAAGTCTATCCCCCAACAATCGAATATTTCTATTACAAGAATTTGGTTTAATGGCATCATATGTCGTCGGGACAGGGCACCTAATTTCTGACACCTTTCACATGATCGATATAAATTGTTAGTGTCTTTGAACAAAGTGGGCCAATAAAGACCACACTGTAAGATTTTTGCTGCAGTATTTTTCATAGAAAAATGACCATCACAAGCTTCATTATGACAAAAGTTCAAAACTCTAAAAATTTCATCATCTGGAATGCAACGTCTCATAATTTGGTCGGGGCAATACTTGAAAAGATATGGGTCGTCCCAATAGAAGTTACGAACCTCGACCAAAACTTTACGTTTATCTTGTGCACTCCATGCAGTTGGAAGTTTTCCAGTCACTAAGTAATTAATGATATGAGCGTACCATGGCAACTTAGTGACTGCGAAGAGATGTTCATTAGGGAAGTCATCTCGAATGGCTGGGCCATCAGCGGAATCAGAAAATTCAAGACGAGATAAGTGGTCCGCTACCACATTTTTAACTCCTTTCTTGTCTTTTAAGATCAGATCAAATTCCTGTAATAGAAGGATCCACATAATTAAACGCGCCTTAGCATCCTTTTTGGAAAGGAGGTATTTTAAGGCGGAATGGTCCGTAAAGACTGTGATAGGTAAACTAATCAGGTACGAACGAAACTTGTTAAGTGTGAATACTACAGCAAGTAACTCTTTTTCAGTGGTAGAATAGTTCATTTGAGCACTGTTAAGAGTTCTACTTGCATAATAAAAAATGAAGGGCTTCCCTTCCCTTCTTTGAAATAAGACGGCCCCTATAGCATAATTGCTAGCATCACACATGACTTCGAACGGTAAGTTCCAATCTGGTGGCTGAATGATAGGGGCGGAAGTGAGTTTTGCAACGAGCATTTGGAAAGATTCCTCACACTCAGGTGTCCAACTAAACACAACAACTTTTTCTAGGAGATTTGACAAAGGGCGAGCAATTGTCAAGAAATTTTGTATGAACCTCCTATAGAATCCTGCATGCCCAAGAAAATATCGAATGTATTTAACAGTCTTGGGGGTGGGCAGCTTTGATATGAGTTCAATCTTTGATTGATCAACCTCAATTCCTCGTTCTGACACGACATGCCCCAAGACTATGCCTGATGGCACCATGAAATGACACTTTTCCCAGTTGAGTACCAAGCCCTTCTCTTTGCAATGTTTAAGCACAGACTATAAATTGAGAAGGCTTGACTCAAAGGAATCTCCAAAGACTGTCAAATCATCCATGAATACTTCCATACATCTCTCGATCATATCACCAAATATGTTCATCATGCATTGCTAGAAAGTGGCCGGAACATTGCACAGGCCAAATGGCATGCGCCGAAAGGCAAAAGTACCAAATGGACAAGTTAATGTGGTTTTATCCTGATCTTCTAAGGCAATCTCAATTTGGTAATACCCTGAAGAACCATCGAGAAAACTATGGAAAGGATGACCTGCCACACGTTCCAATATTTGATCGATGAATGGAAGTGGAAAATGGTCTTTGCGGGTGGCTACATTTAATTTTCTATAATCAATGCACATGCGCCACCTAGTTGTGACCTTGGTAGGAACAAGTTCCCCTTTTTCATTTTGTACCACTCTTACCCCAGATTTCTTGGGAACAACCTGAGTTGGGCTGACCCATTTACTGTCAGCAACAAGATAGATTATGTCAGAATCAAGAAGTTTCAAGACTTCATTCTTTACTGCTTCCTTCATTCTTGGGTTCAATCTTCTTTGAGGGTCACGACGTGGTATAGCCCCGTCTTCCAATTGAATGTGATGGGAGCAAATTAAAGGACTAATACTTTTGATGTCAGCTATCATCCATCCTAATGCATCTCTTTGTTCTTGCAACGCATTAATGAGTTGGCGCTCTTGTGTGTCATTGATCTTCGAGGATATTATGACAGGAAAAGTGTTGTCAGCTCCCAGGAAAACATGCTTAAGACCGTTAGGAAGTTGGGCCAACTTTGGTTGAGGAGCTTGTTCAATGGATGGTTTTGGTGTTTCTCGATCTTGAGGGAGTTCATCAAAGATTGGATTCCAAACACATGGTTCTTCTAGCCTGTGAGTGTTTGACGATTTCAGGGTTGATTGTAGACTCATCGGCCTCAGAACTTTCTGAAATTTGGAAGAGGTGATTAAAATGACTAGACGTGTATTTTGATTCGACCTCTTCCGAAATAAGTGTATCGATCAGATAGGATTGGAAACACTCATCGTTATTAGCTAGTTGTTTGCCGATGTGGAAAACATTCACTTCTAGAGTCATGTTCCCGAAAGAGATTTTCATGAGACCATTCCTACAGTTAATGAGTGCATTTGTTGTTGCGAGGAAAGATCTACCGAGAATGATGGGAATTTTGGACTCTATACTCACTTCAGATTGAGTCTCCAAAATGAGAAAATCAACAGGGTAATAGAATTTTTCAATTTGAATCAGAATGTCTTCTACTATTCCCCGAGGTTTCTTAACTGATCGATCAGCCAGTTGTAGCACCACGGATGTGGGCTTGAGTTCTCCTAGACCTAATTGCAAGTATATTGAATATGGCATGAGATTTGCACTTGCTCCTAAGTCTAGAAGGGCTTGACCAAATTCCTGCTCCCCAATTTGGCATGAGATGGTGGGACAACCAGGATCCTTGTAATTAGGCGGTGTCTTGCAGTCAATTACTGCGCTAGCTTTTTCCGCCAAGACTGCAGTTTTCTTTACATGGTGCTTTCTTTTAACGATGCAAAAATCCTTGATAACCTTGGCATAAGCCGGCACTTGTTTGATCACATGCAATAATGGAAAGTTGATCTTCACTTGTGTTAAAAGGTCTAGGATTTCATCATGATTTTCCAGTACCTTTCCAGTGGATTTCAAAGCTTGAGGAAAGGGTGCATGTACTGGAATGCTTATTGGCACACCATTATCTGGAGTGGACATTAACGTACTCGTTGTCTTAGTTAACGGTGAAACCGTACTTTGACCACTTCGAGTAGAGATGGCATTAACCTCTTTGAAATTTGTATCTGGAGAGGAGGAGGTTTGTGCCACGTGTTTCCCTTTTTGATGGATTAGAGGTTGAGCGGGAAGTCTCCCATGCTCTTGAATTGCCAAAGTAGTGTTTAACTTTGTCATTTGGATTTTCATGTCTTTCATTTCCTCTACCATTTGTGTGAAACAAGATTTGAGCTCTTGAGTAGAGGCTATTTGAGTTTGCGCAAGCATTTGCAAAGTATTCTCAAGAGAATTACTTAACTACATGATATTTGGAGGAGCAATGTATGCTTTTGGCGGTTGTTGCTGCTCAGACCTCCATTGGCTCCCAAATCTCCCTAGCGCCTCTCTGTTTTGTGGCATAAATTTTTTATTTATTTTTATGTTGTAAGTATTATAAGTGCAAGTGTGTAATAATGTAATAAGTATACACCAAAATGTTCCCAGGCCAATTGGAAAGGCTGCCAAGGTACCACTTTAGGCCCAAGAGCTATTCTAGAACTCCCCGAGGTTCTTAGAAAAGATTGGAGGGTAACGCTAACACAGACCTTATTTAACAACCAATTTTTCTAAGACAAAACAAGTTTGGTTTTTACTAATTTCCACAATTACACAAATGTTCTCAATACTTTTTTTTATTTATGTTTTAAAATTTTATGATTTAATAAAATTTTATGCTTTTTTATTTAAAAAAAAAACCTAAATCTAGAAAATAAATTCTAAACCTAAAAGTAAAATAAATAAATAAATAAAACAATAAAAAAAATAAATAAAATGAAAGAAAATAAAAAAATTATACTATTTTTTTTTTAAATGGAATAAAAACAATTAATTTACTATGCAAACCTTTAATTGTAGAATTACCTCCCCGGCAACGGTGCCAAAAATTGATATCGCCCAATAAACTCCTAAGCGGTAGCAGTAGTAATCGGGCTATGTCGTATCCACAGAGAGGTAAAATACAAGTAAAAAAAAAGATTAGTAAATCATAAATAATAAACTTTGAAATAATGTAACATTGAAAAAGAATATAAACATTGAATAAACAAAATCGAGGAAATAGAATCAGAAAGAAAATATGGAAGGCATAAGTTTCATTCATGCAAATATATATATTTTAATAAAATTGATTCATTCTACTCAACTATAATTCTACACCATTAATTATAGTTGAAAAATATATATAATAAAGCTCACCTTAAAATATGTTCTTTAATTAAATTATATCAACTTCTAATTTTAAAAACCTATCATATTATTTACCTTAAAGCGACAAAATATCAATGGCAGAATGTAGTAAAAAACATATAATATAACAAATATCCTAAATTAAATTAAGAGCCTAAATTACATAAGAAGAGCATGACTAGACTTATGTAAAAGACACTAATAAATTTAGAATAAAAATTAAAAGAAAATAAATTTAATTGTAACAAAGATATAGAAATGAAGAACAAAATAAAGAATCAATATATTAAAAATATAATGTAAAACATGAACTTCACTCTAGCCTTTCCACAAAAGAATTTAGCCTGAAATAGACATTGTTTTCACTCAATGTAATGTAAAAGAAATGAAAGAAAAATAAGAACAAACATTCTTTTCTCTCTCACTATACTCTCCACACATCATTTCACATTCTAATACTTTTTTACTCCATTTGGTCCTGTATTTATAGTGTAAATAGGACTAAAAAATGTGTAAAATCGTGTACAAAATAGTGGGAAAGTGGCATAAAAACTGATGGAAGTGAGGAAAATGTTGTTGAGCCGTGGGAGACATCTGGGCCATGTGGCATGATCCAGTTGGCTCGACAAAATGGTGGCAGGCTTCATTGTTGGGCGCATGGGGACCAGCCTGGCGACGAGTGGGACAGGTGGCAGATCGTGTCAAGCGCGATAGGTGGGGGTCAGGCGTGGCAGGTGGCAGGCGACTCGTCAGGTGGCTCGACTGGCGGCTCGCCGCTCGGCTAGCTTGGCTAGGCGAATGGCAAGCTGCCATGTGGCAGAGTGGGGAGCAGCTATTGGCTTGGGCCTAGGCTGTTTGGGCTTGGTTTTGGGCCTAGTTTTTGTCAAAAATGCCATTTTCTTAAAGATTTCTTCATTTTTAATTCTTTCTTTTTCTTTGTGTCAAAATACATTTTATTTCCCGAAAATTAAACATAAATTAAATTAAAATTAATATTTCCAAATATAAAATATATAACAATAAATCCATTAAAATATTAATTAAAACTTAATTAATTTTAAACTTTAAGACTAATAAAATGATACTGTTGAACACTAATCACTCACCAACCTCACCCGGAAACAACAGAAGTACAACTGGACCGGCAGATGTGAAGAGAACTTCCAGTTGCATAAGGATAAGCTATTCTCAGCACCAGTACTTTGTGTACAGACACCCAACGACAAGTTTGTAGTCTACGGTGATGCGTTGAAGCAAGGTTTGGGTTGTGTGCTGATGCAGAATGACAAAGTAATAGCCTATGTCTCAAGGCATCTGAAGGAATACGAGCAACGCTATCCAACGCATGATATGGAGTTGGCAGCGGTGGTCTTTGCATTGAAAATCTGGCGATATTATCTTTATGGAGAACATTGTGTGATTTATACGAACCACAAAAGCCTAAAGTATTTCTTCAGACAGAAGGAGCTCAACTTGAGGCAGCACAAGTCGTTAGAATTAGTAAAGGATTATGACTACGAAATCCTATACCACCAGGGAAAAGCAAACGCAGTTGCTGATGTGCTAAGTAGGAAGAGTTATGGAAGTCTAGTAGCGTTAGCCGGAATAGAAAAGTCGCTACAGCAAGAGCTAATCAATGCCAGAATAGAAGTAGTCATTTATCAACTAGCTAACTTGTCCATCCAGTCATGTCTATTAGAAGATATACGGATCGGAAAAGGGCATGATGACACATTAGCATCTCAAATAGCTACAGCTAAAGAAGGCAAGGCCACATATTTCTCGATATCAGGACAGGGGTTCTTGAGATATAATGACCGGGTATGCGTGCCAAATGATCATGGAATTAAGATGAAGATTTTAGAAGAAGCGCACAGTAACCCATACTCAGTTCACTCATGGCCGACCAAGATGACTCATGACCTTAAGGCAATGTATTAGTGGGCAAGAATGAAGAAACATGTAGCGGAGTATGTGTCTAGATGCTTAGTATGCCAGTAAGTAAAAGTAGAACATCAAAGGCCTGCAGGCTTATTGCAACTGCTTAGTATTCCAGAATGGAAGTGAGAAGACATAGCCATGGATTTCGTGACAGGACTACCATGAACAAATAAGCAGCATGATTCGGCTTGGGTAGTAGTAGATAGACTAACCAAGTCAGCTCACTTCTTGCCTATCAAGATTACGTATACAACATATCAATACGCAGACATTTATGTCCGAGAAATAGTACAACTACATGGAATCCCTAACATCGTAGTATCCGATAGAGGGTTAGTGTTTACATCGAGATTTTGGGGAAGCTTGCATCAAGCCATGGGTACCAAATTAAGTCTTAGTACGACATTTCATCCTCAGACCAACGGTCAGTCAAAGCGTACCATACAGATTTTAGAGGATATGTTGAGCGCTTGTGTACTTTATTTCAGAGGATCGTGGAGTAAGTATTGGCCAATAATAGAGTTCTCCTACAACAATAGCATCCAGTCAACGATCGGGATGGCACCCTATGAGAAACTTTATGGAACAAGGTGTCGATCACCGTTACATTGGGATGAGATAGGAGAAAGGCAACTTCTTGGACCCGAAGTTGTTAGAGAAGCTCATTATGCAGTAGCACTGATTAGAAACATATGCTTGATGCTCAGAGCCGACAGAAAAGTTATGTAGATGCCAAGCGGTGTGATGTGGAATTCAAAGTCGAAGATCAAGTCTTCTTAAAGATATCTCCTATGAAAGGTGTGAAGCGGTTTGGGAAGAAAGGCAAGCTTATTCCTAGGTTTATAGGTCCTTTTGAGATATTTGACAAGGTGGGACAGGTGCATATAGATTAGCCCTACCGCCAGCTCTAGCAGATAGCCATAATGTGTTCCACATCTCGATGCTGCGAAGATATGTGTCGGACCCATCTCACGTCCTAAAGTATGATACAATAGCACTCTAGAAAGACTTCAGTTATGAGCAATGACCGGTTAGCATCCTAGATAGAGGGAAGAAGGAATTGTGGTCTAAAAGTATTCCGATAGTCAAGGTACTATGGAGTAATAGTTCTGAACAGGAGGAAACGTGGGAGTTGGAGAAAGACATGTTAGCACGGTATTCAGAATTGTTTGGTAAGTAGGGGAGAATTGTAGTGTCCCAGAATATTTTCTTAGCTAGCTAGATAGTAGCAGTAGTTAGTATGAGTTTGTAGTAAGTTAGTTACCGTGGATTTTAGTTCAAGCTGGGACTTAGTTGGAAACTCATAGCAACAGTTATGGATTTTATAAGTTTAACCTATAGTTTAAGAATATTAATTATAACATAAGGTTTGATTAATATTGCTAGTCCTAGATATAGTGTTTATTATAACCTAAAGTTTAGATAGAGTTTATAAGAGTGTGACACTTGTCATAATCATGTTTATTAAGGATTTAAGTATTTATGATGAATAGTTTAGTTAAAAGAAAGATCTAGAAGCTCTAGAACCTTCCAGCAGCTATTAGGATCACGTTTAGACTCAGTCCAAGCTGTTTTATCAATTCAAAATATGCTGAAAAAGTGCAAATACGTGTTTGATATATCAACGTATGTCGATATATCACAACTATAGGGGTCGATATATCGCCTACGGAAGATACGGAAAACACGTCGACTTTGCACGAACAATCGAACGGGGTCCGGGAATATGGGGGGGGGGGGGGGATATATCGGCTCCAAATTCCATTATAGAAAAGTTTGTGACATTAATTTTAAATATAGCCTTCTCCATTTGGACCCGCCTTTGAATGATTTTGACCGAGTTCTGGGAGTTTGTTGAAATAAAATTCATATCTTTTTCATTTTAAATTCATATATTTATTCAAATTAAAAGGGGTTAGTTTCACTCCTTGAACTCTATAACTAGGACCTAGCACTCAACTATTTTCTTCATTCTTCAAGCAGTCTTCAGAGCCTCCAAGTTGCTAGTGTTACTATAGAGAGAAACACTTGGGTTTTCGGTTAAAAGCTTTATCATTCTAAGCTTTCCTAAACACTTGGGAAGTGAGATATAGTGAGATTTTGGTATCAAGGTTTCGATCAAGTCATAAGATCATTCAGGTATTCTTATCTTTCAGTTCAGATCTTCATGGTTATCTTTTATTTTCTTTTTAGATCCTAACTATTGTTTATAATTCTTGGTTAGGTGTTTAAGTTTCTTGAAAAATTAAGGTTTTTCTTGGTAAGTTTCTTCTTGATGGTTTAGTTCTCATTTCTTATTTATTCTTTAGAGATACTCACCGTTCTTACTGTTGGTTTTTTTTCTAATCCCGTTCTTATTCCCAAATATCCCGGTTTTTGGTAAGGAAAATAGGATAGATTATATGTGTTTATAATTATGTTATGATATGTTTTATGCTATAATATGTATATGTATAATATGTTTTATAGTCCTTGGGCATATGACTTGCTTAGATAGCAAGCCCCGAGAATATGTTTTATAGTTGCTTGGGCATATGACTTGCTTAGATAGCAAGCCCTAAGAATATTTATCATTATCATGGGTTAGAGTTATGATTTACCCTGTCTCGATTAGTAGACAGAGGACCTAGATGGGTTATCATATACTACCATGTGATCTAACCTATCTGGATTAGTAGACTGAGGACCTAGATGGTTTATCATATGCCATGTTAATGAGTTAATGGCCATTAATATTGTAGTCCTATATGATATATGTTTATTTAGTCATATGTTTTATAGTATATGTTTATGATAAAGTCTTATGTTTATGATTTATGTTATAAGTTGTTAGTAGATTTTTCCTTGCTGGGCATTAGGCTCACTCCTTTATTTTTTAGCTTGATGCAAGAAAATGATTATGAAGGTGGAAAGATTCATGGCAGCTTGGCTTGTGTCTTTTGAATTATGTTTCTTTTGTAATTCCGCACTTAATTTTTAAATAATTGATTTAAGTTTATTGTTTATGTTGTTATGTATTAAACAATGGGTACCCGTATTTTTATATTTCATATTTTATCTTGTATTTTGCACAATATTTATTTTGGGGTTTTTAATAAAGTTATGTTATTTCTTATGTATGCTTCCCAAAATAGTAGCTATGTCTAGTCGTTTTAATGGTCCAGGGTCTTAGAAATAGTTGGGTCATCACATACTTTGATGAGATTGCTGTCCAAACATGGTTGGCAAAGATTCCCTTTTCTCAAAAGCAGTTTCTATAGGTTCATGCTTTGTTCTTAGAACATCATTCATGCTCACAAGTATGTAACACTTAGCCATATTGTTGGATTGAATCCATGCATCATATTTTTCCAGAATATTCTTCGATTCATTGGAAATAGGTTCTTAAGACATTCCTCACTCATGACAATTTTATGGTTCTCACAGATTAACATCATATTCAGATTTGATTTCCATCTTATAAAATTATCACCATTAAGTTTTTCAAGTGAAAGTAAAGCATTTATTGGATTGCCACCATTCGACATTACTGAAAGAAATAAAAAGCAATAATATTACTATTTGAAAAAATATCAATAATTTGGAAAGTAAATATGATGCATGAATGCAATCGATTAAAACACATAATCTAATATTTACTATTCCAGAATAAAACTACACAACAAATAAAGTGTCACCTTAGGGTCAGTCAAGTTAAATTCATATAGCTTATAAGGAAAAATTATCTTTATTATTTAAAACTTAAAATAACTCTTTATTTTCCCTTTTCAAAATAAAGTACCACTGGTTTGGTCAAGATTCAATTATCCACTGCAAAAGCTTAATTTCATCTTTGTAAGTGTAACCCATTATTTCGGAACCCTTCAGCACATGTGTCGTATCCGAGACGTACTTCCGGAGCATAGAAACATGGAACACGTCATGGACTCCCAACAATGACGGTGGCAAAGCTAACCTATAAGCCACCTGACCGATCCTTTCCCGGATCTCAAAAGGTCCAATGAATCTAGGGCTTAGCTAGCCTTCTTCCCAAATCTCCTCACCCCTCGTAGTGGTGAAACTCGAAGAAACACGTGGTCCCCAACCTGGAACTCCACGTCCCTACGCTTGGGATCAGCGTAGCTTTTCTGTCTGCTCTGTGACGCGATCATCCTAGCTCGGATCTTCTCAATAGCTTCATTCTTCTTCTGAACCATGTTCGGCCCTAACTACTTCCTCTCACCCATCTCATCCCAATGAATGGGTGACCTACATTTCGTCCCATATAACATCTGGTAGGGAGCCACTCCAATCATTGATTGATAACTATTGTTTTATGAAAACTCAATCAACGGGAGATACTTACTCCATGATCCCTCAAAATCGATTACACATGCCCTGAGCATATCCTCCAATACCTGAATCATCCTCTCAGACTGTCCATCAGTCTTAGGATGAAAGGCCATGCTGAACTTCAGCTAAGTTCCCATAGACTTGTATAAACTGCCCCAAAACATGGATGTAAAGATAGGATCCCGGTCTGACACTATAGACTTAGGAACCCCATGGAGAGGAACGATCTCCCTCACATAAAACTCTGCATACTGATCTACTATATATGTTGTCTTTACTGGAAGAAAATGAGCTGACTTGGTGTATCTGTCCACTATCACCCACACTGAGTAATGAAGTCTTACTGTCCTGGATAAACCTCCCACAAAAACCATCGTAATATCCTCCCATTTCTACTCGGGAATACCCAAAGGCTGAAGCAACCCTGCTGGTCTCTGATGCTCAGCCTTCACCTGCTGACAGGTTAAACATCTGCCCACGTACTCCACTACATCCTTTTTCATTCCGGGCCACCAATATAACGTCCGCAGATCTTGATACATCTT
The DNA here is from genome assembly GCF_963169125.1 of Humulus lupulus. Taxonomy (NCBI): domain Eukaryota; kingdom Viridiplantae; phylum Streptophyta; class Magnoliopsida; order Rosales; family Cannabaceae; genus Humulus; species Humulus lupulus. The sequence goes on along the minus strand of NC_084798.1, from coordinate 137,187,314 downwards.
CGTGGTACCCAGATGAAGTGAGTACGGCGTGGTATGCGACTCATCTAATATCTCTCGTCTGATCCCCACATTAGCTGGAACACAAATCCGCCCCTGATACCGTAGTAGACCAACCTCCGAAATAAAATAGTCCTTAGCTATTCCCGCTAAGACATTCTCTCTAACCTCCTATAACTGAGCATCTACTAACTTTCCTTCCTTAATCCGCTCTAGCAGGGTCGACTGCAGAGTAATGTTGGCCAATCGACCCACCATTAATTCTATCCCTGCTCTGGTCATCTCATCAGCTAACTCTCTCGAAATCTGGGTAGAACTATATAACTAGCCTGGGCCCCTCCGGCTCAACGCATCTGCCACTACGTTGGCTTTCCCCGGATGGTAAAGAATATCACAGTCATAGCCTTTAACCAACTCTAGCCAACGTCTCTGCCTCATGTTCAGGTCCTTTTGTGTGAAGAAGTACTTCAAACTCTTGTGATCGGTGTATATCTCGCACTTTAGCCCATACAAGTAGTGCCACCAAACCTCCAGTGCGAATACCACCGCTGCTAGCTCCAAATCGTGGGTAGGATACCGCTTCTCATATTCCTTCAGCTGTCGTGATGCATAAGCTATAACCTTCTCATCCTTCATCAGCACACAGCCCAAACCCAACCTTGACGCATCGCAATAGACTACAAACTTTCCTCCCTCCGAAGGAAGACTCAGCACAGGTGCAGTAATAAGTTGTCGCTTCGACTCTTGAAAGTTGTTCTCACACTTGTCTGACAAGACAAACTTCAAATTCTTCCGTGTCAATTCTAACATCGGTGCTGCTATCTTCGAGAAGCCTTCCACAAACCGTATGTAGTAACTTGCCAACCCAAGGAAACTTCGAACCTCCGAGGTGTTCCTTGGCCTTGGCCAATCCCTAACTACCTCCAACTTAGATAGATCCACCATAATCCCATATGCACCAACAATATGTCCAAGGAATGTCACTTCTGTTAGCCAAAACTCGCATTTCTTAAAATTGGCGTACAACTGATGCTCCCTCAATCTCTGTAGAACCTGTCGTAGATGTCGCTTGTGCTCTGCCTTTGAACTGGAGAACACTAAAATGTCATCAATGAAGACAATAACAAACTGATCCAAGAAATCTTTGAACACCTTCTTCATTAAGTCCATGAAGGCTACTGGGGCATTGGTCAAACCAAACGACATGACCAAAAACTCATAATGCCCATACCTCATTCGAAAAGTCGTCTTCGGTATGTCCTCGTCCTTGATCCTCAGCTGGTGATAACCATATCGAAGATCATTCTTCGAGAATACCGTCTTACCCTGCAACTGATCGAACAAATCTTCAATCCTTGGTAGGGGATACATATTCTTGATAGTCATCTCAGAGTCCCGTCCTTCTTCTTCAAAAACAAAATTGGAGCACCCCATGGCGAGTAACTAGGCCTGATGAACCCCAAATCCAGAAGCTCCTGTAATTATATCTTCAACTCTTTCAATTCTGCCAGTGCCATTCTATATGGTGCCCTCAATAATGGTTTTGTCCCTGGCTCCAACTCAATGACGAACTGAATCTCCCTGCGCGGTGGCAGCCCTAGTAAGTCCTCAGGGAATATATCCAAAAATTCACAAACCAATCTAGTCTCTCCCGGCCCTGCTAGTAGTACTCTAGTGGTGTCTACCATACTAACTAGGAAACCTATACATCCTCCCCGTAATAGGTCCATAGCTCTCAGTGCGGAAATCATAGGTATGCGGGGTCCACATACTACTACCACGAAGACAAAGGGATCCTTGCCCTCCAGCTCAAAGGTCACCATCTTCTTCCTGCAATCAATAGTTGCTCCGTATCTAACCAACCAATCCATTCCCAAAATCATGTCAAAATCCTCCATATCTAGCTCAATCAAATCTACTGAAAGTTCTCTACCGTCAACCATCACTGGTAGTGTTCTAATCCAATCTCCTAGAAACTACCAGTTCCCTTGTAGGCAATATAGTCCCAAACCCCGAAGTACGATACTCACTAGGTCTACACAATCTATCAATCTCCTTGCTAGAAACAAAAGAATGTGTAGCACTAGAGTCAATCAATACAGTAAAAGGAGAGCCAGCGCTAGAAAGCTAACTTGTCACTACTGAGGGAATAGCCTCGGCCTCTGCCTATGTCAGGGTGAACACTTGAGCTGGAGACAAGTTGTCCACCTTCCCTGCATCTGCCTTCTTCATTGTTTGGCAGTCTTTCTTGAGGTGTCCTACCACCCCACACATATAACAGGCCTTAGCCCGACATTCACTCGGATGGCGCCTTCTGCACCTTGTGCACTCAAGATAGCTTCTCCATGAATCACCGCCTCCCTGACGACCACCCTGAGTACCCCGACCTCTCCTATCTGGACCAGGAGCAGTCAAAGTATCACTAGTCTTCCTCTTCAGATCACTGAGGCCTCCGCCCCTACCAGATCCCAAGTATGGAGCCACCGACCTGCGGACCTCCCGCCTTACTGCACTCTCCCTCAAGATCTTATTCTCCGCTTCCTCAGCGGTAAGAGCCTTCTCCACAGCCTGGGCATAAGTTGTCCCCCCAGGCACTGTTGTAATCCTCACATCTCAGGATATCATAGCATTAAGCCCTCTGATAAATCTGTCCTGCCTAGCTACATCCGTAGGCACAAGATCTGGTGCAAACTTCGCAAGTCTGTCGAACTTCAAGGCATATTCTGTAACTGTCATGCTGCCCTGAACCTGCCTCACAAATTTATTCACCTTCGCTACCCTGATGGCAACATTGTAATACTTTTGACTGAATAAATCTTTGAATCCTTCCCAAGTCAAAGTAGTAACATATCTTGTCTGTGATGCCACTTCCCACCAGATGCGAGCATCCTCTCTCAGCATATATGTGGCACAGGCCACTCTGTCATGTCCTTCTATCCTCATCAAATCCAAGATAGTAGTAATCATAGTCTTCCACTTTTCGGCCTTCAGTGGATCAGGTCCTCCCTCAAAGATTGGGGGTTGTTTTTTCCTGAACCGCTCATACAACGGCTCCCATCAGTTCCCAACCTCTTCTGGTTGCAAAACTGGTACCACTATAAGTGGCACAATAGGGGCAGCACTCCCTGACGGAGCCTGCTGTCTCAGTATTCGAATCTGCTCATCCTGGTTCGGTCCCTGGTCATCATCTCTTGACTCAGACCTATTGCCGATAAGTCGTACAGATTGTCTTGGACACATAGCTATCCAAGTTCATTTGCAATCAACGACTCGACAATCAGACTATGATGACAGGGTAATAATCCTTCCATGATCCACCATTGAGACTCAAACATTCACAAACAATCAAGATATAACAGTTTATCCAAGTATTCATCTATATATTCATTCACATGCATAGAAATGCTAATAAGCATGCCTCAATATCATCACACAATAGTCAAGGGCCAGGCCCTACGAGTATCTCACGCTTCCTATTATCATACAGATATCAGCTTTCATATTCCTTTCTAATCTTTTAAGCATATAATCATGTATACACAATTACCAAACCCTGAGTCGAGCTTGTCTTTCACGACGAATTTACATGTCCAGCCAGTCTTCAGGAACCCTTAAACCTAGGACGCTCTGATAACAAGTTGTAACGCCCTGGATATCCAAGACCGTTACACTGTGTGTTTATAAAGATGCAAGACTTGCTAATCAAGTCATTTAGTTAGAAACAAGTCGCCAAAACTGTAATTGAACCAAGGTTCAAAGATTTTGGTCTCAAAAGTTACATTTCATATAATCAAACATTTTAAACGTGGGATCCGAATAATAATAACGTTAAAAAGATAGTTTACAAAATTTTAGGATAAAAGTGCAGCTACTAGCCACTCTAAGGGCAAAATAAACATTTAGGCTTTTCCTGTCCTGTACCACTCCTCGGCTGTGGCGGCCGATCAGCTGACTATGTACATTCAGCCCCAAAGCTCTCCAACTCAAGGCTGGTCCACTTTGCCCTTGCCTTTATCTGCACCAAATAGCACCCGTGAGCCAAGGCCCAGCAAGAAAACACAATAACATAGCATAATCAACAATCAATCAATCAGATAACTTGTACAATATAACCATATACTCAACAATCCAAACCATTCACATAACCATGCATTCAGAATACTAAGCTCACCAATTCACATTAAAAACCAATTCACATTTAATAACTAGTTCACATATAATAACCAGGGTTGACACCGTTAGGTCGCATCCCTTAATCATCCCACTGACTTCGGCCCGCTTAAACCGATCTCAATGAATATTACGCTGTCCTCAGCTACCAGTGGTCGAGCCGCGCCATGTGCGCAAATATTTATTCCAGCACTCTTAGGTCGTTTATCACATGTCCCGTGTCATAATACCATCTATGACATCATACAGATATAGGGAGCTCTTAGTCCCAACATAATCACATATCCAGTTGCAGTTTTCTTTCCTTTAGATTCCGATAGCTTAATTAGTGAAACCAACCCTCAAGCATGATCCCGTCCGAGCCCTAGCGTACACCTAGTCACAGCCATAAATTTGAATCAACACAAAACTTCAATTCCAAAACCTAACCTCGGGACCAATTCTGAGCCCTCGGGAAGCCCTAATTCCACAAAACGGGGTGGTGGAATCAAACCCCGAGCCCCCAGGCAAAAATCCTAGGAAATAACCCAAAAATCCTCTTCTGGAAATAGGGTAGTGGTACAGCGCCCTAAAGTGGGTGCTGTGGCGGTAAAAACAGAGCCAAAACGCCGCAAGCACCCTAGCCTAGTGCTGTAGCGCCCAAGGGCTAGCGCTACAGTGCTACTTCCAGAACCAAAATGCCTAGATTTGTCTCCTTCAAATTTCCTTGAACTAAAACCCCCTAAAAACTTTCCAATCTTCAACCAGACATCAAAACAAGCCTACCATCATCTATAACTCACCCCATAAGTCCCAACTATATGAAATTCAACCACATCCACCCCAAAATAAAGAAACTACCATGATTAAGCTTAAAGCTCAAAACTCAGCAGAACAACAGAAATTTCAGAACTTTAAGACTAGAACTTCATACCTTTGATGGAGAATTTCGACCTAGGTTATCTTCCATACCTGCTTATCTTTCACTACTCAAAACCTCGGCCTTAATTCCCATCAAAATTTGGCTTAGAAAACCATTTCAACACAAAAAACCAGAAACTGAAAAACAACCTTGAAGCTTACCTTAATTGGATGACTAATTCCTGCTGAATCCTCAAGCTTAATCAAGGTCCCAAGTGTGAAGACTTGGCCTAAAGCCTCCTCTGAATTTTAGCTTCAAATTTCAGAAGAAATGGTGAAGAAAAGACTAAACCGCATAAGAGAAAATACCTTATTTTTCCCTTCTTTCTTTTCTCCTTCTTTTCTTTTTGTCTCTTTTGTTTTCCTTCAGCTTCTCAGTTATTCTACACATTCCACTAAGGCTAAAAAGTAGAGTATAACTTATCCCTTATAAAGCCAAATGACCACATTTCCCTCCCAATAATACCTAAATCTTTAAATCATTCTAAGGGAATTTTGGTCATTACTCCCAATTCCCGCTAATTCCTCGAGTGTCTTTAATATTTACTGCTTACTTCCTGACACCTAACTAATCACCAATTATATTCCTCAATAACAAGTGGTCTCCAATATCTTTCCTAAATTCCTAGAAATGCGCCCAGACTCACCCCGAGCCTCGTATAAATTCCCACCGTGACTTTTTCCCTAAACCGCTCACGAGGATCGCCTCGAGTCACAAGCTGTAGATATATCCACATAATAATGTGGTCTCAACAATTTATCAAAGATATTTACATTTATGCCCTCAACGGTCTTAGATTATGAATATGGCCTTATAACCTAATCAGGGCCTACATGCATACTAATACTCATAATCATGCTTCTCATATATCCAAATAATCATATAAGCATGCTTATCACATCATCATGCATTTAATCATTTAAATCACACTAATCAAGGCCCTTAAGCCTTATTAGTAATTTTGAGTCGTTACAGGCTAGGTGTGCATGAAAGTGAGGTAGCCGTGGGGCTAGGGCCATGGCTTGGTGGCTGGTGGCTCAGGTCTTTCTTTCTATTCTTTGTGTATAGATTTTTAAATCTTAATATCAAAAATAAAATTTACAAAAATCCTACGCCCTTTATAAATTACACAATATCTAGAAATTCAAATTTCTAACAAAATAGCACCATATAATTAACGATGCACCATTCAACCATACATTAAAAAAAATATCCATCCATTAAATATATATCAACATACATATGTGACATCCCGTGTTTTGAACTCACGTTAGTAGCTGGTTCGTGCCGGTAAAATTTTTTGTGAAATATTATTTTTAATAATATTATATGAAATTGAGACAATTCGTGATTTGTTATAACCGCTATGATGATATGGTGAATGATCTAGTCTTTTTTCAAAGAAAGACTTGGTCTTGGACGTAGAGGTAAACCCTAATGGGAGAAAAGTCTCGGATTAAAATAAATAGAAAAAAATACTTGGCATAATAATATTTTTAGACAATTGTGGAATTTATTGTTATGCCATTAAATTTTAAGAATTTTTTTGAGGTTTGAATTCGGATCAATTATGCTTAAGGGTGAAAAATGTTTGTTTTGGCCTTGAAGGCCATTTTGGTCAATATGAGATAAATTGACAGATTATTTTTAATAATATGACAAATATTATTTTTTGTCACAAAATATTCAAATTAATTCATGTAGGAAAATTTTAAAAATATAGGTTAAAAGAAGGAAAAAATCATATTTACCATAATGGTCAAAATTAACTAATAAATAATTCCCCAAATTTATTTGGAAAAAATTAAATGAATGTGATACATGTAAATGTTGGTGTCACATTTATTCTATCATTTTAATTTTTACCATATGTTAATATATTACCCTAAGTATGAAGGGTTAGTGGTTTAGTGGCACCAATACCACTTTTGGGTAATAGCTAGTTTTGGACATTATGGGAGGTATTACTATTTTTTAAAAAATAGTAAATTATATACTAATAAATAAATAAGTGTAGGTTCAGCCAATGAGGGGATTTTAATAGGAGAAGGTGTAACTCATGTATGCAAGTAGCGAAACCCTACTCTTAATTAGTCAAGAACCAATCAAACAACATAGACTTTTCCTCTTCCTTCCTTCCCTCCCAACAACTGAGACACTCCACCTTCCCTATCATTTCTTTTCATTTTCTGACTCTACATATTCAGAGCCCCTCTCACTTCGGCTCTCTCTCTTTCTCTCTCACAGAGAAAATCCATTGATTCTTGTGAACAAACCTAAGCAAAACTGAGTTTAAGGTAACACCTTGCACCCTCTCTTCTTTTCCTTCTACATGTCGAATCTATGGAACCTCTATCTCAATTTTTTTCTCTGAGTTTACTCACTCGTGTCCATGGTTCTAAGGTCTAGAGGTTCAAATAGCAACCCCATGTCGTGCAAACCCATTTAAGTGCATCTAAGCAACATTCAACACCAAAAGAGGTAATTTCTTTAGGGTTTGAAATGTCAATCCCTCTCTATTATTTCCTCTTTTACTTGTGCTACAATTTTACCTTGTGGTGTTTGGAGAATGTTTGAAGGTATTGGAAGCTAGTGGTGGGATTCGAAACATAGGAGAACATCAACCCGAAACCTAGAACAACAAAGGGTAAAAATCTCGTGGTTTTTGTTAACTTTGTGTATGATTGGTATATCTGAGTTGCATGTGTAATTTTTGTGGTTAATCCTTCATTTGGCATCTATTAATTTGTTTAATGTGAATTATTAATACATGCATTGTAGTGTTGTGTTCAAGAGTAGTTATGTATGATTTTAGGTGAAGTTGCTTGCTGCCATTTTCGTGGTCTGACTTCCAATGGGTCAAACCACACCTTTATATATTTTTTTGTGAAAATAAATTCGATATTTCTGTAGTACATTGAGAGTAATTAATGTTAGGCTTTGGAAAATCAGAAAAAGGTACTTTTAAGCTGAAGTTATGCATTTTTTGGCACTGTGATAAAATTTTGGCAAAAAATAAATAATACTGGGCAGTATGCACTGCTTAGATTTCATGAAATATTTGAGTGGGTTTTACTATCCTTAAAATTATGAAACTTTATAAGATTATATTTTAAGTGAAATAAATTTTTAATGTTTGCCCCAAAATGTGGAAAATGTAAAATACTGACCATAACGAAATGAAGTTTTTGGGAGGATGGTTCTCCCAACCTAAAATGAGTTTTGACGTGAGGTTTTTGCCGAGTTCCTGTCCTTATGGCAAGGAATATATGGACAAAATTTCAGGGGCATTGAAAAAAAACTCGAGATATGGAAAAGGTTTGAAAATAGACTTTTATCGCTTAATTAAAAGTTCAAGGTTAAAAATGTGAAAAATTGAAATTTGTTCTTTTTATGAAATTAATTAAGGACTGAGGATATTAAATCAATCTAAATTAGTTTGAGATAAATAAATATGATTTTTACCATTTTAATAAATTAAGGGTCCAAGTGCCCTTCTTTTCAAAAATACCATAATAGAGGGAAAAATTATGGTATTTTTCTAAAAAGAGATTTTGTTAACTCTTTTGATTCTAAGCAAGAGTACATAAGTATCAAATAAAATAGTTTCTTCATGAAGAAATATTAAATCACATGATATTGATAGCATGTTACTTTGAGACCAATTTCTACAATAATTTAAAGACCGAAATGAAAATCCAACCTTTATGCATTATGAAGTGTGTAGGAGACTACTGTATCGAGTCTATGAGTATTGATTGAGTGCAACTATTATAGAATATTATCTATAGCTATATGCAATAGTTTAATCAGAGTAAACTATATTAATTATAGTAACTACCAATGGGAAAACAATTAGTGATATTAAGGATTCAGTTGGAAGCTACAGAATCCAGTTAAGATTAGCCTTTCCCTTTCTTGACTATAAAATTAATTACTAGTGTGTGCTTGTAGTAGTAGATTACACTAGTTTTGTTTGGGTCATTAAGACTAGGGTATGCTTGATACCCACCTTTGCAATGCTTATGCATTGTACAACTTAATGGTAATTGGGTTAAGGTTGGAGCCAAAACCTTAGTGTAATACTGTCTGGGTAAGAGCCAGGACATAGTAAAATATAGTTGGGGTTGGAGTGAGGAAATGATAAGATAATGTCTAGGTTGGAGCCAGGACGAGGGTAAGACATAGTCTGGGTTGGAGCCAAGACAAAAATTAAATGGTCTGGATTGGAGCCGGGCTTCGGTAATATAGTCCGGGTTGGAGCTAGGACGTTAAGAATAAATCCAGGTTGGAGCCATGATCCTTTGTGTTTGTTTGAGTTGATTAAATTGTGTAGTTATATATCTTGAATGTATTGGGATTTTCCGAGTGAAGGTTTTATGATATGTATGAAATTTGTTGTTAAGTAATACCAAAGTGGTAGTTTCTGATATGGCTATTATTTGAGAAATTTGTGTAATAGAGTTGGAACTTATCCAATACCGTAGTGACTGGTAGTGGAAACTACCATAGGTCAACCTGTTATCGGGGTTCAGTATACTTGTGTTGTAAGGCTATTCTTACTAAGTTTTTTTGCGTACCTAGTTATTCAAGTTGTAGGTGTGGAGGCCAAAACTGCACCAAAAAAATATCTCTTGTCCCTGGTTAGAACACAGGGATAAATGTCACTTAGTCATGCTATAAGGCTAGAGCCTGTAGGCCTTTTGAGTACAATAGATTGTCTCAGGAGAAACAACACGTTATGAGCCATGAGGTTTGGCCCTACTAAGCTAAGGGGCCAAAATGAATATTACAAGAGGATGGGTGCACAAGGGCCTCGCATAGTGAGGTCTGTCGTGCCCGCGCGAGGTTGACATGCTCATGGGTCAAGATACACTCACATGCATAAGAGTTGCCAAAGGCACCTGAGGCATACGCCTATCTACATGCAAAGGTCACTAAGTACCCAGGCACCTCGCGAGACCCCCCGTCTCACAAGCCTATCACCCACTTCTCGTGAAGAGGCACCTGGGGTGCTGCAGGTGTCTCGCGCCAATGAACCGCGAGCCCACCTTGCGTCTCGCAAGCCTCATGGGGGACAGCCTCGCCTCCGAAGGCACGCTGTATGTCAAGGGTGTCGCACACCTCGACTCGCCCGCACGCGTCTCGCAAGAAATGGCCTCGCTTAGATGCATTATGCACCCGGGTCCATGCTGCGGGAAGGGTCTTGCATAGCGAGGTGCACTTCGACTTGCACCTCATGTCCCCAGCTCCTCCAAGAAGTATCTCGCACCATGCACCCTTGTATAGCCTCGCATAGTGAGGCCAAGCGTCTCGCATCTCTCATCTCGTGTCTCGCACCACACGGAGCCTCGCACACCCGAGGGTCTCAAACCACGCTCAACCTCGCACCATCGTACAGCCTCACATAGCGAGGCCAATCATCTTGCGTCTCGCACCACGCGGAGCCTCGCACACCCGAGGGTCTCGCACCACACTGAGCCTCGCACCCTTGTACAGCCTAGCATAGCGAGGCCAAGCATCTCGCGCCTCGCACACCCGAGGGTCTCGCTCCACGCTGGGCCTCGTACCCTCATACAACCTCGCATAGTGATGCCAAGCGTCTCGCGTCTCACACCACGCGGAGCCTCGCACACGCGAGGGTCTCACACCAGGCGGAGCCTCGCACACGCTAGCGTCTCGTGCCAAGGGCCCAAGAGGCCCATCTTGTGAAAACGCATTCCTCGCCATGCACCTCACCAACAAGCATCTCGCACCAAGGGCCCATGCCTCATACGTAGATCCTAATCTCATACATAGGCATCATGCCTCACCACACACTTAGCAGTCCTCATTAAAGAGGCCTTACCTCTCTTCCTGAGTAAGTGCCACCAACAGGGTGCCCCTTTCCCTGTGAGTCCTGTGAGATGTAGAGTCAAGGGCCTCTTGAACATGTGGTAAAGGAAGGTCGGAAAGGGCCTCACAACGATTCGACATGGAGTCAGAAGTGATACAGAATGAGCCTTCAGATCAAGAAGAGTTAGAGTACAGATACAGTTTCCACACCAGACAGGTAGTGGCAGTACAAGAATGGTACATAATCAGGACTCCCTCAATACGTTTATGAGGTCCGTACCCGAAAAGTAGTGGAGGCATAATAAGGTACCAAGACAGGAGTACTTTTGCAGACCCTTAACACGTATGAGAGCAAACCACCACTCTTCCAACACCACTACCACCTATGTTATTCCCCTGTCAGTGTACTCATGTACTATTTTGTCCCGAGGGACCACCATGTATAAGGGGCCTTTAGAGCCTAGCTATAAATAGAGCTTTACCCCTAAGAATAAGGGGTTGTAAAATTCATTGCACACTCAAGCTATTAAGAAATATACATAGGCTCACTCCATTGTTGATCTGTGTTTATCCTTCCATAAGTTCATTCGAAGTTCTTATCTAAACATCTCCTTACTTATCTTTGATTTTTCCGATCTAATTTCGTTGACGAGATTTCACCGTCAACAATTTGGCGCCGTCTGTGGGTAGAACAATCATGAAGCCAACATTCTTTCATCACTTCCAACATAGAAAGATGCTAAGGCGTTTAAAACGCCTACGAAAACTACGAGATGATGAGGTTCCATGGGACTGAGTAGAGCAGAGGGCTTCCAAGAAAGACCCCCCCTCCACTTAAGCATGGAGGTGGGCTGGAGGAATCTCTTCCCCCAAGGGAGGAGAAGGAAGCATCGTCCCCGGCTATCCGGCTTGACAGAGGTCATTTAGAGCTGCCAATGCATCCATTTCACTGGCCCTGGTGGCACCACGTTCAGGCCACCAAGAACCAGGTCCATCGACACACGGGCCAGGCAAGGGTCCCAGGGTGCACTCGGTAAGTTCCAGCTCAAGGACTCATTTCTACAAGGATGAGATTAATGAGTTACATAAAAAGACTCGAAGGCTGGAAACCACGATAGAGATCATGCAGGAGGTCATAAACGACCTACTGCAAGGAAAGTCGATCATACCCCTTCCTAAGCGTAAAGGGAAGGAGCGTGAAAATGGGGAAAACACTGCTCCCATAGACGATGGGAGAACCTGAATTTCCACCAGTAAAACGCCGCAGGCAAAGTACCATGAGGGACCCAGACCGACGAAATGCCCCCAGGAGCAAAGGCGGAGGGAAGACGATGGTCGTAAGAACGAAGCAAAAATCACCTCAAAAGAGGCACCCCCTGGCCTAAGAGAAAAGCTCCATAAGAAGAGGTTAGATGTAAGAAATGCACCCCTCGCGGCTCCCCCGAGGAGCACAACCAAGGCAAGGGATCAGCCTGAGAATGCGCCAGACTCCTTATGTAAAAAGAGGAGGGAACTAGACATAAAAATGCAGTGCCCTCAAGGCAACATAACCAACGCACCTGGGGGGCAAAGAGATGATGAAGAATTTGACCATGATTCACCCTTCACAAGGGAGATCCAGGTTGAGCAAATCCCTGCCAACCTCAGAGAGCCTTGCATGACTCCATACGAGGGTACTACGGACCCAAAGTATCACTTAGACTACTTCAATAACTTGATGAGGTTAAGAGGGGTCAACAACATAGCAAAATGTTATTTCTTTGTTGTTAGACTTAAAGGTGTCGCATTCAAGTGGTTCAAGAGGTTAAGGCCAGGAACAATCAAGTCATGGCAGCAATTCTCTGGCGAATTTCTTCACCAACACCATGCGGTCTGTGATTACGTTATGCCAATTCCCAACCTCACTAACATAAAGCAAGGCGAAAATGAAAGTTTGAAGAACTATATCCATAGGCTCAATATGGAAGCAACAATGGTGGGAAGTTTAACCAAAGCGGAGCTCAAGATGGCTATTACAGCCGGAGTTCATCCAGGAAGCAAGTTATGGGGTAACATGCTCAAAAGAGAAGTTTCAAATTTAGATGATTTTTCGAAAGAGCATAGAAGTACATACGTGTGGAAGAGGGCCATACGAACTTGCATGTTGAAGAAATCGAACCTTCCTCTAGTCGCCTTACTACCAATACATTTGAAGATTCCATATAGAAGGGGACGCCGTGCTAGAGGGGACGCTGACCAAGTTTAAAATTGGATATGGACCATCTAGCCATAAAAGTACCAACCTAAAGGGAGATCACCTCAAAACTCGTAAAAAGGTCTCAAAGTAGACATTTGCAAAATGGGTCTCAAAGTAGACGCTTGCAAAAATTTCCTCAAAGTAGATGCTTGCAAAAAAGGGTATGAAAGTAGACGCTTGCAAAAAAGGGTCTCAAAGTAGACGCTTTCAAAAATGGTCTCAAAGTAGACGCTTGCAAAAAAGAGTCTCAAAGTAGACGCTCGCAAAAAGGGTCTCAAAGTAGATGTTTGCAAAAAGGGTCTCAAAGAAGACGCTTGCAAAATGGGTTTCAAAGAAGACGCTTGCAAAAAGGGTTTCAAAGAAGACGCTTGCAAAAATAGTACGATGCCTAATGACCAGAAGGACGCTTCTCGCAAGAAATAATAAGCGCGCGCAAAAGTATGTAAAAGGATAACTACAATCCAAGGGGTCAACATATCCTTATAGATACAATCAAGGTGCATCAAAGAGAGACCTACCGAACCCCCTTTCGCGTGGGTTCCAAAGCACCTCGAGCATGATAAATACAAAAAAATAAAAAAAATAGAAAATAAAATAATAATAAAAATGAAGAGAAGAGTATACAAGAACACCTAAAGGCCTCCCTATAGACTAGGGGCAAGTGTGGATGCAAAAAATCCACCAAAGAACAAAATCTCTAGTCCCTCGTTGGAACACAGGGATAAAGGTCACTTAGTCATGCTATCGGGCTCTAGCCTGTAGGCCTTTTTAATAGAGGAGATTGTCTAAAGAGAAACAACACATTATGAGCCATGAGGTTTGCCCATGCTAAACTAAGGGAAAAAATTAATATTGCAAGAGGATGGGTGCACATGACCCTCACATAGTGAGGTTCGTCATGTCCGCGCGAGGTTGACATGATCATGGGCCAAGATGCACTCACATGCGTAAGAGTTGCCAAAGGTACCCGAGGCATACGCCTATCTACATGGAAAGGGCATCAAGTACCCAGGCACCATGCGAGAACCCCCGTCTCGTGAGCCTATCACCCACATCTCGCGAAGAGGCACCTGGGGTACTGCGACTGTCTCACGCCAATGACCCGCGAGCCCACCTTGCATCTCGCGAGCCTCGCAGGGGATAGCCTCGCATCCAGAGGTACACCGCGCGCCAAGGGTGTTGCATACCTTGCCTCGCCCACGCGCGTCTCGCAAGACATGGCCTCGCTTAGGCGCCTCCTGCACCCGGGGCCACGCCGCAGGAAGGGTCTCGCACAGCGAGGCACACTTCGGCTCACGCCTGAGACCCCCACCTCCCCCTAGTGGTATCTCGCACCTTGCACCTTACAACATCATATAGCGAGGCCAAGCGTCTCGCACCTCGCACCACACAGAGCCTCACACACCCTAGGGTCTCGCACCATGCTGAGCCTCGCACCCTCGTACAGCATCGCATAGGGACGCCAAGCGTCTCGCATCTTGAACCACGGGCAGCCTCGCATACTCGAGGGTCTCGCACCATGCGAAGCCTTGTACACCCGAGGGTCTCGTACCACGTTGAGCCTCGTACCCTCGTACAGCCTCGCATAGCGAGGCCAAGTGTTTCGCTCCTCGCACACCTGAGGGTCTCGCACCATGCTGGGCCTCACACCCTCGTACAGCCTCGCATAGCGAGGTCAAGCATCTTACGTCTCGCACCACGCGGAGCCTCGCACACCCGAGGAACTCGCACACACAAGCATCTCGCGCCAGGAGCCCAAAACCCCCATCTCGTGCAACCGCATGCCTCGCCATGAACCTCGCTCACAAGCGTCTCGCGCCAACGGCCCAAGAGCCCCGTCTTGTGCCAACGTACGCCTCTCCATGCACCTCGCCCACAAGCGTCTCGCAACTAGGGTCCAAGCCCTCTGTCTCATGCCAACGCACCAAGCACCCCTTGGCCTCCCACCAAGGGCCTCGCAGCATGGGTCTCGCGCCAAGCACCCGTTGGCCTCACACCAAGGGCCTTGCGACATCGGTCTCGTGCCAAGCATCCCTTGGCCTCATACCAAAGGCCTCATACAACTCTAAGTGGATTAGGCTATTACCGACTGATCGGGGCTGAACCACTATAAAAATCTTGTGTGTTCTTTATTTTCTTTATTATACCGTCTGTGTTGTTTAAATTCTCTTGAAGGTTTGTCGTATTTGACGTTCTCATGTCGTTGGCTAAAAACACAGTCAACATTTTGGTGCTTTCATTGAGAGCCTGAAGAGAAATACAAACGGTCCCTGAAGCAAGATGACGCCTAAGAACACCAATTCAGTCTCCAAGAAGACAGGCTCCTCTAAAGAACCTGCTAGATCTGAAGGTCCTAGCCCACAATATCATGAGAATGAGCCTAGAGTCATGCTCGAGGGCGTGATCCCAGGAGTTGAAGAGCTCCAAGAAGCCATGGGGGCCTTCCAGGAGGAGATGGCACAATTCCACGCTAGGCAAGAGGCGTTTGCTGAAGAGATGGCCAGGCAGAGAGCTGCGTTAGAGCAGCAAAGACGCGATATGGAGGCTAAGAGCGAGGAGCTCAGATGACAACAGGAGGAGGTCAACCGGAGACATCGTGAGGCAGCACTTGCTTTAGAAGCAGCTACCCAGTGGGCCCAAGCCAATGCCCAAGCTACAGCACGAGGAGGACCCCCTCCAGGAGCAAGGACCACAGAAGCTGGTGGTAAGAACAATGATAGACCAAGGAGGGGTGGTAATAACCCACCTGGTGAGGGAGATGGAGTCCGACTGCACACTTCCTCAACATAAAGGGAGCACTCTAGGACCCCCTCCAAGAGTCACCAATCAGAAACTTCAAGATCTGGAAGTCACCGATCGGGTAGTAAGAAGACTCCACCTGGGCAGGAGCAAAATAAAGCTCCTAGAGAAAAGAGGACCTCACAGCTCAAAGATGGGCATGGTCATGATGAGGCTGATAGTCATCCCACCGACCAGTCAAAGGAAAAGGAGGGCCACAACCCACAAGGAGGAGAAAACTGCCCAGAGCGCGCTAAAAAGCCTCCACTGCACCCCGACTAGCAGCGTAGCAGGAGAGAGGAAGTCCTGCGTAGTAAGCCCTCTAGGAAATCGAAGGATCTAAAGGATGTTATCACCGACAAGAGGAGGACCGTTCCGGTCGAAGGGCAAAATCTGGACCGCCCTACCAGTCTAGTAGAAATACTTGACGGTGGCGTGCCAGATGGTAATACCCGACCAGGCGGTCAAGACCTTGGGACCTCATCAGTTGCACCAGCCATCCAAGCCTAGCTTGACATGCTAGCAGCTGCAGTGCAAGGTTTGTTGAAACGACCTTTCGAGATAGATGCGATCGACTACCGGAGTGGCAGCCCATTTTGTGCTCGAATAAGAGCAGCCCAACCACCAGCAATGTACAAAGCACCGGTACTGCCAATTTATACAGAAAAGGCAGATCCCATCAGACATATTGGGAAGTTCGAGGACCAGATGGAACTGCTTGGAGTGAGTGATGACAATCAGTGTAGAGTTTTCCCCACCACCTTGACGGACACTGCCCAAGAGTGGTATTGGAAGTTTAAGCCAAACTCCATTACCTCTTGGGAGGCATTCAGGAAGGAGTTTTGTAGACAATTTAGCACTGCCCGGACTCCACCAATTTATGCCAATGACTTGGCAGATATCAAACAAGGAAAAGATGAGTCTCTAAAGAACTATATACAGAGATTCATGAGAGAAGCCAATAGAGCAACTGCTGTAGGAGACGAGGGGAAGATGGTTGCCATATCTGCTGGGATAATTTATCGGAGTCCTCTATGGGACAGCATCCATCGCCATCCAATTTCAACACTTCAACAATTTCTTGACCGGGCAGACAAATATATGAAATTGGATGATGCAATAGAGAAAGGGGAGAATGGCATAAACAATCCAGGCAGACCAACTGACTCTCCTAGTGATGGTGGAAAGAAACGTGGAAGTAATGGGTCTGACCACCATGAGGAAAAGAAGGCAAAGTTGGATTCAAGTGAGAAGCCAACCCAGTATGAGCCTCAATTCACTAACTACACCACTATCTCAACCAACCGAGCAGAGATATATCTTGCTAGTGAAGAAGAGGTTCCTTACAAGAAGCCTCCACCCATCAGGAGAGAGATGAGGAAGAGAGACATGAACAAGTTTTGTCGCTTCCATCAAGATTATGGTCACGACACGAATGAATGCAACCACCTCAAGGACGAGATAGAATTTCTTCTCCGGTCGGGCAAGTTGAGGAAGTACCGGGCGGAGACACCCCAAGGAGAAGGAGGTAGCAGCAACTCTGATATCAAGCGACAAAGATCTCCACCCTTGCAGCCTGGACCTGTGGACTTCACCTTAGACACTATATGTGGAGGTCCACACTTGGCTAAGGAGAGCAACTAAGCAAAGGAGAAGTATGCTGAGGAGGAGTGCTAGGAACAGGAATCACTGGAGTGGCGTGCACATAGAGCATCGAAGGAGATATTATTTTTAAATACCGCTTTCAGAGTGGTAGCTTGATTTCGAGTTTTTAGACTTGTTATATAAGTTTGGTGTATGATCTGGCTATTTGCTAACCAGTCATTTTATTTTTGAACAATTTTGGTTGTTTAAGACTCGTTGTTAGACATGTTTTGTCCTTTTTAATTTACGAGTAATAAAAGATACTACGCGCAGCGTGGTCGATTCTTGCTACAAATATGCATGTGTGTTAGTTATCCGAGCAGTGTTCAACTGGTCGGTAAAATCGGGCAGTATTCAACTGGTCGATATGTTCAAGCAGTGTTCAACTGCTAGAATATTTTTCATATATTCTATGTGTTTCACGAGTAATTAACTGCTCGAACAGATTCGGTCAGGTAGCAAGTGACTAAGGATCTTTCAACCCTCAATCACCTGGGGGGCACATGGGGTATACTGGTATATAAATTAACATAGGCAATAAGAGCACGAGTTAATATATCTGTCTTTAGGCTAACTTGTAAATTTTCGAAGTCCAAAAAGGCCATTAAGCTAACTTGTTTGACAAAGGTTAAGTAACTTGGAATTTTTTAAAAATTTCAAGTTAGGAGCAGATATTCGTGTGACCATAAACATCATGCTCATAAATTGTTAGAGCAATAAGAGTGTGAGAAAGTATACTTAGCATGGACTTATGAAATGTCTAGAATTTCTAAGTTAGAAAACTAAGTACTCATGCGAAAATATGAGGCACACACCAAAGTGACTTTACTCTTCACAAAAAACTTATAACTTTTTAAGAATAGAGGAGACTTAGAATGTTTTAAGTTAACAAGGAGAAGTAAAGTATAAATGTCAACAGGTACAAGTTTAGCTGATCAGGTGCAAAGTTTTCTTGCTCAGGAGAGCAGATACAACTTCCCTGGTATGCTAAGCATGTATCACCGATCAACTTCCCTGGAGTGAATCAAACAAATGCATGCAAAATAAATGCTACATAGTGAAAAGTTGTCTTTGAGAGGAGAAGTCAAGTTTTCACCAAGATTGATTGAGAGAAATCAATCTCTCAAAATAATTATGGGAGGTTCGAACAAGGTGCTTTGATGGTTTTTCCTAAAAGTGCCTAAGAGTGCCCAAGCAAATGCATAAAAAATGTGTGTCGAGCATACACTTTGAGATGGCCGATCGGATGCATGTTGATCCAAGGAGCATCTCGCCTATGTCTAAGGATCTAGGCCCAGAAATTTTGTGCCTAAGGTGCTACATCCGACCAAGAGGAACCGTGCATAACCAGGCCAAATGCACCTGAGGAGTCCAAATGGTAGGCTCGGACCTTGGTCCAAGGATGGCATCCCAAATGCTTAGCTCGGACCTTAGTTCGAGGAGCCCCCTAGATGCTTGGCTCACACTCTAGTCCGAGGAGAAGCCAAGTCATTGGCTTGGACCCTGGTTCGAGGAAAGGTCATGAAAGCTTCGATCGGACCATGTTCGAGGAGAAGCCAAGTCATTGGCTTGGACCTTGGTTCGTGGAAAGGTCATGAAAGCTCCGATCGGACCATGTCCGAGGAGAAGCCAAGTCATTGGCTTGGACCTTGGTTCGAGGAAAGGTCATGAAAGCTCCGATCGGACCATGTCCGAGGAGAAGCCAAGTCATTGGCTTGGACCTTGGTTCGAGGAAAGGTCATGAAAGCTCCGATCGGACCATGTCCGAGGAGAGCCCAAGATGGTTGGCTCGGACCAAGTCCGAGGAGAGGTCCCATGCATGCCAAGAGATGGACTTAGATTTTGGCCAAGGAGAGGCCACAAAAGGTCCAATCGGACCTTAGTTGGAGGAACCAAGTGCTTGACTCGAACCTATCCAAGGTGAACTTCCAAGATGTTTGGCACGGACATGTCCGAGGTGAGCTTCCAAGATGCTTGGCTCGGACCTATCCAAGGTGAACTTCCAAGTGCTTGGCTCGAACCTATCCGAGGTTAGCTTCCAAGATGCTTGGCTCGGACCTATCTGAGGTGAGCTTCCAAGTGGTTGGCTCGGACCTATCCGAGGTAAGCTTCCAAGATGTGTGGCTCGGACATGTCCGAGGTGAGTTGGATCACCGAAATTCTAATCCTAGCGCAACCAAATCAAGGATACTCAACAACCAGTCTATACGATGATAAAATAGACAAAGAGAGAATAAAAAAGAAGGTTGTGTTTTCATTATATCAAGAAAATAGATATTGAAGAAATCACAAGACAAGTTCAGTCGTGGGAGTTTATGTGAAAGTTATCAACCGGATAGGAGGTTTTGGATGACCTCGAAAACATTTTGGCTAGAAGAAAAGTTTATCATACAAGGAAAATCGTATAATAAACTTGGGGGGCAAATGTTATCCCCAAAAATGGAGATTGATGACGTGGAAATAGAGGTGACAAATGGCAGTACATGGTCCGTAAAAGACACATTAAATAGTCAATAAATACATTGACTCCTCAGAGTTGTGATAAGGTGACCCGGTAGACTGACGAAGAATTCGGACTACTTGAAAGATGTCATAACCAAGCCAAGTGCACCTTGGTCTGAGGAAAGCTAAGGATAGTGCATCCTAGGAGGCTAAGGAGAATGCATCCTAGGAGAGCTAAGGAGAGTGCATCCTAGGAGGCTAAGGAGAATGCATTCTAGGAGAGCTAAGGAGAGTGCATCCTAGGAGAGCTAAGGAGAGTGCATCCGAGGAGAGCTAAGGAGAGTGCATCCTAGGAGAGCTAAGGAGAGTGCATCCGAGGAGAACTCAAGAGAGTGGTCCTAGGAGAACCCAAGGATGAGGAGAGAAGTGCATGTTCTACCACCATGCACGTCCGACCAACAAGTGTATGTCCTACCACCATGCACATGTCCGACCAGCACTTGCATGAGTGGTCAGTAGGAGAGGTGGATCAACTAGCTAGAGGAGGACTAAGTCAAGATTCCCAGAAACAGCTTCAACAAGATATGCGGGAATCTCTCATTCTTCCCACAAATGGGGGGTTTGTTACATTTTGAATTTTGAATGTTTCTTTGTAATTTTAATGTAATAAATATAATAAAATATCCCGGTTCTAGGGGATACCGTATGTATGACCCTAAGCCTATAAATAGAGGGCTTATGGGATGAGAGAGGGGATTCTTCTGCTTCTTCTTTCTAGAGAGAGAAAATTTGGGTCTGAGTATTCTAGAGAGAGAAAGTGCTGATATTTGGAAGAATTCTTGTATTTTTGCAATCTGTACTGAAGAAACTCAGTTGGCTCAGTCCATTTGATCTTGAGTACAGATCAATAATCACAACTCTAAGTGGATTAGGCTATTACCGACTGATCGGGGCTGAACCACTATAAAAATCTTGTGTGTTCTTTATTTTCTTTATTATACCGTCTGTGTTGTTTAAATTCTCTTGAAGGTTTGTCGTATTTGACGTTCTCACGTCGTTGGCTAAAAACACAGTCAACACAAGGGACCACCATGTATAAGGGGCCATTAGAGCCGAACTATAAATAGAGCTTGTCCCCTCAGAATAAGAGGTTGGAAAATTCATTGTACACTCAAGCTATTAAGGAATATACAAAGGCTCACTCCATTGTTGATATGTGTTTATCCTTCCATAAGTTCATTGTAGGTGCTTATCAAAACATCTCCATACTTATCTTTGAGTTTTCTGATCTAATTTTGTTGACGAGATTTCACTGTCAATAGTAGGTAAGAGCAAGATGGAATAGTGAGCACCGAAGTTTGCTTGCAGATATGTACGTGTGGCCTGACCTAGGGATGGTTTTGATGGATCACCATTTTGAAATGATAAAGTTGAAAACTTGATATCACTTTTGGGATAACTACTATATTATAACTCGTTGGATAATTACTTGTATTTCATTTTGCTAAACTAAAAGTGTGCACACACGATCTTTTAAAAGTTTTTTTGATATGTATTTTCGATAAGATGAGCTAAAATAAAAGTTTTTAATTTTCCGCATAATTTGGTCTATTATATTGTGGGTTGTTACAACATATAACAAATCTAAGAAACCCACACAACATTTAATATATATATATATGTGTGTGTGTGACTACTTTCGTACCAGTTGTTGGTATTAAAAATTATTTGTAGTAAATTAGAGATATGTAGCAGATTGGGTTTTTGAAAATTTTATTAATACCAAGCATGATCATACATATAAAGATATATTAAATCACATACAAATAGATTAGAGATTACCAATTGTAGCCTATCAAGTGTCCTCAAATCTTTGTGTATTAAATAAATGATCTTCCAATCCAGATTCTAAAAGCTCACACCTTGATCTTCCTGACTAATCCTCAAACACACAAGGACGTGTGTGGGCACGTAGGATTCAAAAGGTTGATTTAGAGCTCTGTAGATGTACTTAACACGTGAGATCTAGAGATGTTTGATTGAGAGAAGATGTATTGAATAGTTTTTTAGGTTTTTAAAAAACTATCGCTTTCTTTTTCAAAGATAGAGTCTAAGAGTGTAAACTCTTTAGTTGTTTTAAACAAATTGTTTCTGAAAGTATTGCTCTTTCTGTTTTATAAAGATAATTAACTTAATTAATTAATCTTTATTTTATAAAATTAAAATTGATCAATTATAACCCATTTAATTATTTAATTTATATCATATTTAATTTACTAATACCTGGTTGGATGAACATAATTTCCTCTGATAGTCTAAATTTGTCCACATGTATATTCGAAGAAGAGGGAAGATCGACTATCTCACAGGTGATACCAAAGCACTTGAAACTACTGATCCCTTATTTGCCGTGTGGGATGCTGAAAATTCCATGATTATGACTTAACTTGTTAACTCCATGGAAGAGGAGATAAGTGTCGGTTTGTTATTCTATTGTGAAAGAACTTTCAGATAATGTGTATCAAATGTATTTAAATTTTGAAATCAATCTCAAATTTATGAACTGCAACTTCTTCTTCGACGAATCCAACAAGGAGAAGATAATGTTACTAATACTAAATATTTAAATAATTTGAAAAGGGTTTGGAAAGATTTAGATTTGAAAAAGTTTTGCACTAAAGGTTTCTAGTAAACAGGCAAAGCTACAATTAGAAGTTAAAGCTGACACAACCTAGCTTTTAGCTTTTTGAAGAATAAATGTGATTTTCAAATCAAAATATATTTACTTATTCATTATATATATCTATATTACTCAAATTAAAAATATTTAAAATAAATTAATAAGATAATAAAATAAACAATAATTACAACTTACATTATAAAAAATATTTAAATTTCAAATATTTTTTATTTTGTGCACAATATTTTTAATTATTAGATAGTTTTAAATATTTTTTACTTTTAGTAATTTGATATCAACAAACCACTTTAATTATGGATTTTATTATACATTATTTTTTTATTTTTGCATCTCACAAAATTTTCAAATTATAATTTATCAAGCACAATAATTTCATGCTTCACAAAAAATACAAAATGGAAAGACTTAAAGTCATTAAAAGTGAGATTTTTGCATAACTCAAGTTCTACATTGTAATGCCCTGCCTTTTTAAGTACCCATTAGTAACTGGTTTGGGACGGTGAAAATTTTCATGGAATATCATATTCAATAATATTATTTTGGGGTGATGCATGTTGCTATGTATCAATTTGTTGTGATCGGACAAAGTTATTTGGCCAAATTGGAAGCGTTGGTCTTAGACCAAAATTTGAAACCGTAGCGGGTTAAAATCTCAGATTAATAAATTGAGAAATTATTTATATGGCAATAAAATTAACAATATTGGTTATGGTGTAAATTTCCAAGTTGTTATGTATTTCATGGGAAAAATGCTCAAATGGGCTTAAGTGTCCACTTAGGACAAAATATTTAAATGAAAATGGTAAGATGTAACATATGGTGTGACAAATATTTGAATGTCATCAAATTTATTTAAATTAATGCGTGGTTGGTTTTATTTTAGAAACTATAGGTTAAAAAGGGTAAAAAATTCAAGATAGGGAAATTGCTTATTCACGTTTGGCAATTAAGTGAGGTAGACTTGGAATAGAGTATTTTTGAGAGGGAATTTAGGTCTTTTCAAGGGGGGGGGCGGCGGCGACAGCCTAGGGTACCCTAAGGAAGGGGGTTTCATCTTCTCTCATCATTACATGCACAACTTCCAAGTTGAATATGTATGGTCTCACTCTCCTCTCTTTTCCCTCAACCTACACGCCTAGCTATCTCTCATAAAAATTTCAAACTTTCAATCTTAGCAACATTCTCATTAGGAGCAAATCTCCATTGAAGCTTAGGAGGAAAGCTTGTAGAAGATAAAGCTTGAAGGTAAGCTAGTATCATCCATGATTGTGTTTCTTCTTCTTCTTTCATCTCCTCTACATGCCAAAACCCTAAAGGGTCTTTTACCATTTTATTTTCAAGTTTTCACTCAGCCTATGTTCTAAAGAGCATTCATCAAGCGTGGGGAAGTTGGATGAAAAGATTCAAGTGCATGCAAGCTTGATCAAGAATTTTCCAAAGGGTGAGTATTTAGGTTTCTTCAACTCTCTCTTTTTCTATCTTCTTCATCTCCAAAGGCTACGAACAATGATATAACTTTCGTTCTTAAAAATATGTTGTGAGAATGTTAGAATACATTGGGGTACTCTTGGAGAGATAGAGCCAAGCCTTAGAAGCCAATAGCCAAGCTAGGACATTAAAGTTAAAAATATTGAAGTTTTTTATATAAATCATGGATTCTTAGTGAATCTAAATTTTATTCTATATTGTGTTTAGTATTTTGTTTAGTTTTATTGGTAATGTTTTAAAAAGGCTTAAGATGTAATTTTTGGTTGCATGCTTGCATGGTAATGTACTTGTTTAAAGTAGTTATGTATGATTTTAGGTGAAATTGCTTGCTGCCATTTTCGTGGTCTGACTTCCAACAAGTCAAAATTTTCAGTGCAAAAACCACGGCTGCCAGCTCTAGGTCATGAGTGGGATAGTTCTTCTCGTAATTCTTTAGCTGTCGAGAAGCATAAGAAATTACTTTTCCGTGCTGCATTAACACTGCTCCCAACCCTTGGCCTGGGGCATCGATATAAATAGTATATCCCTCTATGCCATTAGGGATTGTCAACACTGGGGCAGTCGTCAATCTTGTTTTCAGCTCCTGAAAACTCTTCTCACACTTGTCAGTCCATTCATACTTGATGTTTTGCGGGTGAGGGCAGTCATTGGTGCAGCTATTTTGGAAAATCCTTCAACAAATCACCTGTAATATCCTGCTAACCCAAGAAAACTTCTAACCTCATGAGCGTTTTTCAGAGGTTTCCACTGCTTAACAGCTTCTGCCTTGGCGGGATCTATCGATATTCCGTCTCTCGACACTATGTGCCCCAGAAAACTAACTTTCTCTAGCCAGAATTCGCACTTCAAAAACTTAGCGTAAAGCTTTTCATCTTGCAGACGCTGGAGGACCAATTCCAGATGTGTTGCATGCTCTTCCTGGATTTTTGAGTATATTAGAATATCGCCAATGAACACGACGACAAACTTATCCAAACACTCACGAAATACACGATTCATGATATCCACGAATGCTACAGGCGCGTTGGTTAGTCCAAAGGAAATCACTATGAACTAGTAGTGACCGTAGCGTGTTCTTATGACCGTCTTTGGTATATTCGTCTCCTCAACCTTGAGCTGATGATAGCCTGATCGCAGGTCTATTTTGGAGAGTACCGAACCTCCTTGTAGTTGATTGAAAAGATCGTCAATCCTGGGAAATGGATATCAATTCTACCAGTGTCTACACACCTGGCCATGTCTCTGCGCAGGCCATTCATAAAACTCCAAGTCTTATTCTCTTCAGTATTCACCTGGTTCTTCGCAAACCTAAACAGCTAGTCAAATTTTCGAACGTAGTCCTGGACGCTTGACATTCCCTACTTCAGATTAGTGAACTCATTCACTCTGTGCTCGATAAATTCCTTACTAAAGTACTTGCCATTGAATAAGGTCAAGAACTTTGGCCATTCTATTTCGATAACATTATGCCCTTTCTTGGTTGAATCCCACCAGATGCGGGCATCTTTCCTTAGCATATAGGTGGCGCAAAATACCTTCTCTCTCTCGGTAGTTCCAATGAAGTTGAAGATCCTTTCCAAGATACTGATCCATTCCTCTGCCACTAACGGGTCAGTGGTCCCCTCGAACATAGGTGGATTCTGGTTGCCGAACCTTTCTGATATAGGTTTCGCTCAGGTAGCTCTTGGTGCTTCTACTGCCGGTCCAGAGTGTTCAACAACAACCTGCGGGCCAAAGTTCTGTTCTTCATTGTTTTCTGGTGGTATTTCATTGTTATGAGTGTTATTGGGTGGCATGGGGAGTCGTCCCAAAAGGGTGTTAAACCTTTCAGCTTGGAGGGCATTAGAGTCCTCCTGTCTCTTTTGCCCTCTTTCAATTTGTTGTCTCTGTGTCTCCACTAACCTTTGTAGATTATTCATCTGCTCAGCTATCTCACGAATTATAGAAGCTTGGGTTGGAGCTCTAGTGACAGGCGCGTTCTGATCTTTAGCTGAGCTCTTATCCTTGCCATTTTTGTTTCATTTAAAATCAAAAAGCTCCTAAGCGCATAGGGATGAGAAGTTAATACCAACGCAGATTACATTTTCCCTTTCGGTAGCCGCTACAAATTCAAAGATCCTCTATTTGAGTTTCCAGATTTGGTTCCAGCTGTACTCTTTGTCCTCGGTCTCGAACCCTTCCACTACCTCGACCACGACCTGCATCTTGGTCAACGAACGATCTCTCGGCTAGATCTGGTTGATTAATAGCTCGGCCTCCCTGGCTCGAGTGTTAGGCACCATCGCATGTCTTTATACAACAATGTATAGTAGGGAAGAATACTAACCTAGCAATAAATGAGCATACCAGTTTTGCTTATAAACAAGAAAGAAGAACCATAATAATTCGACTCAAAACAGGTAGTCATAATATTCAGGGATATAACCTAGTAATACAAAAATGATCAAGAAAGATCATGCCATAGGATTTTAGTTAGCAGAACAATAAATCGAAAAAGAGAACCCTAACTACACGTCGGGTTTCTACATCTGCCTGCTACAACTACACCAAATTCCTACAACCTAGTAGGTTTGCAAGGTATTTACAAAAAGTATCAACAAGACTCTCATAGCATAACCTAATCTAGGCTATCCATTAGGATATCCAGTTTTATGTTGGTATCCTCGTCCGGCTTCTCGGGATCCTCCTCTGCCTCGAGGTATGCTATCAACAACGGAGATAGGCCAATCCATGGCCCAAATGCTAGCTCGATCTGCATATGGAAATCATCCCACGTGTCGTGAACCAGTCACCAATGTCTGTGATGAAACTATATTTGTGTCGAGCCCCTCTGAAAAATGCTGGCATATCGTACTCTCTGTCGCTCGGGTGTGTTGGCCCTATCAAGGACTTCTCTCATGTAATGAGTCCATTACCAAATCACACACTGATGTTGTTGATTGTACTCGAAGTGTCACAAATTCTCATCATTAAACATTCTATACTAATCGATCCTAAGCATAGGGATCATGGGTAGGTTTCCTATCAAAAGGTCACCTATCTCAGGTATATTGACCATAACCTACAATTTATAGAATTGAGGTAAATAAAAGAAAGCAAAGGAAACATATATGAAAAGACAGTACTTACAGTGAGTGCTGGTCTATCTTTGCGAAATGTACATGTGGGTTGTCTATATGACTGGCTCATCTCAAGCTTTGATACCAACTGTAATGTGTCGGAGTTTCAAGACTCGATAATGCGTAAATATAAATGTTTTCATGTAACAAAATGTCTCAAAAACTTGTATAAAAAAAACTTTTTAAAAGTCGGATGGCCATACGTAATATTTAATAAAAACATAGTTTATGAAGAGTAAACTGAGCCTAGTTTATGACAATAAAACAACATTTCCAAAAACAAAACAGCTTCCCAAAAGGTCGGTCCACATGTACATTCACAAGGTAGACTCCAGCGCTCACTGCTCTGCCTTGCCCTTGTTCTTACCTACAACAGGAAAAAACAAGGTAAGTAAAAATGCTTAGTAAGTTCAACTTTAAATCAAAACCATGCAGAGAAGACAGGTGGTCACTGACCAAGTTACTATCCACAAATAACAATAGCTCACAAAAATTAGGGTTCCAGATCCATCCGGACCCTACGCAATCAAATTCAAGAATGCAAAAGCGTCCTAACAAACTTATGGTTATGCCTGATAACTAATCGCAAACTATTTCATATAAACGGATAAATCTTTGCACTCAGAAAATCCCAGAGCATGCAGATATAATATATCATAATATAATTCGAGATCAAAGATCGATAATTTCCCACAATTCGGGCGTATCATGCCCTCCAACATAATTGCTAATCTGTAAGAGAGAACCGAGTCTCAACACTAAGATCTAGCCAATAAATATCCCCATCAAGGGTAACTATCGAGTCACCTAGGGCATCACTACTTATCCAATAGTAAATCCCTCACAAGGGTAACCATCAAGTAACCTAGAGCATTGCTACTATGCAAGAGTGTAATCGAGTTACACGGGTTTACAGAGACTTCTTTGTTAATCAGTGGTGCTAGTGATTAGTTGCCCCTATGGTGGTCAGCCTCACTCAAGCTTGGCAACCAGTAGTATCTCTAGGCACTCTCACTGAATGGCCAATATTCAAGGCTGCTATCCGGGAATAACTTATCAGTGTATATATGTGCATGTGTCCCTATACTAACATACAATAAAATAGTCATTGCATGTTATAGTCACACATTATAAGTTGACTTACTTGGAGTCCTTAGCTCTTAGCAGGATTTCACCCTCCAATATATAGTCTACTTATGCTTTAGCCAATACTGTAATGATCCATTCAGTATACTCGGATTAATTATGGCACCTTATAATTCATTATTATTATTTTGGGCAGTTTGGCCATTTTAAAATTCACTTGTAAGGATTAAAGATCCTTATTTGGTTTTAAACCCATTCTAGAAATTCACACTAAAAAATTTGAGACTAAACCCTAAGTCTCGGGGAGACCTATCCTATGGTCACGATATTTAGGCTCGGGTATCGCAATAGTATTTTCCCACATTCCGCTAAAAATCTTATTCTTTAAAAGTTCTGTTATTAACCCGTACTTTCAACAGGCGCTTAAATATATAAAACATTTTAGCCAGTATTACTAATTAAATTCCTTAATTATTTTTCAAGAAAATAATCTCTTAATTTTCCTTTTATTTTTCTTAAGGTTTTAATCTCTAAAAGTTGTTTTAAGAAAATAGCCTAATTTTATCTTAATTAGGAAAACCGTTAATAATTTCTTATCTTGACTAGTTAATTTTTCAAAGTCAATTAATGAAGTTTACTTACTAGAAAAATAATTTACTTAATTATTTTCTCAAAATATATGGTTTTTAAACCCTCTTTTAATTTATCAACTTATAAATAAATTAAATCTTTTATATTTAGAAAGAATAAAAATTCTTTAATAAAATAATTCTCTCTTAAACTCAAAGTGTTATTTTAGGTCGAAATATTTTTAAGACTTACCAAGCTTTTATCTTGCAATAAGCACAAATGTACTTTTTATCTTAAGTTCAAAAATCCCATTTTTACGATAAGTGTGAAAATCCCATTTGTCACATTTTTAACTACATAATTTGTTAGGTTATAACATGAAATTTACTTACCCAATTGCTACCAAAAGTTCTCAATTACATATTTGGTATGCCATTTAGGTCTTTGTGACATCTTAGGTCAAAAGGAGCATTTCTGATTGGTGAAAATATTTTCAAAACGTTGAGGTAAAAATGACCTTATTTTCAAGTCCTTGTTTTTCTTTCCATAATTTGGCACTTAATAACTCTCAAACCCTTCATTATATTGTTTCAAAATTTTACAGTAGAATACTAGGTTATGCCAATAATATGTCCACCATATTTTATATAAAAATTGGGTTCATTTTACCTATACAGTGGCTGTCCAAACATGGTCCCGAATTTAAGAATACAAAACAAAAATAGTTTTTTATCTAAACTTTGAAATAGCATAACTCACTCATTTCTAAGTGTTTTTTAGTGTTTCAAAAGCTCAATTTTATGTAATCCATCTCCACAACATCACAGTATAATTTAATTTTACAAAATAAATATACAGTTGATGCTTGACCCCTTGGAAGTCACAGCTCAAAACTTGTATTTTTGTTTTAGGGTTTTCAACAAAACTCTTAGGGATTTCGATCCCTATTTTAAAAAATCAACACACATGTATCATAAAAAATTATAAAGCAACTACCATAGCCTTATTGAGTCACCAATAAGAAAATTTAAGCATGAAATATACAAAATAATTCTTAAAAATAAAAACCCTACAATAACAACCATAAAATAGTCAACTTTTTACCTCTTGTTGTTCTTGCTTTAGCTTTTGATGTTTGTACTAGCTTTCAATCCTTAAAAACTCTTTGAAAACCTTAACCAGCTCCCCCAATAACATATATAGTTTGTTATAGGAAGATCTATGGTTAAAATGGAGAGAAAACTTTAGAGAGAATTTTTTTAACAAGATGAGAGTGATTTGAGTGAGGGGGTCGGTTATGGGAGGTTGGAAGAGCTTAGACAACTCTAAATTATCTAAAGCACTTGAGTGTTTTTTGTTTGACCACTTGATGCCATTAACCCTAATTTAAATGGGGATTAAAACTAAAATAATTTGGTCCACCCAATTAATTTCCTTCACATGGCTGGCCACTATTTCTTTTATTTATGTTATTATTATTATTATTTATATAGGTTAATAAATATTTCCTAAGATGAAAAATGCAAAATGACTTTCTATAATATTTTTAACTCATATAAAGTTTTAAAATTAAAACTTAACATATAATAATTAAATTAAATGTCTCTCACATTTAATTTAACAAATCACACAATACAATTTCAACTAAGGTCCATTTATGGAATACAATTCCCCTATTCGGTAAAATTAAGTATTTAACACAAAATGCCCTAAAATTTCCATTTCCTCTTACGTTTATTATTTTTGACCAAACTTTAATTTTTATGAATGTATTTTATGCCCAAAATATATTTTCCATAGTTTTTTATTTTATTTTTTCGAGATTTTTACCTGATTAGGGTTTTGTGTCGGTCCAAGACCGAAAGTCTTATCTTGACTTTTAATCACAAAATTCATAATTTCGCTAGCAATAACTCATGGAAAAAAATTCCAAACAAATATGATATTATTTAAAATAATATTCTTAACTCGGGGAAAAATCCCGACCCGAGTCGTTTAAAGGTACCCTAAACGCAGGGCATTACACAACTAGTAACACAACTTTTACACTCTTTGGAGCGTCCTTATTTAATATTTTAGCACTTCCTTTAAACTTGTAGAGGATTTATTGGGAATTTGTGAAAAAGAAGGTTGATCTTTTCCTTTACATTACTCCAGTTGCGATGAAATGCTATATTGTTTATCCTGAAACAAAAGATAAAATTAATAATTGATTAAAAAAACATCACAAATTATATGTAACATTAAATTTAAAATTTAATGAAACCATTGATGGTAGTGTAATTTGTTACTCTAGTGCTCATTGTTCTAATAATCGACTTTGTTGTGATTCGTAGAACTCTGTCATATTCTCTTGAATAATTTTTGCAATGTTGTTATCTTCTTCATTTTTAAGATCTTCAATGATTTTCTCTAATTTCTTCAAACATTCATATCCAATCTCTTCACGTTTGGATGATAACTGGGATGACATCTTCTTTCCAGATATAGGACCAAAACCTCGTAACTAGTCATACTTTTCATCACCTAAAACTTGGCTGTATGTAGTAGCCTCATCCACTAATACTAACAATCCATCTTCAAATTGCATGAGTTTCTATTTTCGTAACATTGCCATTTCCTTCTACAATAACAATAAAATAATGG
Source organism: Humulus lupulus (assembly GCF_963169125.1). NCBI lineage: Eukaryota > Viridiplantae > Streptophyta > Magnoliopsida > Rosales > Cannabaceae > Humulus > Humulus lupulus. The sequence continues at coordinate 137,155,701 of NC_084798.1, read as the reverse complement.
TGTAATAGTTTTAGAAAATTCATAATTTGTAATAGTCGAATATATTGTCGGTCCATTCATTCTTAATTGTACAATGATTTTTTTGAAACTTTTAAATCTCTCAAGACTTCATTGTTTCTTGTTGTACTTCATCATCCATTGTATGTTTTGATTTCTGTAATATATTTAAATAATTAATAACATGAAATATAATAAAATTACAATGATATTGTGTCAAAAATATGTTTACTTGATCTATTTTTTGACCCTTCACTTCACATTTTCTACAAAATATTTTTCATGTGAGTTTTAAGAATTAAAAATTATGAAATGTGTTCAAATTCAAGAAAGATATAATACATTCCATTCGTTGTTAGAGAAGCATTCATTGCACATCCATTTCCAATCTTTGTCTCTTAGCACCAACTTCACAGGTTGATTTTCTAAAGGATTTTTACCATCTTTCATGATATTTTTGTATTGTGTATGGCAAGTGTTATGATGGTCTTTTCTAAAGTGTGTCCTAATCTATTACTTTATTAAAAAACATCGCTCAACTCACATGTATTAGAAAATAAAATACCACTTTAAGAAAAGGTTCAGTGGGGCCTTGACAAAACATGAAATTTTGGCCTAATAGTTTGAAATAAAAATATTATGTCTTTATGCAGTATTTGGAAATAAAATAAATAGAATAAGTCCCACTAACGAAATATGAAACATAATCCATATCATAAGTTTCAGAATTATTATTGGCGCTCATCTTTATTGTTATTCGTTCATAGGACAACCTGCGGCATACATGCCTAGACGTCAAAACCTCACACATCACTGTGTGTGCCAAGGAGAAAAACTCTTATTGCCTACCTGAAAGGGGGAGAGTAAGGGGTAAGCTACAAACTCGGTAAGGAAGTACAAAAAAATACAACAATATTTAAGAAAGCATAAGAACAACATATTTGTATCATAAACTCATGGAAAAACATATCGTATTCATACTCATAAATCATAATCATAGTCACAATCATACATCATAATAATACATCATGTGATCATGGCAACCCTATTGCCCATGTCAAATCATGAGGTAACTAGCAAAATCATACACTGGTAAGACCTCCTCTATGAGGTAAATAAGATCTCAGGTCCCCGAATAACCTCATCACTGTCCGCCCTATGAGTTACGTCATATCCTTAGTAACTCCTTTGTTGTGTCGCGTTCAGTACGCTAACAACACATTTCTCTACATACAACATACAAGCAAACATAACAACAATTCACAACATGATGTGATAACTCTTACTTTTCATAACACTTGGCTTACCATGACATATGCTTTCCATAACACTTTAACTTTTACAACATAGCATTTCATACCTTTCGTAACATAATTCATAGAAAGCTCTAGCTAACTTCCTTACCTCAAGTCCAACCAAAAGTAAACGAGTCTAGAATCACAATCAAATATTTGTCTTAATATCAAACAAGATTACACATGTCCAACATACATACCCCACATGTGCATGAGCCATGCACACGTGGCACTATAACTCTATTCACACAACAACGACACATAAAATAATAAAGAATAATGCCAATTCTAACAAATTAATCCTTCATGGTTAAAACACAAAAATCATATGTTTGAAAAATAAGCGTACGTTTGAACGTAAAAATACACTTGCATGTAACATGCATACATGAGTGTTCTTAAAATTAGCATTCAAAGTTATATTTCTACTGGTTCATTTTATTGCCATTTTCATAAAAATTTAGCAAACATAAAATAATTTTCCACATTAATTATTACTTCATTATTCATTTAAATCACATATTTGTCATTTACAAACTTTATTACAAAAATTTAATTAACTAAAATAATTCATTAGCTTTAATTTTGCCAAAAATAATAATCCCATCTATTATTTATTAACAATTAAAAGAGTGACAAAATTTGTTGTTACTAATAATAATTAACTAAATTCCTTGATTTCTTTTTAAAATAATTTTAGCAAAAAACTTCATAAATATAAATGTGATAATACAAATTTAAAGTGTGGAAAATTACATTTATCGTATACATAGTCTAAGGCTTAATTTATTTCAGCATATGCTTTACTTATTTAATTTAAAAGACATTTCCTCTTAAAAAAACTGAAAATTCCAGCATGCATTTTATTTGATTAGATAAAAACCTCATTAACATGTAATAAAAAATGTCTTTTGTTTACATAAGATCAAAATATAACTTTAAGGCATAACTTATGAATTTTTGAAATTATTGATTTGTCATCACCATCAAATAAAAAATAAATAAAAAAAACACCAAGCATTATACACCCATTATTCACAATTTTCCTATCAAGCCATTATAATAAATTTACCTAGTATGCTTATATACTCTTATGGATTCAATAACACAACTTAACATGTAACAACAATTTAAACAAATGAGAAAAAAAATACACCCTCAAAATACAAGCCTTGGCCAAAACCCAACATGTTTCCATTTCTTTATTATTTCCAAGATTTTATAATTACTCCTAGCATGTTTCTATCACTACAACAATATAAGAGTTTTAAGATTTTATATGGGGTCATTGTAGGTGCACATCCCACGTCTCTCATTGGGAGAAGTGAGAGACATCCCACATCTCCCTGTGGGAGACGTTGAATGGTGTCCAAAAACATGGACTTTCAATGTCTACCACTGGGAGACATGGGATGTCTCCAACCTCTCCTAATGGGAGACATTGAAATTCCTTGGGAGACTTTTCAATGTCTGCCATTGGGAGACAAGAGAGACATCCCACGTCTCCCAATATGAGACATTAAAAAGTCTCCCAATTTGTTTAAAAAAAATTAAAATTTATTTAATATTAATTTAAATTGATTTAATAATTAATTAAAATAAATTTGATTTAATAACTAATTAAATTGAAATAGATATAATTATTTTAATTGAAAATTATATAATTAATTAAATTTGAATTGATATAATTAATTAAAATAAAATTACAAATCTTCATTAATGAAAATTTAGAATATTGTTTTACAATATAAAAAATATTTTTTAGACATATGCCAAATTAACAAATATTGCACTATATATGAAGAAAGCGGTAAAAAGTAATAAAACCTAATAACGAGGTTGGTAACTTTGGATTATCAGTAATACATCTGCTACTCATTCTTGTCACAACTTATCAATTTGTATCTCAGTATGCGGCATACTTATTAGCTGCAAAAATATAATGTAAAATATACTAATTAATTATTTGATTACAATTATATATATAGTTTCAAAAATAATTTGTAATCATTATTTAATAATATCGTTCTCAAGTAATGTATTGGACTCACATGTTCAATCAAATCCTTCAACATTCTCATCATGTAGTATCCACATGCCATGTTGTCCGGTTGGTGTGAACATTAATTATTTAAAAGTATAAGTTATTAATTTGGGCAGCATTCCACCTATATTATTAACCTAACCATCCATCAATTTAATAAAATCAATCATGAAACCACAACATAATTTAGGTACGAGAAAAAAAAATTCTAGATAAAATCGAGCACTATTTCCCTATAATAATGACCTAACCATCTGCATGTGAATAACAAAACACACAATTCAAACAACATACAATAATATCCTTCCTTATAGCTCTGCAACACATAACAAAAATTTCCAAAACCTACATCACTAAAACACACAAATTCTCAACCTTTCGTTATCACTGCAGCACACAATTTTAATATCAGAACCCACTTCACTATGGATGAATATTAAAGATATTCAAACTCCTCTAACATTTTTTTTATTAATATTAAAAGCAAAAGTAAGAGAATATATATATACCTCTTGCAATTAATAATCCAAGCTAGCAAAATTACTTCACTTAGCAATCCACTTTGCTATTAAATCCACAACAACAAAATTAAATTAATAATTAATAAATAAAATATTACTAAATATCTAACAATATATAACTTATTCTTGTAATTTTAGAAACTTGATTACCTCAAATTTGTGTTTTAAATAGAAATTTTGAGGCAAACATAACCATTAAATCTCACTCCAGCAAAACCTCAACCTACAAAATTAAATTAATTAATAAATAAATGATTATTAAACAAATAATTTTTTTAATGAGTCACTAATTAACCTAAACATATAGAGCTTAGACTTATAAACTCTAACAACTAAGTAACTAAAAACTCAATAATCAACAAAAACATATAACTTTTCATATATCTATAATTTTTAAAATTATTTAAAAATATTATTTTAACATAACTATATATATAATCAACCTAGCTAGAATGTTAATAAAAATATTAAAATATATATATACAAATATACATATTTTTCAAATTAAATAATAATACAAATTAAAAAAATAATAATAAACATATTTACTTGAATCAAATCTATACAATGCGATATGTAAAATTAAAATTAAAATTATTTCTACATTGTCAACAATGTTATATTCTTAGAAACTCACTCAAAATCTACTAATAATCAAAACTAATAAAGAAAAATCTCACTAAATATCATTTCAACAATTATATATACTTATAATTTTGAAAACTTACCTCAAATGTGTGCTTGAAATAAAAATTTTGAGTCAAAATCTCAATTTCTCACATCTCTTATATTCTCCATGAAAATCCTACAAATCCATTGAAAAAACTCATAATCGTAATATACTAATACAAAATCGCATAAATATATTATCTTAATACTAAACCCATAATTTTTTTCAAGAAAATTTACCTCAAAAGCTTGAAAATGGAAAGAATTTCATAGCATTCAAGCCCTAAAATCGCTGAAATTTGCCCCAAATGCCTCTGTGTAATCGTGCACGTAGAAGGAGAAAGAAAGAAGCAAAGTCACGTGGTACATATATGCAGTGAGGACTTCCAACGTCTCCCACTGGGAGACGTGGGACACGTGGCACGTCTCCAAGTGGGAGACTTTGGATGTCCTCCCTAGACACATGTTAGGTAAGGGTTTTTCACATGTTCTCGCCCTTTTAATGTCTTAGAATTTTAGTCATTAATTAAAAATTTCAATGTCTCCCAACATAAGACATAAAAGCTCCTCCTCAATTTCAATGTCTTACACTAATGGTGTAAGACATTGTAGGGAGTCATTGAAAGTAGAATTTGTTGTAGTGTATTACCAAGTTTACAATTTTTATAAATCAATCATTTATAATAAAATAAAAACAAAGTTAATAATAATAATAATAGTAATAAAACACCAATAACAAGTTACTAATTTTATTTTCATCATAGTATCATACATAAAATCCTAGATTGAATAAACATGAACTTTCATAATCTACCATTATTAGATTTCCAATTTCACAAAAAAAAAGTTCTTTTAGACTCTTCAAGAAAACCAATAACATCATAGCATGAACCTCAACTCCTAATCCTACATATTCTCTTTATACAAAATCAGAATAATAAAAATAATAACAACAATAACAACAACAATAATAATAATAATAATAATAACCACATACTCTACATACACCTTCTTTTAAACAAGGATCAAAACACAATAATATCAAAAGATAACAAAAGTACTAAAGTTTCCATACACCATCATGCTTTTAACAAACAATTACCTAAACATGTACCCATAACATATAAGTCATCTAGATAACCATAGGGTTTGAGATTTCCATTACATTGTAGGTAGAAATCAACACTCAAAGAAGGAACAATGATCAGCCTCTTGATATACCTACGGTTTTCAAAACCCCCAACAAAGAAAGAATAAAACATCAACAAGAAAACTTAGAAATCAAGAAGTTGAGGAGATGAATTAGAGAATCAATCACTAGGGAAAACAAGGATAGAAACCTAGGTTAGAACCAGTCTTCTTTCCCTCTTCTTCTTCTTCCACGCACACACTCTCCTTTTTTGCTCTCTTTTTGTCTTTCTTTCTCTCTCTAGTTCTCAAGCTCTCTCTCTCTTCTCTCTTGTTCACGGCAGATAACATGAGCCTCCAAGACTCACCCCTTGCTACATATAAAACCTTATTACTACTCTCCAAGCAAATGGGAAAAAGATGATTTTCCTATAATTAAGTTTCTTCAATTTTTGGTCTAGGATTTTAATGGGGAATAAGGGTGAATTCAATGGGGTTAGTCAACATAAAAAGAAAATGAAAACCAAACCCTTTCCTCCCTTTTTTTTGGCTGAAACTTTCTCCCTCCCTCTCTCTCTTACACTTGGCCAACAAAGGACAAACCACTCCAAACTCTCACTTCAATACTTCCCTAAAAGATCGCAATTCAATCAAGGAAAAAAATTCCATTCACCTCACTCATCCTCTTACTTTTCCTTTATTGATTTTCTATTAAAGTTCCTTATCGAAAAGAATATGAATTAGATAATAAGGAAAAAGCTTTCCCATTTACACTTGTGTTAACACAAGTGTTCTAGAAGAAGGGAACAAAAATGGAATGCATGGTAGACTATTTGTAACGTGCCAAATTACCTAATAAGGCGCCTTGATTAGGGGGTCAAGAGGGAAAATTATGGGAATTACATGTTTACTTGTTCTATATGCGCGTAACTATTTGATTATGTGAGTTATATGATAAAATGATTAGTTATGCATGTTTTAGGGTATTAAATTTGTTTACGTGGGCCTGCTTCTTATTATAAGGGCAATTTTCGCAATTTGGACCGTTATGGGCTTAATTGTATATATGTGCATACATGTGATATATGTGAGAGACCACATTATTATGTGGGTTTAATTGGGTTACTCGGCACGAGATTATCCTAGGGAGGAAGTTAACAGGAAAGTCGCAACGGGACTCAATACCTAACTTGGGGTGAGTTAAGGGGTATTTTGTGTAACTAGAATAGTAACGGGTTATTGGGTAATGGGAATGAATAATTGATGATATATTTGGAGTTAGTAAGATTAGATGGGAATACTAGAAAATTTTAACAATTTTATCCACGGGGTTGGTTTTGGTACCCCGAGCCTCGAAATTAGCTTAAGTAACTTAATCCTTAAGGAAATAAACACAAAAACAGTCAGCTCACCCCAACCGACTCAATCTCTCTCTATCATTCTCTTTTTTTTCTAAGTGTATTTCTTGAGGAAAGTAAGGGATTTTTGGTTGAAAACTTGGGAATTGATGGCCTCAATATGGGGGGATTTGATTTGTTGCAGCTAGGGGAAATAAAATGCCAGTTGTGGTAAGCTTTAGACTTTTTTTCATTCAATTTTTTATCGAGTTTGGCTGTTCTTGAAATTTGAGGCTCGAGGTTGTGGATTTAAGATTTGGGTAGAGTTTTGAGTGTGTTGAGCTTGGGTTTTGTTGCTGGTATTATGCTGAATCAGTTTTTGGGATTAAATTATGATTTTATAATTGATTTTGGGTTGTTTCGATTGAGTTTGGTTGAAGAAAAAACCGAGAGTTCTGGGTTCGTAGGGGCAGGCCATGACCCTGTTCGTTGTGTGTCGCGGCCCTTTTGAACCCAAAGGATAGGGGAGGGGTCTGATGCGAGGGTGTACCGAGGCGCGTTTCCAGTGAGAAGAGAGGCTGAGGTCTTTGACTTGGGCAGGTCGTGGATTAGGTGCTTGGGGTCGCGGCGCTTAAGGGGTTTTGAGCCTCGGATGAGTATTTGAGTGCGGGAACTCAACCCTCAGAGCTCGAGATCGATCCTACTACCCAGTTTAGTAGAACTCGACGTCCCGAAGGCTAGGACTCGGTTCTAAAGCCTTTCTTTGTTCATTATCGTTGGGATCCTATATTATGGTTGTGACTAGATTATCACTAGGGGATAGGAACTGAGATCGTGCTTGAGGGTCGTTCTTAATATTACACTACATTTGGACCTAAGGTAAGAAAACATCACCCATTATGAGACATACATGATTAGCGCTTGCCCCGAATGCTGAATATAGTCTTGATTAGGCATTGGCCCTTATAAATGCGCATGATTGTGAAGATGCGAGTGAATGATTGATTAAAGCATGTTTAATGCTTTGTATATGGATATTTGTTATATGATGAATGCTTGATAGTATTACATACATGTGAAAAGCATTGACTGATCACTCAAGGACGACAATAGCATTGAGCGCTGGCCATAAATCATTGACTTATGAGTCAAGGGCGAGAATAATGCGTTGATCGTTGGTCGATATGATTAGATTTAATTAAGAGCGCATTTTACGCCTCTCTGACCCAATGGTCGTAGAAAACTAAAGCGCCAAGTACACTGGGCCAACTCTAAGGCTAGTTATTCAGAGGATAGGGCCATGGGCCCTGAGGTGACTTATTAGTCAAAGATCCTAGGGCGCTGAGCCCAGTGTGATTTATTAGTCATGTACTTGGGCAACGAGCCCCGATATGATTCAGTTAATCATCTATTTAGGGATTTTTTCCCGTATGATGCTGTAGTCATTTATATGAATGGTATGCATGTGTGAGTAGGGTTATTACTGCTGAGCATGTTTATTATGATTTAGAAATTTGTTAATCACTAATTACAACCATGTTAAAGTTTTCTTGCTGGGCCTTGGCTCACGGGTGCTATATGGTGCAGGTAAAGGGAAAGAAAAGCTGGACCAGCCATGAGTTGGAGAGCTTAGGTGGCGATGTGTACATATGCGGTCGCTTGACCACAACGACCAAGGTTTCTTAGAGGAACTAGGATTAAACCCTATTTTTGCTGCTTAATTTGGCAAGTTGTAACTTTTGAGTTGTAATGACCATTTTGGAACTGTAAACAACTTTGTAAACGTTATTATGGGATCCCATGTAAAGTTTAATGTTTTAATGAAACATCCAATCCTTTTAACTAAAAATTTTAACCTTGGACCAGTAATCACACTTAGATACACGTTTAAGACCTAATGGCTCGTTTAGCAAATTGAGACCTATTTTAAATACCCGGTGTAACGGTCTTGGCTAACCAGGGCATTACAGCTTGGTATCAGAGTGTGCCAAGATTATGGTTTCTTAAAGACAGGCTGGGCATGTACACTCGCCACTATAGAAAAACTTGACTTAGGGTTCGGTTGCTATTTACGTGGTTGTTGACCCTCGATTTGGTCAACTGACACGGAGTCAAATGCTTGATGTGATGGAAGGTGTTGAAATAGATCTAATGGAAAGAACAGTAAACGACACAACACATTATAGTGGTTCGGTCCCACGAATTGGTAATGACCTACGTCCACTTAAGCTATTATTGATATTAATTCTCAAAGGAGTGATCAAAGAACTAGGGTTCTCTAAGTTTCACAGGCCTTAGAGAAATGAATAATACAATCGTAAGATAATAGCTCTAATTCTCTTGTAAAGTATAAACTTAAATTAGCCAAAAAGTCCCCTCCTTGAGCTATTTCTTCTCTATTTATAGGCTCAAGGAGGATTACATAAATTTGTTACAAATATTCTTTCCTAAATAATCGGATACTCAGGAATTATGGGAGATAATCTCGGATATGATTATAAATGTACAAGATTTTCTCATAACATACGGAGTATACGACCAAGCTGGTCGTATATAAAGTCCAAATGTTACGCTAGGAGAATCTTCCTGGTCGACAGTGTCAGCCACGTGTTAAAAAATGTCTGCCACGTCACATACGCCTATTTTTTGGATAACATTTGCCCCCCAAGTTTATTTATTGCGACGAGCAATAAGTAAACTTAGGAAAACAACTTTTCATATGCACCACGAAATCTGTCAGAGCCCTCGTGCGTTTTTGAATACCGTGACCTAATCACGTCTAATCAAGCCTCTTTAGTTTTCAAGAAAACACCTCGACGACTGTTACACTCCCCCATGCTTTGAAAAAGGGAAATAATGATTATTACTTTTTGTCACACTTCGGCTTCTATAAGTAACCCTCTCATTCACCTTTTAACCTTCTACTCGCCATTTCCTGCCAAGAATTCTCAAGAACTCCATCCCAGAACTCAGAGCTTCGAAGGCCTCCCGTCACTTTGCTTAAAGGTTCTTTGTTTGCAAACTCAAAGCCGTCCCGTTTCAGAATCTCCAACCTTCATCCAGGTAATTTTCTTCATCTTTTAAACTCTTTGAGATGCCTTGCATACTGTTTTTGAGTTTTAAAACTTTTTTCATTCTTGAGTAGAAATTTGTGAGGATTCTGTATTTGCCATTGATGCTTGATAGAGTAGTATACTTTTGCTCTATATAAGTTAGGAATTAGTTTGATAGTTAGGATCATAGTTTTAGGGCGTAAAATCGACGTAAAAATTCGATTTTTAGGCTAGTTGAAAAACTGAGTTTTTCACTTTTTGATCCGTTTTTCAAACTGCTAGCATAAAACTTAGTGTTTCGGTTAGAATGATGCTGATCGATAGACGCGAGCAACGTTATTCCAACTTTCAACATAAGTTCCCAGGCTGTGCGTCTTATCTCCTCCTTTGTCTGTTTGCAGTTCATATGCAAGATCCATGGGGAGGAGAAAGACCCATCGACGAAGATCTCTTAGTTCAGCTGCTTGAAGACGAAGAACAACCTTCGACTCTGATACCAGATATTCCTTTTTCTCGCCTTAACCTAAACACTTCCCTAGTTTTGCCCCAAAATATGGCTCGTACCAAAACCAAAGCTCGAAAAAGAAAAACTCCCAACACTTCTCATCAGCCTACTATTGATGCTCCCTCGACCAGTGGTCGAGATGAAAATGCCCCCGATCCAAATGTGCAAAGGCATGCCCGCCCTCGACACGTTACTCAACCGGATGTCGAGTAGCATGTAGTTTCTGAAAGTAGGGTGATGATCAGAATAATTGCCAACTACCTAAACAAATACAATCTGACAGGGGTGGCCCTAGTCAAACCAAACCCAGACGAAAGGGCTAATCTGCCTGGAGGTGCTTACAGCGCCTGGTTGTGGTTTCATATTGAGGCAGGAGCCACTTTACCTCTTCATGCATTCTTTCAGGGGGTGGCCAACTACTTCAGAGTTGCCTCCTTCCAAATTACCCCAAACAGATATAGAATTCTCGCTGCACTCTATATCCTGTGTAGCCAGAAAAAATGGCCCGCACCGTCGCCACATGAGGTCAACAACCTGTTTGATCTCAAATCTAACCCCAACCAAGAAGGCATGGGGTTCTTCCATTGTTGTCATTAGGAAACCGGGTGCCCTTTCCTGACTAACACCACCCATATCTCCAACGTGGGGAGGTACTACCAGGAGTACTTCCTTACGCCTGACCAGGTCGCAGACAACTTGGCTTTCACACGAGGAGGTAAAATTTCCACATAGCTGGCTTCTTCACTTAGTGTTTTTCCACCACCGTGTCTTGAACTTTCAATGCGTTTTAGGCCCGTGGCTGCGACCAAACCCAACTCCAGGGATGGAGTCAAGGGCGGTACTCTTAGCCAGCATGTCAGATGCTGAGAAGAGTGTCAAAAATTTAGTTACAGAGGCTAACCTTAGGTTGGCTGGCCTCTCGGACCCTCAACCAACTACGAGTGGGCCTTCGGCAGGGAATGTTCACACCGAAGTGGAACCCGAGCAGCAACCCCAAGCGTCTCCTCCGTGGAGGAGACCAACTGGGGTTACGATCAGGGAACCTGCCGACACTCGCCGAGCAGAGAGGCCCTTGGCTCCCAAGGGAAAAGGAAAGCAAAAGGCCGCCGAGCCTACCGAACTCTCTGACAACTCATCGGATGATAACAGTACAGTAATTTCGCTTTTAAACCATCTGCAATTCTCTGTCATCTGTTCGACGGGGATGGCAACTTTAAGAATGCTCCCATCTTAAATTCAGATTTCTTCCAGGCAGTAGGTAGTTCGGTAAATAATATAGCGACCAATAGTTGTAGCGCGGGTACTTTACTTGTAATCTTTTCACTTTCATTTTTTGGCCCTATGTGACCATCTAGTCTCAATGCCCGTGTTGTTTCCCTTTGTGCAGATATGGACTCCGAAGATGTGTTCGAGCATTACAGGGTTGCTGCCGCCTCTTCTGGCCAAAAGAAGGATAGCAAAAGGGCTCGAGGAGAGAGCAGCAAGACTGCCTCAAAGAAGGCCCAAACTGACGATCCTCCGTCCACCGCCCCTTCGAAGGAGAACTCACCGCCTCGAACACCCCTCGAGCAGCCGACCTAAACTCCCGCAGACCAGCAGCCTTCTCCTAAGGCTCCTAGCAGGGAAACATTGCACACTCAGCCCGAAGGCTCCCTGCCCAGCCTCGTGGTCAGCTCTGCCAGGGAGAGAATATACAAGCTCTCCAAGCATAAATGCAGCTAGGTAGCTATTACTGAAAACGCTTCTATGGAGGTTGATCAAGTTCTCAATAGAGGGCTGAACAAGATAGTTAGCGTAAGTCAACTCTTGCTGATGTAACATTTATTTTTGATTCCCCGTCTTTACTTTATCTTATTCTATCTGTCTTCAGGGACTGCTGACCATAACAGCTAGCTGGCGCCGTGCTGGGGCGTTGGTGTCTTGGGGTAGGAACTTTGATTCCAGGCTTGCCGAGGCTAAGCAAGCACTCGAAGCTAAAAACAACGAGCTTACTAAACAGAATGGTGAGCTGCTCAGGGAGAACACGGAGCTGTCCAAGCAGAAAGATGATCTGCTCGAGGACAAAGCTACTCAGACCAAGGAGCTGCTAGAAGCCCGGGACGCCCTGAAGAAGGCCAACGAATCCCGGGAAAAGTTCAGAGAAAGCGCTAAGCTCAACTATCAACAAGCTATACAGCTCGAGCTTGGTCTGATCGCCAGCAGGCAGGAGGCGTAGGAACTCGAAAAATAGGTGCAGGAGCTTGAGGAGGCTGGAGCCAAGAACTTGGAGAAGTATAAGGAAGCCACTCATCATTGCTTCTATGAGTTCTGGAAGCACAACCGGGAGGCTAACTTCAGCTACCTGTCAGAACACTTGAGGAGGACTCTAATGACGCAGTGCGCCATTCGTCTGGAAAAAGAAGAGAAGGCTGAAGTGCCTGCTTCCCCAGAGATTTCCTTGGCAGAAGGGATAGATGGTGCAGACGCTGAAGCTGGCTCAGCCGTCGACCAAGGCGCTCCTCAAGACCCCCCGGCTCCCTAATTCTTTTTTTCCTTTTCTTATCTCAACTACAAGACCTACGGGTCGTGATGTAAAGACAATTTTTCATTGCTGCAAGGGCAGCTTATTTTATTTTTACTTGAATAGTTACATCCGAGCAGTACTGCTCGCGGTGTAAAAGGATTCCTTTGACATTATAATATTTCTGCTTTATTATAACATCTATTCGCATGACCGAACTTAGCATAGTACTTTGGCTTGAGTTTTCAAAATATAAATTTTCAAAAATACTCTAAGTACCGTAGAATGCTTTCACTTATTTTGTTCATATGTCTACATACCTCTTGGTATGCTTTGCTAACGATGTACCTTGTATTCCCCCCAAGTGATCGAGGAGCTTTAGGTCCTTGGTCACTTGCCTTGACCACGACCTGTACGAACATTACTGCTCGGTATAAAATGTACAACTTATAATACAACAAAACAACACACGTAATGAACAAGTACTTGTAAAAGATTACAAAGTTTGGCAAGAATGACTGGTTGCGCACAGTCCCTTATAATTCTCGTATTTAAATGGATGAAACATGTCTTTACGAATGATCTTTAAAAGATCTTACACTTATAAGCGATTAGCCATATAACATGACTAACCCTTTTTCAAAACTTGTAAAAAGTAAAAATTAATACAAGCCAGTCCTTTAAAAAGGATTGTTTATTGATAATACTTGCACAGGTGTTCTCCATTCCAATAATGCGGAACGAGATCTCCATTTAAGCGTGCAAGTTTATAGGTGCCTGGATGAAGGACTTCTTCAATCTGGTAAGGTCCTTCCCAGTTTGTTCTGAGTACTCCTATAGCGGGGTCGCGGGTGTTTAAGAAAACTCTTCGAAGTACTAAATCTCTGACGTTGAATTTTCTCTCTTTTACTTTGGAGTTAAAATTTCGAACGACTTTTTGCTGGTATGCAGCTACTCGGAGTTGGGCTTTCTCTCGTTTCTAATAAATCAAGTCTAAGGACTCCATCAATAGTTGGCTATTTTGGTCTTGGTCGTATGTGATTCTTTGATGTGAGGGTGGATCTAACTCGACTGGCAACTAGCTTCATACCCATATGGTAAGGAAACTGGGGTATGACCTGCTGCTGTTCGGTGTGAAGTTCTATACGACCAGAGTACTTCAGGCAGCTGTTCTGGCCATGCTCCTTTAGCTTCCTCGAGCCTTTTCTTCAGGGTATCCTTTAATGTCTTATTTAATGCTTCGACTTGCCCATTTTCTTGTGGACGAGCAACTGAAGAAAAGCGCTTGATGACTCCATGCCTCTCGCAGAAGTCTATGATTAGGTCGCTGTCAAACTAGGTGCCATTGTCCGAGACAATCTTTCTGGGCAATCCATATCGACAAATAATTTTTTTGATGACAAAATAAAGTACTTTCTTTGTCGTTATGGTTGCAAGTGGCTCGACCTCGGCCCATGTAACGCCCCAACTCCAGGGACCGCTACAGTGCAGATTGCAAACAGTGCTAAACTCGCTAATCGAGTCATTTGGCCATAAACGTGTAACTAAGTATGATTAGCGGTTTAGGGATTAAAAATTTTGGTTAAGATATAACGTTTCACTAGAACGTTTACTGTATACATTGGGATCCCAAAAATATAATTTCAGAGTCTATTACAAGAAAATATTTACAACAGGCCATTCTAAGTGGCAAAACAGGGTTTAACACTAGTTCCTCTTTCAAACTTCGCCCAAGTATTGGACGAGCAGCTGCATATATACACGTCATCACCTAAGCTCTTCAACTCAAGGATGGTCCAGCTTCCTTTTGCCTTTACCTACACCACAAAGCACCCGTGAGCCGAAGCCCAGCAAGAAAACTCATATGCTCATAAACAGTCATATCGTGATATCAAATCATATCTGGCATGCCTAGCAAACATAGCTTTATTCATGCATGCAAATGAATTCAAACAATGCTGGGGTATCCAGGATAAGAAATCCTGCCCTTTTGATTGGATGACTATCAAGTCAATCCTAATCAGATGGGTGTCTCAACACTTGAGGTTCTGGTAAACCATGCTGAGTGACCAACAAGCAAGTCACTACGGGGCTCAGCATCCAAAGCCATGGATATGATGATCAAAATGATCATATAGAGCTCATAGCTCTGATCAGATGAGTGAATACCACTTTGAGGTCCTGTTAAACCATACTGAGTGACTGACAAGCAACTCACTAATTCAAACAGAAGAGTGGTTACTGGGTATGCCACTAGCCTTCAACAATTGAGAGACTAATCGGTAAGTCTCTATTTTAACAAATGAGTGACTGATGGGTAAGCCACACAAGCGCTTATAATATTCATCGAACTTGAGGTCGGTCTGACATTAATGCTCTTTGAGTCATCTAATGCAGATTCTCCATTAGATCTAATCTTTGTTGGCTTGCGTGGAACACGCTAAGGCCGTCCTGACTAATGAGTCAGCGCTATGTGACCAGTGCCCAGTACCACTGCCGAACCTGACTAATGAGTCACAACTTCACAGTTGATACTAACACCTTTGCCAATTCTGACTAATGAGTCAGTACCATGCACAAGTAAGTATTGCTACCAAACATATCTCATATGTCAAACATCCAAAGATGGGCATTCAGCACGCTTACTTAACAATTGCGAGCATAATAATGATCATGCACAAACACAGAGACTCAAGCTCTGACCAATCTCATATCCATCATTCATGGCATGCCCTAATGACATGTTTCTCGTGCATCACATGCATCACACTTAATCATCCAGCATGCCTCAGTAATAATCATATGCAAATGAGCAAGATTGCTAAGCATTCATTATGCTATCAATGTTTACATTTAACATCCAACATGCATCAAACATAACCATGCATGTCACATATGGGGTGCAGTTTTCTTACCTACGGTCCAAGCACAGGTTACCAACAAATGAGCCACAAGCACGATCCTGATTCCAAGCCTCTAGTGATAACCTAGTCACAACCACAAATGGTGACCCAATGAGTTCAAGATCTAAAACCAATTCCTTGAACTAAAACTTGGCCTCCAAGACATCAATCCTCACTAATCCGGGTAGTAGGAATGATCCCGAGGCCTAAAACCATGTTCCCAGGGTTAAAACACGCAAACGGGCTCGAAAGGTTGCCTGAGCCTCGGCCCTGGAACCTTGAGCCGTGGCCCCCAACACAACCTGAAGCAAGCGCCACGGCGCCCAACACCAAGGGCCGCAGCGCCCAACAAGAACAGAACAGGGCACCTGCTTCATCGAGCAAGGGCCGCGGCGCCCAAGAACAGGGCCGCGGTCCAACTTCGGGGCAGCCATTTTCCTTCGTTTTTAACCTTTTAAAACCTCCCAAAAACATGTCTAAACATTCCCAATTCATCAAATCAAAGTTCCCAAACTCCCCAATGGTCCAAAACCACCAAAACCTAAGGCTCAAACGAACTAAATACTCAACGATTCACAAAGTCCAATTCAAGCTTAAAAACTTTTTAAAACATAAAACTTAAACTTGAATTACCTCCGATTGAGTTGTTTCCAATTAAATCCTCTGGCTAATAAGCTTCTAATTCTCCTTAGGATTGATATGCCTCGATCCTCGCTTGATTCCGAGTCCTAGAACTCAAGTTATCTTTAAAAACGCGATCGGAAGACGAAAATGAAACTTTTAGCGAGAGAGAACGTATAGAACGTTCTTTTTATTTTCTTAAAAGGTTACTTCAAGCTTAAGTAGCTTCCAATAAAACCTAGTGCTCGGGGTCCCAAAAACACCCCCAGGGTTATTATAGTCAAAACTTCCAGAATTTCCCCCTGATCTTACTAACTCCCAATTTATCACCAAATATTAATTCCCATTACCCAATAACCCGGTAATGCTCTAAATACCCCTTGACTTACTCCAAGTCAAGCTTAAATCCCGCTGTGACTTTCCCACTAGCTTACCTCCTAGGATCGTCTTGTGCTGGGTAACCTTGGCATAACCAAATAATAACAAAGCACCACACCTATTTCACATATTTGCCAAAAATGCCCGAGATGGGCAAAATATGAAAATCGCCCAATTAATCACAAATGGGTTCACATGCATATTTAATACACCTAAACATGCATATTATCATTAAATAGTATAATAAAGCAATTATGGCCCTCCCGGCCTCCTAATCAAGGTCCTAAACCTTATTAGGGAATTTGGGACATTACAACTATCCCCTCCTTACAGAAATTTCGTCCTCAAAATTTATCTGAACCGCCCGGAATATGAATTCCGAACAATTGATTCCAGTTTCCCAGGTCGTTCCCCTGACCTCACTGTTTCTACAACATACCTTAAATCAAGGTATACTTTGTTCCCCAGAACCTTATTCTTTTTGTTACAATCCAAACTGGCTATTCCTTATAGGATAACTTAACTTTAGTTCCCAGATTCTCATAACTCAACTCATGAGTTCTTTAACCCATGTCCACTGCATGGAAATACATAACACAATGTACAACCGTCAGAGCCAAAACTATGACCTAACAAAAGGTAATCTGACCAGTCCTATTCAGGACTCAAACTGTCATACTAATCTAGGCTCAACTTGCCTTTACTCATCACCCCTTTCCATGGTGATTCTTTAGGAAGACACAACTTCCTATCTGGAACTCCATGTTCCTACTTTTCAATTCAGTAACACTTTTCTACCTACTCTGAGAAGTGAGCATCCAAGTTCCCACCTCTAATAATTTCAATGGTCCCCTCCACCATCTCATGATACTGATACAACATCTCACCCATCTCACTCTAATGAAAGGGTGACAACATGTTCTACCATACCCTATCTTATAAGGTCCTTTTTCAACTCTGGACAATTCTCCCTCTGATTATGATCAGCCTGAGAACAATGAACTGTACTAAATTCCATCTGTATATTCATCGCCTTCCCCTCACCCTTCCATAACCTGGAAGTAACAATAAAGTCTTCATCTCATAAGATAGACCTTTAATTCTCAAGAAGGCACACTATCTCTTTCACATAGAGATCCGAATACTAGTCCACTGTGTTACTCTTTCCTACAGACAAAAATAAACTTATTCACAACACTGGTCCACAATAGCCCAAATCAATAATACTGACCCACTTTCCTGGGCAGCCCCATCGCGGAACCTATCGCGATGCTTTCTTATTTCCATTATACAATACTCAAAGGCTGCAATGACCTTACTGATTCCTGACACCCTGTTTTGACTTGCTAACAGGTTAAGAACTTTATCACGCATTCCATTATGCCCCTCTCCATCTCAGACCATCACCATAAAGCTTTCATACTTTGGTATATTGACATGATGCCTGAATGGAGAGAAAAAGGAAAGTAGCATGAGATTCATCCAGAATCTCCCATTTAATCCGAGTGTCCATCAGACCCCAAGTCTGATCCTTATATCACAATAGATTAATACCGGACACTGTATCACCCTTAGCTAATCCAGCTAAAACTTCCCACTCAACTTTCCTATCTGTGGTTCACTTAGTTCTCTTTTCTTTTGAGCTCCTTTGAGATAGTAATCTCAAGCACAGAACTGGTTACTTGGCCCACTAGAACCCTACTCTAGTTCTAGTCAAATCCTTTTAGCCAACATGTTGCATAATCAATCATTTCTCTGTATCACTGAGGTGTCATAACAACCTGTCAATTGATTCTGATCTGTAAAATGAAACTAAGAACTCTTTCCACAAAACACATATAATACCATTCCCATCCAAGGGCACTCCTGCCTTCTAAGGTGTCCCTTGACCTTAGCAAATTTTTCCACAGAAAATACATCACAATTCCATCGTCCAAGATGATCACAAATCCCATTCAAATAATCCCTTGAACGCTCTGTTCATCTGATCCATAAACACTTAGCATTAAACAAATTCTCAAAATATAATCCAGCACTTCCTAGTGCTTTTATCTGATAAAAATACAGCCTTTTGCATATTCTTTTCCCCTGATCCCTAACTGGTACTAACCAGATCATAGATCAACTTTTGAGAATTCCATCTCATTCAATACCTAAGCCTCGAGTTCTTACAACCCTACTGAGTCATTCAAAACAGTGCCTTCAATCCAACTCTATCCATGGCACTAATCAAACCACCATTCTGTCTCTTCATATAAAAGAAACCCTGACTAATTCCCTGGAAACCCATCCAAGAACTCACCGACTAGTCCAGCCTGTCCTGATCTCACTGACACAACCTAAGTGGTATCCATCACACTAGCTAGAAATTCTATGCATTTCTCCGCCATAAAATTCTAGCTCTCAAGCCCAAGAGATGCAATTCTTTCCTTACCATTTAGCATTGCCAGCCGAAACCAGCTTTATCAAAATCACTGATGAGTCATTTCCATAACCCAACTTATTTCTTAAGTCACCAATACAGTATCATCTTCCCATTGCAACATGACCATGTGATAATCATATAAACTTTATGCCTCTCTATATGCAACAAACAAAGGAACAACATGGCACCAAAACCAATTAGCACAACTCAGAAATCAGAACTAGAAAACTGACCTGCCACTCCCGAGGAGCTAGCTCGGTCTCAGACTCTGGCTGCCTCGGAATAAACACTCAAGCTGGAGTCGAGCTGTCTATCCTCTTTTTCTCAAGCTCTCTTAGCCTTGGGCAAACCTTTCTGAAATGCCCAACCATGCCACAAGCAAAACATGACCTTGCTCGGCATTCTCCCAGATGATGCCTCTTGCACCGTGCGCATTCTGGGTAAGGCTTCCAGCTTTTCTTCTTGCTTGCTCCACTAAATGGAGATACCACTATCTAAGCTCCATGCTCCGTGGCACTCTTTTTCTCATCTCTGATGCTCTCAACAGCAAGAGCCTTCTCTACCACCTGAGCATAGGTAGAGACTTCATGCACTGGGGCAACTCTAATGCCCTGAGCTATTCCAGGATTCAATCCTTGAACAAACCTTTCCTTCCGAGCTACATCTGTGGGTACCATGTCTAAAGCAAACTTGGTCAACCCATTAAATCTATTAACATACTCGGATACCGATGCCTTTCCTTGAACAAGATTCAGAAACTCATTCATCTTGGTAGTCTTAGCTACATCACAGTAATACTTTTCATTAAACAGCTGCCTAAATTCTTTCCAATCCATCACAGCTGTGTCTCGTGTCTAGGATATCACTTCCCACCACGTCTGAGCATCATCCCGCAATACAAATGTCGCACAGATCACCCTATCGTGACCTACCAGACCCCTACTGTCAAGAATGGAACTGATCATGCCCATCCATTGATCAGCTCTAAATGGATCTAGGCCTCCCTCAAAATCTAGAGGGTAATACTTCTGGAATCTTCCACAGAGAAATTCCCATCTACTCTCAACCCTAGGCTGAGCCAAACCTGGTGCCACTCCTGGCACAACATAGGAAGAGGTGCTCCCCAACAGATTCTATTGTTGCCTCAAAAACCTGATCTCTTCCTCATGCCTCTGCAATCTTGATTGCAAATCTGTGACTATCTGTTGAAAATTCTGAGGGCAGATGAAGGACTGAACCCCTGGCTAAAACTCCCAACCTCAGTATATCCACCACCAAGCCTCATTATCTGCCTTGGCTATAAACCTGCTGATTGAATTTGTAGTCAATAACTTGACCCATTAAACATGATGAGCATATCAAAAGTTTTCCCCCACGGGATCAATCTTACCACACCACATTCACAAATCACTGCAGTGCTATAAACATTCCCATGGCATTCATACATCAATCAAAGTCCCTTCTCTTCCAACATTCACACCATGCCTCAACTCCAGCATGCAAATATCACAATTATGTAATCATGGAGCATGTAATCAAATGATCATGTTCATAGATATATTCATGGAGCATATAATCATATAGTCAAGAGCCAGGCTCTATCAGAATCTCATGCTCCCTAATACAATGTGCAAGTAAAGCATTTATGATCTATTTAAGCAGCTAAACACATAACTACAGAAATAGTTACCATTCCTTGAGTGAAGCTATCTTCAGTGATGAGTGTACACGCCCAGCTAGTCTTTAGGAACACATAAACCTTGGCATGCTCTGATACCAAAATTGTAACGCCCCAACTCCAGGGACCGCTACAGTGCACATTACAAACAGTGCTAAACTCGCTAATCAAGTCATTT
Organism: Humulus lupulus; assembly: GCF_963169125.1. Taxonomy (NCBI): domain Eukaryota; kingdom Viridiplantae; phylum Streptophyta; class Magnoliopsida; order Rosales; family Cannabaceae; genus Humulus; species Humulus lupulus. The sequence continues at coordinate 137,134,469 of NC_084798.1, read as the reverse complement.
GGCCATAAACGTGTAACTAAGTATGATTAGCGGTTTAGGGATTAAAAATTTTGGTTAAGATATAACGTTTCACTAGAACATTTACTGTATACATTGGGATCCCAAAAATATAATTTCAGAGTCTATTACAAGAAAATATTTACAACAGGCCGTTCTAAGCGGAAAAATAGGGTTTAACCCTAGTTCCTCTTTCAAACCTCGCCCAAGTATTGGATGAGCAGCTGCATATGTACACGTCATCACCTAAGCTCTTCAACTCAAGGATGGTCCAGCTTCCTTTTGCCTTTACCTGCACCACAAAGCACCCGTGAGCCGAAGCCCAGCAAGAAAACTCATATGCTCATAAACAGTCATATCGTGATATCAAATCATATCTGGCATGCCTAGCAAACATAGCATTATTCAAGCATGCAAATGAATTCAAACAATGCTGGGGTATCCAGAATAAGAAATCCTGCCTTTTTGATTGGATGACTATCAAGTCAATCCTAATCAGATGGGTGTCTCAACACTTGAGGTTCTGGTAAACCATGCTGAGTGACAAACAAGCAAGTCACTATGGGGCACATCATCCAAAGCCATGCATATGATGATCAAAATGATCATACAGAGCTCATAGCTCTGATCAGATGAACTAAATACTCAACGATTCACAAAGTCCAATTCATGCTTAAAAACTTTAAACTTAAACTTGAATTACCTCCGATTGAGTTGTTTCCAACTAAATCCTCCGGCAAATAAGCTTCTAATTCCCCTTAGGATTGCTATGCCTCAATCCTTGCTTGATTACGAGTCCTAAAACTCAAGTTATCTTTAAAAACGCGATCGGAAGACAAAAAGGAAACTTTTAGGGAGAGAGAACGTACAGAACGTTCTTTTTATTTTCTTTAAAGGTTACTTCATGCTTAAGTAGCTTCCAATAAAACCTAGTGCTCGGGGTCCCGAAAACACCCCCGGGGACATTATAGTCAAAACTTCCAGAATTTCCCCCTGATCTTACTAACTCCCAATTTATCACCAAATATTAATTCCCATTACCCAATAACCCGGTAATGCTCTAAATATCCCTTGACTTACTCCAAGTCAAACTTAAATCCCGTTGTGACTTTCCCACTAGCTTACCTCATAGGATCGTCTTGTGCTGGGTAACCCTGGCATAACCAAATAATAACAAAGCACCACACCTATTTCACATATATGCCAAAAATGCCCGAGATGGCCAAAATATGAAAATTGCCCAATTAATCACAAATGGATTCATATGCATATTTAATACACCTAAACATACATATTATCATTAAATAGCATAATAAAGCAATTATGGCCCTCCCGGCCTCCTAATCAAGGTCCTAAACCTTATTAGGAAATTTGGGGCATTACAGCCCATTTGGTGAAGTAGTCGACTGCTACAACTGCGTTTTTTACTCCACCTTTTCCTGCTGGCAAGGACCCGATTAAATCTATACCCCACACTGCGAAAGGCCACAGAATTTGCATCTGCTTTAACTCATTAGGAGCTGCGCGTGGGATCTTGGAAAACCTCTGACACTTATCACACTTTCGCACAAACTCCATCGAGTCTTCGTTCATGGTCGGCCAGAAATAACCCTGCCTTAGAATCTTCTTTGATAAGCTCTACCCCCCAGCGTGATCTCCACAGAAGCCTTCATGTACCTCCTTCATCAGTTCTTTAGCCTTTTCTGGCGTAACACACCTGAGTAGTGGCATGGAGTATCCTCTTCGGTATAGAACACCATCGACCAGTATGTACTTAGTAGCCTGTCTCTGAAGGGTCCTCGCTTTGTTTCTATCTGCTGGTAGTACTCCACTCGTGAGATACTCCTAGTATGGTGCCATCCATGTATCTACTAACCGGACCTCCATATTGGTTTCATCTGCTCGTATGCTCATCTCGCGTAGTCACTCAACTGGCACTATATTTAAAGTGTCAGCATCCTTCGCACTCGCGAGTTTGGCTAAGGCATCTGCGTTTGAATTCTGATCTCGAGGTATTTGATGGAGGGTATATTTCTCAAATTGTGCCAACAGATCTTTGGTTTTGTTAAGATAGGCCACAATTTTCAGACCTCATGCTTGATACTCCCCTAAGACCTGATTCACTACCAGCTGTGAATCACTGTAAATATCCAGCACTTTTATGCTCATGTCTTTGGCCAACCTTAACCCAGCGAGTAGGGCTTCATACTCGGCTTCGTTATTCGAAGCGGCGAAATCAAACCTAATTGCGCAGTGAAATCGATGCCCTTCTGGCGTTATCAATATCACTCCTACTCCTGCGTGAGATTCGTTGGACGATCCGTCAGTGAAAAGCTTCCACGAAGGAGCTACGTCTTGAGGCTCAGGCACACTAGGCTTTTTGCTCTGCTCGCTGTCTGGGAGTTCAGTAAATTAGGCAATGAAATCAGCCAAGACTTGTCCTTTTACTGCTGCTTGCGGTGAGTATGTTATATCGAACTGCCCGAGTTCGACTGCCCATTTCAACAAACAACCAGCAGCCTCTGGCTTTTGTAGAACTTGCCGAAGGGGCTGATTTAAGATGGTGATTGGATGGGCTTGGAAGTAAGGACGTAACTTTCGCGAAGCCAAAATTAGGCAATAGGCTAATCTTTCAATGGGGGGATATCTCAATTCAGCCCCGATTAACCTTTTGATTACATAATACACTGCCTTTTGTGTGCCTTCTTCTTCTCTTACTAGCACCGCACTAGCAGCATATTCGGTGATCGCCAGGTAAATGAACAAAGTTTCTCCATCTATAGGCTTTGATAAGACAGGAGGCTGTACCATGTGGGCTTTCAAGGCTTGGAAAGCCTGTTCACAGTCTTTAGTCCACTCGAACTTCTTGTTGCCCCTAAGTAGATTAAAGAAAGGGACGCATTTATCCGTCGATTTTGAAATAAATCTACTGAGTGCGGCAATCCTTCTAGTCAAACTTTGCACATCTTTGATTTTTACCGGCGATTTCATATTGATCAGGGCTTTGATCTTTTCAGGATTGGCTTTGATTCCCCTCGAATTGACAATGAACCCCACAAATTTCCCTGATCCTACTCCGAAGGAACACATGAGAGGATTTAGCTTCATTTGATACTTATTCAAAACATTGAAACACTCTTGTAAATCCTTCACATGTCCTTCTGCCTTTTTTGACTTTACCAGCATGTCATCTACGTATACCTCCATGTTTACTCTGATCAATTCCTTAAACATGTGGTTAACTAGTCGCTGGTAAGTCGCACTTGCGTTTTTCAATCCGAAGGGCATTACTTTATAACAGTATAACCCTGTATCGGTCCGAAAGCTAGTGTGATCCTCGTTAGAGGGATGCATACTGATCTAATTGTATCCTGAGTATGCATCCATGAAAGAAAGGATCTCATGTCCTGCAGTTGCATTGACTAGCTGGTCGATCCTTGGGAGTGGGAAGCAATCCTTAAGGCAGGCTTTATTAAGGTTTGTGAAATCCACAGAAGTTCGCCATTTGTCGTTAGGCTTGGGAATCAGTACTGGATTAGAGACCCACGATGGATAAAATTCCACCCTGATGAAGCCATTATCCTTTAGTTTTTCAACTTCTTCTTTTAAGGATTTCGATCTATCTTTGTCCAGCAGCCTTCTTTTCTGTTGCACGAGTGGAAAGCTTTTGTCGACGTTCAGGGCATGGCTGATGACTGCAGGATCTATCCCAGCCATGTCTTTATGTGGCCAGGCAAAAACTTCCTGGTTCTTCCTTAAAAATTCAACCAGTGCGTGCTTTGTTGTTGCTTCCAAATTTTTGCCGACCTTTACAACTCTGGTCGGAAACTCTTCGTCAGGCTGGACCTCCTCAGGGTCCTCGATAGGTCCAACATCTTCCTCAAAATCCCCAAAGCGAGGATATAAGTCTTTTTCCTCACTTTGGGCAACATCTTATTTGGTGACTTCATCACCTGATTGGGCTTGTATATCAATGGCCATCTGTAACATTTCTGGGGGAGCGCTCCTCGACATTCCCTTCTTGGCCTTAGTAATTGAGGCATTATAGCACTCCCTTCCTTCCCTCTAATTTCCCAACACGCGTCCTACCCCTGTGTCTGTTGGGAATTTCATGGCCAGGTGCCATATTGAGGTGACGGCCCAAAGGTCAACCAGTATGGGTCTTCCAATTACAGCATTGTAAGCTGAAGGATAATCGACCACTATGAAAGTAGTGAGTAATGTCCTGGTAGCAGGCATTGTATCTGCTGTTCCGGGAAGCCTGATTGACCTTGTTGGAGCGAGTCCTTCACCAGAGAAATCGTAAATTGTTTGGTTGCAGGGCTCCAAGTCCTTGACGGACAATTTCATTCGCTCCAGCAAAGATTTATACAGGATGTTTACTGAACTTCCTGTATTGACCAACACTCTCTTTACCATCATGTTGGCAATTTGAACATCCACGACCAGCGGATCGGAATGTGGGAACCGGACATGCTGGGCGTCGCAATCAGAGAACGTTATTTCACCGTCCTCTGACCGAGCCTTCTTTGATGCCCGATCCTCCACAGCCATCATCTCGATATCCTGGTCGTGGCGTAGGGTCCTAGCATATCATTCCCTTGCCTTCTCACTGTTTCCCGCAAGGTGCGGGCCTTCGCAGATGGTGAGTAAAGTGCCAGCTACGGGATCAAGTTGCAAAGGTGGCGAGAGTTGGCATGCAGGCGCCTGCTCGTTGCCACCTGGAGCCTCGCGTTGGGAAGCCCCCAAGGCCCATATGTATCTCCTCAAGTGTCCTTGTCTAATAAGGAACTCGATTTCATCTTTCAGCTGGTTGCACTCGTTAGTATCATGTCCGTAGTCGTTATGAAAACGACAGAACTTGGTGGTATCCCTTTTCGAAATATCCTTTCGAATTGCAGCGGGTCTTTTCTAAAACACACTGGAACTTGTGGCTTGATACACCTCTGCTCAAGACTTGAAAAGGGAAGTGTAGTTAGTGAACCGTGGCTCATAAGGGTTGCCCTTAGCGCGCTTATTCTCGAAGGTAGAAGGTTCGTTATGGGGTCTCTTCCCCCAATTTTTGTCATTGCCTTGACCGTTGCCGTTGGGTTTTGACCCATTGGCGGCTTTAGCGGGGTCTTCAGTCCCCTTATCTTTGCTTGGGGTCTTTCCCTCGCTGGCAATGGCATCCTCGAGCTTGATGTATCGATCAGCTCGATCCAAGAATTCTTGGGTAGTCTTTACCCCATGCTTCCTGAGGCTACTCCACAGAGGCGTACGACGCCTAACTCCTGCAGTTAGGGCCATCATTTTGCCTTCATCTCCCACTATTTTGGCCCGAGCAGTTGCTCGCATAAAGCGCTGGACGTAATCTTTCAGTGGTTCTCCTTCTTGTTGGCGTATCTCAACCAGCTGGTTTGCCTCAGTTGGGTGCACACGACCCGCATAGAATTGTCCGTAAAACTCCTTTACGAACATCTCCCAATATACAATACTTGCAGGAGGGAATTTAAAAAACCACTCCTGTGCAGCATCAGAAAGTGTTGCAGGGAAGATCCTGCACCAAGCGTCTTCGGACACCTTCTGAATGTCCATCTGTATCTCAAACTTGTTGACATGAGATACTGGGTCACCTTACCCGTCAAAGTTCGAAAGTGTGGGCATCTTAAACTTACTGGGAGTCTTTGCCACAGCTATCCTCTGAACGAAAGGAGTGCCCCTTCTCCTGTCGTACTCGATGTGAGACGTTCTTCCCCCAACCAGCTGTTGCACTGCTTGGTTCAGGGCATTTATCTGGGCTTGCATGGCTTCAGGAATCGCCAGGGCCTCTGCTACTGGGGGAATGTACTCATCGTGCCATTCCCTGCGGTCGTTGAGTACATCCCTTAAGTCTTCGTCTCTTCGTCGTTGCTCGCTTGCTCTGAGTCGGTTAAAGACGTTGTTTTGTCTGGGCTGCCCCCCAGCGTTACGTCTCGCTTGTTGGTCTTCTCTAGGTGGTGGGCTTCTGCCTCCACCTCTCTCTATATTTCTCCGACCGGCATTCCCTCTGCCTGAGTCGGCCTCATTGTATCCATGCCCATCTCTGAACCTCGATTGGCTATGGTGGGACCGACTGTCCCCTCGGTTGCCTCCTCGGGCTGGAACTTCCCGAGCGTTAGGGGGAGGCCTGCGCTGGTTGGTAGGTCCCCGTGCATTATCATGCCGTGGGAGGTCCCTGACCGCAGAGCTTATCTCCGAGTTCTTTCTATTGCCAGAAGGACGCTGTCCCCTACTCGGTGGGTTCGGCTCTTCACCCCCTTGGCGTCTAGGACTGCGGGGCTGCTGCCCGGCCCTATTCTACCTTGGCTGTGGGGGATTGCCTCAACCAGCCTGGGATGGAGGTTGCGTCTCGGGATCCCTTGGTGGGACATCATCCTGAGGCATTGGTGGCTCCTCCGGCCTTTGAGGGCTCGTTGGCTGGATCGGAGGGCTAGGATTGGGACCCCTTTTGAGGTGACCAATTCAAGGGTTGATCAAGCTGTGAGGCAGGTGCAGTCTGATTCCTAGCCAATTGTAGGGCTGCTTAGAGGGCCACCATGGCCTCCCTCTGACGACGGTCCATCTCCGCCTGTCTTTCACTCAGCTCTTGGTGCTGGAGCTCTATTTCTTGCTGCTGTCGCGCCATAGTCTCCGCAGCACTTTCTTGACTGGCCCTCAGATTGGCCAATTCGTCTTGCAATACCCCCAGGGTATTTCTCAGCATTTTGGAGTCCAGTTCCTCCTCATCAAATTCCAAGTGTGGCTCATTTTCAGCCATGTTCGGAGGAGGAGGTTGAGATGGTGTAGCGCCAGCCGCCTGCCCAGTCTTCTTTGTTGTTTTCGCCATTAGTGCTTCAACAACCTTGTCTCAAGCTCTCAATGAAAGCACCAGAATGTTGACCCTCAATTTGGTCAACTGACACGGAGTCAAATGATTGATGTGATGGAAGGTGTTGGAATAGATCTAATGGAAAGAACGGTAAACGACACAACAAATTATAGTGGTTCGGCCCCACGAATTAGTAATGACCTACGTCCACTTAAGCTATTATTGATATTAATTCTCAAAGGAGTGATCAAGGAACTAGGCTTCTCTAAGTTTCATAGGCCTTAGAGAAATGAATATTACAATTCTAAGATAATAGCTCTAATTCTCTTGTAAAGTATAAACTTAAATCAGCCAAAAAGTCCCCTCCTTGAGCAATTTCTTCTCTAGTTATAGGCTCAAGGAGGATTACATAAATTTGTTACAGATATTCTTTCCAAAATAATTGGATACTCAGGAATTATGGGAGATAATCTCAGATATGATTATAAATGTACAAGATCTTCTCACAACATACGGAGTATACGACCAAGCTTGTCGTATATAAAGTCCAGATGTTACGCTAGGGGAACCTTCCTGGTCGACAGTCGAACAGAACCTTTGCCAGGTGTCAGCCACATGTTAAAAAATGTCTACCACGTCACATACGCCTATTTTTTGGATAACAATGGTTATGTGCTTAATTGCTTAAATTTGATATAAATGCTTTATCTGCAGGCCTTATTAGGTAGCATGAGATATACTAATAGGGCCTAGCTCTTGGCTGCTGCATGATTTAAATAGAACGTGCTTATTAGCACTGGTATTTCTTGTGAATGCAAAGGAACCTCTTATTAGCGTTCTAATATGGACAGGTAGGTCAAGACATGCTCATTAGCGTTGTCATAGATACATGTATGCCAGAAAATGCTCATTAGCATTATTAATTGTTATTAATATCAGGAAGTGCTTATTAGCACCAGACATGGATATGAATATGAATTGACATGCTTATTAGCATGACTATTGAATATGAATAGTTATATGCTTGATCTTGGAATATGAAGAGACAAGAGGTTTAGTTATCACTACCTAACTGGCCTAATTGATTATTCAAGCAAGTTATAAGCTTGGAAGTATGCTTTCAAGGCAGACTGAATCATCAGCTGGTTAGGAAGATTAAGGCCAGAATGATAGACAGGGTCAGCATAATGACTAGGGTCAGACCCCGCCGCCAGCTCTTGAGAATTGGCAGTAGGTGCTTGCTAATTTCCAAGCCAGGGTATTGAAGTAGGAAGAATAAATCTACCTCCTAAGACAGCAACAGGTTCTTGCAAGGAACATTTTACCAGAGGCACCACCTGTGATGGTGCCAATAGTTGAGCAGCCGCCAAAGGCTGGGAATAAATGGGAACCTCTTTATGAAAGGTTTAGGCAAAAACAACCTTTAGTCTTTGAGGGTAGTGTAGATCTGGCCAATGACGAATAGTTAATGAGCATGGTTACCACCTTCCTAGTCTTTATGAGGGTAGTTTGTAGTGAGAGGGTGGCCTATGCCACATATATGTTTAGGGAGGATGCCCAAATTTTGTGTGAAGTGATATCACACACCAAAAATGCTAATGCCCTGAATTGGGAAGAGTTTAGGACTCAGTTTAATGAAAAGTACTACAATGATGCCATCAGGGTGAAAAAGGCTGAAAAGTTCAGTAAATTACTTCAGGGAAACTCATCAGGGACTGAATATGCCTTGAAATTTGATAGAGTGGCAAAGTTTATTGGGGAACTAGTGCCCACTAATGGGACCAGAAGGGAGAGGTTTCTCCAGGGGCTACAACCTATGATAGCCCGGGATGTTTGTATTACCATTGTGCCAGGAGTGACTACCTATGCACAGGATGTTGAGAAGGCGCTCACTGCTGAGAGCGCGAAAAACCAAATATGGCATGAGAACGCAGCCAGGAAGATACTAAGAGGGTGGGACGTCCATTTGTGAGTTCAGATTGGGGCAGAGGCCCCAGTGATTAGAAAAGGAAAGATCCTGATGCCTTTCCAGCTCCACGCCCTAACAGGAGACCTTGTGGTATTCAAATAGGTTGCCAGGGCGGTAGTGAGGGCTGGAAAACTTTTCCTGAGTGTGCCAGATGCAGGAGGTGTCATACTGGGGAGTTTCGGGCAAAGGCCTGCTTTTTATGCAGGATAGTGGAGCACTTAAAGAAAGATTGCCCGAAGGTATGAAAGGAAGAACCAAGAAAGGCAGACAGCTCGGCCCCAACTCGAGTGACATAGGTAGAAGCTGAGGCTTGTCCCTCAGTAGTCATAGGTTAGATTTTTAGTGCTGGAACACCTTATATTGTTTTGATTGATTCTGGTGCTACACATTCGTTTGTTGCTAGTATAATTATTGATAGACTGTGTAAGCCATGTGATTATTATGCTGTGGGGTTTGGAACATTATTGTCCACTAGGGAGTTAGTAGTATCCAGGAGATGGTCAGATCATTGCCAATGACACTGGATGGTAGAGAGTTTTCAGTTGATTTTATAGGATTGGTTAGTGAAGTATAGGGCAACCATAGTTTCCAGAGGAAGATGGTAACCTTTGAGCGTGAAGGTGAGGATGCTTTTGTGTTTGTTGGCACTATGCGTGGACCTCGTGTACCTACGATATCTGTATTGAGGGCTAGAGATCTATTGCAAGGTGGTTGCATATGATTCTTAGACAGTATTGTAGATACCACTCTGGTCGTGCCAGTGGGACCAAAGGAGACCAAATTAGTCTATGAATTTCTGGATGTATTTTCAGAGGATTTGTCAGGGTTACCGCCACACAGAGAGATTGAATTTGTGACTGAACTGGCACTAGGGACAGAGCTAGTGTCTAGGGCACCGTACAGAATGGCCAAAGAAGAATTAGAGTAATTAAAGGTACAACTGCAGGAGCTGTTAGACTTGGGTTTTATTAGACCCAGTTTCTCACCATGTGGTGCACCAGTCCTGTTTGTAAAGAAGAAGGATGGTTCACTGAGAATGTGCATTGACTACATGGAACTGAACAAGTTAACAATCAAGAACAAGTATCCTCTACCAAGGATAGGATGGTATTCTCAAAGACATATCTTCGATCTGGTTATCACCAGTTAAGGATCAAGGAGGGAGATATACCAAAGAATTCCTTTCGCACCATTTATGGGCATTATGAGTTCCTAGTCATGTCCTTTGGATTGACTAATGCCCCAGCTGCTTTTATGGATCTAATGAACAGGGTGTTCAATGATTACATAGACTGGTTTGTGATCATTTTCATCGATCACATTATGGTTTACTCTTAGTCAGAGTCAGAACATGAGCATAATCTGAGGTTGGTTGTACAGAGACTGAGGGAACACAGATGGTTTGTAAAGTTCAAGAAGTGTGAGTTCTAGTTACCTCAGGTAACTTTCCTTGGTCATATTGTTAGTAGGGATGGGATCAAGGAGGACCCAACCAAGATTGAGGTTGTTAGAGATTGGCCAAGGCCAAGGAATGCCTTAGAGATCAACATCTTCCTTGGATTGGTTGGTTACTACAGAAGTTTGCAAGGTCAGATAAGTATGAGAGCAACTTCCAGGACTTGAAGCAGTGATTGATCACAACTGTAGTTGTAACACCCTACTACCCCGTTATGGTATGCATTTTAAACAGTGCTAAACTTGTTAATCGAGTCATTTGCCCATAATCGTGTAACTAAGTATGATTAACGGTTTATGGTAAAATTGTTTTGTTAAGATACAACGTTTCACTAAAACATTTACTGTATACATTGGGATCCCAACATATGATTTAAAGGTTAATTACAAAAAATATTTACAACCAGCCGACCTAAGTGGAATAATAGGGTTTAACCCTAGTTCCTCTTTAAACCCTCGGCCGTGGCAGTCGAGCAGCCGCATATTTACACATCGTCATCTAAGCTCTCCAACTCAAGGCTGGTCCAACTTTCTTTTGCCTTTACCTGCACCTGTGAGCCAAAGCTCAGCAAGAAAACTCAATATGCCCATGAATAGTAATAACATATTACTAAATCATAATAGGCATGCCTAGCGATAATAGCCCTATTCATGCATGCAAATAAGTCCAAATAATGATTGTGGGCCCTACCCTTTGTATGGCTGACTTATGGGCCCTGCCCTTTGTATAGATGACTATCAAGTCTTACTTAAATAGAAAATATTCAATTTAAAAAAAAAAATTTGTAACCAACTTATAATTTATCTTTTAATTAATTAATTATCTTATTAATGAAAATATCCAAAAACTTTTTTTTTTGAATTATCCATTAATTAATTAATTAAATAAATAAAATTGAAAAATCTTTCCCTGAAATATGCAGTGCATGCCACACACAGTCCATGGACTGTGTGTGGTCGTGTACCACCCTAATTTCTAGGGATATTTGATTTTTCTATTTTTATTTAATTATTTATTCAAACTACTTTGTCAGATAAAAATCTAACAACCTGATAACTAATTCAAATTTAAATTAAATATCTATTTAACTAATTATCAAATATATTTAATTATTTGAATAAATATCAATATTTTAAATTCAAATCAAATTTGAACTTATGAGATTATTATATCCCCACGCAAATAAAGATATTTAATTAATTCTACCAATTAATTAAATCCAATATAATTTCGAAAATAAATATTTAATATATTATAATTTCAAAAATTATAATTAATTAATTAAATTTCGAAATTATTTTAATTATTTAATAAAATTTCAAAAATTATATTATAATTAAAAATTAATTAATTTTGTTAATTACAACTAATCTGTAATTAATTAATTAATCACTATTATCATATAATTGCATATTTGGCCCAAAGAATAAATTTCTTCTTAAATATGTCTTTCAACTATTTTACCCTTTATATCAACTCTTACCTTGAATAGTGTTGATAGAGCTGCTGTGGGGACCTATGGACCTATAATTCCAAGCTACAATAAATTTGAGATTATTAATTAAACTCTTTAATTAAATAATCTTAATTTATTAATCTCATGATTATTCCACTATAAATATGAGATTGAACTCTTGTAATTATAGACATTTCATTTACTAAGTGCTTTATAATGATAAAGCGTCCATTGATATAATCATTGCATACAAATTAACCCTCTAATAATGGTTCATAATTAATTGAGAATCAAATTACCGTTTTACACTTTTAATTATCTCTTGTTTCCTTAAGTACAATTGACTTTAGCAGTGAAGGTTAATTCATAAATGAATGATGAATTTGAGCTCAATAACCTTTTAGTCCCAAAAGTCAACCCTTAAGAGAACCATTATTCAATCTCTTGCGAGAAGGCATAGATTCCATATCTGTATACTATGTCCACAACCATTTACATTAATGAGTTCCCAAAACAAAAGTTTCTAGCCTGATCATTCTGACAGACCCTAACAAGTGAATCAAAGAACTCATATAACATAAACAGGAGCTCATAGTAACTTCAGGATTAAGATCGATTTGTATATGATCATCAATTGATATATTTAATTAATACTTCGAAACGGTATTTAACTAAGTATTAATAAACATATTTGGTCCAATTCTATATATTCTCTAATATATAAAGTACCTCCACTAAAGTGTCCTACTACACTAGTGATCCGAATCTAGATCACATGTATTCATAATACTAGTGGACCTTACTTGCAGTAATTAATCTAAAGATTCCATAACTTTATTTTACTGCAAACTATTCAAGTTCATCTATCTCAAACACAATCCTCCCGTACCAATATGTGTTTGAGATCACATATATGAACTTAGGAATTTTTCTGATATTTACATAATATTATCACAAAATAATATAGTCCATAAAATATATGCATAACAAATTCAATTTATTTATTTATTTCATAAAACAATGTGTACTACATATGCTTTTAGGGCACAATTCCCAACAGCTCGTCCAAGGAAACTCCTGACCTCTGAGGTGTTCCTTGACCTTGGCAAATCTCCAATTGAGAGTATACCATAATATTGTCGATCAAGACAATCACAAATCCAATTCAGAAAATATTTGAATACTCTGTTCCTCTGATTCGTCAAAACAACTTGGTATTAATCAGATTTACAAAACATAACTCAGCACTCCTAGTGCCCTTATGTGACATAAAAAGTTGTCTTCTGCATATCCTTCTCCCTGACCTTCCGTTGGTTCTAACAAGATCAAAGATCCACCTTGGAGAATACCATCTTACTCAATAACTGAGCTTTTAGTTCTTACAATTATGCTGAAGTCATCCAATACAGTGCCCTAGACCTGATTTCGTCCCTGACACCAATCCAATTACCATTCATCTCTTTGTGTAAATGTAATCCTGACAAATCCTTTGGAAACATATCCAGAAACTTACAGACTAATATATTTTGGCCTGATCCACTGGCACAACCTAAGTGGTATCCACCACACTAGCTAGGAGTTCTATGCACCCTTCTGCAATAGATCTCTAGCTCTAAATACAGATGTCATCAGCATACGGGGTCCATGCACAGTGCCAACATATACAAGGCTTTCCCACTCTCAAGCTCAAGAGTTACTATCCTTTCCTTCTAGTCTATCATTGCCCCATACTTGGGTAAGCATTCCATATTCAGATTCATACTGAAGTCAGTCATAGCAAACTTTATCAAAACAACTGATGAGTCATTTCCACAATAATCTAACTCATCAAAACATAACCATGCGATCTATATAACAAGTCTATGCTTCTCTAAATGTAACAAGCAAAGAACAACATGGCACCAAAACTAGTCAGCACAATACAAAAATGAAAACTAGAAAGCTTACATGCCACCCCTGAGGAACCAGCCTCAGTATTAGTCTCAGTCTGCATCGGAGCGAACACTCGAGCTGGAGTCGAGCTTTCCATACTCTTTTGGTCATTCTTCCTTCGCCTTGGGCAATTCCTCTTATGGTGCCCAACTATCCCACATAAGAAACATGCCTTTGCTCGACATTATCCCAGATGATGCCTCTTACACCAAGTGCATTCTGGGTAAACTTTCCAATTCTTGTTCTTGCCCGTACCAATAAACGGAGGTATCGTTGTCTGAGCTCTGTGCTCTTCGGCACTCTCCTTCTCAATCTGATTTCCTGTGCTCTCTTCAGGAAGAGCCTTCCCTACCACCTGAGTGTAGGTAGAGATTTCATACACTGGAGCAACTCTAATGTCCTGAGCTATTCTGGAATTCAATCGCTGAATAAAATTTTCCTTCCGAGCTACATATGTGGGTACCTTATCAAAAAAAAACTGGGCCAACCCATCGAATCTGATAACATACTTGGTTACTATTACATTTCCCTGAACAAGGTTCAAAAACACATTCATTTTAGCAGTCTTGACTGCATCACTGTAATAAATTTCATTGAATGGCTGCCTAAATTCTTTCTAGTCCATCAAAGTTGTGTCTCGTGTCTAGGATACTACTTCCCACCATGTCCGGGCATCATCCCGCAATACATATGTAGCACAGATCACCCTATCGTGACCTACTACCCCCCATCCATTGCTCAGCTCTGAATGGATCTAAGCCTCCCTCAACGACTGGACGGTAATACTCTTGGAATCTTCCACAAAGAAATTCCCACATATTTTCAACCCTAGGCTGAGCCAATACTGATGCCTCTCTTGGCTTAGCAAAGGAAGAGTTGTTCCCTGACAAAACTTGCTGCAATTTCAAACACCTAATCTATTCCTCTTTCCTCTGCAATCTTAATTGCATATCTGTAAACACCTGATGGTGATTCTGAGGGGCAGGTGAAGAATTCAAACCTTGGCTGTAATTCCTAGACTCGGTATAACCACAACTAGGTCTCATAATCTGCCTTGGATACATACATGCTGATTGAAACTGCAGTCAATAACTTGACCCATTAAACATGATGAGCATATTCAAAAGCCTTCCCCACGGGATCAATCATACCACACTACATTCACAGACCACTACAGTGCTAAAAACATACCCTTAGCATTCATACATCAATCATAATACGTGCTCTTCAAACATACATACGATGACTCCAACCTAAGCATGCAAATATCACATTCATAAAATCACGGAGCAGGTAATCATATTAATAGTCATGAGCCAGGCTTTATCAGAATCTCATGCTCCCTAATACAATATACAAGCAAAGCATTTACATTCTATTTAAGCAGTTAAGAATATAACCACATAAAAAGTTACCATACCCTGAGTGAAGCTTGCCTTTAGTGATGAGTGTACATGCCTAGCTTGTCTTCAGGTACCCTTAATCTTGGCTCACTCTGATGCCAAGTTTGTAATGCCCTACTACACTGGGACCGTTACGGTGTGCATTTTAAACAGTGCTAAACTCGTTAATCGAGTCATTTGGCCATAATCTTGTAACTAAGAATGATTAACGGTTTATGGTAAAAAAAATTTGTTAAGATACAACGTTTCACTAAAACATTTACTGTATACATTGGGATCCCAACATATAATTTAAAGGTTAATTACAATAAATATTTACAACCAGCCGACCTAAGTGGAATAATAGGGTTTAACCCTAGTTCCTCTTTAAACCCTCGGCCATGGCGGTCGAGCAGCCGCATATTTACACATCGTCATCTAAGCTCTCCAACTCATGGATGGTCCAACTTTCTTTTGCCTTTACCTGCACCACATAGCACCCGTGAGCCAAAGCTCAGCAAGAAAACTCAATATGCCCATGAATAGTAATAACATGTTACTAAATCATAATTGGCATGCCTAGCGATAATAGCCATATTCATGCATGCATATAAGTCCAAATAATGATTGTGGGCCCTGCCCTTTGTATAGCTGACGTATGGGCTCTAGCCATTGGATAGATGACTTATGGGCCTTTCCCTTTATATAGATGACTATCAAGTCACAATGAGAATAGATGGCTAATGTGTCCATCTAAAATAAGTGACTTAAATAGGTGACAATTAAGTCACGCACTTGGGCTCTACACCCTAATCAAATAAGTGAATAACACTTTATGATTATGATAATCATGTTGGGGCTTGTAGCCCTAATCAGATGAGTGATTACCACTTTAAGATTTTGGTAATCATGTTGCGGCTTGTAGCCCTAATCAGATGAGTGAGTCACACTTTGGGCTCCACACCCTAATCAGATAGGTGACTAAAAAGTCACACTTTGGGCTCTGCACCGCAAGTAGACAAGTGACTACTGAGTGAGTCATGAACTTGGGCTCAGAACCCATAGCCATGCGACGTTGCAGTCACCTGAGTCTTTTGGCCAGGCTCTAAGTAACTAGCCCTTAGACTAGACAAGCGCTTTTAGTTTTCATCGAACTTGAGGTCGGTCAAGCATTAATGCTCATGATGATTCATTGAATGCTTATGTTGATTAGATCTAATCATTTCAGCTTGTGTTGAACACATCAATGTCGTTCTCGACTCTTAAGCCAATACCACACAACTCGTGCTGATTTCTGACTCATGGGTCAATGCCACTCAAAAGTAAGCAATGCAACCAGGCATACATCATATGTCAAATATCCAAATGTAGGGCATTCAGCATGCTTACTTAGCAATCACTGGCATAATTACAACCCTGCACAATTACAGAGACTCAAGCAATGATAAATTTCGTATTCAATATTCATGTCATGCCCTTATCTCATGTATCTCATGCATTACATGCATCACATACTAGGTGCAATTTTATTACCTTTGCTCCAAGCACAAGTTACTAATGAATGACCCTCGAGTGTGATCCTGTTTCCAATCCCCTAGCGATAACCTAGTCACAACCATAAATCGTGCTTCAATGAGTACCAAAAAACCCCATTATGAAGACTGTGTAGCACTACAGCGCTACCTATGGGCACTACAGCTCTACAAGTATAATTAAAAACCCCCAAAACAGAGCAGCTAGTGTTGTAGCGCTACCAACCTAGCGCTACAATGCCCAAACCAGAACATCGAATTTCTGGGCTTCTCTCTTCGTGTTCTTCGAGCTTCAAAGCTCCAAATCTGACCCCAAGCTATCCAAATCTCAAAATTAAAGTTCCCAAACATCCTAATCTCCCAAAAACAATAAAACTCAAGCTTCAATTCATCCAAAAACTCATCAAAATATAAAATCCAATCAAAGCTTAAAAACTGTAAGAATAAAGAACTTAAAACTAGGATTAGCTCAGATTATGTCATTTCTTGCTAAATCCTCTGGGTAATAAGCTTTTAATCTTCCGTAGAATCGCTATGCCTCAATCCTCACATGAATCTGAGTCATAGAACTCAAGTTTTCTTCGAAAATGCGATCAGGTGACGAAAAGGGAACGGGAGGAAGAGATAACGTTCTGAATGTTCTTTTATAATTCTAACAGGTAATTTCAAGCTTAAGTAATCTCAAGCAAATCCTAATGCTCGGGGTCCCGATAACGCCCCTAGTGTAAAATAGTCAAAATTCCCAGAATTTCCCTCTGATCTCACTAACTACCAACTTATCATCAAATATTTATTCCCATTACCCAATATCCCGGTAATGCACTAAATACCCATTGACTCACTCCGAGTAAAGTATGGACCCCGTTGTGACTTTTCCACTAGTTTCCCTCCTAGGATCGTCTTGTGCTGTGTAACCATGTATCACATATATGCCAAATATACCCAAAATGGCCAAAATATGGAAATGACCTAGTTAATCAAAAATGAGTTCACATGCATATTTAATACACCTAAACATGCATATAAACATTTAATTGCATAATAAATCAATTATGGCCCTCCTGGCCTCCTAATCAAGGCCCGAAGCCTTATTAGGAAATTTGGGTCATTACGCTAGTTTTGAGTCTTCCAAGTGATCAAGAAAAGTTCATGATATATTGTGATGCCTCACGTCAAGGTTTGGGTTGTGTTCTTATGCAGTCAGGGAAGGTGATTGCCTATGCATCACACCAGTGGAAAGAGTATGAACAGAGATATCCCACTCATGATTTAGAGTTGGCAGCTATGGTCTTTGCATTAAATGTATGGGGGCATTATCTTTATGGGGAGAAGTATAAAATATACAGTACCACAAGAGCCCAAAGTACTTTTTTACACAGAAACACTTGAACATGAGATAGAGATATTGGCTGGACTTAGTGAACGATTATGATTGTAAAATCTATTTCATCCAGGGATGGCCAATGTGGTGTCAGATGCCTTAAGCCGGAAGGGTCCAGGACAGATATACAATATGAGATAGATATCTAGAGAGTTGGCAGAGGATATGACCAGAGCCAGTATAGAGTTGTTGGTGGGCCAGTTGGCTAATATCACGCTACATCTACGCTGTTAGAAAGGATAAAGGAAGGTCAGTTGGGTGATCCACAACTGACAAAGATCAGAGAGGACGTCCTAGCTGGAGTGTCTATGGATTATACAATGTCAAATATGGGCTTGTTGAGACACAAGGATCATATCTGTGTTTTGATGGACACTGTTAGCAGACAGGAGATTCTAGATGAATCCCATACTACTCATTACTCTTTGTATCCAGACACCATGAAGATGTATTAGAATGTGAGATCATTGTATTGGTGACCTAGGATGAAGAGGGATGTGACAAAATATGTGGCTAAGTGCTTGACATGTCAGCAAGTCATGGCTGAGCATCAGAGACCAGAAGGGCAATTACAGCCTCTGGACATCCCCAAGTGGAAATGGGAGGACATCATGATGGATTTTGTTGTGGGTATACTGAAGGAAGTGGGTCAACATCATTCGGTGTGGGTTATTGTGGATCGATACACCAAATCAGATAACTTCATACCAGTGAGGACAGCGTATACAGTTGACCAGTATGCAGATCTCTATGTGAAAGAGATAGTGCGCCTTCATAGGGATCCGTGGTCGATCGTGTTAAAACGGGACCCCATATTTACTTCCAATTTTTGGGGAAGTTTTCAGAGGTCCATGGGTACAGAGTTGAAGTTTTGTTCTGCTTATCATCCTCAGACATATGGACAATCTGAGAGGACAATTAAGATATTGGAGGACATGCTACGAGCATGTGTGCTGGACTTTGATGGGCCCTAGAGTAAGTATTTTCCTTTGATAGAGTTTTCCTAGAATAAGATCTATCAATCCACCATTGGGGTGGCTCCTTATGAGATGTTGTACGGTAGGAAATGCAGATCTCCCATTCATTGGGATGTGACAGGAGAAAGGAAATACTTCGGTTCTGAGGCAGTTTAGAGGACCAATCTGGCTATTAAGTAGATCAGAGCTCGAATGCTCGCTTCTCAAAGCAGACAGAAAAGTTATGCTAAACCCAAACGTAGGAACGTAGAGTTCCAAGTTGGAGACTATGACTTTCTTAGAGTCTCACCATGAAAAGGGGTGAGAAGACTTGGGAAGAAGGGCAAGTTGAGCCCTATATTTGTAGGACCATTTGAGATCATGGAGAGGAATGGTTAGGTGGCTTATAGCTTAGCCTTACCTCCGACATTGTCGGTCATACACAATGTATTTCATATTTTGGCTCTTCAGAAATATGTGTCAGATGTGACTCATGTGTTAAGTTACGAGGATCTAGAGCTTGAGGCAGATCTCTCCTATGAGGAACAGCCAGTCCTTTTACTTGACATGAAGGATAAGGTCCTGAGAAACAAAACTATACCTTTCAAGGACGCAATTTTTTTAAGGAGGGGATAGTTGTAACGTCCCAAATTACCTAATATGGCTAGGGCCATGATTAGGGGGCTAGGATGGAAAATTGTGGGAATTACATGTTTATGTTTTATATATCCATGTAATTATGTAAGTATGTGAGTTATATGATAATATGACTATTTATGCATGTTTCGGGACATTAGATTTGCATGTGGACCCGCTACTTATTAGAAGGGCTATTTTCGTAATTTGACCCATTATGGGCATAATGGTATATATGTGCATATATGTGACATATTTGAAATACCCCATTAATATGTGAGCTTATTTGGGTTACTTAGCATGATACGATTCTAGGGAACAAGGTAGCGGGAAAGTCATAACAGGACCCAATACCCGGCTCGAGGGGAGTCAAATGGATTTTGGGTAACTAATTTAGTACCGAGTTATTGGGTAACACGAATGAAAATTGATGATATATTTGGAGTTAGTAAGATTAGATGGGAATATCGACGATTTTGACAATTTTACCCTTGGGGACGTTTTTGGTACCCCGAGCCTCGAAATTAGCTTAAGTAACTTAAGAATTAAGGAAACAAACACATAAACACTCAACTCACCCCAAGTGAATCCCTCTCTCTCTCTCTCATTCTCTCTTTTTTTCTAAGTGTATTGCTTGAGGAAACTAATGGATTTTTGGCTGAAAACATGGGAATTGAAGGCCTGAACATGGGGGATTGAATTAGTTGCAGCTAAGGAAAATAAACTGCTAGTTGAGGTAAGATTTAGACTTTGTTTTCATTGAATTTTTTATTGAGTTTGGCTATTCTTGAGCTTTGAGGCTCATGGCTGTGAATTTGAGATTTGGGTAGAGTTTTGAGTGTGTTGAGCTGGAGTTTTGTTGCTGGTATTATGCTGAATCAGTTATGGGAATTTAATTGTGGTTTTAAAATTGATTTTAGGTAGTTTTGATTGAGTTTGGATGAAGAAAAACCAGAGAGTTGTGGATTCGTAGGGACGGGCCGCGACCCTATTCTTGGGGTATCGTGGCCCTCTTGAACCAAGAGGACATGGGAGATGTCTGATGCAAGGGCGCGCCACGGCGCGTTTCTAGCGAGAAGAGAGGCTGGGGGCTCTAACTTGGGCAGGTTGCGGCTCAGGTGCTTAGGGTCATGGCGCTTAAGGGGTTTTGAGCCCTAGATGGGTTTTTGAATGCTTGAACTCAACCATAAGGGCTCGGGATCGATCCTACTACGCGATTTAGTAGAATTCGACATCCCGAAGGCTAGGAGTCGGTCTGGAAGCCTTTATTTGCTCGTTATTGATGGTATCCTATATTATGGTTGTGACTAGGTTATCGCTAGGGGCTCAGAACTGGGATCATTCTTATTATTACGCTATACTTGGAATTGAGGTAAGAAAATTGCACCCATTATGTGACATACATGATTAGGGCTTGGCCCGAATGCTGAATATAGTCTTGATTGGGCATTGGCCCCTGTAAATGAGCATGATTATGATTATGCGTGTGAATGATTGATTAAAGCATGTTAAATGCTTTGCATATGGATATTTGTTATATGATGAAAGCCTAATAGAATTATATACTTGTGAAAAGCATTGACTTATCAGTCAAGGAAAACAATAGCGCTGAGCGTTGGTCGTAAATCATTTACTCATGAGTCAATGGCGGCAATAGCGCATTGAGCGCTGGTTTATATGATTAGATCTAATCAGGAGCGCATTATACGCTTGTCTGACCCAATGGTCATAGAAAACTAAAGCGCCAAGTACGCTGGGCCAACTCCAAGGCTGGTTATTCAGAGGACAGGGAAATTGGCCCTGAGGTGACTTATTAGTCCCAAATCCTAGGGCACTAAGCTCGGTGTGATTTATTAGACATGCACTTGGGCAACGAGCCCCGATATGATTCAATTAATCATTTATTTAGGGTTTTTTTTTCTCGTATGACGTTGTAGTCATTTACATGAATGGTATGCATGTGTGAGTTGGGTTATTACTACTGAGCATGTTTATTATGATTTAGAATTTTGTTAATCACAAATTACAAGCATGTTAAAGTTTTCTTGCTGGGACTTGCTCACTAGTGCTATATGGTGCATGTAAAGGGAAAGAAAAGCTGGACTAGCCATGAGTTGGAGAGCTTATGTGGTGATGTGTACATATGTGGTCGCTTGTCCACCACGACTAAGGTTTCTCAGAGGAACTAGGGTTAAACCCTATTTTTGCCGCTTAGGTTGGCAGGTTGTAACTTTTGAGTTGTAATGACCATTTTGGAACTTTAAACAACTTCGTAAATGTTATTATGGGATCCCATGTACAGTTTAATGTTTTAATGAAACATCCATTACTTTTAACTAAAAATTTTAACCTTTGACCAGTAATCACACTTAGATGCACGTTTATGACCTAATGACTCGTTTAGCGAGTTGAGACCAATTTTAAATACATAGTGTAACGATCTTGGCTAACTAGGGCGTTACACTATTGCCTGCTCACCATGCATTCCATGCACATGCACACACCCAAGTGCTCAAGTGCACCTCTACTAACCATGCACCTTATTGCACACAACCAAAGCTCAAGAATTCACAAAATAAAATAATTACATAAAAACAATTAACAAATTTTAATTCACATAATTTGTACCAAATAATTCAAACAAACAAAACAAATTTCTAACACTTAACAATAAAGCACACATATTAATAAATAATTTTTTTTGTGCGCTACATCTTTATAGCACTCTGAACAATAGTGATTACAAATAGTTTCTAGATATGGAACTTTTTTAAAATCCATTTCGAATACGTCCTACAAAAAGAATGTAAGAAAACAAATAAATTATTAAAAAGTATAAAATAATTTTTGTTAGGTAAAAATAATATTATAAAATAAATATACAAACATAAACATACCATGATATGAGCATATACAACTTTCTTCTCCTTTGGGGGAATTTTGGCCCAGCCACTATACTAAAGTGGAGCATGATGGCATACTTTTACACCAATAGTGTTCGCAAATGTTCTGGCATGTGTCCCATGAACTCGAAGTTCACATTTTCTATAGGAATTCTTTGACTTACTTGTATCATCCTTTAATAAACGTCAGACACCATCCCCATGAGTAGGGTTACAAGCTCCCTTCTTTGATTCTGTTTAATAATTATAATATTACATACAATCAAAGCTGTCTTCATAAATTTTTAATGTGTATATTATCATAAGTCATACACGAATGCTTTGTACCTTCTAAGGATTCATGTCTTTCATCATTTAGTGGTGTTGTTGATTTATTATTTGGGATATGATAAAGGAGAAGGAGACCGTGTAGATGATGAAGAGTTAATATGCGCCCACTTACGAAAAAACAACCTTCTACTAGTTAATTGTTGATGAAGAGACTTTATACTTGTCATGACTAAAGATCTGAAAATATATAATTAGTATTAGCATATAATCAATTTGTATAATAAAAAATTTATGAAAAAGGGATAATAATAACACACTTTATAATTAATCACGTTCATCATTCAAAATTGTTCTTTTGAATCATCAAGTAAAACTTCTTCTTCAGTGTCATCATGTAAAGCGCCCTATTCTATTATTTTGTAAAACGTATCACAACTCATAAATAAATGGAAAATATCACTTAACATATGAAATTAAGTGGGGCCTTGATAAAATATGCAAGTTCGCCCCAATAGATTAAATTAAAAATAAAGAGTTCTTATGCATCATTTAAAGAAAAATAAAATTTAAGTCTCACTGATAGTTTTAAAACTAAAGTCCATAACATGATTCTTAAAAACTTGGCACTTATGTTGATCGTTTATTCATTCTAAGGATACCCCCACTCTATACACACCAAGACATCAAAACTCACCACATCATAGCGTGTGCCAAAGAGAAACCCTATTTATTACCTAAAAGGGGGAAAGTAAGGGGGTGAGCTAAAAGCCCAGTAAGGAAGTACAAACAATTACAACAATATTCAAGGAAACTCATAACATATCATACCATAGCCATATCACATTAATTTCATAATCATATCGTATCACTTCAAACTCATAATCATAATCATCTGTCATAACCATATATCATAATCACACATCACAATCATACTCTTTGTGATCATGGCACCGCTATTGTCCATGTCACATCTTGAGGTAACCAGTAAAAGCATAAACTTGGAAAAATAATTTTTTTTTCTAAATTAATAAAATTTACATGATTAATTGTGATAATTTATAATTTATAATTTATAATTTTTTCACTTCTATTATTTAAGACTTGAATTATGTAGGTGTAAGACCCATTAATTTTAAACAAAGTAATTATTTTAACTTTATAATAGAAACTTTCAACAACTTTTTATTTTGTTTAAAAATCATAAGTGAATGTCAACCAAAATATTTTTCTCTTTTAAATAAAAAAAAATACTGCACCTAAACAACAATGTGAAACTTCATGGTTACATTTTAAAAATATCGTTTTTACATATACCTAACTTAGGGCATAATTTATTTGATGCACTAACATTATTCATCTCATTTAAAAGATATTTCTTATTTTTAGATAAAAAATGCCAACAACTAATAATTCATACAAAATAACAAACATAGATTAAAAATCACATTTTCTTCATAAAAATTAGCACATGTTAATTTGATAAAAACACTATTTAAATGTGAAATAAAATACCCTTTTATTTATATAAAATAAAAATATCATTTTGAGCCTTCATTTGTACAATTTAAGAATCACTTAAAATTAACACCACAAAATAAATAAATAAAAACCCCATGTTTATAAATACCAAAGCTGCACCTTAAATCATGCTACAAATAGCCTAAAATGTTTCTACACCCTTTTTATGCATTTTAATATGACAATTTGCATGGAAATCAAATCATTAACAAAATCAAGTTACTCCAATCATACTATACCCACATAGCCGAAACCTTCACGCTCAATCAACAACAAATCCAAACACAAACCCTAGAATGCACCTATTATCATATTTTCATCCTTACAATTGGATCACTAAAATTAAAATACTAAATACAATATAAACATAGGACTCCCACAAGGATTTTAGAAAACCCTAGATGATGCAACATTAATACCAATATGATCATGTTTATAATATCAAGATAAAATCAACAAACAAGGAATCAACAACAAGATCAACCATACTCACCACCCCTTTTTAAACACTCTAGGCTTAAACCCAATACCCATGATCAAACAACTCAAATCTCTTTGCATGCTTTCAAGAATAGAAAGACAACAACGTCACATCTATTAGTAGAGAAGGATTCACCACTCATATAATAATAACACTTCTAACCATTTATCTTGCATCAAATCTTATCTTATACAAAAGAAAAACAAAACTTTTTTATAATTTAACCATAATAAGATTCTCCCATGGTCAATAATATAATGAGACCATAAACAAAAACTACATAATAAAATAACTAACCAACATTCATAATCAATATCCTTAAAACAACAAGGACCAAAATTGCAAGAACAACAACCATAAGACAAAAGGTTCCCATTACCTCTCTTACTAGAACTAAAGACCCAAAACAATGGCCACAACCTTTGATCAAACCCCCCTAGGGATTTTAAAAATCATAAAAAAGTTAAGAAAGTTCTTATCATCAAGAAGATAAGAAGATAACTTAGAGGATTCAAACCATTAATCCAACAACACATACCTAAGGTTTTCGAAATCCTCCTCTTCTCTTCTCCTTCTTTCTCTTCTTTCTTTCTCTCTCTAGGTCTCACGCATTCTCTCTCTCTCTTGCTCTCTCCTCCTAGCCGATGTCACCCAAGCATGATTTGACTTCTTCTTTTCTTCCTTTCCCTTTTATCTAACCTATGGCAATAACTAGTCCTAATGAAGAAAAAAAGATAAGTTTCCTCTTTGTCTTTATTTTCATTCATTTTATTTTTATTTGATTTTTCTTATTTAGAGGAAATAAAGAGTGCATAAAAGATGACAGCTCTTCTTCCTATTTTAGCTAAAATCATCCAGTTAATTACCTAAATTCCCAAATCAAAAAGGAAAAGAAATTCTCGATTTTCCACTATAGTCCACAAGCCCACTTCTCTCTTTCCTCTTATTTTATTTTATTTTTTAATTCTTCTAATTAAATAAAATAAAAGGAAATACTCTGTAGGAAATTCTATTGCATGCTCACCATGCAACCATGCACATGACACCCAATTGCTAAGGTGGATCACTACCTACCATGCACCTTGGTGCATTCAACCAAAACTCATGTTCTTATTTAATTAAATTAATAAATAATTAAAACAAATAACAATTAAATTCACACAATTCCTACCAAACAATTCAAACAAATAAAAATAATTTCTAACACTTAACAATTAAAAATAAAACAAAGCACAAAATGAATAAATGAATAAAAAATTTGGGGCGCTATAATATACCCTCCTTAGAAGGAATTTCGTCCCGAAATTCTTTCTTACGAAAGAACTCAGGTTATCTTTCTCTCATCTCTTCTTCCTCCTACTCTCATGTCTTGGCCCGCTTATTATTAGAAGGGCAACTTTGGTAATTTGGTCCATTGTGGGCATAATTGTGTATTTTTGCGCGTAAATGTGATATATGTGAGAGACCACATTATTATGTGGGTTTATTTGGGTTACTCGGCACGAGGCGATCCTAGAGAGCAAGTTAGCGAGAAAGTCACAATGGGACCCGGTACCCGACTCGGGGCGAGTCAAGGGGTATTTTGGGTATTAGATATTTAATTGGGTTATTAGGTTATGAAAATAAATAATTGGAGATATATTTGAAGTTAGAGAGTCTAGGAGGGATCATTGGGGAAATTTACCATTTTGCCCTCGGGGATGTTTTTGGTACCCTAAGCCTTGGGATTAACTTAAGTCACTTAAAGGACAAAAGACAAAAGTGAGAAACATGTAGAGCTGCCTAGACTGACTCTCCCTCTCCAAACACTCTCTTCTTTTTCTCTCAAGGACTTCCAAGCTTGAACCATTGGAAACTAAGGGGATTTTGGGCTAAGACCACTTGAATTGAAGCTAAGGATTTGGGAAAGAACTCAGTAGCAACTTGGTGGATTCATTCTTCAGTAGAGGTAAGCTTTTAACTATGGTTTAGCATTTAAATTCTGGAAATTGCTGGCTGTTTTAAGGTGTTTAAGAGCTTTTGATTTTCAAAGATTGAATTGGAGTTTTAAAGAGTTTTGAGTTTAGTTTTTTGTGGGGTTTTATTGCTAGGATCATATTAGAGTTGTTGTGTTGGTTGAATTGTGTTGTTAGGATGATTTTGGATTAAATTTAATAGAATATAGCTGCTGAAATGGAGGAAACTTTTGGGTTCGAGGGGTCAAGTCGCGACATTGTTATTGACAAGTCGCGACTTAGCTTGAACTAGGAACCTTAGGAGGTCTTTGCCTGGGGGGGCGCGCTGCGAATTCATAGGCTAAGTCTCGGCCCGTGCCTCTGGATAGAGAGGGGGAAAAAGCCTAGCCAGGGGGTCCGCTGTGACCCATAGGGGGGGCAAGTCGCTGCCCGCCACGGCAGATTTGCCTTGGGGAGTTTGTTTTAGAATGAAACTTTTTCCTTAGGTCTCAGGATTTTTTTCACTACCCGGTTTGGTGGAACCTGAGGACCCAGAGGCTAGGACATGGTCTAGAAGCTTTTGATCGCTCAATATTAATAGAATCCTATTTTATGGTTGTGGCTTAGGGTATCGCTAAGGGCTCGGAACTGGGATCGTGCTCGAGGGTCGTTCTTAGTTATGCTTGCTTAGACCTAAGGTAAGAAAAATGCACCCAGAACATGTTGTATGTGATTAGGTCTTGGCCCATTAGTTATATATTAATATGATTAGGGCTTGGGCCCCAGGATTGGTTATGTTAGGCTATTGCTCTAAACGTTGATAAATTCTTATGTGCTTATATTCGTTTCGTGAATTCTTTGTTTAAGGCATGTGGCCCCGTTATATGAATATGATTGGTATTATGAAAATGGTTATCCAGTGGGATTATATGATTAGCATGAGTATGTGCTTAATTGTAGGGATGTGTCTATTCACATCTGTTCCTTATAAGTAAGGTATGAAATCCTGGGTCAGGTCTTGACTTATGAAGCAAGGACAGAAATAGCGCGTTGTGCGCTGGTCGAAAGGCATTGGCTTAAACTAGCAACATATTATTATGTTGATCGACTCTAAGGTCGAAGGTGAACCACGAGGGTTGGGCTAGCTCTATGGCTAGTGAGACAGAGCTAAGGGCGAGGCCCCAGGTGACTCTATAGGCACGTAGCTAGGGCATAGGCCCGAGAGTTGGCTTAAAAGCCAACGGAATAGAGCAACGGCCCCAGGTTGATCCAATGATCACTCGATTAAACTTACACAATATTGGCTATGAATTGATGTCACTGATTTTGATGAATGGTTATTTTAAGATATATTTTCTGTTGTCGCATGTTCAGTTTTCTTGTTGAGCCTCGGCTCAAGGATGCTTTGTGGTGCAGGTAAGGGAAAGGGAAACTTGACTAGTCATGAGTTGGAGAGCTTCGGTTGCAGCGTGTACATATGCAGCTTCTCGACCATCACGGTCGGGGTTATCTCAGAGGAACTAGGGTTGTAGCCCTGTTTTCCCGTTTAGACCGGCTGGCGTATCTTTTGCTATGTATTTATCCTTTTTAACAGTTGAGTTATAATATTTTGGGATCCCATGCTATATAAAACTTTTTGAATAAAAGTCAATGGTTATTTGACCAAAATTTTTAACCCTAACCCTTGTCACTAACCTTAGTTACACATTTTAAGCCAAATGACCTGATTAGCAGGTCTAACACAATTTTAAGTACACAGTGTAACAGTTAGATTAAGAGGGCGTTGCACTTGATTCCCTTTTCGATAACACGCTCAGGCTGTTCATCGTAACTCAGGTCCTGCTTTAGGTCCTGACTCGTACTTAAGCAACATCGAAATGTGAAAGACGTTATGCATTTCGGATAGTGCTGGGGCAGTGCTAAACGGTACGCAAGTTGCCCAACTCTGTCCAAAATCTCAAATAGACCTATATATCTCGGTCTCAACTTTCCTTTCTTCCCAAAATGCATAACACCTTTCATCAGCGAGACTCTAAAGAACATAAACTCGCCCATTGAAAACTCGATGTCCCTTCTCTTAAGGTCTGTGTAACTCTTTTGCCTACTCTTATTGGTATCAAACATTTGGCAAATTTTCTCGATCGCATTGCTGGTTTCCCTAACTGCCTCGGGGCCTAATATTTGCTTTTGCCCAAACTCATCCCAGTGCAAATGAGATCTACACTTGCGCCCTTCAAGTAGCTCATTGATAGCTATTATTATTGGAGAACTCCATCAGGGGTAGATATTAACTCCAAGATTCTGAAAAGTCCAATGCATAACTTCTCAACATATCCTCTCGAATATGTGTAGTCCTCTCAGACTGCCCATCGGTCTGGGAATGGAATGTAGTACTTAACTTTAACCTAGTACTCATGGATTTCTATAATCCCTTCCAAAAGTTCGATGTGAATACTGACCCTCAATCATAAATAATTGACATTTGAACCCCATGAAGTCTCACTATCTCGCTCACCTACAATTCTTCATATTGGTCCGCCGAGTATGGGGTCTTAACCGGCATGAAATGGATGAATTTAGGGAGTCTATCCAATATTACCCAAGCAGAATCATGTTGTTTTGTTGTCCTAGGTAACCCTACCACAAAATTCATTGCTATGTCTTCTCACTTCCATTCGGGAACATAAAGTGGCTGAAGTAGCCCTGTTGGCCTTTGGTGTTTTGCTTTGACTTGCTAACATGTCAAACACCTGGCAACAAACTCAGCAACATCTTTCTTCATTCCAGGCCACCAATACAATGTTGTAAGGTCCTGGTACATCTATGTCGACCCTGGATGTAAGGAACAGGGTGTTGTATGCACCTCTTTCTAAATACTTGCCTTACTATCATCATCGTTAGGCATATTGGTCCTATCCTTATATCGCAGCAATCCTCCGTTAGATATGCCAAAGTCACCGCAACCACTTTCCTGTACCAAAGCCTCTTGCTTCATGAGGGCTTCATCCACCTTCTGCCCTTCTTTGATCTGTCCCAATAGGGAGGATTGTAGAGTGAGGTTTGCTAGACCTCCTGTTACTAACTCAATACCTGCGTTAATGATTTCTTTCTGCAAAAGGGTCTCTATTGTACTCAAAGCTGGAACACTTCCATGTCCTCGCCTACTCAATGCACCTGCCACCACATTGGCCTTGCTTTGGTGGTATAGAATTTCGAATTCATAGTCCTTTACTAATTCTAACCACCTCTGTTGTCTCATATTCAACTCTTTCTGAGTGGAGAAGTACATCAAACTTTTATGATCAGTGTATGTCTCACACTTATCTCCATAAAGGTGATGCCTTCATATTTTCAGTATGAACACCACTGTTTCTAACTCAAGATCATGGGTGGGATATTTCTGATCATAGTCCTTGCGTTGCAATGAGACATAGGCTACCACCTTCCCGTTCTATATCAATACGCAACCTAATCCATTCTTCGATGCGTGACAATACACCACGAACTTCCCACCTTCTGCGGGAACACAAAGGAAAGGTGGAGAGATCAACTTATCCTTCATAGTCTTAAAGCTTTCTTCACACTTTTCAGTCCATGTGAACTTTTGGTGCTTGCGGATTAAGTTAGTCAAGGGTGTGGCAATCTTTTAAAAAAAACCCTCAACAAATTTCCAGTAATAACCCGCTAACCCTAAGAAGCTTTGAACCTCGGAGGAATTCTTGGGTTGGGGCCAATCCCTAATGGCCTCGATCTTTGCTTGATCTACTACTATTAATTTCTTGGACACTATATGCCCTAGGAAAGTTACTTGTTCCAACAAATATTCACACTTAGAGAACTTAGAATATAGTTGATGCTCTCGTAGTGTATTTAGGGTCATCCTTAAGTACTCCTCATGCTCTTCCTTAGTCTTCCAGTAGATAAGGATGTCATCTATTAACACCACTACGAATTTATCCAAGTATTCCTTAAATATTTTGTTCAGCATGCCCATAAATTTCGCTGGGGCATTAGTGAGTCCAAAAGACATCACTAGTAACTCTAATGACCATAGCGTATTATGAAAGCCGTATTTGGAATATCTCATTCCTTTACATTCAGCTGATTGTACCCGGACCGTAGATCAATCTTTGAGAAAACTGCTGTGTTGGGGTTTGACTTGGTCAATCACTTTGCTCACATGTTTTATTTTCATAATAATTTAAATAACATAAACTTCTATTGAATCCCGAGCATATAGCTAATCTTATTTATAGTGACGTAATCACAGTGGAATATAAATATGATTATATGTTAAAAATAAGTTAGTCCTAAGATTAGTCAGTGCACAGGATTTACACTGACTTGCCAATCTATGATATGATCTACTTACACATTACAGTGTTATGTTCTTTCCAGAACATTAACAAAGTAGATAAGATCGGATGTATTTGTTACATCAGACTAGACCGATATTGATAGTTTATAAGATAAGTAAACATACTGTTATTATCCATTCTAGTCATATCATATAGTTGACCATAGATCAATTCAATCTCAATTTTGAGTGGTTAGCATTCTAACTGATTGTATTACTTGAGTTCTTTGACTTATTCGTTACCAGTTTACCCTATGGACTAGCCCATACTTACATCTTGGGAACTCGGTAGTATAATTGAGTGGGAGTGTTAATCATAGATATGAACATCTATAGCTTCTGATGAAGAAATGAAACGATGGTTTCCTTTTAGTTTGGTTCAAGGTGTTAAATGGAAGAGATCTCATTTCAGTAATTAAATTAGTTTACTGAAATATCATTTATAAGGAACTAAGTGTTTTAAGGATATAATACAATGAGAGGTAAAACAGTATTTTAGTCCTATCTCATTGTAGACCGTCTGTAGAGGATTGAGTGACAATTATGGTTGTAACAATGGATAATTAATAGCGTATCTATATTTTTTATAGAGTGTTCTATGAATTCAAGAGTGCAATTCCGAGTCTATATCGGAGTCACGAGGAATTAATAAGTTAGTAAATTTATTTGTTAGATTTATGATAACTTATTGGAGCTTGATTTTATAGGCCCATGGTCCCGATTGTACCTTGGATAAAATCATCAAGATAGTCTCAATTAATGGAATTAATTATCAATTAGAATTATGAAAGCTGACCAGGTCAATTTTGGATAGTTTCACAGAGTTGTGTAATTTTGAGAAGAAAAGAGAAATTATGGCAGATTTATTAATTAAGATAACTTGGTATCTAAATTTATTGATAAATTTAAATCAAAGGTTGAAATTATAAATAATTAATTTGATAAAGGATTTAAATAATTATTTAATTAATTAAATCAATAGAAAATAATACATGCCTTGATTTTAAGTTCAATGGGCTTATAATCAAATGGGAAATTTCATGGGCCTAAAGCCCATGATAATTTCGACCTAGGGCTTTAAAGTGGCTATTATTTTATTGATTTTTTAATTAAATTAAATGGCCTAATTGAGTCTATAAAAGGAGTGCTTAGAGAGAAGTCAAAACATAAGTTTTGATAAGTCACAAGTCAGATTTTCTGATAGTTTTAGATTTTCTCTAAACACAAGTCATTTTCTAAGCCTCTTTGTTATTTTCTCTTCTTCTCTCTATATCTATCTCATGTGTTAGGAATTGCCCACACTAGTCTAGGTGATTCTAAGGATACATTGGAAGACTGTGAAGAAAATAGAAGACCAGTTCAGTCTCTTGATAATACTCTCTGACAGAGAGGATACAAGAGTTAGAGAAACTGAAGGAATGACTCTTTCATTCCGCTCCGTATACTGTAAGTATTCTTGGCTTTTTTTCTCTTTGACTTCAATTTTAGAAACATGTTCTAGGTTATCTCATATTAATTTGTTTAATATTATATCTACATGAAAATGAATAAAGATCCTATATAAGTTTTTCCTAACATCTGGTATCAGAGCCTTTGGGAATCTTTATTTTTATGCATGAACATGTTTAAAATTGGATTATTTGATATGTTTGAATAATTGGATGGTTTTCACGTTTTTATGAAGCATATTGATTTTATGTGATTATTAGCAATTTTTAGGTTATTTTTTTGTGTTTTTTATGCTATTACTTGTTATATATGCTTTATTTTGTGTAAAACATTTTAAAAAATAATTATAAAATGGTTTTGGTTTGAAAAATTGCTGAATTTTTTTTTGCACTCGTTGCCATGTGCGCGCCCATGCGCACCAGCCACCAGGTGAACAGTACCCACAGGTATTATTCATCCAAAAAAATTATTTTTTTTTTAAATTAAAGAAAAATAAAATTTGTGGAAATAAATTATTTATAATCAAAACCAAAAATATATTTTTTTGTTTGATCATTTAAAATTGTTTTTTTAAATAAGATATTTTTGTTAATTGGGATTTAAATAATTAGATATTTTCTACAAAGATTCGAATTCAAATTTAAAAATAGACTAACAACTTGATTTTAAATCTTTTAATATATTAAAATATTAGAATTATGATATCAGATATTTGAGATATTTTCATTTAAATTTTTCATTTTTTATTAAATCTTTATTTGAAAATATAAATATCATTTTTTTCTATAGTTTTTAATATTTAAATTATTTGAAATTTGAATATTGTTAGTTAGATATTTTTATAGATATTTGAATTTGATTAACTCTTTTGAGATATTTTAGGGTTGTTAGAACTATTTATATTTTTTTTAAATGGTTAAAATATTAGCTAATTGTTATAACAACACAAGATATATTTGGAAAATATTTAAGATATTGATTTTAAAATTTAAAATTGGTTAACTTTTGAAAAATATAAATTTTTTTCAACCAATTAATAAAATAATTTTTTTAATAAATGGGATTTAAATTAACTTTGATTAATTGTTGATAAATACTATTTAAATTAAATTAATATTTTTTTTCCAATTAACCTAAAACCAAGTTGATTGTTGATAAATGAAATTTAAATTAACTATTGTTAATTGTTGATAAATTTAATTTAAATTGACTTATTTTTGTAAAAATTTAATTAATTTGATTTTTTTTAAGTTCTAGATAATTAATTATGGTATTTTTGCAAATGAAATAAATTATGGTATTTTTGCATAAATTCATAGAATTGCTCCTAAGTAACATGATTAGGCCCATTTAATTATAACTTGTCTGTTTGCACTATATGTCGTATTTTTTTAATTGGGCTTAGATGCATATAGTGGCCCATATGTTTGTTAGATATATGGATTTTTCCATATAAAATATTCATAAAATGATAGGTTTTATTTGGGCCCATTAGGAAATGTAAAGTTTAAATTCCTCTCTTGTGGCTGATTCCACTTGTGAATCCTTCTAGAGCCCAAACTTCCATTTCTCCTACCCGTTGTCACCCTTGCTTGGCCCTTCCTCTAAGGGGTTGTTGTGTAACAAGTGCATAATGTCCACTCCAACGTCCATGTATTTTATCATCAACTTGATGAATTAATTTCAAGATATACGGTTTTCCTATTATAACAGGTTGCCCATTTGCTTTGCATGACTATAGTGGACCTAATCAATTAATAACAATTAATAAAACGAAGGTTTAAATTCCTGTCTTTTGAACCTTGTATGGAAGATAGGGGGCCTTTGTAGTGGGAACGACATACTGGACCCAGCCCTCCTCAATACAAGCCCAATTATTAAGGCCCATTTACCTGAGTTGGACTTAATTGTATAGGTTCATTATATTAGTTAAACCTAAATATTGATTAGCAACATATTAATTCTAAATTAATTGAATTTGTTTCAATTTGACACTTTAGAATTAATGGCAAATTATAGGACTTTGGTTTTAAAAATTTAATCTTTCAATTTTTTGAAGAACCATAGTCATTAATTTTCTAAAAATAAATAATAAAAATACTATTTTTAATTTTATAATGATTTTATTTTAATAATTGTATTCGATCTCCATCGTTGGTTTAATATAGTCAATAGCTTAATGGGGCCTCGAGGTGCTTTGATTCGTCCCCCTACGGAAGGTGTTCTTTAGTTATTTTGACAAGGTTAGATTTCGAAAGATAGATAATTATAGGTAAAATTCTACTAGACTCACCCCTATGGTGACTACTAGGACTAAATCTATGATTATTGAAACCGTGGGTCTAGCTCATAAAATAAAAGATTTTGTTTACTTATTTTGATCGAATAGTAGCTTGTTAATGGTGGTGTCCATTATTAAATGAGTTTACAACTCTATTTAACTAGTGGTATTTTTTACTCTCGCCAACCGGGACAAGGATATCATAGATTAGTTAAAAACCTAAAGAAATAGAGATGTGATTGTTTTTGGTATTTTTTTTCTCATATCTTACATATTTTTGGTATATATTGTGCTATTTCTTGAAATATGTGTGAATATAAGTTTTATTGAGCAAATGTGATTGATTTCTATTTTATTGGTAATTTGTAGTTTTAAGTTATGGTTGTGTCTACTCCCATCCTTTCTCAACTTTCGATGGAGAAACTCACTGGGGAAAACTTCCTTAAATGGAAGCAAAACATCAACATTATGTTGTTTGGTGACAACTCCAAGTTCGTCATGACTGAGGAATCCCCGGAAGTTCCAGCTGAAGGGGCTACCAAGTATGTGAGGGACAAATATGAGCGTTGGCAGGCGGCTAACAACAAGGCGCAGTACTGCATGCTGACTAGTATGGTCGACACTCTCAAGACAAAGATGGACAATGTCGAGACAGCCTACGAAATCATGGATCAGCTCCAAGACATGTTTGGTGCTAAGTCAACGTAGACTCGTTTTGAGGCCACCAAGAAATATGCCAATGCTCGGATGGCACCATCTCCACATGTTCATGATCACCTGATCAAGATGACAAACTACTTTCAGGAAAATGAACTGGATGGAGCCATAATAGATGAGGAAACTCAAGTTGGCTTAATCCTCAATAGTCTTTCTCCAGCTTTCCTTCCATTCACCACCAACTATGTGTTGAATAAACTCAACTATGGTCTGACGCAGCTCATGAACGAGCTTCAGACTTTTGAGTCCATCATTGGTGGACCTAGTAAGGGAGGAGAAAAGAAGACAACTACTACTGCTGCTGCTGATCCAGCTAAGGTTGAAGCTAACCAAGCTTCATCTTTGAAAGCCGGAAACAAGAGGAAAGGTAGACAAAACAACAACCCCAAGCCTGCAAAGGCTGCAAAGGCGAGTGCACAACCAAGTGCATAGACGCCTAAAGGGAAAAACAAGAAAAACAAGAAAGGTAAAGGTAAATGTTTTCACTGAAAAGAGAAGGGGCATTGGAAATAGGATCGCCCCAAGTTTCTAGCAGATAAAAACAAAGGTAATGATTATAGTTCATTTATCTTGGAAACATTTGTTTTAGAGAATGATAACTCTGTTTGGATTATTGATTATGGATCTGATAACCATGTTTGTAACTCTTTACAGCTTCTTGAATCGTGGGAGGAAGTGAACGAAGGCAACTTAAAGTTTAGAGTTGGGAACTGATCGTTCGTTGCAGTCCAAGCTAGAGGAAGAGCTCGTCTGAAGTTTAGAAATAGATTTTTATTTTAAAATGTTGTATTATTTATTCCAGATTTTAGTAGAAATTTAATTTCAGTGTCCATGTTACAATTAGAATGATTTGTTATGACTTTCACAAGTTCTAATATATCTATTTCTTTCAATGGATCACAATTATGTATTGCATGTTTGGAAAATGGGCTTTATATTCTTTGACCGAACGAACCCCTCGCTCTTAATAATGATTTATTCAAAGTAGCTAAACCTAGGACCAATAAATGTCAAAAGACCGATAACAATAATATGACGTATTTATGGCACTTGAGACTAGGTCACATTGGCTATGATTGGATTCAAAGACTTACAAAGGACGAACCTTTGAGGGAACTCACCTTAGGTGAATTACCTATCTGTGAATCTTATCTAGAAAGCAAACTGAACAAACATCTATTCTCTACAAAGGGTGATAGGGCCAAAGAACCACTTGGTATTGTGCATTCACATGTTTGTGGACCTTTGAATGTACAAGCCAGGGGTGATTTTGAGTATTTCATCGCTTTCATTGACAATTACTCTAGATACTCATGTCTTTACCTAATGCATAGGAAATCATAATCATTTTTGAAAGTTTCAGGAATTCCTAGCAATGACTCAGAACCAATTAGGTAAAACGTTAAAGATCTTGCGATCTGATAGGGTGGAGAATATTTTGATATGCAGTTCCAAGATCATTTAACTGAACTTGAAATTTTATCACAACTTACTACCCCAGGTACTCCGCAAAAAAATGGTGTAGCGGAACGCCGGAAGAGAACTTTATTAGAAATGGTTAGATACATTCTTAGTTACTCAACTCTACGAACTTCATTCTAGGGACATGAAATTGAAACTGTGAATTACATTCTCAATGTCGTGCCGTCTAAATCAATCCTAAAAACACCTTTAGAACGTTGGAATAGTCGTGAACCTAGTTTACATCATTATAGAATCAGGGGGTGTCCCTCTCACGTCCTGAGGAAAAAAGAGGGAAAGCTAGAACTACGAACTGAAGTTTGCATGTTTGTTGGCTATCCTAAAGGTAATCGGGGTGGACTTTTCTATAGTCATTCAGAAAAGAAAGTGTTTACTTCTACAAATGCTTCTTTTCTAGAAAATGACTATGTCCAGAACTTTAAACCTCGCAACAAAGTAGTTTTAGAGGAGATTGTTAAAGAATTGACTCCAACCAATGTTCCATTGTCATCAACGCAAGTTGATGATGAAATTCCCACTCTTCATGTCCAACCGACGCAAGTCGATTTAAATGAAGAAAGTATCACTGTACCTGAGCAAACAAACACAGAGCCTCGTCGTAGTGGGAGGGTTTCTAGGAACCCAGTTCGCTATGGTCTGGATGGTGAAACCAATATGGTTGTTGGTGACACTAGTGATGATGATCTGTTGTCTTTAAAACAGGCAATGGCTAGCCCTGAAAAGGAACTATGGCTCGAAGCCATGAAATAGGAAATGGAGTCCATGTACTCAAATTCCATCTGGGATCTTGTGGAAGCACCTAGTGACTATAGGGCCATTGGGTGCAAGTGGATCTATAAGAAGAAACGAGGTGTTGATGGAAATATTGAGATTTATGAAGCTCGATTAGTGGCAAAGGGTTATACCCAAAGAGAAGGTGTGGACTATGAGGAAACTTTTAGTCCGGTAGCCATGCTCAAATCCATTCGCCTCCTCCTATCCACAGCAGCCGCTCTCGACTATGAGATCTGGCAAATGGACGTCAAGATAGCTTTTCTTAATGGAAAACTTGACGAAGTCATTTATATGGATCAGCCAAAAGGATTTAAAGTAGCTGGACAAGAAGGAAAAGTTTGCAAGTTGAATATGTAGTGCACCAAATTTTTTTTTTAGTTATTAAATTTTTTGTGTTTTATTTTATTTAAGTGTTAAGTGTGGTGAATTGTTTTCTTTAAATGTTGTTTATTTTTATTTAATTGTTGTTTGTTGTATTTAATGGTTTGTTATTTTATTTAATTGTTAGAATTGTTGGTAGCATTTTTGTGAAATTTATTGTTAAATGATATGTAATTATTTTTATTTTTAAAATGTGATTATGTGAGATTTGGTTGAATGTAGTAAGGTGCATGGTAGGTAGTGATGAACCCTAGTGATTGAGTATGTGCATGTGCATGGTTGCATGGTGTGCATGCAATAGTTTTCTACACATTAATTTACTATTATTGGTTTATTTATTTTTTATTTAATTAAGGGATTTAAAAAGAAAATAAAAAGAAAGGGAAATAAAGAGGCTTGTGTTCACACAAGAAAAATATTGGGAAACAAATGGTGAGAAAGGATAGAGTTGTCATTTTTTGAATTCCCGTAACCTTAGACCCAGCCTCAGTAAAACGGGTATTACATGGGCTATGGATATCCAATTTAGACACAACTGGTACCGTTAGAAAGTTAATGAAATTATCTACATTTTCTGTGAACATCATTTTTCCGAAAACGTAACAGAAATGGGTCAAAACTCAGTCCCAATTCTCAGCACCCTAGAGTTACGAGAATAGCATTATTTCCTTTATTAGCCAAGGAAGACAAAAGAGGAAAATGGATTGATTGGCTGAGTGTAATTTTTAATTGAATTATATTTTGATTTAGGGAAAATAAAGGAAAATGATAATTACATTTTCCTTAGCTAGGTTTTGAAGATTGAGGCATTTAAATAGAAAATAAGAAAGAGATTGAAGGCTCATTTGGCTTGGTGGCTGCCGTGTGCTTAGAGAGAAGGGAGAGGGAGAGCTCGTGAGTTCTAGAGAGAGAGGTAGAGAAGAAGAACGTGAAGGAGAAGAGAAGGAGAAGAAAGAAGAGGCCAAGGCTAGGGATCCTAAGGTATCGGTTAAGGTTCATAGCATTATATTTTGTCTCCTCTACATCTTGATTCTAAGCAAGACAAAATGATGGTGATGATAGGTTTGGATTTTGTTGCAAGAGGATTGGAGGCTAGTGTTCGAAATCCCTAGGGTAAGTATTTGGGTTCATAGTGATGTTAATTTCTACCTCTTCTTGAATCTAAGATCATTTTTTTTTCTTTTCTTCATGTGGGTTTCGAAACCCTAGGCTTGAACAAGTGGTGGCCATAGTTTGGGTTATTGTCACTATTGTCCTTGAGTTCTAGCTAGAGAGGTAATGTGAACCTTTTTGTCTTATGGTTATTTTTTTTATCTTTGGTTTCTTGTGGTTTGGAGAATATTGTTTGAGAATGGTGATTCATTGTTTTGTTCTCCTTTGATATATTAGATGATTAGCCTTATTGAAATGTGGTGTTGATGATATGTTGTTTAAAGATCTGCTATGATTTCACGATGGGTATGTTTTGGCTTAAAGACTCTATGTGAAAATATACAGAGGTTTTAAATTGTGATCTATAAAAATGATGATGAATATCTCTTTTAAAAATAACATGAAAGGATTTGATTATTTTGGCTATTGGGATTTCGGCCTAAAGGTGATATTCAAAAGCATGGTGGTTATTTTTTTTTATGTTTAATGTCAATTTAATCTTAGAGATCATGATAGGTTGTGGCAAGATCTTGTATGAAGTTATGATGGTTTTGTTCTTTGGAATAATTGCATGGTAATAATATACTGAGAGGATATTTAACACAAGATCAAGGGTGGTTATTTGTTCATGACTTGTGAATAAGTTTCAAGGTGATTGATGAATTATTGTATGCTCATGGTGTGATTCAAATTGTTAAAGAGGTTAGAAGCATGCTAAGGTTTGTGTTGGAATATTGTACATAAATAATCATGAATTTTGTGAATATAATGAAAAGAATGAATTTTATGATTAACTGTGCTTGCTATTTTTTTGTGCAAAAATGATGTTGTTTATGATGAGAATAATAGTGCTTAAATAAAATTTGCAAGTGTTTTGATGTTTTAAGAAATTTAATAGGAAATTTAATTATGCCTTGAAATGATATTTTGTGTAAATAAATACCTATAGATTTTTTTTTTATATTTTTGAGAAAATATGAGTTTTTTAACAATAAGGATGGTGATTTTAATGATAAATTTGATTGTTGGAATTTTGTTTAAAAATGTAAAGTGTGTTTCAATAAAAGGAATTTGATTGTATTTTGAAGTAAATTAATATCCTAAACTATGGTAAAATTTAAAAGTGGTATTTTTTTTATATAATATGAGTGGTTATTTTACAAGTTGTGATTTTCTTTAATTGGATTAAGAAAAATGTTAGATTTAATTCACTTGTGATTTTTTAAATAATGGCTGAAAGTTTAGTTTAAAAAGTTTAAAATAGTTATTTAATTTTCACATATGAATTTATGTTACATAAAATTAAGTATTAAAAAACTAACAATAGAATATAAGCAAGAAGTGTGATACTCAGGTTCTCCCTCTCCCATGGCGAGGAGGCAAAAAACTGGGCCGAAGCTTGCAAAACCAGTCATTGAATCAGAGCTCCCTTCATCCAATGGAGAAGATAATGAGCAACAACGATCTGTGAAAGAAGGCATCGAGGGCTTGTGGATTACAGAAGAACAAGAGCATGATGCTAGGGATTCGGGTGATGTTTCGAAGGAGGGTTGCGATTTATCCAAGGACCATGGTAAATTGACCTAGGCTGCAGAGGTTGAGGAGCAATCTTTCCAGGATTCAGCCAAGGAAACCTGGGCTAAGTTTCGGGAAACACTTCCGTCACATGGATGTACAAAGCTTCATTACTCAGAACCTTTTCAGAAGGATGGTGAGATAATTGCGAAATTGGATATGGAGGAGATTGGAGTGGAAGCTTCATTCTGGAAATCAGCTTTGATATGTGTGGTGATTGGTGCTAATCCATCACTGGCAGTTTATGAAGGGTTGATCAAACGGATTTGGGGTAAGCTTGGCATTGTGAGTGTAGCCTAAATGAATGCTGGATTTACTATGGTGAAATTTAGAGATGAAGAAACACGTGATCTGGTTTTAGAGTCAGGTGTGGTGCATTTTGATAAGAAACCAGTTGTTCTCCATCCATGGACTGCTGATATTGAATCCTTGAAGTCCATTAAATTAGTGCCTGTATGGATCCGGTTACCTGATCTAGGATTGCAATACTGGGGAGTGCTCTCGTTAGCAAAATAGGTAAGCCTATAATGATTGACAAAATAACCAAGGATCGATCTATGATAAAATTTGCTCATATCTTAGTTGAGATGGAGATAGTAGATCCTCTTCCAAAATACATCAGTTATTTCAATGAGAAAGGTCAAATTATGGAACAATTTATAGACTATGAATGGTTGCCAACAAAATGTACTAATTGTAAGTGTTGACCCACGATTTAGCCAACTGACACGGAGTCACAATATGAATGATATAGACGAATATGTATAGATAATAACGTAATGACAAAAGTAAAGAAAACACAGTAATTTATAGTGGTTCGGCCCCAGGATCTGGTAATGACATACGTCCACTTAGAATGATATTGATATGGGACCAAAAGTGTGATCAAAGAACTTGGGTTCAATGAGTTTCAACACTCCTCATAAACAATACAAGTTTTACTCAGATAATTTCTATAATCTCTATGATTTCTGGGCTCAAAAGGTCTCTTCCCATGAGCTATCTCTTGCTTTTTATAGGCTCATGGAGGGTTGCCCAATACTGTTACAGATATTATTCCCTGAATCATGGGATAATCAGAAGATTGCATGAAATAAATTCGGGATACATAAGATCTTTCCATAAATGTTGTTTTGCCAGCGGAACCACCGACCAGTCTGGTCGTGGTAAAGACAGGTCTGTCCTGCTTCTGGTGTGTCTCCTGGTCGATACTCTAGCAGATGCTCCAGGTGTCAGCCACGTGTCAAGAGATTATTCGCCACGTCACAAATGCTAATTCATTGGATAACATTTGCCCCCCAAAGTTTATTTACCACGAACAGTAAATAAACTTTGAACGAACGACCCTTCAGTAACCCCTCCTGACGTGTCAGAGCCCTTCGTGCGTTCTTGAAAAAAGCAAACCACTCCTGTCTAATCAAGGCTTTTCAGTTTCCCAGAAACAATTATGACGGCCATTACGCTTCCCCATACTTCGAAAATGGAAAACTAATGATCACGCCTTTTGAAAACCAAAGACAAACTTATATAAGGTTACTTGAGGCACTTCTTTCCTTTTTACGCACGTCATCTCTTTGTCGAAAAACCCTAAAAACCAGAGCTTTACTCTCTCCGGCGAACCTTCCTTTGCGCTGTAGGATCAGACGGTGGGCTTCATTGACTCCCGAAACTCTCACTTCCATCTTCACGACCACTTTCCTTGGTAAGTTACTCTGGAACTCCATGCTTCTAACCTTTCGTGGTGCATGCTTTTAAACGGTGTACTGTTTGAATCTCTTGGTTTCTGATTTTTTGAACGCCTGTATATAAGATGTTTTTTGTAGGCAAAGTAGGCTTTTGAGTAGGTTTAAAACCCATGCTTAGTGCTTTTTAGGACGTAGGATCGAAGTAGCATTTCGATTTTTTAAACCAGTTGGAAATAATTTCTTCCCGTTGTGAGGGGAGTCGAAAAAGCTTCTCAGGAAAACTTTTCACTTTCACCCTTTTGGTCCGTTTTTTAAACTGTGTGCACAGAGAGACTTAGTTAGAATGCTGTTATATAAAGGCCTAGCTTTTATACTCGACCAGCGCTGCTTTAAGAATCTCCTAGATTCCTCTGACCTCGCCTCCCCATTCTTCTGTTTGCAGATTTTGATGCCAGATTTGTGGGGAGGTGAGAGACCCATCGACGACGATCTCCTCGCCCAACTGCTCGAAGGAGAAGAACAACCAGCCGATCGCATCCATCAGATACCTTTCTCACGAGCCTCTTCTAGATCGCACCCTTCTCCTTTAATGGCCCGTTCAGAATCTTCTGGCAAGAAAAGGCCCGAATCTGAAAGTAACCCTTCTTCTTCTGCCCAGCCTGATTCGCAGGCGGGGGCTCCCTCGACCAGTGGTCGAGAGAATCTTGTACCTGACCCCAATATCCAAACCAGGGCTCGTCCTCGTCATCGCAATCCGCCTGATG
The DNA here is from genome assembly GCF_963169125.1 of Humulus lupulus. NCBI lineage: Eukaryota > Viridiplantae > Streptophyta > Magnoliopsida > Rosales > Cannabaceae > Humulus > Humulus lupulus. Next base: position 137,091,220 of record NC_084798.1, on the reverse strand, counting down.
TCGAGTGGTACACTCCTCCAGCCAGTTCGATGACCCTTCGGATGGTCGCGAACTAATACCCCCTAAAGGGGGTAACCATTACACGTCCTACTGCGGAGCAGAGGGCTAACCGTCCAGGAGGAGAAAACAGCGCCTGGTCTCGGTATCACATTGAAGCGGGGGCTTATCTCCCTCTTCATCCTTTCTTTGTGGGGGTGGCCAATTATTTCGGCGTCGCTCCCTTTCAAATAACCCCTAACGGATATAGGATGTTGGCTGCACTCTACGTCCTGTACAAACTTAACAAATGGCCAGAACCTTCACCACATGAGGTTAACTACCTCTTTGACCTCAAGTCCAATCCCCAACACAACGGGACGGGCTTTTTTCACTTCTGCCATCAGGAAACTGGCCGGACGTTTTTGAGTGGCACCACCCACATATCAAACGTGGGACATTACAACAAGGAGTACTTCTTTACTCCGGATATATCCAGTGACAACTTGGCTTTCGCGAGAGGAGGTACAAATTTGTCTTTGCCCTGGTCGATACTTTATCATATAGTATTTCCTATCGTCATTTCTCAAACTCGATCTGCTTTTCAGGCCCCTGGCTGCGCCCGACCCCAACACCAGACATGGTGTCGAGGTCTGATACTCTGGCCAAGATGTCCGCCGCAACCAAATGTGTCAAGACCTTGACATTAGAAAAGAATTTGAGGTCATCTGGCCTTCTGGCTCCTCGCCATGACAATAGAGGGTCCGAAACGGATGAACCCACTGCCGGGGGGGTTCCCGAGCAGCAACCTCCTGTGCCCTCTCCAAGGAGGAGGCCAACAGGAGTTACGATCAGGGAACCCACTGGCAGCCCTTCTGCAGAAAGGCCTTCTGCTCCCCAAGGCAAGGGGAAAGAAAAGGCCAAAGAACCTGTTGTTGACTTGGGAGAGTCTTCTGATGACAATGGTAACGTTATTTCGCTTTTAAATGGTCTGCCAATCCCCTGTCACATGTTTGACGAGGATGGAAACTTTACATATGCTCCAAATCTAGGGCCAAACTTCTTCATGCCAGAAAATGAGTATATGATTAATAGAGTCAATAGTATAGCGACCAGTAGTTGTAGCTCGGGTATTCACTTTATTATCTTCTTTCTGTTGTATTACTTACTTTCACCTTTTTCTTCCCTTACTATCCTCTTTATGTTTATTTTCATGCAGATATGTCGACTCCCAATATCTTTGACATGTACCAGGCCGAAGAGGAAGAGGAAGTCCCTCAACTTCAGCGGAGGTCAAAGAAACGAACTGGTGAAACCAGTCGAGGACCTTCAGCCAAGAAGAGTCGACCAGAAGACCTTCCTCAGGGCTCACCAACCGTGCAAAGTCCTGTGCCAACTGGGCGAACTCCTACCCCTCCTCCAGCTCCTTCTGAACAGCAAAACACCCCTGCTCGGTCCAACCCTCCACCTGCGCCTGCAAGGGAGCATCTTTCTCGCGAAGAGGCTCATGAGGCCAGGCTCGTGAGCCATACCATTTGATCCGCTAAGGATCGAATTGAACGAATTGGCAGAGGTGAGCGTGTTGGGGCCGCCATGATCCAAGCTGTAGAGCTACCAGTCGACCAGATCCTGAACAGGACTCTGAACGAGATCTCCAGCGTAAGTATTTCTTTGCTCCTCGAGTCTTTGTGTTTTCAATTCTCGTGATAAGTCTTGACTTCTTTTTCTTTCGTTTACAGGCCTTACTTTCTGCCATTACTGCTCGTACCCGAGCCCAGGCCTACTTTGAGCAGATTGAGGCTAAAGTTTTCGAGAAACATCAGGTGAAGGCGGCTGAGGAGCTTTCGGCTGCTGAGGCTAAACATGCTAAGGAGTTGGAGACGGTGGCCCGAGAGAGGGATGCAGCGGTGACCAAACTGTCCGCGGCTGAAGCTGCAAAAGATGCAGCGGTTAAGCTGAGGGAAGAGTACCGGTCGTACAACAAAACTCATCTCTGCGAGATCAAGCATCTGGAGGGGGTAGTCAAGTCTAAGGACGAGACTATTGCCACTCTCGAGGGCAAGGTGCAGCAGTCGGAGCTTGACAACTCCAAGAATCTGGAAAAGTACAAGAGGACGACACTCCGATGTTTCTATAACTTCTGGAAACACAATCAGGGTGCTGACTTTAGCTACCTTTCAGAGGAAGTCAGAGTTGCGGAGTTGGCTCGGTGCGCTGCTCAACTGGCTGAAGAGGAGGCAAGAGCCGCGATTCCAGCAACCCCAAGCGTCGTTGGTTTGGACGAAGAAACCATCGAGGAAGAGACTGACCAGGTTGTTGCCCAGGATCCTCCTGCCCCCCATGCCTCTTAATTTATTTAACTGTCTTTCTTTCTTTTGGAACATGCGACCCACGGGTCGCAATGTAAAGACAATAATTTCTTTTTAAACTTTGCTGCACGGGTAGTAAATCTTTTTGTTTGAACAATTACATCCAAGCAGCAATGCTTGCGGTGTAAAAGCTTAACTCTTGGTGTTATAATATTTTTACTTATTATAACGTTTGTCCGTATGACCGAACTTAGCATAGTACTTTGTCATGATTTATCAAAACATATATTTTGAAAAAATACTCTAAGTACTTGGAGCATGCTTTCACTCATTTTGTTCATGTGTTTACATACCTTGAGAGTATGCTTTGCTATCGATGTGCCTTATAAGCCCCCCAAGTGATCGAGGAGCTTTAGGTCCTTGGTCACTTGCCTTGACCATGGCCTGTTCGTGCGGAAAAATGATACTTGTAATACAGCAAAACAACACACGTAGTGAACAAATATTTGTAAATGTAAATTCACAAAGGTTGGCAAGAACGACTGGCTGAGCACAGTCCCTTATAATTTTGTATTAAAAATGGACTAATCATGTCTTTACGAATGATTCTGAAACAGAATCTTACATATACGAGCAGTTAGCCATACACCGTGGCTAACCCTCTTTGCAAAACTTGTAAAAATTAATAGAAGAATTTGAACAAGCCAGTCCTTTAAGAAGGGCTGTTTATTGGTAATACTTGCGCAGGTGTTCTCCATTCCAGTAACGTGGAACGAGATCTCCGTTTAAGCGTGCAAGTTTGTAGGTGCCTGGGTGAAGGACTTCTTCAATCTGGTAAGGTCCTTCCCAGTTAGGTCCGAGCACGCCAGCAGTGGGGTCGCTGGTATTCAAGAAAACTTGTCGTAACACCAAGTCTCCGACGTTGAATCTTCTTTCTTTAACTTTGGAGTTAAAGTACCGGGCGACTTTTTGCTGATAAGCAGCCACTCGGAGTTGAGATTTTTCTCGTATCTCATCAATTGAGTCTAAGGACTCCAGCATTAGCTAGCTGTTTTGCTCTTGATCGTACGTTAAACGCCGATGTGAGGGGGGATTTATCTCGACGGGTAACATGGCCTCGTACCCATAAGCTAAGGAAAATGGGGTACGTCCTGTGGCTGTTCGATGAGATGTTCTATACGACCAGAGGACTTCAGGTAGTTGTTCTGGCCATGCTCCTTTTGCTTCTTCAAGTCTTTTCTTCAGGGTGTCCTTGAGGGTTTTGTTTACAGCTTCGACTTGCCCATTCGCTTGGGGGTGTGCGACTGAAGAAAAGCTCTTAATTACCCCATGTATTTCGCAGAAATCGGTGAACAGGTCGCTGTCAAATTGGGTTCCGTTGTCTGATACTATTTTTCTGGGCAAACCATACCGGCACACAATGTTCTTGATGACAAAGTCGAGAACTTTCTTGGTTGTGATGGTTGCGAGTGGTTCAGCTTCGACCCATTTTGTGAAGTAATCAACTGCCACAACTGCGTACTTTACTCCTCCTTTTCCTGTTGGCAGGGATCCAATTAAGTCTATTCCCCATATTGCGAAAGGCCACAGGCTCTGCATCTGCTTTAGCTCGTTTGGAGCTGCTCGCGGGATTTTGGAGAACCTCTGACATTTGTCACACCTTCGTACGTACTCCATTGAATCCTCGTTCATCGTTGGCCAAAAATAGCCCTGTCGGAGAATCTTTTTCGCCAAACTCTGCCCCCCAGCGTGATCTCCGCAGAAGCCTTCATGTACTTCTTTCATGAGTTCCTTAGCTTTTTCTGATGTGATACACCTGAGCAGTGGCATTGAGTATCCTCTTCGGTACATAACACCGTCGAGCAGTATGTACCTAGCAGCTTGTCTTTGCAGAGTTCTGGCCTTGTTTCTATCTGCTGGCAATGTCCCATTTGTCAGATACTCAAGGTAAGGCGCCATCCATGTATCTTCTACCCGAATTTCCATGCTGGCTTTGGCCGCCTCAATGCTTGGTTCACTTAATCTCTCTACTGGGACTATGTTCAGGGTGTCAGCATCTTTAGCACTTGCAAGTTTGGCCAAGGAGTCTGCATTCGAATTTTGGTCTCGCGGAATTTGCTGGAGGGTGTATTTTGTAAATTGTGCTAGCAAATCTTTTGTTTTGTTAAGGTAGGCCATCATTTTTAACCCTCGCGCTTGATATTCTCCCAGGTCCTGATTTACGACCAGCTGAGAGTCGCTGAAAAGATCGAGCGCTTTTATGTTCATATCCCTGGCCATTCTCAGTCCAGCGAGGAGTGCTTCGTATTCCGCTTCATTGTTTGATGTTGCGAAGTCAAACCTGATTGCGCAGTGAAATCGATGCCCATCGGGCGTTATCAATATCACTCCCGCTCCAGCGTGAGATTCATTAGATGATCCATCTGTGAATAGTTTCCACGAAGGAGTCTTGTCTTGAGGCATGGGCGCTTCAGGCTGTTTGCACAGCTCGTTACTGGGGAGTTCGGTGAACTCCGCAATGAAATCGGCTAAGGCTTGCCCTTTTATTGCTGCTCGCGGTGAATAAGTTACGTCGACCTGTCCCAGTTCGACCGCCCATTTTAACAGTCGTCCAGCCGCCTCGGGTTTTTGGAGGACTTGCCGAAGGGGCTGGTCGGTCAGAACCGTGATAGGATGGGCTTCGAAGTACGGTCGCAACTTTCGGGAGGCTAGAATTAGGCAATATGCTAATCTTTCAATTGGTGGATATTTTAATTCTGCACCGATAAGCCTTTTGCTGACGTAGTAAACAGCTTTCTGCACGCCTTCTTCCTCCCGTATCAGTACTGCACTAGCAGCAACTTCGGTAATCGCCAGATAAATATACAAAGTCTCTCCTTCGATTGGTTTTGATAGGATGGGAGGTTGTGACATATGAGCCTTTATTGTCTGGAATGCTTGCTCGCAGTCTTCTGTCCATTCAAACTTCTTATTTCCCCTAAGTAGATTGAAGAATGGAACGCACTTGTTAGTTGATTTTGATATGAATCTACTAAGGGCAGCTATCCTCCCGGTCAGACTTTGGACATTCTTGATCTTTTCTGGCGACTTCATATCGATCAGGGCTTTTATCTTGTCGGGGTTGGCCTCGATTCCCCTTGAATTTACTATAAACCCTAAAAACTTTCCTGACCCGACTCCAAAGGAACATTTGAGGGGATTCAACTTCATATGGTACTTGTTTAACACGTCAAAGCACCTTCGCAAATCCCTCACATGTCCTTCAGCCTTCTTGGACTTTACCAGCATGTCATCCACGTATACCTCCATGCTTACTCCGATCAGTTCCTTGAACATGTGGTTGACTAGTCGTTGGTAAGTTGCACCTGCGTTTTTTAGTCCAAAAGGCATCACCTTGTAACAATATAAGCCCGTATCGGTCCGAAAGCTTGTATGATCCTCATCAGAGGGGTGCATGCTGATCTGATTGTAGCCTGAATATGCATCCATGAACGAAAGGATCTCATGCCCAGCAGTTGCATCGACTAGCTGGTCGATCCTCAGGAGTGGGAAGCAGTCTTTTGGGCAGGCTTTATTGAGGTCTGTAAAATCCACACAGGTCCGCCATTTGCCGTTAGGCTTAGGGACCAGCACCGGATTGGAGACCCATGATGGATAAAACGCCACCCTGATGAACCCATTCTCTTTAAGTCTTTCGACTTCTTCTTTCAAGGCTCTTGATATGTCTTTATCGAGCAGCCTTCTTTTCTGTTGCACCGGTGGAAAGACTTTGTTTATGTTCAGGACATGGCTGATCACTGTAGGATCTATTCCTACCATGTCTTTATGTGACCAGGCGAAAACTCCCTGGTTCTCTTGCAAGAATTCCACCAGCGCCTGCTTTGCGGTAGGTTCTAAATTCTTCCCAACCCTTACGATTCGGGTCGGGTCTTTTTTATCGAGCTGGACCTCCTCCAGGTCCTCGACGGGTCCAACATTTTCTTCAAAATCCCCAAAGTGAGGATCCAAATCTGTATCCTCACTTTGGGCAACACCCTATTTGGTGACTTTTCCACCTGATTGGGTTTGTCTGTTTTCCGTCATCTGCAATCGTTCTGGGGTAGCGCTCCTCGATGCTCCACTTTTTGCCTTTGTGATTGAGGCGTTATAGAACTCCCTGGCTTCCCTTTGGTTTCCCAAAACGCATCCTACCCCTGCGTCCGTTGGGAATTTCATGGCTAGATGCCACATGGAGATAATGGCCCTCAGTTCAACCAATATGGGTCTTCCAATAACAGCGTTATACGCTGAAGGACAATCGACCACTACAAAAGTGGCGAGTAATGTCCTTGAGGCAGGCACTGTACCCGTTTTCACTGGGAGTTTGATCATTCCGGCTGGTGCGAGTCCTTCTCCAGAGAAGCCGTATATGGTTTGATTGCAGGGCTCCAAGTCCTTCACGGACAGCTTCATGCGTTCCAGCGTTGATTTATACAGGATGTTCACTGAACTTCCTGTATCGACCAGTACTCTTTTTACCATCATATTGGCCATTTGGATGTCCACGACCAGCGGATCGGAATGTGGGAACCGGACGTGTTGGGCATCGCCCTCAGAGAAGGTTATCCCGCACTCCTCTGAGCGGGCCTTTTTCGGCGCTCGGTCCTCCACAGTCATCATCTCGATGTCCTGGTCGTGGCGTAGAGTTGGAGCATATCGTTATCTAGCCTTTCCGCTATTCCCTGCAAGGTGCGGGCCTCCACAGATGGTTAAGAGTGTTCCGGCTACGGGGGCAGGCTGTAATGGTGGCGAGCGTTGGCGTGTGGATGTCTGCTCGTTGCCACCTGGAGCTTCTCGTTGGGAAGTTCCCGAGGCTCGTACGTACCTTCTCAAGTGTCCTTGTCTAATTAGGAACTCGATTTCATCTTTTAGCTGGTTGCATTCATTAGTGTCATGTCCATAGTCGTTATGGTAACGACAGAATTTGGTATTGTCTCTTTTTGAAATGTCTTTTCGAATGGGCCCAGGTTTCTTGTAGGGCACACTAGAGCTTGTAGCCTGGTAAACCTCTCCTCGAGACTCAACGAGGGCAGTGTAGTTAGTGAATCTAGGTTCATAACGATTACCCTTGGCTCGTTTATTGTCGGAGGTGGAAGGCTCATTGTGTGGCCGTTTCCCACCATTCTTGCCATTACCATTGCCGTTTCCGTTGCCCTTGCCGTTGCCATTTGGTTTGGTGCCATTGGCGGCTTTGGCGGGTTCGGTAGCCTTCTTACCCTTGTTCGAGGGTTTTCCATCATCGGCAATGGCTTCTTCGAGCTTGATATACCGATCAGCTCGATCTAAGAACTCTTGGGTGGTTTTAACCCCATCCTTACGAAGACTTTTCCATAGGGGCGAACGGCGCCTTACTCCCGCGGTTATAGCTATCATTTTTCCTTCGTCCCCGACTGTCTTTGCTCCGGCCGCCGCTCGCATAAAGCGCTGGATGTAATCCTTCAGTGATTCTCCATCCTGCTGGCGGATCTCGACCAGTTGGTTTGCTTCGGTCGAGTGGACACGGCCTGCGTAGAACTGTCCGTAGAACTTCCTTACGAACATTTCCCAGGAAACTATGCTGGCAGGTGGGAACTTAAAGAACCATTCCTGCGCGGCTTCAGAAAGTGTTGCAGGAAAGATCCTGCACCGAGCGTCTTCGGACACCTTCTGAATGTCCATCTGGATTTCAAACTTATTCACATGCGAGACGGGATCCCCGTATCCATCAAAGTTTGGGAGCGTAGGCATCTTGAACTTGCCGGGAGTTTCTGCGTTGGCTATTCTTTGGATAAATGGAGTGCCTTTTCTTCTATCGTGATCGATGTAAGAGGTCCTTCCTCCGACCAGCTGTTGCACAGCCTGATTTAGTGCGTCTATCTGGGCTTGCAACGCAGTAGGAATAGCTACGGTCTCTGCTGCTGGGGGGATGTTCTCACCATGCTTCTCTCGACGATCATTGAGTATGTCTCTTAGATCTTCCTCTCTTCTCCGTTGCTCGCTACCTCCGAGCCGGTTGAAGACATTATTTTGCCTGGGTTGCCCCCCAGCATCGTGTCTATTTGGTTGATCATCTTGAGGTATTTGGCTCCTGCTCTTGCCTCTATTTCCGTTCCTCCCATCAGCATTGTCCTTGCCTGAGTCAGCCTTGTTGTAGCCGTGGCCATCTTTGAACTTTGACTGGCTGTGGTAAGACTGGTTGTTCCCTATATTCCCGTCTCTGGCAGAAACACCCCGAGCGTTAGAGGGTGGCCTGCGCTGGTCGCGATGTCCCCGCGCGTTATCATGCCGTTGGGATCCACGGACCGCAGAGCCTAACTCCGAGTCTCTCCTGTTACCAGGAGGGTGGTGACCCCTGTTCGCTTGGTATGGCCCATCAGTCTCGCGGCGTCTAGGACTACGAGGCTGTCGCTCGGCTCTATTCTGCCTTTGCTGCGGGGGATTACCTCGAGCAGCGTGGGATGGTGGATCTGCCTCGGGGTCCAGTGGGACGTCGTCATGCGGCATCTGGGGCTGTTCAGGCCTTTGCGGACTTGAAGGATGGACTGGTGGGCTAGGATTGGGACCTCCTTGGGGTGGCCCAGTTTCAGGTTGATTAGGCTGCGAGGCAGGCGCGGCCTGATTTCTGGCCAACAGCAAGGCCGCTTCAAGGGCTGCCATGGCCTCAGTCTGGCGGCGATCCACCTCCGCTTGTCTCTCGCTTAACTCCGCCCGCTGACGATCAAGTTCCTGCTGCTGCCTCGCCATAGCTTCTGCCGCAGTCTCTTGATTGGCTCTCAGACTAGCCAACTCTTCCTGCAACGTGCCCAAGGTGCTCCTCAAAGTCGCATCGTCCATTTCCTCCTCTTCAAAATCTAGCTGTGGCTCATCTTCCGCCATGCTTGCAGGGGGAGGAGGAGGTGGCGGATTCGACGGTGCAGCGGTAGCGGTCTGAGCAGCTTTCTTCCCTGCTTTTTCCATTAGTTTTATCAACAACGATGAGTCGTCCTCTCAATGAAAGCACCAGAATGTTGACCCACGATTTAGCCAACTGACACGGAGTCACAATATGAATGATATAGACTAATATGTATAGATAATAATGTAATGACAAAAGTAAAGAAAACACAGTAATTTATAGTGGTTCGGCCCCAGGATCTGGTAATGACCTACGTCCACTTAGAATGATATTGATATGGGACCAAAAGTGTGATCAAAGAACTTGGGTTCAATGAGTTTCAACACTCCTCATAAACAATACAAGTTTTACTCAGATAATTTCTATAATCTCTATGATTTCTGGGCTCAAAACGTCTCTTCCCATGAGCCGTCTCTTGCTTTTTATAGGCTCATGGAGGGTTGCCCAATACTGTTACAGATATTATTCCCTGAATCATGGGATATTCAGAAGATTGCATGAAATAAATTCGGGATACATAAGATCTTTCCATAAATGTTGTTTTGCCAGCGGAACCACCGACCAGTCTGGTCGTGGTAAAGACAGGTCTGTCCTGCTTCTGGTGTGTCTCCTGGTCGATACTCTAGCAGATGCTCCAGGTGTCAGCCACGTGTCAAGAGATTATTCGCCACGTCACAAATACTAGCAGATGAACCAGTTTAGTGTGCTCCAGGAGCATTAGAAACCAGTGTCTACTTTCCCAACTACACCAGACCCGTATGGATTGCTGCAACATAATGTGTTGGAATGTTAGAGGGTTGAATAAGATGAATAAACAGAAGATGGTTCTTGATATCTGTAGATTGAATAAAGTTGGGATTGGGGCTCTACTTGAAACTAAAATCAAGGGAGCGAAAATAAAAGAAGTTATGAGTTCTACTTTTTCTGGTTGGGAGTATTATAGTAGTGAGATATTGGAGGGTAGAATTTTATTGATTTGGAAAGCTAAGTTGGTGCATATTGAAGTGATCCAGGAAAGTGCCCAATTATTACACTATCAAATTAGAATTTGCAATAAACCTGGTTTTTGTATAACATTTGTATATGGTTCTAATTGTTTGGAGACTAGGAGAACTTTATGGCATGATTTGTCCCATTTTCAATGTCCTATAAAAGCTTGGATCATTATTGGGGATTTTAATGTTGTTTTTGCTCTGAATGACATAATGGGAGGCAAACCTATCACAGTGAAAGAAATGGAGGATGCTAGACAGTGGCTTGATCTTGGCTTAGTTGATGAAATGAAGATTATGGGGTCCTTTTACACCTGGTCTAATAATCAAGAAGGAGGGGCTCGTATTTTTTCCAAGTTGGATAGGGTTTTTGTTAATGAAGCTTGGCTGGATGCTTATCCTCTAGTCTCTGCTTGTTCTCAATGGGAGGTTATTTCAGATCACTCTTTTATTCTTATTAAACATCTTCCTACTCTAAGTTTTGGGGTGAAGCCTTTTTGGTTTTATAACATGTGGATCTCTCATCCTCAATTTAGGGAGACAGTTTTAGGTAACTGGTCGAAACAGTTATTGTATAATGGCAGAGGTGTAGAGCAAATCAGCTGGAAACTTGCCTGTCTTAAGCATGTCTTGAAGGCGTTTAACTGGATGGTAATGGGAGATGTAGCGTGTAATTATGAGAGAAGCAAAAGATTATATCAACATGCCCATTCTAAATGCTTTGCTGATCCGTCTAATAGCAGATTGTGTAATGAGGATCGAGAAGCTTTTCTGGATTTTAAAAGGCAGGAGAGATTGTATGCTAGTTTCCTATACTGAAAGAGCAAAATAGACTGGTTACATTTTGGAGATGACAACTCTTCATTTTTTCATGCTAGTTTAAAGAAGAGGAAATTAGCTAATAGGATTGTGGCCTATGTTACTGATGAAGGGCATGTTGTGGATGATTATACTAAAGTTACTAGTCACTTTCTGCAGCATTTTAAGAGTTTTCTAGGTGCAGCTATCAAGGCTATGGGTAACATTTATGTTCAAGCTATTGGATATGGTTCGGTCTTGAGTAGTGAAGCCTAGTTGAGTTTGATCAAGTTGTTCACTGTGCTTGAGGTTAAAGCAACTATGTTTAGTATTCACTCACTTAAAAGCCCAGGTCCGGATGGTTATGGGGCGTGATTTTTCAAAGCTTTATGGAAGGATATTGGCAAGGAAATAGCTTTAGCTGTCCTTGAGTTTTTTGACTCAGCTTACATTCCTCAGTCTCTAAATAAAACTATCATTTCTCTTCTCCCGAAAGTGGACCTGCCACTAAATGCAACTGATTTTAGGCCTATTTCTTGTTGCAATATTATTTACAAATGCATATCCAAAATGTTGTGCAATAGGCTAAAATCTGTTATTCCCTCACTGATTCATCAGAATCAGGGGCTTTTATCAAGCATCGCTCACTTGCTCATATCGTTCATATCCTTCAAGACTTGCTTAAAGGATACAATAGGAAGAATATTTCACCTCAGTGTCTTATGAAGATTGATATTAGGAAGGCGTATGACTTAATTGACTGGGATTTTTTGGAAAACCTTCTACATGCTCTTTTTTTCCGATGAGATTTATTAGGTGGGTCATGGTTTGCCTTCGGGGGTCATCATATTTATTATCCAAAAAACAGGAACGGGTGACGTGGCAGGCATTTTTAAACACGTGGCTGGCACCTGGCAGAGTTCTGTTTGAACAACGACTAGTAAGACCTTCCTGGAGTGGTGGTTGAGTTTTCCTTACGATCAGCATAGTCGCATACTCTACATATTTCAAAATGATTTATGGAGATCATAATCAATTCTGAGATTATCTCCAATGATTCATGATTATCCGATTAATTAGGAGAGAATATCTGTAACAAATTCATGTAATCCACCTTGAGCCTATAAATAGAGAAAGGTAGCTCAAGGAGGGGACATTTGGCATTTTCTTGATTAAAATTACATACTTACGAGAGAATTAGAGCTATTGTATTACGATTGTACTATTTATCTCTCTCAGGTTTATGAAACTCGGAGAACCCTAGTTCTTTGATCACTCCTTTGAGATCTCATATCAATAATAGCTTAAGGGGACGTAGGTCATTACCAGGTCTTGGGGCTGAACCACTATAATTTCTTGTGTCCTTTACTGTTTTTGTCATTATATTCATTCCAACACATCTATCCACATCAAGCGTTTTCACTCCGTGTCAGTTGACCAAAACAAGGTTCAACATTCTAGTGCTATCGTTGAGAGCTTGATACGAAATTGTTGAAGCAGTAATGGCGAAAACAACAAAGAAAACTGGGCAGACGGCTGGCGCTGCACCATCTCAACCGCCTCCTCCTCCAAACATGGCTGAAAATGAGCCACATTTGGAATTTGATGAGGAATAACTGGATTCCGAGACGCTGAGAAATACCCTGGGGGTATTGCAGGATGAACTGGCCAATCTGAGGGCCAGCCAAGAAAGTGCTGCAGAGATTATGGCGCGGCAGCAACAAGAGATAGAGCGACAGCGCCAGGAATTGATTGAAAGACAGGTGGAGATGGACCGTCATCAGAGGGAGGCCATGGCAGCCCTCGAAGCAGCCCTGCAGTTGGCTAGGAATCAGTTTGCACCTGCCTCACAGCTTGATCAACCCGCAAATGGTCCACCCCAAAGGGGTCCCAATCCTAACCCGCCGATCCAGCCGTTGAGCCCCCAAAGGCCCTAGCAGCCGCCAATGCCTCAGGATGATGTCCCACCAAGGGATCCTAAAGTGCAGCCTCCATCCCAGGCTGGTCGAGGCAATCCCCCGCAGCCAAGGCAGAATAGGGCCGGGCAACAGCCCCACAGTCCTAGGCGCCATAGAGGCGAAGAGCCGAACACACCGAGCAGGGGGCAGCGTCCTTCTGGCAACAGAAGGAACTCAGAGATAAGCTCTGCGGTCCGGGGCCCCCATGGCATGATAATGCATGGGGACCTACCGACCAATGCAGGCCACCCTCTAACGCTCGGGAAGTTTCGGCTCGAGGAGGCAATCGAGGGGACAGTCGATCCCACCATAGCCAATCGAGGTTCAGAGATGGCCATGGGTATAATGAGGCCAACTCAGACAGAGGAAATGCCGGTCGGAGAAATGAAGAGAGAGGTTGGGGCAGAAGCCCACCACCTAGGGAAGACCAACCCGAGAGACGTAACGCTGGGGGGCAGCCCAGACAAAATAACATCTTTAACCGGCTCGGAGCAAGCGAGTAGCGGCGAAGAGACGAAGACTTAAGAGATGTACTCAACGACTGCCGGGAGCGGCATGATGAGTACATTCCCCCAGCAACAGAGGCCCCGACGATTCCTGACGCCATGCAAGCCCAAATAGATGCCTTGAACCAGGCAGTACAACAGCTGGTTGAGGGAAGGACATCTCATATCGAGTACGACATGAGAAGGGGCACTCCTTTCATTCAAAGGATAGCTGTGGCAGAAACTCCCAACAAGTTTAAGATGCCCACGCTTCCGAACTTTGACGGGTATGGTGACCCGGTATCTCATGTCAACAAGTTTGAGATACAGATGGACATTCAGAAAGTGTCCGAAGACGCTCGGTGCAGGATCTCTCCTGCAACACTTTCTGATGCTGCACAGGAGTGGTTTTTCAAATTCCCTCCTGCAAGTATTGTTTCTTGGGAGATGTTCGTAAAGGAATTTTACGGACAGTTCTATGAGGGTTGTGTGCACCCAACTGAGGCGAATCAGCTGGTGGAGATACGCCAGCAAGAAGGAGAGCCACTGAAGGATTACGTCCAGCGCTTTATGCGAGCAACGGCTGGAGCTAAAACGGTGGGAGATGAGGGCAAGATGATGGCTCTAACTACAGGAGTTAGGCGTCGCACGCCTTTGTGGAGTTGCCTCAGATAGCATGGAGTTAAGACTACTCAAGAATTCTTAGATCGAGCTGATCGGTACATCAAGCTCGAGGATGCCATCACCAGTGAGGGAAAGCCCCCAGGCAAAGATAAGGGGACTGCCGAGCCCACCAAAGCCGCCAATGGGTCAAAACCCAACGGCAACGGCAAAGGCAACGGGAACGGAAATGGCAAGAATGGGGGGAAGCGGTCCCATAATGAACCTTCCACCTCTAAAAACAAACGCGCAAAGGGAAATCGTTATGAACCCTGGTTCACTAACTACGCTGCCCTTGTCGAGTCTTGAGGAGAGATGTATTAGGCCACGAGTTCTTGTATGCCTTACAAATGACCCGCTCCCATTCGAAGGGATATTTCGAAAAGAGATACTACCAAGTTCTGTTGTTATCATAACGACTACGGACACGATACAAACGAGTGCAACCAGCTAAAGGATGAAATCGAGTTCCTTATCAGAAAAGGACACTTGAGGAGATACGTATGGACCTCGGGAACATCCCAACGAGAGGCTCCAGGTGGCAACGAGCAAGCGCCCGCATGCCACCTTTGCAGCCTGAACCCATAGCTTGTACTTTACTCACCATCTGTGGAGGCCCGCACCTCGCGGGAAGCAGCGGAAAGGCAAGGGAACGATATGCACGGAGCCTACGCCACGACCAGGACATCGAGGTGATGACTGTGGAGGACCGCGCATCAAAGAAGGCTCGGTCAGAGGACGGTGAAATAACCTTCTCTGATAGCGATGCCCAGCATGTCCGATTCCCACATTCCGATCCGCTGGTCGTGGATGTTCAATTTGCCAACATGATGGTGAAGAGAGTGCTAGTCGATACAGGAAGTTTATTAAACATCCTGTACAAGTCTTCGCTGGAACGCATGAAGTTGTCCGTCAAGGATTCAGAGCCCTGCAACCAAACAATTTACGGCTTCTCTGGTGAGGGACTCGCCCCAACGGGGTTAATCAGACTTCTGGTAATAGCAGGTACAGCGTCTGCTACCAGGACATTACTCACTACTTTCATAGTAGTCGATTGTCCTTCGGCGTACAATGCTGTAATCAGAAGGCCCATACTAGTTGACCTTCGGGCTGTCACCTCAGTATGGCACTTGGCCATGAAATTCCCGACAGATGCAGGGGTAGGACGCGTGTTGGGAAATCAGACGGAAGCAAGGGAGTGCTACAATGCCTCGATCATGAAGGAAAAGAAGGGAACGTCGAAGAACACTCCCCCAGAGAGGTTGCAGATGGCCATTGATACACAAGCCTAATCCAGTGATGGAGTGACCAAATAGGGTGTTGCCCAAAGTGAGGATAGAGATTTAGATCCTCGCTTTGGAGATTTTGAGGAATATGTTGGACCCATTGAGGACCTTGAAGAGGTCCTACTTGACGAAAAATATCCAACTACACTAGTAAAGGTCGATAAAAATCTAGAAGCCACAACCAAGCACGCACTGGTGAAATTTTTGAGAAAGAACTAGGAAGTTTTTCCCTGGTCACATAAAGACATGGCTGGGATAGATCCTGCACTTATCAGCCTTGTCCTGAACATTGACAAGAGTTTTCCACTCGTGCAAAAGAAAAGAAGGCTGCTCGATAAGGATAGATCGAAAGCCTTAAAAGAGGAAGTTGAAAGACTGAAGGAGAATGGGTTCATCAGGGTGGCGTTTTATCCATTGTGGGTCTCTAATCCAGTACTGTTTCCCAAGCCTAATGGAAAATGGCGAACCTGTGTGGATTTCACAGACCTTAATAAAGCCTGCCCGAAAGATTGCTTCCCACTCCCAAGGATCAACCAGCTGGTCGATGCAACTGCAGGACATGAGATCCTCTCTTTCATGGATGCATACTCGAGATACAATCAGATCAGTATGCATCCCCCTTATACTGTTATAAAGTAATGCCCTTTGGACTGACAAACGCTGGTGCGACTTACCAGCGATTGGTTAGCCACATGTTTAAGGAGTTGATCGGAGTAAACATGGAGGTGTACGTGGACGACATGCTGATAAAGTCAAAAAAGGCAGAAGGACATGTGAAGGAATTGCAGGAGTGTTTCAATGTTTTAAACAAATATCAGATGAAGCTAAATTGTAACGCCCTGGTTACCCCAGAACAGTTACGGTGAACGGTGAACCGGAAATTTGACTAGTTGCCTGAGTCCTTTGGTTAAAAACGTGATCTAAGTGTTATTAACAGGTTAAGGTGAAAACAAGTAAAAAAGGAAAGGATATGTTTTATTGATACATAAAACTGTTCATGGGCCCACAAGAACATTTACAAGTTATTTACAACTCAAAAAGGTCATTACTGTTCCAAAATTTCAAACCCCGCCGACCTAAGCGGCAAAAATAGGGTAAACCCCCTAGTTCCTCTGAGAACTCCTTGGCCGTGGTGGTCAAGCGGCCGCATATGTAAACACCACCATCAAAGCTCCCCACTCAAGGCTAGGTGAGCTTTTCATTTCCTTTACCTGCACCACATAGCACCCATGAGCCAAAGCCCAGCAAGAAAACATAACATTATATGTAAACATCATCAAATGATTATCATTATAATCACACTAAGCTCAAAGCTTTCAAACAAATGAGTGAATATCACTTGAGGTTCCGATAAACCATACTGAGTGACCGACGAGCAGATCACTAGTTCAAATGGAAGAGTGGCTGCTAGGTAAGCCATTAGCCTTCAGCAGGTTCTTCTAAACCATACTGAGTGACTGACAAGCATGTCACTGTGGGGCCGGTGCCCATAGCCATGTGACATAACAGTCACGGGGCTCGCTAGCCCTGGCTCTAAATGGCTAGCCCTTGGCTAGACAAGAACTTTTAATATTGGCATTAATGCTCTTTGACTCATCCAATGCAGAAAGTCGATTAGATCTAATCTTTATTTGCTTGCGTTGAACACGCTAAGGTCGTCCTGACTAATGAGTCAGCCCAATGTGACCAGTGCCCAGTACCACTGCCGAACCTGACTAATGAGTCACAACTTCACAGTTGATACTAGCACCTTTGCCAAATCTGACTAATGAGTCAGTACCATGCACAAGTGAGCAACATTTGCTAAGCATTCCATAATCAATTCATGTCCACATTTACTCAACCAACATGCCTCATGAATAACCATGCATGTCCCATTTGGGGTGTAGTTTTCTTACCTCTGATTCGAGCTAGAATGAACAAAAGAATGACCCTTGAGAACGGTTTAGCTTTTAGTCCTTTAGGGGTTACCTAATCATAACACATCATCGGATACCATCAATAACATGATAATCAAAGGTTCTCAAACCAATATCTAGCCTCCAAGAGATCAATCCAAACTAATCCAAGTAGTAAGGACACTCCCAAGGCCTAAAACTAGGTTCCCTAGGTCCAAACGAGCAAACGGGGCGAAAACTGGGCAAGGGCTGCGGCCCTAGCACCATGGGCCGCGGCCCCCAGAGTTCCCTGAGGCAAGGGCCGCGGCGCCCTCCATCAAGGGCCGCAGCGCCCAGCAGGCACAAAAGCTTCACCTGCTTCTTCAAGGCAGGGCCGCGGCACCCCAAGAACAAGGCTGTGACCCTCAACTCTAGCCCATTCCCAAACGTGTTTTTAACACTCCAAAGCCTCCAAAATCATACCTAAACATTCCCCAATCATCAAAACAAGATTCCCAAGCTTCCCAATGCACCAAAACCCTCAAAACCCGAGGTCAAACGGATCGAAAGCTCAACAATTCATAAAGTCCAATTCAAAGCTTAGACACTTTAAAAACTCAAAACTTTAAACTTTGATTACCTTCGACTAGGTTGTTTTCTATCAAATTCTTCGGTCAAGGAGCTTCTAATCTTTCCTAGGATCGCTATGCCTCGATCCTCACCTGATTCCGACTCCTAGAACTCAAGATTTCTTCAAATATGCTTCGGGTGGCAAAAATGAACTAACGAAGGAGAACGAGAGGTTTTCTTATCGTACGTTCTATCTGACAACTACTTCAAGCTTAAATAACCTCAAATAAAACCTAATGCTCGGGGTCCCAAAAATACCCCCGGGGACATTATAGTCAAATCCTCCAGAATTTCACCCTGATCTCAAATATTCCCAATTTATCATCAAATAAACATTTCTATTACCCCAAAATTAACCCCGTTATGACAAAACCGCTAATCCACTAAAAATAACTGTCTCATGCCGAATAGCTCGAATATTTCTCCATAATAATGGAATCTCATTCACAAATCACATCATGCACCCAAATACACAAATTTACCCTCAATGGGCCAAATTCTCAAAACATCATAATATATCAAACGTGGACCCACATGCATGCGTATATCATTATATCATAATATAATTCACATAAACAAACATGCATATATTCATTTAATGGCGTAATTTAAACAATTACAGCCCTCCCGGCCAACTAATCCGCCACTAAACCAGATTGGAGAATTCGGGGCATTACAACTATCCCCTCCTTACTGAAATTTCGTCCTCAAAATTTACCTGAACAGCTCGGGATACTTACTCTGCATGTCTGACTCCAACTCCCAGGTCGCTTCCTCGACCTTGCTGTTCCTCCACAATACCTTAACCAAAGGTATCGTCTTATTCCTGAGGACCTTATCCTTTCTGTCAAGTATCTGAACTGGCTGCTCCTCAAAGGAGAGATCTGGTTCAAGCTCCAGATCTTCATAACTCAGAATATGGCCCACATCAGATACATACTTCCGAAGAGCTGATACATGGAACACATTATGGACGGCGGACAACGCCGGAGGCAAGGCCAATCTGGAAGCCACCTGACCAATCCTCTCCAGGATCTCAAATGGACCTACAAATCTAGGACTCAGCTTGCCTTTCTTCCCAAACCTTCTCCCCCTTTCCCATGGCGAGACTCGGAGGAAAACATAGTCTCCTACCTGGAACTCCACGTTCCTGCGCTTGGGATCTGCATATCTCATCTGTCTACTCTGAGAAGCGAGCATTCTAGCTCTAATCTTCTCAATAGCCTCACTGGTCCTCTGAACTGCATCAGGACCTAAGTATCTCCTTTCACCTGTCTCATCCCAGTGAATGGGAGATCTGCACTTCCTACCATACAACATCTCATAAGGTGCAACTCCAATTGTAGATTGATAACTGTTGTTGTTGGAGAATCCTATCAAAGGCAGATACTTACTCCAAGATCCACTGAAATCCAACACACATGCTCTCAGCATGTCCTCCAAAATCTGAATCGTCCTCTCAGATTGCCCATCTGTCTGAGGATGATAAGCTGTACTGAACTTCAACTGTGTCCACATGGCTTTCTGCAAACTGCCCCAAAACTTAGAAGTAAAGGTGGGGTCCCGATCTGACACGATCGACCTAGGTGCTCCATGGAGGCGCACGATCTCTCTCACATAGAGATCTGCGTACTGATCAATTGTATATGTGGTCCTCACTGGCAGAAAGTGAGCTGATTTGGTGTAGCGATCCACTATCACCCAAATAGAATCATGCTGACCAGTAGTCCTGGGTAAGCCCACCACAAAATCCATTGTGATGTCTTCCCATTTCCACTTTGGGATATCCAGAGGCTGCAATGACCCTGCCGACCTCTCATGCTCAGCCTTGACCTGCTGACATGTCAAGCACTTAGCCACATACTCTACTACATCTCTCTTTATCCCTGCCCACCAATACAACGATCTCACATCCTGATACATCTTCATGGTGCCTGGATGCAAAGAATAAGGTGTAGTATGAGATTCATCCAGAATCTCTCATCTCAATGTAGTGTTTAACGAAACACATATCCGCCCTTTGTATCTCAACAAGCCTGTCTCAGACACTGTATAATCTCTGGATGCTCCACCCAGAACATCCTCTCTGATCTTGATCAGCTGTGGATCACTCAACTAACCTTCTTTGATTCTCTCCAACAGCATAGAGTGTAGCATAATGTTAGCCAACTGGCCCACCAGCAACTCTATTCCAGCTCTGGTCATATCATCTGCTAACTCTCTGGCTATCAGCCTCATACCATGAATCTGCTCTGGACCCTTCCGGCTCAAAGCATCAGCTACCAAGTTGGCTTTTCCTGGATGATACAGAATCTCGCAGTCATAATCTTTTACCTACTCCAGCCAACGCCTTTGCCTCATGTTTAGGTCTTTCTGGGTGAAGAAGTACTTTAGGCTCTTGTGGTCTGTATAGATCTCACACTTCTCTCCATAGAGATAATGCCTCCATATCTTCAAAGCAAAAACCACCGCCGCCAACTCTAAATCATGAGTGGGATACCTTTTCTCATACTCCTTCAGCTGACGAGAAGCATAAGCTATAACCTTCTCTGATTGCATCAAAACACAGCCCAAACCCTGATGAGAAGCATCACAGTAAATCACAAACTTCTCCTGGTCTGTTGGAAGACTCAGAATTGGAGCTGTAATCAATCTCTGATTCAATTCCTGGAAGCTGTTCTCACACTTATCTGACCACACAAATTTCTGGCTCTTGCGTGTCAGCTCAGTCAAAGCAATGGCAATCTTTGAGAACCCTTCCACGAAACGCCTATAATAACCCTCCAATCCAAGGAAACTTCTAATCTCAGAAGCATTCTTTGGCCTTGGCCAATCTCTAACCGCTTCGATCTTTGCTGGATCTACCTTAATCTCCTCCTTACTGACAATATGTCCAAGAAAGGATACCTGAGACAACCAGAACTCACATTTCTTGAATTTAGCAAACAGCCTGTGTTCTCTTAATCTCTGTAGAACCAACCTCAGATGCTGCTCATGCTCTTTCTCAGTCTGAGAATATACCAGAATATCATCGATGAAGACGATCACAAACTGGTCTAAATAATCCTTGAACACTCTGTTCATCAGATCCATAAAAGCAGCAGGGGCATTAGTCAATCCAAATGACATAACTAGAAACTCATAACGCCCATACCTGGTACGAAAGGCAGTCTTCGGTATGTCTCCCTCCTTGACCCTCAACTGATGATAACCAAAATGAAGGTCAATCTTCGAGAATACCTTCTTACCTTGCAACTGATCGAACAAGTCATCTATCCTTGTCAAAGGATACTTATTCTTAATTGTCAACTTATTCAATTCTCTGTAATCTATACACATTCTCAGAGAACCATCCTTCTTTTTTACAAACAGAACTGGCGCACCCCAAGGTGAGAAACTAGGTCTAATAAAACCCAAGTCTAACAGCTCTTGCAACTGCACCTTCAATTCTTTCAATTCAGCTGGGGCCATTCTATATGGTGCTCTAGACACTGGCTCCGTTCCTGGTGCCAGTTCTATAACGAACTCAATTTCCCTATGAGGTGGCAATCCTGACAAATCTCCTGGAAACACATCTAGGAATTCACATACAAGTCTAGTATCCTCTGGTCTCACTGGCATGACTTGGGTGGTGTCAACCACACTGGCTAAGAATCCAATGCAACCTCTTTGCAACAGATCCCTGGCCCTCAACACAAAAATCATAGGAATGTGAGGTCCATGCATGGCACCAACAAACACAAAAGGATCCTCACCTTCAGGCTCAAAGGTGACCATCTTCCTTCTGCAATCAATAGTTGCCCCATACTTTTCCAACCAATCCATACCCAATATCATATCATTGTCAGTCATAACTAACTCTATCAAGTCCACTGACAACTCTCTACCCTCTACTGTCACTGGCAAATATCTGACCCATCTCCTGGATACCACTAACTCTCCAGTGGGTAACAAAGTACCAAATCCCACAGCATAGAAATCACAAGGTCTACACAATCTATCAATAATGCTACTAGCAACAAAGGAATGTGTAGCACCAGAATCAATCAACACATTACAAGGGATTCCAACACTAAGAAGCTGACCTGTAACAACTGAGGGGGAAGCCTCAGCTTCTGCCTGTGTCAACGTGAACACTCGAGCTAGGGTCGAGCTGTCCACCTTTCTGGGTTCTTCTTTCCCTACCTGAGGGAAATCTTTCTTCAGATGACCCACTGCTCCACACAAGTAGCAGGCCTTTGCCCTACACTCTCCCAAATGGAGCCTCTTGCATCTAGGGCATTCAGGACGAGTCTTCCAGGCTTCACTACCCCCAGGACGACCCATTGTAATACCACGGGGCCTTCTATCAGGACCTGGAACTGGGAAGGTATCAAGAACCTTCCTCTTCTGATCGCTGGGGCCAACACCCCTACCAGAACCCACAAATGGAGGAACTTTCCTCCCGAAGTCTATTCTGGCTACACTGTCATGCCAGATCTTGGTTTCTGCACTCTCAGCTGTGAGTGCCTTCTCAACCACCTGTGCATAGATAGTAGCCCCCGCCACAGTGGTGATACGAACGTCACGGGCTAACCTGGGCTGTAGCCCCTGGAGGAATCTCTCTCTCCTGGTGCCATCAGTGGTCACCAGTTCCTTGGCAAACTTTGCCAAACAGTCAAATTTTAAGGCATATTTAGTAACTGATAAGCTTCCCTGAACTAGCCTGATAAATTCCTCAGCTTTAGCTGCCCTGATGGCATCATTGTAATACTTTTCATTAAACAAGGTCTGGAACTTCTCCCAGCTCAGGGTATTAACATTCTTGGTCTGGCCAATCACGTCCCACCAAATCCGAGCATCATCCCGAAACATATAGGTAGCACAAGCCACCCTCTCACTACCAGCTACCCTCATAAAGTCAAGGATAGTGGTAATCATACTCATCCATTGTTCTGCCTTGGCAGGATCTGCACTGCCCTAAAAAACAGGAGGTTGTTGCTTTCTGAACTTTTCATACTAAGGCTCCCATTTGTTTCCAACCTCAGGCAGCTGCCCTGCTGCTGGCACTGAAACAGAAGGTGCTTCTGATACACTAACCACTGCAGGCACTTGTTGCTATCTCAGGAGATGAAGGTTCTCTCCTTATTTCAACATTGTTTCCTGTAACTCATTAAACAATTGATGCTAGTTTGCAGAAGCTGGCTGTGGAATCTGAGACTCGTCATTTTCCTGACCCTGGCTGTTATTGTTATTCTGGCCCTGATCACTCTGGCCAGCTGTAGTGTCTGTCTGTTCCGGATTCATTCTTATCTGATACCTTGCTGAAACATTGGTCAATACGGCTAGTAAGGTAGTAATAACTAAACCTCTTGCCGCCTCACGGTCCAAGAACAAGCAGACAATTATCATATTCCACAGTCATTCAATATTCACAAGTAGATACATGTTTATGGCACTCAACACTCAGCATGTATCACATAACAATTCATAATATTTCAGGGGCACAGGTTCAACACAGTGTCTCATGCATACAGGTAAAGCATATGCACCACATTTAGGCACTTATGCACATAACTACATAAATAGTTACCAAACCATGAGTTGAGCTTGACTTCAGTGAAGTGTGTACATGCCCAGCCAGTCTATAGGAACCTTAACCTTGGCATTGCTCTGATACCAAGTTGTAACGCCTGGTCACCCCAGAACAGTTACGGTGAACGGTGAACCAGAAATTTGACTCGTTGCTTGAGTCCTTTGGTTAAAAATGTGATCTAAGTGTTATTAACAAGTTAAGGTGAAAACCAATAATAAGGAAAGGATATGTTTTATTGATACATAAAACTGTTCATGGGCCCACAAGAACATTTACAAGTTATTTACAACTCAAAAAGGTCATTACTGTTCCAAAATTTCAAACCCCGCCGACCTAAGCGGCAAAAATAGGGTAAACCCCCTAGTTCCTCTGAGAACTCCTTGGCCGTGGTGGTCAAGCGGCCGCATATGTACACACCACCATCAAAGTACCCCACTCAATGCTAGTTGAGCTTTTCTTTTCCTTTACCTGCACCTCATAGCACCCATGAGCCAAAGCCCAGCAAGAAAACATAACATTATATTTAAACATCATCAAATGATTATCATTATAATCACACTAAGCTCAAAGATTTCAAACAAATGAGTGAATATCACTTGAGGTTCCGATAAACCATACTGAGTGACCGACGAGCAGATCACTAGTTCAAATGGCAGAGTGGCTGCTAGGTAAGCCACTAGCCTTCAGCAGGTTCTGGTAAACCATACTGAGTGACTGACAAGCATGTCACTGTGGGGCCGGTGCCCATAGCCATGTGACATAACAGTCACGGGGATCGCTAGCCCAGGCTCTAAATGGCTAGCCCTTAGCTAGAAAAGTGCTTTTAATATTGGCATTAATGCTCTTTGAGGCATCCAATGCAGAAATTCGATTAGATCTATTCTTTATTGGCTTGCGCTGAACACGCTAACGCCGTCTTGACTAATGAGTCAACCCAATGTGACCAATGCCCAGTACCACTGCCGAACCTGACTAATGAGTCACAACTTCACAGTTGATACTAGCACCTTTGACAAATCTGACTAATGAGTCAGTACCATGCACAAGTGAGCAACATTTGCTAAGCATTCCACAATCAATTCATCTCCACATTCACTCAACCAACATGCCTCATGAATAACCATGCATGTCACATTTGGGGTGCAATTTTCTTATCTCTAATTCCAGCTAGAATGAACAAAAGAATGACCCTTGAGAACGGTTTAGCTTTTAGTCCATTAGCGGTTACCTAATCATAACACATAATAGGATACCATCAATAACATGATAATCAAAGGTTCTCAAACCAATATCTAGCCTCCAAGAGATCAATCCAAACTAATCCATGTAGTAGGGACACTCCCAAGGCCTAAAACTACGTTCCCGGGGTCAAAACGAGCAAACGGGGCGAAAACTGGGAAAGGGCTGCGGCCTTAGCACCTTGGCCGCGGCCCCCAGAGTTCCCTGAGGCAAGGGCCGCGCCGCCCAGAAGGCACCAAAGCTTCACCTGCTTCTTTAAGGCAGAGCCGTGGCACCCCAAGAACAGGGTCGTGGCCCTCAACTCTCGGCCATTCCCAAACGTGTTTTTAACACTCCAAAGCCTCCAAAATCATACCTAAACATTCCCCAATCATCAAAACAAGATTCCCAAGCTTCCCAATGCACCAAAACCCTCTAAACCCAAGGTTCTAACGGATCGAAAACTCAACAATTCATGAAGTCCAATTGAAAGCTTAGAAACTTTAAAAACTCAAAACTTTAAACTTAGATTACCTTCGATTAGGTTGTTTTCTGTAAAATTCTTCGGTCAAGGAGCTTCTAATCTTTCCTAGGATCTCTATGCCTCGATCCTCACTTGATTCCGACTCCTAGAACTCAAGATTTCTTCAAATATGCTTCGGGTAGCAAAAATGAACTAACGAAGGAGAACGAGAGGTTTTCTTATCGTACGTTCTATCTGACAACTACTTCAAGCTTAAGTAACCTCAAATAAAACCTAATGCTCGGGGTCCCAAAAATACCCTCGGGGACATTATATTCAAAACCTCTATAATTTCACCCTGATCTCAAATATTCCCAATTTATCATCAAATAAACATTTCTATTACCCCAAAATTGACCCAGTTATGACAAAACCGCTAATCCACTAAAAATAACTGTCTCATGCCGAATAGATCGAATATTTCTCCATAATAATGGAATCTCATTCACAAATCACACCATGCACCCAAATACACAAATTTACCCTCAATGGGCCAAATTATCAAAACATCATAATATATCAAATGTGGACCCACATGCATGCGTATATCATTATATCATTATATAATTCACATAAACATGCATATATTCATTTAATGGCATAATTTAAACAATTACGGCCCTCCCGGCCAAATAATCCGCCACTAAACCACATCGGAGAATTCGGGGCATTACAACTATCCCCTCCTTACTGAAATTTCATCGTCAAAATTTACCTGAACAGCTCGGGATACTGACTCTGCATGTCTGACTCCAGCTCCCAGGTCGCTTCCTCGACCTTGCTATTCCTCCACAATACCTTAACCAAAGGTATCGTCTTATTCCTGAGGACCTTATCCTTTCTGTCAAGTATCTGAACTGGCTGCTCTTCAAAGGAGAGATCTGGTTCAAGCTCCAGATCTTCATACCTGAGAATATGGCCCACATCAGATACATACATCCGAAGAGCTGATACATGGAACACATTATGCACGGCAGACAACGCCAGAGGCAGGGCCAATCTGTAAGCCACCTGACCAATCCTCTCTAGGATCTTAAATGGACCTACAAATCTAGGACTCGGCTTGCCTTTCTTCCTAAACCTTCTCACCCCTTTCCATGGCGAGACTCTGAGGAAAACATAGTCTCCTACCTGGAACTCCACGTTCCTGCGCTTGGGATCTGCATGACTCTTCTGTCTACTTTGAGAAGCGAGCATTCTAGCTCTAATCTTCTCAATAGCCTCACTGGTCCTCTGAATTGCATCAGGACCTAAGTATCTCCTTTCACCTGTCTCATCCCAATGAATGGGAGATCAGTTCTTCCTACCATACAGCTTCTCATAAGGTGCAACTCCAATGGTAGATTGATAACTGTTGTTGTAGGAGAATTCTATCAAAGGCAGATACTTACTCCAAGATCCACCGAAATCCAACACACATGCTCTCAGCATGTCCTCCAAAATCTGAATCGTCCTCTCAGATTGCCCATCTGTCGGAGGATGATAAGCTGTATTGAACTTCAACTGTGTCCCCATGGCTTTCTGCAAACTCCCCCAAAACTTGGAAGTAAAGGTGGGGTCCCGATCTGACACGATCGACCTAGGTACTCCATGGAGGCGCACGATCTCTCTCACATAGTGATCTGCGTACTGATCAACTGTATATGTGGTCCTCACTGGCAGAAAGTGAGCTAATTTGGTGTAGCGATCCACTATCACCCAAATAGAATCATGCTGACCAGTAGTCCTGGGTAAGCCCACCACAAAATCCATTGTGATGTCTTCCCACTTCCACTCTGGGATATCCAGAGGCTGCAATGACCCTGCCGGCCTCTCATGCTCAGCCTTGACCTGCTGACATGTCAAGCACTTAGCCACATACTCTACTACATCTCTCTTCATCCCTGGCCACCATTACAACGATCTCACATCCTGATACATCTTTGTGGTGCCTGGAAGCAAAGAATAAGGTGTAGTATGAGATTCATCCAGAATCTCTCATCTCAATGCAGTGTCTAACGAAACACATATCCGCCCTTTGTATCTCAACAAGCCTATCTCAGACACTGTATAATCTCTGGACGCTCCAGCCAGAACATCCTCTCTGTTCTTGATCAGTTGTGGATCACTCAACTGACCTTCTTTGATTCTCTCCAACAGCGTTGACTGTAGCGTAATGTTAGCCAACTGGCCCACCAGCAACTCTATACCAACTCTGGTCATATCATCTGCTAACTCTCTGGCTATCAGCCTCATACCATGAATCTGCTCCGGACCCTTCTGGCTCAAAGCATCAGCTACCATGTTGGCTTTTCCTAGATGATACAGAATCTCGCAGTCATAATCTTTTCCCAACTCCAGCCAATGCCTATAGATGGAGAAACTTTGTTCATTTACTTGGCGATCACCGAATATGCTGCTAGTGCGGTGCTAGTACGAGAAGAAGAAGGCGTACAAAAGGCGGTTTATTATGTTAGCAAGAGTTTAATCGGGGCTGAATTGAGGTATCCTCCCATCGAAAGATTAGCCTATTGCTTTATTTTGGCCTCAAGGAAGTTACGTCCTTACTTCCAAGCCCATGCCATCACAGTCTTAACTGACCATCCCCTTCGGCAAGTTCTCAAAAAACCGTAGGCGACTGGACGTTTGTTAACATGGGCAGTCGAACTTGGGCAATTCGATATCACATATTCACCGCGAGCAGCATTAAAGGGACAAGTCTTGGCTGTTCTTATCACTAAATTCATTGAGCTGCCAGACAATGAGCAGTACGAAAAACATAGTGCGCTTGAGCCCCAAGTTGAAGCTCCTTCGTGGAAGTTATTCACAGACGGATCGTCCAACGAATCTCACGCAAGAGCAGGAGTTATATTGATAACGCCAGAAGGGCATCTATTTCACTGCGCTATTAGGTTCAATTTCACCGCATCAAACAATGAACCCGAGTATGAAGCACTCCTCGCTGGGCTAAGGTTGGCCAAATACATGAGTATAAAAGTGCTGGATATTTACAGTGATTCACAGCTGGTAGTGAATCAGGTCTTAGCATATAGTTGATGCTCTCGTAGTCCATTTAGGGTCATCCATAAGTGCACCTCATGCTCTTCCTTAGTCTTCCAGTAGATAAGGGTGTCATCTATAAACACTACTACGAATTTATCCAAGTAGTCCTTAAATTTTTTTTTTCATCATGTCCATAAATTTCGCTGGGGCATTATTGAGTCCAAAGGATATCACTTGTAACTCGTAATGCCCATAGCGTGTTCTGAAAGCCGTATTCAGAATATCTCCTTTCTTTACATTCATCTGATGGTACCCGGATCGTAGATCAATCTTTGAGAACACTGTTGTGTTGGGGTTTTATGCTCTAATTAAAATCCAAATTCTTTGTAATCTCATTTTATATCAATAAAAGAATATAAATCATTTTTTGACTTGGTCAAATACTTTGCTCACATGTTTTATTTTCATGATTATTTAAATAACATAAACTTCTATTGAATATCGAGAATATAGCTAATCTTATTTATAGTGACATAATCAAAGTGGAATATAAATATGATTATATGTTCAAAATAATTTAATCCTAAGATTAGTCAGTGCACAGGATTTACACTGACTTGTCAA
The DNA here is from genome assembly GCF_963169125.1 of Humulus lupulus. Taxonomy (NCBI): domain Eukaryota; kingdom Viridiplantae; phylum Streptophyta; class Magnoliopsida; order Rosales; family Cannabaceae; genus Humulus; species Humulus lupulus. The sequence goes on along the minus strand of NC_084798.1, from coordinate 137,062,414 downwards.
TCTACGATATGATCTACTTACAAATTACAGTGTTATGTTTTTTCCAGAACATTAGCAAAGTAGATAAGATCGGATGTATTTGTTACATCAGACTAGACTGATATTGACAGTTGATAAGATAAGTAAACATACCGTTGTTATCTATTCTGGTCATATCATATAGTTGACCATAGGTCAATTCAATCTCAATTCTGAGTGGTTAGTATTCTAACTGATTGTATTATTTTAGTTTTTTAACTTGTTCGTTACCAGCTTACCCTACGGACTAGCCCATACTTACACCTTGGGAACTCGGTAGTATAATTGACTGGGAGTGTTAATCATAGATATGAACATCTATAGTTTCTGATGAAGAAGTGAAACGATGGTTTCCTTTTAGTTTGGTTGAAGGTGTTAAATGATAGAGATCTCATTTCAGTAATTAATTAGTTTATTGAAATATCATTTACAAGGAACTAAGTGTTTTAAGGATACAATACAATAAACACAAGTTCTTTTCTAAGCCTCTTTGTTATTTTCTCTTCTTCTCTCTATGTCTATCTCATGGGTTGAGAATTTCCCACACTAGTCTAGGTGATTCTAAGGATACATTGGAAGACTGTGAAGAAAATAGAAGATCGGTTCAGTTTCTTGATAATACTCTCCAACAGAGAGGATACAAGAGTTAGAGAAACTGAAGGAACGACTCTTTCATTCCGCTGGGTATACTGTAAGTATTCTTGACTTTTTTTCTCTTTGAATTCAATTTTAGAAACATGTTCTAGGTTATCTCATATTAATTTGTTGAATATTAGATCTACATGAAAATAAATAAAGATCCTGTATAAGTTTTTCCTAACATGCTGCACCTTCTAGTTGATCAAAGAGGACATCTATCCTAGGTAAAGGATATTTGTTCTCAATTGTGACCTTATTGAGTACTTTTTCACAAACAGAACTGATGCTGCCCATGGCGAATGACTAGGTCATATGAACCTCTTGTCCAACAACTCCTGTAGCTTCGTTTTGAGTTGTTTCAACTCTGTAGGTGCCATTCGGTAGGGTGCTTTGGATATTGGTGATGTTTTTGGTGTAAGTTCAATCACAAATTCGTTTTCGTTGGCCGAGAAAAAATTTGTAAGACCTTGGGTAATACCTCCGGGAACTCACAAAAATTGTGAACATTCTCAAGTTTTAGCCCAGTCTCTCTAGACTTGTCCACAATGTTTGCCAAAAATGTTGAAAACCCATGCTGCATAAAGTTATGAGCTTCCAATGTCAAAATAATGGGTGTACGAGATCCCATCACTTTTGTCGACCTATGAAAATGGCCAACATTTGTATGTACAATTTACGATACCTTTTGAACGAAATAAATATAATATACGATGTTACACCCAGATTTCGCGCATGAGATTGCGATCCTGAAATCTCGGCTCGTTATGTGTAAGCTCGAAATAGACACGGTCGTCGTATGTCCCTTTAGTTAAATCGTTTCTGTAAAACAATGACCTCGAATGTGCAAAGGGTAATGTAGCTTCGAAATGCTCCGACCCTGCAAAATAGCATGGTACGACACTTGGATATATCCCTAAACCATCTCTTGCCTTCAAAACTAGCTTCATCTCAGAATGGGTGAGCTCAAATGTGGCGACATTGTCAATGTCTATTTGTTTCAAGCATAGGCAAAGTTAGGCAACGAGCTCGTGATCGACTGCTAGTCTCGGAGATTTGATGAATCCCATATCTAAGTTAATTAGTTATATGTGAACATATTTATTGTTGAACAATCCCAATGTTTAAGGAATATTATTTAATATGTTATCCGATCCCACATTTCATGGGACGTTTCCGTGCACGTAGGGAATAATGTATTAAATAGCATTATGTTAATTGATTCCCAGAATATCTTCCCGAAATATGTGGGAATGAATTCTGTAGCCTCCTCTATATATAGAGAAGGAGACTCCATTTGTAAGGGATCGATTTCTGATTGCTTGAGAGAAAACTCTGGGCAACTATTATGTGAAAATGTTTCCAGAAAACTCCCAAGTTCTAATAATATAGACTCGTGGACTAGGCAGATTTAACTGCCGAACCATGTAAAAAACCTCTTGTGTTCATCATTGTTCATTTCCTCTAATATCTTCTTATTTAATTGCTCTCCTATATAAGTTGACGAAAAACGGCGTCAACAGTTTGGTGCTTTCATTGAGAGCCATTAAACAGTGCGTGAATCTGTTTAGTCAAAAAACCTCTCGAATTAGCAATGGCTGCAGATGATCCCAATATTCATGAGGAGGAGATCCTAGATGAAGGTGAGTACCCCCGGCGCCCTGGAAAGCCGCCTATGGTGAATTCTGATCCCGATGAGAGAAGTGGTTCATCCGAATCTCATGGACCACCTGCCCCAGGGACGACGAGGACATGTACTACAATCCTGAAAGATATGTCCCAATAGTGGAACTCAAAAATCGTCAACTGCATAAGTAGTTGGCAGAAGCTAAAAAAGGCAACGAAGAGCTAGCCAGACTAGCAGCTGAAGCGCAGGCGGCCTAGGACCCACCTCCGCAAATTTCCGAGGCTCCGCCTGCGCGGGACGTTCACGTCCGACCGCGTAGGCCTTGGGGACGGTCGCGCAAAAATGCAGTCACCCGAAGAACAGAGCAACCTCCACAACCAGTAGAGCACCCTACTCTGCCGAGACCCCAGAGAGGTATCCTGGCTAAAGGTCCTGCCAACCCAACTGTGGAGGCACCAGCCGGAGTAGGGAATAACTGAGCCCCTTCAGAGGCTCAGACCCGAAATCATGGTGCTACACAGAATATGCCAGAGCCTGATCTTGCGAACTCAGGGCCTTCTAAGCCCCGTAATGGACGACAGCCACCTTCTCCAATAAGGCATCCACCATCGCCAATAAGGCATCCCTCGCCAATTCGCAGAGATACGCAACGGGTCCATCGCCACAGTGAAAGGCAAGCTGGGCAAAGACATGGGATTAATTGAACTACTAGGGAGCGTAGGGGTCCCCATCCCGTGAGAAGCAAAGTGTCTCGATCTCAAACTATCAAAATAAGGAGCCCAGCAGGAAACCCATCTCCAAATAACCATGCAACGAGCTATGTCAGCGAAAGCTCAGGTGACACTAGATCCGTGAGTATATATAACCCGGAACCTGGGAACACTGGAAATCGAGGAGATCACCCAGATTTACGGGAACATCTAAACCACAATCGGGGGCGTGATAATCCCCCGAATCCAAATCTGAGAGATCATCTCAACGGGCGCAAGCACCCCGCGCCAAGGCATAGAACTAGAGTTGTAATCAACGATAACTAGTTCCCGCTGATTCAAGCGAGACCCCCCATAGATCAAGTCCACGAAAGGATCAAGCAGTTGGAAAGATCATTCAGGCTCTTGGAAAATGAACGAACCCGGGAATGGGATGAAGAGTTCGACGAGGAACTCGAGCCCTTTGCCCCGCATATCTCTAGCACCACGTTTCCTCCAGGATTCAGAATTCCTTATGTCCTGCCATTCGATGGAAATTCAGATCCATACTGTCATTTAAGTACGTTCATCACAATCATGCGTGCCAGTATTGTGGGCTACAATCTCAGATGCATGCTATTCCCAGCCTCTCTCACGAGACCAACAAAAAAATGGTTTGAAAAATATAAAAGATATTCAATTTCTTCTTGGGATTAATTATTAAGAGATTTCAAGAAACAATTCAAGGCCATGGTCGGCATTAGGCCCGAGGCATCTGCCTTGACCAATGTTCGACAACAGCCAAATGAGTCACTGAAAAGTTATCTCACAAGGTTTAACTTGGAAGTCGCTCGAGCTCGTGATAGTGGCCATTTAATGGCTGTTCGAGCCGGAGTAATGCCTGGAAGCCCTCTCTGGGAAGATTTACAAACGAAGCCTGTAAGGTCCTTAACCGAGTTCAATCGACGAACTCAGAGGTTTGTTAATGTAGAAGAGGCGAGGTCAGCATTGAGTATGACCTCTCAGCCCATAACTACAACATCAAACACAAACTATGCCTCGACCTTAGTGGATCCTACCACATCAAAAACCCCTGTGGACAACCCTTATAAAAGAAAGAAGAATGAAGGGAATAATCACGAGGTGGATGGGGAAAGATACTTCTTCGTGTACAAGGTGTATACCGAGCTCAATGAGTCTCAGGAGAATATCTACCTGGCTAATGAAAACCAGGTCCCTTTCAAACAGTCTGACCCTATGAGAAACCAAAAGGTGAAAAAAGACTCCAGTAATTACATGCTTATTCCACAGAGATATCGGACATACAACCGATGAATGCAGGCAATTAAAAGATGAGATCAAAGGTCTAATCTTGCGAGGATATTTAAGGTAGTATGTATGATATTAGAACCCCAATCAGGCTTCCACCAACCAGAGGGCAGCAGCTGCACCACCTGCCCAGAACAGCAACTCCCGAGCAAGGGAAGATGAACGACCCCCTCCAATTGATGGAGAAGATGCCGTAACCATCTTGGGGGGACCCCATATTGCAGGGTCAGGCAGGAATGCTCATAAAAGATACGTGAATGAGCTAAAAACTAGTGACGGGTCTCCCTACGAACCCAAACCCAGAGCTCTAAAACAATAAAGAGTTGAATCTCAACCCATAACTTTTACTGAGGATGACGCATCTCATGTACAGCTCCCTCATAATGATCCACTGGTCATCACCCTCTAGCTCGTGAATAAGAGGGTACACCGAGTCCTGATTGATAACGGGAGATCAGTAAATATCCTCTACAAACCCACTTTAGAAAAGATGGGACTTGCGCTTTGCGACCTAAAAGCCTGTGCAACTGCGTTGTATGGCTTTTTCAGGAGAAGGGATTTCCTGTATGGGATCCATCAAACTCCCTGTAACCTTGGGAGACTACCCGGTCTCGGTAACTAAGATGATGGAGTTCATAGTGGTGGATCTCCCATCGGCCTATGACGTATTGCTCGGGAAATCTGGCCTATTAGGGCTGGGGGCAGTTTCATCCGTTAGGCATCTGGCCATCAAGTTCCTGACTTCTAGTGGCATCGGGACTCTGAAAGGGGACCAGCTCCCAGGGAGGGAATGCTACAACATTTTCATTAGAGGGAAAAAGTAGAGAAATGCACAAACACTTATTGTAATTCAGAATAAGGATGGGACGATCTTCGAAATAGAAGAAGATATCGATCCAAGAATAGAAGAAAGGGCTGACCTCGAGCCTCTAGAGGAGCTCAGAGAAGTCAAGCTCAAAAAAGTTGATCCCCCAAAAACTGTGAAGGTGAGGAAAAACCTTTCAGAAAAGACAAAGTAGCAATTAATTTGCTTCTTGAGGGAGAACCAGAATGTTTTGGCATGGTCACATTTGGACATGGTAGGGATAAGTCCGAATGTGATAAGCCATGCACTTAACATTGACAAAAGCTTGCCCCCGATGCAGCAAAACATGCATTGACAACTCCGATCTGAATAAGGGATGCCCTAAGGATTGCTTTCCCCTACCTCGGATCGATCAGCTCGTAGATGCCATAGCTGGGCCCGGTCTTATGTCATTCATGGATGCCTACTCTGGATATAACCAGATCGCCATGCATGCACCGGACCAAGAGCATACGAGTTTTGTGACAGATAAAGGGGTGTACTGTTACAATGTCATGCCTTTTGGGCTGAAAATGCGGGAGCGACGTACCAAAGGCTTGTAAACAGGATGTTCTCTGGGAAGATAGGTAACAACATGGAAGTGTATGTTGATGATATCTTAGTCAAATCTAAACATAAAAATAACCATGTGGACAACCTCGAAGAATGCTTTGTCATGTTATGGAAATACAACATGAAGTTCAACCCACAAAAATGCTCTTTTGGAGTGTCATCGGGAAAGTTTTTGGGCTTCATAGTTAACGTGCAAGGAATAGATGTCAATCCCGACAATATCCAGGCATTGGTCGACATGCCCTCACCTCGGAAGCACAAAGATGTGCAGAGCTTAACTGGACGGATGGCGGCATTAAGTAGGTTTATCTCTATATCTACAGATCGATGTCTACCATTTTTCAACCTTTTGAGAGGGGGCAAAAAATTTGAGTGGACAGAGGAATGCGAGCTCGCATTCCAGGAGCTAAAGAAACACCTCGCGGAACCTCTAATCTTGTCGAAACCTATCGCAGGAGAAGTCCTATAGCTGTATCTCGCTACAACCGAGCACACCATTAGCGTCGTGCTCGTCCAATAAGATCAAAAGGTAAAAAAACTAGTATACTATGTCAACAAAAGGTTACTGGGGGAAAAATCAAGATACCCAATAATGGAAAAACTAGCTCTCAGCCTGATCCACTCATCTCAAAAACTTCAACCTTACTTCTAAGCAGACCCCATCCACGTGTTGACTAACCAACCACTACGGCAAGTCTTATCTAAAGCAGAGGCCTCAGGCAGATGATTAAAATGGGCTATTAAGCTCAGACAGATTGAGATCACTTATCATCCGAGAACGACCATAAAAGGGCAGGCCCTGGAAGATTTCATTGAATGTACAGGAGTGTCCGACGATGAAGTTATAACCCCAACCCGCGAGCTATGGAACTTTATGTTGATGGATTTTCTAATGAAAATGGATCGCGGGCATGAATCATATTGATCACTCCGACTGGAAGTCTATTTCACTCCGCCTTGAGGTTCAACTTTGAAGCGTCTAACAATGAGGTTGAATACGAAGCTCTATTGGCAGAACTTCGAATAGCCAAGGAGCTCAAAGCTAAAGCAATTCATTGCTACAGTGACTCGCAGTTGGTGGTCAACCAAATCCATGGGGAATACCAGGCTCATGGAACAAAGATGGTCACATATTTAGAAAAAGCAAAAACAGCACTCGGACATCTCGAGTTCTATATGATAGAGCAGGTTCCTCGAGAGCAAAATTCAAATGCAGACGCCCTAGCCAGGCTCGCCACATCCAATGAGGTCGATGCACTGAATGTGATCCCAATGGAGTACCTCTCAACACCCAGTATTAGCGAGCCGAAACAGGAAGATGTATGCAAGATAAACTCCGAACCAACCTGGATGACCCCGATAGTTTATTACCTCAAAACCGACATACTCCCAGCAAAATGGAACTAGGCTCGAAAACTGATGTATCATATTCCCATATACACTATTGAGGAAGGAAGGTTATATCGGAGAGGATACTCTATGCCATTACTCTGATGTTTAACTCCACCCGAGGCCAAGAAAATTCTAGACGAAATTCATGAAGGATTTTGTGGAGAACACACTAGGGGGCATAGCCTATCTAAGAAAATTATAAGACAAGGATACTTTTGGCCCACTATCAAGGTGGACGCATTTTAGTATGTCAAGAAATGTGATAAATGCCAGCGATTTGCTACAATTCTGTGAGCTCCTTCATCCGAGCTAACTATGATGACCTCCCAATCGATCTCATCGGCTCATTGCCAACTGGCAAAGGTGGAGTTAAGTATGCAGTGGACGCGGTCGATTATTTTACAAAGTGGACTGAGGCCGAACCTCTGGCAATGATTACCTCGAAGAAAGTCTTGGAATTTGTGGACAAAACATCATCTACTGGTATGGAATGCTAAGAAAAATAGTGTCAGATAACGATACTCAATTCGACAGTGAATTGTTCACCAATTTTTGTAAGAAAAATGGGATAATGAAGAGCTTCTCCTCTGTTGCCCATCCCCAAGAAAATAGCCAAATCAAAGCTGTGAATAAGACTCTCAAGAGTTCTATGAAAATGAAATTGGAAGAAGCTAAGGGAAAATGGCCCGAGGAGTTGCCCCAAGTCTTGTGGGCATATTGAACTACGGCTCGTACTTCAACAGGACATACCTCTTTTTCTCTGGCATATGGATGCGAGGCCATGTTACCAATCGAGGTCGAAGTACCCACTATTTGTAGCCATGCTTATGATCAAGCCTCGAACCAATCCCATCTCGAAGTAAGTCTGGACTTGATTGAAGAAAGGCGAGATGAAGCTCAACTGAAAAATTCAGCATATCAACAGTGAGCTACCAGATACTTCAATAAAAAGGTTCGGGACAGGAAATTTGCATTGAGAGACTTGGTGTTAAGGCGTGTATTCCTAGCTACAAGGGACCCAACCGCTGGCATACTCGGGCCCAATTAGGAAGGACCTTACCAAATCTGGCGTCTACAAATTGGCGAGATTATGTCTCCTGTAACCATGCTTGTTTATCTTTACAAAGTTTCTAATAAAGATCATTTTCGTTTCAATATGTTGTATTTTTTGCAAACTCTCTTGATTTAATAACCTATGGTCACACGCTTAGGATATTAAGGGGGGATGAGTAGTATATATACCATAAGTTTGAAAAAATGAATAACTAAAATATAGCATACAGGAAAACAATCAAATGTCTGGACCGTTAACCCGACATAAAGATTAAAAGTGTATTATTAAAATAAAGTGTTTGAATATAACCAAATGTGCGAGCTAAGATAATTTGGACATAACCAGATTATTAAAAATAATGTGTTTTGATATAACCAAATGCGCGAGCTAAGATAATTTGGACATAACTAGATTATTAAAAATAAAGTCTTTGGATATAACCAAATGCACGAGCTAAGAAAATTTCGACATAACCAGATTATTAAAAATAAAGTGTTTGGATATAACCAAATGTGCGGGCTAAGATAATTCGGACATAACCAGATGCGCGAGCGAAAGTAGTTTGGATATAAGCAGATTATAAAAAGTAAAAGTGTATGGATTACAAACCAGATAGGACCTAAAAAAGTTTGGAACAAACCAGCTAAAATTAATCGACAGAAAGATGGAATACAAATATACCCACTTCAAATTAAGTCGAGATCAAGACTGGAATATCTTGCAAAAAGATAGTTTTGACCTCACAACTTTGGGGAGCTACCCAAGGACGAGGATAAGTAACTACAAAAGCATGATATAACTAAACTACCTATCTTACATGCCATATAAGTACTTTCGAGTGCATGGTAATAGTAAGTCCTGACCTTGACAAATAACGAGATCGAATATGGATATATCGAGCAAACTATGCGAGAATGCATGGAAACTTGAGCCTAAATCTGACATGTGTTTGTATGGAAAAACAAACATAAAAGTAGACTTTTAATATAAAAATTGCTTAAAATATTTTGATAAGAGAGATGTAAAGCAAAATATTAAAGTGAAGTCAAGCATGGTATTAAAAATATCAAAAGAAAATAGCTCTTTTACGAGATGTAAATTGTTTTTGCCCCAAGGGCATGAAAAACAAAAGCTATAAACCATTACAAATGTTTCACAGGGACGCAGCTTGTAACGACCCAAATTTGCTAATAAGGCTTAAGGGCCGTGATTAGTGTGCCTGGAGGGCATAATGGGAAGTATGTGTGAATTTAATGATTAAGATGCATGATTATGATTTTAAAGCATGTTATATGACTATTTGAATATTTGAGATGCATGACTATGTGTATTATGATATGTGATAATTTTAGCCCGTTGAGGGCATAACATGATAATTATGTTATGTGATTTGTACCACGTGGGTGTGGTGGTATCAATGTGATGCACGTGCCGAGACGGTCCTAGAGAGCTAGATAACTCAAAAGTCACAACGGGATTTTATACCCGGCTCGGGAGGAGTCTAGGGGTACTTTTGGGATTTTGTAAATTAGTTCTTGAGAGGTAATGGTAACTGGAAATATGGTAACCTGTGTAACTGTTAGTAACCATAGAGAGTAACAGGTTTTGTTGGAAAAGTGGTAGAATGGTAATGTAAGTAAAAGGACAAGTGTGCCCTTGAGGTTTAGTTAGGAAGGGGTATTAGTGGAGGGATAAGGTGGTCTTTTTGCAGTGGTTTAGATGGCTTTGGCTGAGGGAAATGGATATAGACGATTCTTTTATGCTAAGTGTAACTGAAATTATGATTTGGAAGGCTAGAGAAATCAAGAAGGGAAAAGGGAGAATTGAGAACCTAGAAGGCAAGTGAAAGAGGAGAGGAGCTGTGTTCTTTGAGGCTAGTAAAGAGTTTAAGGGTGTGGAGTCAAACACAGATCAAGGTCTACACTGAGGTAAGGATTTAGTCCTTGTTTTGTTAAGTTCTGAATTTGATTTTGGAAGGAATTGAAAGATATCCATGGCTTGTCTTGCATGGGAATTCAGCTGGTTTTTCAAGGGGGAAATTCAGTTTAAAGCTTGGATTGGAGGAAGCTCAAGTTGAAATTCTGATTGAGGTAAGGGTATTAAACATGTTTGAAATCTCATAGTTGTTATGGTTTAAGAATCTAAAGGTCTGGTTTGCACTTTTCTCAAGTTTTGGTTTAAGGGTTTGAATCTGAAATTTAAGTATGAATTCTGTGAGTGGTTGTGTAATTGAGCTAGATTATGGTGTCTATAGGTTGTTGAATGATTTATTTGGGGTTTTGAATTGGTTTTGGGGCTTAGATATGAGTTTGGGATGATTTGGAGTGGTTTGGATTAAGGAAAAACGCAGGAGAAAACCCAGAAATCTGGGTTCGCGAAGGAGCGCCGCGACCCTGTTCTTGGGCGCCGCGGCGCGAGGCTGATTTTGGGCAGAGCAAGCTCTCTGACTTGCTGGGCACCGCGGCGCTAGGCCAATTTCAGAGCATGGGATTTTGCAATTTTGAGCCTTTGCTCCGGGGGTTCGGGGGGATGTCTTCGGTTCACTGTTTTAGGGATTTGGGGGATTCCAAGGGTGTGGGATTGGTTCCGGGAAGTAGTTTTGGATTGGTTAGTGACAAAGGATGTTTCATTTGTGTTGTGACTAGGTCTTTGGAGATGCTCGAGGTAGAGGACCGTGCTCGCGGCTTTGAGGCATCGGAAGCTATTGAACTGAAAGGTAAGAGAACTGCACAAGGTTGTATGATTGTGATGGGACTAAGTGCTCCCGAGAATAGTATCGTGTCAACGTTGGTATTACGCCATGGGACATGTAAAAGCGGTCTAAGAGTGTCGTACATGATATTAGCGCACGGGGCACAGATTGGCCAGGTAGCCAAGGACAACCGGATAACGGAGGGGGCAGCCTTTGGGCGCCAGCCCTAGTTATCATTTGTGAACTGTATTTGATATGTGTTGACATGTTTAGTATGTGGAATACTGGATTGTACCGATTGGTTACATGGTTGAGATTATGTAATGCAATGTGAGATATTGACTTGTTTGCTAATTGCTTATGCTTTGTTGTTGTTGTGTTTTCTTGCTGGGCCTTGGCTCACGGGTGCTACGTGGTGCAGGTAAAGGCAAGGGCAAGCTAGACCAAGCCTGAGATGGAGAGCTCCGAGGTGGAATGTACATAGCCAGCTGTTCGATCACCATGGTTGAGGAGTGAGTCAGGACAGGGATTACCTAACTGCTCGTTTTGCCTTAGTATGGCTAGTTGTTGTATCTGAACCTTATAACTTTTGTAAATGGCCTTTAAACTGATATTTTTGGGATCCCGTGTAAATAAATAATGTTTCTGAATGAAAATGTGGCTTTCGAGATCAAAACTTTTTAAACCCTAGTTCCTTTATAGTTTTGATGACACGCTTTTAACTGATTGACTTGATTAGCAAGTCTGGCACTTTATAAACACACAGTGTAACGGTCCTGGCTATCCAGGGCGTTACACAGCCCATGATCGAGATTTAGGAGGCAGGAGCACCCTCCTTAGCTTTCTCAGCATCCTCCTTAGCCTTCTCAGCATCCTCTCGAGCAGCTTCCTCTGCCTCCAGCCGAGCTTGTCATTTTGGCCAGAAACTCGTCCTCAAAAGAGCCTAAGAAGCTTGCATCGAGATCGGTGTTGCTGGCCAAGTCAACTGCCGGATCCTTCCTCTACTTGAACTCTTCGAGAAAATGAGCCTTTTCACCCTCTATTATCGCAAAGGTGGCCTTTTTCTCCTCCTCGAGCTTGGCATTTAGCTTTTCCAGCTCCTCGATCCTGGAGTTTTTCTCTGTAATCTCAGCCTCCAGCTTTGACCTTGCGGCCTTAAACGCGTCAGTGAGCTTGAGCTGGTCAATGCCCCAAACGGCGAACAGCCAGGGGCTGGTCATTAAGGTAATTTCTGTAGGCGGCGCTCGCGGAACCTTGGCGTACCTCTGGCACTGCTCACATTTTCTGACATAATCCACACAATCCTTCTTCATGGTGGGCCAGAAGTATCCTTGTCGAAGGATCTTTTTGGAGAGGCTCAGCCCGGAGGTATGATCGCCACAGAAGCCTCCGTGAACCTCATGGATGATGGCACTGACTTCGGTTCCGGCAACACACCTAAGGAAGGGTATGGACAACCCCCTGCGGTAAAGCTTTCCATCCATAACCACGTATCGGGGAGCTTGATATTGGAGCTTCCTTGCGTCAGCTTTATCAGTGGGGAGCTCTCCGGTGATGAGAAATCTGAGGATGGGTCCTATCCAGGAGTGGGAATGGTCGATGATGGCGTTTATCCTTCGTGTCTCAGTACTGGGGGCTTCTAAGTGCCTGATGGGGACTAGGCCATACTGTTCAATCTCCGGGTCCGTTGCAAGCTTGGCCAGCGTGTCCGCGAGTGAGTTCTGGTCCCAGAGGACCTGGCGGATTTGGTAGCCTTTGAAATGCTGCAGTAGGCCGCGGGAGAGAGACACGTAGGCAGCCATTCTTTTTCCTTTCGTCTGGTATTCCCCGGATATTTTGTTTACCACAAGTAGGGAGTCGCTGTATACTTCAATTTTTTGGGCTCCGACTTCTCTGGCCAGTCGTAATCCAGCTAACATGGCTTCGTGTTCTGCCTCGTTGTTGGATGCTGGGAACGCGAAACGGATGGCGCTCTGGAGCTGATGCCCTTGGGGAGATATTAGGACGACCCCTGCTCCAGCTCCTTTTTCATTTGAGGCTCCGTCTACATAGACCTTCCATGTGGGAAGTTCCGGGACAGGATCTTCCGGGAGGTCATTCATTCCCGAGCATTCCACAATAAATTCCGCGAGAGCTTGACCTTTTATGGAAACACGTGGTTGGTAGTGGATGTCGAACTGGCTCAGTTCCATGGCCCACTTAAGCAATCTGCCAGAAGACTCTGGTTTCTGCAAGACTTGTCGGAGAGGGTGGTTGGTGAGTACTTTGATGGTGTGCGCCTAGAAATATGGCCTTAGCTTCCGCGAAGCAATTAGCAAGCAGAGGGAGAGTTTTTCGATCATTGAATATCTGGACTCGGCGTCCAGTAACCTCTTGCTTACGTAATACACAGGGAGCTGGATACGGCCATCTTCCCGGACGAGAGCGGCAGTCACTGCGTGCTCTGTCACAGCTAAGTATAAGAACAACGCCTCTCCTTCGACAGGTTTGGACAGAATGGGAGCTCGGTTTAAATGTTCCTTGAGGTGTTGGAAGGCTGCTTCGCATTCGGGGGTCCACTCGAACTTCTTGTTTCCTCGCAACACATTGAAGAAGGGGATACACTTGTCAGTGGCCTTGGATACGAAGCGGCTGAGAGCAGCTATCCTTCCGGTAACGCTCTGGACATCCTTATGCTTCCGGGGGGAAGGCATATCTATGAACGCCTTAATTTTCTCAGGGTTGGCTTCCACTCCGCGGGAGCTGACAATGAAACCGAGGAACTTCCCAGACGAGACCCCGAAAGTACATTTCTTTGGATTCAGTTTCATTCCGTACTTTCGGATCACGGCGAAAGCTTCCTCAAGGTCGTCACTGTTGTCCCCGGAGGTCTTGGACTTTACCAACATGTCGTCCACGTACACCTCCATGTTCCTCCCCAGTTGGTCCTTGAACATCCTATTTACTAGACGCTGGTACGTCGCCCCAGCATTCTTCAAACCGAAAGGCATGACCACGTAACAGTAGACACCCTTGTCCGTGAGGAAGCTGGTGTGTTCCTGGTCCGCGACATGCATCTTGATCTGGTTGTATCCGGAGTACGCATCCATGAAGGATAAGAGTTCGTACCCAGAAGTAGCGTCTACCATCTGATCGATTCGCGGAAGAGGGAAACAATCTTTCGGGCAGGCTTTGTTTAGGTCCGTGAAGTCAATGCACATTCTCCAGGACCCATCGGGTTTCGGGACCAGAACTGGGTTGGCCAACCACACGGGATAGTGTGACTCCTGGAGAAAGCCTATGGACATCAACTTGTCCACTTCAGCTTTGACGGCTTCAGCCCTCACTGGGTCTAACGGCCTCCTCTTTTGGCGAACCGGAGTTGCAGATGGGTCTATGTTGAGTGCGTGGCACGCAACATTAGGATTAATCCCCGTCATATCAGCGTGGCACCACGCCAGGATATCCTGATTATTCTTCACAGTGGCCACGATCTTATCTCGAATGGCCGACGGCAGGTTTTTCCCCACTTGAATGACTTTGGTGGGATCTCCCGGGTTGAGGATCACCTCTTCGACTTCCTCCATCGGCTCTATCGCTTTCTCGATTCCCACTCTTGGGTCGAGTTCGTCAAAGTATGCCTCTTGAGCACCCCCAGTTTCTGGTAATTCTTCCACCAAAGGAATGGCAGCAACCGTCTCCTAGACCGTGTAGACGGATCGGACGGAGACGTTATAACAGCTTCGTGCACTTCGCTGGTCTCCTCGGAGGGTGCCGATACGCCCATGGTCGCATGGAAACTTCAAGCATAAGTGGCGTATCGAGGTTATGGCCCCACAATCTATTAGGACCGGTCGGCCTAGGATGGCATTATACGCCGTGGGGCAGTCGACCACCACGAATGTGCTGTGCTTGAAGGCACAAGCGTCGCTTTCTCCCCTGAGGGTGACTGGAAGTTGAATTTTGCCTAATGGCATGAGTGCATCCCCATTGAACCCTTGAATCTGGATGGGGCATGGGGTCAGGTCTGTCTCGGTTAATCCGATCGCGTGGAAGGCCGCTTTGAAGAGGATGTTTACGGAGCTTCCGTTGTCGACCAAGATCCGTGAGACCTTCTTATTGGAAATTTGGGCATCCACCACGAGGGGATCGTTGTGGGGGAAGTGCACATGTCGAGCATCGTCCTCCGTGAAGGTGATGGGAAGGTCCATCATTCGGGGACGTTGAGCAGGTGATTGAACCAAGGCGCACATCTCCCCGGTGTGTTCTAACTCCCTCAAGTACTTCTTCTGGGAGTTGCGGGTGCTTCCGGCAAGGTGCGGTCCTCCGGAAATGGTGGCTACGTGTCCGTCAACGGGTGGCGGAGCAAGGCCGGGCGGATATGGGTTGCCCGGTCCTGGAGCCAACAAGGCAATGGGTGCCGGAGCGGTTGGAGCAGGAAGCGCTGGGAACTGAGACCTGGGAGCTTGGGGGTGACCGACTCCAGGAGCGCTAGCGGTCCCCCTCTGTCCCGGGGAATATGCAGCTCCGTAAACTACCCCCTGTCCGGGATAGATAATGGGTATCCTCACCCACTGACCGAGGTGTCCCGCTCTTGCCAGGGACTCGATCTCATCCTTCAGCTGAAGGCACTCGTTCGTGGTGTGCCCCACGTCTCCGTGGAACTCACACCTCTTATTGGAGTCTCGCGGACGCCTTCCTCCGTGAGACACTTTCGGGGGCTTCCTGTAGTTGACCATATTACAGGTCGCCCGATAGACATTCTCTCGCGAGTCTATCAGACTGGTATATTCCGTGAACTTGGGCTCATAGTCCTTCCGGGGTTTCTTTGAATGGTCTCCCCGGTTGGAGTTTCTTCCGCTTCGTTTGCTCCGCGATTGGCTCAAATTTCGTTGTGGGCCTTCCGCTTGCGGCTGCGGCATGCCAGGAGCGATACTACATCCGGTTTGTACAGCTCTGTACCCAGAGAAATGGGTTTGACTCGGCGTCTGAGCAGACGCGGAAGGCCCATACACACTTGGAGTGAATCGGGCTCCTGGAAGCGTGAGGGCTGGTGCGGGAGCTTACGAAGCAAAGCTCGGCGCAGTCACGGAAGGCGTTGGAGCCGGGGGAACTCCAAAGGCCTGCTGGTAGGCATCCTCAAGGTTGATGATTCCCTGAGCTTTTGACATGAATTCGGACAGCGTTTCTGCCCATCTCCTTTGCATTTCCCCCCATAGCAGGGAGCCGACAGTAAGGCCCGATTGAAGGGCGATCAGCTTCATGTCATCGCTGACCTTGGTCTTTGCAGCAGCTTCCATCATTCTCTGAATGAATGCTTTGAGGTTCTCATTGGGTTGCTGCTTGATGTTGGTTAAGGAACCAACCTCCATGTCGTGGTCGCGGGCAGCAATGAACTGCCTCCTGAATGCGGACTGTAGCTCCTTCCAACTGTGGATTGATTCGGGAGCTAATCATTTCCACCAGTCCTCCGCGGACTTGGTAAGGTTGAGTGAGAAGCACATGCATTTGGCGTCCTCACTGACACGCGCCACTTGCATCATTTTGTTGTATTTAGCTAGGTGGGTACGCGGGTCTGTCCTCCCATCATATAATTCTGTGTGAGGCATTTTGAAGTTATCCGGGAGGGACGTTTCCGCGATCCTCCGAATACATGGTTCCGGGTCTTCCTCCTCAGAGTCTGACAGGGCCCCACTTTGCTTCCGGACCAGCTTGGTCAAGGCAGCAATCTGTTCCTCGAGCCTCTTCGTATCACTCTCCGGGAGGTCACGTCCCCGGAGCTTGTCATTAATATGATTTCGGAGGTCATCTCCGCTAGGCCGGGCCTTTTCTCCTTTGGCCTTTTCATACTTGGCCTCCAACCTTCCTCTTAGGTCCACCGTGGACCAACTATCTTCGGAGTGCGAGTTCAAAGCCCGACCATCCTGGTTGACGGAATCACTTGGGCGGTTGTTCCTTCCCCTAGGCCTGGGTGCCTTAGCACTGGGCCCTTTAGGCACGGAGTGCCCCCTTGGGGCTGAAGGACGTCTGGGCTTAGGAGCGCCAGAGACCTTCTGCGCGCGGGGGGGGGGGGCAGTCGGCCTGGTGATTCACGCCTTTAGGAGGTGCAGGGGCGTCAGCGCGTACAGGCTCTCCAACTTTTTCTTTGCCCTTGTTAGGGGCGGCTTTGGATGGTCCAGCAACGGCTGGATCCGGCATAGCGGCATCAGCACCACCTAAAACAGAGGCGTCCTCGTCCGAGTCGCCTAGGTCTCCGAACTTGCTTTGGAGGCGCTCCATCATGCGCTGCATTTTTTCGGAGAGGGGCTCCTGCTCAGCAAGCTTGGCTTTGGTGACCTCCAGTTCTTCGGCTACTTGGACCAATTCTAGGTCCTTCTCATAGTAGCAGTCGTCCTTGTAATAACCGTCTTGGACATACTCTTCTTCGTCTTCTAAGTATGTCGTATCTTCGGTACTGACCCGATCCTGGCGGGATGTCGGGTCTTCACCTTGGTAGTCCAAGGGTTCATTTTGTACCGCATCTTCCATCACAGTATCGGGGTTGACCCTAGCATTTTTGTCAACCGCGGATTTTCTCGTAGTCACCATCTCTTTAGCACGAAGTGAATACAAAAAACGTACACAGAAAAAGAGCTGACTAACAACTTCCTACAGCTCTCAATGAAAGCACCAAAATGTTTACCGAGTTTTTCGGAAACGAATACAAACAGAATAATAAAAAGATAAGAACTGTAGAAGTGCTGAAATGTAACTAAACAAACAGTGTTTTTACGTGGTTCAGGCGTTAACAAGCCCTAGTCCACGAGTCGATGTTATTATACTTGGAAAGGATTACAGTAAGATGGCTAGTGTACAAGAACTTCACACACTCACAGTGTTTCTCTCGGGTTCTCTTGAAGAAGATGAAGCTAGAGAGATTTTAGTAGAGTTCTTGCTATGTGATTTTTTTGGCCCTCCCTCTTCTTGTAAAATGAAGGGGTCTTTATAGCTAGGGTTTTGGATTAGGGTTTTTCTCTACGTACATGAGTCTTAATTACACCAGCCATAAATAGGGGATACAATTACTGTAGTAGCATGGCTACAAGACTCTATGTGGGTATATTTACATGAAAGTATGGGGAACACACAAAGTCAGCCGTCTTTTCCAAGTTGTCAGCGGAACAGTAGGCGAAAAGGTACCCTTAGGCGTGCTGGGATGTGTGCGGCTTTGACCTGTCGGGCGTGTCAGGCGGGATCCTGTGTCAGGTGGATATCATTCCAAATATGCCTCCTCCATGACTCGACCGCTTGGTTTTGTTCCGTGCGAGGCACGGAACTGTTTCCGCGAAGACCACTTGAAGAGCTTCTCCTGGAAGGAGCTTCCCTGAAGGATACCCCTTCGGGAGTCCGAGAGGGTCGACGAGCCTCCGTGTCGTGTTTGCTTGAAAGAGTAATCCGGACACTAAACGGGAGAGGCGAAGCCTTTCTGTCCATTCTCGAGCTCTGGTCACCTACCGTGAAAGACATTGGTAATTCTGCTTCCCCGAGGACATCAATCTAAACGCTATCCGAAAATCTGGATAACAGGCGGTTTTTTTTTTAAACCGAGACCTTTGGTCGTGGACCGGGTCAAAAACCCTAATCGGGTAAAAATCTCGGAATAATTAAATAGGAAATACCATGTCATAAAAATATTTATTTTGTCTAGCACTAAGACTTTATAGTCGAGCTGATAAGTTTAAGAAAAGTTGATGGAGGATTTAATTCCCTATCAAGATTAAAAATGGAAATCCTTGCTCGAGCCTCTAAGGGCATTTTGGTTAATTTGAGTAAATTACAAAAAATATGTGTTATGTGACAAAATTTATTCTTGGTCACATTTATTTTAATTAAGCTTGGAGATATTTAGAAACTACAGGTTAAAAGAGGGAAATCCCTATTTAACGTAATGGTGAAAATTGGCCAATAACTAATTTGGAGATTATTTGGGGTTGGTTTTGAAATAAAATAATTATATAAATAAATAAAGGGGTCTCGACCAATGAGGGAATAGTAAGCATGAGGTGGCACTAATGCATGCAAGTTGCAATTTCTACTTTCTAAATAGTAAGAACCAATCAAATAACAAGACTTTTCCTTTTCTCTTTCCCTCTTCATTTTTCATTTTTCAACTCTGAATAATCATACCCTCATTCTCTCCCAGTCCCCCTCTCTCTCGTTCTCTCTGATGGAGAGACTTCATTGAAGCTAGTGTTTAACCTTAAGCAAATCGAGTTCAAGGTAAGTGAAATCCTCTCTTGTGATTCATTATTCTCATTCTTATTCAACACAACAAACCCTAGGGTTCCTTGTGCATGCATGTGATATAAAATCCATGCATAGCCTTGTTCTTGTGTGCTAGGGTTCAAGAGAAGCCTTACTGGTTGGATCTCCAAGTTGAGCACCATTGGGATAAAGCAAGCTAAGACTTTTTTGTGAGCTCGCATGTTCTTGTCCCTCATCTAAGTTTCTTTCTACCCTAATCCTTTTCTTGAAATCTGCATGGGGTCTTGGGGCTCGGTTTTGAGAGTTTAGAAAACCAAAGGAAGATTTTCAAGAGCTAAGGAACACATCTCCAAGCTAGGGCTTCGAAAGGTAGATTTTTGGTTGGTTTTGATTTGTTTTTTGTTATTGATATTACAACTGGTTGTGTAGGTTTTTTTGTTGGATTTTAAATTTTATTTTATGGTTGAGGTTTAGATTGGTTGATTTTGTTATTTGCATGCATGTTGCTCGGGTTATGCTAGAAGTGCTTATTGGGGTTAGGTTGTGTAAAATGCATGCTGCCAAAATTCCGTGGTCTAGCTTCCAACGGATTAGATCGCACCCTACTGCCTCTGATTGTGAAACATAATTGTGTAGTTGCATAGTTTGTTGAGATTACTTGATGATAGGCTTTGGAAAATCGTGAAAATGTATTTTTAAACTCAAGATATGCACGTTTCAGCAATTTGTCGTAAATCTAGAAAATTTGGGGCAGCATGTACTACCCAGATTGTTTTGACTTTTGAGCATGTTTTACTAATAAAAAAGATATGAAATTTTTTAAGTTGTTAATTAAAAAATGTATAAGGATCACTGTAAAATATTGGAGGAAAATATTTTAAGGTATAAGAGATATGATTTTTCTAAGTTTGCCCTAGAAAATAAAAACAAAACTTTTTGGCAGCAAGCACTGCTCAAATGGCTTGAAACAATTATTTGAGTTTTATTATTTCAATAATTATGAATTTTTTTTAGGAAGCTAATCTAGACATGTAGAAAGATCCCTATATAAATTCATAAATAATTGGGCTACGGTGTAAGAGACATAAATTCTCAAAGTTACCATAAAAACTGAGAAAAACTTTTGGGCAGTAGGCACTGCCCAGATTGTTTTTAAAATTTGAATGAGTTTTCCCATCCCAAAATTTATAAAATTTTGAAGAGAAATAGTTAAGATGTGTACAAGGACTCCTGTAAAATTTTACAGAATTTTTTTTTATTGTTTAAGAGAAATAATTTTTCAGAGTTTCCCTAAAAACTGAAAGGTAGCAATTTCGAACATTAACGAAAAGTTAGTTTTACCATTTTATAAGTTAAGGGTACAATTGCCCTTCTTTTCAAAAAAAAAAAAAACATAAAGAGAGATCCTAGGTTATGGGTAAGAATTGGTAAGAATGGGAGTTTGGGTTTTGTAGATCCTTTAAGAGAGCGATATGACATTGTTAGATATTATTTGAAACGGGTCAATAAGCGATATTTTGATAAATTATAGAAAAAGGTAAATTTTCATAAGAGGACGACAAGTTTGTATTTTCTAAAGACATGAGTTGAGCAAAACTCTTTTTTCCTAAAACCGAGATACGAGTTATCTGATAAGTGAGTTCTTCATTTAAAGAATTATAAAATGCATGGCATGGTCAGCATGTTGCAGCGAGACCGATTTTCCTATGATATCGTTAAGACTGAAACAAAATCCAACCTTATACACTGTGAAGTGTATAAGAGACTATAGTATAGAGTCCCTAAGAATTTATTTCATTTATAGTTATCATGGAATATTAATTTTAAGAATATTCCATAGTTTAATCCGAGTCACTGTGTGGTTCCAATACAGTGATATCTAATCGTGAAGGCTCGCTTTGGGATAGATGGTTTCAACAAGCAAGCGCTAAGGAATCTGTGTAAGAAAACTTATGATATGTTAGGCTACAACATGTTAATGACTAGTATAGATAACTACATTATAAGCTAATAAATTGAACTAGTCTTAGAAGGTTCACTCAACACTGTGGTCCTAGAGGTTTTGCACACTTATCACTAAGGTAAGCAGTCCAGCTAGCTACCGCGGCGACTATAAACTCTGGCTGGAAACTAGGGAACTATGTGAGAAACTAGTTCACCACTGATGTTTATGTGACTAAGGTTAGTTGGCCACCGCAATATGTAGGTAGTCTAGCTTAACACTTGTGGCATAAGAGTCCGGTTAAAATCTTACACACATAAGCTAGTTGATTTCGAGTCCCGCTAGCTACCGCAACGACTATGAACTCCGGCAAGCGACCGGGGAACTA
This sequence comes from Humulus lupulus, assembly GCF_963169125.1. Classification (NCBI taxonomy): domain Eukaryota; kingdom Viridiplantae; phylum Streptophyta; class Magnoliopsida; order Rosales; family Cannabaceae; genus Humulus; species Humulus lupulus. The sequence continues at coordinate 137,041,007 of NC_084798.1, read as the reverse complement.
TGTGAGAAACTGGTTCTCCACCGATATCTCTTTGACTAAGGTCGGTTGGCCACTACAATATTTAAGAAGTTCGGCTTAACACCCATGACATAAGAGTTTGATTAAACTCCAGGACACATAAGTAAGTTGATTACGAGTTCGGCTAGCTACCGTGACAACTATGAACTCCGGCTAACCACAGGGGAACTATGTGAAAAACCAGTTCGCCACCGATGTCTGTGTGACTAAAGTCAGTTGGCCACCACAATATGTAAGAAGTCCGGCTTAACACCCATGACATAAGAGTCCGGTTAAACATCGTGACATGTAAGTATGTTAATTCTAGAATCAAATCTCTATGATTAAGAAAGTATGTTGAATTCTTCTAGGAGTCTAGGTAACTGTTGTAACTTGTTTACGCCCATTAAGGCTATGGTAAGAAATGTTAAGTTTTACTAAGAAATGTTAAGCTATGCTGAGATATGTTAACTATGTTGAAGGTTCCTCCGGAACCCTATATAAGAATGTATGTTGATACGAAAACTAGTTTGTATGTTACCATTTCAGACTGTATGTATGCTCTGGAATTTTCTGCGCATAAATGTTTTTTCATGATACAAATGTTGGTTATGAGGCATGACCATAAGTTTGTCAGGACGTTCGCACGTTCCTAAATTGTATGTTAGTGTTCAGTATCATCAGAATCTTATTCTTGGTTGATTATCTGCGTAGTTACAATTAGTTAAGTTATTGCTCTGTTATGCTGTTATGTTTGTTAAGTTGTTCTTACTAAAAGTTTCACTTACCTAGTTGTTTCATGTTGTAGGTAAGATCAAAGGCAAATTGGATCAGGGATTGTTGGAGTTTATCTGCGAGGATGTACATGTGGACCAGCCTTTTGAGAATTTATGTTTTGGGGACTATGACCCATTTGATGACTAAGAAAATGTTTTGGCCTTGTTGAATGTTTTAAAATTATGACACTGTAATTTATTTTGAAGTATGCGCATACTTTTGAACTCTTGCATGTTTTGAAAAAAAAATTATATGGGTTTTCGATAACCTTATTTTATAAAATGGTTATGTTTTTCCCCAAATTATGCTAGGAGATATTACATGATGTTACAATGTGCATGGTATGCATGGTGAGCATGCATTAGTTTCCATGCATAGTATATTTCTCCTATTTATAAATTGTTTATTTAATTTTATTTATTTCATTTAGTTATTTTGGGAAAGGGAAATAATTAAAAAATAAATAAATAAAAAAGACAGAAGATAGGGAGGGCATGGGCGTGAGGTGAGAGTGGGAAAAGGAGGGATTTCTTTCCCATTTAGTTTTTTAAAATTTAATAAATTAAATTAGATAATTTTAGCTATTTTGGGTAAGTGAATGGTTGAAATTTTTCTTATTTATTGTAACGCCCTACTTCCTTAGAGTCGTTACTAAGTGAGTTTTAAGACAAAACAGTGTGCAATGAGCTCGCTAACCGAGGTTTTTAAACAAAAGTGTGATTAAATAAAAGTTAAGGCTGTAATCTTAGAAAAAATGCGTTGTTTCAATAAAACTTCTAGTATTAAACATTTGGGATCCCAAAAGAAGGTTTGAAAACTATTTACATCTTGAAATGAGTTTACAGTTGATTGATCATAAAAATCATAGATTATTACAGCCATTTTCGAATAAACCCCCAACCAAAGCAGTCGGGCAGGCCAAACATGTACGCGTCGCTTCACGCTCTCCGTACTCATGGTTGGTTGACTCAGTCTTTGCCCTACCTGCAACACGGAGCACCCGTGAGCCGAAGCCCAGCAAGAAAACTCATGCAGAACATAACATATGCAAATTATACAATTTATCATAACAGATAATCCACACATAAACAAGTCAACCATAGACTAAGAAAACACGGCCATGTCGTCCTAGAAGCCTTACCGAAGCCTGGGGTCTCGGTCTTCACCGCAGGATCTCATACATATCCTGTGGGTCCCGGGCCCTGCCCTGACCATAGCATCCCATGTGCCAGGTGTTACTTCCGGCCCCGCTGCCGTTCTCGGCCTTGCCGCCCTCGGCCATAGCCGTGCAATTCACTATAATCATATATAGCATAAATCAAACACATTCAAACAAATATCAATTCATTTAAATCTGCACCCTAACATGTAATGCAATAGAGGGCCATGCCCGGCAATCATTTCATCATGCAACATGCAATATAGGGCCGTGCCCCGCAATCACACTATGGGCCCACGCCCTATCGTACGGGTGTTATAGTTTTCTTACCTTAGTTCCAAATGCTTTAAATAGAAAATGACGGCCCCCGAGCACGATCCACTTCCCGAGCACTAGATTAACACCTAGTCACAACCAAGATAATGGATACCAATAAGATTAATCTCCAATGAGTTTCTAAACCAAGTTCTAGTACTCGGAACGTTGAAATTCACCAAACATTGTAAAAGACTCAACCCCGAGCACCCTAGGTTAAATTCCCAAGCCCAAATTCTCAAAATCCCAAAATTCCTTAAGCACCCCGGCATGGCCCAACCATGCCGCGGCATGGCCCCCAAACAGGGCCACAAAAACGCCCAAAAACAGGTAAGGGCCGCGGCCCTACAAGGACCATGCCGCGGCCCGCCCTCCATCCTCAGCACAACTTAGCCTTCAAGGGCCGCGGCCCTCCAAGAACTATGCCGCGGCCCGACCCTTCGAACCCAGAAAAACCCACCATTTTCAAGCTTAAAACCTCACCTAAAGCCATCCCAAAGCTCCCAATTCAAAACCAATTAATAATCACAACATTAGGTTGGTTTAAACAACACAATTCCACCAAAAATCCAACCTAACACTCACCAAGATCCAAATTCCAAATTTCTGAAATTTCAAACCTAAAACTCAAAACCAACCACAGAAATTCTCAATTTCAACCATCAAACTTTAATTTAAACCTTACCTCAGTTGTAGAATCGTTTCCCAAAGGATCCCATGACCTATCTTCAAAGTTTCAAGCCTCAAACTCCACCTTGAATATCAAAAACCCATAAACATTCACAACCCAACAAAATCTCATAAATTTAACTTGAGAAAAAGAATTAATTTCTTACCTTTACCCTGATTTGTTCTTGGTTAACTCTTGAGCTAAACCTCCAAATCCCACCATCAATTTTCAGAAATTCAAGCTTGATTTCTCCTAAGATTTCTGTGGATTTCATGAAAGAAAGAGGAAAGAAAGAAGAAGAGGAGAGGGTGGAGGCTGGGTCGGTTTCTCTAAGTCTCCAAATGGTTTATTTGTTTTGTTTTTATAACTTAAGTTGGTTACCTCAAGGTTCGAGGTACCAAAATATCCCCGAGGCAAAAATGGTAAAATCCCCCAGTATTCCCGCCTAGACATCCTAACCTCAAATATATCTCCAATTATTTATTTTCATAACCCAATATCAAAAATACTCCTTGACTTGCCCAAAGTAAATTATAATGCCCCGTTGTGACTTTCCTCGCTATTCAGCTCTAGGATCGCCTCGTGCCGAAAGTTACCAATCACGGAAATACCCACATACCACTGTGGTCTCAACAATCATCACATATTAATACAGTTATGCCCAACATGGCCAAAATTACAATTATGCCCTTCAAACACAATCCGGGCCTACATGCATACTAATATACATAGTCATGCATCTCAAATAATCAAATAATCGAATAGTCACATAACATGCTTTAAATCATAATCATGCATTTAATTCATAAAACCACACATAAATCCCAACCTGCCCTCCTGGCACACTAATCAAGGCCCTTAAGCCTTATTAGCGAATTTGGGTCGTTACAACTATCCCCTCCTCATAAAAATTTCGTCCTCGAAATTTATCCAAACACATCAATCAGGAAACTCGCAACTCTGACCCTGAATCCCAAGGTCCACCGCCTTTACTTTAGTTTCCAACAACTCTCTTCCAGGCGCAACAATCTTGCCCCACAAGATCTTGTCTAATAGCCGTGCTCTCGATAGCCCCTTGTTAACCCTGCAACCCTGCCGAAGCCCAGGGTCTTCCTAGAGTGCAATGACCAATTCATTGTCTTATTCCTGTTTCCAGAGATACACAAAAGTCATCACCTCTACTAGGTGGGATCAACTTGTAGGCCCCGCTGGCCTAACCCTTAGTACAACTTCAGTTCATGCTGAATTAAGAGTCAGAACTCTCCCTCCTTTCTCTGAACACCTTACAGATCCTCGTCTGTTACCACGCAGAGATGCTACTCTCTCTTCCCGGAACTTTATTTCCTCATAACTTAGCAATTTACCAGCTCTTTATTCTTTCAAATAGGCAAACACTCCTGCCTTAAGAAGTTTCAACGACCTTCTTGGCTTTCCCCTGAACTAAAGCCAAACTGTAGTATTCACTATCCTTCACCTCTCACCATGTCCTATGTCGTGTTACTTTAACAAGACGCCAGCATTCGCCACCACGGCCAACTCAACAGGGATTACACTTCCCTTAATACCTCAAGTATTCGCCTACTCAGCGCTTAATTCCTTAAGATATCCGATAAGCTTTCAGACTGCCACTTCACTTGCAATCAACTGATAATCCCAGATTCCCACTCTGTTCTTTTCGTTCTCTAAATCCATTCCAAAATTTAAAATACTATAGGGTCTCAATTCGATATCATCGATGTTCCATCCTGAAACCAGTTCACTTGACCCAACCACATTAACTCCATCAACTGAGTTAAAACTTTTCATGCCCAAACACCTTACTCAAGGTCTAAAGTGGTCTATTCCCATCATCACTACCACATCACTTAACCCCTCAAGGTCCAAAGGAAAACACTAGATTCCGTCACCCGCTCGACCCTCCCGGTACAACGTACCCTAGGAGGTGGAATGATATCTATTCAGAATTCTCGTTCATAAACCAAATCTAATTGGATCCTTCATCCATTCCTGGTATCCCAACTTGTACTACCTTAGCAGGGTCCTTCCCTGCTTCATCTCAAGCCAACACTTTGAATTCCATAGATCATTGACACTCACCAGCTAATCATACCTACTAGCGTTACGCCAAACTCAGTCGTTGCCTTATAACCTCCATCACAATCTATGGCGTTATTCCCTGACTGATACACGCCTCACAGCTAGGAGCTCCGCCTCCAATTATATCTCCCCTCGCTCAATCGAGGATTCAAACACTGATCATCTGTCTGTTACTTTTCACCACCTTTGTGTCTTCAATGCTATCTTTCTTACTAATACCCAATACTCAAGCACCTTATGATATGCATAACTGTCAACTTAACGTTCTAAGTGTATCAACCAGGTTCATACTTTCGTCTCCCACAAGGTTCGATCCAACCTCGCGCCAGATGCGCCTGGGCGTGCCTAATCCGTGATGCACCCCTACAAGTCCATGTCCTCATCATAGATCAAGTCCTTTATGCCATCACTCTTTACTTAATCATAACACATACAAATTCCATCATCGTCCGTAACCAATCAAATCTTACCTTGTCTTCTGAATTTCTTTCTGATTTGACACCACTCAATCCGTCTAACCTCAAGTTTTGCTGTTCTTCTCATCTCGGATGTAGTCGTCTCCGGAGGAGCTTGTGCAATAGATGACGCGCTTACCAGTCTTGTTATGCTTTCAATTCTTCAGACGCTCTTCATTAGCTTCTTTGCGGCTTCAGATCAATTCTTCTCTTACCTGTCCTTTCTTCTTGCAGCTGTAATCTGAGGACTCCTGACGACACCCAACTAACACTCCGTAGAACCTTACCTGAGACTCTGCCTTCTGGGTACTAACGTCTTCAGCATAATAATCAGTTGCTCACCATTTCCGTCTGGGAGTAATCCACATGCACTGCTCGTGAGCTTGAAGGGGACTTGCCCACACCGTTCATGCATTCTCTGTCTAAGGAACTTACCTGTGCTGCTGTAGCTTGAACCAATCCAGAATCTTTGTTACCAACTCCTCACACTCTAGCCGGCGCAAACTAGACAACCCACGAAATGTCTCTATCCTGGGTTTCCAACTGGCAATAACCAGGTCGTAGATCAACTCTTGGGGACATCGTCCCCTCTTGTATCCAACATTGTACTTTTCGTCCTAACCCGACGATACTAGCAATCCCCGCAGTATAACACTCTGGCTAATCCAAGATCAAATTCCTTCGATTTCTTCAATAGACTTTCTGTCGGCCAAAACCGTCTTCTACAACATCCCTTATACCAATCCTATCTGTAGTCTGACCTTGAAGTATTCCCTAAATCTTTCTTTGCATACCCACATAACTTTCCCACTGGTCAGCTCTGTCTCCTTTACGTACTCCAGATGATATCCTCAACAATCCATCTGCCAGAGTTTCTAATTCCTTCTCAATAAGTATTACTGTCCTCGGCCTCTCAAATGGCACCTTTGAGGCAACCTCTCTATGACCATCTCCCTCGCGGAACATTCTCAATACCGAGCCCTTCCAGTTCGCTACATGCCCAAAGCATAAGCTCGCCAGTTAAATACTCATCCTTGAGGACTCAGCCTCGAACCTCGAATGTATCGGTGCATTCCAGTTCTCCGTTTCCCGCACCATGGGAAATCCATCCTAACATCTCGAGTCATTCTACGTAGAAGTCATGTCCTCACCTGACCTCCTCTCAGGTGGCATCCTCCTCCTCATGTGCATACCAATTAACCTCCTGGTTCCTGTCGCCATCTCGAAAACTACCCTTTTCGATCAGGCTTCTTTCCAATCTCAATCTAGGTGCCCAAGCACTGTCTGGAGTCCTTTTTCCCTCAAAATTGAGAATCCGACCTCACTGCGTTCTGTCAACAAAAGTACCGTCTTATCAGTCAGACTTTCCCCCCCTTTCTTGGCAATCCAGAAGCCACAACACTATCCGGGGTTCTTTCAACTTGATTATCACGAATCTATCTTTACTAATTCCATCAAAGGAAGCACCGCCCTTGCGGCTCTAGCACTCCTGCTCTAATCATCAACCATCAGTTCCTCGAACAACATGGCCCTCTCTGCCATCAACATGCAGACGATAAACTCAGTCCAAACCAAACTCATAAGTCCACCAGTCTCCACAGTTCAATTCACGTATTTATAACCTCTAACAATTCATCATCTAGGTTCTTCCCAACCTATTAAGCCAGTACCTCAGCCCGAGTACCAACTCCAGGCATCCCTCTACCTCAACATTTAACATAACCCTCTAATCAGGATCTCTCATCCTCTTAACCATGGGTGGAGTTAACTCTGCTCGTCTATTGATAAATTCCTTGTCAACTCGAACCTTCCTCAACACTAGAGGATAACACCCTATACCCCTTTCATATAGTACCCTTATCTGTCCATACCTCACAGTAAACCAACACCGGTAACCTTACTGTTAAAACCTCAAAAATTAGCTATTTCCCCCGAGAAATCCGCTGATCACTTATCCCATCTCGACTAACAAACTCCACAGCTTACCCACACACTAGTGACCCTCTGCTGCTGCATCCAGGGATAACTGGAGATCTCCACTCCAACTTATATCTAGAATCCCCTCTTTAACACAATATCAGGTCCACGAAACCCTTCTAGGAACAACCAACACGAGTTCACCCGTCAAACCGACCAAACTCCTGAACTCTGTGGTTCATACCCTGAACCAAACCACAACTAGGTCCAAATATCCACAGGTATAATGCACACACAAGCATATACTAGGTCAAATCCACAATAATATGCATTTAGCTACCAGATTCTATCATCACTAAGTATAACCATACTCATCATGCTTCATACAAGCCAATATACAGATATAACATATGAATTAAATCCAGAAAATTATCCACAAACACTCAATATGCGAACCATTATGCCAATATTCATCCATATGCATAATAGTACTATTCATCATGCATCAATCTCAACATGCAATAATCAAGGGCTCAGCCCAACAGCATCTCCTGCATATGTCAACTCATTTCTCATGCTCCATATAGATAAGCAGGCAAACAGGGCAATCAAACATATATTCAAGCATATTAATCATTCATACCAACCAACCCTGAGTCGAGCTTGTCACTGACAGCGAGCGTACATGTTCGGTCGATCTCCAGAACCAATAAACCTTGGCTCGCTCTGATACCAAGTTGTAACGCCCTACTTCCTTAGAGCCGTTACTAAGTGAGTTTTAAGACAAAACAGTGTGCAATGAGCTCGCTAACCGAGGTTTTTAAACAAAAGTGTGACTAAATAAAAGTTAAGGCTGTAATCTTAGAAAAAATGCGTCGTTTCAATAAAACTTCTAGTATTAAACATTTGGGATCCCAAAAGAAGGTTTGAAAACTATTTACATCTTGAAATGAGTTTACAGTTGATTGATCATAAAAATCATAGATTATTACAGCCATTTTCGAATAAACCCCCAACCAAAGCAGTCGGGCAGGCCAAACATGTACGCGTCGCTTCACGCTCTCCGTACTCATGGTTGGTTGACTCAGTCTTTGCCCTACCTGCAACACGGAGCACCCGTGAGCCGAAGCCCAGCAAGAAAACTCATGCAGAACATAACATATGCAAATTATACAATTTATCATAACAGATAATCCACACATAAACAAGTCAACCATAGACTAAGCAAACACGGCCATGCCGTCCCCGAAGCCTTACCGAAGCCTGGGGTCTCGGTCTTCACCGCAGGATCTCACACATATCCTGTGGGTCCCGGGCCCTGCCCTGACCATAGCATCCCATGTGCTAGGTGTTACTTCCGGCCCCGCTGCCGTTCTCGGCCTTGCCGCCCTCGGCCATAGCCGTGCAATTCACTATAATCATATATAGCATAAATCAAACACATTCAAACAAATATCAATTCATTTAAATCTGCACCCTAACATGTAATGCAATAGAGGGCCATGCCCGGCAATCATTTCATCATGCAACATGCAATATAGGGCCGTGCCCCGCAATCACACTATGGGCCCACGCCCTATCGTACGGGTGTTATAGTTTTCTTACCTTAGTTCCAAATGCTTTAAATAGAAAATGACGGCCCCCGAGCACGATCCACTTCCCGAGCACTAGCTTAACACCTAGCCACAACCAAGATAATGGATACCAATAAGATTAATCTCCAATGAGTTTCTAAACCAAGTTCTAGTACTCGGAACGTTGAAATTCACCAAACATTGTAAAAGACTCAACCCCGAGCACCCTAGGTTAAATTCCCAAGCCCAAATTCTCAAAATCCCAAAATTCCTTAAGCGCCCCGGCATGGCCCAACCATGCCGCGGCATGGCCCCCAAACAGGGCCACAAAAACGCCCAAAAACAGGTAAGGGCCGCGGCCCTACAAGGACCATGCCGCGGCCCGCCCTCCATCCTCAGCACAACTTAGCCTTCAAGGGCCGCGGCCCTCCAAGAACTATGCCGCGGCCCGACCCTTCGAACCCAGAAAAACCCACCATTTTAAACTTAAAACCTCACCTAAAGCCATCCCAAAGCTCCCAATTCAAAACCAATTAATAATCACAACATTAGGATGGTTTAAACAACACAATTCCACCAAAAATCCAACCTAACACTCACCAAGATCCAAATTCCAAATTTCTGAAATTTCAAACCTAAAACTCAAAACCAACCACAGAAATTCTCAATTTCAACCATCAAACTTTAATTTAAACCGTACCTCAGTTGGAGAATCGTTTCCCAAAGGATCCCATGACCTATCTTCAAAGTTTCAAGCCTCAAACTCCACCTTGAATATCAAAAACCCATAAACATTCACAACCCAACAAAATCTCATAAATTTAACTTGAGAAAAAGAATTAATTGCTTACCTTTACCCTGATTTGTTCTTGGTTAACTCTTGAGCTAAACCTCCAAATCCCACCATCAATTTTCAGAAATTCAAGCTTGATTTCTCCTAAGATTTCGGTGGATTTCATGAAAGAAAGAGGAAAGAAAGAAGAAGAGGAGAGGGTGGAGGCTGGGTCGGTTTCTCTAAGTCTCCAAATGGTTTATTTGTTTTGTTTTTATAACTTAAGTTGGTTACCTCAAGGTTCGGGGTACCAAAATATCCCCGAGGCAAAAATGGTAAAATCCCCCAGTATTCCCGCCTAGACATCCTAACCTCAAATATATCTCCAATTATTTATTTTCATAACCCAATATCAAAAATACTCCTTGACTTGTCCAAAGTAAATTATAATGCCCCGTTGTGACTTTCCTCGCTATTCAGCTCTAGGATCGCCTCGTGCCGAAAGTTACCAATCACGGAAATACCCACATACCACTGTGGTCTCAACAATCATCACATATTAATACAGTTATGCCCAACATGGCCAAAATTTCAATTATGCCCTTCAAACACAATCCGGGCCTACATGCATACTAATATACATAGTCATGCATCTCAAATAATCAAATAATCGAATAGTCACATAACATGCTTTAAATCATAATCATGCATTTAATTCATAAAACCACACATAAATCCCAACCTGCCCTCCTGGCACACTAATCAAGGCCCTTAAGCCTTATTAGCGAATTTGGGTCGTTACATTTATTTTCTTAATTTCTTTTAATTTAAGAAAGTCAAGAATAAATGAAATTAGGATTTGGACTTACCTTTTTCCATTGGCTTAGTAGTAAATTCCTTACGGTTAGGCTTTGGGAAATAAAAGAAAAGACGAGTTTTTCCCCTTGCCCATTTGGTGACCGACGACAAGAAGATGGAGAGAGAGAGAGAAGAAGAGGCTCGACTAGAAAGAGAAAGGGGAAGATAGAGAGAGAGAGTGAGTGCGTGCGTGGGAGAAGATGAAGAAGAATGGAAGGGTGGTTGCAATATAGGTTTGTATCTTTGTCTTCCCCAATGATTGATTTTGTAACTCATCACCTCACCTTCTTGATTTCTCAGCTCTCTTGTTGATGTTGTGTTTCTTTCTTGCCATGGTTTCGAAATCCCCAGGGAGTGTGATCAAAGGTGGTGGCCATTTATGTCAAAGGAGGTAGTGAATCTCTAGCCTTATTTTCATTGTTGTTATGTCCATTCTTGTTTATGCTATTGATTTAATGATGGTTATATTAGTTGATGGTTGTTTTCCATGTCTTTGTATTTTGTTCAAGTTCATAGCAACATGCTAGGGTTTTGTGTGTGTGGTTTATTTATTATTATTTTTTATTAATGAATCCATTTATGGATATATATATATACATGTGGTATAGACGTGTGTTGCCTTTTGGGTAGGCGTGTGTGTACATTTTTGTACAAGCATGAGAATTAAAAATATAGATAGATGGATGTGGTGTAGTGTGTATTATATTGTTTGTATTATATAAACATATGTGAGGTAGTTTAATTTCAATTGATTTTCTTATTTATGTTATTGAAGATAGGAACATGTTATGGTTTTATTGGAGTCTATAAGACTTTTGATTTTATCTTAAAAGATTAAATTTGGCTATCGTTGTTTCTTAAAATCATGATGTTTTGGGAAATTCAAATTCAAATTGGTCACTATAAGAATTTTGACATTCAATGACTCCCTACAATGTCTTACACCATTGGTGTAAGACATTAAAAATGAGGAGGGATATTAAATGTCTTATGTTGGGAGACATTGAAATTTTTTATTAACAACTAAAATTGTAAGACATTAAAAGTGCAAGAAGACGTCGAAAATTTGTGGTCTAAACACGTGTCCGAGGGGACATGTTGGAAGTCATGGACATCAAACATTTCTCTCTGGGAGACGTGGGAGACATTGGATGTCCATCACTTCGAACATGTCCTACTGGGAGACGTAGGACACGTGGCACGTCTCCCAGTGGGAGACGTTGGATGTCTCCACTGATACATACTCTCCTCTTTCCCTCTCAGACACACAAACATAGGCATAAACCAGAGGCATTTCTGCAATTTCTAGGGCTCATGAAAAGGTAAGGTTTCTCTCCATTTTCATGGTTTTAGTTATTTTTAAAAAAAAAAATGTTAGGTTATGCATAAAGATGAATAGTAAATGAGATTTTGTTTTTGATTTACATTATTATAAGCTTTTCCCATAGATTTTAGGATTTTCTTCGATTTTTCATAGTGGGTTTCTAAGAAATTTTTTACTTTGTTGACAATGTAATTTTTTTTTATTTTACAAATCACATTGTGTAGATTTCATTAAATATATGTTTCTAATTATTCTTAAAATATATTATTATTTATTTCAAAATTTATCTATATTTGTATATATACTTAAAAAAAATGATTAAGATTGTAGCTATTTTATTTATATTTAGTTATGTTAAAACAAATTTATTAAATAATTTTAAAAATATAAATATATGAAAAGTTTTATGGTTTTGTTGATTATTGAGTTTTTAGATTATGAAAAGTTTTATTGACTTTTTGTTTTGGTTAATTAGTGGCTCATTGGAATTTTTTTTATTTGTTTAGCAATCATTTATTTATTAGATATTTAGTGATATTTGTTTAGTCAATTTTTATATATTGATTAATTTAATTTTGTAGGTTGTGATTTTGTTGGTGAGATTTTAAGAAATTTTTTGCATCAAAATTTATATTTCAAGCACACATTTGAGGTAATTAAGTTTCAAAAATTACAATAATAAGTTATATATTGCTACAAATTTAGTGATATTATATTTATTAATTATTAATTTAGTTTTTTTGGTTTGTGGATTTAATAGAAAATCTGATTGCTACGTGAAGTAATTTTGCTAGCTTTTGGATTATTAATTACAAGAGGTACATATATATTCTCTTACATCTACTTTTAATATTATTAAAAAAATATTATGGGAGTTTAAATATCTTAAATATTCATCCATGGTGAAGTAGGCTATGAGATTAAAATTGTGTGTTGCGGTGAAAACAGAAGGTTGAGAAGTTGTGTGTTCTAGTGAAGTAGGTACTGAGAAATTTGGTTCTGTGCTGCGAAGCTATAAGGAAGAAACTTATTGTTTGTTGTTTGAATTGTTTGTTTTGCTATTCACACGCAGATGATTAGGTCACCATTGTAGGGGAAATGTTGCCCGATTTTATCTAGGATTATAAACAATTAGCTTCATATAGACATCCAACTCTATCACGTGCTTATGTAGTGTCGTTTTTATTATTTTTCATAGAGTGGATGCAAGCAAATAGATTATCTACGAAATATAGGAACGGGGTTGATTTTTTATTAAGGTTTTGTTCGGAAAATGTGAAAGGCCCAAATTTTAGTTATTTTCCATGTCTTAGTGTGGAAATGCTAAAAAGATGAATCTTTAAAAGATTAAAGAACACCTACATTTCAATGTGATGGACAAGAGTTACAAAATTTGGTATTACTATGGGAAGATAGCTCATATTGTTCCAACTCTGCCAAGTAGACCAAAAGGAGTTAGGGGGACTATAGTAGAGGATAACTGGTATCCATTAGATGAAATGATTGATGACGAACATTATGGATCAGGAATAGCCCCAAATAAGTTTTAGATACTCCTTAGTGATGCTGAGAAACAGATTTACCATGGTTGTACCATATTTACAAAATTATTTCACTTCTTAGGTTGTACAATCGAAAAGCTAAACATGGCTGGAGTGATAAAAGTATTACTGATTTATTTAGTATTTTGAAGGAGTTACTTCCTGAAGATAATGAAATTCCGATTTCAATTTTGAGGAAAAGAAGACATTATGCTCATTAGACATGCAATACGAAAAAATTCATGCATGTCTTAATTATTGCATATTATATCGAAATAGCTTTGCAGATGAAAAATCATGTCCTACTTGTGGTGAGTCATGATGGAAAAAGAAAAGAAATGTTGAGGATGTCAAGGAAGGAGTAACTGCCAAAGTTTTGTGGTACCTTCCGCCAATTCCTCGTTTCATCTGATTGTTTAGAAATGTCGAACATGCTAAAAGTTTTTCCTGGCATGCTAATGAGAGAATAAATTATGGTAAATTAATACATCTAGCTGACACCCTAGATTGGAAGAGAGTTGATTTGAAGTGGCCTTCTTTTGGAAATGAATCTCGTAATATTTGTCTAGGTTTTTCGACTGACGGGATTAATCAACACACATCTCTTAGCAGTAAGTATAGTTGTTGGCCTCTTATGCTTGTTATTTACAATCTACACCCATGGTTGTGTATGGAGAGAAACTTTACGTTGTTGACCTTATTGATATCAGGACCTAAACAACCTGGTAATGACATCGACGTCTATCTAGCTCCTCTTATAGATGACTTGAAAACTTTGTGGGATGAAGGGGTTAAGGGTTATGATGTGTATAGGCAGGAAGAATTTAATCTTAGAGTGGTCTTTTTGTGGATAATTAATTACTTTCCTACTTATGGAAATTTATCTGGGTATAGTGTGAAAGGATATAAGGCTTTCCCCATTTTTGAAGAAAAAACATGTTCTGAATACTTGAAACATTCTCAGAAAATGTGTTATATGGGACATAGGAAGTTCTTGCCTAATATGCATAAACTTTGAACTTGGGAGAAGGCATTCAATGGTAACACAAGAGTTTGACGAGGCTACTGAGCCTTTGAATGAGATACAAGTACTTGAAAATATGTCTAAAATTGGGTTCATGTTATGGAAGCCTAAAGTTTGTACACCTACGAAGATAAAAAGTAAGTGTAAGGCTAAGGTTGTGGAGGGGCCGAAAGGGTGTTATAAAAAGAAATCTATTTTCTTCGAACTTGAGTATTGGCCTTTCTTACTTATACGCCATAATTTAGATGTTACACATATAGATCAAATGTATGTGATATTTTGATTGGTACTTTGTTGAATATTTCTGGGAAAACTAAGGATGAAATTAACGCTAGACAAGACTTGGTTGCAATGGGATAAGGGATGAATTAACTCCAAAACCAGATAAGAGATGAACATATTTACCTCCTGCTGCTTACACTCTTACTAAAGAGGAAAGAATGGAAATTTATAGATGTTTGTTTAATATAAAAGTTTTAGACGGATATTCTTCAAATATAAGGTCATTGGTAGACATGAAAAATTGTATTGTGGCTGGTATGAAATCTCACGATTGTCTTATTCTAATGCAACATTTCCTATTAGTGGCCATCCAATCTATGTTGCCTAAGAAAGTTTGAGATGTAATCACAAGGTTATGCATATTTTCCAAGTCATTGTGTTATAAAGTGATTGATCTGCTTAAGTTACCCATATTAAGGGATGAAATTCTTGACGTATTGTGTGAGTTGGAGAAATATTTCTCGTCAGCATTTTTTGATATAATGATACATCTGACAGTTCACTTGGTTAGAGAACTAAGATATTGTGGTCCCGTTTATTTAAGATGGATAAATCCATTCGAGCGATATATGAAGATTCTTAAGGGGTATGTTTGGAATAGAAGTGGGCCAGAAGGATGCATCGTCGAATGCTATATTGCAGAAGAGAGGGTTGAATTTTTTTCTAAATACGTGACTAGTGTACAGAAAATTGTGTTAAATGATGTGGAAAATGTTGAGATTCAGAGTCGTCGTGGTAGCGTTGTATGCATAGTAAGCCGATATATACTAGATGAAGCACATCGTCTTGTGTTGCAGAATATAAATGAAATTCAGCCTTATATCGAGTGAGTTATTTTCATATAGTACATTAAGTTTAAGTTGTGTAATTTTTTATATTAAATTGTCTAACAACATATGTATAATTGAAGGGAACATTTTAACTGGATAAAGACCGAATTTCCATCCAAGTCAATGAACCCAAAATGATTACAAGATGAACATTATTGAACATTTAGTGGTAGGATAGAACAAAAGGTAAATTGTGTTGATTATGGAAGGTTGTCATTTATTGGTAATTACAAGATGGCATGGTTGGTTGTTTTTAGTAATTTTTTTTTTCTATGTTGATTTAATAGGTTGTGTCAGAATATATAAACACATCAAATAAGGTTTCAGACATCGTTAAGTGGATTTCTGGAAGACCTTCTATTAATGTCATCAAGTTTTCATCATACATAATTAATGGTGCTCTATTTAACACTAGGGAGCGCGATAACAACAAAAACACACAAAACAGTGGTGTTATCCTTTTTGCTAAAACTGTGAAAGTCTCTAGTGCAAAAGACAAAAATACAGTTGAATGTGATATGGCTTTTTATGGAGTAGGTAATGAAATTTGGGAGTTAGATTATATCACAACTCGAGTACCTGTTTTCTTTTGTCATTGGGTTAAAAAGGACAGCGGCATAATATATGAAGATTTTGGTTTCACATTAGTTAATCTAAAATGAATTGGGCACAAATATGACCGATTTATATTAGCTCACAAGCCAAACAAGTATTTTATTTTAATGATCCTTCAGACAACCAATGGTTAATTGTTCTTCCAACGCAAACAAGACAATTGAGCATTAAAGATGGCAATTTACATGACATACCTCTCGAAGAGGAACTTGTCACAAAGAAGATCAGCTTGCCTTCTTGTTATCCAAAAGTCGGTTGAATTTCGCACCCCAGAACGTCGAATGAATCAGGTGGTCGAGGTCTCTGGGGGAGGGGGGGGGGGGGGGGGGCTAGCCATTAGTGAGATACCACTCTAGAGGAGCTAGAATTCTAACCTTTTCACCGCAATAGAAGATAATGATGAAATTGATGAGGATTGTATTTGATTCTGTAAAAATTGTGAAGAATTATGGGTTGATGATAATTGATCTTGAGGTAACATTTAATTGGTTTAATATGTTTATGATATGTGACATTTTTAGTATCATCTTTTGGTTTCATCTTTAATTCAAATGTTTGTATAACCTTTTGTTTTTATGATAATGAGTGTCCAAAATTGTTATAATAATGATATTTATGTTTCACAGATAGAGGGTGATCCTTTTGGTGGTAGTTCTGATGAGGGGGAGCCTCTCCCTCATTCTCAGCCAGTGGAAGATGAACATAAAAATGTGAGAGGGTGCACCTGGATGTCTAAAAACACCAAAAAAAAGGACTGAAGGACATCTTACACATGTTGAATATAGCGAATATGGTCAAATAGTTGGTCAGACTAGAAATAATGTTCGTCATAACTTGGAGTTGTTGTTCGAGCCATTATGTCCATCAACACTAATAGTTGGAACGATGTTAGTATGGTGGATAAAAATAAAATATGGGAAATAATGAATGTATGATTTTATTAATTATATTTCATTTAATGTTTTTAAAATATATATATTATTGTGATAATATGATTCTTATTACTTTCAAACTTGCAGAAAGAAGAACATATTGATGGATGCGGGAAAGTACTTTCAAAATTGGACGCTTTGAAAAAATTCTAAAATGAGTTCCCACTAGCCATTCCATTTGGATTTGAGAATGTCATAAAGCCATATGAATGGTTAAATTTATTAAACTCAAGATTAACTTCCGAGTAGCGTAAAAAGAGAGAAGAGATGCAGATTTATCGAGCATTGAATCAATACAACCACAACCTCTCTAAAATAGGTTATGTGCGCATTGAAGAGATGTTAATGCAACAAAGTGGGAAAAGCCTAACTGAACTTGATAGGGAAGTTATGTGGAGCATGGGTCGTTAGAATGCAAAAGGAGAGCCAGTTGCAGAGTCCTCTGAGATTCAAAAAAATATTGTAAGTGTTCATATTCAATAATGTTGGTATATCAAATTATTAGCTTCTATATATGACTTTCTAGGAAAATTGTTTCACAGGATCATTACCCGCAACTCCTAGCGGAGGGTAAATGGGTACCTGATGGAACTATTGATGTGTTGACGAGAGCGTTGGTCACTCCTGAGCCCTGAGGACGTGTTAAGGTTGGAGGGCATGGTGTGTCCCACACAAAATACTAGAATACTCCATGTAATGCCCCGAAATCCCTAATGCGGTTTAATGGCTGGATTAGTAGGCCGGGAGGGCCATAACTGTTTAATTATGCCATTAAATGAATATATTCATGCTTATGTGAATTATATTATAATATGATGTTAAATGCATGCATGTGGTTCCACATTTCATGATAGGGCGTAATTGTATATTTTTATGTATGTCGGTGATATATTGTTGAGGCCACATTATAATGTGGATTTGTTCGAGCTTTTTGGCATGAGACGATCTTTGAATATTAAGTAGTGGTTTAGTCATAACGGGATTAAGTTTGAGGCTCGGGGTGAGTCTCGGGATGTTTTAATGATTAAAGCGTTGCCAGGAATAAAAGGGTAACGGGATATGAATTATTGGTATTTGGGAATATCGAGAATAGTGGGAATTTGACGGTGTTAATTATGATTAATGAAATAGGTTGGAAAGGATGATTTTACCCTTGGGAGGCTTTAGAACTTTTATTTGACCTTGGGGCATTAAGGTCTTTTGGCTCGGGACAAACATTTAGAACTAAAAACAGAGCAAGGTTTCTTCTTCACGTACATCATCTTCCCTCTATCTTCCCTTGGAATTTTTCATCCCAAATTGAGGAATTAAGATAGGAAATCAAGGCTTGGAGGTTATAGACTTAGTTCATCCATTGAGGAGGACTCAAAACCAGCTTGGGGTAAGAAATCGTCCATGAATTTTAAGTTATACTCTGTTTTTCGTTTAGTTTTCAGCCTATAGATTTTGATGTGGATAGTTGGAATTAATTGGAGTTTTTATGTAAGATTGATTGGGTTTTGATGAGGGTGTGATGTAGATGAAGTTTAGGGCTTGAATTGGATGTTTTGTTAAGGTTTGGGATTGGTTTGGAAGGTTGGTTTCAAGGGGAATCGCAAGAAGGAAAAATCAGAGGTGTTGCTGG
Source organism: Humulus lupulus (assembly GCF_963169125.1). Classification (NCBI taxonomy): domain Eukaryota; kingdom Viridiplantae; phylum Streptophyta; class Magnoliopsida; order Rosales; family Cannabaceae; genus Humulus; species Humulus lupulus. Next base: position 137,022,244 of record NC_084798.1, on the reverse strand, counting down.
TCTGAAATTGGTGCCCCAGCGCTATGCAGGGCAGAGAATAGCCCTCTCTATTTCTGGGGCAGCGCCCCAGCGCTAGTTGGCAGTGCCTAGGCGCTAGGTCAATTTCAGGGGATGTTATTTTTAGGGCTCGGGATGGTTTTTAAGGCTTGGGGGTTGGTTCCTTTACCCCTTTTGAGTAGATTGAGAGTCTTGAGAGTGAGGGATTGATCCCGGGAGTGTGGTTTAGAATATGAACCATTCATTAATTTACTTTATTAATGGGTTATAATTGGTTATGGCTAGGTGACCGCTAAGGAATCTAAAGGTTGATCATTCTCAAGGGTCGTTCTTATATTATTTCTTGCTCGAACCTGAGGTAAGAAAACTACACCCTGTGTATATGACATGCATGATTGTTGTTGAGGCATGTTGGTTGATAAATTTGGACATTGATTGCATATTAAATGCTATCGAATATTATTTACTTGTCTATGGTACTAACTAGTCAGGGACACTGACCTAAGAGTCAGAAAGGCATAAGCATCCTGAACGCAAGGCCGAATGAAGATTATATCTAATCGATATTAGCGTTGAATGAATCTAAGGCATTAACGCTGGACCGACCCTATGGTCGATGAATCTTATAAGAGCTTGGCTAGTCTAAGACTAGTTACTCAGAGCCAGGGCCGAAGGCCTAGGTGACTGCTTGTCACATGGCTAGGGAACAGTGTTCCATAGTTATGACTCTACAGTCATGAGGAAGGTTATGTTGGTGACTAGTCATCATGCACCTATCCTGTTTAAGCTAGTGAAAGGTTCACTTACCTATTAAGGCCTGGTGACCCTATCGTCACATGGCTAAAGGAAGCTGTACCCATCTTAGTGACTTTTGCGACTGTCACTTACCTGTTTTGGACTGAAAGTCCTGAATGATTATTATGATCATTGTTGATATTATATCATGCTATATTGTGTTTTCTTGTTGGGCCTTGGCTCATGGGTGCTATGTGGTCCAGGTAAAGGGAAAGAAAAGCTTACCCAGCCTTGAGTGGAGAGCTTAGGTGGTGATGTGTACATATGCGGCCGCTTGACTGCCACGACCAAAGAGTTCTCAGAGGAACTAGGGGGTTTACCCTATTTTTGTCGCTTAGGTCGGCGAGTTTGTAAATTTGAAATAGTAATGACCATTTTGAGTTGTAAATAACTTGTAAAAGATTTTATGGGCCCATGAACAGTTTTATGTACTTAATCAAATATATCCTTTCCTTTTTATTGTTTTTCCACCTTATCATGTTAATAACACTTAGAAGCATGTTTTTAACCAAAGAACTCGGGTAACGAGTCAAATTTCCAACTCACCGTTCACCGTAACTGTTCTGGGGTAACCAAGGCGTTACACTCCAACACGTAACTCAATGAAAAATAACTTGAAAGCCCCTTCTTCGAATGATGCATTAGAAATGAGTTTGAAGAAAGATTTCGGAAACAAGAAAAAGAACATCATCAACAAGCAAAACATCTAGAAGAGTGCCTTAAACAACAAGATGAACTCTTGAGAAAATTCATGGCCCAACAAAGCAGGTCGGGATCCAACATTGGCGTCCCACCAGCGCCATTATCCTACTATGTGCCTGACCCAACAGTGCCACCACCGCATGCATCCTACTATACTCTTGACCAACTTGTGCCTCAAGCAGAAGATCAAATTATTGCACTACAACCGCTTTTGCAAGAGGTAATTAAACTGTGTTTAATATTCCAAAACCAAATAGAATTATTTACTATTTCAACATGCTCATTTGTATATAACTTGTTTCTTGCTCAAGGTCGAGCATGCCAATTAGCCATTGGTTTGCTTTCAAACGTTGTTGCATAATGTAAACTCATTGAACGAGAAGCAGGAAAACTACCGAGTTATGATTACTGGAACTCTTAAGTCATTGACTCCTCACCCTTTTGCATATCCTGATTTGGATATGTACATAGTTGCTCAAGCCATTGGGACGTAAATAGCTCGGCCTAAGGATTGGGTCATTATATCTAAAGATATATATCATGAGGTGATGCCATATTTTTACATAAATAGATTTACTATTATATATTAATTTGTTTGCATTTTTTTATTTTTTGTATTATTGTATACAGGCTCCCTCTACAAGTAGGACCAAATCACAATAATTAAAAGCTCCGTCAACACAACAACCACGTGAAAGAAGACAACCACAAACTCCTCCAACACAACTACCCCACACTCCATTGGAACGATTACACAATATTGTATCTCAGTGGGTTGATGGCGAGTGTGTCAATCAAGGCATAGAGTATGAAGTTTTTGATAAGGATATGTCTCACTGTTACATAATTAAGGATGACGTACTTCAGTTTGCTCGAAAGGAGAAGATTGGACAAGCAGATGTTGTCAGCTACATGGTGTATATATCTCACAATGTTCGATCATTTAAGTTTCTAATGTGATTTATTCATTCAAATAACAATTTTTGAATTTTTGTATTAGGATCATTTACAAATATTTGGTACAACAAGGTCGCCAAAATAAGTTTTTCTTTTTCAATCCTGATATTGTAGCCACTCAAGGGATTTCATTAGAAGACTGTATTCAAAATCTGTTCAGACGATGCAATGATGTAAAATCAAAAGAACATGTTATGATTTTCCCTTGGAACTATGAGTATGTTTAAAACTTTGTCATTTGTCCGACCGATATCAATACTTTCTTTGTTTAACATTTGAGTTATAATATTTTTTCTTATGCAGTGAACATTGGATATTTCTTATTTTGGCACCATATGTATATCATGTTTATTGTTGTGATCCACTGAACACATATATTAATAACTGTGAGGAGATTGTATCAGTGATCGTCAGCGCTTTAAATATTTTTTTCTCTATTAATCTTGTTGATGTTGAGATCCCTTATAATCTACGTATTAAGGAACCTCAGGTAAGTAATTACATCTTGATTTTTGAACTTTTATAATTATTAATTAGAATAATATGTATGCATTTTTGACCAAGTGTCAATTTAATAATGAATTACTCATACATTTAAATAATTCGTGTCCACACCAACAGGACAATGTGGCATGTGGATACTACATAATGAGGGTGTTGAAGGATTTGATTGAACATGCGAGTCTAGGACATTACTTGAAAATGATATTATTAATTAAAATTTACAAATCATTTTTGAAACCATATATATAAACGTAATCAACTAATTAATTAATATATTTTACTTTATATTTTTTGCAGCTAACAAGTACGCCATATACAGAGGCACAAATTGATGAGTTGCGACAAGTATGGGCGACATATGTGTTACCGATAATCTAAAGTTGCCAGCCTCGTGATTAGATTTTCTTACTTTTTACCGCTTTCTTCATATACAATGCAATATTTGTTCATTTTGCATATGTCTAACAAATATTTCTTATCTTGTAAAACTATTTATAAATTTTCATTAATGAACATTGGCAATTTCATTTTATTAATTATATCAATTTAAATTTAATTAATTATTAAATCAATTTAAATTTATATTAATTATTGAATACATTTTATTTTATTTTTAAATCAAATTAAAATAATATTAATTATAAATTAATTTAATTTACTTATTTTTTAAAATAGATGGAAGACTTTTCAATGTCTCCCATTGGGAGATAGTGGGAGACATTGAAAGTCTCCTAGGGAATTTCAATGTCTCCCACTATGAGAGGTGAGAGACATCCCACGTCTCCAAGTAGGAGACGTTGAAAGTCCACATTTTCGGACACCTTTTCAACCTCTCCCACAGGGAGACATGGGATGTCTCTCACCTCTCCTATTGGGAGACGTGAGATGTGCACTTACAATGTCTCCACCTACGATGTCTCCCCCTGCGAGAGACATTGTAGACTTTTAATGTCTCCAAAATAAAATAATAAAATCCTTATATTGTTGTAGTGGGAAGTAGAAACATGGACAATGGGTTTCAGCCTTATGAGTATGGTAGGATTTAGAGTGGTTTGATTTATGTGTTGATTAATTTCCAGGCTAAATTTTCATATTAAAATGCATAAAGTGTAGAAACATGTTAGGTTAATTTGTTACATTGGTTAAAAAGGATTATGAGTATGTTAAGAATGGTGTGTTAATAAATGCTTGCTGATTTTATTATTTATAGAATGGTGATTTGAAAAAATAATTTAAAATGAAGCGAAATATGTCTTAAGTTCATATTTCAAGAGTAAGATGAGAAAATGTGTAAATTGGATAAATACGTGCTTGCTGTTTTTTTTTTCATTATTTGGTGGTGATGATAAATCAATTATTTTAAAAATGCACAAGTTATGCCTTGAAATCATTTTTTTCTTATATTTTGATCTTGTATAAACAAAGGACATTTTATTTCACATGTTAAAGGGGGGTTTTTTTATCAAATTAAACGCATGCAGTTTTTTTTATATTTTGTGAAAGAAAATGTGGTTTTAGTTCAATTATGTAAGTTTAATCAAATAAAATGCTTGCGGGAATTTTTGGTTTATTAAGAGAAAATGTCTTTTAAATAAAATTAGTAAAGCATGTGCTCAAATAAATTTAAATTTAGACAATATATGTTATAAATGAAGTTTTTCCACACTGTAAATAAGTATTATCACAATTATATTTATGTAGTTTTTGGTAAAATTATTTTAAAGACAATCAAGGAAATTGTTTAAAACTACAAATTTCACTACTACAAAATTGTACTTAGGCAACACACGAGCGACAACTGTTTTCGTAGAACTGTTGTCTCATTTCAAAAATAGACATGTGACAACACTTGCTTTTGAACTGACGTATCATGAAAATTAAAATTTACATGAGAGGACAGTTCTGGTGAGACTGTCGTAGCATGTCTACTTTAAACACGAGATGATATTTCTGCGAACATTGTTGTCTCATCCAATACAATATTTTTTTAATCATGCACGTAAAATTTATATTTTTTTTATATAATTTATAATATTATATTAATATATGTAGAGTCCAAGAACTTTACTTAGCTAGTTAGATAGTAGTAGTAATAGTAATAGCTAGTAGTAGTTACAGTATGTTTATTACTGTAGATTTTGGTTCAAGCCGGGATTTAGTTGGAAACTCCTAGCAATAGTTATGGATTTTATAAGTTTAACTTATAGTTTAAGAATATTAATTATAACATAAGGTTTGATTAATATTGCTAGTTTTTAATATGATAATTATTATAACCTAAGGTTTAGATAATGCCAATAAGAATATGACACTTATCATGAGCATAATTATTCCTAAGGTTTAGATATAGCCAATAGGATTATGACACTTGTCATATGCATGATTATTAAGGAATTATTATTTTAATGAAAAAATAAGGGAAATATAAGACTTAGTCTTCACTAGAATCTGTTAGGAGAATGACATTTGTCCCAATTTTATTTATTTTTGGATTAGGTTGTTATTTAGATAATTAAATAGATATTTCGTAACTTTAGGGTACTGTAACTTCCGACCTATTTTTGACCCAGATATGTTATGAATTTCGAAAAAATATTATTTCTAGAAAGTTGTAGATAATTGAATTATGTTTCTAACGGTATAAAGATAGTCAAAATTGGAGTCCTATAGCTTCAGATATATTGATTTGATTGTAGTTGAGTTTAGAGTTACGAGATTTAGGGAGTTAGAAGTTAGGATTCTATTTGTTTTTATTATTATTTTTTAAAAAAAATCAAGCTTTGACTCCTTAAACTTCTCTTTGAACAATTTGACCAAGTCATAAGCCTCTGGCTAAGCCTAGCACCAAGCCTTTTCATTCATTCTTCAAGCATTGATCAGAGCCTTCCAGATGCTAATGAGACTATAGAGTGATAAACACTTGGGTTGGGGTTATAAGTTTTATTATTCTAAGCTTATTAGACACTTGGGAAGTAAGGTTCATAGTATGTATTTCAGTTTCGAGGGTCATAGAAATTTCAAAGGTATTCCTATTCTTAGTTCCTTTTCTGTATTGTTTCATTAGTTCTTATAGTTCTTCTCTACTCAATTCCTAACTCAGTCTTCTCTATTCTTTGTTAGGCATCTAAGTTCTTCGAACTTGAGATTTCTTGTTAGTAAGTATCTTCTCAATGGTTTAGTTCATTTCTCTTCATCTCTTTCTTTTAGAAAACTCATCTCTCTATTAATGGTTTTTAGGAGTGTTCCAAAATCCTAACCTTGTTCTCATCATCCCGTTATTTTGGTAAGGAAAATAGGATAGTTCTTATATGATATGTGCTATGTTTATATAAAAGTGTTATAATTATGCTATAGTATGACTGTATGTGTTATGATATATGTATGTTTGGGGCTTATAGTTGTTATATAGCAAACACTATCACATTTATGTTTTGGGGCTTATAGTTGCTATATAGCAAACCCCAATAGTTATATGTTTTTGGGGTTTATAGTTGCTTAACTAGCAAACCTCATTGTAGTTTGAGGCTTATAGTTGCTTAGTTAGCAAACCCCACTAGTCACCATGTACATGGGTTAGAATTATGATATATGTGTTATAGTATATGATATATGTTCATAGTTTATGTGTCTGATTATGTTTCATGCTTGTAGTAGATTTTCCTTGTTGTACATGGTTCATTCCTTTATGTTTTATATGTGCAGGAAAATAGTTATGGCGGTGGGAAGGTTCTTGGCAGCTTGGGAATGTGTATTGAGGGAGAATGAAATCAGTGGACTGCACGAACGATTCGAGCATGAAGTTGTTTAAGTCTTTTAAATTATGATTTTTATGTATTTCCGCACTTAATATTGTAACCGTTTTATTTAAGATTTAAGTTATGCTCTATTTTATTTTCAAAACAATGGGATCCCATGTCCTAACTGAATTTTAAGAATAGTATCTATGAATAGTACTTATTAATGGTCCAAAGTCTAGAATAAGTTGGGTCGTTACAATATATTCATAAAAAAATTATAAATTAATAATTTGCAACATAGAATAACTATTAGTTAAAAAATGAGTTTTTTCAAATAAATTGTTAAAATAATTGTTTACTTTTGTAATAATTTGTAATATTAATTGTTAATTCAAATAGTTATTATGTATTTAATAAAAAAACATTTTTAAATAAAAATTCAAAATGATACTTGTCATGATACTATAGTATTAATTTTCTTTTTATTTCTTTTAAAACTAATAACAATTATTTACGGAAAAAAGTAATTAATATTCAAATAAAACTTGTCAAAGTAGTAATTAATAATTTGTAAAACTAATTTTCTTTTAGTCAAAAATAAATTATTTAAATAAATTATCTAAATTTTTAATAATATATAATATTAGCTATTATTAAATTATTTATTATATTTTATTTTTAATTAAATATCCTTTATATAAAATATAAATAAAAAATTACCTATTAACATACTATAATAATATCTTTTTGAAAAAAGTTATTGTAATAATAAAAATATTTTTATGTCTCCAAGGTGAAAATAATATATATTTTGGTGGAAAAATGGGCCTAATAGAAATGGTTTGTTTTTAATATAAATACTAGTTCTTTTTAATTTTGTAATTTGTAAAATAAATATAGGCCAATCGACCCAAAATCCCCTAACCCTCACATCTATTTCTCTCCCTCTCTATATCAGCCGCCTTATCCCTACACCATCTCTCTCTATCTCTGTCTCCCAGCCCTCTCTTTCCCATGGTCTCCCTCGATGTCGCAGCAAACGATGCGAGTCATTTTATTTAAGTGAGCCTTAAAAATGATTTAAGTGAGCGTTAAGTCTAAAAAACAATACTACTACAAAAAAGTCATTTTAAGTGAGCCTTAAAAAGTATTTAGGACTCGCAGGGTGCGAGTCATCTTTTTGAGAGCCCTACAACTAAGGCTTTATAGGACTCGCGTTGCGAGCCCTAAAAGAATGTTTGTAGGGCTCGCATTACAAGTCTTAAAAAGTTTTATATTTAATTTTTAAATAATTAATTGGAAGGCAAAGCTCCCGCTGCAGCTCCGACGTTGACGGTGGTGGTTCAGGATAACAATGACTGGGCATCGAATCCAAAGTGTCAAGGAGCATTGTGGTTGTGGTGGTTCTTCTTAGAACGGCCTAGAATCGCTGGATTTTCACTTAGATTTCTCAGAAATCATCTACCAATTCCAATGGCCATTGAGTTCAATCCTTTAGTGGGTTTTTTTGCCCAAAGAATAAGGAATGCAGTGGTGGTGGTCGTTTCGGTCGGGGTGGCTCGAGGCGATCAGAAAACACTCGGAAGTGTTTGGAAAACTTTGCACCACTGTGACTTCAAACAGCTCTAGGCGGCGGAGGGCGGTGCATGTGGGGTTGGGTTCGTGGGGGTGTCGATGGGGGATGGCGGCAGGGCGGCGGTCGGGGACTTTTATTGACTCAGTCGGAAGAGAGATCTAGAGGGAAAGAGGCGACTCCATGTTTTCTTCTTCCTTTGTGTGCTGATGAGAAATGATGCCCAAATATATCCCAATTTGAAAATGATAGAAATTTTTGTCATTTTTTACTTAAAAGTTTCCAGGACACGCTTTGGGAGTCGTTAATACTCTTATAGGACACCCAAAGTGAGCCCTTAAGAGTCACCACTCATATTATACACTTAAATTTTCTATTCAAGTTTTTTAGGACCCACATATGTTTTTAGGACACTCATTGCTAAAATATGTTTTTTAAGGACTCTCAATGAGTGTCCTAAAAAGTCTAGGAACTTTTGTTTAAAAAAAATTCAAACTTTTAGAACACACATCAGTTTTTAGGGCTTGCACTACGTGTCCTAAAAGAAATTCTTTAAGGATTCTCAATGAGTGTCCTAAAAAGTCCTAGAGCTATTTTTAGGGCTCGCATCTAGGTGAGTGCCCTAAAAAAGTGTCCTAAAAGACTATTTTTTTTATTAGTGACCCTTCTCACCCTCTCCATCTCTCAACACCAACTACAAGATGTTTTTTATAGACGACACTATTAGTGGCGACGGGCTGTGACCTCTAATATATCTATTATTAGAGGCGCCAGGTGGCTAATCTTTGCTAATATCTAAAACAATATTAGAGGTGACACGCCGCTCCTAATATTCGGACTCATTGCCCCTAATAATGTAAAATTTTCACCAACACCTAGTAAGAAAAAATTTCGCGGTTTTATTTTGGTGAAAATATTTGTTTTAGTATTAGGGGCGACATGCGTCCCTTATTCTCATACCTGTCGCCCCTAATAAAATTATATAACCCAATCCCTTCATCTTCTCAACCATTTATGTATGAAACCCAAAAAAAGCCCAAAAATCTGATTCTCTCAATCACTCACATTGTTTTCATGTCTCTTCTCCCTTTCTCTCATACAATTCCTCACCTCCAATACCCCTTCCCCTCTCATTCTCTTCATCACCTACAAAACCTATTTCTCTCTCTTTCTCCCTCACCGATTATACCACCACCACCACCATCACGCTGTACAACCACTACCACAGACTGTTCATTGCGACTATGAATTGGGAATTTTTCAAAGGCCCCAAAAAGCACTGCCTTCTTTGATTGTATCATTCTTCTCAAGCTCATTATCAAAACAAAAAATATAGGTAGTATTTTTATTCACTTATATTTGTTCTACTAACATCTACTTTTTGGAATGGACATTAATTCGTTTCTTTTGGATTTTACTTATTGTTCTTCCTATAATCAAATGAAACCCACTTGGTTTTCTTTTTACATATATGTAATGCCCTACTACCCAAGGAACATTACACTGTGTATTTTAAATAGTGCTAAACTCACTAAATGAGTCATTTGGCCATAATCGTGTAACTAAACGTGGTTAACGGCTCAGGGTTAAAAATTTTGGTCAAAGATACAAACGTTTCACTAATACGTTTACTGTATACATGGGATCCCAAAATACATTTTAATGGTTAATTACAATAAAAGAGTTACAACCTGCCGACCTAAGCACCGAAATAGGGATTGACCCTAGTTCCTCTTTAAACCCTCGGCCGTGGTGGTCGAGCAGCCATATATATACAAATCATCACCTAAGCTCTTCAACTCAAGGATGGTCCAGCATTATTTTCCCTTTATATTAACCATATAGCACCCGTGAGCCAAGGTTTAGCAAGAAAACTTAAGCATGCTCATTAGCAGTTAACAACATATTTCCATATCATATCAAGCATGCCTAGCAGTATTAACACTACTCGTGCATGCATATCATTCATATAAATGACTATAGTGTCATATGGGACCAATTAACATAGATAAATGGTCAATGATTCATATCGAGGCCCAATTCACAAAATACATGATCATGGAATCATACTTGGTTAACATCCTAGGATAAGGGAATAATGAGTCACCCTGGGGCCCTTTGCCTTGTGGTATGGATAACCAGCTTTGGAGTTGATCTTGCGTACTCGACGCTAAGTTTTTTGCGACTAATAGATCAGTAAAGCAATTGATGCGCTCTTGGTTTGGCTAGATCATATGGACCAGCGCTTAGCGCACTATTCCCATGCTTGACTAATAAGTCAATGCCCTACGACCAGCATTCAGTGTGTTAATGTATTCCTTGACTAATAAGTGAATGTTTTACAACCAGCACTTGCCGTGCTAATGTCATCCTTGACTAATAAGTCAATGCTTTATGACCAACACTCACCATGCTAATGTCGTCCTTGACTAATAAGTCAATGCTAGGATATGGGACTAATAAATCACCACAGGTTCCTTAGACCTATCCTTTTTGTATAAGCGTACCTAGCGCTGACAACCACTCCACGTGCTAAGGTCGTTCTTGACTAATAAGTCAATGCTAGGATATAAACCTAATAATTCTCCCTTGATCCCTTAGTCATATCCTCTGTATAATCGTACCTGGCGTTGACCAGCACTCAACGTGCTAAGGTCGTTCTTGTCTAATTATTCAATGCTAGGATATGGGACTAATAAGTCACCCTGGATCCCTTAGTCTTATCCTCTGTTTAAGCGTACCTGGCGCTTCTGGTTAGCCTAACCAAAAGGACCAGTGCTCTGTGCGCTATGGCTGCCCTTCACTAATAAGTCAATGCTTTACGACTAGTGCTCAACGCTATTGTCGTCCTTGACTGATAAGTCAAACCTTTCTCAATAAGATAATGCAAACATGCATATATAATAAGTCAAATATCCTGATACAAGACATTCAACACGCTTCATCAATAATCACAAGCATAATCATAATCATCCACATGCTCAGTCATTCATGCCCTATTCATGTTCCTATACAAAAATTCAGGCCATGCCATAATCGCATGCATCAATGTACCACATACTGGGTGCAATTCTCTTACCTTTACTCCAGACAAAGGTTATCAATGAATGACCCTCAAGCATGATCCCATTTCCGAGCCCCTATTGATAACCTAGTCACAACTGTAATATAGAATCCCATCAATAATGAGAGAATAAAGGCTTCTGGACCGAGTCCTAGCCTCCAGGACATCGAACTCTACTAAACCAGGTAGTAGGATCTATCCGGGCCCTTAGGTTTAAGTTCCCATGACTAAAACCCACTTTTGGCTAAAGCTGTCGAGGCATGCAGCGATTTGCCTCTAATGGCCGTGACATGCTCCCCTAGAGAGAAAGCCCATGTCTAAAAATTCCAGACACGGGCCGTGGCATGCCTCCCTGGCAGAACCACCTCAATGCTTTGTGTTCACATGGGTCGCGGCGCCTAAGAACAGGGATGCGGCATGACCCCGTTAACCCAGAAATCTCTATTTTTCCTCAACCAAAACCTTACCAAAATCATCCCAATCAATTCCCAAAACCATAATTCAAACCCCAAACATTAGAAGCACATTAACACCATCAAAACCCAAGCATAAATTCAATCAAAACATCTACCAAAATCTCATTCCAAAACCTTGATATTCAAAGCTTAAGAGTACCCAAAACCAAAACAGAAAAAAAAAAATCAAAACATAGATTGATGCTCACCTCAACTATGATTATGTCCTCCTATCTACAAGTAATTAAGCCCCAAAGTCAAGCCTTCAATCCATGCTTAAGTTTTCAATTAATTCCTCAAATATCAAACTAAGATAGGGAGAGGGAGAAGAGAGAACGACAAAGAGAGAGAGGAAGAAAGGGCTGCTCTGTTTTGATAACCTCTGTGTGAGGTTTCCTTCAGCCAAAGGAAAGTGACTAAGTCACTAATTTTGCTCAAAATGACACATATGCCCCTAGGGTCAAAACACTCTCCTAAAGGCCTTCAAGGTCAGTTTTGTCATTTTCCACTTCTCCCGTTAATCATAATTAAAGTCTTATACTTCCCGTTACTCTCAATATCCTCAAATAATTACCAAATAATTTACCCAAAATACCCCTTGACTCTCACCGAGTCAAGTATTGGTCCTGTTGTGACTTTCCCACAAGCTTCCTCCCTAGGATCGTCTTGTTCCGAGTAACCCAAATATTTCCACATAATAATGTGCTCTCACACATATATCACATATATGCCAAATATGCCCGTAATGGGCAAATTTTCCCTTTTAATCAGAAATGGGACAACATGAATATTTAATACACCTAAACATGCATATCAAGTCATATTATAATATAACTCATAGAATAATATAATGATACAAATATATATCACATAATTTCCATAAATTTTCCATCCTGGCCCCCTAATCATGGCCCTAAGCCTTATTAGGTAATTTGGGACGTTACAACTATCCCCTCCGTACAGAAATTTCATCCTTGAAATTTTACCTGAATAGCCTAGGATATAGATCCCGCATATCTGATTCCAATTCCCAGGTTGCCCCCTCGACCTTACTGTTCATGTATAATACCTTAACCAAAGGTATAGTTTTGTTCCTCAGAACCTTGTCCTTTCTATCTCATATTTGGACTGGCTATTTCTCATAAGATTATTCTGCCTCCAATTCCAGATCCTCATAACTCAACACATGACTCTTGTCCCATACATGTTTCCTTAATAAGGGAATATGAAATACATTACGTACGACCGACACTGCCGATGATAAGGCCAATCCATAGGCAACTTAACCGATCCTCTCCAGGATTTTAAACGGTCCCACAAATCTAGGGCTCAACTTGCCCTTATTTCCACGCCCCATTCCATGATGATACTCTGAGGAAGATATAGTCTTCCACTTTGAACTCTAGGTTCCTTCATTTCAAATTAACATAACTTTTCCATCTATTCTGAGAACCGAGCATCCGAGCTCTACTCCTTTCAATAGCCTCAATGGTCCTATGAACTACATTAGGACCCAAATATTTCCTCTCACCCATCTCATACTAGTGAATGGGCAATCTACGCTTCCTGCCGTACAATATCTCATAAGGTGCGACTCCCATAATCAACTGGTAGCTATCACTATAGGAAGATTCTATTAGAGGCAAATATTCATTCCAGGATCCTTCAAAGTCCAATATACATGCTCTCAGTATTTTATCTAATATTTGTATATTCCTCTCTGATTCCACCTCGCCTTCAGTAACCTTTCCCAAAACTTGGAAGTAAATATAGTGTCCCTATCAATGTGGATATACCTCAAAGTCTGGAAGGCGAACTATCTCTCTCCCACAAAGATCTACATAATTGTCAACTGTATCATTCATCCTTACTAGTAAAAGTGAGTTGACTTTGTATACTAGTTCATAATAACCCAAACTGAATAACACTGGCCCATTATCCTGGGCAACCCCAGCACGAAATCCATCGTGATGTCCTCCCAGTTCCACTTTGGGATACACATAGGGTACAATGGACTTACTAGGTTCTGATACTTTGCCTTGACCTACTAACAGGTCAAGCACTTTGCCACGTACTCAGTTACGTCCTTCTTCATCCCAGGCCACCCATAAAAAAAATCGATCTTGGTACATCTTCATGGTGCTTGGATGAAGAGAATAAGGTGTAGTATGAGATTGATCCAGTACCTCCCGTTTAATCCCAGTGTCCATCGGATCCTAAGTCTGATCCTTATACCTCAATAAACTCATGCTTGACAATGTATAATCCTTAGCTAATCCATCTAAGACATCCCCTTAATCCTTCCCATCTGTGGGTTACTCAACTATTTTCCTTTAATCCTCTATAAAACAGTAAACTCAATAGTAATGTTGGCCAACTGGCCCACCAGCAACTCTACTCTAGTTCTGGTCATATCTTTCAACCAACATGATGCATATGCAATCACCTTTTCTATCAATGAGGTAACAATCCTTGAGAACTCTTCTACAAAACAGATGCAATACCCTGCCAATCTGAGGAACTCCTGATCTCTAAGGCGTTCCTTGGCCTTGGTCAATCACTAACTTAGAGTATACCACAATATCATCGATAGAAACAATCACAAACCAATCCAAATAATATTTGAACACCATGTTGATCTGTTCATAAAAACAACTAGGTCATTAATCAAACCAACAGACAGAACTAAAAACTCCTAATGCCCATATCTAATATAAAAGGCACTCTTCTGCATAACCCTTCTCCCTGATCCTCAGCTGGTAATAACTAGATCGAAGATCTACCTTAGAGAATATCATCTTATCTAGTAACTGAACCTTTAGTACCTTCAGCTCTGCTGAAGTCATTCAATACGATGCCCTAGACACTAGTTCCATCCCTTGCACCAACATAATCACAAATCTATCTCTTGGTGTAAAGGAAACCCTGGCAAATCCCCTGGAACATTTCCATAAACTAAAAGACTAATCTAGTCAGTTCTGGTCCCACCAGCACGATCTAAGTGGTATCCACCACAGTACCTAAGAACCATATGCATCCTCCAGCAATAGGTTTCAAGCTCTAAATACAGATATCATAAGTATATGTGGTCCAACATACAAAGGGTTTCTCACTCTCAAGCCCAAGGATTGCTATCCTTTTCTAGCAATATATCATTGCCTTATACTTGGATAACCAATCCATATATAGGATCATATGAAAGTCGGTCATAACCAACTCTATCAAGTCTACTCATGAGTCCCTTCCCACAATAATCTAACTCATCTCTTAAAATTACCAATAGGGTACCAAATTCTCATCACAACATAACCATGTAGTCTATATATCAAGTTTATGCCTCTCTTAAATGCAACAAAACAAAGATCAACATGGCACCAAAACTAGTCAGCATAATACAAGAATCAAAACATGGAAGTTGACATGCCACTACTGAGGAACCAGCCTTAGTCTCAGTCTCCTACTTTAACTGCGCCAGAGCAAACACTCGAGCTGGAGTCAAGTTTTCTGCCCCCTTTGGCTCATCCTTTATAGCCCTGGGAAATCTCTCTTGAACTGCCCAACCATCCCACATAAGAAACATGTATTTACTCGACATTCTCCTAGATGACGTCTCTTACACCGAGTGCATTCTGAGTAAAGTTTCCAATACTCTTCCTCGCCCTGATCGCTTATTTGAACATTTCAGAACCCCTAATCTAATCCGGGGGTACTGAATACATTGATAGCTTTTCTTTCTTGATCATTGGGACCTCTGCCCCTGCCTGATCCAACAAACGAAGGTATCACTACCTGAGCTCCGTGCTCTCTAGCACTCTCCTTTGAAATATCTTTTCATGTGCCCTCAACAACAAGGGCCCTCCCTACCACTTGAGCATAGGTAGAGATCTCATGTACTTGGGCGATTCTAACTCTCTGAGCTATGGTGGGATTCAATCCTTGGATAAATCACTCATTCCGGGCTACATCCGTGGGTACCATATCAAAAGCAAACTTGGCCAGCCCATCAAATTTGTTAACATACTCTGCTACTGTCGTATTTCCTTGAAACAGGTTTAGAAATTCATTTGTCATAGCAGTATTAACTACATCACAATAATATCTATCATTAAACAACTGCCTAAATTCCTCCCAATTCATTGCAGTTGTATCTCGTGTCTGGGATACCACTTCCCACCACCTCCGGACATCTTCTCGTAATAAATATGTAGCACAGATCACCCTATAGTGTCGAGGATGGAATTGATCCTGCCCATTCATTGTTCAGCCTTGAATGGATCTAGGCCTCCCTCAAAACCTGGAGGGTAATATTCCTAATATCTCCCACACAGAAATTCCCATCTGTTCTTAACCCTAGGCTGAGCCAAAACTGGTGCTACTCCTGGCATAGTAAAGGAAGAGGTGCTCCCTGTCAGAACCTGCTCTTTTAAACACCTGATCTCTTCCTCTTGCCTCTGCAATCTTAATTGCATATCTGTAAATATTTGCTGCCAATTCTGAGGGGCAGGCGGAGGGCTCAGGCTCTGGCTGTATTCCCAGCCTGAGTATAAACACCACCGTGTCCCATTAACTGCCTTGGGTACATAACCTCTGATTTAGTCTGCAGTCAATAACTTGACCCATTAAGCTTGATGAGCACATTTACAAGCCTTCCCAACGGGAACAATCACACAACACCACATTCACCTATCACTATAGTGCTAGAATACATGCCCATAACATCCATGCATAAATCAATTACCCCTGCTCTTTCAAACATACAATCATGGTAATTACTCTAGCATCCAAATAACACATTCATATATTCACTGAGCAAGTAATAACATAATCATATCAATAGTCAAGGGCCAGACCCTATCAGAATCTCATACTTCCTAATAAGGCATGCAGGTAATGCATTTATATCTTATTTAAGCAGTTAAACACATAACTACATGAATAGTCACCATACCTTGAGTGGAGCTTGTTTTTAGTGACGAGTGTACATGTAGAGCTTGTCTTCAGGAACCCTTAACATTGGCACGCTCTGATACAAAGTTGTAACGCCCTACTACCCAAGGACCATTACACTGTGTATTTTTAAAGTTCTAAGCTCGGTAAATGAGTCATTTTGCCATAATCGTGTAACTAAACATGACTAACGATTCAGGGTTAAAACTTTTGGTCAAACATAAAAACGTTTACTGTATACATGGGATCCCAAAATACATTTAAAAAGTTAATTACAATAAAAGAGTTACAACCTGCCGACCTAAGCAACAAAATAGGGTTTGAGCCTAGTTCCTCTTTAAACCCTCGGCCGTGGTGGTCGAGCAGCCTCATGTGTACATATCGTCACCTAAGCTATACAACTTCCGAAGCCCTTCAATGGTAGTTTTGTCATTTTCCATTTATCCCATTAATCATAATTAACGTCTTATAGTTCCCATTACTTTTAATATCCTCAACTAAATACCAAATAATTTCCCCGTTACCCGATCCCGGTAATGTACTAAATACCCAAAATACCCCTTGACTCTCACCGAGTCAAGTATTGGTCCCATTGTGACTTTCCCACTAGCTTGCTCCCTAAGATCGTCTCGTGCCGAGTAACCCAAATATATCCACATAATAATGTGGTCTCACATATATATCACATATATGCCAAATATACCCATAACGGGCAAACTTACGAATATTGCCCTTTTAATTAGAAATGGGCCCACATGCATATTTAATACACCTAAACATGCATATCAAGTCATATTATAATATAACTCACATAATAATATAATGATACACATATATATCACATAATTTCAATAAATTTGCCATCCTAACCCCCTAATTAAGGCCCTAAGCTTTATTAGGTAATTTGAGACGTTACAATATATACATTTCCATTTGTTTGTGTGTTTATTTTTTAATGAGCTAGATCTAATAATCGCTAGCTATATGAAAAAAAAGAGGGAAATTGTATAATTAGTTAGGGAGAGAGAGAGGGGCTCTCGCGCACGGGCTCGCGGGGCTCTCGGCACACAGGCTCGCAAGGCTATGAGCTCGCGAGGCTTGGATGAACAGAGGTGGGGAGGGTGAGGTTCATGCACCATGCTAGGTCAAATGGTAAGCACTCTCTTACTCAGCTTTTTTATTTTTTTATATGGTGGAAAATTCAGATGGATTGAGGTTCTCTCACATTTGATGGTTCTTGTTTGAGTTTAAATTCTAATTTAAAGTGTATTGATTAGATATTTGTACGAGTGTTTGATATTTGTTGTGAGTGTTTGATAAATTAAAATTTGTATTGATTTTGGATGTTCTCGTTTTATTTTCACTGCAGCAAGAGTCACGTTGATACAAGACTAATAATTGTATACATTTTTTTAATTGTAGTTTGATTGTAGCAGAACAAAGTGGACATGTTATACGATTTTCTCAGTACATGCAAGGTATTAAATGCATAGTGGCTAACATGTGCCATTCAATTTTATTAGTTTCTTTAAATTTTTAGTTTCTGATACAAGATAAATTAGAAACTAGAGTCCTCAAGGTTAATTTGTTTTTAAGGAGCCTTTGTGTGTTTGTGGTAATTACACTGAGTTTGCAGTTAAACGTTTATAGTTTCTAAAATGGACATGGCTATGTTAGAAATTTTACTTTGTATTGTTATGGGCATATTTAGAAGATCATGAAATTCTATTGTATCTCAAAACTCACTAACCATTGTATTCTAGATAGCTATGTTGTATAGATAGAAACTAAATGGTTATTGCAAATTGATTGGTGACCTCTCTATGAGAAACAGTACTAAATGAACACCTTTGTTGAGTTGTGGAGTGGTAGTTTCTTTTCAATCATTCTCTTGTTGATAGATTCATATTGTGAATATTTTTATGTTTCTCTTTTGCTCTTTTCTCCTCTCTCTCTCTCTGTGGCTACCATGACAATAAATATACCTATATGATGCAATTGAGCAAGAATTTGTTTATTACATGATTATTCATTTCCCTACCAAGAAATTAAAAATTCATAGAACCTATATAATGAGCAAATGCATTGCTATAAATTTTATTTGTTCTATTAGCTGTTGAAAAAGTTGTCAAACTATATATATTGCTTTTATTATTTATAGTACTTATGTGTTTCTTGTAGTCGGTTAATGTGTCTCCAGTAATGAGTAAAATACAAGAATTGATTGTGTGAGGGTGATATAGACATGGTCACTAAAAGTTAGGTTTTGTTAAAGCTATCATTTTATTGTTTGTTGGGAAGTATAGAGAATATTTTGTCTAAGTTAAGAGACTATATACATATTTGGCTATGGTTTTTTTGGCTATGAGAAATGCTTAAAAATATGTGGCACTATATTACTGTAGCATCCCAAATTAGCTAATAAGGCTTAGGGGTTTGATTAGTGTGCCAGGACGGAAATAACTAATTTAATTATGCTAATATGTGAATTTAATGATTATATGATTAGAAAAGTATGTTTAGGTGAATTAAATATGGATGTGGGCATATTTATAATTTTAGCCCGTTGAGGGCATAAATGTGATAAATGTGTATATTGTTATTGATATGACGAGTGAGTGCTGATATATTGTGATTCACGTCCGACACAGTCCTAGGGAGCAGTTTAGCTAAATAGTCACAACGGGGTCGAATATATGGCTAGGGAGGAGCCTAGGGATATTTTGGTACACAGTTGGTGTTCGGGAATTATCGGGTAACATGTAGTAATTTAGCAATTATTTATGTAAGCATTAAATGGGGATTTATAGGAACACTCTAGGATTTAGCAGGATGTGGCAATTGACGGAGTTGCCCTTGGTGGCATTGAAGTATTGAGGATAGACTTGAGGACATTATGGTCATTAGGCACTAGGATAGACTTGGGCAGCTAAGACTTTAGGGTCACTTAGAAGGAAAATTCTCAGCTCTCTCTCTCATACTCAATTCTCTCATCCTCTCTTAGACATTTAGAGCTGAGAAATTATGGAGGATTTAACCTAAAGAATTAGAGACTAGAGGCTTGCTGAGCTTGGGGAGATTCAAAGTTTATGGAAACTGATGTTAGATCAGGGCGAGATCATAACAAAGGTAAGGACTAAAGCAAGTATTTGTATAAATTTCTCTGTTTTTTGTTAGAGTTTTGGGTTTAGAGGCTCGAGCCATGGCCCAGTTCATTAGGCATCGCGGTCTGCTTGAAAAATTAGGCCTGGGGTCCTCGGAAACTTGCCTAGGCCCCGCGACGCAAGGTGTAGGGCCTTATGGCCTGTGTCCTTTGGCAGAGGAGGGTTTTGCCTCTGACTTGGGCGTACGATGGCCCTTAAGGGCTAGGCCGCGACTCAAATGTTAAATATTGGCTATTTGAGGGTCTTAAGCTCAGGAACAGAAATGTTAAGGCTCGGGAAGGGTTCTACTACCCGATTTTGTAGGATCCAAGGTCTTGTAGGCTACCTTAATATATTGAAGTTACTAATTGGTTTAAGGCTTGATGGATTGTCATTATGAATGTGTTGTAACTAGGTTTTGAACAAGGCTCGGATTAGGGGAATGTGCTCAGGATCGCATTGGCTTATGAACTCGGGACACAGGTAAGAAAAATGTTGTATGTGTACAGCAGGAAAGGCTCTATTGTTTGTATTGCAGGGCGCGACCCTAATTTTTATGTTTGATATGCGTGTAAATATTTGTGAATGTTTTGTATGTTTATGAATGAACAACAACGGCTGAGAACGGCAAGGGTCGGGAATGGCGAAGGCTGAGAACAACAAGAATCTGGGTACGACAATGGAACGGGATCGGCGTTGAGAACGCTAAGTGCAGGTCGCTAGGGCAAGCCCTCTTGGGGTGCTGAATCCACCCGCTCGCTATTTTTTGTGATTGCGCAGGATTATAAAGACCTCGAACCCATGGCATTATAAAGCACATGGGATTACGTAGGATGCTATGTGTTTAGCCCGTTAGCAGTTTTGCTATACACTATTGAATGTCATGTGATATATTATATGTTGAGTTTTCTTGCTGGGCTTCGGCTCATGGGTGCTCTATGGTGCAGGTAAGGGCAAAGGGAAGGTCGACCAACCTTGAGTACGAAGAGCGTTGAGCAACGGGTACGTGTTCGGCCTACCTGCCTGCCACGGCCAGGGTTATTTAGGGGAAAGTATTGTGATGAACCGTTTTGTCGCTTAGATCGACCTTAATTGTATTTTTGAGTTGTAATGTATTTTCTAAACAGTCTTTTGGCATCCCAACTATATAATTTTTTATGATTTCTATGAATGTCCAAATTTTTATAATTATTGTCATTAAACGAGTTTTATTTCAATTTAGTCACATTTTAACCTAAAACCTTGATTAGTGAGCTAGTTGCACATTTTTAACTCACATAGTAACGACTCTAAGGAAGTAGGGCATTACAATTACAATCCGAGTGTAAGATATAATCAGTAAAATCCACATATATTGCACTAATGATATATAATATAAAAGTTTTTTCTTCTCTTTCTACTACGTATGTGATGTGTTGAAAATATGTGTAATTTTCTTTATTTACTCATTGTAATGTTTGAGTTTCTTGACTTATTTAACATTATTTGGTTTTGGTGTGCATGTGTTTTGATTTATTTGTGTACTGATTTATTTGCAAATGAAATTTAGTGAAACATGAAACTAGATGAGATCGAGGATATTTTGGGAAAAAATATAAGTATTTCATTTTTTAGGAAATGCTTCTTTGACTCACTGAATTTTACTGGCTGGAATTTTGGTAATTCTCTTAAATTTCAATGGTGATTGTGTGCATAATCTAATAGTGGACTTGGCAAGAGAGGTTCCTCGAGCAAGCTAAACAGGTATTTCTCTAGTTCTAGTTATTTACTTCCTCTACACAATTTTGGACTAGCTTTATTCCCACTTATATCTTCGGGTCCTTTTTCACAAGTATTCATATTCTTGCATCCAAATCATTCAATTGGCAAAAGTAATAATGGTACATAAAATTGCAGTTAGAAATACCCAATAATTATGACTTGCTATGTTCATGGTATGCAGTAGCATTATTATATTTCAGAGTAGATTATTTTGGCATAGGTTTTCTTTTTCCATGTATGTAGTAAAAATTATGTTAGAAGTCCTAATTTTCATGAGTTTTAGAAGGAACTAAGTGAAATTTATGGTATGTATACATGAAAAGTATACATTATATAGTTGAATTGAATGTGTGCTTGAACATTATTTATAAAGTATTGTAGTATGTGGGAGAATTTTGGCATATATATTCTAATTGATTCTAATTCCTATGGTTGTATTAGGATGTATCAAACGAAACTTCTACTCTTTTGCAAGGTGTTCCAAGTCTCTTCTTAGGGAACTATACTGATGAAAGCCTTTTTAGAGGGTACATAGATGTGAACTAGTTCTAAGACAGAGAAGTAGAGGTGATAGAAAAGATGCTCTCAGTGAACAATTTTCTTTTTCATAGTAGTTAATTGCAATAGAAAACTAGAAACAATTTGGTTGTATATATAATTTTATTATTATTATTAATGAGAAATTTATATTTATTTTGAATTTTCAGAAATCTAATATGTAACATATAATTAACAATTTAATAAAAAAAATATTTTAAAAAAATTTAAAATATAACTTTTAAGGACAGTCAGTATTATTGGATACTTTCTTATTTATAATTTAATTTTTTGTTGTAGTGGTGAACATATTAGGGGCGATGCTTTCACCCCTAATAATCAACAATTATTGGCAACGGGGTTCATATCAGAGAGACATGTCGACACCAAAAAAAACACATTGCCACATGTAATAAATGTTGGGGCGACTTCCCAAATTTTAGGGGCGAGTCACCCCTAATATACAGTATTAGGCACAACTTATTAGGGGCGACACATCATGGGTGACATGTCGCCCCTGATAAGTATTAGGGGCGAATTTTACGATCTTCAGAGGTGACACTTGTCGCCCCTAAAAACTTTTTTGTTGTAGTGCCCACTCTGTTTATCTCTCTCTCTCTCTCTTTATACCAGGCATCGCCATTGGTGTGGTGGCCTCGACAACAAAGATAAAGGCGTAGGCAGGGGATTCGGCTATCTCACTCCGTCGTCCTCCAGTCTCTCGCTCGGTCTCTCCCTCTCCCCCTATCATTCATTCTCCTTTTCTTTTCTTTTTTGGCAGATGGTGCTCGTGGTGGTGGTGATTGTTCTCGGTGGCCATTATTTGGGGTGGTGGGGGCAGCTGGCTATGGCTGAGTGTAACACCCTGGATAACCAAGATCGTTACACTGTGTGTTTTAAAATAGTGCAAGACTTGCTAATAAAGTCGTTTGAATAGTAATGTGAACCTAAGATCAATTACTAGGTTAGGTTTAAAAGATTTTGAACATAAACGGTTAATTTTCATTAAAATAGACGTTTGGTACATGCGATCTTAAAAACAGGGTTTAGGAGACAAATTTACAATTCTCAAAAGTTATATACAACCAGTAGCCACTCTAATGGCAAAACACAAATTTTGGGCTCTGTGCCTATACTTTCCCTCGGCCATGGCGGACGAGCAGTTGACGATGTACACCTCACCCCTAGAGCTCTCCAACTCATGGTTGATCCAATTAACCTTTGCCTTTTCTTGCACCATGTAGTACCCGTGATCCAAGGCTAAGCAAGAAAACCATAGCAGCAGATACATAATCTATTATTGCAACCAATCAATTAAAAGACAGTTATCCAGAAATTCAGCAAGTCATAAGAATCAAAATATTAATGGTAAACATATATGTTCAGCAATAGATCTCAATCAATATGAAAATGCTCAGAGTCGGCGCCCTTAGGCCGAGCACTCTATTTGCTCAATTGACTCCGGCTGGCTTAGGCATAGTCTAGTGTTTATCTAGCTGACCCCGACTCATAGTGGTCAAGCTGCGTCCTGTGCACATGTATCAGCCCCAGCTCTCTTAGGCCAATCATTTCATATTTTGCATAACAATATCACATATATACAACACATATACTCAGATACAGGGAAACTCAGTCCCAGCATAGCCACACAAGGGTGCAATTTTCTTACCTTGAATTCCGAGCGGAAGATATAGAACGGTCCCGAGCATGATCCTCAGTCCTGATCCTTGGCGATAAACCTAGTCACAGTGGCCAATGGGTAATCATCAACTTCTAATTTAAATAAATACTTAGGAGACAAAAACTAGCCTTCGGGACCTCGATTTCTACTAAACCGGGTAGTAGAAATTGTCCAAAGCGCCTATGTTCGAACCCGGAGCCTCACCAATTCTAGAAACCAACCTAAGGCAAAAACCCCTACGCGGGCCGCGACCTAACCCTAAGGGTCGCGATGCGCCTTCAAGTCAGAGAACCACCCAGGGCCATCTGGGCATGCGGGTCGCGGCGCGGCCCTACGAACCCAGAATTTCTGGGTTTGCTCAAAATTTTCCCACGATTCCAACCCCAAATTCTCATCCCAATTCAGCAACCAATCCCAGATTTAACCCTAGAATCCCCATGCTTTTGGTCTATATATCATATCTAGCCCATAATCAATCCTTACTCCCATTACTCACCCAAATTCATTCAAAACCCAAAAATTTACACAAGTTCTAATCTTCACAATAACTTAGCTCAGTTTAGTAAAATAAGGTTGGAATTTTACCTGAATTGATGATCTAAACACCTCAAAAACCTTTGATTGTCTTTAACTTAGCTTTTTCTCAGCTTGAACTAACCCAAATCCAACTCTATCCTTGAATTGTCCTTTAGCTTTCCTTCTTAGATCTAGAGGGATGAAGAGAACGTTTTTTTAGAATTTTAGGACTATTAGTTTATTCTAATATATCCTCAAGTCTACCCTAAGTACATCCTTATCCCAAAAAGATCCTTTTGCCCCTTAAGCTATTCAATCTTCTAATGGTTCCTAAGGGTAAAATGGTCATTCTTCCCGATTCCCGCTAATTCCTCAAGTGTTTCTAGCATTTACCAATTAATCCCGTCGTGCCCAAATAATTACCAAATATTTTTTCATTACTTAATATATCCCAAAATATTCTCAAAATTCTCAAAAATACCCCCAGGCTCCCCCAAGCCGGGTATTAAAACCTGCTGTGACTATTTTGCTAATCCGCTCACTAGAACTGTCTGGAGCCATATACTGCAAATATATCCACATAATAATGTGGTCTCAACAATTTATTACATATAATCACATTTATGCCCTCAACGAGCCAAAAGTATAAATATGCCATTATAAGTTATAAAGGGCCCACATGCATATTTAGTACTCATAAACATGCTTATAACATACTCATATAATCATATTAATCATCAATGCCACGTAATCATGCTTTTAACTAATTAAACATGCATATAAACTAATGATGCTCTCCCGACACACTAATCAAGGCCCTAAGCTCTATTAGACTTGTTATTTTTTTATCTGTCTTTTTGTTCTCTCAAGTTTTAGTTTGTTTGTTATATGTTGGGTTTTGGATCACTTATAAAATTTTAATATGTATGTACTTAGGTGCTCACGAGTTTTGACTGCTTAATTGTGATGTATTAATACTGATAAGAATGGAATGCTTCTAAAAAAAAACTGATAAGAATGTTTTCAATGAACTCCCCGATGGTGGTGATAAAGATTAATTGTGTCTCGATTTGTTAATGTCATTTCAGCTTTCCTTAGAGAGAAAAAAAAAATCTACGTGGGTGAAGTTATGAGTTTGGCGTTGAAGCTAATGATTTCAAATACATGTCATAATATCCATGTAAAAGAATTAGTCTCGATTCTCACCTTTGTTCTCAAAATTAACCATATAATTGTATATATAGGTAATTGAATTCTTTTAAGACCCACGTTGACCCTCGTTTTGGGTATAGTATAGTAGAGATTTAAAGATATAATGTCATGAGCAAAGATTTGTTATAATATAACATATAAAATTTGATCTATTTTATTTACTGCTTTTTATAAAATTAGTTATAATATAACACATTAAATTGGCTATGTTTTAGACATAGCATTGATCTGTTTCAATCCAAAAAATTTCTACGAGACTCATTATCTTTTCATTTATAAATTTCTTAATATTTCTATCTGCACGAACAATTTGTATAGCGTAGTTAATTGTACACGTATATAATGATATCAATAATCTTTTCTTGGGTTGAAAACTAACAGAAATATTATGTGGTTGTGCGTACACATATGGGCAGTCCCAAAAATAGACCTTTTAGAGGAATGTGATATCTTGTTGTGCACAATATACTTCATTATTGTTAATTGCAAGAGATATGTATGCTCCTTTATTTTTTTTACTATTATTATATAAATGTTAGAGGAGTTTTAACATTTTAAATATTCATCCATAGTGAAGTAGGATTTGGAAAATTTATTTGTGTGTTGCGGAGATATAAGGAAGAAACTTATTGTGTGTTATATGAATTGTTTAACTTGTTGTTGACAGATAGTTAAGTCCCTATTTTAAGGGAAATGCATAGCTGCCCTAAAGTACACATTTTCTATTTTTATTGCATTTTACTTTGTTTAATTAAGTGTGCCCTTTTTATACTTTTATGAATTATTATATCTTTGTTTGACACTTGCTTAAGCATAAGTTCTTGCACCATAACTCTTCAAAATGCAATTTCTGAATTCTTACTATGCCATTAATTATTTCTTAAGTTTACTTTTATTCTTTTTCTTGTGCATATTTTGAATAGTTGAACATTGTCTCATCCATTTTAATTTCAAGAAATTCAACTTCATGGTATGAGTTATTGGCTCTTTATACTTTAGCTACCAATAGAATGGGGTTGTTAGTGTTGGGTAATATGTATAGTCATGCTAAGCTTCTTCCATTTAATCGAATGACTTCACAAGCATGCAAGTATGAAGAGCATTATTCATTGGAACTTGTGTTGTTTATATTGGTTTAATATTTGGCTTGAAGATAGCTTTATTTTCGTTTTACCATTTACTAGTTTAGGGTAATCATGCCTACTCTATTTTAGGATTTTTAACTGAGTTCTCTCATGTTATTGTCGTCATTTCAAAGTAAATTAATTTGATAGTTAAGTTTAAGCATGATAATATTACAATTAATAAGAAAGAATCTGGTATTTGATTTACAAAATTTGTACTCTAGTAGATGTGTTGGTATGGAGTTAAATCACGTAGCCTTGTAATCATGAGACATAGAGTTGGAATTTTTGTTATCATCAATATATCATTCTCATTATGCTTTTTTTTTTTTGGGTATATGCATATGGAAATAGCTAGTATAGCATTTTTAGTTTCTTCTTTTTCTAACCTATGTGTTTACATCGTAAGTCTTTGCATGGGAGGTCAATTTCAAACAGAATTATGAATGTTTATAGGTTGGTTTTTAACTGACTTCTCATACAAATTTTGTAGTAGTGTGCACTTATATACATGGTAAAGGAAATAATACATTTTGATTTGGTCTGAACTATATTGTAATTATACATGAAATTTAAGATGAACGTAGTAGTTTAAAACAGAAAAATGAATTCCCATTTTCTATGTATGGTACATCAACTAACAACAGTATGTTCTGTCATGTTACCACAGTTGTCCATAAACTGTTGTATCATGTACTGCAAGAGACGAAATTTGCATAGAAACTGTCTTCCCTTGTGGTACATGAGACGACAATTTTACTCGAAGTGTTGTCTCCTACTAGTACATGACACTACACTATATGGTACAATAGTATCATAATTGTTATATGAACGTTCTTACAACAGTTTAAAATTGTGGTACCACGTCAATTTTTTAATAGTGTTTTGTTATATTATTTATGCAAAATTAAAGCTAAGGAATTAGTTTACTAAATTAAATTTTTGTAATAGAGTTCATGAATGACAAATATGTGATTTAAAGGAATAATGTAGTAATAATTTAATTTGGCAAATTATTTTGTACTTGGTAAAATTTTGTGAAACAATCAAGAAAATAAAGGAACAAATAATTCCAACTTCTACGCTAGTTTTAAGAACAGTCCCACATATGCATGTTACATGCAAGCTCACTTTTACGTTCAAATATATGTTATTTAATTAAATCCATGGTTCTTGATTAAAATTCATTGGGAATTACATAGTAGAATGGACATTATTATGAATCTATGTCACCTTATTGTATGAATAGAGTGGTGGTGCAACTTGTGTCGCGTGTGCATGGCCCATGCACATGTGGGGTACGTATATTGGGCATGTGTAATCGTACTTGATATTATGACGAACGTTTGATTGTGATTTTATGCTCGTTGTGAAGGATCCCGCACTTTACTTTTGCTTGGACTTGAGGTAAGGAAATTAGCTAGAATTTCTATGAATTTTGTTATGAAAGGTGTGAACTGAAATGATAGCATGAATTATGGTGTTATCGAATGTATGGGTACTGTAAGTTAATATGTTATGAAAAGTACATATCTTTATATTATGATATGAACTGTTATACATGTGCTTGTGTTGTATGAAAAGCAATAGGTTGTTAGCATGTTGAACATAACACAACAATTGAGCTACTAAGGATATGACGTAACTAATAGGGCAGACGTGCCAAGGTTATTCGAGGACCTGAGATTTTGTTTACCTCATAGAGGAGGTCTTACCAATTTATGCTTTTGCTGGTTACCTTATGATGTGACATGGACAATAGGGGTGCCATGATCACATGATGTTTGATTATGATGTATGACTATGACTACGATTATGATTATGATTATGATTTATGAGTGTGAATATGATATGTTTTTCCACAAGTTTATGATACGAAAATGTTCTTCTAGTTTTTTCTTGAATATTGTTATATTTGTTTAAATTCCTTTCTGGGCTTTTAGCTCTTTTATTTCCCCCTTTCAGTTAGGTAATAGGATTTCTCCTTCGCACGCAAAGTGATGTGGGAGGTTCCGACGTCTAGGCATGTATGACGCGAGGTGTCCTATGAACAAATAACGATCAAGATGAGCGCCAAGAATAATTAAGAACTTATGTTATGATTTATGTTTCAAATTAAGTCAGTGGGACTTACTACTTTATTTTATTTCCAAATGCTACATAGAGACGCATTATTTTTATTTTATACTATTTGACCAAAATTGCATGTTTTTATTAAGGCCCCACAGAACTTTTCCTTAAAATGGTATATTTTTTCTAATACTTGTTAGTTGTGCATCACTTTTATAAAGTAATAGATTATGTCATTCTTTACAAGTGGCATTAGAGCAAGGTTGTTCATGTTTCCAAGGACCTAGATACCTCACAGTGTCGTAAGTACTTGCTTTAATTGTCATTTTCTTTCCTTGTTTTAAATATTTAGTTTTGTAATTGAAGTATAGAAAGGATACCTACTATCATTAGGACTACTAAAAAATAGTTACTTAAAGAGATCTGCGCTATACCTAAAGTGCAACTCGAGGAGGATAACGAAGATTGGAGGATCGTCGTACTGAAGACGACTGCAACAGTTTATGATCGTATTCAAGGAATGATTAACAAGAGAGGAGCGATGCTTTGGCCCACTGAGCAATACTGGGTGCTGAGGGATTCACTGTCAATATACCCTGAGGCTCTCCTTCTGTAGACCGTAGCGTGGCACGACGTCATACAGGATGACTTGAATTTCGATAGTATCGAGTACACCATTTATGACATTGTGTACAATTAAGAATTCAATCGTTTGGAGGGGGTCCTAGTTAAGAATGAAGACGGAGAGATGGAGGAATGTTTCGAGAGGGTACATGACATGGAAGGGGAAATGGCGCATTAGGAAGCAATAATCGCTATACCAAAAGTGAGTGTCAGGATGAGGGCGATGGCTAGCGCCTCTGACTACTTCCACATCTATGAAAACATCTTCGATTACAATTCAAGGGATGAGTCCAAGATCGAGGTCTAGAGTCTGTCTGAAATTTCCATCAATAAATTCTACTTAAATAAAAAGGGACTTCCTTAAAAACCTATGGATTTTTATGTTTTTATGTAGAAATTTTGTCGGATGTTGGTTTATGGGGTACTTTTGAGAAAACTTCAAATATTATAAGTTTTATCTTTTCTCTCTCTTACAAACTATAAATGTTTTATGAATGCAAGTATGTATGACAACCTTCATGACTAGCTTTTAAGTAACCAAAACATTATGCAATTTATCTTCTCTTATGATTTTCTTTTAGCGACTTAGAATTTCATAATGTCGACAAGAGGAAGAGGAGAAAGAGGTGGAAGGGGAAGGGGAAGAAAGAGGTACCTTTTCAAACCTGAATGTTGTAGAAATATCTAACCTGAGAATGCCACCAGCCCAACCAGCCACCCCAACTGCACGAGCTGTGAATTTGGCTGTAGAGGTTTATGATAGAAATTAAGCCAATGATTGCTAGAGATGTGAAGATGACCAGTGCAGAGGTGGTTAGTTACGCTGAGGTTTTAGATAAGGCTCTTGATGCAGAATACTTAGAGGACCGCATATGGATGGAGAGTGCTGCAAGAAGGGACGCCAATAGAAATAAGGGCTTCCATGAGGGAAATAAGAGGAAGGCCCATGAAGGACAGAGCAATGGAAATGACAAGAGGTTTACACCCCGGCCCCAAATGACAACAATCATAACAACCATAAAAACAACAACAACAACAACATCAACAATAACAGCAACAACAACAACCGTAACATTCACAACAATGATCGTAACTGCGAAAGCCACCACAAAACCACAGTTGAGTACCCCAACTGTCCTAAATGCTCACGTCGACATTTGGGGGAATGTCAGGCTGAAACAAACAAGTGTTAAAAGTGCGATTAGACATGCCATCTGAAGAAGGTTTGCCCATAGTACAGATCAAAAACAGGGAAAGGCATCAATAGCAATCTAGTTCCAGCAAGAGTCTTTGCGTTGACCCAAAAGAAGGTAGCCAACAGTAACACCGTCGTCGCAGGTCAGCTTCCTATTTCTATTATGACATGTAGAGTCCTCATTGATTGTAAAACAACTCACTCTTATGTATCTAGGAGTATAACTGATAAACTAGGATTTCCTTGTAAACTATTTGAGCATAGTTTTAGTACCATAGTACCATCGGGAGACATTATGTCGTCAACTAGGTGGTTACACTCAGCCTCCATAGTAGTTGAGGGCAGATAGTGCCCAGCAAACCTCTTCGAGCTAGACATACCAGCGTATAATATTATACTTGTATGGACTGGTTAGCCAAATATGGAGCAACGAAAGACTGCCAGAGAAAGACAATATAGTTAAGACCCAAGGAAGGAGAACTTTTTATTTTTAAGGGAGAAGTGACGAGATTTCGCAAACCTATCATATCTACATTAGAAGATCGAAGCATGATGCAACATAGGTATTCAACATTTTTGGCAAATATTGTGGATAAGACTAAGGAGGCTGAGCTAAAACCTGAGGAAGTTCACATTGTTTGTGAGTTCAGTGAGGTGTTTCCAGAGGACTTACTAGGTTTACCCCCAAAAAGAGAAACCGAATTCTTTATAGAACATGCACCAGAAACAAGACCAATCTCCAAAGCACCCTACCGAATGACACCTGTAGAGTTGAAGGAACTCAAAACATAGATACAGGAATTGTTGGGCAAGGGATTCATACGACCTAGTCATTCACCATGGGGAGCACCAGATCTATTTGTAAAGAAAAAGAATTGAAGTATGAGGATGTGCATCGATTATCAAGAACTCAATAAGGTCATGATTAAGAACAAATATCATTTGCCTAGGATAGATGACCTCCTTGACCAAATGTAAAGGGCACTAGTGTTCTCAAAGATTGGTATGCGATCTAGGTACCATCAACTAAAGTTGAAGGAAGGATATATCCCTTAGATAGCCTTCTGAACACGTTATGGACATTATGAGTTACTAGTGATGTCTTTTGTACTCACTAATGCCTAGCGACATTCATGGAGATGATAAACAGAGTGTTTAAGACTACTTGAATAAATTCGTAGGGGTGTTTATAGACGATATCCTTATCTACTTAAAGACTACGGACGAGCATGAGATGCACCCGAGGTTGACACTCAATAGACTATGAGAGCACCAAATTTATCCTAAGTTCTCTAAGTATGAATTTTGTTTGGAAGAAGTGATTTTCCTAGGGCATATAGTGTCCAAGGATGGAATAGAAATGGATCCAGCAAAGATCGAGGCCATTAGAGACTGGGCACAACCCAAGATTTGATCAAAGGTTCGAAGCTTCTTAGGGTTAGCAGGTTACTACTGGAAGTTTGTCAAAGGTTTGTCTAAGATTGCCACACCCTTGACCAACTTAACCTGCAAACATCAGTGCCTAAAGGTAGCTCAAGTACTATGAGCAGAGATATCCCACCCATGATCTTGAGTTAGCAGTAGTGGTGTTCGCACTGAAAATATGGAGGCATCACCTTTATGGGGATAAGTGTAAAATATACAACAATCATAAAAGTTTTTAGTACTTCTTCACCCAAAAAAATTTGAATATGAGACAACGGAGGTTGTTAGAATTAGTAAAGGATTAGTATTGTGAAAATATATACCACCCAGCAAGGCCAATTTGATCGCCGATGCATTGAGTAGGTGAGAACATGGAAGCTTCTTAGCTCTGCAGAAAGAAATTATTAACGCTAGTATCAAGTTAGTAATAGGAGGCCTAACAAATCTCACTCTACAATCCTCCCCGTTGGAACAGATGAGAGAAGGGCTGAAGGTGGATGAATCCCTAATGAAGGAAGAGGCTTTGGTATAGAGAAGTGGTAGCGGTGATTTCATTATGTCTTATGGTGGATTGCTGCGAAATAAGGATAGGATCTGTGTGCCTAACAATGATGAAAGAGGCACATAAAACACCTTATTCCTTACATCCAGTGTTGACAAAGATTTACCAAGACCTTAAAGCATTGTTTTGGTTGCTTGGAATGAAGAAAGATGTTGTTGAGATTGTTGCCAGGTGTTTGACATGTTAGCAAGTAAAAAAAAAACAACAAAGTCCAGCGGGGCTACTTCAACTACTTTATGTTCTGGAATAGAAATGGGAAGACATGGCGATTGATTTTGTGTTAGGGTAACCTAGGACCATAAAACAACATGATTCTGCTTGGGTAATGGTAGACAAGCTCAGTAAGTCTACCCATTTTCTACAAGTTAAGACCACCTACTCGGTGGATCAGTCTGCAGAGTTGTATGTTAGCGAGATATTGAGACTTCATGGGGTTCCAAATTCGATTGTCTCTGATAGAGGATCAGTGTTCAGATCAATCTTTTGGAAGGGATTGCAGAAAGCTATGGGAACAACATTGAAGTTTTATACAATTTTTCGTCCCCAGACCGATAAGCAGTCTTAGAGGGCCATACAAATTCTAGAAGATGTGTTGAGATGTTGTGCTTTGGACTTCTCGGAGTCTTGGAGTCGGTATCTACCCCTGATGGATTTCTCCTATAACCATCAGTCCAATATTGGGATGGATCCCTATGAGATTCTTTATCGGCACAAATGTTGATCTCCCTAGCACTGGGATGAGGTTGGTGGGAAGCAGATTTTAGGCCCTGAGGCGGTTAGGGAAGCTAGTGAGGCGATTGAGAAGATCCGCCAATGGATGCTTACTGCTCAAAGTAGACAAAAGATTTACGTAGACTTTAAGAGAAAGGACATCGAGTTTCCAGTCGGCGAGTTTGTGTTCTTGAGATTCTCGCCAATGAAGGGTGTGATGCATTTTGGCAAAAAAGGGAAATTAAGCCCGAGATTTATAGTTCCATTTTTTATTTGGACAGAGTTGGGCAAGTTGAGTACCATTTAGCACTGCCCCCAGCACTAGCCACAATGCATAGCGTCTTTCATATCTTGATGTTGCATAAGTAAGTGTCAGACCCCTCTCATGTTTTGAAGCAGGACCTGAGTTACGATGAGAAGCCAGAGTGTATCCTCGAAAAGGGAATCAAGGAACTAAGATCCAAAAGAATTCCATTAGCTAATGTCCTGTGGAAGAATAGCATGGAAAGAGGAGAAACTTGGGAGTTGGAGGAAGACATGAGAGAAAGATACACCAAGTTATTTGGTAAGAAAGAATTTTAGGATGAAATTCATTATAAGAAGGGTTTATTGTAGCGCACCAATTTTTTTTTTATTAATCTGTGTGCTTTATTTTAATATTAATTGTTAAGTGTTAGGAATTTATTTATTTGTTTGAATTGTTGGGTAGAAATTATGTGAATTAAATTTTTTTAATTATTTATTTAATTATTTTAGTTTGTGAATTCTTGAGTTTTGGTTGTGTGCACCAAGGTGCATGGTTAGTGGAGATGCACTAGAGTGCTTGTGTGTGTGCATGTGCATGGTATGCATGGTGAGCATGCATTAGTTTCCATGCATAGTGTATTTCTCTTATGATTAATTTTTTATTTTCTTTTATTTATTAATTTTGGGAAAGGGAAATAATAAAAAATTGAAAAAAAGAAGAAGATAAAAGATAGGGAGGACATCAGTGTGAGAGGAGAGTGGGAAAAGTATAGATTTCTTTCCCATTTAGTTTTTTAAAATTTAATTAATTAAATTAGACGATTTTAGCTATTTTGGGTTAGTGAATTATTAACATCTTTCTTGTTTATTTTCCTAATTTCTTTTCATTTTGAAAAAACAAGAATAAAGGAAATTAGGATTTTGACTTACTTTTCCAATTGGCTTAGTAGTAAATTCCTTAGGGTTAGGCTTTGGTAGATAAAAGGAAAGATGAGCTTTTCCCCTTTCCCATTTGTTGACCGATGGCAGGAAGAGAGAGAGAGGAAAGGAGGGGCTCGAGATAGAATGGGAATGAGATAGATTGAGTGCGTGGGAGAAGAGGAAGAAGAAAGGTAGGGTGGTTCCAATATGGGTTTGTATCTAAGTTCTTTTGTTGATGTTGTGTTTCTTTCTTGCTATGGTTTCAAAATCCCCAGGAGGTGTGATCAATGGTGGTGGCCATTTCAAATTTTGATTTATATCAAAGGAGATAGTGAACCATTAGCCTTATTGTCATTGTTGCTATGTTGATTCATGTTTATGCCATTGATTTCATGATGGTTGTTGTCTTAGTTATTGTCTCTTATATTAGTTGATGGTTGTTTTCCATGTCTTTGTAATTTTTTCAAGTTCATAAAAACATGCTAGGAATGTGTGTGTGTGGTTTATTTTTGATGAATGAATGTTGTTGATGCAGTTTTTCGCCAACAATAGATTAAGAAATCAAATAGGTAAATTACTACTAAATCATAAATCGTAATGAACAAATAAAAACTCTCTCAAACACATACAACTTTTACGTGGTTCAATGGTTAAAATTCACCTAGTCCATGAGACAATGTTATTGATTTTCTGTCTCAATTTTTGCAAAGTTTTAGTATTACAAAAATGGTCGTCCCTTTCCCTGTCCATTATTCCTGATATTTATAGAGGAATTTTCAGGACATGTTTGTGTAATTGAGTAAATTAATAAGGAATACATTTAATACAAGTTATTCCAATTTACATTGGGATATGATTTGATAACATAATAGAATATACTCCTGCTATCTCGGATAATAAATGATAGATATGCGATACAATTTGGTTATTAATGAGTGTATAATGAGCCTCTAAATCTCTTGGGATCCTTCAGTGTGCATTCTATCTAGGTTACCACGACCTGAATATCTCACCCGAGCTCATGTTCAAATGTAACGACCCGACTAACTTAAAGACCTCAGACAATTAAAACTACTAAGCATAACTACTATTTTGGAATACATGCATAAAATAAACAAACTTTATTATAAAAAAATCCAAAATACGGGATCCCATTGTTATTACATAAAATCATATGAAAAACAAAACCTTTGATTAATTTTTCAACTACAAAATGTGAAAAAAAATAAATACATAATTAAAAGATTCAAAACATAAACGTCATCCTGAATCTTTCCCATCAGTCCATTCATTCAGTCATCTCCCAATACACATGCCAAAGCTTCCATGAATCAATCCCGCCTTCCAAGCTTATTTTCCTGCACCATCTAAAATAAAAAGGAATGAACCTAATGCCCAGCAAGGAAAAACTACTAAAACATATCATATGTCATAAAACGTAAAAACATAAATTATAAAATGTATGAAGAAAAAACGTAAAACATAGGACTACAATATTAATGGTCATTAACTCATCACCATAGTATGTGATAGAAACCATCTAGGTCTTCTTGCTACTATTTGAGGTAGGTTTAAACACAATATAGTATATGATAAACCGTCTAGGTCATCTTGCTACTATTCGAGGTAGGTTTAATCATAACTATAGTCTATGATAATGATAAAAATCTTGGGATTTACTTATTTGCTGTCTAAGAAAACTATATTTCCTAAGTGACTACAACATAAAACATAAACATAACATAGCATATAAACATGATCATATCACATAAAATCTAACCTATTTTCCTTACCAAAAGCTGGGATATTGGAGACAAGAGCGGGATTGGAAACTCCTAAAACCCAAAAGTAAAAATCATAAGTTTTCCTAAAGAAAATAAGATGAAGAGAAGATCTAAACCATCAAGATAAGAAACTTACTGAAAACCTTAAGTTTCAAGAAACTCAAATACCTAACCAAAAGCCATTATAACAAGTTAGGATTTTTAAGAAAATGAAAGAATATGAGGAACTATGAACTAAACCTAAGGATAAAGAATACCTTGGATAGATTAGAACTTCGATCTATACCTCAATACCGAAATATCACTCTATCTTACTTCCCATGTTTTAGAAAAGCTTATATTTGAAAGTTTTTAACCCCAAAACCCTAGTGTTTCTCTCTAGAAAAAACTTAGCAGCTTGGAGGCTCTGAAGAATGCTTGAATGATGATGCAAATGGCTAAGTGAGAGGTCCTATTTATAGAGTTCAAGTAGTGAAACTATCTCCTTTTAAAATGAATAAATAATTGAATAAAATTTGAATTTCTTATTCAATAGATGCCCAGAACTCGGTCAAAAACTTTCAAGAGCAAGTCTAAGTTGTTGAGGGCTATTTCTAACTCGGATTCCACAGATTTTCAAAAATGCCAACGGGAGCTGAGATATCGCCCCTATAGGCAATATATCGCCTGCCCCTATATCTTGAGCCTTTTTGGTTTTTTTCGTGCAAAGTCGTCGTGTTTTTCGTATCACCCATAGGCAATATATCAGCCCCTAAAGCTACAATATATCGACATACGTTGATATATCAAAAACATTTTTGCGCACTTTTAGCACACTTGAAGTTTTGTTTAAACAACTTTGACTGAGTAAAACATAATCCTAATAGATGAGGGAAGGTTCTAGACTTCCTAAGATTATCCTTTATTAATTTATTCATCTGAAATCCTTAAATCCTTAATAATCATACATGTGACAAGTGTCGCGTTCTTAATTATTCTATCTAAACCTTAGGTTATAATAAATATCATTTCTAGGACCAGCTATATTAATCAAACCTTATGTTAAAATTAGTATTTCTAAACTAAAGGCTAAACTTATAAAATCTATAACTATCTCTACGAGTTTCCAACTAAATCCCGTCTTGAATCAATAACCATGAAAACTAGAATACTAAGCTACTACTACTACTATCTAGCTAAGTAAAATTCTAAGACTCAGAGCGCCCAAAGTTGGATCTTGTCAATTTGAATCTCGAACTCAATTGGCATCCTGAGAGGCGGTCTGGTAATAACCTGTTTGTTATGTACGAACTGGACTGAGTCTGGAGCTACTCACATCATTGGTAATTAGATGTTCTACTTGGCTATTTTTCAACATATTCATCTGTCAGTTGTACCCGAGCTGAGTAACTGAACTCGTACTAATTTTAGGGTACAACATTTTCCCCCCAACCTCTTGCTCGTGCTTGACGTCATCACTTCCTGACATGAACATTAGGGTCTTTTAGGTGTCTTCCATGTAAAATCATGCCTGCCCACTACTCAAGTACTGGACAGGTGGCTGCCTACAATTGGCGTCTATTTGTGTTTTGAGGACTGTGACAACTGTCCTGTAACTTTTTGCTGCCGTATGGTTCATTTTAATCATGGCCTTTGGATGTCAAGCTAACCCAATCGGATGGCCCAAGTTAATTCTCATAGTTTACGTATCATTAGGGTGATCAGAATTGAACCCTCACCGCCTTTGCCTTCAAAAAATTTCCTTTTCAAAAAACAAAGTTTCCCTTTTTCTGCTCCAACTTCTCCCAAAAACCCTACTTCACCTTTCGGATTCTCAGAGGCTTTCAAGAAATTTCCTGTGGACGCATCGACACTTCTTTGAACTGATCATATAAACTGTCAGTATTTCCTCACCTGGTTTTATTTATTCAACTCCTTATTTTCTAGTGAGTTTCTTGTTTTACTGTGAAAAACATCCTTTGTCCAATGTTGTTTAGGATACGTCCATTTATAAATAATTGATAGGATTCAATTTAGGCTAAATGAACGATATTTTTCTTCTTTAGAAACAAGGTTTTCATAAAACTAGGCAAACTTTATAGATTTTTTCAAAGAAAATTCTAAAGGTAAATCGGTTTGAATACATGTTTGGGGTGTAGAAGCCGAATGGGTTTTAGGTTTGGTTCTAGGTAGCTTAAAGGTAATGATTTCTTAGGCGTTTTTTCATTAAACCACTTTCAAATGGAAAGTAGTGGGTCTGACGGATCTAATACACAGATCCCGAAATATTAGGGAATTTAAGAAATCGAAGTGCGTGGTCCTAGTGTGACCATGCATTGAGGCTAGGACACAGCTTATCTCATATAATTTTACAAATCCTGAAAGTAAACCAGTAAAAGCTTTAGGCTTCCATATCTCCCCAACCATAGCTAGAAATCATCTTAGGTCGCCTACTAATAGACCGCTTTGTCGTTAAGCGATCCAAATTATGGCATCCGCAAAGAAGAACACTGCAATCTCTTCTGCTCAGAAACATGGACAAGGGAAAGCAGGTCACCTCTGACTCTCCCATTCCTCATTTTGATCCTATGGTAGAGAGAGAAATTGTGGTCAACCCTGACGCATTCGTCGAGGCTAGCACATAGTCTCCCGGATAACGACTCAGAGGAAAGTTATCAAGATCCTACTGAGTCATAGGATAGAGATGGGACCTGAATGGCTTCTGGCCTAACCTGTGCTGGAGGGAGAGTGGAGCTGCGCCTCCCTCCAAAATGACTACGGGGCGTGGAGTGATGACCACTTGAAGGTCAGTGCCTTTCTCCCCTTGGGCTAGTATTTCGTAGACTTTCTGAACTACGTTAAACTTGCTCCATTCCAGCTCCCTCCAAACTCATATAGGATTTTGGTGGGGTTAAAATATTTAATTTTGAGGTACGAGTGAGAGGTCCCCAATCCGGCAGACAACATGTACTTCTTATGCCTTAAAGCAAGTCCTAACCTGAAGGGGCGAGGTGATGGTTTCTACTACCTCGCTCGTTCTCCCAACTTTTCCTTTGTCATACCTCCCCAGCGACGCAAATGACTATAAAGATTTGTTCTTTATGTGAAATGGGTTCAAGAGCTGTGACCATCGATACTTTAACCACCCTCGTAAGTCATCTATCTTTATGAGTTCAGCACGTGAAAATTTTACCACTTACGCACTATATATTTTTTCTGTTTAAGAATTCTGACTGAATTCGTTCTTTGTGAAGCTATATTCGTGAGGACAGAGCGGGTTGTGACCCTTTGGGTCAGTATGAGACCTTGTCTAGTCTACTTTCCCAGGGGAAAGACTATCGTCAGTTCGTGAAAGACGTCGAGGAGGAAGAAAATGTGGCACTACTTGGGTACAAAAGGTGAGCTTCTGAAGATAATCAAGGGCCCGATCCCGAACGAGTAGCATCCGCGGCAGCAGCCGGCCCCTCTGGCCAAGGTAACACATACCCCTACTGAGAGTTAGATTAGGTTGTTGCCAGTTATAGGCTAATTCGGTTCAACCCTAACCAGCTCGTTAGTCATCACCCCACTGACCCGGACCTAAACACAACCCTCCTCCATTGCGTGGACCATTTGGTGGTACGCTATGACCACAACTCCCCAAATGTACCATCAAAGTTGACAACACTCTTCATTTTAGGTCCACCATATTTTAGGAGTATGGGAAAAATCGTAGGTCCTGGCCTTCCTTGCATCAGAGTGCGTATGCCCCTGGTTTTAGGTAGTACGTAGATGAGTCCAGCCCCGAGGAAGGACCTGAACCCCCTATGATCCAAGAGATCATAACTTAGACTCTCCCATACCCCCGTTAATCCAAGAGTTAGAGGTTTTGCCAAGCTCTGTCAATAACCCCTAGTTGATCGTAATAGATTCCTCCCCTAGCCTGGAGGGTAGGGGTCTTACACTTCTTCTTGTGTTTATAATACTTTTGAATAATTACTTCTTTAGTCTGAATACTCTACTCACTTCTTTTTAGGTGAAGAGATGGAGCTACCAGAAGCCCCAGATTTGAGGGGTGCTTTCAAAGCTAGAGGAACCAGAGTTGGTCCCGTGGTGAAGAGGCCCAAGGTGACGAAGAAATCAGCTCCGAAGACTGGGGGTACCACCGAGCCTCCGACTAAGGATAAGGGTGCCAACTCCATTCGGGAGCAGCCACAAAAGAAACTTCCCTTAGCTCCTATAACAACAGTCACAGTTCAGCAAGCTCCTCCTCCTCCTCGACGCATACCCCTCTCAAATCCTCAAGTGATCCAAGGTGAGGCTCCTAATATCTAGATTCGGTCAAGCCACTTGACTTGGACAAGATCCTCGAGGCTTTTCGAGGTATTGTGTATGAGACGACAAGCCACATGGTTGGCCATGCCTACAAAGCCCACACCAGAGACTTAAGGGGCCATAGAGGAGCGGACTCCTAAGGATGTCCTCGAATCTGCCATGGGGATGAACCTCATTGTGAGCCCCTCTCACTCTCCTTACTTTTTCTTTTTCTTTACTTATTTTTTTAATAAACTATTCTTGACTTGCTTCATTCTTCTCCAGTCTATCCTGACCCAATTTTGAGGAATTTCTCGAGTTAAAGCTAGGGAGGATGAGCTCTGAGCTGCCTTGGGTGCTGCTCAAGAGAGAGAATAGGCCGCCAAAGACGCCTTGGTATCTGCTCAGGAGGGCGAGCGGTCAGCAAATGCTGCTCTATCTGCCTCCTAGAATCAAGTCGTGGAGGTGAGTCATCGCGTGGATCAGCTTCAGGCCAAAAATGAAGAACTCAAGAAGAAACTGATCAAGGTCGAGGCTATGGACAAAGAGGAAGCGACAGAGTCATTTTCTCAAATGGAGGAGATACTTTTACCATTTCTAGGCTTTCAACAAGGATGTGAACTTCTCTTTCATGTAGCCCCAGCTGTGGGATCCATATCTTGCTCATTTTAAGATTCAGTTCTCACTGGAACCATCGGAGACCGGCAAAGCTTTTGGAGCTGCTGAGGGGCATGGCGAGGACGTGACTTCTCTGGTATGAGCTGACGGAGCCCAGTGACTTTTATTTTTACCCTTTTTATTATTATTATTATTTTAAATTTTGTAACTAAGTCCCTTTGGATAAAAACAATTGCCTACAATTGAATATACATCTAACTTGTGATCTATTTGTGTTTCCCTTAGTCTACTATTTCTCATTTTTATGAATCCTTAGATTCTTGTACATTTGAAATCATAGGGGTTGACTTTTAGAGCAAGATAGATTTTATCGATATCTTAGTTGTATCTAAGATTTTACTCGCTTGTTTGTGCCATACCTCTTAAGATTCAGGCCTCGGACTTGGTTATGTCCAGGGTTTTTTTTTTATAAGCTTAATAGAATTGTACCTGATAGGAATCAGGCCTCGAACATGGTTATATCCAGGGTCTTAATGATTTCTCAAACTTAGTTCGTGTTAGGTTTATTGAAAACTCGAGCTTTAAGTAGTCGATGAATAATCAATTTCTCCAACCTCTATGTTTTGAATCCTTATCCGAATAAGTTGAACTCTTAGAAATTCTCCTTAGTTATGTGCCTCCCCCCCCCCCCCCCCCCCCTCAAACAACCACAACGTATAAGTGTTCTTTGTTGCTTTTACAAAGCAAGCTCGTGATAACAAAACAATTAAATTGGTTATGTAATATTCCAACTGTTATTAAATTGAAATGGCTTTTATAGAAAAGCCTTACATATATGGTATATCTGAAAACATTAAAGACAACAAAACATTTGATAATACTTTTTTAAGTGTAGGACATTCCAGGTCTGTGGGACTATTTCCCCATTTAGCCGGGCTAGCTTGAAAGTTCCTTCGCGTAGGACCTCTACAATTTGATATGGTCATTCCCAGTTTGGCCTTAACACCTCGTCTTTGGGATCTTTATTTTCCCAAAAACCCTTTGAAGAACCAGATCGCCTAAACCAAGTCTGCATACTTTTGAATTGGAAATTCGAGTGATCTTCTATTGATAATGGGCGAGATGTATTTGCAATGCCTCTCATTTTTCTTCAATCAGATCGAGGGACGCACTAAGAAGCTCATGGTTATTATCTTGGTCAAACGTCTTTTATCTATGGGTTATTACCATTGCCTCAATTGGGAGCATAGCCTTGCTTCCAAAGGATAGGGAAAATAGGGTATGTTCCGTATAAGTTCTATGTGATGTCCGATAGGCCCATAGTACTTTTGGGAGGTGCTCGAGCCACAATCCCTTGGCCTCATCTAGTATTTTCTTCAAGCTTGCCTTCAGGGTCTTATTCACAGCATAGACCTGCCCATTGGCTTGTGGGTATGCTACAAACGAGAAACTCTTTGTAACATCCGAAATTCCCTAATATGAATTAGTGCCTGGATTAGGGGGCCGAGAGGCAATAATTGTTTTATTTATGTGTTAATAATGTATGAGCATGTTATTATGTGAATTTTATTAAATATAATTATGCTTACAAGTTTAGAAATGTTAAATGTGTATGTGGGCCCGTTTCTTATAAGGAGGGCATTTTAGTAATTTGACCAGCTAAAGGTATAATTGTAAATTTTAGTCTATGTGATTGAGACCACATTATTATGTGGATATATTTGGATTGAGACCACTCGAGGTGATCCTAATGAGCAAGGTAGCGAAAAAGTCACAGCGGGGTAAAATACTCGGCTCGGGGTGAGCTTAGGGGTATTTTAGTACATTGCCGGGATTTATCGGGTAATGGGAGATGAAATGATTATTATTTTGAGATAGTTGGGGATTTAGAGAACACTCGAAGATTTATGGGAAGTGGCAATAGACAGAATTTCCCTTGAAGGGCTTTGGAGAGATTGGTTTGACCTAGGGGTATTTAGGTCATTTGGTGCCTAATTAGAGATTAACTAGAGTATTCTTCAGCTAAATGGAAACTAAGAAATAGAGTAAAAAATACCAGAAATACGTTCTCTCTCCTGTAACTCTCTCTC
Source organism: Humulus lupulus (assembly GCF_963169125.1). Lineage (NCBI taxonomy): Eukaryota > Viridiplantae > Streptophyta > Magnoliopsida > Rosales > Cannabaceae > Humulus > Humulus lupulus. The sequence goes on along the minus strand of NC_084798.1, from coordinate 136,979,021 downwards.
CCTCTTCTTGGTGGTTTGAGGATCTTGAGGAATCGGAGGAATCAAGCTTTGGAAATTGAAGGATTGTACTTGGGAAAGTTGTGGATTAGCTCAAGGGTGTTATCATCTCAGAGGTAAGGGTTTAAATTCAAATTTCTTCTTGATAGTTCTGTGGTTTTAGTTGGAGGCTTTAGTATTTGCATGTTTGACAGTTTGGAGGGTGCACTGCAAGAAAAAATGCTTTTAGTAAGACCAAAAATGTGTTATCAAAACATACCACAACACTTTTTGACGTGTTAAGACCAACTATGTTATCGTAGGTCAGGGTACTTTACATAACCATTTATCATTGTTATATAGACGTGTTATTATACTGTCAACGATAACACACTTTCTGTATTATTTTAATAAATAGATAAGTGTTTAATTATATTATTTATAGTCGATTATATAACACATTTCAATACTTATAAATTTGTGTTATACTACACTTTAGTATAACACATTTTTTGTGTTATATAATGAAGTTTGCATAACAAAATTCTTTACTTATAAAAAGTGTTATTGTAATAGATATTATAACACATTTTTCGTATTATTTTAATATTTAGATAAGTTTAAATTCTCATTATATATTCATTTATATAACACTAATTAATTCTATTAAATTTTTATTTTTTATTCATATAATTAAAATTAGCTTTCTTATATATACTAGCATCATCAAATTAACTTGATTTTCAAATAACAAAAAGTAAAAACATTCAACATTGTATTAACAATCCACAAATTAGTTTAAAACATTCAACACTGTCATCAACAACAAAATGTTCTTTCACTACTACAAAAATTACATGATAAGTCAGTTAAAAACTGACATCTGAATGTTCATAAGTCGGTTGGGAACTGACTTCCCATGCAGTGACTTATGATGTAAAAACATGGTAGGTCAGTTGGCGCCAAACCGACATCTGGTGTAAGACATGGTACGTCGGTGGAAAACTGACATCTGGTGTAAGACATGAGATGTCAGTTGCAAACCGACCTCTAGTGTAAGACATGGTAGGTCGGTTGTACACCGACCTCTGGTGTAAAACATGATATGTCGGTTCACAGGCGACTTATGGTGTAGACATCTATTGTCACTTTTAGTAGAACCAACTTATGGTGTTTTTTTTCTCTTAAAAAGTGTATTATGCCCAAAACAAATCATGTTTTTTTTATACAAACAAACTGAACAAAACAAAACATATATCACAATAATATAAAATACTAGAATTTGAACTAAGTATCTAAAATAACGAGTCTTAAGTTAATTACAAAATGACTTACATAAGCATTGTAAGCTATAGTTAGGCAACAAAAGTGTGTATATCTTCAAGAAAGTCTAAGTTAACATTGTAAGTATATCTCATTAAAAGTCTAAGTTAACAAAAGTGAGTGGACCTATGTAGTACTCATCAAATCCATGACGCATTGTGCCCATTCTTCACGTACTTCATTGATCTCATCCTTTGTGTAATAGTTCTTCCCGCCACACTAAAACAAAATTCATTGCATGAGTTGAATTAATATACTTAATCTTAAGGTAAAGCTAGAACTTTAATAATGAATATTTTCACTTACATTATTAGTTAGCCATCGCATTGAAAACTCATTTGTCACGAAGTCCTTCATTGGTGGAAGGATCTGTTGTATTTTCTAACGCTAACTTAATAAAGTTGTTGACTCCCTCTTCATACTCTTTTGAATGTCTGTCCTTTGTTATCCAACTCTTGTCCATTTCCTAGAAAAAATTCGACAAAAGTTTCCCTAAAATTGGACTAAAATTCTCCTGCACGTAGAAAATTCCCATAACAAATTTTTAGCGCTGTCATATTCCTATTATTACACTATCTTTTTAACTTAAATTTTGACAGAGCATCCCTATACCAATCAAACAAGAACAATGCAAGCACAACATAATTTAAATATAAGAAAATAAAACATAATTCTAGATGAATTTGGGCAACATTTCCCTTGTAATAGTGACATAACCATCTGTCAATAGAGAACCAAGCAATTCAAACAACACACAATAAGTTTCTTCCTTATATCTCCGCAGCACACAAATAAATTTCCCAGAAACTACTTCACTAAAACACACAAGTTCTCAACCTTCCATTATCACCGCAACACACAATTTTAATCACAGAACCTACTTCACTATGGATGAATATTCAAGATATTCAAACTCCTCTAACATTTTTATAATAATATTTATAAAAAAAAAAAAAACATCCATACCTCTTGCAATTAACAATAATCAAGCAAATTAATTCACTTGGTAATGATCCTTGCTAATATTTCCACCAAAAACCTACAAAATAAAATTAATCTATAAGCCCCATTTGAAGTTTCTGAGTCAATGAAGCGAAACTAACACCATTTGTTTTATTTATTTATTTATATATTTATTATTATTTATATTCTATTGCTAACTTATATAATTTATGATTGTCGGAGGCTATTGCTAACTTATTAGTGTCGGAGGCTATTTTGTAAAAAAATTATCAAAACTAGACGAAAGTGTAAAATAACTTCAAAAAATTAACAATTTTATCAAATGACTCATAAATAAATAAATAAAAATAATTGTTAAAAATTTAGAATTATAAAGGTATGATATTTATTAGATTATTGAACATGCATTTAAATATTATGCACAATAAAATAATAATATTTTTTTAAGTAATTAATTATAATTTTGATAATTATGGTCGGTTGGATGTTTAATTATATATTTTGGGTCCACACATTTATGAGTTAGGCATGTGAATGTTATAATGTGCTTATTTTACTATTTTACCCCTTAAACTAAATAAATAGGCTTGTCATTTTCAAAATTGAACCTCAAAAATAGCAGTGGGAAAATCAGCTTTCATTCAATTCAATTTCACTCTTTCATTATTGTTTTTCAGTTTTTCTCTCATCAATTATTTCAAATAATAAAATAAAATATAATAATAAAAACATGTTTTCTTAACGTACATACACAAACTAATAAACTAGCCAAATTGCCTATTGGAGGAATGAAAATAAAACAAGAAAATCAAAATGAAGAGACCTAAGCACGCAAAAAAAGGGGCATCAAGTAATGTTGTGTAAGTTGTAGAAAACATGTATTTGGCATACTTTCTTCTCTGTGCACTTTCAGAATCAATGATAATGCCAAAAAATATAGCTTGCAAGACTAGACCTGGAGCATAAATTATTAAGAATTATCATCATTGAACTCCAAAATAAATTGTCAATATGTCAAAACTGTTTCATAAAGAACAGTTTTTTAAATCACTGCAGTTCTTGTACTAAGCCAAAGGCCAAGCTGGCTCCATCAAGAACCTCAAATTGAGACAAAAGGGTCAAGCTAATTGGTATCAAACCAGTGAGACTACTGTCATATTCAACAATAAACTATTCAACATTGTAAGATTAGCAAAAGCATGTTAAAGGCTATATGAATCTACTTATCTTCTTTTAATGAAAAGCAAACAGAGAAAAGAGAGAAGAAAACAACTCCTCCTTCACCTCCATTAGGAAAGGTGGCAGATTTACAGTGAGATTAGCTTTAAAGAGAAACTCATTGTCACTGGTCAAAAGGGCTATCTTTTTCTTCACAGCCGTAGTTGTGGGTTTTATGTTAAAAAAACTTCAGCTCTCTCTGGCTATGTTCTGACTCTGTTACAGCAAAATGATCACTTTAAAGGGTACTAGTTACTGAAAGCTCTGACTTTGCTACCTATGCAAAACGACAACTTTGGTGCTTCAGATTATCAGAGCCTCTAATTTGAGAGGACTCCAATAAACCTTTTGGTCTTTTTGGGGGTGTACTATTGTAGTGGATCTATCTGGTTTTCATCTCTGAAATACTCATTCCATCATTGCTCATTTTGCTATGGATTCTAGTGGTAAACTGATCATTTCCCTTCTATTTTTTCTTATTTATCTATTTTTTCTCTCCTTCTGTTTTGCTGAAATTATTGTCGTTTGGGAGAGATTTCAGTGCTGGGATTTCACGGGAGTGAAGATAGTAAAATGTTGGGACTCAAATTGAGACAAAAGGGTCAAGCTAATTGGTATCAAACCAGTGAGACTACTGTCATATTCAACAATAAACTATTCAACAATACTGTATATGTTACTCATAATAGTAGAAATAACAATAAAGTGCACTCGCTAAAGTCAAGACCAGTTTACTTTCTTATTTAGGACTATAAAAATGTACTGCTAGAAACTCAGTAGGTGTATATCCGTTTCATAAAGAACATGTCAGATGCACTAGTGAGATATATGAATTTAATATGATTATTTTGAGGTAGAAGAAATACAACTGTTTGACTTTGTTAAAAGGCCAAAGGCTAGCCAAGCCTGAGCATGTTTCTTGGAAATTTTCTTTTTAAGGTAATAAAAGTTTCGAGTGTATAGAGCACTTTTGGCTGCTGAAAAGAGTTACTCTCCAATTTAATTTCCATTCATGATGTGCATACCTGTAAAGAAAGTATTTTCAATACAAGAAATGTGATCTGGTCTTGCTTCTCAAACAAATAAAATAATTAGTACGACTTGTAACAATCTGTTCATGTGTCTCAAACTCTCAGATTATTATGAACCAATCTAAACTAATGAACAGATTGTTAAATCTAATGTCACTTTCTTCCATTTAGGATACCCTTTTGCTTCTAGTCCAAACATAACGCTATTGGGACCATTATATATAGTTCAAGGGAGCATATGCATACCCCCAAATTTGAACAGAAGGCTAACCTTGTGATATTCAAGAGTGTCCCCAGCAGCTTTTCGGACATCTACCATGAAGAGAGCTGACGCAACTTTGAAAACCTATATAGAGAAGGATACAACTGATTTAGATGTTATATTTGTACATGTTTATAAGAACAAATAAACACTTAATAAAAAATTTATTGATCAACAAAACCAACAAAAAATAAAAACTACCTCCAGAACGACAGCAAATTGTCCAGTCTTGCTTGCAGTTATACTTTCAAGTCTTGTCTATTGGAAATATTTATTTAATTAGATTAAAGAAAATTAAATCATAGTGTTGGCTGATGCTTTACTGGACACTCAAACACATTCACACACATATATATATATGCTCCAGTATGTGTGTTTATTCTACTAAATGCGTGACATATTATAAATTTTTAATGTAATTATCTTACAGGATCAGTAACAATTAGTCATTATATATCTATGGACACAAAACAGAATAAAAGGAACACATAGAGCTTTTTGACTATATATTACTGTAAAAATAAATAGCTTTTACACTTCTCTCTCTGTTATGCTAGGGAAAAGGGGGAGGCTAACTAACCTTTGGAGGTAGTTTTCCAAAAGCATCTCAATTTCTTCTTCCTCTTCTGCATAAAACAAAACCAAACCAAAATTCAAGTGATAAAATAGTCCAAATTCAACATGTTATACATATGATGTAAGCATATAAATATTAATTAAAGAGCTAGAAGAGCCAAAGAGAAAGCAGCAAGGGAAGCCATGGAGTCTCAAGGACTGATTTCCAGGTCTGTTACAGTAGGGACCACAACAGTTAATAATGGGATTACCTCAGTTACTTCTTCCTTAACTAGCAATGATGCAAGTCCAATAGATCAACCATTTTCGGTAGACTCTACTCCCTCAACTGCTGATATTGAACGAGATATTACCAATCAAAATCCAGTTTCAAGGTTATCAAATGAAGACTGATTTAATCTTCTTATGTATCTGATATGATGTTATCTGACCATGTCAACTCTCATCCACAAAGTTATATTGATAAGTCTATAAAGGCACAGAGCTTTTTCTTAATTTTATCTACTTATTTTAAATGTATAATTCAAGTGAAAAAGGTACATTTTATTTTGGAACTAAATAAAAACACTCCCTAGTCATTTGGACTTGTTCATCACCTTATAACAATTACCATTAATATGGCTTTTCTCTTCAGTTTGAACAGTCACGGCTTTAGAAAGAGAGAGTATGACAGAATTAATAAGTGGGCTAATTATATCAGAATACAAAATTTTCTTACATTTGTAAATCGAGTTTCAGATATAAATCTTTTCCCAAAAATGAAAACAAAAAAATCAAGGCAAAGGATAACTGTGGCTAACAAGATAACCTAAAAATAAAAAACTTATTCCTCGGCATCACTGACATCCATAGAAGCCCCCTTTTTGTAATCCACCTTGATGGTGTAAAACATGCACCAAAGTGTGCCCCAGTCAATATATGTTTCTCACAATGTCGATATAACAGAGAAACACTTATTTCATTATTACTCTAAAAAACTAATTACAGTACAAATACGAACATCAATTTCGATATATATATATATATGAATAAATATGGAGTGATAGAAAAAGAGACCTACCTGACCGGAGACCGCTGGTGAACAACGCAGTGAGAGATGCTGCCACGACCAGAGACCGCTGGTGAACAACGGAAGGGGCTGTTGCCGAACGGTATGCTGGTGAAGCTGAGTGACCGGAGTTGAGGAGGGAGAGTCGCTGCAGTTTGGGTTGCTGGCGGAATGAAGAAGACGAGAAGAAATTTTTTTCCCGGGGGTGTACAATGAAGAAGAAGAAGAGCGCGGGATACTTAATTTTATTTGTGCTTTTTTTTTTCACCCTAATTTTAACATGGTATGTCTCCAATACCAACCGACATATGATGTAGCATCATAAGTCATTTCTAAAACCGACTTATGCTATTAAAATTAAAAATATATAATTTTAACATGGTAAGTCAGTGCATTAGCAATTGACTTATGATGCAGCATGATATGTCTGTTCTAGAACCGACTTATGATGTTAAAATTAACAAATATATAAGTTTATTATGTTGATATTTTGTTTTAAAATTATAAATCTCTAACTTATTTAGTTTTTTTTTTTCAAATATTTATAAATATGTCATTTATAAATTAAAATATTTTCTTATTAACAACTAAATTAATTTTTTTTAATTCCGAATAATTAATTAATTAATATTTCAAAAATTATAATATATGTAATATTAATAAGTATATATTTTTTATACTTATTGCATTCACAAATCAATTATATATATGTATTGTTTAATAAAGTAATATATTTTAAAATTCAAATAATACAAAAACAAATTAGACTATCTTTAACAATATATTTTTATAATGACATGATAGGTCAGTCCATAGAACCGACTTACCATGTCACATGAAAAGTCAGTTCCTACACAACCAACATTCCATGTCATTTAAAAAAATATTAATTAAATACATTAAAATATTTATAAAGTTTTTTTTTATTTTAAATTATATATACTATTCAATTAAAATATTTTTTCATTATAAAATATAATTATTTTTTTATATTATAAATAATTGATTAATTTAATTCACCTATTTATATTTCAAAACATTATAATGTAGATTGAAAATTATAAAATTTTTACATTTATTTCATACACTACTAAATAAATTATTGTATTTAAAAATTCAAATAATTTAAAATAAATAAAAATGTGACATGATAAGTCAGTTCATATAGTACTGACATACCATGTTAGAAATGTAGGACATAGTAAGTCGGTCCACACAGAACTGACCTACCATGATTAACATGGCAAGTCAGTTTTGCAAGAACCGACTTACTATGACATCTTCAAGCATGGGAGGTCGGTTCCTACGTAACTGACCTCCCATGCTTACCTTTGTTATACATGATAAGTCGGTTCTGTGTAAACCGACTTATGAACATGTGGTAAGTCAGTTTAAGCAGAACCGACATCTCATGGCCGATGACTGATGTCCAGATTGTAGTAGTGTTTAAGTATTCAAGTAGTGTTAAATATTCAACATATTGAAAAGTTACTACATTCTGCACAAAATATTCTACATCTGCCCAACACAAAGCCTTCAAAATTAAGTATCATTTTCTATTTCGCTTTTCACATCTGCAAAATAAACAAAGAAATATTTTATTGTTATTATCTAGCATCACAAATTACTTCAAGAAAAATTCTATGGAAATTATTTCCGAGAGAGGACACCACATACAAAAGACAATCACAAATGCAAAGCCAAGGACAATAAAAAAATGCAAATACAAAAGCAATGGAAATTCTCTCTGATTTCTCTTTTCCAGACAAACAAAAATTTCTATCAAACTTTATAATGTATTTCCAAACTAAAAAAAAGTCAAGGACCCAATTTAATAGAACACAGAAATCAAATCCCTTTTATAAAGAATAAACTAAGCAACGTTGATGATATAATTGTTTCATAAGTACTATTTTTCTCTACTGTATGCACACAAAGCTTGATTAATTAATAGTAAGAAATCAATTATATAGAAAGCTCATTCAATAGAAAAATCAGAACAATAATTTAAAAGCAGATAATGCAGATAATACTAACATACATGAATGATCCTGATTATTGATTTTGAAATCTTAATAGTATAAGCTTAAAATAGATGGATGGCTTTTTTAAAAGAAATAGAAGGCAATCTTGCATATCTGGGAAAAGTGAGGATTCCTGGGTGATTGTGTAGATGACAGAGTCTCTACTTCTACGACATTAAGGACTTGATGTAAAAAATCGAAAAGCTCAAAATGTATCGTGAATTGATCATCCTTATCCGCTCAGATGATTATTCTTGACACGAGATGATTCCAAACAAAATTCTCTAAACCATAGGAAGCCAAGATCTGTCAAAGTTGCAACGGTTGCTGCACATAGAATCACATGAAGGTAAGATATAACTTATAAGACAATATCATAATATTAATGGTAGTTAATCTAGCTTATCAACTTTGACAAATTCAAAGGCTGGGTTACATGTGTGATATGGACGCTCTTAGCAAAATGGAGCCAAAGGTGACTAAGCAAAAATACCTGAGTAATCCAATATATGTAAGAAAAAACTGAGCTTGTAAAAGAAGATTTCCAACTGTTTCATATCATTGACCTAAGGCTCTATAATTAACTGTATCCACACCACCTTTGGCCTTGGGGACATAGATTGGAATAAACGATGAAAAAACACCTGTGAATATAATAATGTACACAAGTTCACAATAATATTATTAATCAAAATAAGGTTAGAACATTAGATTATATGTACCAAAACACATTATATTCATGCTTTAGATACCCAAAAGATCTTCTCCTGTCTCTTCCATTTGTTGGACAATTCTATTGTAATTTGTAAAATTTAGTTAGGAAAAACAAGCAATTATAAACTACTCACAAATACTACAGAAAATTCACAAACTTTGTATACACACCTTTGGCCTTGGGGACATTGATTGGATTGAACGATGGGCAAACACCTGTTAAGATAATCAGAATGTACACAATTTCATTGCTATACAACACTCAAATTTTATTAATCAAAATTATCCATCCGAACATAACATACTCACAGCAAAAGAAAGGCCTTGCTTGAGGCACCACAAGGGTTGCAGATGGAGGAAATGCAAGCCTCCCCAACCAACCCAAAACAAGCCTAACTAGCCCTTGTTTCATAGGATCTTTCACCCCAAAATAAAAATGATGCAAAATGAGTTGATTATTAATGGAATATAAAGCCAATCATCAATGATGTAATCTGAAGAATATAAAGCTATAATACCTGCAGAAATCTGATTTAGAAACTCATTTCGGCCAAGTTGAGTGGTATCTAATTTTAAACAAGAAACTTGGAGAGTATTGTCTACTATAACATCCTGCAACTGTCGCTCTTGCTCTGGCTCATTCTCACCATTTCCCATTCCAACTGTTTCATATATATATGTGTGTGTGTGTGCGTGTGCTTACAAATTCATATGGATATATGCTTGAAAAGTATACAATATAACAAATAGGTTCAATCTATGAAAAATAATTTCTGCAACTAAAAATATAAGATGTCAAAACCATTATCTTACCACTCCGCGTCCATGGCAAAGAGATTCAGCCCCACCCTTCCGCCCAAATTGGATTAGTGAAATGAGCAAGGTATTCTATTTCAAATTAATAGGCTATAAAGAATGACAAAGCATATCTATACAAAGTTTAAGGATATAAAGTACTGTATAGTACTTAGTCTGTTTTTAGTTTTTCTTCAATTTTGATGAATGGTGTTCTGTTCACATTTCAAGCTTTAACTTAATTTACAATATTTGAGTACCTATTCTGTTTTTATTTTATATATTTAAGATAAACATATAGCACTTAGTGTATTGAGCATATCTCTATTTTATTTTAAATGATGATGATGTATGTATCAGTAATCTTTATGTCATTTACATTCCTAGTGGTTGGTATGAAGATTGTAGTTGAGATACATTATGGTGTGTAAGAAAAACAGAACAAAGTGGAGAGTATTTCCTTAGAAACTCTCTATTAAATGCAAAAATCAAACAAAATTTTCAATTTTTATGGTTTCAGTAGTATGTTACATAGTATTTATATATATATATATATATTTGTGCTACATAATATGTATGATACATATTTTTTTTCCTCACACCTTCCATTGGCAGAAGAAGTTCTGAATACTGAATCTTGTGGATTTTGTAGGAACCTGTCAATAGTGCAATAATAGACTCATGCATTCGGGTTACAGATAATGGAAGGGAGAGTATTCATAGAAAAGTATGCACTTCAAGGCTTTGTTTAGAACTCCAATTGATTTTAGAAAAACATTTGTGACAGAAAAATATTAGAATAAAGATAAAAACATACACATTTTTCGTTAAAATTTTACAATGGATTTTTTTTAAACATAACTATTAATATTCTAAATTTTATAAAATTACAATTAATCTAACTGTCAAATTTTATAAAAATATATTTTATTATTTTTATTTGAATCCAATCAATTCCTTTTAGTTTTTTTCCTCCCTAAATTCCAAATTTTAAACAGATTATCAATGTACCAAGTTTTTATGAGTATTTTTTTACTATCTAATTCTAGAAGTAGCTGGAATGATTAGTTATGTCAGTAATTCAGGGCTCAAATTCTTGTGCTTTCTTATATTATTTTCCCTTCCATCTTTTTCTTTTTGTTTTAAGAAAGAAAAATTGTTTTCTATTTCAATACTACTTGTCATTTGCAGGTCCTCTTTCTCTTCACACTATACAATACTTCCAATCATAATGATTAGCTTAAGAAAGCAGCAAGATCGATTTGATCTTTGCAAGATGCTGCATCAAAGGTATAAATCTTTTAAATTGAACCAGTGAGTGTGTTTCAACATGGCATGAGCTTCATATTTTAATTTCCTTATAGGAATGTCAAGATGATTTTGTGGCTTGTTCCAAGCAAACTTATGTACAAATAAAAATTATAATACTAATTTTGTGAATTAAAATTATTATTATTTGTTTTTTCCAAGTTAGCTTAGACTTGAAAGTTGGAACTAATACATGAACACCGTAAGTTCATTTGAGAACCCTAATAGCTAGTGAAGAAGTCATGATTTACAAATAGGGGGAGCCAAAAAAAAAATTCAATAAAAATTTTATAATATAATCTATGTTTTCATACTCTATAATCTATAGTTTTTCATCTTGAAAATTCAAGTACACATAATCTAATATATATGTTGGGGTATACATTCTTGTGTTTATCTTGTGTTTGTTCTTTGTTACATATTCTTGAATATATTAGCTGTTACATATATATTACTAATTGTTTCTTGTCTAGACTGTTTTACAACAATATATTTGTACAAAAGTAAAATGTAAAAATATAATGAATATAAATTTATATACCTCAAAATATCAATTTTTTTTCATAAATGTAAGAAATGTATCTTACAACAACTTAGCATGTCTCCTGTATGTGATTAGGATTTTCTTTGTTTAGTTCACAAATTTTTCTTACCATTAATTGATATTACTTGTACTCATTTTTTTTATTTAACTCATCTTTACAAAATGGGATTTCAGATTATGTAGTTGGACAAGCCAAATCCATAATAGAGAGAAGATCATAATGAATCGTTGAATAGATGGGAGCTATCTTCAAACTTTTATGTGTTTTGATTATGTTTTGTTGTTCACTTTTTAAGTAAAATATGTGGAGGATTAGTAGTTTGATGTGACTTATGTTAATTGTAAAACTTCACCTAATGATTTACTTAGTGGTGATAGTTATGGTTTGAATTGAATATTATATTAGATTTGAATTAGTAAATGTTCAATGTTATAATTTTCATAGTTTGCCAAGTATGGTTAATTTTACATTTGTTGATCAATTAATATAAAGGTTACCTAACCATTTAAAGGTTACCTAACCATCTATCAATATCAAGTAAAAAAATTAAAACAACACACAATAAGTTTTCTTCCTTATATCACCGCAACACACAAACAAATTTTCCAGAACCTACTTCTCTAAGACACATAAGTTTTCAACCTTCCGTTATCACCGCACCACACAATTTTACATGTGTCACAAAAATCATTATTGAACTAGGGTTAAAAGATTTTGGTCATAAAAGATAAATTTCATTTAAACAAGCATTTGATACACAGGATCCCAAAAACAGGGTTAAATAACCGTTTACAAAATTTCCAAAGGTTATGTACAACCACAAGCCATTCTAATGGAAAAAAGGCATTTTGGGGTTTCCTGTCCCTGTATCATCCCTCGGTCGTGGGGGCCGAGCAGTCAATTATGTACATTCTGGCCCTAGAGCTCTCCAAATCAGGGTTGGTCCAGCTTACCCTTACCTTTACCTACACCACGTAGCACCCGTGAGCTAAGGCTCAACAAGAAAACCATAAACAAATAACAAATATCATTAATCAAATAATTCACAAATCATTAATCAAATACTCAACAGACCACATCGTCCACATAATCAGTGATATCAACGAACAAAGCAACAATCGATTATCCAGGTGATTCACATGCTATACTCATCATATTAACCATAATAAACATATCATACAATGACCAGGATCGACGCCCTTAGGCCGCACCCTCTGTTTAACCCACTATCTCCGACTCACTTGGGCCGAGCTCAGTGATTATATAATTAATCTCAGCTACCAGTGGCCGAGCCGTGTCTTGTGCGCAAATATTAATTCCAGCACTCTTAGGCCGTTTATTTCATGCTCACATTGCAAAATACCATCATACAACATTGCATACAAGTATAGGGAACTCTTAGTCCCAACCTAGTCACACTACCGAGTGTAATTTTTGTACCTTTGATTTCGAACGGAGAAGGTGAACTAGTTCTGGGCACGATCCCTAGCCTCGAGCCTTGACGACAAACCTAGTCACAAGAGTCATTGATATATATCGACTTCCAATTAGAAATAAAAAACCTAAGGAATACAACTAACCTCCGGGACCTCAATGTCTTCTAAATGTAGTAGTAGAAATTATCCCGAGTCCCTAAGTTCGAACCCTCGAGCCGTAACAATACTTAGAACACCTCTAAGCTCAAAAATCCCAGGCATGTCACGACTTTGGTCAGCAAGTTGCGACTTGCCCCAAGTCAGAGAGCAAGCTATAAGGCCAAAGGGGAGGCGGGTCGCGACTTGGCCAAGCAAGTGGCGACGCACCCCCAAGTCCAAGAGCTCCCATGGCCAGAAGGGCCGCACGCGCTGCATCACCCCCAAGATAGGTCACGGCGCGTCCTACGAACCTAGAGAAAACCTGGGTTTTCTCCTCCTTCTCCCAGCCAAGAACACCTAAGTTCTACCCAGAATTTTCCCCATCTATTCAACACTAAACCAACTACTAACTCAACATCTTAATCCATATACTTTAAACCTAAATCTCCTAAACAATTGTACCAGAAGTAATACCCCAATTCAGTAGAATTCACCACTCAACACTCAGCCAATTTACTACCCAAAACTCAGTCAAATCCACATATTCAAATATCAAAATTTTCTCAACATAAACCTAGTCAAATTCAGAGTGAAAGCCCAGAATTTTACCTCCAATTTATCTGACCTTTCCTCTGAATCCAGCTCCAACACCCAACTTAATTCCCTTTAAATCCCATCTGAATTCTTCCTCAAATTCCTCCAAGTTCCCTAGCCTAAGCTTAGCTTTAATTTCAATGAGGGAGAGTAGAGTGAGAGAAAAAACGTGAGGGGATGAGAGAGAGAGAGAAAGAGCTGAATCTTTTTCCTTCTTTCTTTCCTAGATTATTCTCAACTCTTCTGTCTTATTCTAACATAAAGGTTGAACATATCCTTGACTTAGGAAATGACCATTATGCCCTCCCAAACAAAATAACCCTTTAGCTTATTCTAGGGGTAGAATGGTCATTTATTCCCAATTCCCACTAATTCGCCAAATGTTCCTAATATTTACTACTTAAATCCCATCATCCACTTAATCATCAATTATTTACCCAAAATCTAATAATCTCCAATATATCTCCTAAATTCTCAAAAATACCCCCAGACTCCCCGAGCCGGGTATAAATCTCCGCCGTGAATATTTCGCCAAACCGCTCACTGGGACCGCCTCAAGCCATATGCTGCAAATATATCCACATAATAATGTGGTCTCAACAATTTACCACAAATAATCAAATTTATGCCCTCAACGGGCCAAAAATTACAAATATGCCCCTATATGCTAAACATGGCCCACATGCATATTAATACTTATAAACTTGCATTTCACATATCCATATAATGATATAAGCATGTATATCACATAATCATGCATTAAATCATTTAAATCACACATAAACCAATTATAGCCTCACGACATACTAATCAAGGCCCTTAAGCCTTATTAGTGATTTTGGTTCGTTACACACGTACAATAGACGGACCTCCTTCATGTCGAGTATAACTAACATCCTCGTTCAGAGCTCGATACCTTCTTTATGAGTTCAAATGATCGCACAGGTCGAGTTGTGGATCGTATCGTGGACTTTGCGCTGAGCTCAGATGATTCCTCAGGTCGCTTTCGGACATGCCTCCACACTGGCTCCCCGTCTAGTAACATCCATTTGCAAAACTTATAGCCCACGGTTGAGATCAAGGACTTTGATTCTCAGCCCGTTCCCATGGGGCGTATGTATCTAACGACGGGGGAGGATTTCTTCTACTATTCCCACTAGCTGAAGCATCTCGTTGTGGGCGAGGTGGTGTAGGATGTCTTATCGGTGACAGAGGATGTCATAATGGCAAGGCTATCCTAAACAGTAATGAAATAATACAAACTTTCTCGAACACACCCAACTTTTACATGGTTCAGTGGTTAAAGTCTACCTAGTCCACGAGACAATGTTGTTGCTTTTCTCTCTCAATTTTTGCAGAATTTTAGTAATACAATTATGGTCGTCCCTTTCCCTATCCATTATTCCTGATATTTATAAAGGACTTTTCTAGACAGGTTTTGGTAACCGCGTGAATTAATAAGGTAGACATTTAATACAGATTTTTCCCATTTACATTGGGATATGATTTGATAACAGAATAGAATATACTCATGCTATCTCGAATAATAAATGATAGATATGTTATACAGCTTGGGTATATAATGAGCCTCCGAATCTCTTGGGATCCCTCAATGTGTTTTTTATCTAGGCTTCCACGAGCTGAATATATCACCCGAGCTGAACCCTAGCTCGCAGTAAACTCAGAGCGTCCAAAGTTGGATTTGGTCATTATAAA
The DNA here is from genome assembly GCF_963169125.1 of Humulus lupulus. Taxonomy (NCBI): domain Eukaryota; kingdom Viridiplantae; phylum Streptophyta; class Magnoliopsida; order Rosales; family Cannabaceae; genus Humulus; species Humulus lupulus. Next base: position 136,963,354 of record NC_084798.1, on the reverse strand, counting down.
TCTCGAACTCAATTGTCATCCTGAGAGGCAGTCTGATAATAACCTATGTATCATGTACGAACTAGACTGAGCCTCAAGCTGCTCACACCATTGTTAACCAGAGGTTCTACTTGGCTATTTTTTCACATATTCATCTATCAGTTGTACTCGAGCTGAGTAACTGAACTCGTGCTAATTTTGGGGTACAACAAATGCATTTATGGATATATATACATGTGGTGTGGGAATGTGTTTCCTTTTGGGTTGGCATGTGTGTGTGTTTTTGTACAAGCATGGGAATTAAGAATATAGATCTATGGATGTGATGTAGTGTGTATAATATTGCTTGTATTATATAAAGATATGTGAGGTAGTTTAATTTCAATTGATTTTCTTGTTCATGTCATTGAAAATAGGAACATGTTAGGGTTTTATTGGAATATATGAGTTTTGATTTTATTTTAAAAGATTAAATTTGGCTATTGTTGTTTCTTAAAATCACGATGTTTTGGGAAATTAAAATGGAAATTAGAAGTAGAAACATGGACAATGGGGTTCAGACTTATGAGTATGGTACGGTTTAGAGTGGTTTGATTTTTGTGTTGATTAATTTGCATGCTAAATTGTCATATTAATATGCATAAAGTGTAGAAACATGTTAGGTTAATTTGTTACAACGGTTAAAAAGGATTATGAGTACGTTATGAATTTTGTGTCAATATATGCTTATTGATTTTATTATTTATACAATGGTGATTTTTAAAAATAACATAGAAGGAAGAAAAATATGTCTTGAGTTCATATTTTAAGACTAAGATGAGAAAATGTGTAAATTGGATAAATATGTGCTTGCTGTTTTTTTTTTTTTTATTATTTGGTGGTGATGATAAATCAATGTTTTTAAAAATGCACAAGTTATGCCTCAAAGTGATATTTTTATCTTGTATAAACAAAAGATATTTTATTTCACATGTTAAAGAGGTTTTCATAAAATTAAACACATGCAATTTTTTTATTTTTTATTTTGTGAAGAAAATATAGTTTTAGTTCAATTATGTGAGTTTAAGGAAATATGCTTGCTTAAATTTTTGGTTTATTAATAAATTCAATTAAAACTTAGACTATGTTTATTATAAATGAAGTTTTTCCAAAATTTAAAAATGTATTATCACAATTATATTTATGCAGTTTTTGGTAAAATTATTTTATGGACAATCAATGAAATTGTTTAAAACTACAAATTTTAATTGCTATTAAATAATAAATGAGATAATAATTCCTTGCAAAATTACAGCTAAGGAATTATTTTAGTAAATTAATTTTTTGTAATAAAGTTTATGATAAAAAAATATATGATTTAATGGAATAATGTAGTAATAATTTAATTTGGCAAATTATTTTATACTTGCTGAATTTTTTTGAAATTAACAGAAAATAAAGGAACAAATAATTCTAACTTCAACGCTAATTTTAAGAACCGTCATACGTATGCATGTTACATGCAAGTTGAATTTACGTTCAAAGATATGTTAATTAATTAAATTCATGGTTCTTGATCAAAAATCATTGGTAATTACTTAGTAGAATGGAAATTATTCTTTTATGAATCTATGTGACGTTGTTGTATGAATAGAGTTGTGGTGCAACTTGTGCCACGTGTGAATAGCCCACGCACACGTGGGGTATGTATTTTGGGCATGTGTAATCTTACTTGATATTAAGACGTACGTTTGATTGTGATTTTAGGCTCATTGTGAAGTATCTCGCACTTTACATTTGCTTGGACTTGAAGTAAATAAGTTAGCTAGAGTTTCTATGAAGTTTGTTATGAAAGGTGTGAACTGAAAAGATATCATGAATTATGGTGTTATGGAATGTATGGGCTATGGTAAGCTAATTTGTTATGAAAAGTACGAATCTCTATGTTATGATGTGAATTTTTATACATGTTCTTGTATGTATTATGAAAAGAATTAGGTTGTTAGCGTGCTGAACGCGACATATCGAATGAGTTACTAAGGATATGATGTAACTCATAAGGTGGACATGTCGGGGTTATTCGAGAACCTGAGAACATGTTTACCTCATAGAGGAGGTCTTACAAGTTTATGCTTTTGCTGGTTACCTCATGATGTGACATGGACAATAGGGGTGCAATGAGCAGATGATGTATGAGTATGATGTATGATTATGACTATGATTATGATTATGATTTATGAGTATGAATATGATATGTTTTCCCATGAGTTTACAATACGAATATGTTCTTGTTGTGTTTTCTTGAATATTGTTGTATTTATTTGTACTTCCTTATTGGACTTTTAGCTCACCCCTATACTTTCCCCTTTCAGGTTGGCAATAGGATTTCTGCTTGGCACACACAATGATGTGGGAGGTTTCGACATCTAGGCATGTATGACGCATAGTGTTCCATGAACAAATAACGATCAAGAAGAGCACCAAGAATAATTAAGAATTTATGTTATGATTTATGTTTAAAACAACGATAGTGGGACTTACTACTTTATTTTATTACCAAATGCTATAGAAATGCACATTATTTTTATTTTAAACTATTGGACCCAAATTGCATGTTTTATCAAGGTCCCACTGAACTTTTCCTTAAAATGGTAATTTTTTCTAATACTTGTGAGTTAAGTGGCATTTTTATAAAGTAAAAGATTAGGGAATTATTTATAAGTAGTTTTGAGTTAAACATTTTTGTTTCAACTTTTTGTATGGTATCGAACTCCATTAATAATACAACTAGCATATGTACAAACCAAATAATCTAGTTGTATTACAATTGCATACAAATCTTCTTGTGCTTCACTAGATGATGTTTCATTCATTTATTTTATCTATCATGACAATAACATATTGTAAATGTAAGATGAAGGTGCATAATAAATTGTTAATATCAAACAGTGATATTTTGAGCTTACTTTATTGTCAAACCAAGTTGAAAATTAATTCTATTCCACTTGATCAACATAAAAAATTCCTTGCGATTGTAAGAATAATCTATGTTCATTGTTTTCATTATAATCATTCGAAAGATTAATTTTATGCGAAATGATAAATGTGTTAGAATTAGGAAAAAAAACAATAAACTTACATTAAGTATGGGTCTAACTTAGGTCCATTATTCAAAATGTACCATTGAATTACATTTCTGTAACGCCCTAGATAACCAAGACTGTTACACTGTGTGTTTAAAATAGTGCTTAACCAGCTAAGCAAGTCATTTGAACTTAAATGTGTAATTAAAGACTAAGTTGAGGTCAAGTAATAAAAGATGTGGTCAAAAAAATGATTATTTTTCATTAAAATAATAAGTTTGTACATGGGATCCTAAAAATCAGTTTACGGACTTGTAAAAGATAAACAGATACAATTTACCCGTCCAAAGTGGCAAAAGATGGTTTAAACCTAGTTCTTCCCAAGCTTTCCCAACCGTGGTGATCGAACAGGCTGCATATGTACACACCGCTCCTGAAGTTCTCCAACTCATGGTCGGTCAAGCTATCAACTCCTTTACCTGCACCATGTAGCACCTGTGAGCCAAGGCCGAGCAAGAAAACTTAAAACAACATGCGAAACTAGGCAATAATATAAAAAGCATTAAATATATTTCACCAGATTCAACTAACAATAGAATATATACAACAGTTTCAATAAAATTACTCAACTCAATCAAGCATATAAATCAACCTAAAAAACCAATAGAAATAGTTAAGCGTGAACCACGCTTTTGTTTATCGTATAACGTCTAGGCCTGGCGCCCTTAGGCTGAGTCCACTGGTTTTATGGCCGACCCAAGCACCCTTAGGCAAGGCTGCGTTCCACACGCTTGCTATCGGCCCCGGCACCCTTAAGCTGGCTTGTAAACAAGTATAATCACACATGCACAATGCATAGCAACTAATCAATGGAAGCGAATACAAGTATGCCCATTCAAATGTTCTAAACTACAGATATGTTCATGTTCATAATATAATCATGTAAGGGGGTTCAAGCCCCAACAACAATTTAGGTGCAGTGTTCTTACCTCAGATCCCAAACAGCAAGCATATGGCAACCCCGAGCACGATCCCTAATCCTTGAGTCCTTGCGATATAACCTAGTAAAAATATGATAATGGATAACCATAAGATTCTAAACAATTTAAAAGCTTTGTATTCAAATACTAACCTCCGAGAACTCGAATTCTACTAAACCGGGTAGTAGTATTTGTCCCGAGTGCTTAGGTTTGAAATCCCATGCCTCCTCAATCCGAAAATCCTTAGTTCCCCTTATTTTCCATTTAGGGCCGCGACTTACCCCAAAGGGACTTAGCCGACCCTAAGATAGAAGTCAGGCCCTCCCTGCCAGAGGACATGGGCCGCGACTTACTCCCCTAGGGTGTCGACGCGCCCTCAAGTCAGCAGCCCTCCTAGGGCATTCTGGGCATGCGAGTTGTGGCGCCCAAGAACTGGGTCGCAGCATGCCTCTGCGAATCCAAAATTCTCTGAGTTTTCTCATCATTTCTTCCAAGCACAACCTCAAAAATCTAACCCGAATCACCTAACATACTCAGAGATATGCTTAGCATTCTTATCCTTATATCATAAACATCATATCTAGTTCATAAACAATTCCCTTAGACTCATAATCAAGCACAACCTACAATTTATGAAAACTCTAAACTTCAATAGTAACACAGCTGAATTCAGTTGTTTAGAACTTTGAAGCCTTACCTCAGAGATCCTTAAGCTAATCCTTGAATACTTCTAGCGTGATCCCTCATCTGCTACTTGTCCATTCTTAGCCTCCATTGTCAACTTTGCTTTCATAATTTTCAATTCTCAGCCTTCTCCTCAGCCATTTCCCAAGCCTTTCCAATTGCTTCAATGCCCACCAAGGAAAGGTGTGCCAAACGACTAAGGTTAAAGAGAGAAAAAGACTCTACTTATTACCTTGTTTCTAAAAGCTTCTACAGAGTCTATTCACTTACCAAAAAACCATATTGCCCCCAAACATACCCTAAACCTTAAATGGCCCCAAGGGAAAAATCAACCTTTGCCACGTTTCCTGCTACTTACTTTAATGGTCCTATTAATTCCTAATTAATCTCGACATGCCCACTAATCTCCAATTATTTTCCCCTTACTCAATAAACCCCAAATACAAACCAAGATTCCCAAAATATCCCTAGGCTCGTTCTGAGCCGAGCTATGACTATTTCGCTAATCCGCTCACTATGACCGCCTCAAGCTATATATTGCGAATATATCCACATAATAATGTGCTCTTTTTTCATTTACTCACATATAATAACATTTATGCCCTAAACAGGCCAATACTACAAATATGCCCCAACTATCAGGAAAGGGCCCACATGCATACTCAATACAAATGAGCATGCATTTAAATATATTCATTGCATCATATATATATCACGCATGCCACATAGTCATGCATTTAATTAGTTATTCACACATATATCCAATTATGCCTTCCCAGCACGCTAATCAAGGCACTAAACCCTATTAAAATTTTTGGGAGGTTACAATTATTCGCTCCTTATTGAAATTTCATCCTCGAAATTTATTCAAACACTATAGGATAGAAATCATGCATATCTGACTGTAACCTCAGAGTCCAGTCCTTTACCCTTTTATCCTTCAGTAACAATCTTACTAGAGTGACAGTCTTATTCCATAAGACCTTGCCTCTTTATCACAATATCATTAGCTTTTCTTTGCGTAATAATTCCACTTAAATCCTAGGTTCTCCTCTCCTCATCAGCGATGATTTTCATACAATTCCTTCCTTGACATTGGCACCAACAAAAATCAAAAGCCACCACCCATACTAGGGTAAGGCTAATATGTAGGCCCCTGGCCTAGTTCCTAGTAAGATCTTCGAAGTCTTATTAAATCGGGAGTCAAAACTCCTTCTTTCCAAAAATATCATATTCTTTCTTATCTGTAATATTCGGTGAAGTACAAGCCTCCCATTCTGGAATTTCGTGTTCCCATACTTGAAACTTGTGAACTCTTATGTCCTTTCAGATAGGCAGACACTTCTGCCCTAATAATCCTAATAACTGCATTGGTTTCCATGAACCAGTACTCAATCACAATATTCTCTGTCTTTCATTTCATTACTTGGAACAACTACTTCTCGCTCTCTACCTTACCGTATCTTAGGCAAAGTCACCGTAGCCATTGACCGGCACTCACCACTATGACTATTCAATCAAGGGTCCGTACTTATCTCAATGCCCCAAACACTTGCATATCTGATGTATAATTCTCAAAATCTTAGTCACTTTTTCAGACTGTTAGTTAATCTGAAGGTAACCAATAATTCTATGTTTCAATCTTATACTATTTACCTTCAACATCCTTACCAAGACATGGGAAATAAAGGTTCTTAGTCTGACACCATCGACCTTGGTGTCCCATGGAGACTGTGAATGCCAAAAATTGACGAGAGCCATAGTCAACACTCAAGCGAAAAACTGAGGGTTACCCTCATTAGCCTCGGGCAAACAAAGCAGCCCAATATCTTGCCCCACGCGAGTCCCATGTCTCATACGAGGCCTTAGCAAAAATTCCCATAAGGACCCAAGGGCCTCACTATGCAAGGCTTCCCTTCACCCGCGCGCGCCTGCTAAGGCAACAAGGGCCTCGCTATGTGAGGCTGCCCTTCCCCTGTGCGCACCTACCAAGGCCACAAGGGCCTCGCTATGCGAGGCTACCCTTCCCCCGCACACAACTACCAAGGCCACAAGGGCCTCGCTATGCGAGGCTGCCCTTCCCCCGTGCGCGCCAGCCAGGTTACAAGGGCCTCACTATGTGAGGCAGCCATCCCCTGTGCGCTCCTATTAAGGCCACAAGGGCCTCACTATGCGAGGCTACCCTCGCCCGCGCGCCTCACGACCCAGATGCGCGCCAAAGCCTCGCACAACGAGACATACCTCACCATGCCTGTGTGCATTTCGCGAGGTATGACCACGCTAAGGAGCCTCGCACCACCACTGTCTCGTTGCCCTCATGCAACCCCATCACGCCTTGTGAGACCCATCCCCCAAGCCTCGTTAATGCCTAGGTCACACATGGGTACTCACTTAGGCACCAAGGGTCTCACCTTGTGAGACCCATCCCCATGCCTTGTGAATGCCCAAGTCATGCCTGGATACTCGCTTAGGCACCAAGGGACTCGCCTTGTGAGACCCATCCCCAAGCCTCGTACATGCCTATTTTCCAGGCCTCATAGCCGGAGGTAAGGACGGGATAAAAAAAGTATGGATCGACACTTAGTAAAATATAATGAATCCTAGAGAAGATATTTAGGTAAGGGGGACCACTAGGCATGAGGTAAATGTACAAGAACGGGATGTACAACCCTGAAAAAGGGCAAAGGCATGACTTTGACTTCTGTGTCCTACAAGTAGTGGAGGTACAAATTTGTACAGAGAGTGGAAGCACTACATGCATACCTCTGACTATGTACCAGGCCGACACCATAACCTTTTGCTCCACCACGACTTGTGCCACTACCATGACCATGTACCTATGTACAATCTTGTCCCCTGGGACCACAATGTATGGGGATCCATTAGAGCTCCAGTATAAATAGATCATCACCGCTCCAGGAAAGGGGTTTGAAAAATTCATTGTAGGCTGAGGCTGTTAAGCAATATACGAATGAGTTTTACCGTCAATAGTTTGACGCCATCTGTGGGAAAGGCAAGCATCAAGCCAACGTTCTTTCATCACTTCCAGAGAAGAAGGCTACGAAGACACGGGTCCCTCGATGCATAGGCCAGGCAAGAGTCCTCGAGTACACTCGGTAAGTCCTAGCTCAAGGACTCGCCTCTATGAGGATGAGATTCGCGAGTTGCATAAAAAGACTCGAAGGCTGGAAACCACGATGGAGAACATGCAGGAGGTCTTAAACAACCTTCTGGAAGGAAAGTCGAGCATACCCCTTCCTAAGGGTAAAGATAACGAGTTTGAGAAAAGGGAAAATACTATCCCCGCAGACGATGGAAGAACCCAACTTTCCAATAGTAAAATTTCCCAGACAAAGTACCATGGGGGACCTAGGCCAACGAAATGTCCCTAGGAGCAAAGGTGGAGGGAAGACGATGGTCTTAAGAACGAGGCAGAAGTCACCTCAAAAGAGGCGCCCCCTGGCCCAAGAAAAGAGCTCCATGAGAAGAGGTCAGAAGTAAGAAACGCACCCCCCGCGGCTCCCCCGAGGAACACAACCAAGGCAAGGGATCAGCCTGAGAACCCACAAGACTCCTTATGCAAAAAGAGGAGGGGAGTAGACATCAAAATGTAGCACCCTCAAGGCAAGATTATCACCGCACTTGGGGGCACAGAGATGACAAAGAATTTGACCATGACTCGCCTTTCACAAGAGAAATCCAGGCTGAGCAAATCTCCGCCAACCTCAGAGAGCCTCGCATGACTCCATACGAGGGTACTACGGACCCAAAGTATCACTTAGACTATTTCAACAACTTGATGAGGTTAAGAGGGGTCAACAGCAAAGCAAAATGTCATTTCTTTGGTGTTACACTCAAAGGTTTTTCATAGAAGTGGTTCGAGACGATAAGGACGGGAACAATCAAATCATGGCAGCAATTTTCTGGCGAATTTCGTCAGCAGCACCGTGCAGTCTGTGATTACGTTATGCCAATTACCAGCCTCACTAACAAAAAGCAAGGCGAAAATGAAAGTTTGAATTACCATAATCATAGGTTCAATATGGAGGCAACAAAGGTGGGAAGTTTAATCAAAGTGGAGCTCAAGATGGCCATTACAATCAGAGTTCGTCCAGGAAGCAAGTTATGGGGTAGCATGCTCAAAAGAGAAGTGTCAAATTTAGATGATTTCTTTGAAAGAGCACAGAAGTACATACGTGTGGAAGAGGGCCATAAGAACTTGCATGTTGAAGAAAGTGAACCTTCCTTCAGTCGCACTGCTACCAATACGTCTGAAGATTCCATATAGAAGGGGACGTCGTGCTAGAGGGGTCACTGACCAAGGTTAAAATTGGACGAGGAGCATCTAGCCATAAAAGTCGCAACCCGAGGGGGGATCACCTCAAAAAATCGTACAAGGGTCTCCAAGTAGACACTTGCAAAATGGGTCTCAAAGAAGACACTTGCAAAAAGGGTCTCAAAGAAGACGTTTGTGAAAAGGGTCTCAAAGAAGACCCTTGAAAAAAGGGTCTCAAAGAAGACGCTTGTGAAAAGGGTCTCGTAGAAGATGCTTGCAAAAAGGGTCTCATAGAAGATGCTTGCGAAAAGGGTCTCAAAGAAGACGCTTGCAAAAATAGTACTATGCGTAATGACGAGAAGGACGTTTCCTGCAAGAAATAATAAGAGCGCGTAAAAATACATAAAAGGATAGCAAGAACCCAAGGGGTCAACATATCCTTACATGTAATCAAAGTGCACCAACGGAAACGGATCACCCAGCAGTACCACTAGAGCATAGTGAGTGTAGCATTATTATGAGTCTACCTGGAAGCCTAAAGACTTCCTAATAGACTGGGGGGCAAGTGTGAATGCCAAAAATTGACCAGAGCCATAGTCAACACTCAAGAGAAAAATTGAGGGTTAACCTCATTAGCCTCGGGCAAAAATAGCAGCCCAATATCTTGCCCCATGCGAGACCCATGTCTCATAAGAGGCCTTAGCGAAAATGCCCAGAAGGACACAAGTGCCTTGCTATGCGAGGCTTCCCTTCAACTGCGCGTGCTTGCCAAGCCCATAAGGGCCTCGCTATGCGAGGCTGCCCTTCCCCCACGTGCGCCTACCAAGGCCACAAGGGCCTTGCTATGCGAGGCTGCCCTTCCCCCGTGCGCGCCTGCCAGGCCACAAGGGCCTCACTATGCGTGGCTGCCCTTCCCCCCACGCGTGCCTGCCAAGGCCACAAGGGCCTCGCTATGCGAGGCTGCCCTCATCTGCGCGTCTCGCCACCCAGATGCACGCCAATGCCTCGCACAGCGAGACACACCTCAGCACGCCCGTGTGCATCTCACGAGGTACAACACGCTAAGGAGCCTCACACAACCACCGTCTCGTGGCCCTCATGCAACCCCATCACGCCTTGTGAGACCCATCCTCGAGACTCGTGAATGCTCGGATCACGCATGGGTACTCACTTAGGCACCAAGGGTCTGCCTTGTGAGAACCATCCCCGAGTCTCGTGAATGCCCGGGTCAGACATGGGTAGTCACTTAGGCACCAAGGGTATCGCCTTGTGAGACCCATCCCTGTGCCTCATGAATGCCCAAGTCATGCCTGGATACTCGCTTTGGCACCAAGGGTCTTGTCTTGTGAGACTTACCCCAAGCCTCGTACATGCCTATTTCCAGGCCTCGTACCTAGAGGTAAGGATGAGATAAAAGAAGTATGGATCGACACTTACTAAAATATAAAGAAACCTAGAGAAGGTATTTAGGTAAGGGGGACCACTAGGCATGAGATAAATGTACAAGCACGGGATGTACAACCTTGAAAAATGGCAAAGGCATGACTCTGACATCTGTGTCCTACAAGTAATGGAGGTTCGGATTTGTACAGAGAGTGGAAGCACTACATGCATACCTCTGACTATGTACCAGGCCGACACCATAACCTTCTGCTCCACCACGACCTGTGCCACTACCCTGACAATGTACCTATGTATATTCTTGTCCCCTAGAACCACAATGTATGGGGAGCCATTAGAGCTCCAGTGTAAATAGATCATCACCCCTCCAGAAAAGGGGTTGGAAAAATTCATTGTAGGCTGAGGTTGTTAAGCAATATATGAATTTTACTCCATTGTAGGTCTGCGTATTTACTCTTTCAATTTCTCTCAATCTTCTTCTAAGATATCCTTGGCAATATAGTCTCAGTTTTCTAACCTTTTATCGTTGGTGAGATTTCACCGTCAACAAGGAGATACAGTCTGCCTTCATCCACACGCATTCCTATGATACCCGTTCATACAAATTGAGGTGTGTTAGCTTAATCCGTTGAGTCGCAACCTTTCATGTCCAACCTTCTTACTTGTCATCTAATGTGGTCCACTCTTACAGTCCATTACTATACCTTTTTACCTTCCAATATACGAATTTTAGATCTTGACATCCATTTAAAATTCATGGTTACAATATTCATAAGGAGGTAGTACAATATTCATTTAGAATCTCCACCTCAACACAAGGTTCCATCGGATCACTTATCTGATCTTCATATCTTAATTCGTTAATGCTAAAATAGTAGGATTCCGAAAAATTCTTACAAGATCTTCTCTTTGAATTTCATTGTCCATAGAGGTATATCTGTCCACTCTCAACTGCAGATACTATATCAATCGTGATCGTTACTTCTTCTCACTTTACTATAATACGTAGTGTCTTATCCAACTAGCACAGATCTTTCCAACTTAATAGGTTAACTTCCATACTAATTTTCCCTTATGCAGTCAAGGGTTTCCAATATGAATCACCCATTAATTTCCACTAGGTCTTGGTCTCAAGGTTATTCCTCTACAAATGAAAAAAATCTCAAATCCTTTGCGTTAACACATTCACTTCTATTCCGTGAGTGCCAGTACTACATCTTAACTGTGGTTATTTCGCATTCCATCAACTTAATGCTCCAAGTATAACAGTTATGTTCTTATTCATTCATCTACTGTGAAGCATGAACAACCATCCTTTCAGTCTTTACATGAGCGGGTCTTAGTCTTTGATGCACCGCCTTATAGTTTCATGTCTCAAGCAAAGACAATATCCACTATCTTGTCCTTCCACATTCGTCCATTGCTTATGGATTCTAATATCATAGGGTACTAACAAATCCTGATTCAATCTTCTGAAAATTCTGGTATGAAACTATCCATTCAGACAAACTTTAAGTTCTTGTGTCATCCCAAACTTGGGTGTAGCTGTCTTCGAAGATGCTTCAAGTAGCAACTGACGTGTCTTACCGGTCTCACTGTACTTTTCACCCCTCAAACATTCGTCATTAATTTCTTGGCGACTTATGATTGAATTCCATCATACATGATCCCTTCACTTCCAATAACGTTACCTTGAGTACCTTTGGAGAAACTGAAGCTTACACTTTCTGGAGCCTTATCTGAAATCTTGCTTAATCAGTCTTAATATTATATACGTAGTAATCATTCGCATCCTGCTTCTAACTGGGAGTAGATCAACACATTCCTAACCAATCTGGATATGACTCATTCATGTTGTTCATGTACTCTCTACTTGTCAAACTTACCTTCACTGATAATCCATCACATCAAACTTGGAGCAAGAAGTAATTCCTAGAATGTCTCTTTCCTTGACCCTCAGCTAGTAATAACCAGATCGAAGATCAATTCCTGAGAAAATTATCCTATCTTGCATTGGGCAATTGAACCCCTTCATCCTTAACAGGCGATATCAACGTGTTCCACAATACGATGCTCTATCTGATCCATCCTCAACTCAAACACTTTTTTCAACTTAGCCATTAATTCTTTCTTGTAGACTAATATCACCCTTCATGATGTTCCTGATACTGAGTCTATCCATACCCAAAGCCCGTAGCGTACTAAACAATTCTTTGTGTACCTATCGGAAACCTTACTAACTAATTCAGTTTCCATTCAGTCTAACTGATATATTCTAAGTGATATCTATCCCAATGTATAGGTGTCCAGTAGATGCAACCGGGTCCTTCTCTTCTAAATCCAGACATTGTTACCATCTCCTGCAATCCTATGATTGTCCCTTACTTAACAGATTAGATCCCACTCAAGCTCATACCAAAACTCTCATATGATGAGCTCCATAACTTTTACTATAAACATTTTACCACTTGTATTTCAATTCTTCTCTTGAATGTTACCAATTCTTCCCCAGTAAGCACTAATATCTTAAGCCCCATTGTAATACAACCTTGAGGCATGTACTTCATATCTAAATATTTTATGAGAGATACACAGCACTGAATTCTTCCAACTCATTATATAACAATGAACGAGGAATAACTAGTCAATCGGTTGCCTCTGAAGGACTATCCTCAAGCTCTGACTGTAACGAGGTATACCAGTCCTCCCTTCTCTAATCTCGGGCAATCCGCCCTAACATGCTTAACTATTCCATGTAGAAAACATGACTTCGCTTAGCATCCTCCGAGATAGCGTCTCCCGCATTGGGTGCATAATAAATAACTTTACCAGGCCCCATCACCACCCTAGCAGCTAACCTGTCAAAACCAGGAGTAATAGAATTATCAGGGCTCCTTCTTTTTCTTGTTACTGGGCATCTGCCCTTACTTAATCCCACAAATGGGAATACCATTTCCTATGCTTCTTGCCCTACGACTTTCACACTCCATATCTTGTCTCTTATGTCTTTATTAACAAGGCCCTCCCTACTGCCCAAGCATAGATGAAAATCTCATGCACTGGAGTGACCCTGATGCTCTGGGCCATCCCAGAGTTCATTCTTAAATAAATCATTCTTTCCAGGCTACATCTGCTGGTACCAAACCCACAAGCGGATTAACCAATCCATCAAATTCATCGATATACTCCATCATTGTCTTACGATTCTAAAAAATGTTCATAAACTCATTAGTCTTCACAGATCAAACTGCAGCATAGTAGTCTCTTTTATCAAATCATTGTTTGAATTCCTCCCAACCCTTCATGACAACATTCCCGGTCTGGGGTACTATTTCCTACCGCATGCGGGCATCCTCCTGCCACAGGGGCATGGCTCAACTACTCAATCATGGCCTACCATTCTCATATCATCAAGGACGGAGTTAATCTCACCCATCTACTGATCAGTTCCTGAGCAAACCTAAACCTTCCTCGAAAACTAGAGGATAACTCTTATCTGTTTCCTTCTAAAGCCTTCAATAGGATAACTTTTATCTGTTTCCTTCCTTAGGTTGAACCAACACTGGTGCCCTTACTGTCAAGATATACGAAGCATCTTTTCCCCAATGGAACCCACTGTCTCAACCATCTAGTCTCCTTATCCTTATCCAACAACCTTACTCGCATAACAACGAACGTTTGCTGCAAGTTCCAGGGGCAGATGGAGGGTTCCGACCCTAACTATCATCTGCGAACCCCACTCTAACAATACCAGGTTCAATTAACCATCTTGAGTACATACATTTTGAATCATTCCTCAATCACCGACAAAATCCCTCAGCCCTGATGTTCATATCCAAAATTATCCCACGGGCAAGTCCAAACAATCACAATGATCAGACACACAATAAGCATATCAAAGCACCAATCTACATTACTCATGTGTTAATTATTGTTGACGGTAAGAACTCGTCAACTAAGTTGAGTTGGAAAATTATCAAGTCAAGATCACTAATGGAAAAGATGTAAGAACTCAAACAATAACTCAAGAACAATTATAGAACAATAATGGAGAAATCAATCTTTCATTTACACTCACGCCTTTGCTACAGTCAAATTTCCAACCCCCCCTCAGGTGGACTTAGAGTTCATTTTATAGTAGTCTCTAGTGGCCTTGGGTACATGGTGGTCCAGGAGACCAAGGGGTACATAAGTACTATGTCAGGGGAGTGGCTTCAGAGGTTGTGGTCGTACATCTTGTACAGGAGCAGGTGTCAGGAAGATGTCTCCACTAGTTGTCCGTACCCCTGTCTGATGACTAGTGGCAGGCATAGTGGCGCAGGTGGTAGTGGTGTTGACTCTGACCTTCGGCCGTAGACGTACGGGCCATAACTCTTATCCCGGCAGTCCCACTTCCCCATTGGTACTGGTGTCTGTACTCAACATACAGGGTCTGAACAGTCGTACCCAGTACTAGGTTGTACAAGTATATTCCCTTCGACTCGTTCCAGAGCCTCTAAGCATTGGGATCTCATGATATGGGGAATGGGACACTTGGTGGATATAATGGTTGTGGCGTGAAGTGGGGCTTTCGGGTCTTCGGCACGAGATTCCTGAATCACCCTGACGCCGCCCACGAGCATGGGTGATAGGCACGTGGCCTCACCAGATGTCTATGGGTGTGAGGCGAGATGCCTCCCTCACGAGCCCCTTCATGAGGCCTCGTTTGAGTGGCCTCTCCCAAGCTGCCCACGATGCCCCTTTGTGAGGCTCCTTAGCGTGGCCAACGGGTGGTGCGGCCGAGCCGCTTCGCGAGGCCCTTCGCGTGGCCCCTTAGCGTGGCCATCGGGTGGTGCGGCTAAGCCCCTTTGCGAGTTCCTTCGCGTGGCCATCGGACGGTGCGGCCGAGCCCCTTCGCGAGGCCCTTCACGTGGCCCCTTAGCGTGGCCATCAGATGGTGCGATCAAACCCCTTTGCGAGGCCCTTTGCATGGCCCCTTAGCGTGGCCATCGGGTGGTGTGGCTGAGCCCCTTCGCGAGGCCCTTCCCGTGGCCCCTTAGCGTGGCCATCGGATGGTGCGGCTGAGCCCCTTCGCAAGGCCCTTCGCGTGGCCCCTTAGCGTGGCCATCGGGTGGTGCGGCCATGCGCATGGGGCGTGGCCAGGCGAGGCCAAGTGGGCGTGACCAGACTAGGACACTTGGTGTTGGGGCCAAGCGAGATGGCGTGCCGTGCTCATGGGGCGTGGCCAGGTGAGGCCAAGTGAGGCCATGGCGCCTCGCGCCGAGGTGGCCGGGCGAGGCCAGTAGCGTCGCGCCTGGTGTCCGAGCGAGGCGGTCGAGGTAGCACGGGTGAGAGGCACCAGGTTGGCCGAGAGGGTCCGAGCGAGGCCATGTCACCTCGTGCCAAGGCATTCAAGCGAGGCCATGTCGCCTCGCGCCTAGGCATCCGAGCGGGGCCGTGTGAGGCCATGGCGTCTTGGCATCTATGCCTTGCAAATGCGGACCACGTGGCACCGATCCCATGAGGCATGGATCCCGACTCGTGGTGTGATGGTATGATGGCTTCCCGAGACGATGGCGGCCCAAGGGCCCTACCTTGGCCTCATATTTTCCCTTGATGAGATTTTGAGCATCAACACTTGCCCCCGAGTCTAGGAGAGTACCTTTAGGTGCTCTTGTAGACTATTCACCTTGGTTATTATAAATAGGCCTTCATGCATGGCCTAATATTTTCACCTTACTTTTTTGGCTTAATTGTTTGGGGAGCCCTTCCTTTTTCAAGAGGTGAGGGGTTCAATCCCTCACAACCTCATTTTTGCCATAGCTTCTTTTATTTTATTTTTTCACTTCATTTTCATCACTTTTTATTTATTTATTTATTTATTATATATATATTTTTTTTTTTACATATGAGCTAATTTTTTGGAGTATCCATTTGGTGGCTAACACATCTTTCTGGTCCATTCTTGCAGACGCGCATTTTCGACCCTTTGGTGCTTTTCGCCCCTCGACCTCCTTTTGACCCCAGCTTCGCTCTCTTAACCACTTGAGGTATATTTTCTCTCCTTCTCCCTTTTTTTTTTCTTTTTTTCTATTGGGTCCAAAATAGCATTGCTCGGGATGGGGTACCTTAGCCTGAGCTTGTAGTGAGTTTGACCATACACATGCCCTTCTTTTTTATACCCTGTAGTGGGCCATTTAGGATGCTTGCATCTAGAGATATTAGGCCTATTCCTTTGTGTTTTGTAGCCATCCCCTCATTTATACGCGAACCCCTTTTCGCCTTCGGGACGAGGTCTCATGGCCAGTGACGGCCCGTCTGACATACCTCCGGGGGCTGAATTTATTGACCTGTCCTCAGACTCAGAGTCCCCTGAGGGCAATCCTCACCAAGACTATGAATCCTTAAGGCAGGCCCGTATCCGCCACCTTGAGTACATTGCTGAACTTTGGCGCAAAATTTGGGTAGTGGAGAGCGAAATTGACTCGGTGTCGAGAGGAGATGGAGGACCTTCACCCCCAGACCTTAGTGACCATATAGCGCGTCTTAGGATGACCCTTTTTTAATTGTGGTGGGAGTTAGAGTTTATGGAGGGACACCTTTCGCCAGAACCTCCCAACCCTTCCTCGCCTGATGTTGGTCATGTGGCTGCTACTGCCTCTCCTCAGCCCCTAGTCTCAGTTTTTCCTAGCTTAGCGCTTCCGCCATCGCTCCCTCGATGGAAAACTCTTGCTAGGAAGAAAAAATGTAGGGTCAAGTGTCCTATCTTTTCCTCACATTTTTCTTTTGATTTTGCAGATATGCCGAGGGCACGCCGACAGGTATCTATCCAAGAAGAGGATGACGCCCCTTTACTGGCGTCCAGCCTGGTGTCGTATGTGCCTGCGAACAAATTGAAGGAAATAGTGAAGCACTATCGTGTTCCCCCGGAATACGCCTTATATGCTCCTCAGGAGGCATGCCGGGCCGACCGCCCTAGGAAGGGTCTTGTGGCTTTGAGTGAACACATTTTGAAGGCGGGTGGCACAATTCCCTTGCACCCGTTTTTCGTAGCAGTTCTCAACTATTTCGACCTGGCCCCTCTTCAGCTGTCACCCAATAGTTGGTTGACCCTAAGTTGTCTTTTTGTTTGGTTCAAGGAACGGGCTGAACGCGCCCCAATGGCACAAGAGATGCATTTCCTGTACAACCTCATGGGATCCCCTAAGTCCAAGGGCTTCTACTATCTGCAGAAGGCCAACAACGAGCTCCCCTTGATAGAGGGCTCGGTGTCCAATCCAGGGACTTGGAAGCAAGAATTTTTCTTCGTAGAGGGCCCTCTCTCTTTCTGTGAAGATTTCTGCGCTGGCCCCAGTAAGTACCCTGGTCCAGCTTTTCTTCTTGTTAGAACTTACTGTTTTGTACTCATGCTTGTACTAACGCTGGCGTGGATCGTGCAGAGCAATTTGCTATTCCTTCGGTCATTGGGTCGGAGACGAAGGCCGTGGATGAACTCATTAATGCAGACTCCGCCATGAAGAAGGCGGCATTCTTGTTCACCGTGGAAAATCTCAACTGCCACCAGTTGTCTCTGGTCTCAGACCCCAAGCTCTTGTGGTCGGTTACTGTGTCTAAGAAGACAATGGCTACGCCGGCCGAGCCATTCCTAAACGGTGGTGAGGCCGAGGGGGAGCTGGAGGATGCCCCCCTTGAATGTGGGGGATCTCACCAGCGCCCTCTCTCCCCCGGGGGATGCCCCCTTATGGTTCCTACGACCAGGACATGGCCTTTCAACCTTAGGACCAGCATGTCGCACCAGGATGTTATGCTTCCCCTGGCCTTGATGGTTGCGACACCTTCCCTCAGGTTCCTCATGACATTGGATAACCGGGGGCTGATTTCGTCGACCTTGCAGAGCCCCCCTCTAATCTACCAGGGTCTCAGTTTTTCCCCTTCACTGCGCCCCCTCCCGTTTCGGCGAGCGGGTCTTCTGTCCTCCTCCAACCAGGTGCCCCCCAGTACGGAGGGGGAGCCTTGGGTGACTCGGATGGCATCATCCTACGGACAGCGATACACTCAAATTGCCTCAAGCCTCCCTGTATCCGACTGGAACAGTCTTGGGAACGTGACTCAGTCAGACCTTGGGGACACCCTAAGGCGCGCCGCGGCCTGGGTGAGTTTCTGCACCTTGCGTCGGTTATTATTATGTATGAATGTACATGCATTTTTCTTTTTGTTACTTATTGTTGATGATGTTAACTTTCTTGTGCAGACCTACACCGTGTCTCTACGGTATGCCGACTCGTCCAGCAACCTCTCCGCGTCTACTGCTGAGAGGGACTGTCTTGCAGCCTGGGTCAAGGAGTTTGAGAGAGAGCTTAATGAAACTACAGCTAAGTTGTCGAAGGTCCAGACCAAATTTTTCGACTTGATACTAAGGAGGAAGGAAGCAAAGGCCAAGACCAAGGGGCTGAAGGACAAGGTTAAACGCGTGATGCGTGAACTCCAGGAGGCCAAGGCCATTGCGGCCGCATCGCAGCAGCGAGTTACTCAGTTGGAGGCCGAAGTCGAGGCCCTCAGGACCGAACTACAGTCGACGCAGGGGAGGAATACTTCTTTGGAGGCGGAGAGGGCTTCCTTGGAGGCGGCAAGGGCTTCCTTGGAGGCGGAGAGGGTCACCACCGAGTGCAGGTCCATAGATCGTGCCCTTTACAATGTGTGGAGGCAGGATCCTAATTTTGACTACTCCTCTTTTGGTGAACATGTCGTTGCTCGAGCGGCCCTGTGGAGTGCCCACATTAGGAGGCCCTGAAGTAGTCTTGCTTTTTTTTTTTTCCTAACTTTGTAATATCATTATCACTGCTACTTTTATTTTGGTAACTCTTGTACTATCTCAAGAACTCTTTTTTCTAATGTATAAATACATGTGCTGCTGTTTATTTCTTGTTCTACTCCATTTGAGGCCCTTTTAAGCCTGCATTTGAGGCCCTTTTAAGGCTATCACCTCTTTTATTTACCAGGCTGGAGGTCCTTTGGAGCCCATGTGAAAGGGTTCACTGGGACCTCTTTTGGTGCCTCTTGGTTGCTTTTATAAGGATATTTTGACCCCTTGGGTCCTAGCTATCCTTTTATATATTCTTGCGCGCGCTTATTATTTATTGCGAGAAGCGTCCTTCTCGTCATTATGCATAGTACTACTTTTACAAGGGTCTCTTTTGGGACCCTTTTTGGCTAGACGGCTTGGCGGCCGCTCTAGACTTATTATTGTCGTTACCATATAATGGCTAGACTTATTATTGGCTAGACAGCTTGGTGGCCGCTCTAGACTTATTATTGTCGTTACTATATATATTTGTTTTGTAAGTCCCTAAGGCCTCCTTGGTATTCACAAGGGTAGCTAATCCTTGTGATCCTAGGAGACGCCTTGTAAGGACTCCGCTTAAGGCCCTAACATAGGGGGTCCCTCTGGGACCCCCGCTAAAGGGTCCTCTCTTGGGTCCTTCTGATGGAGGGTTGTTTTTAAGATCCTCTTGGTAGAGGGTCCCTTTTAGGAGTTAGGAGGGCAAGGGGTCCTTTCTAGGATCCTCCGATAGAGGGTCCCATTTTAGGAGCCCTTTTTAGGTTCCTTTTGCTGGCTGCATGTTTTTGGCCCCTGTCCTACCCCCCAAGTGCTTGGTGAAATTTATTTCGGCAGGCACTTTAGCTGATGCTCGTACAGCAAAGAAAATAAACACAGGAAGTAGCAAGCGGTTTCATTCATAGCACGCGGTTTACAGCCAACTTTGTAAATAAAAAAATGGGGGTTACATCTAACTAGGAGGCTACCTAGGGTAGCCTCTTTGATTCTTACTTAAGCTGAAAAAATGAAGAACAAGCTAAACATAGGTTCTTTTGGCACTAAGAGCCGAAGCCTTGCTGGTGGCACTTCTTGAGAGGCTCCGTAACCTGTGGGTCCAATCTCGGGCGGATCTAACTTGTGTGGGTCACATGCATAGCCATTGTCATTGGCATGGATGGTTTGGTGGCCGCGCGGAGGGACATGTTATAGCATTCCCTCGCTTCCTTCTGCTCTCCTTTCACACATGCTACTCCCCCAGGGGTAGGGAATGTCATAACTAGGTGATACACAGAAGTTATCGCCTTCAATTCTCTCAGAGAGGGTCTCCCTAATACCGCATTGAAGGCTGAGGTGCAATCTACCACGACGAAGTTAGCCATTACGGTGGTTTGTCTGGGTTGCTCCCCCATGGTGAGGACTAATTCGATTGTCCCTAGGGGTTGCATCGAATCTCCCGTAAACCCATACAAAGTCGTAGTGCAAGGCTTTAGGTGACGGAGGCTCAATCCCATATTTTCCAGCGCCTGTCGATACAAGATGTCCACAGAGCTCCCGTTATCCACCATGACCCGATGTACCCTCATGTTAGCAAGCTGGGCGGTTAGCACCAGGGGGTCATTATGAGGAAAGTGCACCCCCTGCGCATCTTCTTCAGTGAAAGTTATTGAGTCATTCTCACCCTTGAAGCTCTTCGGGGGGCGTTGCTCTAAAACTAAAAATGCAATGTGGTGGACTTCGTCAGGCCTCCTTGGCATACCTGTCTCGCCCTTTCCTAGAATTGCCTCCGAATCCTGGTCCTCCAAAGATGGTCCTGACCTCTCATTGCACTTCCGGGGCCACCTCACGTGCCCGCGGCGGGACACTCCTCCTTCTGGCCTCTGGTTATCCTTGCACACATACCTGCCCAAATGTCCCCTGCGGATGAGTTCCTCAATTTCTTCCTTCAAATGGATACACTCTGTCGTGGTGTGACCGGTATCCTTGTGGTACTGGCAGTATCTACTAGGGTTCCTTTTGGACCGGTCCTTTCTCATTCCGTCAAATATGCTCCCTGGTGTCTGTGAGGTCCGTGTAGTAAGTGTAAGTCGCTTGCCTGTGATCATTCCCCTGTTTGGTTTTCCTCTGGTGGTCATGTCTTGATCCATCATATGCTCTTTTCTTCTTTGCTACATTCGACCCGTCGTTAGTTGGGGGCTTCGCGTGGGGCTCCTCCTTTCCTGCCTTTAGGTTTGCGTGGCCATCCTCCACACGTATGTACTTCTATGCTCTCTCGTAGAAGTCATCTAAGTCGGTGACCTCCCTCTTTAGCATGTTCTCCCACAACTTGCTTCCTGGGAGCACCCCGGCTGTAATGGCCATTTTTTACTCTCGGCGAGTCAGGCTCCCCACTTTCGCAGCCTCCATATTGAACCGGTGAATGTAGCTCTTCAGGCTCTCATTCTCCCCTTTCTTCACGTTGGCCAAGCTGGTACTTGGCATCGTGTAATCCCTCTCGACATGGTGTTGTTGGAGGAATTCGTTAGAAAACTGCTGCCAGGACTTGATGGACCCTGGCCTTAATCTCTTGAACCACTTGTAGGTGGGTCCTTTCAAAGTGACGGCGAAGCAGTGGCATCTAGCTCCACTTCTAATCCCTCTCAGTTTCATCAGATCGTTAAACGCATCTAGGTGGTACTTTGGATCCGTGCTCCCTTCGTAGGGGGTCATATTGGGTTCCTTAAAGTTGGCAGGGAGCCGGATGGCCTGTATCTCCCTCACAAAGGGCGACTCGTGGTCGAAGTCCTCCCCAAAGGCCTGGCCGCCTGATGCGGTGACGATCTTGCTCCGCAGGCTCCTCATCTCCGTGTCTAGGTCCTGCCTCCTCTTGCTTAGAGTGTCCCTCAAAGCGGACAGGCTAAGATCCGCCTTTCCCTTGCCCCCTCGAGGCGCCACAGGGGGCGTGGTCCCTTTGCCCGCCCTCTTTTTATTGAGCTCCTCCCGTAAGTCTGAGGGTGCTCTTTTAGAGGTGACCTCATCCTCATTGCGAGGGGTAGTGTTGGTCCTCGGCGCGGGTTTCTGGGCCTGCTTAGGTGGTTCAGGGTCCTCCGATCATCTACCGGTACAGTGGTCTCCACCCCATCCTTGCCCTTCTCCTTCCTCTTAGGCAAGGTCACGCTCCACTTGCCCTGCAACAGGCCGTTCAGCACCTCTTGCATGTTCTCCAAGGTGGTCTCCAACCCTTGGTTCTTACGGCGCAGCTCACGTATTTCCTCTTCATAGAACCGAGACTTCGAACTTGAACTCACGGAATGGACCCGGGGATGCTTATCATGCCTACGGGTAGAGGGGCTCGGGTCCTGCCGGCCGGAGTTCGGTACCTGCGGTGGTTTTGGAGGAGGGAACTCATTAGCATTTCCCGGTGGTGCTCTTGGAGGACTTTCTCCAGGTGGAGCGGCCGATGACGAGGCCACTCTATCACCTCCGTGAACCTTAGGGTCCTTCGGGGGCTCCACGTCTCTGGGTGGAGGAGCGTCCTTCATGGAGGCCTTCAGCTGGACTCCGTTCAGGTGAACCTCGACCTCTCGCGGCTCCCTCAGTCGCTTTGAACGTCTTGGCATTTTCTTCTTTCAGGAAATAATGGTGGAACAGTAGTTTGAAACTAACTTTCCCACAGACGGCGCCAAACTGTTGACGGTAAGAACTCGTCAACTAAGTTGAGTTGGAAAAATTATCAAGTCAAGATCACTAATGGAAAAGATGTAAGAACTCAAACAATAACTCAAGAACAATGATAGAACAATAATGGAGAAATCAATCTTTCATTCACACTCACGCCTTTGCTATAGTCAAATTTCCAACCCCCCCTCAGGTGGACTTAGAGTTCATTTTATAGTAGGCTCTAATGGCCTTTGGTACATGGTGGTCCAGGAGACCAAGGGGTACATAAGTACTATGTCAGGGGAGTGGCTTCAAAGGTTGTGGTCGTACATCTAGTACAGGAGCAAGTGTCAGGAAGATGTCTCCACTACTTGTCCATACCCCTGTCTGATGAGTGGTGGCAGGCATAGTGGCGCAGGTGGTAGTGGTGTCGACTCTGACTTTCGGCCATAGACGTACGGGCCATAACTCTTATCCCAGCAGTCCCACTTCCCCATTGGTACGGGTGTCTGTACTCAACATACAGGGTTTCAATGGTCTGACCCAGTACTAGGTCGTACAAGTATATTCCATTCGACTCGTTCTGGAGCCTCTAAGCATTGGGATCTCATGATATAGGGAATGGGACACTTGGTGGATATAAAGGTTGTGGCATGAAGTGGGGCTTTCAGGTTTTCGGCACGAGATTCCTGAAGCACCCTGACGCCGCCCACGAGCATGGGTGATAGGCACGTGGCCTCACCAGATGTTTATGGGTGTGAGACGAGATGCCTCCCTCACGAGCCCCTTCATGAGGCCTCGTTTGCGTGGCCTCTCCCAAGCTGCCCACGATGCCCCTTTGTGAGGCTCCTTAGCGTGGCCAACGGGTGGTGCAGCCGAGCCCCTTCGCGAGCCCCTTCGCGTGGCCATCGGGTGGTGCGGCTGAGCCTCTTCGCGAGGCCCTTCGCGTGCCCCTTAGCGTGGCCATCGGACGGTGCGGCCAAGCCCCTTCGCGAGGCCCTTCGCGTGGCCCCTTAGCGTGGCCATCGGATGGTGCGGTCGAACCCCTTTGCGAGGCCCTTTGCGTGGCCCCTTAGAGTGGCCATTGGGTGGTGTGGCTGAGCCCCTTCGCGAGGCCCTTCCCGTGGCCCCTTAGCGTGGCCATCAGATGGTGCGGCCGAGCCGCTTCGCGAGGCCCTTCGCGTTGCCCCTTAGCGTGGCCATCGGGTGGTGCGGCCGTGCACATGGGGCGTGGCCAGGCGAGGCCACGTGGGCATGACCAGGCTATGCCACTTGGTGTTGGGGCCGAGCGAGATGGCGTGTCATGCGCATGGGGCGTGGCTAGGCGAGGCCAAGTGAGGCCATGGCGCCTCGCGCCGAGGTGGCCAAGCGAGGCCAGTAGCGTCGCGCCTGGTGTCCGAGCGAGGCTATCAAGGCAGCACGGGCGAGACGCACCAGGTTGGCCGATAGGGTCCGAGCAATGCCATGTCGCCTCGCCCCTAGGCATCCGAGCGAGGGCATGTCGCCTCACGCCTAGGCATCCAAGCGGGGCCGTCCGAGGCCATGGCATCTTGGCATCTATGCCTTGCAAATGCGGGCCACGTGGCACCGATCCCATGAGGCGTGGATCCCGACTCGTGGCGTGATGGTATGATGGCTTCCCGAGACGATGGCGGCCCAAGGGCCCTGCCTTGGCCTCATATTTTCCCTTGATGAGATTTTGAGTATCAACAATTATCAAATCCCATTACTACCAAATATATTCATATGCATCATGATTTCTATACTAGCATGTAGGTATGGCACATAGGTTCAATTTAAACAATTAATCACATATTCATGTCATTAGACACCTAACTGTTAGTTGAGCTTGTCTTTAGCAGTGAGTGTAAACGTCCAGCCAGTCTTCAGGAACCCTTAAACCTAGACTACTGTGATACCAAGTTGTAACGCCTTGGATTACCAAGCTATTACACTGTGTTTTTAAAATAGTTCTTAACCTGATAAGCAAGTCATTTGAACTTAAATATGTAATTAAAGACTAAGTCGAGGTCAAATAATAAAAGATATGGTCAACAAAATGATTATTTTTCATTAAATAATAAGTTTGTACACAGGATCCCAAAAATTAGTTTACGGACTTTTAAAAGATAAACAGATACAATTAAGCCGTCCTAATTGGCAAAATAGGGTTTAACCATAAATCCTCTAAAGCTATCCCAACCGTGGCGATCGAGTAGGCTGTATATGTATAGAACGCCTCTGAAGCTCTCCAACTCATGGCTGTTCCAGCTACCAACTCCCCTACCTGCACCACGTAGCACCCGTGAGCCATGGCCGAGAAAGAAAACTTAAAACAACATGCGCAACTAGGCAACAATATAAAAAGCATTAAACATATTTCACCAGATTCAACTAACAATAGAATGTATACAATAGTCTCAATAAAAGTACTCAGCTTAATCAAGCATATAAATCAACCTCATAAACCAATACAAATAGTTAAGAGTGAACCACACTTCTGTTTATTGTATAATATCCCAGACCAACGCCCTTAGGCCGAGTCCTCTAGCTTTATGGCCAACCCCGACACCCTTAGGTAGGGTTCTGTTCTGCACGCTTGCTATCGGCCCCCGGCTCCCTTAGGCTGGCCTGTAAACAAATATAATCACAGATGCACAATGCATAGCAAGTAATCAATGGCATCACATACAAGCATGCCCAATCAAATATTCTCAACTATAGATATGTTCATGTTCATAATCTATTCATGCAAGAAGATTTAAGCCCCAATAACAACTCAGGTGCAGTTTTCTTACCTTAGATCTCGAACAACAAGCGTATGGCAGCCCCGAGGACGATCCCTAATCCTTGAGCCCTTGCGGTATAACCTAGTCACAATGTGATAATTGATAACCGTAATATTCTAAACCATTTAAAAGCTTTGAATTCAAATACTAGCCTCTAGGACCTCGAATTCTACTAAATCGGGTAGTAGAATTTGTCCTGAACGCTTAGTTTTGAAACCCCGTGCCTCCCCGAGCCTAAAAACTTTACTTACCCTTATTTTCCATTTCGGGCTGCGACTTTCCCCTAAGGGCCACGACCCACCCCTAAGACAGAAGTCAGGCCCTCCCTGGTGGAGGACATGGGCCGCAACTTGCTCCCCTAGGGTCGCAGCGTGCCCTCAAGTCAAAAACACTCCTAGGGCATTCTAGGCACACGGGCCGCCGCGCCCAAGAACTGGGTCGCGTTGCGCTTCTGCGAACCCAGAATTCCTTGGGTTTTCTTAGCATTTCTCTTAGCCACAACCTCAAAATTCCAACTCCAATATCCAGCCAAACTCAGAGCTAAGCTAAGAATTCTTTACCTTATATCCTAAACATCATATCTAGTCCATAAACAATTCCCTTTCACCCATAACCAATCACAACCTAGAATTTTTGCAAACTCTAAACTTCAAAAGTAACACAGCTGAATTCGGTAATTTAGAACTTTGAAGCCTTACCTCAGTGATGTTTTGATCCTTGAGCTAATCCTTGAATACTTCTAGCTTGATCCCTCAGCTGCTACTTTTTCATTCTTAGCCTCCATTCTCAGCTTTGCTTTACAAACATACAATTCTCAGCCTTCTCCTCAGCCATTTCCCCAAGCCTTTCCACTAGCTTCAATACCCACTAAAGGAAAGGTGTGCCAACTGACTAAGGAGAGAGAGAGAAAAAGACTCTCCTTATTACCTTGTGTCTACAGGCTTCTACTGGGTCTATTCACTTACCAAAAGACCATATTTCCCCCTAAACATAACCTTAACCTTAAATGGCCCCAAGGGCAAAATTGTCCTTTCCCACATATCCCGCTAGTTCCTCGAATGGTCCTATTGTAAAAACGCCCTTAACTAGTACTTAATAAAACATTCATATTTTCATTGGTTTATAGTAGAAAGCCATTATTATAAAGGTTTCAGTGGGGTCTCGCTTAAAACATGAAAGTTGGGCCCAAAAGTTTAAAAAGAAAATATCAGTTTTATGCAAAGTTCTAAAACAAACAAAAGTTTAAGTCCCACTGACAATTTTAAGAAAAAATCCATTAAACATAACATTATTCAAAATGGCGTTTAAAGTTGATCATTTCTCGTCCATAGGATGCCCCACGCCATACACACCAGGACGACAGAACTCCACACATCACCACACGTTCCACAGAGAAACCTATTTTCTACCTGGAAGGGAAAGTAAGGGCGTGAGCTAAAAGCCCAGTAAGGAAGTACAAACAACAAGTAAGCAAGATACAAAAATTTACAAACACTATCTTTCATCTTTATACATCATAGCATCATCATAAAATTGGCATCAATATCATAAACATAAACATAATGCCACCATCATATCATAACATCATAACAAAATCATAAACATCACCAAACATCATAACATCACCAAACATCATAACATAATCATGAACAATTCCTTGTGAAGATGGCCCGCTAACTTGTCCATCCCACCCTTTGAGGTAAACAAGAGTCCCTAGTCCTTGAATAGCCTCGGCGCGTCTGCCCATGGAGTTACGTCTTCATATCCTTAGTAACTCGGGTTACGTCTTCTTTATCCTTAGCAACCCATTTTGATGTGTCGCGTTCATCACACTAACATCCATTCATATCATACAATATTCATACAAGCCAACATATCATCACATTATGGCATTCATAATTCATAACATTTCATTCACACAACAGTCTTACCATTCATAATATAACATTCATAAATTCTATCTAACTTCCTTACCTCAAGTCCAAGCTAAGTAAAACTACAACTTCTCAACGAGCCTATACCATAATCAAAACGATATTTCTTAGTTTCATATAATTACTATTTTCCCCTCTCATATAACTCATGTGTGCATGGGCCATGCACACATTGTAGGAGTTACACACAACATACACTTATGCTTAATTACACATAAGGTCATAAAAAGAATAATGCTCATTCTACCTATATTGCATGCATGATCTTTCTATAAAAGTGAATTTGCATGTAACATGCATACGTGAGAATGTTGCGTAAAAGTGGCGTTTAAAACGATAATTCCATGCGTCTTACTTCTATCGTTTTAAAATAATAGACTTGTAGCATGTTTTGTTTACCATTGTTTATCTTCTTAAAATTACTATGTTGATTAAATCTCTCAAGACATTCTTTTTATTTCATAAAAACAATTTTATTTAGCCATTAAGAATATATAAAAGACCCATTTATTATTTTTTTAAATTACAAAGAAAAGCAAAGGCATTGGAAATTATTTTAAAAAGAAAATACCTATGATTAGCATGTCTCCTTAGAAAATAATAATTTAATTTAAGTTAATAGAATTTCATAATTTGATGTGAGAAAAATAATAATTTTAAGTGTGGAAAAATATATTTTTACATGAATTATTTTAAGGCTTAATTTTACGTAACATAAATTCATAAGTGACAATTAAATAATTATTTTAAACTTTTTAAACTAAACTTTCGGCCACCATTTAATTTCTTTAAAAACCATAAATAAATTAAATTCAATATTTTTCTTAATCAAAATAAAGAAAATCATAACTATTAAAATAAACACTCATACCATATTAAAAATACCATTTGTAATATTACCATAGTTTAGGATTTTTAATTTATTTCAAATACTAATCAAATTCCTCGTATTAAAACACACAACACATTTTTTTTACAAAAATTCCAGCAATCAAATTTATCATTAAAATCACCATTTCCATTTTTTAAAAACACATATTTTCATCAAAATATAAAAAATAAAAAAAAATCTGTAGGTATTTATTTACTCAAAATATCATCTCAAAGCATAATTAAATTTCCCATTAAATTTTTAAAAAAATCAAAACATTTACAAACTTTATTTAAGCATTCAAAACATTATTCTCATCATAAACAACATCATTTCTGCACAAAAATCAGCAAGCACATTAAATCATAAAATTCATTCTTTTTATTATATTCACAAAATTCATGCTTATTTATGCACAATATTTCAACACAAACCGTAGCATGCTTCTAACCATTTTAATCACATCATGAGTATACAATAATTCATCAATCACCTTAGAACTTATTCACAAGTCATGAACAAATAACCACCCTTGATCTTGTGTTAAATACTCTCAATATATTATTACCATGCAATTATTCCAAAGATCACAATCATCATAACCTCATACAAGATCACAACCTATCATGATTTCTAAGATTAAATTGACATTAAACCCAAAAAAAAAAAATAACCATCATACTTGAGCATTACCCTAGGCCGAAACACATTTAATAAAAAATAACTCATTCTTTTCATGTATTTTAAATATTCATCATCACTTTTCATAGATCACAAATTTAAACCCTTGTACAATTTCACATAAATTCTTTAAGCCAAAACATACCTATCATTTAACCGTTGAAAAGCTTTGAACAACATATCATAATCACCATATTACAATAATCATCTCACTACACATATTTTTAATACACAACCATAAAAATCAAATCCAAACAACATAAACCCATGCCCACGCCTAGGTCTATTTTCCCATGCATCAAAATATAAGAAAAACATTCCATCAACACAACATATTATCCTATTACAAACAAACCCACTTTCAGTCATAGTCTCTCCAAAACAACAATCATCAAATACCAATAACCAAAAGATTGAGGGGAAAATTCAATACCTCTCTTGATAGAAATCAAGAACCCAACTAAGACCACCTCCTTGCTCAAACCCTAGGGTTTTCCTAAGATTGATCATTTCTCCTTCTCCTTCTCCTTCTTCTTCTTCTTCTTCTTCTTCTTCCTTTCTTTCTTCTTCTCCTTCTCTCTCTATCATGCCACACTCTCCCACTCTTTCCTCTCTCTAGAACACGACAGCCAAGAGCAAAAATGGCCCTCCCCAATTTTTCCTTCCCCCTTTATCTTAATTCTCTCAATAAAGCCTAATCAAATAAAATGGTAAGTTTCCTTTCTCTTTTTATTTTTTTTTAATTTCTTATTATTTTCTTTTATCACAATTTATTGGAGATAAAATGGCTATCTTCTTCAAATTTTGACTTTATTTGCCTTAGAAAATAAATGGAAAAATTTCACTTCCTTTCCCACTACACCACACATCCAACACATGGTTTCCCTTTCCCTTTTTATTTATTTATTTTTTGTAAATAAATAAATTAAATCTAATATATGGAAACTATATAATGTGTAGGAAATTCAACACATGTGCATCATGCTACCATGCACTAGCACACACTAAATCACTAGGGTACATCACTATCTACCATGCACCTTAGTGCATTCAACCAAATCTCACGTAATAACATTTTTAAAATAAAAAATAAATAAATATCATTTAACAAATAATTTCACAAAAATATTTAACAAATGATTCTAACAATTAAATAAAATAACAAGAAATTAAATAAAACAAACAACAACTAAATAAAATAAACAACATTTAAATAAAACAATTCACCACACTTAACACTTCAATAAAATAAAACACCAAAATTTTAATAACTAAATTTTTTTTTGGTGCACTACACCTATAAATTCCCAATTAATCCCGGCACGCCCACTTAATTTCCAATTATTTTCCCCTTACTCAATAAACCCCAAATATACACCAAGCTTCCCAAAATACCCCTAGGCTTGCCCGAGCCGGGTATTAAATCCCCCCTGTGACTATTCCTCTCATCCACTCACTATGATTGCCTCAAGCTGTATACAGTGAATATATCCACATAATAATGTGGTCTCAATCACTTACTCACATATAATAACATTTATGGCCGCAACAGGCCAATACTACAAATATGCCCCAATTATCTGGATTAGGCCCACATGCATACTTAATACAAATAAGACTGAATTTAAATATTTTCATTTCATCATATATATATATATATCATGCATACCACATAGTCACACATTTAATCAGTTATTCACACATATATCCAATTATGTCATCTCGGCACGCTAATCAAGGCACTAAACCTTATTAGCATTTTTGGAACGTTACAGTTTCGTGGGTCATGAGTCAGTGTGATAGATGATTGTCTTCCAAAAGGTCTTGTAGGCACGTTGAATATAGATATGATAGATTTTTTTCTAATTCCAAGGTGTTCTAGATTACGATTTGGACGATTATAAAGTGTTTATATTCCACGAAGTTACATTGAACAGAAATTTAATTTTTCAGTAATAATGTATCCTTCAATAATGGAATCTTCAAGTCGGGCTTTGTTCTTTACATATTTTTTCGATTAACCTAATTCCCTGAAAATTATTATATTCTTAATATATAGTAATAAAAATATTGTGTTCAATGATTATAAAATAATTTAAATTGTAATTTATATTACCTTTCGATCGAATACATCCATCTCATATGTATTGGACTGCCTAACATAGCTTCTAATGATAGGTGCACCGCATTGTGAGTCATCACATTGAAGAAAGCAGAAGGAAAAATACTTTCTAATTTACATACTGTCAACAGAACGACATCTTCCAATTCACCTAAGTCTTTCACATATAATTTCCTTGCACATAGTGTTTTGAAGTTTAACGATAACTCATCAACTGCATCCATCACTTTCTTTTTCAAATATGGCCTTAATCCAATAGGTAACAACCTTTGTAATAAGATATGACAATCATGACTTTTCAACCCAAATAATTTTCTATCTTTCATGTTAGTATATCAAGAAATATTTTCTGCATATGGATCAGGAAATTTGACAGACTTTGTAAACATACTAAATTCATGTTATTCCTTTCTTGATAACGTACAAGATGTTGCTGGTTTCAACCAATTATTCCCCTTCTTTTTCATGTGTAGCTGCTTACGAATGTTTAAGTCTTGTAAATCAAGTCTTGCATTTTCTTTATCTTTAGACTTCCCATCGATACTAAATATTATACCAACCACACTATCACATTATTTTTCACAATATGCCTCACATCAAAGTTATGTCTTAGTTTTAATTTAGTCCAATATACTTTTTCGCTTCTAGTTCATTTTGTTTTCATAACACACATCCTTCATTCATTGTTTATCGTCCTTAATGATCTTATCATTTTTACATGGCCTACATTTTTACACTCCTTTTATTTTATCTGAGATTTCATCGTCTGTTAAAATTTTTGGAGGCAAATATCTTTCAATTGTACCATGACACTCTCTATCATTGCGCCATTCGTTATTTTAACACAAATATCGACGATGACCCATAAACCATATTTTTCTTCTTATTCTAAATGAAGATGTGTCATCCTCACAAAGGGCAAGCCTTATACCCTTGAGTGCTATACCCAGATACAATACCATATGCTTGAAAGTTATTTGTCTTCCTCAATACTGTAACATGCATGGTAAAATATTCTTTATCGATAATATAAAAAGTACGTACACCATTTTCCCATAGTTCATTGAGAACATTGATCAAATGTTCTGAATAGACATGTATGTCTTTACTTGGAGCACAACATCCTAGAATTAGTAATGCCATTATTAAGAATTCTCGTTTCATACATCTCCATGGTGGCATGTTATATGGCATTAGCAACACTAGCCACATGTTGTACGAGTTTGATAAATCACCGAATGGATTGAACTCATTTGTTACAAATCTTAACCTAACATTTCTAGATTCTTTTACAAAATCAGGATATTGTCTATCAGAATCCTTCCAAACCTTTGCATCTGCTAGGTGTCTAAGTACACCTTTGCTATAACAATGTTCTTCCTTATCCCACCTCATATCAGATGATGTATGGCGAGACATAAAAAGTATTTGCAGACATGGAGTTATAGGAAAATATTGCATCTTTTTTTGCGGGATCTTCTTTCCTTTAGTTCCTTGAAATTTGTATTGTTCATGAACACATATAGGTCATCTTTCAGCATTTTTATTATTTTTCAAGTATAAAGCACAATCATACTCACATGCATGAATATAGTTTCCTAACCTAAACCAAGATCATGCAACTTTTTCTTAACCTCATAATAAGATCGTGGAATCTTATTGTCTTTAGGAAATGCTTTCCAATGTAAGTCAAGCAACAAGTCAAATTATTTGTTGCTCCAACCACACATAATTTTAATGTGGATTAAATTAAAAATAAATGTTAAGAATGACAATGTTGTGCATCCAAAACACAATTCTTTTTCTTCTTCAACAAATAAGTCATGCAATGTACTTTTATAGTTGTGGTCATTTGAATCTCCAAGGATCACAAAATCACTATTCTGATGATATTGATTAGGTAAATCTTCTAATGTTGGTATCATATCGTCATCGTCTTCATTATCACTATCACATGAATATTTTTCTTCTTCACTATTTGTTTCTACTTCCTCTCGGTCTTCGTTTACCTCTATGATATCTTCCCCATGATACTCCTACATAACATATTTACTATAAAATCCCATTACGAATATATGACGCTGAATTATCTCCCAGTCATGATAATATAAGTTCATACATGAAACACATTGACATCGAATCTTATTTTCACAATTTAAGTGAAACATTCATAATTTAATAAAACTCTTAAGTCCATCAAAATACCCCTCGAATGATCTATTCTTTTGGAAAACCGAACTTTTATCCATCATTTTTCTATTCGCATTCGAACAAGTAGATGATGAATTATACTACATTGAGAAAATAATATACTTAATATTATAAATATAAAAATAACATATTTACATTAATACATATATAAAACAAATAAATAAGAAAAAAGTTCAAGTATCATTTACAATATTGACTAATATTTTCCATTCCTTGGAAAATTTTGGATTGCTTATTTTAACATTTTTCTAGTTACTGAACTCATAGAAATCTATTTATTCATGAGGATCCTACCCTGATAGAAAGGGAATTTCCCACAAAATATTTTCAATCATTTGGGATTTTAATGCTAATTAACACTTTTGGGTGCCCAAATCATGGTGCTGGGCCGAGATGTATCGTACGGGGCCTAAATCGTAGGTTGTAGCCCAATAGTTTACAAGAGACATGACCTGTGACACTGTCAGAACGCAGCTGTATGCTTCCCTTGTCAGGCAGTGTATTGGGACATGCCAATTGTTGAGTGTATGGGCTCGACACCATTACTCGAGGCACATAAAGATGTCAGACGGTTGCTTGCGGTACAAAGCTTCTATGACTGACATCCATCGTTCCGTTCAGATCCCTAGGACAAACTCCTAGGCCTGGAGGACAAACTGATCAATAAGACAGGAGGAACCTAACAGATGTCCTCAGGACGCTATACCTAACTTGAAGACATCCACGTTTGTTAATTGATAATAACATGTTGGGAGGACTCCATGCTCTTAGGATCACCAGGCGAGCTCTAAAAGACTTCCATCAATCCCAAGTAGTCTAATCACGTCTCTAATGACTACCACATGTCTAATAATGAAATCACAGACAACATTCACCCCCCCCCCCCAAGTCTTCACTTTTCCTCAGATAGTGGAGACTCAGTTTGAGAGGAGTAATTTCAAGGGTATTCGGGAGGTGACTCTTGGGCTCTTCATGACGTCACACTCAAAAATGGTAAAGCCACGTGCTGACTCCCCATTGTTGGGCCCATCAATTGGTGCAATTGATGAGGAGTCCGTTTTCAACGTCTCAAAATTCTGAATAAGGCTTAATGCATTGATTATTGGGCCAAAAGGGACTAATTTCATATATTTGTGGTTTTATTGAATATTTAGGTGATTATGTGAATTACATGATTTATATTATAATATGAGTGATTATTATTGTTTAAGTGTATTAAATGTGCTTAAAGGTCTGCTTTTGTTAAAAATGGGTATTATCGTAATTTTGACACGTTGATGGTATTACTATAATTATATATGTTATGTGTTTGAGACCACATTATTATGTGGATATTTTGGAGATAGTTGGCACAAGTCGGTCCTTTTGAGTAAGTTAGCAGAAAAGTCACAACGGGGATTAATACCCAGCTCGGGGTGAGCCTAGGGGTATTTGTTTAATCTGTCGAATTACCGGGAAATATTGGAGTATGATTTATATTTAGGGAGAATATTGGTATTTTGAAGATTTGTGGATTTAACTGGGAATTATAAGTGAAATTTTAGGTTTAGTGGGAAAGTGGTGTCAAATGACTATTACGCCTTTGAAGGGCTTTGGGAGGAGACTTGTGGGATAGGGGCCTCTGGTTCTTTGGGACCATTAAGTTGGGAACACCCAAGTGTTGAGTTGAAAAGCTCAAACTGATACTTTTTCTCTTTTTCTCCCTTGGAAGTTTTCTTCTTTGGTTTTGAAGAGGAATTCTTGAACTCTAAGTTTAGAGGCAATCCTTGGTGGGATTTCAACCTTGCTCTTGAAGGATAGGAGCTGCTAAGCTTGGGAATTCAATGGGGAATTCGTATCCTAGGATGTGATTTCAGTCCTTGTGTTTCTTTTAGTTTTGTTTTTTTGTGTTCTAGGCAAAAGTAATTGAATTTGGAGTTTGGATGCGTATTGGTGGTTTTTGTTCGTTGTATGTTTTATATCTGAGCCACAGAGGTTGTATTGGTGGATGAATTTGGGATAAAATGGAGTTTTGAGGGGTTTTGGGAGAGATGAAATTTCTAAAAATCGCTAATTTTCTGGATTTTGAAGTGGCATCACAGCGCTTGGGAAGAGCGTCCCGGCTCATTTAAAGGTCCTCGAGGACCGGGGGGCTCCTTGGATCGTCTTTGCCCCGTGACCCTTTGTGGGTAATGTTGCCGCACAAAATGAGAAGAAATTTTTGGTGGACTCTCTGCCAAGTCAGGTGTCACGACCCTTAGTAGTGGGAGTCGCGATGCAAAATGCCTATAAATTAGGTTGGCCCCTTGGCCTTGTGGGGCATCATGGTGCTAAACAGGAAAATTTGATATATGTTGCTTAGGGTTTTGGGAACCCAAATTAAAAGGCTTGGGAATGATTCTACTACCCGGTTTAGTAGAACTCAATGTCCTAGGGACTAGGGCTTGGTGTTGAAGCCCTTTATTAGTTCAATTCTTCATGGATATTTGTTTATATATTGGGAATAGGGTGTACCGCTTGGCTCGGGAGGAAAGGGTAGCACTCAGGATTGCTATATTGACTTGCTCAAGACTTGAGGTAAGAAAATTGAACCTATGTTGAGATTAGGGCTTAGCCCCGGTCATCGAATGTTGTTATAACCACGCCTGGAATGCTTTAACATGAACGAATTTATTATGTATAGTTGTATTATGAGTGAAATGCATATCTTTTGGTATTTGGTTGGAAGGCTCAACTTAAAAGTCATGGTTGGCATGAGCATGGAGAATGTAGACCATTATGGCTAGTCCAAATCTGAAAGTGTAATTCGCGGTTGTACGACTCTATAGCCGCTTGGAAGAAAGGAGTGTGGTATGAACTTGTGTGGCTCTATGGCCGCGTAGATGGATTGAATACCTACTTGAGTGTTGGTTATAATTTCTACGCATGTTATTACTGAATTATAACTTGTTGATTATCTGATGCTAGTAATGATTTATAAATGTTGATTGTATGCACTACTGTGTTTGAGTTTTCTTGCTGAGCCTTGGCTCACAAGTGCTACATGGTGCATGTAAGAGCAAAGAAAAGTTGGAACAGCCACGAGTTGGAGAGCTTTGGGGGCGGTGTGTACATATGCGACCTGGTCAACTACCACGGTTGAGACTTCTTTTGGAGATATAGGGTTTCAGTTCATTTTCCCACTTAGGTCGGCCATGTTGTACCTTTTTTACGATTGTAACTATTTATAAACTCTTTTTTGGGATCCTATGTATATACTGAAACTTTTTAATGAATAGAAATATTCTTTTGGCCAAAACTTTTAATGCTTATTCCTTTAATTACCTATAATTACACGTTTAAGTCAAAATGACTCGTTAACAAGTCTAGCACTATTTTAAACTCACAGTGTAACAGACATCCAATCCGTACCCGAAGCGTCCTTTCCCCTTATACCTAAGGCTTTCTTTACCCATTCTAATGATCGCAATCCATGCATTTATAATCATGATCGTTTGATCACGCTTGAGTGCCTACCTTGTAGATGATCAATAGTAGAGGTGGAGTTGCTTCCCCCCCCCCCCCCCCCACTCGTGAAGTCCTTCGTGTATAAAAAGGAGAGTTGTCTCTCTCTCTTGTTCACTTTTGCCTTTTGATATTTTTGAATTACCAGAGCTCTCATAAATCTCAAAAAAACCTCAATTACTCACAACCCCAATCTTCATCAGATCTTGACCTCCAGCGACTTAGACGACTAGAGAGAATCTTCGTACTTTGGGGCAAACGAGACAAAAATTTCCATGTCCACACGCGACACAACACTTACAGGCGCTACATCATGAGTAAGTGTGCTATTTCCTTTTCTGTTTTGAGTTTTTGGGTTGAGATTAGTTGCATGTTTAGGCGCTAGTGATTCCCAATATTCAGAGGTCATTTTGACATTCTTTTAGTCTTTTTGGGTCCATTTTAACGTTAAAAATGTCCAAATGGACCGACTTATGACTTTTTGTGTTTTTTCGCATTTATAGACCTTCAACAGGATTCTGAAAATTTCCCAAATTCCGGCGAGGTCCATGAACTCCGTTGGTGCCCTCCAGCAACAATTATTTTGTTTTGAGGACACCCCAGTCCCTTAGAAATCCTTCTCCTCCACTCCTCGAGCAGTTGTCTTATGGATTCCCATTTTGACCTATCTTTCTTCTCATCAATGCGCTAACTACTTGGTTTTGTTATTTCAAATGTCTGAAGAGTTACACCATCTCCACCAGCAAGGGCTCTACTACTTCTACCAGAAGATACTAGAGATGGCTCGGGATGTCAAACAACTACCCGAGGGGATGAGGCGAGGGGCCTCAGAGCAGAGCAGGGCCCTCGTGGTGAGGGATTAACCAACGAGGGCGGAGAAGTCCTTGGCCAATTGGCGCCTCGGAGGAAGAGATTAACATGGGTCCAACATATAAGATCCATAGATCTTCAGTGAAGGGCATCAAAACCGAGAAGCTTTAAGCAAGCTGAAAAACCAAGGACTCCTCAATAGAATACTTTGTCTTCTATGAAGTGGAGGATCGAGACATCTTGACGCGCCTATCCTGAGAGAACGAAAGGGCGCATGAAAGCATCCACAGCCTTGGGACCTAGAGTGTCTCTCACCTCCAGGCGGGGGCGGCCTTGCCCCTACAAAAATACTATGTCGACTTCCTAAAGTTCCTCAACATAGTCCCCTTCTAGCTATCCCCGAATGGGTATTGAGTACTAGTTGGGCTATACATTTTATGAAGAGGAAGAACTGACCCGTCCCCTATTTGGCTTAAATTCTATATGTCTACAGTTTCTGTACCCCTAAGAAGGGGAAGCTCAGTGGGTACTATACTTTGATGAAGTATACGTACCTGGGGATGTCTTAGAAGGCTCCATGCATGAACAAGATCCACGCTAGGGATTACAAAGACCAGTATTTTTGGACAAGTGGATTTCCCATGTGGACCAACCCCACTCTACTCCTAGCCTTCGCTAGGGTGGGTAAGTGTTCTCAAACCTTTTTTTTGGTTATCCTTTCCATGTAGTTGGATCTTATAAAATTCCTTTTGCAGGTCCCTACAACCGTACTCCGCTCGCCATGGCCTACGACAAACGACTTTACAGAATGAAGGCCCTTTCCAATGAGGAGCTGAATCTTGGCTGCCTCATGACGAAGGAGAAAGTGCAATAGTACAGCCTCCTCTGGGTAGACAACCACTTGGGTTCGGTGGACCTCTTCCCCTTCAGAAACTCCAAGACTTCCCTGGCAAAGGCCCAACTCCACACAGAGTATATGGCCGAGCAGACCCTCCTCCAGTTTACTCAACGGATGCGGGAGGAGCACGTGAAGACCATACTTGCCATTCAAGATACTGTTAAGGCCCAGGAAAACAAGGACCTTGAGGAATAGCTCAAGGCAGGAGTACAATCCTTGTCTATAGACCAGGGTAAATCCCCTATCATCCTATATCATGCTAAGCATGTAGGACAGGGAGTTAATCCTGAACATGTTGGGGTCTCGCCATCACTCCTTGAGTGTGGGTAGATCTCGAGACATCCTTGGACTAAGGAAGAGTTCCAGGAGAAGGGTCTTTTCTCCAACACCTAAAGAGAAGGGTCGACCCTTGGGGTTCATGCCATTGGACAAGGTGATGTCCATGCATGTAAGGTTGTTCTGCAGTACAAGACAAATACCATCCTAAAGATGGGTAGACTACTATGAGAGTTTCCCATTCAATTCTTTACCCGAAGGAACCATCTAGTGGTGGGGCTCCCTAGGAGATTTCATGAATATTTAGAATATATAGCATACATTCTTTTCCTCTAGAGGATAACCATTTTTCATTGCTTTGCATGCCACATGGGTTTGTTCGATTCTATTCAGACTAAACGCCAGAGGGTGTCGAGACCCTCTCAAATCCAAATCTTGATCGCATCAACCGTGGTGCCTCCACCCTCAGTGGTCGTTCCACCATCCCCAAGAGTCCCTGCAGCTTCAATAGTTGTTCCACCGGCATCCCCTCCGAGGCTGATGATGATTGGATAGGTTATAGACCATTGTGGGAGGTCCACAATCCGTGATGAGGGACTTCGATGACGGGAAAGGACCTCCAATCCTTTGAGGTGCCCGGTAGTCCATCAGCCAAAACGCCTCGGCTTGTCATCTTCCCGTAGCTCTTTGAAGAGGAGGGTCTAGAAAGGCACCAGCGAGTGGTTGAGTACTTCAACTCCTGCCTGGAGAAGGGGAATGAGGACATCAAGGCCCCTGTAGAATTCCTTTGCAAGGACAGGCTGAAAGACCCTGATGTCGCTTCCCTGCCACGAAGAGCTAGAGCCTCTACTAGCGGGGAGGCTCTGAGATAGGACAGCTCCGCTGGCGGTGAAGATCCTTCAGGGAATGACGGGATCCCTCTGGGAGATGCCTTCTCGCAGCTACACCTATTGCAGAGGAGACAACAAGATTCCCCTTCCTCGCAACCTATCATTACGCCACGATGCCAGTAAATATTATTCTAGATTTTAAAGACTTATGTTTTTACAACTAAGTATTATCTTGAAGCTAATTTTATTTCGTTTTGTAGGCTGCGGCTCTCGGCCAGTGACTCAGGGACTCCGTCACCGCAAGGTCCTTTGATCTCAAGGAGTTAAGGGAGGTCTCTGTCTCACTGGAAGAGCATTCAAGGCTCCAGAAGAAATTGTAGGACGATAATGCTCATGCCTCCGACTTGGAGTCCTGTCTGGTAGTGGAGCAGTCAAGAATCTAAATGATGGAGAAGACTTCCTCCAAGCTAGTGGAAGAAGCCACAGACTGCTCCAAATCTGCTAAGGAGGCTTTCTATAAGGTAATGGAGGACGTTAAGGATTCACGAGAGGAGAGCCACCTTGCCTGCGAATAGGCGGCCAAGCATGCAGAGGAGGTGTCACATCATGCCAAGAATGTCACCCAGGCTCGAGGAGACGCCACTCGAGCTCGGGCGAAAGCTGCACAGGCGGGTTTTGATGGCTCAAACTATAATGTCCTCCTAATCTAGGATCGTTACACTGTGTACTTTAAATAGTGCTAGACTTGCTAATCAAGTCCCTTGGTTATAAACGTGTAACTAAGGTTATTGACAAGGGTTAGGGCTAAACATTGTGGTGAAAAGGAAATGTTGACTTTTCATTTAAAAGTTTAGTACATACATGGGATCCCAAAAAAATATAAATAGATGTTTAAAAGGGTATATATAAGTCAAAAGATACCACAAACCAACCTAAGTTGAAAAATAACAGATACAACCCTAGTTCCTCCAAGATAACCCCGACCATGGTGTCGAGCAACTGGATATGTACACGCCGCCACCGAAGCTCTCCATCATATGGGTTTTCCAGGTTCCCTTTCCTCTTACAAGCGCCACATAGCACCCATGAGCCAATGCTTAGCTAAAAAACTTAAACATGTGCATGAATAGTAAATACAAATTCCAAATGCATATCTAGCATGCCCAGCAGTAATAACCTATTTATGCATGCATACAATTACAAATAAATAATAACAAGATCATTCATTGGCCCGCTTCCCTGAATAGATGACCGTATAGTCAATCTGGGCCTTATGCCCTAACTATGTGACCATAGAGTCACTCAGGGGCCCTTTACCCTAGCTCTGAGTAACTAGCCATAGCGCTAGATAAGCACTTAGCATTCCAAACAACCATAGGGTCGACCAACGTAGTGTTACGTTCCTGATTAGGCCTAAGCCTCTCGACCAGGGCACTGTGTGCTATTTCTTCTCTTGACTAATAATTCTAGGCCTTAACTAGATATTGAGATAACTAGAAAAACAGATATAGATACATATAAGCATACT
Source organism: Humulus lupulus (assembly GCF_963169125.1). Classification (NCBI taxonomy): domain Eukaryota; kingdom Viridiplantae; phylum Streptophyta; class Magnoliopsida; order Rosales; family Cannabaceae; genus Humulus; species Humulus lupulus. Next base: position 136,922,106 of record NC_084798.1, on the reverse strand, counting down.
TCAGACAATACAAGTATGCATACATATTAATCATATATTTCAGCCAATTAAATACAAACACATTAATAACCATGTTCCTTAACGGGGTCGAGCCCTAATACCCAGATAATGCAACAAGTGTATATCATTTAGCTATTACCCAAATATAGAGCATTCGAGCATGCTTAATCAACAATCACACGCATAATCCTAAACATGTTCATTCTCAAGGGCCCGAGCCCTATTCATAATTATATTTAACAACCGGGCCAATCCCTAATAATAGACAATCTCATCATATATCACGTATTGGGTGCACTTTTATTACCTCAAGTCCGAGTGCAATGTACATTAAGAATGACCATCGAGCACGATCCCAGTTCTGAACCCCTAGCGATGACGAGTGAATTAAGGCTTCTGGACTGAGTCTTAGCCTCCATGACATCGAATTCTACTAATCTGGGTAGTAGAATCGTTCCAAGCCCTTAGGTTCGAGTCCCTGCACTCAAAATCCCTACAAGCACCATGGCCCAAAGCAAAAAAGTCATGGCCCGCCTCAAGTTGAAGAGCCTACGGGATCTCCTTTGGACCACACACACCATGGCGCACCCTAACAAGCGTCGCGACTCAAATGGAGGTTCAGCACCTCCTTCTCCCTGAGTTCATGAGAGTCGCGGTGCCCGAAAAATAGGTCCGCGACTCAACATGAAAACCCTGAATTTTCCCTCGTTTCATCAAGCCAAATCTCACCAAAAACCTATCCAATCATAGCCAAATCCGAAAAAGAAAGTTCCCAATCAACTGAACACCTTAATACCCACAAAACCCAAGCTAAAACTTGGCTAAGTCCTTACCAAATCTCCAACTCATAATTGAGTTTTCAAAACTCCAGAACTTAGCTAAAACCAGAGAAATCACAAAGAATTAAGGCTAGAAACCGTTACCTCTGCTGCCTTAAACAATGCTAAGCTTTTCCCCAAGCAATCCCAAGCCTAAGCTAGCTTCCATTCCTCGAAAAATGCAAGAAATTCCCAACGAATTGAGAAAGATAGAAAGAGAGATAGAGAGAGTAAACACAAGAGAGAGAGAGATAGATAAATTGAGTGCTGGGTGAACACACTTTTTTATTTGTGAGGTTACTTAGAGTTTAAGTAACTCCAAGTAAATTCTAAGGCTTAGTGTACCGAAAACTTCCCCGAGGGTAAAATGGTCAAAATCCCCAAAATTCCCTTCTATTGTCACTAACTCAGAATATATCCTCGAATATTTATTCCCATTAGCTGATATCCCAGTAATCACTAAATACCCAAAATACCCCATGACTCACCCCGAGTCGGGTATTAGGTCCCGTTGTGACTTTCCCGCTAACTTGCTCCCTAGGATTGGCCCATGGTGACTAACCCAAATATATCAACATAATAATGTGGTCCCACACATATATCAAATATAAGCACATATATTCCAAATATACATGTAACGGTCCAAATTATGAAACATTTCCCTTCTAATAAGAAACGGGCCCACATGCATATTTAATACACCTAACACATATAATCATACACATATATATAATATATACACATATTTCATAATTAAATCACTTAATTTTCCATCCTGGCACCCTAATCAAGGCCCTAAGCCTTCTTAGGTAATTTTGGATGTTACACAAACTGCGCAATGTGCTTGCAGAGGACACCCTCTATGTAGCATGGCAGAGCAATAGGGAAATGGACTTGGCCTTGCTAGAAGACCCCAACATCAGGATATTGTTGAAGAGTGCTTTTAGGTAGATGAGGCAGTAGCTACACAGGCCTAGGCTACAGCTCAGAAGGAACATCCTTCTGAGGTCGATCCTGTAATAGACATCGGCATGGAGGTTCCCCCGGGCGAGTAGGCCATTGTAATTTTATTTTATTTCTCAATGGACATTCCAAGTCCTGGGTAGAACCTTGAGTGCGCTGTCAAGTGGGAGCACTAGACGTGTCCTTACGTCCCCAAGTCCAAATGACTCGGGTCATAGGAGGTCAAATTTACTTAGGGTTCAAAGATGGAGTGTTACTCCTCACGCGCGTAGTTTTCAGGAGGTTGTCATATGTCATTTTCATGGATTTGTCCCTTGAGTATGAGTTATTAGAGGTTTGGAAATTGAAAACTCCCTCCTAGTCTCCGAGCTCAAAGTCCAAAGGACATGAATCGAGATCTCTGCCGCTTCAGGCCAGGCCTTGTAATAAAGCTTTTGGCGACTTGAGGTTTGCACTCGAGTACAGGAGACTTGGAGCTTGAGAAATGATTACTGCTCCTCGGGATCGTAGTCCTCAGGAAAGAACTCAAGTTCATTTTGATTTTTCCAATGCTAGGTTTTACTAGTTTTCCAAAGATGTTCGTTCTCACAAGTCGTGACAATTGGCCTACTCCGCTCATGACAAGCTTAGTTTCCTAGGTCCTTCTCTCCGAGTACAGGTGGTCAAGTTCGTGGTCATTTGATATTTATGCCCATGTATGTGTGACTTGGGTTTGAGAACAAGTTATTTCTCCTCAGACTCATAGTCCTTGGAAGATAACTTTAGTTTAGGTGAGGTTTATGCCCTAGTACAGGTGACTCGAGGTACTGATTACTCTTCGGGAGCTGAGAACTGGATATTACTCCTCGAGAGGTAACTGAAGTGCACCCCTAAGTCTTAGGGTTTTCCAACGCTAGGTTGTTCCACTCTCCAAAGTCGTGACACTAGGCTTACTCCGCTCACAAAAAGTTTAGTTTCCTATTGATAGTGCTCGAAAGCTACAAAATGACTACAAAATGAAGAAAATACACAGCTCATACTACTGATAATATCAAGATGCTCGACATTCCAGGAATGGGGCACTAGCTTCCCATTCAGTCGGGCCAGTTTGTATGTCCCTTGACACACGATTCTCTCAAGTTGGTATGGGTCTTCCCAGTTAGGGCCCAAAAGTCTAGCAGTAGGGTCTCGGGTGGCTAAGAAAACTCTTCACAACACCAATTCTCCAACCCTAAATTTCATATCCTTCACTATAGATTTTAAATACCTGGCCATCTTTTTGTTGATAGGATGCTACACGTAGCTGTGAAGCATCTCAGAGCTCCTCCATAAGGTTCAATGACTCTCAGAGTAAAGCATGGTTTGTGATCGTATAATATGTATCTCATCGGTGCGTGATGATTGCTGCCTAAACTGAGAGCATGGCTTCAGACACATAGGCCATGGATAATGGTGAATGGACAGTAGAGGTCCTAGCAGTGGTGGGTAGCTACAATGCCTTAGGCAACACCTTGGGTCAGGCGCCTTTTGCTTGCTCAAGCCTCTTTTTCAAGGTGGAATTAATCATTTTTTTGACTATGTTCACTTGCCTGTGTTTCCTACAAATGGGCCATGGAGGAGAAACTCTTCATAACTTCATGCCTTTGACAAAAATCTGTTATCAGTTTGCTGTCAAATTGGATGTCGTTGTCGAAGACTATCTTCCTCAGAAGCCCGAAGCGACAAACGACATTTTTTATGCCAATGTCCAGTGCCTTCTTGGAAGTGATCATACCGAGAGGATTTTCCTTGACCCACTTTATGACGTAGTCGACTTCCACAATAGCGTACTTTACTCCTCCCTTTCGCAAGGGTAAGGACCCGATGAGGTCAATGCCCTAAACTGCGAAGGGCTAGAGACTTATCATCTGTGTGAGCTTATTCGGAGGAGGTCGATGAATGTTGGCAAAGCGTTGGCACTGGTCGCATTTCTTGACATAATCCATTGCGTCACCATTCATTGTAGGCCAAAAGTATCCTTGTTTTATGATTTTCTTGGCAAAGCTTTGCCCATTGATGTAGGCTTCAACTGTCTCAAGCGGTCCATGCTTTATGTTGGGCAAAGCATTGACCTCAAAATTCAACCTCTAAGCAGTAATGAATTATCTTCAGAAAGAAGAGGAGAGTTGGTGCTAGGAGTGAATGGATCATGGTTTGTCCTTCTTGAACCATTCATTTGCTGATCCCGTCAAGGTTGACGGGAAGAGGTGGCACTTGGTGTCCTTGGAAAAGTGGAGGATCGACATCAATCTATTAAACTTTGAGAGATGGTCTGTGGGATTTGTGCCTCTACTCTACGAATCGATGTTTGGCATTTTGAAGCCTCGAGGTAGCACAAGGCTCCCCACCTTCATCCTCTAAGTATGAGTAATGACCTTGTCTCCGGGCCATCTTAAGCATTATCCTTTTCAAACTCTCCAATTCTGCATAGAAAGGGTCACAATTTTTGTTGGCACTTTATGTCAGGTGTTCACTCCTCTAATCATTAAGGTCATCCCAGAGGTTGGGTTGTTGTTGTCTCCCGAGATTCTCCTCGCGAACTGCCCTGCCCCTGCGGGTGTTCAAGTCATCTCGTAGGACATGTTGTTGTTTGTGGAGACCACCATGTTTAGGCTATCCTACTTTTTTTCGCCCTCGAAGTCAACTTATTCATTATTAACCGAGACACTGATTCCTAGACCTCGATTGCTGGAGACATTTCTTTTGTTGGACTCTCGGCCAGAGTTTCTGTGAGGCTGGTGAGGTGCCGGTAGGATACCAATTCCATGCCTAACACGATGTGTCGCAGCACGCTTGGGCAAAATGCCCTAGTCTCCCAAAACACTAGTGGCCTGGCGATGTTCTCGAGCTCCACGCCCTTGGCTATCATTGGCCCATCTCAAGTCCTGAATAGGCTAGGAAGCCCAATGAGTTCTCTTCCACCCTTGCATAGGATCTTCATCTACTTTTTCTTTACCACGATGTTGTGGTGCAGGTGAGGCTCCAGCTCCAGCTCCAGCTGGGTGCGTAGGCTACACACTAGTTGGTGGATCTTGCGCCCTGTCAGTGGGGTGCTCAGGGGGCACACCCACTAGCTCATCAGGTGACACTCCAACTAGGTGAATAGGTGGCACACCAATTGGTTTCCTAAGTCTTACCTTGCTCTGTTGGTCCACTCATAGCCCTTGGGCTAACAAAGTAGCCCTAATGGCGTTAACAATATTCTATAGGGTGACGATATTCCCCTCCTCGGCATCGATTTTCTTTTGTTGGGTGGTGAATTTGTCTCTGAGAGCCACCACCTCCAGCAGTTCCTCCACATCCATTGCCTCAGGATAAGCATCTTTATCAAACTCTTCGCCTTCGTCGTCGTAGTCGGTGTTTTCTTTGTAATCCCCCTGGGCCACCTCCGGGTACTATGGCGGAGGTGGTCGATTGGGTTCTCCTCCCCCAGCTTTGGTGGGAGGAGTGACGTTGCCTAGAGCATTTCTTCTGGTTGTCACCATGAAAGCACCAAAATTTTGACTTCCATTTTCTCTATCATCTAATTAAACAAGAACTTAAAGAAATGTAGATGGGAGAGATAGATTTTGTGTGGTTCAGGTCATAAAATAATCTTAGTCCACACGACTTTAGCGTTAGTGTTCTTGAGGCTTGATATGGCAAGCTTCTATGGATATTTTCCCTAGCAACGTATACATTTCTCTGAGTACAAAAGTGGGATCAAAAGTCCAAAAATGCAAAAGTCCTTTACAATGGAAGCCCTAGCCTTATTAATAGTGGTTGAGGGCAATTAATTCCGTCAATGGGGATTTATTGCAAAATATTCCCAATCACTTGGGAGTTTAATACTAATTAATACCTTCAGGTGCCCTAATGAAGGTGGTGGGCCCAGGCGTATCGCATATGGCCCAAATCGTAGGTTATAGCCATATACTATGTAGGAGACACGCCCCTTGACACTGTCAGAACGTAGCTACGTGTTTCCCATGTCAGGTGGCGCATTGGGACATGACAATTGTCAAGTGTATGGGCTCGGTACCACCACTCGAGAAACAAAACGATGTCAAATGGCCCCTTGCGATACTGAGATGCTACGATTGACATCTGGCATTCCCTCCAAACCCGATGACAAACTCCTAGGCCTGGAGGACCAACATACCAAGAAGACAGGAGGACCCTAACGGATGTCTTCCATTCGTAACCTAACTTGAAGACATCAACATCTGGAAATGGATAATAACGAGCTAGGAGGAGTCCATTCTTCGAGAAACTCCAGGCGAGCTCTACAAGACTTCATTAGATCCAGAGGATCCTAATCACTTCTCTAATGACTACCACGTGTCCAATGATGAAATCACAGAGAACACATATATATTTTAAAGTTTATTCAAATGTATATATGTATAAGTACATTTAATTTAAACCTTTAAAATATATTAAAATAGACACACTAATAAATATAATGACATTAATGAACAAGGAAATATAAAATATGAGAGTTGGGATTAAAAACTTACCTAAAAAATAGAAAAAGAAAGATGACCAGAGAAAATTAATGGATTATTATAATTCTAAAATGTTGATTTAGCGAGAATTCAAAAACTATACATTTCAAGAACACAAGACAATAATATAACTATTATTACTAAATATATACAATAAGGATTATCAAACTTCTAATAATAAAAAAAGTACCAAGAAAAAACATATAATATTTAAACCTCACCAAAAATAAAGTAATGAGTCTTCTTTAATATAAGAGCACTCCCATTGGATACTCTACTCTATCCTTCAAAATATTTTACAAAAACATTACTTTATTTATTTTACCTTAAACTTTTACATTACACGATACATCAATTATTATTTTTTGCTCCATATCCTTTAAATATTATATATTTTATTCATTTTAAATATTTTCTTTAACTATTATTAATATCATTATAATTTATAACATTTATAAATTTCCAATATATTTTCTCAAACCACTAATATTGTAATATTATTATAATATAAATTATTTACATAGTACATGAAGTATATACAATTGGTAATAAAATTAGATTAAAATAATAATATATTACATATTATTTTCATAATGTATCTCATATAGAGAAAGAGATAATATATATGTATATATGAAAAAAAAACATATATATTTATCTAAATATATGGAGAGAAAGAAAGAGAGACTGGGATAAAACAAAAAAGAAATAGAGAGAGTGAATGAGTGAAGAATATAAATGTTGTATATATATGTATATATATATTGTAAAAGAAAGAAAACAAATATAAAAATATTTTTGAAAAAAAAAATAACTTCTCTAACCGCATGGCTTAAAATTAACTGGTTAAATAAAAATAAAACAAATAATTTTGTTAAAAATAAATATGAACTTGTAATAAAAAGAAATCAAAGTATATTACATTTATTTCAGTGTATATGTTTTTTAATAAATTATTTAAGTGTATAATAAATGTATTTAAAATAAATATAAATTTTCAATAGTATGTTATTTATTTGTTTATATATTTTAATAGTTTTATTTGCTAAATAGTTAGAAAGGGCAAAGCTATTGAGGCACTGAGCATTTGAAGACGAACAAGGTATATGTGAAAAAAGTAGGCATTTTTTTATTATCTTTTATTATTGGTTTGTTGTTGATTGTATTGATGTTTTAGAATAATCTTCGGTTTGTTTAAATCATTTATCGAGTTTTGTTTTAGAAAAGGGAATTTGCATGTTTCGATTGAGTCAGGGGAATTTAAATAGCTTCCATTAAGGATCTAGGAATGAATGGAATGAGACAATGAGCTGAGAAAATTTATTGTTTATTATGCTTCTTCAAGAGTATGAAGTTTAAGGAATATATTGTAACGAAAAGATGGAATATGTGTTGATGTGCATGATAAGAAAAACTTGCATAATCATCAATTTTGGTACAAAACTGGCCAAGATATAGATTTATTTTTGATAACTTCATTTCAGTGTAATTTTATAATGTTTTTTTGTGGTAATCTTGAGTCTCTATGTGTGTTTTGTGCAAGATTACGCTTTTGTTTGTCTTTGTTGTAGGTTGGTGCAGTGAATCACGAGAAAAATGTAAAAAGAAGTGAAAATTGTGGAAAAATTATGCTTTTGGTGGTTGTTGGACTCAAAAGGATGCTAAGGACGATTAAAAGTCAGTTTTGGATGAAGAGACAGGTTGAAAGAAGCAATTTGAGAAAAAAATGGAATTAGAATCGTAACTTGGGCTTACAAGTCGTGACTCTAAGGCAAGTCAGAGACGCGTGGCTGCTGGAGGCAATTAGTGTCACGACTTGGGCTTACAAGTCGCGACTCAAGAGGAAGTCAGAGGCTCAGCAAAGGGGAAAAATAGACATGGGCCGCGACTTGATGATGCATGAGTCGCGCGCCTGGAGACTTAAAAGCAATCAAAATGGCTCAAAAACTGACATGGGCCGCGACCCAGAGAAGGCCAAGTCGCGGCCCGCATATGAAAAACACAGCTTATGTTATTTTTTTCACTATAAATTCGTATTTAGGGTTTAATTAGGTCATTAGGTCAGTTTTTAATTACGTTTTTAGAGTTTAATTTTGATTCTTAGGGTAGTTATTCTACATTTTTATATTTTTCTTTCTTCTTTAAGTTTGTGAATCTTATGTTTTTGAATTATTATTTTTTTGATTTAGTCATGTCTCATATGAACTAAAAAAATTTATCTAAGGTTTAATGTAGTCACTTGGATTTCTATCTAATTGAATTATGATGTTCTTTTGATTTTTCTTCTCTATTCTAATCTATATGATGTGTGTTTAATGATAGTAAATACTTGATCAATATTTGCTTGATTTATGATTTTGATTCAAAATTCGAAAGATGAGAATTGAATATCCTATCATTATATAGACATAGGTTGCATATTGGATGAAAGTACCTGTATGACTTGTGTAGTAATTAGGTTTCCATGTTTAATGCCTTCTATATGTTTAAGTTTATCACAGAGATGTAGAAAACCTACATATAGGATGAGATCTTATATCTTGAAAAAGAATAGGAATCGATTTATGCTAACCTGCTATTAAAACGAGAAGAAAGAAATTTAGAATTGATTAATAAAATTAGCAGAATGAAAAGTTGATGAAATTAACACCGTACGTCTTCTTAGTAGTTATTTAAATCTTTTAATTAGTGATTCTTGTTCTTAGTTTTTTTTTATAATTTTAAAATTAAATTAAATCATCTAAACTTTGGTTGCCACATAAAAATTAAAAAAACAATTAGTGGTAATTGGAAGACAGTCTTCATGGGAACGATACTCTGCTTATCATATATTACTTGAATCGATTATGTGCACTTGAATATATATATTTTAGAGATCACGCTTTTGGCGCCATTGTTGGGGCCTTAATTTCCAATATCAAATTTAATTGTTATTTGTTCTGATTTGTTTTTTTTTTAGTTTGCTTTACATTTATTTGGATCAAGGCTGTATTGTGTTTCAGGAATTGTTGGTATATGCGAAGAAGAAGACAAAAGGAAATCATATCAATAGATTTTGAAATTGAGAGAACATGCACAAAGAATCGAAAGATAAAGAAACGGTTTGATTTCAACATGGTTTACTATTTACTTGGCATAATACCATCCTTTACAAAGCATACAAAATAGGGAACCCTTAGTCCATTATAAATCCACAACCGGGTGCAGTTTTCTTACCTTTAATCTTCCACGTTCACTGATTACGAGCGATGCCTCTCGAGCACAATATGCTTCCCAAGCCCTAGCTTAACACCTGGTCACAACCAAGATAAGGAGTACCATTAATAATCGTGTTAATGTTTCCGGATGGAGTTCTAGCCTCTTGGACATCGAATTCCACTAAACACGGTGGTGGAATCGATCCCGAGCACCCTAGATTAGGTTCCCACTCATAAAACCTCCAAAAGTTCAACAATGCCCCAAAGGGTTGTGGACCTTGAAACCTAGCCATGTCCCGCCCCTAGAACAGAAGCTAATCCTCTCTGAAGACAGACATGCGTCGTGGCCCTGCCCTACGGCGCCGCGGCGCTTCCCAAATGCAGAGCTTCCTTGGCTCTTCCTTGCTTCGTAGGGCTGCAGCGCTCTAGAACTGAGCTGTGACCCAACCCTTCGTGCCTAGAAAATCCACCATTTCTAACATCCTTACCTTATTGAAAACCACCCCAAAGCACCCTAATTACAAAACCCATTAACCACAAGACTTTTAACACGATTCTAAAAGTATAATCCAACAGAAATCCACCTTAAAAACCCATTAAAATGCCATCATGGATTCTAAAACCTAGCAACTAAAGAGCCAGTCATGCAAACCTAGAATTTAAGCTTTAAACTACGAATTGAAGCTTACCTTCTTTGATGAACCACTTCCTTAACAAGTTCCTGAGCTAAAATCAACCACTACAAGAAAAAAAAGCTTTTAATAAGACCAAAAATGTGTTATCAAAAACATACCATAACACTTTTTGACGTGTTAAGACCGACTATGTTATCGTAGGTCAAGGTACTTTACATAACACTTTATCATTGTTATACAGATGTGTTATTATACTGTCAACGATAACACACTTTCTGTGTTATTTTAATAAATAGATAAGTGTTTAATTATATTATTTATAGTCGATTATATAACAGATTTCAATACTTATAAATTTGTGTTATACTACACTTTAATATAACACATTTTTTGTGTTATACTACACTTTAGTATAACACATTTTTTTGTGTTATATAATGAAGTTTGCATAAAAAGTGTTATCAACAACAAAAAGTGTTATTGTAATAGATATTATAGCACATTATAACACAAATGAACTTGATTTTCAAATAACAAAAAGTAAAAACATTCAACATTGTATTAACAATCCACAAATTAGTTTAAACACATTCAACACTGTCATCAACAATAAAATGTTCTTTAAGTATTCAAGTAGTCTTAAATATTCAACATATTGAAAAGTTACTACTTTCAGCACAAAATATTCTATAGCTGCCCAACACAAAGCCTTCAAAATTAAGTATCATTTTCTATTTCGCTTGTCACATCTGCAAAATAAACAAAGAAATACTTTATTGTTATTATCTAGCATCACAAATTACTTCAAGAAAAATGCTATGGAAATTATTTCGAAGAGAGGACACCACATACAAAATAATGAATTCACAATTACACCAAAGCAAACAAAGAAACCAAACACTAAATTATAAGACATTGGTTCTTTTTTGAGTATGAAAATGTACCTCTTAGAATAAGTTTTTTAGAAGGCCATCCAACTATGGAACTAACTGCTTCTTGTATTGTAAGCATCGCATTATTAGGACGAAATAAGTAAGATTCTGGTATAGTATCAGCATCAACCCATACTCGCATAAATTCTGGTCCAAGAGGCTTTCCATGTACAGTTAACTTTGGATCACTAGAATCCCAACGACCTTCAGCAACAATTACATCTTCCCAGTCAAGCAAGTAGCAAGCATTCTTCGCTTCTGTAAAGTATCAACATCCTGAAAAAGAAAATGATAAAAAAAAAATTACTATACATATTTCAACAATAATTTCCTAGCACACACACATACAACCCATAACAAAACAAAAACAAAAAAGATTATTGCACTTTTCAAACAGCCAAAATGACCATTTGAATGGAGCCTTCTCGTTTCCAATTCCTTCGAAACCCATTTCTATGATTTAGTGTTCCTTCAAATTTCAAGAATTCTATACTACAATTAGTATAGGTATTTACTCTTTGAAAAATAAGCAAAAAAAATTTTGATAGTACAAATGGCCACAAAGCCCACAAGAATTTGTAAGAATATCAATTATCTGAAATCATGTGTTCATGTATATGTGTGAGAGAGAAAGAGAGGAAGGAAACGATAGAGAAGTTAAACAAAATTTATATATGTGCCATACTAATCCAACCATAACAGTAATCTAATTTTCCAGCTACGTAGCTAACAATAATAAAATGGCATTGTCTACACGAGATAAAGACATACTCTCAAAAAATTTCATTACAACAAATGTTGGAGCAAGACTAAGAACCTCCCGAAAGGTCTTCCTATTAAGTTTTTCATCATTGAATGCGATAATGGAAAGTCCCTGAAAATCAGAAAGAAAATAAAACTATTAAAAACGCAAAAGACTGTAGAGTCCTAGAGTTTACTAATTTTAGCTGATATAGACTACAATAGGAGAAGCTAAAACACAGCAAAAGACAACAATAAAAAGTAAAAGAATGGAGAATACAAATCAAAGAAATATAAAAAGACTCAAACATGAAGTTTGACTAATTAGTGATAGCAAGTTACAACAAAGACTATATGATATTGATAAATTGGCAACTCAGTGTAATTTGTTAATATGTATAGCTGGAACATCATTGCAAGGAATATCCATAGGCGATGAAAGCTATGATAGAAATGAAGAAAAGTCCAGTGCTCAATAAATGAAGTTTTCCCTCGATGTTTACTTCTGCCTGATTTAAGCATATTCTGTATTAAAACAAATCAAAATCAGGAGCAAATGTTTATGAGTAGGTATAGTTCATAAAGGTCAATACAGAATTAAAAAGTAAATTAAGTTTACAAGTTTAGTGTAGAACTCAGCAACCGATAGTGAAAACAAAAACTACTTAAATTAACATAAACCAATACTACTAAATTTAATGTAAGATAGTGTTGTTTTCAAGAACCTTTTCATTATCACTTTACCCAGGAAAAAAAAAGAACTTTGAATGCCCATACCTATAGTAACATCTAAATGCAGTACAAGTGCCAGTAACTTCAATAATCTTAGGGAGAAAGTAACCAACCTTTGAGAGTTATGGCTTTTGAAAAAAGAGTGAGCTTTTGCGCCATGGCCAGCCAAGTTCAAAACAATGAAGTAACCTGAAATAAAAGTTGTTAGCACCGAAAATGTGAATAATAACTAAAAACATTCATTGCCACAAAAAGAATCTCACCAAAAATGCTCATTAAAATCAACATAATTGCGCCAGGAAAAGTGTGGTGCTTTTCCGTTTTTATTACTTCTTGTTTCCTGTGCACTTTTGAATATGAAAACTTTACCAAAAACATTATAAACATTTTATAAAACAAAGAATCATCGTAAGAAAAAAAAAATAAATAAATAATAATAATGAAGTCTGACACTCTAATTCTTCCAAATTCCCTACATCGTGAACTCTTCTCATGTTGGCACATTCAGAAACAATTGTTGTAAACTGAAATATAAGCTAATAATTGCTCTAAAGTGAAGAATTTAGAAAAGAATTTGGAATTAATCGAGAAATAACAAACATAGATCAAATAAAGAGATGTCTATAGCTTTTTTTTTTCATTCAAACATTCAATCAAACATCATAACTACATTAATTATATAGTTAAAATGTATATTTTATAAACATTTCCATTCTCACAAATGAATCACAGATAATGGAACACCACTATCAAATACACACATTTTCAACAAAATCAGTAATACTCAATCAAATTTATTGAAATATAAGTTATTTTGTAGAAAAAAAAAATTCATCACAGAAAAAAAAGAGAAAAATACTAAAATATTTGTTCCTGTCACTGTGAGGGAGATGGAGAGGCTGAAATGCTTGGCTTGCATGGCTCTAGGCTGGAGAAGGTGGCTGGACGACAAAGAATGCCCGAACTAAAAGCTGGATGGAGCTAGCTGGTCTCACATTGGGAAGAAGAAGGCTTGGCCGCACACAGGGAAGAGGAGAAGAAGAGGTGGCCTCTGGTGTCGCTGTTCACCTCTAGTGTCATGTGAGGGCTTGGGCCCGCGTGGGTCGAAGCTTCGACGACCTCTGAAGATCCCTAGCCAGCGCGTGTAGGGGAAGGTAGCGGTCGGGCTCCATAAAGACACAGGCGAGAGAGAAAGAGTGAAAGAGAGAGGTCTAGTGGGAGAAATAGATCTGAGACAGAGGAGAGAGAACGATGAGGAAAAAGGAGAAGAACAGAAAGAGAAAGAGAGATCTGAATTAAGTGAGACATAAAAAATTAAAAGAGAATACAAGAAAAAGAAGAAAAAAGAGCGAAATGACGAGAGAGAAGGAGAGAGGAAAGGATAACACATTTTTTTAGTCTGGTGCCATTTGTTTTGCCAATTTTCACTTTACCGCTTTTTTATATTATCAATTATAATACTTTTTAAATAAGCTTATATTAATGTGTTGTAGAAAGTATTATTTGGTGTAGTGCAAGCTTCTCAACTCTAATTCAATCCTTAACATCAAAACCATAAACACTCTTAATACTCAGCCAAAACTCAGAATTCTAATGCTCTAGAATGAGATTCAATTCTTACCTTGATCCTGGTTGAGTGTGCCTTAGTCAGAACTAGGCTAATCCTTCACAAATTCAGCTCAAACACAGAATTTCCAGTTGAGTTTTCCTTCGATTTCTGTAGTTTTCTTAAGAGAGAAAAAAGAGAGAAGAGAAGGAGGAGAAGAAATGTTAAAGGGTCGGTTTGTATCTTTTGTTCCACTGCTTTCTATTAACTTAGTCTAATCTTAGCCAATTAAGTCAATCCCGAGGCTCGGGGTACCGAAAACGTCCCAGAGGGAAAAATGGTAAAATTTCCCCAATATTCTCGCATAGGCTTCCTAACCTCAAATATATCTCCATATATTTATTTGCATAACCTGATAACCCATATAATCATCTAACACCTGAATTACCCCTTGACTTGCCCCAAGTCAAACATTAAGTCTCGTTTTGACTTCCCACTAACTAGCTCCCTAGGATCGCCTCGAGTCGCGCGCTGCGGTCTTACCCACATAATAATGTGGTTCTCACAGATATAACATATAACTACATTTAAATTCACATAGCCATATAAACATGTTTATCATATAATCAAACATAAACCAATTATGCCCTCCTAGCACACTAACCAATGCCTTAAGCCATATTAGTGATTTTGGGTCGTTGCAACTATCCCCTCCTATTGAGAATTTCTTCCTCAAAATTTACCTGAATAGTTCGAGATACTGATCCCGCATCACCGTCTCTTGTCCCCAGGTCGCTTCCTTGACCTTGCGATTTCTCCACAATACTTTAACTAATGGAATCGTCTTGTTCCGTAGAACTTTATCGTTCCGGTCCAAAATCTGGATCGGTCGTTCCTCATAGGACAAATCTGTCTGTAACTCTAAATCCTCATATTTCAATACACGTGTCGGACCTGAGACATACTTTCACAACATAGAGAAATGGAAAACATCATGAATTCCCGACAACGATGGTGACAAGGCCAACCTGTAAGCCACCTGCCCAATCCTTTCTAAAATCTCGAAAGGTCCAACAAACCAAGGGCTCAGCTTGCCCTTTACTCCAAACCTCTTCACCCCTCGCAGTGGTGAAACTCGTAGAAACACGTGGTCCCCAACCTGGAAGTCCACGTTTCTACGCTTAGGATCAGCTTAGCTTTTCTGCCTACTCTGTGAAGCAAGCATCCTGGCTCAAATCTTCTCAATAGCTTCACTTGTTTTCTGAACCATATCTAGCCCCAAATACTTTCTCTCACCCATCTCGTCCCAATGAATGGGCCACCTACACTTCCTTCCGTATAGCAACTCATAAGGAGCCATTCCAATTGTGGACTAATAAATGTTGTTATACGAGAACTCAATTAATGGAAGATACTTACTCAAAGATCCCTCGAAGTCAATCACACATGCCCTAATCATTTCCTCCAATACTTGAATCATCCTCTCAGACTGTCCATTAGTCTGAGGATGAAAAGTTGTGCTAAACTTCAATTGAGTCCCCATGGCTCTCTGCAGAGCTCCCCAAAACTTAGAGGTAAAGATAGGGTCTCGATCAGATACAATGGACTTGGTAAGCCCATGGAGATGAACTATCTCCCTCACATACAATTCTGCATACTGCTCCACTGTGTAAGTTGACTTCACTGGTAGAAAATGAGCTCACTTGGTGTATCTGTCCACTATCACCCACACCGAGTCACAAAGTCCCATTGTCCTGGGTAGACCTCCCACTAAATCCATCGTAATATCTTCCCACTTCCATTCAGGAATACCCAAAGGCTGAGGCAACCCTGCTGGCCGCTGATGCTCAGCCTTCACCTGTTGACATGTCAAACACCTAGCCACATACTCAACCACATCCTTCTTCATCCCAGGCCACCAATATAATGTCTGTAGATCCTGATACATTTTTGTGGTACCCGGATGAAGTGAGTATGGCGTTGTGTGAGACTCATCTAGTAACTCTCGTCTGATCCCCTCATCTGCCGGATCACAAATCCGCCTCTGATATCGAATCATACCAGCCTCAGAAATAGAATAATCCTTAGCTATTCCAACTAAGACGTTCTGCTTAACTTCCTGAAGCTGCACATCTACCAATTGCCCCTCCTTGATCTGCTCTAGCAGGGTCGACTGCAAGGTAATATTGGCCAACCAACCCACCACTAGCTCTATCTCTGTCCTGGCCATCTCATCAGCTAATTATTTGGAGATTTGAATAGAACTAAATAACTGTCCCGAGCCCTTCTAGCTCAATGCATCTACCACAACATTGGCTTTTTCTGGATGATAAAGAATATCACAATCATAATCCTTAACCAACTCCAGCCATTGCCTTTGCCTCATGTTCAGATCCTTTTGGGTGAAGAAGTACTTCAAACTCTTATGGTCAGTGTATATCTCGCACTTCTCCCCATACAAACAATGCCGCCAAACCTTCAGTGCGAATACCACTACCGCCAACTCCAAATCATGGGTAGGATATCGATGTTCATATTCCTTCAGCTGTCGCGATGCATAGGCTATAACTTTCTCATTCTGCATCAGCACACATCCTAAACCCATCCTCGATGCATCACAATATACCACGAACTTTCCTTCATCCGAAGGGAGACTCAGTACAGGTGCAGTAATAAGCCGTCGCTTCAACTCTTGGAAACTATTTTCACACTTCTCTTACCAAATGAACTTCTGGTTCTTCCGAGTCAGCTCTGTCATTGTCGAAGAAATCTTTGAGAGTCCCTCCACAAACTGCCTGTAGTAACCTGCCAACCCAAGGAAACTCCGCGCCTCAGAGGCATTTCTTAGCCTTGGCCAATCTCTTACTGCTTCCACCTTGACGGATCCACCTTAATCCCCTCTACGCCAACTATATGCCCAAGAAAAGTCACCTCTGGCAACCAAAACTCACACTTCTTAAACTTAGCTTATAATTGATGTTCCCTTAATCTCTGTAGAACCTGATGAAAACGTCGCTCGTGCTCTGCCTCTGAACTGGAGTATACCAAGATGCAAGATGTCCTCGATAAAGACAATGATGAACTGATCCAAGAAGTCCTTGAACACCCTGTTCATTAGATCCATAAAAGCTGCCAGGGCATTGGACAAACCAAAAGACATGACCAAGAACTCGTAATGTCCATACCGCGTTCGGAAGGCTGTCTTTGGTATATCCTCATCCTTGATTCTCAGCTGGTGATAACCAGATCAAAGAACAATCTTTGAGAACACTGTCTTTCCCTGCAGCTGATCAAACAAATCATCAATCCTTGGTAGGGGTATTTATTCTTAATGATCAACTTGTTCAATCCCCTGTAATCTATACACATCATCAAGGTCCTGTCCTTCTTCTTAACAAACAAAACTCGAGCGCCCCATGGTGAGTAACTAGGTCTGATGAATCCCAAGTCCAGAAGTTCCTACAGCTGTATCTTCAGTTCCTTCAACTCTGCTGGTGCCATCCTATATGGTGCTCTTGATACTGATTCTATCCCGGGTGCTAACTTAATAACAAATTGAATCTCCCTGCATGGTGGCAATCCTGGTAGCTCCTCAGGAAATACATCCAAAAACTCACAAACCACCCTAGTCTTTCTCGGCCCCGCTGGAAACATCTTGGTAGTGTCTACTACACTATCCAGAAAACCTATACATCCACCCTGTAACAAGTCTCTGGCTCTCAATGTAGAAATCATGGGTATGCGGGCTCCACACACCGCACCCACAAAGACAAAAGGATCCTCGCCCTCAGGGTCAAAGGTCACCATCTTCTTCCTGCAATCAATGGTAGCCCCATATCTGACCAACCAATCCATCCCTAAGATCACATCAAAATCCTCCATATCTAACTCAATCAAGTCAACTGAAAGCTCCTTACTATCAACCATCACTTGCAGTGCCCTAATCCATCTCCTATAAACTACTAGTTCCCCAGTAGGCAATAAAATCCAAAACCCCGCAGTCCAATACTCACTAGGTCTACACAGTCTATCAATCACTTTGCTAGAAACAAAAGAATGTGTAGCACAAGAATCAATCAATACAAAAAAAGGAGAGCCAGTGCTAGAAAGCTGACCTGTCACTACCAAGGGACTAGCCTCGGCCTCTGCCTGCCTCAAGGTGAACACTTGAGCTGGAGTCAAGCTGTCCACCTTTCCTACTTCCCCTTTCTTCACTGTTGGGCAATCCTTCTTGAGGTGCCCCACCGTGCCACATACATAGCAAGCCTTGGCCCGACATTCGCCTTGATGGCCTCTTCTACACCTTGGGCACTCTCTATAACTCCTCCATGGTTCACCGCTACTCTGATAACTACCCTGACCACCCGACCTCTCCTATAAGGACCAGCAGTGGTCGAAGTGTCATGGGTCTTTCTCTTGAAATCACTGGGGCCTCCGCCCCTACCTGATCTAGAATAAGGAGGTACAACCCTGTGACCCTCATGCCTCACTGCACTTTCCATCCAAAATTTGTTCTCCGCTTCCTTAGTGGTAAGAGCCTTCTCAACGGCCTGGGCATAAGTTGTTCCTCCAGGTACCGTTGTAATCCTAACATCCCGGGCTATCATAGCATTAAGCCCCCGAATAAACCTGTCCTACCTGGATGCATCAGTAGGCACAAGGTCTGGTGCGAACTTCGAAAGTCTGTCAAACTTCAGGGCATATTGTGTAACTGTCATGCTGCACTGAACCAATCCTACGAACTCATTAACCTTTGCTGCCCTGATAGCAACATTGTAGTACTTCTCACTGAACAAATCTTTAAATCCTTCCCAACTCATTGCAGTGACATCCCTGGTTTGTGAGGCCACCTCCCACCAGATGCGGGCTTCCTCTCTCAACATATACATGGCACAGGCCACTCTGTCATGTCCCTCTATCCTCATGAAATCCAGGATAGTAGTAATCATAGTCAGCCATTGCTCGACCTTTGATGGATCAGGTCCTCCCTCAAAGATTGGGGGTTGCTGCTTCCTGAATCGCTCATATAACGGCTCCCACCTGTTCCCAACTGACCAAGACTATACAACCGGTACCACTGGAGGTGGTACAATTAGGGCAACACTCCCTGATGGAGCCTATTGTCGCAACAAGCGAATATGCTCATCTTGACTCTGCAATCACTACACCAAATATGTCTTTCCACAACACATAAATATAACACTATTTAAAAAATATTATAATATATTAAATTAAAGTGAAAAAGGTGGCACTTTAGGGAGAAATCCCACCCAAGTAATTCAAGAGGCGGCAACTTTTTTTTCTTTGTGCTTTTTTGGAATTCGAAAATAATATATCTACTAATAATATATCTAATGCCTTTTTTTTTTCCTGGAATCAATATTTTCTCTCTGTTTATCTCTCTCTCTCTCTCGTATTCTTCCCCATCTATGGCGTGAGACCCCCTTCCCTTCCCTGAGATCCCCTTCCTTTCAAAATCGACTACTGTGGCGTGAGACCCCATTCCCTTCCCTTAGACCCCCTTGCTTTCAAATTGTGAGACCCTCTTCCCTTCCTTGAGCCGTTCATCACCGTGAAACCCACTGTTGAAATTTTTGGATCCACAACTTCAGCGAAGAGAAGGAAATTGTTGACCCTCAGTAAATGCAATCCCTCTCCCAGCGCTAGATTGGTTCCAAATAAATTTATTTGTGGAAAATAAAAAATCTTCTATCTGGGCGGCGATTTGGAAGCAGATTCTAGCCATGCGTTGTCGATTTGGAAGCAGCTTTATGTGGTATTTATTGTTAGTTTTCATTAGATTAATCTCATATATTTTGTTGGAATTTATGTTGTTAAATTTTGATTGTGCTCAACCTAAAATTGGGGGATAAATTTTTTGCAAATTTATCTGTATCGATGTGGTTGTTTGGTTGGGGGTGTGGTGATTGTTGTGATTGAATGTGGCTCATACTTTTAATGTTGAATTCCATTGATATTGGTTTAATTTTTGTAATAGTTTCTACTTTCTAGATGCTGCACTAAATCATTTTAATTATTAAGTATGATTGCTCTGATGCTTATGCATATGTAATTTGTAGTGTAAATGTACTGACTGTATCAATTTAATAAACTACTAGTTCAATGAGATTTATACAAACTGTAAATTAATTGGAAACAATCACTTTGTCAATAGGAAAGTTAATAAATTATTCTGTGTTTGGCAGAGAATAAGTTTAATTATAGTGCAAAATATCATTTTCTTTTTTCTTTATCCATGTTCCTTCTCCTGCATTTGTCTCTTTCCTTGAGGCACTCTCTCTTTGTGTTGGGTAAGTCATCTCTCCCATTTATTATTTCGTTCATTATTGTCATGTATTTGTTAAAAATAAGGGCTTTATGTTTTTCACTTCTTGTTCAAACTTTAATACAAGACTCTAGGTTTCCTCTAATCTCCATCACTCTAGAAATTCTATAGAGGTTAAAGATATTATGTTTCTCTTGTTGTTTGCCTTGATTAAACCCTAGTTACTTTAATTTGGTCTCTTCTTGTCTGCCTTTATTTTTATTTGGCTGTTATGGTCTTTCTCATTCTTTTAAGCTTTATTTCTCTAATTTTTTATCTGAATATGGTGGCTAGTTTTTTTTTCTTTTCTTCACTTCTAGGATTTTTGTTTTAGGTTGTTTTCTTTGGTTTGTGGTTGGTGGGTGTTACTGCTGATGCTTACCATATCAGTGAGGTTGCACCGAAGGTTCTACTTTTCTCAATCTTGATTGTAGTTATTGAAATTTTTTATTGGAATGTCTAGCTAATATTTTTATTTATTTATTATGTTGGAGAGGTAAATGAGTTAGGATCTTTTCAAGCTTGCATAGTTATTTCACAATGATCCAAGTTATAATTATGATTTATTATGAAGATAAGGTTCTTAGCATTTATTATTGAATATTGCTTGTTGTATTAATTTCTTTATATTTGGTGTGCTTAATTTAGCAGTTAGTTTCTTTTATGACAAAAGAAATATACTATATATTTAGTTATAAATTTATAATGCATATCTTCTTTTATGGAAAGTTAATTCCAAAGTTAACCAGAGAAATGGATTGGTGACTTGAAATACAGAGCATGTTTATTGTTCTTTGTTCTTCATTTATCTATTGAAGTATGAATATGATGTATAAATATAAAGAAAAATAACTTAAAGGCATTTTTAATAATGACCAAATTAATTGAAGGCACACATGCATGCTTCTTGTTCTCGATAGCTTATTGGCTTAGATAAAGTAAATTGTACATAATAATATAGAGCATAACAGAGTATATCCATATGACATGAGCATTTTATATTATTGCAATAACATGGCCTATATTACTACTTGTTAATGAATGTGGCCCCATGTAGTGCACCAAATTTTTTTTTTTAGATTATTTAAATTTTGTGTTTTATTTTATTTAAATGTTAAGTGTGATGAATTGTTTTAATTAAATGTTGTTTATTTTATTTAGTTGTTGTTTGTTTTATTTGATTTGTTTGATTTAATTGATATAATTGTTTGGTATAATCTTTTGAATTTAAATTTGTTAATTGTTTGTTTGGTTAATTATTTTAATAAGTGAATAATTGTGTAACATGTTTATTTTACTATTAGTGTTACATTTTATATAAGTGTGACAATTGATGTGATTATGTGAGATTTGGTTGAATGCACTAATTAACGTGCATGGTAGATAGTGATGCACCCTAGTGTTTTAGTGTGTGCAAGTATATGGTAATAGGGTGCACATGTGTGGATTTTCTACACATTTTATAATTGCCATTTATTTGATATTTTTGGGTAGTTTTATTTTAATTGATAGGAAAATAAATAAATAAAATTCAAAAGGGGCAAGTAAGTGGACGTGTGGTGTAGTGGGAAATGGAGTGATATTTTTCCATTATTTTTCTAAGGTAAATAAAGTTAAATTGGAATAAGATAGCTATTATGGGTAAGAGAATTTGACCATTTTAATTCAAATAAATCAATCTTTATTATAAAGGATTTTAGGCTTTATTGGATGAGTTAATTAGGGAAATTTCCATCTTTTTAGTAAAGGCTTTATCGGGAAAATGGGGATTAAAAAGGGGATATGGAGAAGATAGAGAGATAGAGAGAGAGAGAGAGAGAGAGAGAGAGAGAGAGAGGCGTGCTAGAGAGAAGGAAGGGCTGCCATATTTTCTAGAGAGAAGAAGAAGAAGAAAAAGGGTTCAAGCTAGGGTAAGGTTTTTGGTTGTTTTCCTTATGATTAATCTAGTATTTTGTTTGGGTTGTCTCTAACCTTGTTCATCTTCTTCTCCATCTTGTTATTCAAAATATACAACCCCTAGGGTTTGAGCAAGGAGATTATTGGACTTTTGATTGGATTGGGTTCTTTATTTTCTATCAAGAAGAGGTATTGAAATCCCTCCCTAAATTTTGTGATTATTGGTTTTGATGAATAAATTATTAGAGGGATTATGGTTAAAGGGGATTTATGTTTTGGGTAGGAAAAATGGGTACTTTGTGTACTTGATATCTTGTTGATAAAAGTTGTTTGATTTGCATGAAGGGTATCATGGTTTAATGTATAAAAGGGTTTTGATGTTGATTTTCTATGTATTATGATTAGTGGTAATTATGAATGCAAATATGGGGTTTCGGCCTAGGCATACCTAAGGATTATCTTGATATTTTGTTTGATGTTGTATGATTTTCAATATATTAGATCCATATTTTAGGGCCTATGTAATATGGGTAAAATGATAATTGGCAATCTTGATATTTGGATCCATGAAATTTTGATAGGATGCATGTGATTTTGTGAATGAATAAATTATAAGATGCATGAAAATAATGATAGAAACATGTTAGGTTAATATAAAGGCAAATGTGAATATGGTGGTCATGAAATTAATGTATGTTATTGTTATTGTTAGTGTTTTGTTGGATTTCATGTGTAGATTCAATGGAATAGAAAAAAATGGGATTTTATAAGATTGCATGTGAATATGTTAGTAATATTTTTAGAATTATGTATATAATAAGAGCATGATGAGATTTTGGGCATGTATGATTTTATGTGAAATTTTGAGATAAAAAATGAATTTCACGAGAAATTAAGCTTGTTTTTTTTTTTTTTGTAAATAATTAGGTAAAAGTTTGATAAAAAAAAATGATTTGCATGCATAAGTAATGTCCTTGATGTTATGTTAATTTTATGAAATTAAAAAGGGTATTTTAAGTCCCAATAAAATGATATTTTACTCAAATAAATACCTACAGAATTTTTATTGTATTTTTAGAAAAATATGAGGTTTTGAATTGAATATGGTGATTTTTAAAGATAAAAATTGTTGCTGGAATTTTTGTAAAAAAATGTGAAGTGTGTTTCACTAAAATAAATTTGATGAGTTTTTGAAACAAAATTATTATCCTAAGTTATGGTAATATTAAAAATGGTATTTTAATATGGTATGAATGCATATTTTGATAAGTTATGATTTTTCTTTATTTTGTTTGAGAAAAAAATATTTAGATTCTATTTATTTGTGATTTTTAAAGAAATTAAATAGTGGCTGAAAGTTTGGTTTAAAGGTTAAAAAAATAATTATTTAATTGTCACATATGGATTTATGTTAGATAAAACTAAGTCTTAAATAATTTAAATAAAAATATATTTTTCCCACACTTAGAAATATATTTTTCTCACATTATTTATGTAACACAATTAACCAATGTTAAAATTTATTTTTCTAAAGAAACATATTAATCATAGGTATTTTAATTAATTCCAGGCTTTTTGTTACTTCTTTGTAATTTGAGAATAGTAAATGAAATTGTCACATATTTTTAAGCTAAATCAAATTATTTTATAAAATAAAATAATGTTTTGAGAAATTTAATCAACCTAGAAATTTTAAGAAAAATAAAGCATGTTATATGTCTATTAATTTTAAAACGATAAAAGTAATAAATGTAGAATTATCGTTTTTAAAACGTCTTAATTACGCAATGTTCCTACGTATGCATGTTACATGCAAATCCACTTTTACGTCCAAAATTATGTTTATTATTTAACTATGTGGTTTTTATAGGAAGATCATGCATGTAAAATAGGTGCAATGTGTTGGAGATCTGCCCTGAAAGCATATGTAGTAGACATTGTTTTTATGAAATAAATAAATAAATTGAATTTGTTATGCATATATTTTATGGACTATATTATTCTATGATGATATTATGTAAATATCAGGAAAATTCCTAAGTTCATGTATGTAATCTCAAATAAGTATTAGTACGAGAGGATTGTGTTTGAGATAAATGAACTTGAATAGTTCGCAGTAAAATAAAGTTATGGAATCTTTAGATTAATTACTGCAAGTACGGTCCACTAGTATTATGAATACATGTGATCTAGATCCGGATCACTAGTGTGGTAGGACACTTTAGTGGATGTGCTTTATATATTAGAGAATATATAGAACTGGACCAGATGTGTTTATTAATACTTAATTAAATACCGTTTCGAAGTATTAATTAAATATATCAATTGATGATCATATACAAATAGATCTTAATCCTGAGGTTACTATGAACTCATGTTTATGTTATATGAGTTCTTTGATTCACTTGTTAGGGTCTGTCAGAATGATCAGGCTAAAAACTTTTGTTTTGGGAACTCATTAATATAGATGGCTGGGGACATAGTATACAGATATGGAATCTATACCTTCTCGCAAGAGATTGAATGATGGTTCTCTTAAGGATTGACTTTTGGGACTGAAAGGTTATTGAACTCAAATTCATAATTTAGTTATGAATTAACCTTCACTAGTAGAGTCAATGGTACTTAAGGAAACAAGACATAATTAAAAGGGTAAAACGGTAATTTTATTCTCGATTAATTATGAACCATTATTAGAGGGTCAAGTTGTATGCAATGATTAAATCAATGGACGCTCTATGATTATAAAGTACTCAGTAAATGAAATGTCTATAATTACAAGAGTGCAGTCTCATATTTATAGTGGAATAATCATGAGATTAATAAATTAAGATTATTTAATTAAAGAGTTTAATTAATAATCTCAAATTTATTGGAGCTTGTAATTATAGGTCCATAGGTCCCCATAGCGGCTCTATCAACACTGTTCAAGGTAAAAGTTGAAATGAAGGGAAAATAGTTTAAAGAC
The DNA here is from genome assembly GCF_963169125.1 of Humulus lupulus. Classification (NCBI taxonomy): domain Eukaryota; kingdom Viridiplantae; phylum Streptophyta; class Magnoliopsida; order Rosales; family Cannabaceae; genus Humulus; species Humulus lupulus. Next base: position 136,896,848 of record NC_084798.1, on the reverse strand, counting down.
ATATTTAAGAAGAAATTTGTTCTTCAGGCTAAATATGGAATTATATGATAATAGTGATTAATTAATTAATTAGAAATTAGTTGTAGTTAACAAAATTAATTAATATTTAATTATTATATAATTTTTGAAATTATATTAAATAATTAAATTAATTTTTGAAATTTAATTAAATAATTAATTAATTATAATTTTTTGAAATTATAATAAATTAAATATTAAATTTAGAAAATTTGGGTTTAATTAATTAGTAGAATTAATTAAATATCTTTATTTGAGTGGGAGATGATAATCTGATTAGTTCAAATTGGATTTGAATTTAAAAGATTAATATTTATTCAAATAATTAATTATATTTGATAATTAATTAAAATGGATAATTAATTTGAATTAGTTATCAGGTTGTTAGATCTTATCTGACAAAGTAATTTGAATAAATAATTGAATAAAATTTGAAAAACAAATATCCCTAGAAATTAGGAAGCTACAAGTTCACACACAGTCCATAGACTGTGTGTGGCGTGTAGAGCAGTATTTTTTCAGGGATGAGATTTTCAATTTTATTTGTTTAATTAATTAATTAATGGATAATTCAAAAATTGGTTTTTCGTATTTTTTCATTAATGGAATAATTAATTAATTAAAAATAAAATTGCAAAATGGTTACAGATTTATTTTTAAATTTTGAATTTTTTCTGTTAAGTATGACTGATCAGAAAATTATTCAGAAGAGATAAGTGAAGAAAGTGAGACTACTCTGAAAATTCGCTCTGTGAAAATAGAACGACATTTTTCTCTCCCTGAAAATAAAGAACCAATTCTCAGGCCTATTCTCTTGATCTCATGTGTTGAGTACATCAAGTAGAATCACAAATAAACTATCCTTCATTCTCTAAGTGCCCACACATTTCTTGAGGTGTAGAGAACGCTTTGGAAGATCTTGGTGTGAGTACATGGAGCGGCTTGGATAGGAAGATCGTTCTAAATACTAAAAGATAGCAAGGACACTTGATAGGCTTCAAGAGGTATGAATTCTATCCTTACCTTGTTTATGATTAATGTATGTATATTAATGGATCCGCATATTTAAAGGTAGTTTAAATATGTTACAAAATTTTTGTTGTACACTGGGCCAACCACACCACCTTTCCGCTGCATATTAGGAAACTCGTTCCTAACACAATGAGCATTATTCTTTTATGGCTTTATGTGTAGTTAAGAATAATTGCATGTTATGTGTAACTATTATTATGTGTACATGGCCCATGCACACATGAGTTGTATGGAAGGACAAAATAGTAATTTTATGAACCTAAGAAATGTTGTTTTGGTTATGGTATAGGCTCGTTGAGAGGTTGTGAAATTTCTTAGCTCAGACCTGAGGTAAGGAAGTTAGATAGATTCTATGATTTTATGCTATGAATGGTAAGACTGTTGTATGAATAAATTGTTATGAATTATGAATGCTATAATGTGATGATATGTTGGCTTGTATGAATATGATATGTTTATGGATGTTAGCGTGTGAACGCGACACATCAAACGAGTTACTAAGGATATAAAGACGTAACTCCTAGGGTGGACGCGCCGAGGTTATTCAAGGACCAGAGACTCTTGTTTACCTCATAGGGTGACATGGACAACTAGCGGGCCATGCTCATCATGTATGCTGTATGAATGTGATATGATGATATGTTACGATTACGTTATGATATGCTATGATGATATGTTACAAAAATGTTATGATATGCTATGATGATATGTTACGATAATGTTATGATATGCCATGATGTTTTAGATGAACATTAGTGTTTGTATTTGTTGTATCCTTACTTGCTTATTGTTTGTACTTCCTTACTGGGCTTTTAGCTCACCCCCTTACTTTCCCTTCTAGGTAGCAAATAGGATTTTCTTTATGGCACGCGTGGTGACGAGAGGAGTTCTATCGTCGTGGGGTGTATGGCGTGGGGCATCCTATGGACAGAAAAACGATCATCTTAGAACACCATTTAAATTATGTTATGTTTTAAGAGACTTTCCAAATTACCAGTGGGACTTAGTTATTTAAATTTTTGTTTCTTTTGAACGTTGCATAAAAATTCATGTTTTCTTTTAAAACTAATGGCGTCAACTTGCATGGTTTTAAGCAAGTCCCCACTGAGACCTTGATAATGAGTGGTATTCTTTTATAAACAATGTTATGTGAATGTTTTATAAGTATTAGTCTAGGGCGTTCTTTACACCCCACCACTCACAACTACAAATGTATATAGATAAAACTATAAACATATTTTCTTTGGATGGTGGAAGAGGTTTTCGATGATTTGATTGTTGCAAGTGGTCATTACTCTATCTCTTTCTCTCCTTTTCTTTTGTTCTCTATTAAAATTAGTGGGACTCAAGAAAAATTGATTTTTGAAATTAGAAAAGATTTATATGTGTGCATTAATGCTATTGGTTGCTTCTGTTGGCTACAATGAGAGATTGCTTCCTTCTTTTGTGTGTGTGTATATATATTATATAATTTAGTATTTTTTTTGCTTGGATATATTGTTTAGTGTTGATTAGGTATGGCACCACACTACTTTTTCTTTTCACAAGGAATGGAAACACACCTAATATCCTTGATTAATTATTTTTTGTTTGTTTGTACTAATCTTGATATTACTATATGATGTTCACATATGTGTATTTAATAAATGGTTCATGTAATCAAGATCACTAGTATCACATTAATTGTCTAAGTTCTCATTCAACCCAAATATTAATTTATTACTACATTAAAAAAAGAATATAATACATTAGTTGAATTTTTGCTTTTCTAAATCAAACTTTTTGTCCTCTCAAAAGAAAAAAGAAATCGTAGTCTTTTTTTAAGGACTTAGTGTAGTCTCATCTAGTAATTTTTTTTGTGTCATTATTATTTGCTTCAACAACTCTATTATTGTTATTGGTTTCTATAATTTCTCTTACAAGATCAGGTATAAACATAGACTATGAAAGAAACATAGTTATTCATATACGGTTTGAGGTTTATTTCTTTTTTTTTAGTATTGATTTATATATGTTTATATTTATTTTATCTTATTTTTATCAAGAGATCAAAAGCGATAACCCACCACTAACCAAAAAGAAAACCATAGCTAATAAATCGACCCCAAAAGCCACCAAACACTACACCATAGCCATTATGTAAGTTTGGTTTGTTTTCATTAAGCAAAAAATTCCTAAATGGAAAACAAAATTTATATTAGTGCCCATCAAAAGCTACGGATAGATCCAACTAAGTTTTATAACTTCCATGCCTAGTTAGTTACCTCATTTGCTAGTTAATTTCATATTGAAGAATAAGTTGAACAACTCTAAATTAATGCATGCATGAACCTTGTTTCTTAGTTCTCTCAAATTTTACATCCTTGAAAGAATGGGAAGATGCTAGTTTGTTGAAAATGACATTAAGTTAGGTGATTAATTTTCCTCATCTTGTGTATTTATCTGGTATTTCTATTTTTGCATCAAATAGTCTTGTAAACAAATTTAAAAATCAATATTTATTTGTCCTTATCGTAGTTTGAGTATAGTATATTTTTGTGTCATATAGGCTTTGTCTATTTAATGCCTTTTAGATTTATGTTTGTGTTTATATTCAAATTTCTTCTTTGTTCTTGTTCTGTAGTTCCCATTTCCACATTTGCACATCCATTCTCCTATATAGTGTGTTCACACTCCTGAGTTGGGCTTGCTTCCCTTGTATATGCATTTTTAAAAAATTGGAGACACATGTGAAGTTAGGGGTCATAAGCCTAGGCTTTTGTTGGGCTTTTTTAAAACAGATTTTTAAGTTATTAATAACCCAAATAACACCTAAAAACACTATTTTGACCTTCAACTGGTAAGAAGTAATTTCATGAATTTTATGGTTTTATTGTATCATTTAATTTTAATTTTGTATTAATCTTTTAGGTATTGATTATATTCTTTAGGTTGTGGATTGAATTGGCAAGTATCATTGCAAAGTTAATTAAGTTGATTATTAATTGCAAGAGGTACGGAATTATGTTCGTTTAACTCTTTTATTAATATCATACAAATGTTAGAGGAGTTTGAATATTTTAAATATTCATCCATAGAGAAGTAGGTTCTAAGATTAAAATTGTGTGCTGCGGTGATAACGGAAGGTTGAAAACTTGTGTGTATTAGAGACGTAGGTTCTGGAAAATTTGTTTGTGTGTTGCGATGATATAAGGAAGAAAACTTATTTTGTGTTGTTTGAACTTTTTTACTTGGTATTGATAGATGGTTAGGTAAGCTTTTATATGTATAGATTATATTTTTCAATATATGTATAGATTAGATTTTTCATTTAGTCATATTGTTTTCATTATTTTCATATGTATAGATTATATTTTTCAGCCATAAATATTGATGAAAAATAACTCAAATAAAAATTATATGTATAATCAAAGATAAAAACAAGTTATACTAATATGTAACCAGCAAAAATTATTCCTTAGTGCAAAACCAAGTGGAATGCTACCATAAATTTTTAAATTATATTTTAAGAGAATCAAGGCTTAAATTCCACTGTAGACTTAAATTATAGTAGACTTAAATGCCACAAACAAATAATAGGTCCTTATTCAAGGCTTAAAAGTTAAACTAAAATACCACAAACACAAGATAAAACACTATTGATTAAAGCGAACATCAAGGACCCAACACAATATTGTCTATACCATAAACCATGAGAAAGAGATCTTAGAACAAAGTATTTACAAACTATTACATATATACATGCATAAACTATTTGAGATAGCTAACCTTTAGAACATAATCTGTAACCAAACTACTTTTTTGGCCTGATATTGCAGTGGCCTTCATGAATGCATCAATCTCAAGGTCTAGTTTAATTCCAGCTGCTTTCTCTCTTCTTGTCAGTTCTACTAACGTTTCAAACTTTGTTCCAACGCCTAAACATCATCCTGAGAAATCTAACGTCTCTCTCACTGTCATCTCTCCATAGTGAAGATCATGTTGACTAATGTAAGCACATGTTCTTTGAGGAATAAACTCTTTCATTTCATGTCCACAGTCACTCACTTTCCCAGATACTTGATTAAAAAATTAAAATAAATAATTGCTTTATATTATTGAAAGAAAAGATAAAACAGAGAGAATACTCCCCTACTACACTTCTTCCTCCTCCTTACAGTAATAAACCATACCCAATTGATACTGAAATGCAATTGGAAGACAATTCCAAAATCAATTATCAAATCACATACATTGTTATTTAAATAAATAAATAATTATAGTAATAATTGAAACACGTAGTAACTTCTATAAGGAAAAGGAAATAGTAAACTAAAGAAACAGATTATGATTTGAAACTGCATTTTAAAAAATTGATAACCGTTGAAAAAAAGAATTAATATGAAAATAAAAATCTTTTAATAAATATTCTAAAACTATGAAAAACTTCTACTAGAAAAACAAATTTATCATAGATATATGTCTATCACAACAAATAAGAAATATTGAGAAAAAACTTATCTGTAATTGCAATTGCAACTTCCGTGAATGGATCCAAAGAAAATGGTGAGAAAGGTTGAATGAATCAACACAACTTGTTTGGGAAACAAATATTTGGATATTCATTAATAATTGAGAAAGCTTTGATTTCTACTGTCGGAGATGAGCAAGAAGTGTACTTTGAAATTGGTACCCAATGCCTTCTTTTTATACTTCATTAACCAAGTAACCAATGACAGCACCCTAATGCAAATAATCTTGATTGTTCTACATACACTTCATATTGAAACAAGAAAACTACTACAATTGTTTATTAAATAATATCAAGCTATAAAGTAATAAAATAAAAACAATAATATCTCTAACTTCCCTAATTAATTGCTAGAATAAAATAAACTAACGTGTAATAAGTAGTTAAAATACATTGCATTGATTATTTCAGTGAAAAACTCTTTAAGATTTGATTAGTTTATTCTTAACCATGTTAGAGTTCTTGAACTTGGTTGACAGAATTGATTAGTGGTTTCACAGTTATTCTATGGATGTAAAACTTGCTTTTCTTATTTTCTTGTAATTACACATTCCTAAACTCCTTTCTCCCCATAGCTAAGTTGTGATTTTCTGCTCTGTGTTTAATTTTCAAATTTTTTGCCTGGCATTACGATTGTTTATTTACTTTTAAATGCTTTGGCTATGTGATCTCACACTATGCATGAATATGGAAATGTAGAAAAATCTGTATTTTTTTTGTTTTGTTTTTGGAATGCACAAATTGGTTTGATTGTAGTTAGTAAAAGAAGTAATTTGGTTATGGTTGATATGCAAATTTGTATATTATGAATAAAAATAGGTACTAAAGTATGTGTCAATTCTTGTATTTAGTGATAGTTGTAGCAATGTCACATGCAAATCAGTCTTTAAATTTCATAAAAATTCTATGTAGATCATTTCCTCTGTTCGTATGGTTGCCAATTTTCCACCTATACCACTTTCCCGGCTAGTGTGTGAAACATATTTGAAGTGATAACAGTTATCATAGCTCCTACCAGTTTTTCTTTTGGGTTTATTCTGGCTATATAGTGGTTGTAGTTAAGGTGTTTGGTCAAAGGCAGATCTCTTTAATGCTTTAAATTTTGTTATCTATGTTTCTATAAATCCGCTTGTATTCGGACCATTTATTAGAAATTTTATTCTGCATTATGCCAATAATATGCTATGAGATGTGCAAAGTATTTCCAAAACAGGGGAAATAAAACTTGTATTACTAGGCAATAGAGCCATCATTACTTAGTATGCGTGGCTCATATATATATACACATAGAATTACATGGGTATGTATAGATTATTGTTGTCTCTGTTCAATTTTTTTCTTGGTGTTACTTGGGTTCAAATTATCAATCCAACTTTAAAACTTCTTTGTTTTATCCTCTGTTCGTTGACTATTTTTACTTTATTTGTATTTAAATTTTCATTCTTTTTATGTTCACATGAAATCAACTAATGTGGGAGTCAAGAAGAAACTGAGCATTTGTTCTTTTGGCATGATTAACTCTTCCAATTAACCAAAGGCCTAATAATATAACATGATCATGTAAACACATGCAACCTAAGTGATCTCTTTTATTTTGAAAGAAAAAAATATTAATCTTATTTATTAACCACACATTTTGAGATGAAAGTTATTTCCTTTGTATATATGTTTCCTATTTCTGGTTAACTAGTCATTTTTTTTCCTTTGAAATGATTTTTAAAATTATTTGCTTTTAATTTGAATGGAAGGTCAATATGGATATTTTTAAATTTTCAGGTATTTGTTGTTTTGGCTTGTGATTATTTGTCTGAATTTATTTTATTCAAGTTAGAAGTTCACTAATACTGTAGCATCTTAGTTTTTGCTTCATGAGTTTTCCTCTATTGATGGTTGAAGTTTGTTATGGTTTCTGTTATGGGCTCGAAAAGTTCTCCATAAATTTCACTTTTTAGTTATAGTAAAGTAGTTCTCTGTAGGTTTCTGTTATGGTTTTGTGTTGTTATACTAATAAAATTAAGTTGCTCTTAGTGAGTTAATGATTTTTTTTTTCAGTGTTTCCTCATCCCATTTCATCATCTTTAATTTATAGAACTTCGGGAGGGATTGAAGTATAAATAAGCCTCCTGTTTTATACGAACCTTTTTTTTTTTGTATTTCACACTTCAAATCGTAGTATATTGACAAAATCTTCAAAAGAATGATTGCAGAGTTCTTTTATAAAAGAAATTATTGGTTTGCGGTTCCTCTTTTCTGGCTATGGTCAAAATCTAGGTTGACTTTATAATGTTCTAGAAGTTAGTTGTACCAAACTATTTTTTTGAGTTGTTGGTCTCGACAGAGATGTTAAGTAGTGGTGGTGCTCAATTATAGATGATTGCTTGATCTTTAATGTGCTCCTAGTTATGGTGGTGGTGGTGGTATTTTCTTTATATCAGTGGCAGTGAGGAGTTATTTAAATATTTATAACTTGATTAGTGCTCATTAATATAATTAGGGGTGTGAATAACATGGTTCCCTTGGCATAAGAACAAAAGATGTGCATAATGTGTTCCTTGGAACTGAAAAGTTTTATGTGCATATAGAGATGGTGTCTCCATTTTTTTTCCCATTAAATCAATAATATACATATTATATGAATAACTTAATGAGAAGGGATGGTTTAGTTGCATATAAATTTTATAAGGTTACATTATTGGAGATTATAGCTTTTATAGTCATTATTCTTCATTTTATTTAGTTACTTTTAATGTCAAGTTATACAATTGTAAATTGTAACTGGTTTGAGTAAACCATGATATTTTTTTTTAATAAATGTCACCTACTGTAGTTTTTGGAATCATTCAAATGTTCAGAACATAAAAAAGAAAAGAAAAGACACATTTCAAGAAGTATTTATTGTCCATAGAACAACATATATTTGTATATTTATACATGTAAGTGTGTATGTTAAATTGGATTTATTTGAATATTTAGTTGTATAATTTACATTTACTTGATTAGTTCATTTTAATCAAATGGTTCGTGTTTGAATTTGGGATTGCAGTGTTGCTGCTGTCTCTCTTTGTTTGTTCAATAATGGCTTTTCTACATTCACTTCAAGTAGAAGAAATGACTATATCCTCGAAATCCCGCTAGGTATGCTTCTCTTCTAGGCTTGAATTTGCTAAATGAATATCTGTTTTGGGCATTTAATTTGCAACAAACATAACTATGCATGCAGACAACACAAAGTTACTCCAAAAAGCTAACAAAATAAAAACCCCTAATATTTCAAAAGTTGGTATGAGTTGAAAATAACTAAACGACCCAAAAGAAATGAACAATTAAATAAATCAATCAGAAGTGAATGATATAAGTTTGATTAAATCAAATTTAATACACAACCAAAGAATATTTCAGCAACCAAAGAAAATGTCTAGAAAATTTGGTTGGACACTTCTTTTTTTTTTAAAGAGTTGGGCACTTATTTTTAGTAGGTTCCTGTATGTATAATTATTTTAATATATAATCATTAGTTTTTAATAAAAATGAAAATAGTATTAATGAGTAGTGATAATAATACAAATAAACAATTGTGGAAAAGGAAATCAGACTATAAGAAAATAAAAATAAATTTAAAAAAAAAAACCTCATATCCTTCACAGAATCTTTTACATCAATTAGCCAAAGAGCGAGTCTAAATTTAATTTTGGCATAAACAGTCCACATTGTCTTCAACATCTTTAAATTTTCTCTTATTTCTTTATGGTCATTTTCTTGATTCTGAATGCATCATAATATATGTGAACATGTTGAGTTAGGACACTTGAATTCAAGTATTCAACTTTTCTAATGTGCAAGTAAATACGTGTATATATTTTTACTTACCTTTAAATGCTCGTAAAAGGAAAATTGTTCTTTTACGACGTATGAGACTGTGTAGTGTCTTGTGCAAGTTTCTAAATAATCTTGTATGTACCAATTTGAAGTTACATAAGAGAAAAAGAGATGGAAGAGGAGCTATTAATGCAAAGACATGAAGAGGAGGGTAGAGGTAAAGAAAGACGAAAGGCTCTCTTGGCTGGTGTTTGCTTTTCTCTATTCTCACCAGCATTCAACTTGGCAACAAATGATCAATGGCATACATTGAAAGATGGGGTTCCTCACTTGGTTGTCTACACTGCATTTTTTTACTTCTGAGTATCTTGTTTTGTCCTTGCTATAATCCTCATATCACATTCCTTTACTACCCTGTGCTGGACTTACCGAAATCATCATTCAAGGCTTATATGTTGAATATTTAAGACTACTTGAATACTTTAAGAACATGTTGTTGTTGATGACAGTGTTGAATATTTTAAACTAATTTGTGGATTTTTATATAATGTTGAATGTTTGTACTATTTGTTATTTGAAAATCAAGTTCATTTGATGATGTTAGTATATATTAGAAAGCTAATTTTAATTATATAAAAAAAATTAAAATATAATAGAATAAATTAGTGTTATATAAATGAATATATAATGAGAATTTAAACTTATCTAAATATTAAAATAATACGAAAAATGTGTTATAATATCTATTACAATAACACTTTTAGTAAAGAAGTTTGTTATGCAAACTTCATTATATAACACAAATAATGTGTTATACTAAAGTGTAGTATAACACAAATTTATAAGTATTGAAATGTGTTATATAATTGACTATAAATAATATAATTAAACACGTCTATTTATTAAAATAACACAGAAAGTGTGTTATCGTTGACAGTATAATAACACATCTGTATAACAATGATAAAGTGTTATGTAAAGTACCCTGACCTACAATAACATAGTCGGTCTTAACACATCTTAAAGTGTTATGGTATGTTTTGATAACACATTTTTGGAGTTATTAAAAACATTTTTTCTTGTAGTGAATCGCGCTTGCATATCTGCCATAAGTTACTGCCAGTCATTAGGGACTGGCGGAGGAATCTGGCCCTGGTCATCACCCCCGATCCCAGACCTAGTGCCGACTAGTCGTGTAGATTTTCTTGGACGCATAGCTATCCAAGTCAATTGGCAATCAACGACTCGACAATCAGACCATGATGACAGGGTAAAAGCTTCTCCAAAATCCACCCACGGAATATAACCAATCACAAACAATCAGTATATAGGCATTTATCCACATGCAGTGGCTGCTGATAAGCATGCCCCAACAATACCACACAAACAGCTAAGGTAAAAGCATTCACCCATACACAATATGCAGTTAATCATCCAAATATTCATTTACATGCACAGCGATGCTAATAAGCATGACTTAATATTTTCATACAGCAGTCAAGGGCCAGGCCCTATCAGTATCTCATGCTTCCTATTAATCCAATAAATAATAACATTCATAATTCATTCCAAGCATACAAGCATATAAGCATACATACACATTAACAAACCCTGAATCAAACTTGTCTCTAGCAGCGAATGTACATGTCCAGCCAGTCTTCAGGAACCCTTAAACTTAGGATGCTTTGATACCAAGTTCTAACGCCCTGGATAGCCAAGACCACTACACTGTGTATTTGTTTAGGTGCAAGACTTGGTAATCAAGTCAACTAGTTAAAAACGTGAATTCTAACGTCATTAAAGTGCTAGGGTTAAAAGGTTTTGGTTTTAAAAGATACTTACCATATAATTAAATATTTACATATGGAATCCCAAAAGAAATAGCGTTTAAAAGTCTATTTACAAAATTTCAAGTGTACAGACAACCACCAGCCTTTCTAAAGGCAAAACAGAAGTTTATGGTTTTCTTGTCCTAGTCTCCCCTTAACTGTGGCGGCTGAGCAGCTGTTCATGTACATTTTTCTCTCAGAGCTCTCCAAATCAGGGCTGATCAAGCTTGCCCTTGCCTTTACCTGCACCACGAAGCACCCGTGAGCTAAGGCCTAGCAAGAAAGCATATCATATTACATAACAAGCAATAATAATATTTGGATAACCCTTTAAGCACGTTCTTACACTTAACATACCACAATATTCACAAACCATAGAGATTCAACCAAAGAGTCAGCTAATCATCACCCAACCATTCAGCATAACAACCCACCAAACAATAATAGCAAACAAATCATATTATAATCAGCGTCCACACTTAAGGTCGCACCCTCTGTTTACCCCACTGACTCTGGCCCGCTTAAACCAAGCTCAGTACATAACAAGCTATCCTCGGCTACCAGTGGCTGAGCCGCGCCCCACCCTCTAGTGTAAACTTCGGTACTCTTAGGTTGTTGGTTTACTGTTTACATGGCATAATACCATCCTTTATAAAGCATACAAAATAGGGAACCCTTAGTCCCATTATAAACCCACAACCGGGTGAAATTTTCTTACCTTTAATTTTCCACGTTCACTAATTATGAGCAATGCCTCTCGAGCACGATCCACTTCTCGAGCCCTAGCTTAACACCTAGTCACAAACAAGATAGGGAGTACCATTAATAATCGCGTTAATGTTTCCGGATGGAGTTCTAGTTTCCAGGAAATCAAATTCCACCAAACACGGTGGTGGAATCGATCCCGAGCACCCTAGGTTAGGTTCTTGCTCTTAAAACCTCCAAAAGTTCAACAATGCCCCAAAGAGTTGCGACCCTTGAAACCTAGCCATGGCCTGCCCTTGGAACAGAGGCTAATCCTCTCTGAAGACAGACACGCGTCGCGGCCCTGCCCTGAGGCACCGCGGCGCTTCCCCACTGCAGAGCCTCCTTGGCTCTTCCTTGCTTCGCAAGGCCACAGCGCTCTAGAACAGAGCCGCGGCCCAACCCTTCGCATCCTAACCTTATTGAAAACCACCCCAAAGCACCCTAATTCCAAAACCCATTAACCACAAGACTTTTAACACGATTCTAACAGCATAATCCAATAGAAATCCAGCTTAAAAACCCATCTTGGATTCTGAAACCCAGCAACTAAAGAACTCAAAAACCAGTCATACAAACATAGAATTTAAGCTTTAAACTACGAATTGAAGCTTACCTTCTTTGATGAACCACTTCCTTAACAGGTTCCTGAGCTAAAATCCAAGCTTCTCAGCTTTAATTCAATCCTTAACATCAAAACCATAAACACTCTTAATACTCGGCTAAAACTCAGAATTCTAATGCTCAAGAATGAGATTCAATTCTTACCTTGATCCCGGTTGAGTTTCCCTTAGTCAGAACTAGGCTAATCCTTCACAAATTCAGCTCAAACACAGAATTTCCAGTTGAGTTTTCCTTAGATTTCTGTAGTTTTCTTAAGAGAGAAAAGAGAGAGAAGAGAAGGAGAAGAAGAAATGTTAAAGGGTCGGTTTGTGTCTTTTGTTCCACTGCTTTCTATTAACTTAGTCTAATCTTAGCCAATTAAGTCAATCCCGAGGCTCGGGGTACCGAAAACGTCCCAGAGGGCAAAATGGTAAAATTTCCCCAATATTCCCGCCTAGGCTTCCTAACCTCAAATATATCTCCATATATTTATTTGCATAACCCGATAACCCAAATAATCATCTAACACCCGAATTACCCCTTGACTTGCCCCAAGTCAAACATTAAGCCCCGTTGTGACTTCCCGCTAACTAGCTCCCTAGGGTCGCCTCGAGTCGCGCGCTGCGGTCTTACCCACATAATAATGTGGTTCTCACAGATATAACATATAACCACATTTACATTCACATAGCCATATAAACATGTTTATCATATAATCACACATAAACCAATTATGCCGTCCCGACACACTAACCAAGGCCTTAAGCCATATTAGTGATTCTGGGTCGTTACAATAATTGTTGTTGTTGGTATAATTCATGTTGTTAGAGTCTAGGTTTGTTTCAAGTCCTTTGTTTGAGGGCAAACAAAGAGTGATTTTGTGTAGTGTTCAAGAATTTTACTTAACTAGATAGTAGTAGTAGTAGTAGTAGTAGTAGTAGTAGTAGTAGTAGTAGTTAGTATTAGTTTGTAGTATGTTAGATTTCGTGGATTTTGGTTCAAGTCGGGGCTTAGTTGGAAACTCATAGCACCAGTTATGGATTTTATAAGTTTAACCTATAGTGTTATACCCAAAAATTGGAGATCAATGACGTGGCAATAATGGTGACAAGTGGCAGTGCATGATCAGTAAAAGACACATTAATAGTCAATAAATACATTAACTCCTCAGAGTTGTGATAAGGTGACCCGGTATACTGACGAAGAATTTGAACTGCTTGAAAGATGTCATAACCAAGCCAAGTGCACCTTGGTCCGAGGAAAGCTAAGGAGAGTGCATCCTAGGAGGCTAAGGAAAATGCATCCTAGGAGAGCTAAGGAGAGTGCATCCTAGGAGGCTAAGGAGAATGCATTCTAGGAGAGCTAAGGAGAGTGCATCCTAGGAGAGCTAAGGAGAGTGCATCCGAGGAGAACTCAAGAGAGTGGTCCTAGGAGACCCCAAGGATGTGGTCCTAGGAGACCCCAAGAGAGTGATCCTTGGAGACCCCAAGGATGAGGTCCGAGGAGGAGAGCCCAGGAGACCTTGGTCCGAGGAGAACTTAAGAGAGTGGACCTAGGAGACCCCAAGGATGAGGAGAGAAGTGCATGTCCTACCACCATGCACGTCCGACCAACAAGTGTATGTCCTACCACCATGCACATGTCCGACCAGCACTTGCATGAGTGGTCAGTAGGAGAGGTGGATCAACTAGCTAGAGGAGGACTAAGTCAAGATTGCCAGAAACAGCTTCAACAAGATACGCGGGAATCTCTCATTCTTCCCACAAATGGGAGGTTTGTTACATTTTGAATTTTGAATGTTTCTTTGTAATTTAAATGTAATAAATATAATAAAATATCCCGGTTCTAGGGGATACCGTATGTATGACCCTAAGCCTATAAATAGAGGGCTTATGGGATGAGAGAGGGGCTGTTTCTGCTTCCTCTTTCTAGAGAGAGAAAATTTGGGTCTGAGTATTCTAGAGAGAGAAAGTGCTGGCATTTGAGAGAATTCTTGTATTTTTGCAATCTGTACTGAAGAAACTCAGTTGGCTCAGTCCATCTGATCTTGAGTACGGATCTATAAATCACAACTCTAAGTGGATTAGGCTATTACCGACAATCGGAGCTGAACCACTATAAAATCTCTTGTGTTATTTACTTTTCTTGATTAAAACTGTCTGTTGTCGTTTACATTCTCTTGAAGGCTTGTCGTTATTGACGTTCTCACATCGTTGGCTAAAAACACAGTCAACATATAGTTTAAGAATATTAATTATAACATAAGGTTTGACTGATATTGTTGGTTCTAGAAATATATTTTTTATAACCTAAGGTTTAGATAGAACCATTAAGAGCATGACACTTGTCATAAGTATGATTATTAAGGAAATTAAGTATTTTGATGAATAGATTTAATAAAAGAAAGATATAGAAGCTCTAGAACCTTCCAGCAACTGTTAGGATCACGTTTAGACTCAGTCAAAGTTTTTTATCCAATTCAAAATATACTGAAAAAGTGCAAATAAGTGTTTGATATATCAATGTATGTCGATATATCGCAGCTATAGGGGTCGATATATTGCCTACGGAAGATATAGAAAACAGGTTGACTTTGCACGAACGATCAAACGGGGCTCGGGAATATAGGGGGAGGCGACATATCACTTACGGGGGGAGATATATCGGCTCCAAGCTTGATTTTTGAAAAGTTTGTGATTTTGATTTTAAAAATAGCCTTAACCACTTAGACCTGCCTTTGAACGATTTTGACCGAGTTCTGGGTGTCTGTTGAACGAAAATTTAAATCTTTTTCAGTTTCTATTCATTTATTTATTCAAATTAAAAGGGGTTAGTTTCACTCCTTGAACTCTATAAATAGGACTTAGTACTCAGCCATATTCTTCGTTCTTCAAGCAGTCTTCAGAGCCTGAAAGTTGGAAGTGTTACTAGAAACACTTACATTTTGGGTTAAAAGCTTTATCATTCTAAGCTTTTCTAAACACTTGGGAAGTGAGATATAGTGTGATTTTGGTATTGAGGTTTAGATCAATCCATAAGATCATTCAAGGTATTCTTATCCCTAAGTTCAGTTCTTTATGGTTCTTTAGTTTTCTTTAGTTTTTATTAAGATCCTAACTCTTGTTTATGATTCTTGATTAGGTATTTAAGTTTCTTGAAACTTAAGGTTCTTCTTGGTAAGTTTCTTCTTGATGGTTTAGTTCTCATTTCATCTTTATTCTTTAGAGATACTCACTGTTTTTACTGTTGGTTTATAGGAGTGTTCTAATCGCGTTCTTGTTCCTAAATATCTCAGCTTTTGGTAAGGAAAATAAGATAGATTATATGTGTTTTTATGTTTATGTTATTATATATGTTATGATATGTATATATATGTATAAATATGTTTTGTTGTCATTTAGGGCTTATAGTTTCTTAGATAGCAAACCCCAATATTTTATGTCGCTTGGGGCATATAGTTGCTTAGATAGCAAACCCCAAGATTATTTATCATTTTCATGGTTTAGAGTTATGATTTATCCTACCTCGACTAGTAGAGGACCTAGATAGGTTATCATATACTACCATGTGATCTAACCTACCTCGATTAGTAGACAAAGGACTTAGATGGTTTATCACATGCCATGTTAATGAGTTAATGGCCATTAATATTGTAGTCCTATATGATATATGTTTCTATAGTATATGTTTATGATATAGTCTCATGGTTATGATTTATGATGTATGTTGTTAGTAGATTTTCCTTGCTGGGCATTAGGCTCACTCCTTTATTTTTTAGTGGGATGCAGGAAATGAATATGGAAGGTGGAAGGATTCTTGGAAGCTTGGCTTGTGTGTTAAGGAAGAATGGAAGGAATGGACTGCGTGTCGATCGAGGACGACATTATTTAGTCTTTTGAATTATGTTTCTTTTGTAATTCCGCACTTAGTTTTTTTAACAATTGAATTAAAGTTTATGTTTTATGTTTTATAAACAATGGGATCCCATACCATATCACATTTTATTTTTATTTTATCTTGTATTTGATACAATATTTTGGGTTTTCAATAAAGTTATGTTATTTCTTATGTTTGTATCAAATTAGTAGCTATGTCTAGTAGTTTTAATGGTCCAAGGTCTTAGAAATAGTTTGGTCATTACAGTTTGGGGGAGTTTGGTAACTTTATTTTAGTGTCATATTAGAATGTGTTTTTTTTGGTAATCTTGAGTATTTATGTGTGTTTTTTGAAAGATTACGCTTATGTTTGTCTTTGATGTAGGTTGGTGCGATGAATCACGAGAAAAATGTAAAGAGAATTGAAAATGGTAGAAAAACGATGCTTTTGGCGGTTGTTGGACTCAAAAGGATGCTAAGGACAATTAAAAGTTAGTTTTGGATGAAGAGACGGGATGAAAGAAGCAATTTGAGAAAAAATGGAATTAGAGTCGCGACTTGGGTTTACAAGTGACAACTCTAAGGCAAGTCAGAGACGTATGGCTGCTGGAGGCAATTAGTGTCGCGACTTGGGCTTACAAGTCATGACTCAAGAGGAAGTCAGAGGCTCAGCAAAGGGGAAAAATAGACACAGGCCACGACTTGATGATGAATGAGTTGCGGTGCCTGGATGTAATGACCCGGATTTTCAAGACTCGATAATGTGAAAATATAAATGTTTTCATTTAACAAAATGTCTCAAAAACCCGTATAAAAAAAAAACTTTTTAAAGAAGTCGTATGGCCATACTTAACATTTAGTTACAAAAATATTTTATAAAAAGTACAGTGAGCCTAGTTTAGGAAAATTACACAACATTTCCAAAAATAAAACGGCTTCCCAAAAGGTCTGTCCACATGTACATTTTCAAGGAAGACTCCAGCGCTCACTGCTCTGCCTTGCCCTTGCTCTTACCTACAACATGAAACAACTAGGTAAGCGAAAACGCTTAGTAAGATCAACTTTCAAACAAAAGCATGTAGATAATTAGGGTTCCGGACCCTACACAATCAATTTCAAGAACACTAAAGCATCCTGGCAAACTTATGGTCATGCCTGATAACCAATGATAAATTATATTCATAACTAGATAAAATCCTACACTAAGAAAATCCCAGAACAAGCAGATATATTATATCACAACTATATCTTATCAACAATTATATCCCTGCACTCAGAAAATCCCAAAGCAAGCAGATATATTATATCACAACTATATCTTATCTACAAATATATCCCTGTGCTCAGAAAATCCCAGAGCAAGCAGATATATTATATCACAATATAATTCGAGACCCACGCTCTACAATTTCCAATAATTCAGGTGTAATGTGCCCTCCAACATAATTGTTAATCTGTAAAAGAGAAATGAGTATCCACACTAAGATCTAGCCAATAAATATCCTCATCAAGGGTAACTATCGTGTTACCTAGGGCATCGCTACTTATCAAAGAGTGTAATCTAATTTACACGCTTTTATGGAGACTTCTATGTTAATAAGTGGTGCTGGTGAGCAGTTGCCCCTAGGGTGTTCAGCCTCACTCAATCTTGGCAACCCCTAGTATCTCTAGGCACTCTCACTGAATGGCCAATATTCACGGCTGCTATCCGGGAATAACATAACAGAGCACTTGCTCAGGTTCTAACCGTTCAATGATTAAGTAAGCATGAGGGCCCCTAGGTCCCATTTATTTTGGCACCCCTATGTTTAACTAGCTAATCCTCACCTCTTGGCCACTCATCGCGGTAATGAGCCGGACATAATAAAATCAAGCAGTGTGACGGGGATCAACCATCTAGGATATGAAGGATATCTACCGTTCATATTTTCTAAATCAGCACTCGCTATACTAACGTCTCTAAGCAACTATCTATGACAGTCTATATATGTGCATGTATCCCTATACTAACGTGCAAGACAATAATCGTTTCATGTTGCAGCCATACAATATTAGTTGACTTACTTGGAGTCCTTAGCGCTCAGCAGGTTTTCACCCTCCAACGTTCAGTCTAGTTACCCTTAGCCAATACTGTAGTTATACATACAGTATACTCAGATTAATTATGGCACTCATAATTCATTATTATTATTTTGGGCAGTTTGGTCATTTTAAATAAAAATCATTTGTAAGGATTTATGATCCTTATTTAGTTTTAAACCTATTAAAGAAATTCATACAAAATATTTGAGACTAAACCCTAAGTCTCGGGGAGACCTATCCCATGGTCTCGATACCCAGGCTTAGGTATCACAATAGTATTTTCCCACAATCTGCTAAAAAACTTATTCTTTAAAGGTATCGCTATTAACCCGCACGTTCAACAAGTCAGTTAAAATATGTAAGATTTTAGCCGGTATTATATCCAAAAAATACTAATAAATTCTTAATTATTTTTAAAGAAAATAAACTCTTAATTTCCCTTTTATTTTTCTTAAGGATTTAATCTCTAAAAACCGTTTTAAGAAAATTGCCTAATTTGTCTTAATTAGGAAAACCGCTAAAAATTTCCCATCTTGACTAGTTAATTTTCGAAAATCAATTAATCAATTTTACATAATAGAAAAATAATTCATTTAATTATTTTCTCAAAATATAGGGTTTTAAACCCTCTTTTAATTTATTAACTATTAGTAAATTAAATCTTTTATTTTTAAAAAGAATAAAAACTCTTTAATAAAAATAATTCACACTAAACTCAAAGTGGTAATTTTAGTGAAAATATGTTTTCAAGACTTACCAATTTATATCTTGAAATAAGCAAAATTTTACTTTTTACCTTAAGTTCCAAAATCTCATTTTTACACTAAGTGTGAAAAGCCTATGTTGATGGTGAAATCTCGTCAACGAAATTAGGTCGGAAAACTCAAAGGAAATGCGGCGATGTTTAGATAAGAACTTAGAATTAACTTCTGAAAGGATAAACACAGATGAACAATGGAGTGAAAAATGTATATTTCTTAATAGCCTCTGCATACAATGAGTTTTCCAACCCCCTTTCAGATGGTGTTAGAGTTCCTTTTATAGTAGGCTCTAATGACCCTTGGTACATGGTGGTCCAGGAGACCAAGGGGTACATAAGTACTATGTCAGTGGAGTGGCTTCAGAGGTCATGGTCATACATCCAGTACAGGAGCAGGTGTCAAGAGGATGTCTCCACTACTTGTCCGTACCCATGCCAGAGGAGTGATGGCAAACGTAGTGGTGCAGGTGGTAGTGGTGTCGACTCTGATTCCTGGCCATAGACGTACGGGCTCTAACTCCTATCCTTGCATTCCCACTCCTGACACTCCCACTACTTGTCTGGTAGGGGTACCATATCCGTACTCTGACTTCTTTAGGTTTGCAGGTACATTCCATATTCATGCGTGTACCTTGCCACTTGTGAGTATTCTCACCTCCAAGGCCATGGGCACGGGACCATGGGGCCGAGACCATGGGGGCGAGGCAATGGGGCGCGAGGCCATGGGCGCGATGCCATGGGTGCGGAGCCATGGGTCCAAGACCATGGGGGCGAGGCCATGGGGCCGAGACCATGGGGGTGAGGCCATGGGGCCAAAGGCATGGGCGCAAGGCCATGGGGCTGAGACCATGGGGGCGAGGCCATGGGCGCGATGCCATGGGCGCGAGGCCATGGGGCCGAGACCATGGGGGTGAGGCAATGGGGTGGGAGGCCATGGGGCCGAGGCCATGGGCGCGATGCCATGGGCGCTAGGCCATGGGGCCGAGACCATGGGGGCGAGGCCATGGGCACGGAGCCATGGGGCCGAGGCCATGGGCGCGGAGCCACGGGGCCGAGGCCATGGGGCCAAGGCCGTGGGGGAAGGGCAACCTTGCGTAGCGAGGCCCCTTAGGTCCTTCTGGGCACTTTCGCTAAGGGCTCCTGTGAGACATGTGTCTCGTGTCGGACAAGATATTAGGCTGCTTTGCTTGCTCGAGGCTAATTGAGGGAAACTGTTGACTATGGCTCTGGTCCATTTTTTGGCATTCACACTTGCCCCCCGAGTCTGTGAGGAAGTCTTTAGGCTTCCTGGTAGACTCATATTAATGCTACACTCCCTATGCTCTGGTGGTATTGCTGGGTGATCCGTGTCCGTTGGTGCATTTTGATTACTTGTAAGGATATATTGACCCCTTCGGTCTTAGTTATCCTCTTATATATTTTCGCGCGCGCTTATTATTTGTTGCGAGAAGCGTCCTTCTCGTCATTAGGCGTAGTACTATTTTTTGCAAGCGTCTTCTTTGAGACCCTTTTTGCAAGCGTCTTCTTTGAGACCCTTTTTGGAAGCGTCTACTTTGAGACCCTTTTTGCTAGCGTCTACTTTGGCGACCCTTTTTGTGGTCATCTACTTATGAGACCCTTTTTGCAAGCGTCTACTTTGGAGACCTTTTTTTTTTTTTTTTGCAAGCGTCTACTTTGGAGACCCTTTTTGGAGGCGTTTAATTTGGAGACCCTTTTTGGAGGTGTCTACTTTGGAGACCCTTTTTGGAGGTGTCTACTTTGGAGACCCCTTTTGGTGGCGTCTACTTTGGAGACCCTTTTTGGAGGCATTTACTTCTGAGACCCTTTTTGCAAGCGTCTACTTTGGAGACCCTTTTCTCAAGCGTCTGCTTTTGAGGTGATCTCCCCTTGGGTGGGGACTTTCATGGCTAGATGGTCTTCGTTCGATCTCCAACTTTGTCAGCGACCCCTCTAGCACGATGCCCCCCTTCTATATGGAATCCCCAGACATATTGGTAGTATGGCCACTGGAGGAAGGTTCGCTTTCTTCGACATGGAAGTTCTTATGGCCCTCTTCCACACGTATGTACCTCTGTGCTCTCTCTCGAAGTCGTCCAAATCTGAAACTTCTCTTTTGAGCATGTTACTCCATAACTTGCTTCCTGGACGAACTCCGGCTGTAATAGCCATCTTGAGCTCCGCTATGGTTAAATCTCCCACCTTTGTTGCTTCTATACTGAACCTATGGATGTAATCCTTCAAACTTTCATTCTCGCCTTGTTTGATGTTAGCAAGGCTGGTAATTGGCATGACGTAGTCACACGCTGCATGGTGTTACTGAAGAAATTCATCAGAGAATTGTTGCCATGACTTGATTGTTCCTGGCCTTAACCTCCTGAACCACTTGTACGCCACTCCTTTAAGAGTAACGACGAAGCAATGACATTTTTCTCTGCTGTTGACCCCCCTTAACCTCATCAAGTTATTGAAAGAGTCTAAGTGATATTTTGGGTCTGTAGTACCCTCGTACGGAGTCATGCGAGGCTCTGTGAAGCCAGTGGCCATTTGTTCAGCCTGAATCTCCCTTGTGAAGGGTGAATCACGGTCGAATTCTCCGTCATCCATGTGCCCCCCAAGTGCAGTGGTGATCTTGCCTCGAGGGCTTCGCATTTTGGTGTCTAGTCCCCTCCTCTTTTTGCATAAGGAATTTTGCGGGTTCTCAGGCTGATCCCTTGCCTTGGTTGTGTCCCTCGATGGAACCGCGGGGGGTACGTCTCTTACTTCTGACCTCTCCCCATGGAGCTCTTTTCTTAGGCCAGGGGGTGCCCCTTTTGAGGGGACTTCGGCCTCGTTCTTATGACCATCATCTTCTCTCTGCCTATGCTCCTGGGGACATTTCCTTGGCCTATGTCCCCCATGGTACTTTTCCTGGGGGGTTTTACTGGCGGAAAGTTGGGTTCCCCCATTGTCTATGGGGACAGTGTTTTCCCCTTTTTCATGCTCCTTCCCTTTACGCTTTGGGAGGGGTATGCTTGACTTCCCTTGCCGTAGGTTGTTTAAAACCTTCTGCATGTTCTCTATCATGGTTTCCAGCCTCCTAGTCTTTTTATGCAACTCGTGAATCTCATCCTTGTAGAAGCGCGTCCTTGAGTTGGAACTTACCGAGCGTACCCTAGGACCCTTGCCTGGCCAGTGCGCCGAGGGACCGAGGTCCTGGTGGCCTGAGCATGGGGTCAACCGGGGCCGGTTAAGTGGATACACTAGTGGCTCTGAATGACCTCCGTCGGGCTGGGTAGCTGGGGACAATGCTTCCCTCTCCTCCTCTGGGGGAAGAGGTTCTTCCGGTCCACCTCCATGCTCGGGCCGAGGGGGGTCTTTCTTGGAAGGCCTCCGCTCTACTTCGTGTCGGCGAACCTCAACCTCTTGTATTTGCCGTAGGCATTTTGAACGTCTTAGCATCTTACTTTGTTGGAAATGATGGAAGAACACTGGCTTGATGCTTGTTCTTCCCACAGACGGCACCAAACTGTTGACGGTGAAATCTCGTCAACGAAATTAGGTCGAAAAACTCAAAGGAAATGCGGCGATGTTTAGATAAGAACTTAGAATTAACTTCTGAAAGGATAAACACAGATGAACAATGGAGTGAAAAATGTATATTTCTTAATAGCCTCTGCATACAATGAATTTTCCAACCCCCTTTCAGGTGGTGTTAGAGTTCCTTTTATAGTAGGCTCTAATGGCCCTTGGTACATGGTGGTCTAGGAGACCAAGGAGTACATAAGTACTATGTCAGGGGAGTGGCTTCAGAGGTCGTGGTCGTACATCCAGTACAGGAGTAGGTGTCAGGAGGATGTCTCCACTACTTGTCCGTACCCATGCCAGAGGAGTGGTGGCAGACGTAGTGGTGCAGGTGGTAGTGGTGTCGACTCTGACTCCTGGCCATAGACGTACGGGCTCTCAGTCCTATCCTTTCATTCCCACTCCTGACGTTCCCACTACTTGTCTGGTAGGGGTACCATATCCGTACTCTGACTTCTTTAGGTTTGCAGGTACATTCCATATTCATGCGTGTACCTTGCCAATTGTGAGTATTCTCACCTCCAAGGCCATGGGCGCGGGACCATGGGGCCGAGACCATGGGGGCGAGGCCATGGGGCGCGAGGCCATGGGCGCGATGCCATGGGCGCGGAGCCATGGGGCCGATACCATGGGGGCGAGGCCATGGGGCCGAGACCATGGGGGCGAGGCCATGGGGCCGAAGGCATGGGCGCAAGGCCATGGGGCCGAGACCATGGGGGCGAGGCCATAGGGCCGAGGCCATGGGCGCGATGCCATGGGCGCGAGGCCATGGGGCCGAGACCATGGGGATGAGGCCATGGGGTGCGAGGCCATGGGCGCGATGCCATGGGCGCGAGGCCTTGGGGCCGAGACCATGGGGGCGAGGCCATAGGGCTGAAGGCATGGGCGCAAGACCATGGGGCCGAGACCATGGGGGCGAGGCCATGGGGCACGGGGCCATGGGGCCGAGGCCATGGGCGCGGAGCCACGAGGCCGAGGCCATGGGGCCAAGGCCGTGGGGGAAGGGCAACCTTGCGTAGCGAGGCCCCTTAGGTCCTTCCGGGCACTTTCTGTACGGGCTCCTGTGAGACATGGGTCTCGTGTCGGACAAGATATTAGGCTGCTTTGCTTGCTCAAGGCTAATTGAGGGAAACTGTTGACTATGGCTCTGGTCCATTTTTTGGCATTCACAGCCTATTTTTTACTACGTACTTCGTTAGTTCATAACTTGAAATTTACTTACCCAATTGTTACCAAAATTTCCCAATTCCATGTTTGGTATTGCATTTAGGTATTTGTAAAATCTTAGATCAAAATGAGCATTTTTTATTGGTGAAATCATTTTCCAACAATGAGGTAAAAATGACCTTATTTTCAAGTCCTTATTTTTATCAAAACTTTGACAGTTAATAACTTTCAAACGGTTCAATATTTTCTTACCAAAGTTTACAGTGGAATACTAGGATATTCCAACAATATGTCAACAAAATTTTAGAAAAAACTGGATTCATTTGCCCTATACAGTGGCTGTCCAAACTTGGTTCCGAAAATAAGAATACGAAAAAAAACAGTTTTTTACTTAAACTTTGAAATAGCATAACTTACTCATTTCTAAACATTTTTGAGTGTGTCAAAAGCTCAATTTTATGTACTCAATCTCAAAAACATCACAGTACAATTTAATTTTACAAAATAAATATACAGTGGCTGATTGACCACTTGGAAGTCACAGCTCAAAACATGTTTTGTTTTAGGGTTTCCTACAAAACCCTTGGGGGTTTTGGTTCCTATTTTCAAAAATCAATACACAAGCATCATAAAAATTATAAAACAACTACCATAACCTTATTACATCACCAATAAGAAAATTTAAGCATTAAATATACAAAATAATGCTTAAAATTAAAAACCCTACAACAAAATCATAAAAAGTAATCTTCTTACCTCTTTGGTGTTCTTGTATATGGTTTGGACCTTCCTATTAGCTTTGGTTCCTTCAAAACCTTTCAAAAACCCTAACCAACTTCCCCCAACATCATAGTTAATTATCTATTTGAAACTCTATGATTAAAACTTTACAAAAGTCTAGATTAATGAAACTTTACCTTAGGGAAAACCCTTCCTAGACCAAGACTTAGCTTCCAAGATTCCTTGGTGTTCTTGAGGTTGAATATTGAGAGAAAACTTTGAGAGAGTTTTCAAAAAGATGATAGATGAATGAGGGAGAGTGAGTGGTCGGTTCTATGGGGGAGGTTAGAAGAGTTTATACAACTCTTTAATTAACCTAAAAACACTCAAGTGTTTTACCCACTTTCCTTTATCCCCAACATTAAATAAATGAGATTTAAACTTAAAGGTTAATCAATTTGGTCCAAACCATTTCAAAACATCACATGGTCGGCCACCCATTGTTATATATGTGATCATTTCATTTTTTTTATAAAGGTTAATAATTATTTCCTAAGAAGAAAAGTCCAAATTGACTTTCTATACCTTTTTCACTCTTTTTAAGTTTTAAACACAAAACTTAACACTAAATAATTAAATTAAATGTCTCTCACATTTAATTTAATTAATCATCGAATAGAATTTAACCTAAGATCTATTCATGGAATAAAATTTCTCGTTTCGGTAAAATTAGGCATTTAACACAAAATGCCCTAAAATTTCCATTTTCATTTAGGTTTATTATTTTTTACCAAACTTTAACTCTTATGAATGTATTTTATACCCAAAATATATTTTCCATAGTTTTTCATTTTATTTTCCGAGATTTTTACCCGATCAGGGTTTTTGTGTCGGTTCAGGACCGAAAGTCTTATCTTGACTTTTAAATCACATTTTTTTTAATTTGGCTAGCAATAACTCATGGAATAATTTCCAAACAAATATAATATTATTTAAAATAATATTCTTAACTCGGAGACAAAAAATCCCAACCCGAGCCGTTTAAAGGTACCCGAAAACGCAAGACGTTACATTGGAGACTAAAAAGGAATAAAAATGGCTCAAAAACAGACACGAGCTGCAACCTAGAGAAGGCCAAGTCATGGCTCGCATATTGACAAGACAGCTTATGTTATTTTTTTACCATAAATTCGTATTTAGGGTTTAATTAAATCATTAGGCCAATTTTTAATTACGTTTTTAGAGTCTAATTCTGATTATTAGGCTAGTTATTCAGCATTTTTATATTTTTCTTTATTCTTTAAGTTTGTGAATCTTATGTTTTTGAATTATTATTTTGTTGTTTAGTTATGTCTGATATGAACTAAACAATTTTATCTACGGTTTAATGTAGTCACTTTGATTTCTATCTAATTTAATTATGATGTTCTTTTGATTTTTCTTCTCTATTCTAATCTATATGATGTGTGTTTAATTCTAGTACATACTTGATCAATATTTTCTTGATTTATGATTTTGATTCAAAAATCGAAAGATGAGAATTGAATATGCTATCATTATATAGACATAGGTTGCATATTGGACGAAAGTATTTGTATGACTTGTGTAGTAATTAGGTTTCCATGCTTAATGCCTTCTATGTGTTTAAGTTTATCACAGAGATGTAGAAAACCTGCATATCGGTTGAGATCTTATATCTTTAAAAAGAATAGGAATCGATTTATGTTAACCTGCTATTAGAATAGGATGAAACAAATTTAGAATTGATTAATAAAATTAGTAGAATGAAAAGTTGATTAAATTAACACCCTAGGTCTTCTTAATAGTGATTTAAATCTTTTAATTAGTGATTCTCTTTCTTAGTTTTTTTTTATAATTTAAAATTAAATTCATTCATCTAAACTTTGGTTGCCAAATAGAAATTAAAAGAACAATTAGTGGTAATTGGAAGATAGTCTTCGTGGCAACGATACTCTACTATGTAGTGCACCAAAAAAAATTATTATTATTATTATTATTTATTAAATTTTGTGCTTTATTTTATTTAATTTTTAAGTTTTGTGAATTATTTTATTTATTCGTTTAAATTAATTGTTGAGAATTGTTTGGTAATTTTTTTTGAATTTAATTGTTAATTGTTTATTTATTTTTAATTTGTGAAAAAATGAGTTTTGTTTGAATGCACCAAGGTGCATGGTAGGTAGTGATGCACCTTAGTGATTGAGTGTGTGCATGTGCATGGTTTCATGGTTTCATGGTGCACTTGTATAGAATTTTCTACACACTTTATTGTTTCATTTTATTAGTTTTATTTTATTTAATTGAAAAAAAAAACAAAAGAAGAGGAAAGGAGAAGTGGCATGTAGGAGAGTGGGAAATGAGGGATTTTCTTTCCTAATTGGTTTGGTCTTAGAATAATTTGATTGGATAACTGTTAGATAAAATAGGAAAAGATTGTACACCCTAAATATCCGCAAGTTATTGGCGATCTAAAAAAAGGGCATAATTCAGTCTGCCACGTGTACATCATCCACCCGAAGCTACTGTTACGAGTTTCCACCTCTCCAGCCCGAGCTGATTAGAGGGTTAGCAGTCTACTCGAAGGCAGCGGGTCCGCAGTATGGATATCACGAGCTGGCGCTACATCAAGCTCGAGGTGCGGCATAGATCTGACACCTGAATCCTTGTAAAGGCTACCACACAATGTAAATGTGCACATATCAGACATCACGTGTCTATTCAATTCCTGAATTCTCGGACACGCAGTATAAACGTGCGTATTCAGTCACCCCACGACTGGTTTGGGCCTTGCGGCCCATTATCCCCCCTTACCTATTGATTAGACCACACCTCACTGTCAGTTTTAGGAATTAATCATTAGTGTCACAGAGATGAAATGATGGGTAAGAAGGTCACGAGATGACCCCCTTTACCAACGCCCGGGTATCCTCTCCCTATAAATACCAAGACCCTAGGCGTTGCAAGGGGTTGGCATAATTTTTGTAAAGAAACACTCTGTAAGGAATAGTCAAGAGATATCAATAATATCGACTGGTGGACTAGAGGGATTTTAACCTTCGAACCACCTAAAAAGAAAGGAGTGATAACTTTCCCACGATACTAATTTCGCTAGTTTAGAATTAATTTATTTTCATATTACGGTTCCCTATTTAGCACTAATCCATCTCGTTTATTCGTATAATTATCTGTTGGCGAAGAACCGCATCATCAGTTTGGTGCTTTCATTGAGAAAATTTAGATTGGGGCTATCGTGAAAACCTGATCATGGTGGTTACTCGTTCGAGACATGGTAATGAGGCAGATCAACATGATGGGCAGGAGGCCCACCATGCCGCCATATCCGATGAGCAAAACCCTGAGGTCCAGCAGCGACCGGGAAAGCAGCCTATGGGTCAGGGCGACACCGAGAGTTCAGCACCCCGGCCACCAAATCCGAACCCGGATTTCCTAAGGGCGATAGAGATGGAGAACATACAGTTGAGGAGTCAGCTATCCAGAGCAAAT
This sequence comes from Humulus lupulus, assembly GCF_963169125.1. Lineage (NCBI taxonomy): Eukaryota > Viridiplantae > Streptophyta > Magnoliopsida > Rosales > Cannabaceae > Humulus > Humulus lupulus. Next base: position 136,868,606 of record NC_084798.1, on the reverse strand, counting down.
AAACAAATCGAAGAAGTCTTGGCCCGGCTACCCCCTCTTACAACCGACGCTAACGTCGGAAAGAGGCAAAGTGGGACTCATAAGTCCCGCCGGGATAACCGGTCCAGGCCCAGCCGATCAATCAGAGCCTCGACTCCGAGTTCTACCCCCACGTCACACCACCACCAGGAAACTGTGTTTGAGGAGTTTCCTAGGGCCAATTAGCAATTCAGCCGATCAGTCTGAACCTCAACTCCTAGCTCGATTCCACCAATGAACGTACCCAGAAGGGCCCAAGGCAACTCGCGGAGAAGATCCAGGGAGGGCTCGCGAAGACAGCTTGCTCCGGCCAGCCATCCTGCACCATGGTCAGACCGCCGAGCGCAGGACGCGGGGGATGGTAGAGTGGAGCGACCGCAACCTAACTTGATCCGCCCGGACGGGACTAGGATCGCGTCACCAGTTAGGCATACCCCGTCACCAATAAGATACCCATCTCCTCCCCGTCCAGTTCTGGACATTCCATCTCATGGGAGCAGTAGGAGAAATCCTCCTTCCGCCGGTCCCTCCCATCGCAGCCGAGCGCGCAAGTAAGTCCCGGACCCTCACCCTTAGCAGCGGGCTCCGAGTTTTACAAACGGGAGTTACTGGACCGGGAACCACCAAAGTGGCAGGTCCGGTGAGGACTTGCGCAATCGTTTGAGTTCGACAGAAAGCCCTCAGGCCACCCCTCGGGCCGACCTTCGAGATCTCCTCAACTCATAGAGGGGAGATCCGGCTAGAAATGGTAATCATGCTCGCCGAGGGGATGGTCTTTCAGAAGTACATGACAGCAGGAGTGTCCCACCTAACCAACCTCAATCTTGGAGGGACAATAACCCGCCTAACGCTTACAATGGAATTGGAGCTGTTGAACAGCCCCAGAACAATCAAGGAAGTAAAGACCAAACCCTAGAGCATTTAGCTCAGATGGAGGAGCTGATGAAGAAGCTCTTGTCAGACAAGGAAAAAGACGAATACAACTCGGGAGACAAATTCGAGCTCTTCGCCCCTAGCATAGCAGCCACGACGTATCCAGCGGGTTTCTGGATGCCCCACTTGTCCAAGTTCAATGGAGACGGAGACCCGTCGGATCATTTGGGTATGCTCGACACCCTGATGATGACCCACAACATCGGTCCCGAGCTAAGATGTTTGATATTTCCTTCCACCTTGACTGGGTCGGCCAAGCAGTGTAAAAAGCAGTCCATCAGCTTGTGGAAGACCTTTTTTGCTGACTTCAAGAGGGCATTCCGAGCTTCTCAAGCTGCCCACGTCAAAGCCGACACCCTGGCAAACGTGAAGCAGCAGCCCGAGGAACCCTTGAAAGCTTACTTGAGCAAGTTCACAAACGTCACGGCTCGAGCCAGGGATGCAGATGATAGTTCCAAGCTTATGGCCTTAAGGACTGGAATCCTCGTTGGAGGCAGACTATGGAAAGAGATACAAATAAAAGGTGTCAGCACCGTGGATGAATTCCTGAACAAGGCCTAGGGATGGATAAACCTGGAAGAGGCGCGAGCATCGATCGCGGGAACCAACCAATCCCCTGATCAGCCCGTTGGAGTGGGAATGGATGTCGTGAAAATGACTCAAACCGTTACACAAAATAACCAAGTGGGTGGAGGCAAGAGAAAAGGGAGTAGCGAGGGCGGCCAACACGGTCCGAAGAAGAACAAGCTCGTGGAAAAATTTAAGCTTATCTACGCGACTTATACCGAGCTCACAAACACTAGGGAACACATTTTCCTAGCCAACTCTGCTCGCCTTCCCTGGAAGAAACCGGAGCCTTTGAAGCACCAGAAGGCCAAGAGGGACCCTTCTAAGTTCTGTCGATTCCACAATGACATTGGGCACAACACTGACGATTGTAGGCATTTGAGTGATGAGATCGAGACACTCACAGAGCCGGACCTTTGGCTCAATATGTGTGGAATAGAGTTCCTACCAGTCAACCAACTCCAGAAGCTCTCGTGAGTTAGCCTGGGCCCCGGATAAATCAGGACACCCCTCCTCCTATGATAGGAGGAGAGATATCCACAATCTCCGGAGGCCCCCATTTGGCCGGCATGAGTAGAGGTGCCCAGAAGAGATATGTCAATGAGTTGAAGGCTCATAACAGAGTGGAGTTCGTCCCAGAGTAGCATATACCCAAACAACAACGACTGGAGAGGCAACCAATCATATTCACCGAGGAAGATGCTAGTCATGTCCAGTTCCCCCATAACGATCCTCTGGTCGTAACCAACTAGCTCGCCAACCGGTGAGTTAGGAGGATACTGGGAGTTCGGTGAACCTGCTGTTCCGGTCTACTCTGGAGAAGATGGGGTTGCTGTCACCAAGTTGAAGGCCACCTCCATGATGCTGTATGGATTTTTCGGAGAAGGGTCAGCGGCGATAGGAACAATCGAGCTGGTGATTACCTTGGGAGAGGGGCCCCAGACTGTCTCTAAACTCCTCGAATTCGTGGTCATCGATTGTCCCACCGCCTACAATGCCATTATGGGTCGACCTACGTTGATAGCATTTGAGGCTGTAACCTCCATCCGCCACCTCACAGTCAAATTACCCTCCTCCACGGGAATATGCACAGTTCGAGGTGATCAGCTCGCTGCCAGGGAATGCTATAGCATTTCCATGAAGGGAAAGTCACGACCCAAGCAGCAGACGATGACCATTCAGGGCGAAGACGAGGAATTTCAGGATGTAGGACTTACTCCTAAGATAGAAAAACCTCAGAATGTCAATGGGGAGGGTATCATCTTGAATGATGATATCGACCCTAGAATAGGCGAAGATAGATCCAAGCTCCAGGCCATCGAAGAGCTCGACAAGGTGAATACCGACCCACAAGACCCCTCGAAGGCGGTAAAGCTCGGGAAAATCCTGCGTAGTAAAAGGAAGGTGGAGCTGCTTAGATTTCTACAAGAAAATCTAGATGTGTTCGCCTGGTCTCATGAGGACATGGTAGGGATCAGCCCGAGCGTCATCATGCACACCCTCAACTTCGACAAGAACGTGGCTGTGAAGTCCCAGAAACAAAGGCGCTTGGGCACGACCCGAGCTGAGGCCCTAGAGGAGGAAGTAGCCCGGCTCTTAAAGTGTGGCTTTATCCGCGAGGCAAAGTACCCGATCTGGGTCGCCAATCCTATTTTGGTCCCGAAGCCCAACGGGAAGTGGCAGACCTGCATCGACTTTTCCGATCTAAATAAAGCCTGCCCCAAAGATTGCTTCCCTTTGCCAAGGATTGACCAATTGGTAGATGCCACGGCGGGGCACAAGGTCATGTCTTTTATGGATGCATACTCGGGCTATAACCAGATCACCATGAACCCGGCAGACTAGGAAAACACTAGCTTCATGACCCCAACTAAGGTTTATTACTACAAGGTCATGCCCTTCGGGCTGAAAAACGCAGGAGCTACATACTAGAGGCTGGTCAATAGGATGTTTACCAATCAGATCAGGAAAAATATGGAAGTGTATGTTGACAACATGTTGGTCAAGTCAAAAACTGCCGATAACCATGTCTCCGATCTAAAGGAATGTTTCAAGATTTTAAGAGAGTACAGCATGAGGCTAAATCCTCAAAAGTGCACTTTCGGGGTTGCGTCTGGAAAGTTTCTGGGTTTCATAGTCACCACCAGAGGAATAGAGGCGAACCCCAATAAAATCAGGTTGCTACTCGAGATTCCATCACCCCGATCGCGAAAAGACGTTCAAAGTCTAACAGGAAGGGTGGCAGCCCTTAATCGGTTCATTTCCAAATCTACCCACAAGTGTTTGCCATTCTACAACCTGCTCCGGGGAAATAAAAAATTCGAGTGGACCGAAGAGTGCGAACATGCCTTCCTCGACCTGAAAGCACAATTACTCGAGTTGCCCATGTTGTCCAAACCAACAGCAAGAGAGCCTCTTTTCCTTTACCTTCCTATCACGGAAGATGCGGCTAGCGCAGTACTGGTCCGGGAAGAAGACCGGCCTCAGAAGCCAGTCTATTACATTAGCAAGAGGCTTCTCAGAGCTGAATCCCAATACCCGTTGATGGAGAAAATGGGTTTCTGCCTTATTACGGCCTCCCGAAAACTCAAGTCGTATTTCCAGTCCCATTCAATCCACGTCATAACCGATCAACCCTTAAGGCAGGTTTTGCAGAAACCTGAGGCATCGGGACGTCTATTGAAATGGGCTATCGAGCTCAGCCAATTTGAGATACTGTACGTGCCGTGAACTACTATGAAAAGCCAAGCCCTGGCTGATTTTGTGGCAGAGTGCACAGGATTTCGAGAAGAACCAGTGGAAGAACCGGTTCGGGCCTCGTGGAAAGTCTTCGTAGATGGCTCGTCTAACGAGAATGGGTCCGGAGCTGGAATCATATTGATATCCCCAAATGGACATCGATTCCACTCCACGTTGCGATTCAGATTCAAAGCATCCAACAACGAAGCCGAATACGAAGCTTTATTGGCTAGGCTAAGGGTGGCCCAGGAGCTGAAGGCCAGCTTCGTCCAGTGCTACAGCGATTCCCAGCTCATGGTAAACCAAGTATTAGGAGAATACCAAGCACGGGGATCCAAGATGGCTGCTTACCTGTCCAAGGTAAAGAAGGAGCTATCCGCATTTGAGCACGGCCTAATTGAACAGATACCTCAGGAGTAGAATGCCAATGCTGACGCCCTGGCAAAGCTCGCCACCTCCGGGGAGGCTGAAACTTTGGGCCTGGTACCGATATAATTCTTGGAAAGACCAAGCATAGATGAATCTGGGGTGGAGGTCGAGATGATCGACACCAGACCGACCTAGATGACTCCCATAATCGAGTACCTCACAACAGGGAAGTTACCCGAGGAGCAAAACGATGCAAGGAGGGTACTTTACCAGGCTCTGAGGTATGTAATCATAGACGGGACATTGTACCGGTGTGGCCTCTTTTTACCTCTTTTGCGGTGTGTTCTTCTAGGCGAGGCAAAGACCATTTTGAAGGAGGTGCATGAGGGATTTTGAAAAGATCACGCTGGGGGGAAAAACCCGGCCTTAAAGGTGTTGAGGCAAGGGTATTATTGGCCCACTCTATCGAAGGACTCGATCTCTTATGTCAAAAAGTGTGATAGGTGCCAGTGGTTCGCCATGGTCGCCTGAGCCCCTCCAGTCGAGCTAAAGATGATCTCGTCCCCCTGGCCCTTCGCGGTCTGGGAGATTTATCTAATTGGTGCCCTTCCGACGGGAAAGGGAGGAGTTCGCTATGCGGTGGTGGCTATAGACTACTTCACAAAATGGGCAGAAGCAGAGGCCCTGGTGACGATTACTTCAAAGAGGGTCCTCGATTTTTTGGTTAAGAGTATTGTCTGCCGATTCGGACTGCCAAAGAAGATCATGTCGGATAACGGAACACAGTTCAATAGCGATCTCTTCACCGAATTTTGTGAGAGGAATGGCATAGTTAAAAGCTTCTCCTCCGTGGCCTACCCCCAAGCAAATGGGCAGGTCGAGGCTGTGAACAAGACGCTAAAAGCGAGCCTCAAGAAGAGGCTAGATGAAGCCGAAGGAGTTTGGCTCGAACAGCTCCCCCAGGTTCTGTGGGCATACTGGACCTCACACCGAACTTCGACGGGTCACACTCCTTTCTCCCTGGCCTTCGGGAGTGAGGTCGTCCTTCCCGTCGAAGCAAAGATAGCCTCGCATAGAGTCTGGACATCTGACCAAGACTAGAACGAAAAATTTCTCTGTGCGTCCTTCGACCTAATTGACGAAAAATGAGAAGCTTCGTAGTTGTAGCTCGCGCATTATTAGCAGAAGATCACTCGTTATTTCAACTCAAAGGTCAAGAAATGCATCTTTAGCATGGGTGACCTGGTTCTCCAAAGAGTCTTCTTGGCAGGTAAGGATCCCAAAGACAGAGTGTTGGGACCAAACTGGGTAGGAACCTATCAAATAATAGAGGTTGTGAAAGAACGAACCTTTAAGCTAGCTCGACTTAATGGAGAAGCAGTCCCACGGACTTGGAACGCTGTACACCTGAAGAAATATTATCAATAATACTTTTGTAAGGCTTAGTTAGGAAAGCCACTTAGTTTTATTAAATAGTGAGAGATAGTTTCTTCGTATAATTGTATATTTTTGTGGACGTAATGTTAAATGAGCACGTTTCAAGTAACCACGAAAGGTCCTTTCCTGTTAACTTGGGGGGCATATATCCTGGAAATAACCAGGTCCTAAACTTAGAAGTTGATTCAAATTGGTTAATCGATGTTTTTCTTAAAAAGCACGAGATATCAATAAAGAATTAACGTGAACTAAGTTTTTAAAATCAACGTCCTGGATATAACCAGGTCCAAAACGTAGAAGTTGATTCAAATTGGTTAATCAATGTTTTTCTTAAAAATCACAAGATATCAATAATGAATTAACGCGAACTAAGTTTTTAAAATCAATGTCCTGGATACAACCAGGTCCTAAAACTTAGAAGTTGATTCAAATTCGTTAATCGATGTTTTTCTTAAAAAGCACGAGATATCAATAAAGAATCAACGCGAACTAAGATTTTAAAATCAATGTCCTGGATACAACCAGGTCCTAAAACCTAGACGTTGATTTAAATTGGTTAATCAATGTTTTTCATAGAAAGCACGAGATATCAATAAAAAATTAATGCAAACTAAGTTTTTACCAAATGCGCTAAAAATAAATAACAATAATGGTAAAAGTATATTAAAATGAAACTCAGGAAAAACAATTGTCTCGAGGGGAAAAATCTCGTGGTAAAAGATTACAAATAAATAAAAATAAAAGTTTTAGGTCCTCCCAGGCCATTCCGTTGAGGTCACCCCTTCGATCTCCTGCTCACCTGCAGCGGAAGTTTCCTCGGTCTCAGAGGGCGCCTCCTGTTGAAGATGAGCCTTGAACTTCTCGAGGAAGGGCTCCCACACCTCCGGCACCAGGAAGGAGAAATCGCCATCCTAGTTGAAGGCCCAGCAATGATAAAGCATGGCCTCCATGGAGGAGCTGGAAGATGCCCTCTCTGCCACAAGGACGGCCTTCGCCTCCTTAAGCTCGGCCTTCACAATGGCCACAGCGGCCTGTGCAGCCTCGAGTTTGGTTTTTTCCGCGGCCAAGGCGCCCTGTGCGGCCTCCAGATCGGCCTTTGCAACGGCCAATGCGACATGCATGACCTTTTCGCTTTCCTTGACAGCCGTCAAGGCATCCTTGGCATCTCGCTCTTACTGTAGTGCAGACGCGAGAGCGGCCTGAGTAGTCTGGAACTCGCCCTTGATCTCGTCAAACCTGGCCCTGGATCTAACTATGCTGCGGTGTAGAGCCAAAGCCGCCTGCAAAGGAAAAGATAGTAAGGCATGTGCTAAAGAGAAAGCAGAGAAAATTGACTAAGTTAACTAGTTAACCTTACCGTGAGGTTCATCCCCAGCGAAGACTCCATTACATTCTCGGGGATCCTCGTCTCGATCTCCCGCAAGTCCCTCGGGGTGGCGTTGTAGTAATGCTCCACCGTATAGCTCGCGGTCTCATAGACCGTGCCTCGGAAGGCCTCGGGGAGTTTCTCCAGAGCCTGAGTGTTAACCGGTATACGCACAATGGGACAGGGAGCTAGCGGGGTTCCAGCTGGTGCCTCCTTATCCCGAGCAGGGACAGGAGGTCGCGGAGGAGGTGGAGTCATGTTCTCCACTGTTGCAGGGGCCTGGTCCCTCCCCTTAGCGGGAGACTTGGAGACGGACCTGGGTGGAGTCTTCTTGGTAAATCGGGGTTTCTTGACCAGTGGCCCGGACGATCCGGAGGGAGGATTCCCCCCTTGGAAGATGGACCGTAGGACGTTGTCTCCGGGCTGTGCCATCTCTTTACCTGAAACAAAACGAAGGAAGCATTAGGACACATGTAAGGTTATTCGATTATAAGAAAAATCTACAGATGTATTGAAAAGGTCCTACCCTCCGAGCTGGAAGAGGAATCTATTGCCACGACCTCCGGCCGCAGAGCTTCTATGGGGGACTAAGTTTATAACTTCGCAAATGAGAGGGGGCTCGGGTTCCGGATCAGTCTCAGGACTGGACTCCTCTACATACTGCCTAAGCTCCGGAGCGACTACACCCTCCAGGAGGGAGGGCCACGACCTAAGGTTGGTTCCGTACTCCTCAAAAAAAGCTAACCTAAAAGCCAGGGTGTTGTCTACTGCTACAGTGGCCCTAGGGCGGCTCATGTCATAAGGCAGCACTAGTTGATCTACACACTGGAGTAGGGTTATGTTAAGATCTGGGTCATCTTGGTGACGATGTACGAGCTGGCTTTGGTTAAACCTAGTGAGCCGAAGGTCTACGGCAGCCCTGTCTAAGTCCCTAAACAGGAATGGGTTACCTTGGCCGGAGGGGCCGGCTGCTGCCCCGGATTAGATCCGATCCACGTCAAGGCCCTGGGCAACCTCGAAGGCCCGCTTCCAGTGCACGAGCGGCACCTCGTCTTCCTCATCGTGCTCGTCATTCACCACAGCATCCCCCTCGGGGATGGGCGCCAACTCGCGAGCTGCTGGAATGGCCCGCGACCTCCTCAAGGCCAGGGTCTTGCCCTGAGAAATAAACTTGCATGCCAACATCATCTCGTCGGATACGACCTGGCAATAGTCTTTTTCACTTGGTGGGAGCCCCGCCAAGGTATCGTATTGACCCCCGAGGGTAACCGATTTGGCCATCCTCGCCAAAATGGATGCATAATGGTATTCAAGTCAATACACATGGAAAGAAATAAAGAATTGTGGAGATTTTTTGAGATGAGGATAGAAAGAACTTACGAGGACGGTTGAAATAATGTTGTTCGCAGTAGCGAAACCCCGTCGACATGAAGAACTGGTCCTTGAAGTCATTGGGGTGGCTGGGCAGCTCGATGACTGCAGCAGAGTTGGGAAAACGGGTCAAGTAGTAGAACCCGTTGCCTCGCCCCCGTTGATCTGGACTAGCTTTGAGGCAGAAGAAATAAAGGATGTCCGCTGGTGAAGGAACCTCCCACTCATGCTTCAGAAAGAGGTACCTCAGCCCCGCCAGCAGACGGTAGGAGTTGGGGGGCAGTTGGAAGGGAGCCAGCCTCACGTAATTCACAAAGTCCGTGAAGTACTGGTCCAAAGGAAGGAAGGCCCCGGCCATGAGGTGGTCGTTGCTCCAGGCCGCGAACTCCTCGTCGAGGGGCGTGCAGCTCCTCTAGCCCTCGAGGGGAGGTTGGGCAACAAGAGTGCCTGTCCTAATTTCGATGTTATGGGACATCAAGATCTTGTTGACCTTCCCTTGAGTCGTAACCTTCGAGACTATCCTCTCTGCCTCGAAGAAGGCGTCAGGTCCCACCTCGACCTCATTCTCCACGGTGGGACCAAAGTGGGGGATTGGAGATTCAGCAACTATCTCTTTCCCCTTGCTAGCCTGCTGGGATGATGAGCCAGCGGCGCTCTTTTTGGGCATGTTCTTCCTAGGCCCCATCTGGTCGCCTAACGAACAAAGATGAAGAAAGTTTAGATAGGCGACCTAAAAATAGAAAATGGAATCTAGCGCGATAAATGATTTTCGTACACGGGCTGAGGTAATCTCAACCCGCGGTGCGTGAGGCCACGCGATGCTGTGATCATGCACCTATGTTCCCAACGGATCCCTGATTGCTCGGGATTTGTGTGTCAGGAGGGTCAGGATAATGCTTGCCTTGGAGGGAAAGTTTCACAAAGCAAAACCGCCTAGGAAATGTGACCCCTAAGCTACCTGGTTTTGCACCCCAGAAACCTATCGCCTTCCCCTCTCCAAACAGGCATTCCATAAAGCTACCCAGAAAAGATACCCAGAAAAGTTACCCAGAAATTATCTTGTCCTATACATCACATTCCTAAACATGTTCTCATATGATCGGTACCCCTAGGATAAAAACCTACGCACAAAACACCAGCCAAAAACAACCTACAGTGTGCGACTAAGAAAGAAGTTTACCTAACAGAGAAACAGAAATATTAAAATGTGCAACAGGCAGAGGACTTACAGTGTTTTTGCCGTGTGAAAGTCGCAAGAAGCATAGGAATCGGAGTCTTGGTGGAGCCTTTAGAACTAGAGTCACGGAGGAACTCTTGTGGCAAGAGCCTAGGGATCTCTGGGACGATAACCGAAAGAAGAAAGACTTATGAGGCTAAAGAGGAGAAAAGATGAGGAAAAAAATTTCAAATAAAGGGTGGCTCATGCGAAAGGTGGCCAACCTTATATTTACATAAGAGGCAAAGGAACGACAATCGTTCAATCGCATTAATGCGAGATATGAGGGTCATAACTCGAGAGGCGAAACGACGGCCGAAGATAGGCTAGGCCATTTAAAGCAATTCTCGGAAGTTGGACCGTCGCCAACCACGGTGCTCCACGTTTTCGATACCTGCGCAGTGGATGGGACATGAAGAGTCGAAAAAGAAACCTAAAAGCCCCCGCTGTTGTCACAGAAGACGTCATGTGTCATGAGCAGGAGCTTGGGGGGCAAATGTACGCCCTAAATATCCGCAAGTTATTGGCGAGCTGGAAAAGGGCATAATTCAGTTTGCCACGTGTACATCGTCCACCCGGAGCTGCTGTTACAAGTTTCCACCTCTCCAGCCCGAGTTGATTAGAGGGTTAGCAATCTACTCGAAGGCAACGGGTCCGCAGTATGGATATCACAAGCTGGCGCTACATCAAGCTCGAGGTGCGGCGTAGATCTGACACCCGAATCCTTGTAAAGGCTACCACGCAATGTAAACGTGCACATATCAAACATCACGTGTCTATTTCATTCCTGAATTCTCAGACACGCAGTATAAATGTACGTATTCAGACACCCCACAACTGGTTTGGGCCATGCGGCCCATTATCCCCCCTTACCTATTGATTAGACCACACCTCACTGTTAGGTTTTAGGAATTAATCATTAGTGTCACATAGATGACATGATGGGTAAGAAGGTCACGAAATAACCCCCTTTACCAACGCCCGGGTATCCTCTCCCTATAAATACCAAGACCCTGGGCGTTGCAAGGGGTTGGCATATTTTTGTAAAGAAACACTCTGTAAGGAATAGTCAAGAGATATCAATAATATCGACTGGTGGACTAGAGGGATTTTAACCTTCGAACCACCTAAAAAGAAAGGAGTGATAACGTTCCCACGATACTAATTTCGCCAGTTTAGAATTAAGTTATTTTCATATTACGGTTCACTATTTAGCACTAATCCATCACGTTTATTCATATAATTATCTGTTGGTGAAGAACTGCGTCAACAAAGATGTTTTCATCTTTATGCACTTTCTTTTTTTTTATAATTAAGAAAAAAAATCATATAAAAACAAAATAAATTAAAATAAACAGAAATAGGAAACTTACAATTTTTCTTGTGATGTTCGAAATCCCTAGGGAAGTGATTCAAGGGTGGTGGCCAAAATGAGTTTTTGATCTCTATCAAAGGAGGTAGATGATTATGTGTGATATCTAATAGATTGTTGGTGATTTGGTTCTTTTTTAATTTTTTTGCTATGTGTTGATTTAGGTGGTGTTTGAAATACTTGAATGTGATGTGTGATGATTTTGGTATTCTATGTATATATTCATGATAGGGTTTGGCTTATGCATGTATAAGGATCCTCCTTGTATGATTGTTATTTTAATTTTGTTAGATCCATGTTCTAGGATTCTATGTAAATATTGGCATGATATTTAATATGGACTCTTGTTATTGAATCCATGAAATTTGATGAATATGTCTATGAGATCATGATGTATCAATAAGTTAATGTATGAATGAATAATTATAGAAACATGATAGGGTTCATATGAATGTAAATGAGAATTTTGGTTCTATTTTATATTTAACCCGTGAGGGTTTTGGCATAGGGTTTTATTTTCTTTAGCATGTTTTATTTTCTTTTCTGATCTTGTTGTCACTTGTGATCTTAGAAGCATGCCTATGATTTGATTGTCTAAGTGATGTTAGGGATTTTCCTAGATTTACAATGTGGTAATAAGTGCATGCTAGGGTTGTGTTTAAATTTTTTGTTAATTAAACATGTATGATTATTGTGTAAATTTTTTAGAAGCATGATGTAAAAGATGAATTTCATGACATGTTATGCTTGCTGATTTTTGTGTATAAATGCTATAGAATATGATTAAAATAATGTTTTGCATGCTTAAATGATTTTGCAAGTACTATGATGTTTTTAAGAAATTAAAAGGAAATTTTAAATTACATTAAAAATGATATTTTTACCCAAATAAATACCTATAGCTTTTTTATATTTTTAGGGAAAATATGAGTTCTAATTTCAAGATGGTGATTTTTTAGGGTTTATTTTGTTGTTGGAATTTTTGGTAAATTTTTTTATAAGTCTTTTAAATAAAAGAAAGTTTGTGTGTTTGTTGAAATAATATAACACCCTAAACTATATAACATTAAAAATAGTATTTTAAATGTAACCTTGAAGGATCACATTTTAATGAGTATAATTTTTCTTTATTTTAATTAAGAAAAATGAGGAGATTGAAATCACTTGTGATTTTTAAATAAATTAAATTATGGATGAAAGTTTAGTTTAATAAATTAAAATATATTTATTTGATTATTACATATGAATTTTTACTACATAAAATTAAGTCTTAAATAATACAAGAAAATTATAATTTTTCTCACAACAATTTTGTAATTTTATTAATTTAAATAAAATTGTTATTTTCTATGCAATTTAAAAATAATAAATGGATTTATTATATTTTTTTAATGACTAAATAAATTATTTTTATGAAATAAAAATAATGTCTTAAGAGAGGTTTAACCAACTTTGGGATTTATAAGAAATAAATAATGGTGAGAAATTACGTTGCTAAATCCTTATTTTGAAAATGATAGAAATAAGCTCGTAGAAATTATCATTTTTAAGATCACTTTTTAACAACGTTCCCACGTATGCATGTCGCGTGCAAATGCACTTTTACGTTAAAAAATATGTCTAATATTCAACCCTATGATTTTTACTTGAAACCCATATATCTATAATAGGTAAAATTTGCATTATTCTTTTGGTGATTTTATATAGAAAATGAGAATGTTTGGAAAATATGTGTAGATATCACCATGTGTGCATGGCCCATGCACACATGGGGTATATGAGATGGGCACAAGAAAATCTTATGTGATGCTAAAGAATGCTATTTGATTATGGTTATAGGATCGTTGTGAAGTTTGTCAATTTTTGCTTTGCTCGGACGTGAGGTAGTTAGATAGAATTTTGTTTATTTATGCTATGAACGGTAAGATTGGTCATTATGAAGATAAATTCTATGTATGGTGATATACTTTGTGATATGAAGTATGAAATGTTGTTGTTAATTGATATGGTGAAATTTGATGAACCATGTATTTTCTTTTTGTTTTGATGCTACTAGATTGCATGTATTTATGTATGTTGTATGATATGTAAATCGTTGTTAGCATATTGAACGCGACACAACAAATGGGTTACTAAAGATCTAAGACGTGACCCGAGTTACTAAGGATATAAAGACGTAACTCATAGGGCGGACACACTGAGGTTATTCATGGACCAGAGCCTCCTGTTTACCTCAAGATGTGACATGGACAAGATAGGGGTTATGTTCACAAAGATATGATGATAATGTTTATGATGTTAATGTTTGTGATGACGATGTTTGAATATGTTTATGGTATATGATGCATGATAACGATGTATGATGATGACATTGAGTGCAATGTACGACGATGTATGTATATTGATGTTGTAGGAGTCTTACGATAAGATTATGTTTTGTTGTGTTTTTCTTTGTCTGTTATTTGTACTTCCTTACTGGGCTTTTGGCCACCCCCTTGCTATTCCTTCCAGGTAGCAAATAGGGTTTCTCTTTTTCACGCGTGGTGATGTGGGGAGTTCCGACGTCAGGGAGTGTATGGCGTGGGGGTATCCTATGGGCCAGCAAACGATTAGTTTAACGCCAATTTCTATAGAATGATGTTATGTCTTATTTTAAATATTTCAGAACTTATTAGTGGGACTTGAACTATATATTTTTTTAACGTTCCATGAGAACTTTTATTTTGTTTTAAAACTATTGGGCCCAACTTGCATGTTTTAGCAAGGCCCCACAAGGATTTTCATATAATAAGTGGTCTTCTTCTTTAAGTTTATAAGCATGTAAATGTTTTACAAAGTATTAGTTTAAGAGCATTTTACATACTTATCATATATTACTTGAATCGATTACATGTACTTGCGTATATATATTTTAGCGATCACTTTTTAGTCAAATATTATTATTATTATTACTACTAAGATTATTATTATTGTTATTATTATTATTATCACTACAAGAAAAATGGGCTACTACTTCGATTTTTAAGGTGGAACTACTTCGGTTTTCGCATGAATTCGCAACCGAAGTAGTTCGAGGCGAAGTAAAAAGTGGTAAAAAATCAAAGTAGAAAGTCTTCATATTGAGAAGTACTGAGGTGTTTCCACTTCGGTTTTTATGTATAAACCGAAGTAGAAAGCTTACTTTCTTCTTCAGTTTATACATAAAAATTGAAGTGGAATGTCTACTTTTAAAAAAAAATCCACCAAATTTTTATAAAATTGAAATTAAATTTTAATTATATATATAATTTCTTTTTTTGTTTACAAATTTCTATTTTTAATTGCTTTAATTTAATTTTTTATTTTCATTTAAATTATAACAGAAATAAAAATCACAAAATTTATACACTTAGAATTAAAATTCATATAAAATTAAATATTTATGCATTCACATAATTGTTAATGTTGACCCTCGTTTTGGTCAACTGACGCGGAGTCAAATACTAGATGTGACAGAAAGTATTGAAATAGATCTAATAGAAAGAACAGTAAACGACACAACAAATTATAGTGGTTCGGCCCCGCGAATTGGTAATGACCTACGTCCACTTAAGCTATTATTGATATTGATTCTCAAAGGAGTGATCAAAGAACTACGGTTCTTCGAGTTTCACAAGCCTTAGAGGGATAAATAATACAATCAGAAGGTAATAGCTATAATTCTCTTGTAAAGCATAAATTCAAATTAGCCAAAATCCCTTCCTTGAGTTATTTCTCTCTATGTATAGGCTCAAGGAGGATTCCATGAATTTGTTACAGATATTCTTTCCTAATTAATCGGATAATCAGGAATCATGGGAGATAATCTCAGATATGATTACAATTGCACAAGATCTTCTCAAAATATACGAAGTATACGACCAAGCTGGTCGTATATAAAATCCAAATGTTATGTCAGGGGAATCTCCCTGGTCGATGGTCGAACAGAACCTTCTACTAGGTGTCAACCACGTGTTAAAAATGTTTGCCATGTCATCCACACCTGCTATTTGGATAACATTTTCCCCCGAAGTTTATTTATTGCGACCAGCAATAAGTAAACTTAGGAAAATAACCTTCCATATGCCCCACGAAATCTGTCAGAGTCCCTCGTGCGTTCTCGGAAACCGTGAACCAACTACATCCAATCGCACCTTTTCGTCTTCCAAGAAACCATTCTGACGGATGTTACCCTCCCCCAGACCTCAAAAAAGGTAATTCATGATTACCCCTTTTTGGCACACCTCGGTTTCTATAAGTAACCCCCACTTTCTTCTTTCAACCTTTTACTCGCTATCTTTTTGCTAAGAGCTTTCAAGAACCATATTCTAGAGCCCAGAACTTTGAAGTTTTCAGACGCTCTGCCAAGGCTCTTTCGCCTGCAATCCCAAAGCTTCTATTTTTCGGGATCTCCAATCTTCGTTCAGGTAAATCTTCTTTGACATTTGACCTTTTGAGATGCCATGTATGATGCTTCTGTGCTCTGAAACTTTTTGCGTTCTTGGGTAGAAATTTGTGAAGATTTTGTATATACTGTTTGATGCTTGATAGGGTAGTGTACTTTTGCTCTATATAAGTTAGGAATCAGTTTGATAGTCAGGATCATAGGTTTAGGGCGTAAAATCGACGTAAAAATGCGATTTTTAAGCTAGTTGAAAAACAGGGTTTTTCCCGCCTTTTGGGAGTTGAAAAAGCTTCATTTCAGAAAACTTTTTACTTTCACTTTTTGATCTGTTTTTCAAACT
Organism: Humulus lupulus; assembly: GCF_963169125.1. Classification (NCBI taxonomy): domain Eukaryota; kingdom Viridiplantae; phylum Streptophyta; class Magnoliopsida; order Rosales; family Cannabaceae; genus Humulus; species Humulus lupulus. Next base: position 136,852,455 of record NC_084798.1, on the reverse strand, counting down.
GCTAGCATAAAACTTAGTGTTTCAGTTAGAATGCTACTGGTCGATAGACGCGAGCAACATTATTCCAACTTTCAACATAAACTCCTAGGTTGTGCGTCTTATCTCCTCCTTTGTCTGTTTGCAGTTCATATGCAAGACCCGTGGAGAGGAGAAAGACCCATTGACAACGATCTTTTGGCTCAACTGCTCGAGGACGAAGAACAACCCTCAATATTGATTCCTGATATTCCTTTTTCTCGCATTAACCTAAACACGTCCCCAGTTTTGACTCAAAATATGGCTCGTACCAAAACCAAAGCTCGAAAAAGAAAAACCTCCAACACTTCTCATCAGCCTACTGTTGATGCTCCCTCGACCACTGGTCGAGACGAAAATTCCCCCGATCCAAATGTCCAAAGGCATGCCCGCCTTCGACACGCTATTCAGCCGGATGTCGAGTGGCATGTAGTCGCTGAGAGTAGGGTGACGGTCAAAATGATTGCCAACTACTTAGGAAAATACAATCTGACGTGGGTGACCCTGGTCAAACCTAACCCAGACCAAAGGGCTAATCTGCCTGGAGGTGCTTACAGCTCCTGGTTGCAGTTTCATGTTGAGGCAGGAGCCACTTTGCCTCTTCATGCATTCTTTCAGGGGGTGGCCAACTACTTTGGAATTGTCCCCTTCCAAATTAACCCAATGGATATAGAATGCTTGCTGCACTCTATATCTTGTATAGCCAGAAAAAATGGCCTGTGTCGTAGCCACATGAGGTCAACTACCTATTCGACCTCAAGTCTAACCCCAACCAAGAAGGCACGGGGTTCATCCATCTTTGTCATCTGGAAACCGGGTGCACTTTCCTGACTGACACTACCCACATCTCGAACGTGGGGAGGTACTACCAGGAGTACTTCCTTACACCTGACCTGGTCGCAGACAACTTGGCTTTCGCACAAGGAGGTAAAACTTTCACATCGTTGGCTGGGTTCTTCACTTAGTGTTTTTCCACCACAATGTCTTAAACTTTTAATGTGTTTCAGGCCCGTGGCTGCGACCAAACCCAACTCCGGGGATGGAGTCAAGAGCGACACTCTTATCCAGCATATCAGACGCTAAGAAGAGTGTCAAAAATCTAGTTACAGAGGCTAACCTTAAGTTAGCTGGCCTCTAGGACCCTCAACCAAATATGAGTGGTCCTTTGGCAGGGAGTGCTTGCGCCGAAGCGAAACCCAAGCAGCAACCCCAAGCGTCTCCTCCGCGGAGGAGACCAACTGGGGTTACGATCAGGGAACCTGCTAGCACTCATCAAGCAGAGAGGCCCTCGGCTCCCAAAGGAAAAGGAAAGCAGAAGGTCGTCGAGCCTGCCGAACTCTCTGAAGACTCGTCGGATGACAACGGTATAGTAATTTTGCTTTTAAACAATTTGCCAATTCCCTGTCATCTGTTTGACGGGGATGGCAACTTTAAGAATGCTCCAATCCTAAATTCAGATTTCTTCCAGGAAGTAAGTAGTTCAGTAAATAATGTAGCAACCAATAGTTGTAGCGCGAGTACTTTACTTGTAATCTCTTCCCTTTCATTTTTTGGCCCTGTGTGACCATCTTGTCTTATTGCCCGCGTTGTTTCCTTTTGTGCAGATATGGACTCTGAGGACGTGTTCGAGCATTACAGGGCTGCTGCCGCCTCTTCTGGCCAAAAGAAGAACAGCAAGAGGGCTCGGGGGGAGAGCAGTAAAACTGCCTCAAAGAAGGCCTGAACTGACGACCCTCCGGCTACCGCCCCTTCGAAGGAGAATTCACCATCTCCATCGCCACTCGAGCAGCCGGCCTCAACTCCTTCGGTCGATCAAACTTCCAATCCTGCAACACCCGTCAACCAGCAGCCTTCTCCTAAGGCTCCTAGCAGCCAAACATTGTGTACTCAGCCTGAAGACTCCCTGCCCAGTATCGTGGTCAGCTCTGCCAGGGAGAGAATATATAAGCTCTCCAAGCATAAACGCAGTCAGGCAGCTATTACTGAAACTACCTCTATGGAGACTGATCAAATTTTCAATAGAGGGTTGAACGAGATAGTTAGCATAAGTCAACTCCTGATGATGTAACATTTATTTTTGATTCCCTACCTTTACTTTATCTTTTTCTATCTGACTTCAGGGACTACTGACCATAAATGCTGGCTGGCGCCGTGCTGGGGCGTTGGTGTCTTAGGGCAGGAATTTCGATACCAGACTTGCCGAGGCTAAGAAAGCATTCGAAGCTAAAAACAAAGAGCTTACTATGGCGAGTTACTTGAGGAGAAAACGGAGTTGTCTAAGCAGAAAGAAGAACTGCTCTAGCAAAAAGCTACTCTGACTGAGGAGCTGCTGGAAACTCGGAACGCCCTGAAGAAAGCCAACGAAGCCAGGGAAAAATTCAGGGAAAGCGCCACACTCAACTATCAACAACATGTACACCTTGAGCTTGATCTGATTGCAAGCAGGCAGGAGGCGGAGGAACTCAGAAAACGAGTGAAAGAGCTTGAGGAAGCTGGAGCTAAGAACTTGGAGAAATACAAGGAAGCCACTCATGTTTGCTTCTATGAATTCTGGAAGCACAACCGGGAGGCTAACTTCAACTATCTGTCAGAACGCTTGAGGAGGACTTTAATGTCGCAGTGTGCCATTCGCCTGGAAGAAGAAGAGAGGGCTGAAGTGCCTGCCTCCCTAGAGATTTCCCTGGTAGCAGGGATAAATGGTGCAGATACTAAAGCTGGCACAGCCGTCGACCAAGACGTTCCTCAAGACCCTCCAGCTCCTTAACCTTTTTTCTGTTAATTAAACTACACAACCCATGGGTCGCGATGTAAAGAAAATATTTTTTATTGCTGCAAGGGCAGCCATTTTACTTTTACTTGAACAGTTACATCCGAGCAGTGACTGCTCGCGGTGTAAAAAGATTCGTTTTGATATTATAATATGTTTGCATTTTATAATATCTGTTCGCATGACCGAACCTAGCATAGTACTTTGGCTTGATTTAACAAAATATAAATTTTGAAAAATACTCTAAGTACCGTAGTATGCTTTCACTTATTATGTTCATGTGTTTACATACCTCTTGGTATGCTTTGCTTTCTATGTACCTTATATGCACCCCAAGTGACTGAAGAGCTTTAGGCCCTTGGTCACTTTCCTTGACCACAACCTGTTCGAACATTACTGCTCGGTATAAAATGCAAAACTTATAATATAGCAAAACACACACGTAATGAACAAATACTTGTAAAAAATTACAAAGTTTGGCAAGAATGACTGGCTGCGCACAGTCCCTTATAATTCTCGTATTTAAGTGGACTAAACATGTCTTTACAATTATAAGCGATTAGCCATATAACATGACTAACCCTTTTTCAAAACTTGTAAAAAGTAAAAATTAATACAAGCCAGTCTTTTAAGAAGGACTGTTTATTGATAATACTTGCGCAAGTGTTCTCCATTCCAATAACGTGGAACGAGATCTCCATTTAAGCGTGCAAGTTTATAGGTGCCTGGATGGAGGACTTCTTCAATTTGGTAAGTTCCTTCCCAGTTTGGTCAGAGTACTCCAGCAGCTTGGTCGCAGGTGTTTAAGAAAACTCTTCGAAGTACTAAGTCTCCGACGCTGAACTTTTTTTCTTTTACTTTGGAGTTAAAATACCGAGTGACTTTTTGCTGGTACGCAGCTACTCGGAGTTGGGCTTTTTCTCGTTTCTCCTCGATCAGGTCTAAGGACTCCATCAACAGTTGGCTATTTTGGTCTTGGTCGTATGTGATTCTGCGATACGAGGGCGGATCTAACACAACAGGCAACATGGCTTCATACCCATATGCTAAGGAAAATGGGGTATGACCTGTTGCTGTTCCGTGAGAAGTTCTATACGACCAGAGTACTTCAGGCAGCTGTTCTGGCCATGCTCCTTTAGCTTCCTCGAGCCTTTTCTTCAGGGTATCGTTCAATGTCTTATTTATTGCTTCGACTTGCCCATTTGCTTGTGGATGAGCAACTGAAGAAAAACTCTTGATGATGCCATGTCTTTCGCAGAAGTCTGTGAACATGTCACTATCAAACTAGGTGCCATTGTCTGAGACAATCTTTCTTGGCAATCCATATCGACAAACAATGTTCTTGATGACAAAATCAAGTGCCTTCTTTGTCGTTATGGTTGCGAGTGGTTCAGCCTCGGCCCATTTGGTGAAGTAGTCGACTGCCACAACTGCATATTTCACCCCACCTTTTCCTGTCGGCAAGGACCCGATTAAATAAATAACCCATACTACGAAGGGCCATGGACTTTGCATTTTCTTTAACTCATTAGGAGGTGCCCGTGGGATCTTGGAAAATCTCTGACACTTATCACATTTTCGCACAAACTCCATCGAATCTTCGTTCATTGTTGGCCAGAAATAACCTAGCCTTAGAATTTTCTTTGATAAGCTCTGCCCCTCAGCGTGGTCTCCACAGAAGCCTTCATGTACTTCCTTCATCAGCTCTTTAGCCTTTTCTGGTGTAACACATCTGAGCAGTGGCCTTAAGTATCCTCTTCGGTATAGAACACCATCGACCAGGATATACCTAACAGCATGTCTCTGAAGGGTCCTGGCTTTGTTTCTTTCTACAGGTAGTATACCGCTCGTGAGATACTCCAAGTATGGTGCCATCCAGGTATCTGCTAACCAGACCTCCATATTGGTTTCATCTGCTCGTATGCTTGGCGCATGTAGCCGCTCAACTAACACTATATTTAAAGTGTTAGCATCCTTTGCACTCGCGAGTTTGGCTAAGGCATCTACGTTTGAATTCTGATCTCGAGGTATTTGCTGGAGGGTATATTTTTCAAATTGTGCCAATAGATCTTTTGTTTTGTTAAGAGAGGCCACCATTTTTAGGCCTCATGCTTGATACTCCCCTAAGACCTGATTCACTACCAGCTATGAATCATTGTAAATATCCAGCACTTTAATGTTCATGTCTTTGGCTAACCTTAATCCAGTGAGTAGGGCTTCATACTCAGCTTCGTTGTTCGAAGCGGCGAAATCAAACCTGATTGCGCAGTGAAATCGATGCCCTTCCAACGTTATCAATATCACTCCTGCTCCTGCATGAGATTCATTGGATGATCCATCTGTGAATAGCTCCCACGAAGGAGCTTCAACTTGAGGCTCAGGCACACTAGGCTTTTCACCCTGCTCGCTGTTTGGGAGTTCAGTAAATTCAGCAATGAAATCAGCCAAGACTTGTCCTTTTATTGCTGCTCGCGGTGAGTATGTTATATCGAACTACCCGAGTTCGACTGCCCATTTCAACAAACGACCAGCAGCCTCTGGCTTTTGCAAAACTTGCCGAAGGGGCTGGTCAGTCAAGACTGTGATTGGATGGGCTTGGAAGTAAGGACGTAACTTCCTCGAGGCAAAAATTAGGAAATAGGCTAATCTTTCGATGGGAGGATATCTCAATTCGGCTCCGATTAACCTCTTGCTCACATAATATACTGCCTTTTGTACGCCTTCTTCTTCTCTTACTAACACCGCACTAGCAGCATATTCGGTGATCGCCAGGTATATGAACAAAGTTTCTCCATCTACAGGCTTTGATAAGACGGGAGGCTGCGCCATGTGGGCTTTTAAGGCTTGGAAAGCCTGTTCGCAGTCTTCAGTCCACTCAAACTTCTTGTTGCCCCTAAGTAGATTAAATAAAGGGACGCACTTGTCTGTTGATTTTGAAATAAATCTACTGAGTGCGGCAATCCTTCCAGTCAAACTTTGTACATCTTTGATCTTTACTGGCGATTTCATATCGATCAGGGCCTTGATCTTTCCGGGATTAGCCTCGATTCCTCTCGAATTAACGATGAACCCCAAGAACTTCCCTGATCTTACTCCGAAGGAACACTTGAGAGGATTTAGCTTCATTTGATATTTGTTCAGAACATTGAAACACTCTTGTAAATCCTTCACATGTCCTTCTGCCTTTTTTGACTTTACTAGCATGTCATCAACGTACACCTCCATGTTTACCCCGATCAACTCCTTAAACATGTGGTTAACTAGTCATTGGTAAGTCGCACCAGCATTTTTCAATCTGAAGGGCATTACTTTGTAAAAGTATAGCCCTGTATCGGTTCGAAAGCTAGTGTGATCCTCGTCAGGGGGATGCATACTAATCTGATTGTACCCTAAGTATGCATCCATGAAGGAGAGGATCTCATGGTCTACAGTTGCATCGACCAGCTGGTCGATCCTTGGGAGTGGGAAGCAATCTTTAGGGCAGGCTTTATTAAGGTCTGTGAAATCCACACAGGTTCTCCATTTGCCATTCGGCTTGGGAACCAGTACTGGATTAGAGACCATTGATCGATAAAACGCCACCCTGATGAACCCATTCTCCTTTAGTTTTTCAACTTCCTCCTTCAAGGCTTTTGATCTGTCTTTATCGAGCAGCCTTCCTTTCTGCTGCACGGGTGGAAAGCTTTTGCCGACGTTCAGGACATGGCTGATTACTGCAGGATCTATTCCAACCATGTCTTTATGTGACCAGGCGAAAACTTCATGGTTCTTCTTCAAAAATTCCACAAGTGCATATTTTGTTGTCGTCTCTAAGTTTTTGCAAACCTTCACAACTCTGGTCAGAAATTCTTCATCAAGTTGGACCTCCTCAAGATCCTCGACAAGTCCTATACCTTCTTCAAAATCCCCAAAGTGAGGATCTAACTTCCTATCCTCACTTTGGGCAACACCCTATTTGGTGACTTCATCACCTGATTGGGCTTGTACATCAATGGACATATGCGACCTTTCTAGGGGAGCACTCCTCGGCATACCCTTCTTGGCTTTAGTGATTGAGGCATTGTAGCACTTTCTGGCTTCCCTCTGGTTTCCCAATACGCGTCCTACCCCTGCGTCTATTGGGAATTTCATGGCCAGGTGCCATATAGAGGTGACGACCTGAAGGTCAACCAGTATGGGCCTTCCAATTACAACATTGTAGGCCGAAGGACAATCAACTACTATGAAAGTAGTGAGTAATGTCCTGGTAGTGGGCGATGTACCTGCTGTTACTGGAAGCTTGATTGACCCTGTTGGAGGGAGTCCCTCACCAGAGAAACCATAAATTGTTTGGCTGCAGGGCTCCAAGTCCTTGACGGACAACTTCATTCGTTCCAGTGAAGATTTATACAGGATGTTAACTAAACTTCCTTTATCGACTAGTACTATTTTCAACATCACGTTGGAAATCTGAACATCCACGACCAGCGGATCAGAATGTGGGAACCGAACATGCTGGGCATCACAATGAGAGAAGGTTATTTCACCGTCCTTTATCCGAGCCTTCTTTGATGCCCGATCCTCCACAGTCATCATCTTGATGTTCTGGTCGTGGCGTAGGGTCCGAGCATATCATTCCCTTGTCTTTCCACTGTTTCCCGCAAGGTGCGGGCCTCTGCAGATGGTGAGTAAGGTGCCAACCACAGGGTCAAGCTGTAAAGGTGGCGAGCATTGGTGTGTAGGCGCCTGCTCGTTGCCACCTGGAGCCTCTCGTTGGGAAGCCCCCGCGGCCCGCACGTATCTCCTCAAGTGTCCTTGTCTAATAAGGAACTCGATTTCACCCTTCAGCTGGTTACACTCGTTCGTATCGTGTCCGTAGTCATTGTGGAAACGACAGAACTTGGTGGTATCCCTTTTTGAAATATCCTTTTGAATGGCAGCGGGTCTTTTGTAAGGCACATTGGAACTTCTGGCCTGATACACCTCTGCTCAAGACTCGACAAGGGCAATGTAGTTGGTGAACCTTGGCTCATAACGATTGCCCTTAGCGCGCTTACTCTCAGAGGTAGAGGGTTCGTTATGAGGCCTCTTCCCCCCATTCTTTTCGTTTCCATTCCCATTGTCATTGCCGTTGGGCTTTGACCCATTGGCGGCTTTGGCGGGGTCTTCAGTCCCCTTATCTTTATTTGGGGTCTTTCCCTCGCTGGTAATTGCATCCTCGAGCTTGATGTATCGATCAGTTCGATCCAAAAATTCTTGGGTAGTTTTAAACCCATGCTTCCTAAGGCTACTCCAAAGAGGCGTACTGCGCCTAACTCCTGCAGTTAGGGCCATCATTTTGCCTTCGTCTCCCACTGTTTTGGCCTCAGCCGCGGCTCGCATAAAACGATGGACGTAGTCTTTCAGTGGTTCTCCTTCTGGCTGGCGTATCTCGACCAACTGGTTTGCCTCAGGTTGGTGCACACGACCTGCATAGAATTGTCCGTAAAACTCCTTTAGGAACATCTCCCAAGATACAATACTTCCAGGAGGGAACTTAAAGAACCACTCCTGTGTAGCATCAGAAATTGTTGCAGGAAAGATCCTGCACCGAGCGTCTTCGGACACCTTCTGAATGTCCATTTGTATCTCAAATTTGTTGACATGAGATACCAGGTCACCATACCCCTCAAAGTTCAAAAGTGTGGGCATTTTAAACTTATGGGGAGTCTCCGCCACAGCAATCCTCTGGACGAAAGGAGTGCCCCTTCTCCAGTCGTACTCGATGTGAGACGTTCTTCCCCAGACTAGTTGTTTCACTGCTTGGTTCAGGGCATCCATTTGGGCCTGAACGACTTCAGAAATTGTCGGGGCCTCTGGTGCCAGGGGAATGTACTCGCCGTGCCATTATCGGCGGTCATTGAGTACATCCCTTAAGTCGTCGTCTCTCCGCCATTCCTCGCTAGCTCCGAGCCGGCTAAAGACGTTGTTTTGTCTGGGCTGCCCCCCAGCATTACGTCTTGCTTGTTGGTCTTCTCTTGGTGGTGGGCTTCTGCCTCCACCTCTTTCCTCGTTCCTCCGACCAGCATTCCCTCTACCTGAGTCGGCCTCATTGTAGCCATGGCCATCTCTGAACCTCGACTGGCTATGGTGGGATCGACTGTCTCCTCGGTTGCCTCCTTGGCCTGGAACTTCCTGAGCGTTAGGGGGAGGCTTGCGCTGGTTGGTAGGTCCCTATGCATTATCATGCCATGGGGGGGCTCTGACCGTAGAACCTGTCTCCGAGTTCCTTTTGTTGCCAGAAGGATGCTGCCCCCTGCTCGGTGGGTGCGACTCTTCACCCCTCAGGCATCTAAGGTTGCGGGGCTGCTGCCCAGCCCTATTCTGCCTTGGATGTGGGGGATTGCCTCGACCATCCTGGGATGGAGGCTGCATCTCAGGGTCCCTAGGTGGGACATCATCCTGAGGCATTGGTGGGTGCTCCAGCCTTTGAGGGCTTGTTAGCTGGATTGGAGGGCTAGGGTTAGGACCCCTTTGAGGTGGCCCATTTGAGGGTTGATTAGGCTGCGAGGTAGGTGCAGCCTGATTCCTAGCCAATTGGAGGGCTGCTTCGAGGGCTGCCATGGCCTCCCTCTGACGACGGTCCATCTCCGTCTGTCTTTCACTCAGCTCTTGGCGCTAACGCTCTATTTCTTACTGCTGTCGCGCCATTGTCTCCGCAGCACATTCTTGACTGGCCCTTAGATTGGCCAATTCATCTTGCAATACTCCCAGAGTATTTCTCATAATTTCGGAGTCTAGTTCCTCCTCATCAAACTCCAAGTGTGGCTCATTCTCAGCCATGTTCGGAGGAGGAGGTTGAGATGGTGCAACGTCAGCAGCCTGCCCAGTCTTCCTGGTTGTCTTTCCCATTAGTACTTCAACCGCTTCGTCTCAAGCTCTTAATGAAAGCACCGGAATGTTGACCCTCGTTTTGGTCAACTGACGCGGAGTCAAATGCTTGATGTGACAGAAAGCATTGAAATAGATCTAATGGAAAGAACAGTAAACAACACAACAAATTATAGTGGTTCGGCTCCGCGAATTGGTAATGACCTACGTCCACTTAAGCTATTATTGATATTGATTCTCAAAGGAGTGAACAAAGAACTAGGGTTCTTCGAGTTTCACAAGCCTTAGAAGGATAAATAATACAATCAGAAGGTAATAGCTATAATTCTCTTGTAAAGCATAAATTCAAATTAGTCAAAAGTCCCTTCCTTGAGCTATTTCTCTCTATTTATAGGCTCAAGGAGGATTACATGAATTTGTTACAGATATTCTTTCCTAATTATCGGATAATCAGGAATCATGGGAGATAATCTCGGATATGATTACAATTGCACAAGATCTTCTCAAAATATACAGAGTATACGACCAAGCTGGTCGTATATAAAATCCAAATGTTATGTCAGGGGAATCTCCCTGGTCGATGGTCGAATAGAACCTTCTGCCAGGTGTCAACCATGTGTTAAAAATGTTTCTCACGTCATCCACACCTGCTCTTTAGATAACACTTAAGTAGAATAATTTATTCATTCATATATACATTCACATAATTGTAATTAAGTAAAATAGCCTAAACATTCATATATACATTCACATAATACTAAAGGTGTGTGTAAACAAAATAGCCTTGCTAATAAATTTAAGTCATCAATCGGCTTAACTATTCTTGTTAGATTGGCAAGATGTCCTCCCGACCCTTGGCGACAATTTGGCTACTAGTAACTTTGTCATTTAGTTCATTCTACGAAACAAACCAATGATAGATTAAATTAGTAACTTATGACAACATTTAAAAAAAATTCCTACTTTGCTTTAAAACACTTACAACTCTTTCTTCAAATTTTGTCCAAATTATCTTCGACAAGAGTCTTCTTCGTTTCTCGCGCTCTTATCCAAATTTCATATCCCTCTACATATTCCACTCCTAGTTCTTTTTTCTAGGACATCCAAAATAATTGAAGTTTAATTATTAAGTTTTCCTAAGTCTAAAAAAAGTTCGGCAGCATAACAACTGCATTTTAACATCTCCAAAAGTTTTAAAATATGTAAATAACACACAAAATATCTCGACATAGTGTGCAAATTAAAAAATGAAAACAATTAATAAAATCTATAAAAAATGGCAGGGTTTCCTTTGTTTTTGTAGCATATCCCAATTTTATAATTATATATAAATTCAATACAAACAAACACAAAATCAACACACATAATTCCATCCTTATATCACCGCCAACAACAAATTTCCCAGAACCTACTTCACTAAAGTAAACATGCATTATTTAACTCTAATTTTATAAATAAATATTGCAATAGTAATAAATAAAATTTAAAGATTACTCAACTCCAATATTACTCTTGAAGTCACCCAAAATCAATACCAAATTTGCAACTAAACCAACAACCCTACTAAAAAGCTTAAACAAACATAAATAAAAATCAGTTACATAATCAATAAAACTAGTTACATAATAATCAAACAACATATCAAGCTAGCTAGTTATAGAAAATAAAAAACAAATGTCAATAATAATCCAAACATTTCAAGTTCTAACATTGGCAACAACATTACCTATTGAAGCTATGTTTAAAGATTTAAATAGCAAGTCACAACAATTTTTAAATTTTACTAATATATATATATAATTTATAACATTATACAAAATAACAAAATAAATAAAAAAAGTATAACACAAATACACTAAAAAATAAATATTAAATTCGGAATAATATAAAAAAACAATAACACAAACAAAGTTTTAAGGTAACAAACCTTCTTTGATGCTCAAAATAACCTCTAAATCAAAATTAGCAACTCTAAAACCTATATATAATAAACACATTATATCTATAAGAAAAAAAATCTGAAAATAATATAGAAAATAAAAAAATTATACAAACAAAGATTTAGTGATCCATAGATTTTTTGAAGCTCAATAACACATTTTAATGTAAGAAAACCAGTCAAAGTCCAACAACGATACCCATTTTCGAACCCTAAAAATACCCACACCCAAAGTCTTTATTTTCTCCCTACAAAATAAAAATGGACCTAATATTTATGTTTTTAAGCAAGAAAAATGGTTTCAAATGGTAAAAAAAAACATAAAAAATGGTATATATAGTGAAACCCACGTGGGAGTACGACAATGTTACACCCAGATTTCGAGACCATAGATTGTGACCTCGAAAGCTGGACTCGTCAAGTGTGAGCTCAAGATGTCTAAAACGCATGTTCATGGTCCAGATGTTAAACCCTAGAATCAAGATGGCAACCTCGAAGACATTTAACCTCGAAGTTCTTTCTAAGCTCGAAAGACATAGCATCGGGGTATATCCGTTGTCGGGTGTCTTCGGATCAAGTAGCCCGATGCTTTAAGAGTACAAGCTCGTAATGTAATAGCCTCGATGGTATCTACATGCTCCGAGCTGGTCTTGGAGTAAGGCGACTAGTTCGTAACTTATCTATAAACCTTGACCAACATGATACGGGTTGTTGACATCGAAGGATTTAATGAGTCATCTGATGTAACACGCTTTGTACATTTAAAGATATTTATTGTTGTAACATCCCAACATTAAAGGGATATTAACAAGTATGCTAGTCGCCCCTGGTCTTCAGGGGACGTTTCCTTGTATATAGGAGTTACAGTATTTAATATCATTATTTTAATTAATAAGCAGAAGTATCTTCTCGAAATATGTGGGAATGAACTCTGAGAACTCTCTATAAATAGAGAGTTCATGAACATTTGTAAAGGACGGATCTTTTGATATACTAAAAGAAATTCTGGAGAATTCATCCCTAAAGGATTTCCAGAAAACTCCAAGTCTTAATAAAATAGACTTGTGAACTAGGCAGAGTTAACTGCTGAACCATGTAAAATTCTTGTTGTTCTACCATATTATTTCTCTACGCCATAGTTCCTATTGTTTAATTGCTCTACATTTTAAGTTGACGAAAAATGGCGTCAACAGATTGGTGCTTTCATTGAGAGGCTTAAGCAGTACAATCCCTGATTAGCTATGGCCGCAAATGATCAGAATATTCTTGAAGGAAACTATCCACGACGCCCTGGGAAGCAGCTGATGACGAATCCAGAACCAGAAGAGAGAAGTGAGTCCTCCGATTCTCAAGGACCTCTGGCACCTCCGGCTCCCAAGGATGATGAGGACATGTAATACAATCCCGAGTGGTATGTCCGCATTGTGGAACTCAAAAAGCGACAGTTAAGAAAACAGTTGGCTGAGGCCAAAAAGCGAAATGAGGAGCTGGCTAGGTTAGCTGCGGAGGCATAGGCGGCTCAGCCTCAACCACCGCCTGAGAACCAAGCCCCACCTCTGCGGGACATTCATGTTCCTCCCCGGAGGCCTCGTGGGCGACCTCGCAAAAATTCTGCCACAAGAAGAATGGAGCAACCTCCGCCACTGGCAGAGCAACCTGCTCCCTCGAGGCCCCGAAGAAACACCCGGGCTAGAGCTCCGGTTAACTCAACTGCTGAGTTACTAGCTGAAACTGGGAAAAACCGAGCCCCTACTAAGTCTCAGACTCAGAATCCTGGTAACATGCGGAATGTTACCGAGCCGACATAGGCGAACTCGGGACCATCTAGACCCCGAAATGGGTGGCAGCCACCGTCACCCATACGGTTCCCTCCATCCCCAATAAGATATCCCTCACTGCCTCAAAGGAACACATAAGCGACTCAAGGTGATAGAGAAAGGCCAGCTGGACAGAAGCAAGGGAATGGAGAGGCTGCTAGAGAACGAAGAGGCGCCCAACCTACGAGAAGCCAAATGACTCGGTTTCGCACTGTAGAGACGAGACAGCTTGAAAGGAATCCATCTCGAAACAATCACACGACGAGCCTTGCCAGCGATGACTCAGGGGACACCAGATCAGTCAGTATGTATGATCAAGGATGTAGAAATACTGGGAGCCAAAGGAACCACCCTGACTTGCAGGAACACCTGAATCAGAATCGGGGTAGTGGTAATCCCTCGAACCCAGATCTGAGAGATCGCCTAAATGTGCGCAAGGATCCCCTGCTAAGGCGCAAACCTGGAATTGTGATCAATGATAACCAATTTCAAGCGAGACCCCCTGTGGACCCAATTCAGGATAGAATTGATCAACTAGAAAGAGCATTTAGGCTCTTACAGAATGAGCGAGGTCAAAATCGGGACGAAGATTCTGATGAGGAGCTCGAACAATTCGCTCCCTACATCTCCAACACTCCGTTTCCTCAAGGGTTTCGGATTCCTCATGTCCCACCTTTTGAAGGGAAATCCGACCCGTACAGTCATTTAAGTACATTTAACACTATAATGAGAGCAAGTAATGTGGGTTACGAGCTCAGATGCATGTTATTTCCAGCATCGCTTACAGGACCAGCGAAAAACTAGTTCGAAAAATATAAGAGACATTTAATCACTTCTTGGGATCAATTGTCGAAAGATTTCAAGAAGCAGTTTAGAGCCATGATCGGGGTAAGACCCGAGGCATCGACCCTGACCAATGTTCGGCAACAACCAAATGAAACGATGAAGAGCTACCTTACAAGATTCAATCTGGAAGTCGCCCGAGCTTGGGATGTAGACGACAGCGGTCATTTAATGGCCGTCCAAGCTGGGGTAATGCAGGGAAGTCCCCTCTGGGAAGATATGCAGAGGAAGCCTGTGAGGTCCATAACCGAGTTTAATCGACGAGCTCAGAGGTTTGTCAATGTAGAAGAGGTGAGGTCAACACTGAATATGACCTCTCAGTCCATAACTACAACAATAAATGTAAACTCTGCCTCGACCTCGGCAGACCCATCAGCCTCGAAACCCCCTATAGAAAACCCTTCCAAAAGAAAGAAGAATGAAGGAAGTAACCCCGAGGCAGAAGGGGGAAAGAAGAAGAAAGGGGAAACGTATTTCTCTGTTTACAAGGTGTACACTGAGCTCAACGAGTCTTAGGAGAATATTCACCTGGATAATGAAAACCAAGTCCCTTTCAGGCCACCAGACCCCATGTGAAATCGAAAGTCCAAGAGAGACTCCAGTAAATACTGACGATTTCACATAGATAATGGGCACACCACTGATGAATGCAGGAAACTGAAGGATGAGATCGAAGGACTAATTTCGAGAGGATACTTCAGGCAGTATGTCAGGAACCAGAACAATAATCAAGCTTCTACTAACCAGAGGACAGCTGCGATGCTGCCTGCTCAAAACAACAATTCCCGGACTAGGGAAGAAAAGAGACCCCCTCCGATTGATGGAGAAGATGTGGTAACCATCTCAGGCGGGCCTCACCCCGCAGGATCGGGCAAGAATGCCCAGAAGTGATACGTGAACGAGTTGAAAACTGGGGACGGGTCCCCTTATGAACCCGAACCCAGAGCTCCAAAGTACCAAAAGGTTGAATCTCAGCCTACAACCTTTACTGAGGACGATGTGTCCCATGTGCAGTTTCCTCACAACGACCGACTGGTCTTCACCCTCCAGCTCGCGAAACATTCTCCATAAGGCCACCTTAGAAAAGATGGGACTCACGCTTCGTGACCTAAAAGCTTGTGCAACAATGCTATACAGTTTTTCAGGAGAAGGGATTGCCTGTATGGGGTCCATTGAACTCCCTGTGACCTTGGGAGACTACCCAGTCTCAACGACCAAGATGATGGAGTTTGTAGTAGTGAACCTACCATCGGCCTACAACGTGCTGCTCGGGAGACCCGCCCTGGTAGGGCTGGAGGCAGTCTCGTCTGTAAGACATTTGGCCATCAAGTTCCCAACTTCTAGTGGCATCGAGATGTTGAAGGGAGACCAGTTAGCCGGAAGGGAATGCTATATCATTTCCATAAGAGGAAAGAAGTTGACGAGTGCACAAGCGCTCGTCGTTATTCAGGCTAAGGACGGGACAGTCTGGGAGACAGAGGAAGAAATCAATCCAAGAGTGGAGGAAATATCTTATCTCGAACCATTGGAAGAGCTCGAAGAAATCAGGCTCGAAGAATCAGACCCCCCAAAAATGGTAAAGGTCGGGAAAAACCTCCACGAAGAAACCAAATAGCAATTAATTTGCTTTTTGAAGAAGAACCAGGATGTCTTCGCATGGTCACATTCGGACATGATAGGGATAAGTCCAAATGTAGTAAGCCACGCGTTAAATATTGAGAAAGCTTCCCACTGAAGCAGCAAAAGTGAACACTACTGGATGACGATAGGAAGAAGGCCCTTAAAGAGGAAGTCGACAGGTTAAAAGAAAACGGATTCATCAGGGATGCTTTTTACCCCGATTGGGTAGCCAACCCGGTACTGGTCCCGAAGCCCAATGGGATGTGGCGAACCTGTATTGACTACTCGGACCTCAATAAGGCCTGTCCTAAGGACTGCTTCCCTTTACCACGGATCGACCAGCTCGTGGATGCCACGGCAGGGCATGGGCTCATGTCATTCATGGATGCCTATTCTGGATATAACCAGATTTCCATGCATGCCCCTGACCAAGAGCATACGAGTTTCATAACAGACAATGGGTTGTATTGTTATAACGTCATGCCATTCGGGCTCCAAAATGCTAGAGCCACTTACCAGCGGCTCGTGAACATGATGTTCTCCGAACAAATAGGGAATAACATGGAAGTTTATGTTAACGATATGTTAGTTAAATCTCAACTTAACAATAACCATGTGGATGATCTCGAAGAATGCTTTGCCGTGTTACGGAGATATAACATGAAACTTAACCCTCAAAAGTGCTCTTTCGGAGTATCTTCAGGAAAATTCCTGGGCTTCATTGTAAATGCTCAAGGGATAGAAGCTAATCCAGAAAAAATCCAGGCTCTGATCGATATGCCTTCACCTCAGAAACATAAGGATGTCCAAAGTTTGACTGGCAGGATGGCGGCACTAAGTAGGTTTATCTCAAAATCTACAGAGCGTTGTCTTCCATTTTTCAACCTTTTGAGTGGAGGCAAGAAGTTCGAATGGATGGAGGAATGCGAGTTGGCTTTTCAAGAGCTCAAGAAACACCTCGCAGAACCTCCCATCTTGTCAAAACCCATTACGGGAGAAGATCTGTACCTATACCTTTCTACGACCGAGCACGCCATAAGCGCTGTACTCGTGCAGGAAAAAGAAAGAGTGCAAAGGCCTGTGTATTACGTCAGTAAAAGATTACTAGGGGCAGAATCAAGATATCCCTTGATGGAAAAGTTATATCTTAGCCTAATTCACTCATCTCGAAAGCTTCGACCCTATTTTCAGGTGCACCCCATCCATGTACTTACTGATCAACCACTAAGACAAGTCTTGTCCAAGCCAGAAGCTTCAGGTCGACTACTTAAACGGACCGTTGAGCTCAGACAATTTGAGATCACTTATCATCCAAGGATGACCATTAGGAGACAAGCCTTGGCAGACTTCATAGTGGAGTGTACGGACGTGGCCAACGATGAAGTTATAACCCCGGCCTGCGAGCTGTGGAAACTTTATGTTGACGGGTCTTCTAATGAGAATTGATCGGGAGCAGGAGTAATTTTGATCACCCCTACAGGAAGGCAATTTCACTCTATCTTAAGATTTGACTTTGACACGTCGAATAACGAGGCCGAGTACGAGGCTCTACTGGCAGGACTTCGCATAGCCAAGGAGCTCAAAGCCAAAGCAATACATTGCTACAGCGACTCCCAGCTGGTGGTTAACCAAATTTTGGGAGAGTACCAGGCTCGTGGTACGAGGATGGCGGCATACTTAGAAAAAGCGAAATTGGCACTGGAGCAGTTCGAGTTCTATGTGATAGAACAGGTCCCCGGAGAAAAGAACTCGAATGCAGACGCCTTAACCAGGCTTGCTACCTCTACCGAGAATGAAAAACTGAACGTCATGCCAATCAAACATCTCTTGACGCCCAGTATTAATGAGCCATAACAAGAGGATGTGTGTATGATCAATTCTGAGCGAACCTGGATGACTCTGATAGTTGAATACCTCGAGACTGGCGTTCTCCCGGAGGAACGGGCCAAGGCTCGAAAGTTGATGTATCAAATCCCTAGGTATACCATTGTAGATGGAAAGTTGTATAGAAGAGGGTATTCCATGCCGCTACTTCGATGTGTGACCCCATCCGAAGCTAAGAAAATCGTAGAAGAAATTCATGAAGGGTTCTGTGGAGACCATACTGAGGGGCATAGCCTGTCCAAGAAGATCATACGTCAGGGATACTTCTGGCCTACCATCAAATTAGACTCGTTCGAGTATGTCAAGAGGTGTGATAAGTGCCAACGGTTCACCACAATTCCTTGAGCTCCACCATCCAAGCAAACTATGATGACCTCCCCGTGGCCATTTGCGGTCTGGGAAATCGCCCTCATAGGCTCCCTTCCGACTGGCAAGGGTGGAGTAAAATACGAAGTAGTCACCGCAGATTACTTCACGAAGTGGACTGAAGCCAAACCTTTGGCGACAATAACCTCGAAGAAAGTCCTTGACTTCATGGTGAAGAACATCGTATGCCGATATGGGATGCCAAGGAAGATTGTGTCCGATAATTGTACCCAGTTCGACCGCGATCTGTTTACCAACTTTTGCGACAAAAATGGGATAATAAAGAGCTTCTCATCAGTGACCCATCCCCAGGCGAATGGCCAAGTCGAAGCTGTAAACAAGACCCTAAAGAGTTCGCTAAAGAAAAAGTTGGAAGAAGCTAAAGGAAGATGGCCCGAAGAATTACCCTAAGTTCTATGGGCATATAGGACCACAGCCCGTACATCAACAGGACATACCCCATTCTCTCTGGCATACAGTTGCGAGGCTATGTTGCCAATCGAGGTCAAAATTCCCACAATTCGAGCCCTCGCTTATGATCAAACCTCGAACCACTCTCAGCTCGAAGAAACTCTGGACCTGATCGAAGAAAGAGGGAATGAAGCTCAATTAAAAAATGTTGCATACCAACAGCGAGCTATCCAGTACTTCAATAAAAGAGTTCGAGATAGAAAATTTGGCGTAGGAGATTTGTTACTAAGGCGTGTATTCTTGGCAACACGGGATCCAGCAGCTGGCGTGCTCGGGCCAAATTGGGAGGGACCTTATCGGATAGAATCAATCATCTGACCCGGCGTGTACAAGTTGGCAAGATTGGATGGAATTCTGGTACCACGAGCATGGAATGGCGAGCACCTACGACCTTACTATCAATAGTGTAGGAAGGATGTCGCCTATAATCATGCTTGTTTATCTGTATTGTTTTTATATTTTTGGATTTATCAAATAAAGTTTGATTTCGTTTTAATATGCTGTATTTTTTGCAATCTCTCTTAATTTAATAACCTATGGTCGCATTCATAGGATATTAAGGGGGCATTAGTGGTACATATACCGTCAGCTTGAAAAAATAAAAAGCATATACGAAAGACATAAAAGTTTTTGGATATAACCAAATGCGCGAGCTAAGATAGTTTGGATATAACCAAACTATCAAAAACATACAAATGTTTGGATATAACCAAATGCGCGAGCTAAGATAGTTTGGATATAACCAAACTATCATAAACATACAAGTGTTTGGACGTAACCAAATGCACGAGATAAGAAAGTTTGAACATAATCAAATTATCAAGAGATAAAAATATAAGTGTATGGATTACGAACCTAACACGACCTTAATAGGTTTGGAACAAACCAGCTAAAACTAATCGACAGTAAGTTGGAGCATAACCCACTTCGTGTTAAGTCGAGATTGAGGCTGGAGTATCTTATAAAACAATAGTTTCGACCTCATAACCTCAGGGAGCTAACCGAGGACGAGAAAAAGTAACTAAAAAAGTAAGATATAACTAAACCATTTGCATTACACACCATATAAGTACTTTCAGGTGCATGGTAAAAGTAATATCCGACCTTGACAAATAACGAGATCGGAAGCGGATAATTCGAGCAAACAGTGCGTGAATGCACTGAACCTCGAGCATAAATCCAAACTATGTTTGTATGAATAAACAGGCATATATGATACTTAAATATAAATTGTGCAAAATATTTCAGCCCAAGAAATTTAAAGCATATATATTAAAATGAAGACAAAAAATGGTATCTCAAATATCATGAAAAGGCAGCTCTTTTACAAGCTGTAGAATTGTCTTGGACCTATGGGCATAAATAATAAATCAAACATAAAAAAAACCATTACAAAAGATTCAGAGGGACGCAACCCCAAGGCAAGAATTAAGAAGGAGGAGCATTCTCCTTGGGCTTCTTAGCATCTTCCTTAGCCTTCTCAGCGTCAGCATCCTCCCCGGCTCCCTCCGCCTCATCCCGAGCAGTCTCCTCATCATCAAGTCGAGCTTGCCATTTGGCCACGAGCTTCGCTTCAAGAGGGCCTAAGAAGCTGGTTTCGAGGTCGACATTGTTGACTCAGATTATGTACATGGACATGTCGACTGCCCGGTCCTTCTTCTCCTTAAACTGTTCGAGAAGACGAGTCTTTTCACCCTCCATGATCTCGAAAGTGACGGCCTTCTCTTCTTCAAGCTTGGCATTGGTCTCCTTGACCCGAGCATTTTCCTTCTCAAGTTCCACGAGCCGGGCATTCACTTTTCAAGCTCAGAAGACTCGGCCTTTAGCTCCTCAGCTCCTACCTCCACCTTTGCTTTTATTGCCTTGAGCTCGTCACTCAGTTTGAGCTGAAGATCCTTCGCCTCCTGAGCAAGAGACATGCTCGAATGGACCTCGTTGTTCAGCGTATAATTGATCTGGGCAGAGACAACAAGAGTCTGGCATACAAAGAAATCAAATTAGCATATGGAGCAAGTGTAAATACATCTAATAGCGAAAGAATAATGGTTACCCCAGCATGGATCTCGATGCTCTTCTCGTAAAGAGTGTTGCAGTCTTGGGATTGTTCAGGAACTGCCAGTGAGGAGCGTCGAAGCTGCCAAAACTCTGTCCCACCCGAGACATAACGTTCGAGCCTAGCGTAGCCCAGTGGGGTCCAGCTACGTTGTCGATCACATACGCATCAACATGGGTAGAAATCAAAAGCAGCGATGTCTTTGAGGATGAGGGCTTCTTCGGAGGTAGGCCAACCGTGGGATTGACCTGGGGAGCAGGAGGAGCACGAGGTAGGGTCGACAAGGAAGTCTCGGCCTAAGCAGGTGGACTCAGAGCCGTGCTTGGAGCATCCGGAGCCGAGGGAGGTGGCGTTTTCTCGGTCCTCTTAAGGACCTTGGTAGGCCGGTCCATTTTTCGCAACCCCCTGGGGCGCTTACTCCTCTTGGCTCTGCCACTCACCAGAATATTGTCAAGGTCGGAGTCCATCTCGCCTGCAAATTTACACCACATTATGAATTATCCCAAAAACAAAATAATTTTACATGATACAGACAGACAAGGGATAAAAAGACAAGTAGAGAGAAACCTAACTGGAACTCTCCCCCAAGCTTGTGCTCGGCGACCACGAAATTCCCCCATCTTCAGAAGAGGCAGGGGGAGTACCTTCCCTATAGGTGGATGTCAACCTCGAAAGGTCACTATAGTCGTTAGTCCCGTATTGGACGGCTATTCTGTTCCATACCTCGTTCAGGCTATACATGGTGTCGTATTTCCCGAGCCAGCTATCGAACCTATGTAGCCTCTCATCTACCAAAGACCATACATAGAAATGGTTCCTATCATCCTCACACAATATTAATCTATCCGGGTTATGTTTTAGTAGTGAGGGAGACCACAAATCCGAGCTAAGGATGACTGTACCTTGTTCATCTGAGCCCGAGCTTGAGGCCTTGTCGTTGGCCTCATTCCTCGATTGTGGACTCCTTTGACGTTGAGTCAGAGATGGAGGCCTCGCATCTCTCCTTGGGGGGAGGTTGCCAGTCGGCTGAGGAACGAACTCCCACCGGTCATAATTCTTGTTGGACTAGTAAGATGTAGACTGATCCTCCCCTAAGAGCCCACATGCCCGGATCTTGCCTTCATGTAGGAGATAGGAGAGGGATCTCCTGTCGTAGGGAAGTTGGAGCAGAGTTTCTCTGTGCTCCCTCACCTCTGTGGTGGGGGTAGGGCGATGGTAATTGGCTGGGAGATAAAACACATTTAAACTAAGCACGAGCCTAAAACAAAGTTCGAGCACAAAATAGAGGGAGGTTGAGATACTTATGAATCCGTCTGAATGAATAAAATCGAGACGGGGCTAGGCCATCTGTCCAAAAGAAGGCCTTCTTGAAATCAGGAGGATGGTTGGGAAGATCTTCAAACATCTTCTTCTCCTTGGGATAGCTCGAGAGATAGTAGAAGCCATCTCCTCCCCGAGCTCGAGAGGGATTTCTTTTCAAGCAAAAGAGATATAAGATCTGTTCAGGCAAATGTCCTTTCCACTTCAGCTCGTGGTATAGTGACCTCAGGGCAGACAGAACCCTGTAAGAATTGGTATTGAGCTGGAAGGGAGAAAACCCAACAAATTCTGTGAAGTCCTTGAAAAAATACTTCAAGGGCAGTATCGCCCCTGCTTTCATATGTTCCTGGCTCCAAGCTGCGTATCTCAGCTTGCTGTCAGGATTTCCATCCCCTGGAGCACGGCAACTCCGCTCATGCGAGGTCGAAGCTCGACACCTCAGCGAGCCTGATAGTCCTATGCCGTGAAAGGCCAGAATATCAGCTATCTAACCTAACGACGTAATCGAGCTCCAGTAATGCTCGGCCTCGAAGAATTCTCTCCTCGGCTGCGAGGTAGAAGGTTCCCCCATCAGCGAAAATTGAAGATCACCCGGCTTGAAAGCGATTGTTACTTTGAGCATAGGATCGAGAGGAATCGGTCTAAGCTCGGTGTCCGGATCTGGAAACAGGGCGCCCATTAGTCTTTTCCTCTTCCCTTCTTTGACCTCGTCGATCTGACGTCAGAACTGGTCTCGAGTGTCCTTGTAATGACCCAATTACTCTAGACTTTTGGACCATTAATGAAACTATGCATACAAATCCTTAATAAAGCTTACATTGCGAAAAAAAACCATAATTTTATTAGGTAACTTTTAAAAATAAGAGTTTCTTACAAAAATATCAAGAAGGATATGGGATCCCATTGTCTTAAAAACAAAACATAATTTAAGATAAAGGAGTTACATAGAAAGTGCGGAAAAATACATGTAAAACCATAAAACAAGACTACATCCTCGAAAATCGAACTCTCGACTCCTTGACTCCATTCACCACCGATACACATTCTCCCAAGCATCCATGAATCTTACCGCCACTAAAGTTATTTTCCTGCACATAAAAACAAAAAGGAATGAGCCTAATGCCCAGCAAGGAAAATCTACCACATAGTTCATATACATCAATTTCATAAGAAACATAAAAACATAACATAACACTTATTACATACACATACTATAATGGCCATTATTACTTGGGGTCCCATAGACTAAACAAGTCATTTGCCCATGAGATTAGTGGGGTCCTACTAGCTAAGTAGGTCATATGCCCATAATCTATTTGGGGTCTTGTTAGTCATATGGGTCATATGCCCAAGCCTACAAACATATATATCATAACACTTATCATAACATAAGAAACATAAGATAACATATAGAACATATAACATATGCATTTCTATCCTATTTTCCTTACCAAAGTTACCGGGATAAGAGGACAGCGTTGGGACTTTTGGAACACTCCTAAAACCATATATAACAGGGTGAGTAGATTGAAGAAAAAGTAATGAAAAGAATGGAAGGAATGGAATGACTAAACCTTTGAGAAACATACTTACCAAAAACTTATGAGCAAGTTCTTAGATTTCCTAACCAAAATAAGAATGAGGTTAGAAGACTGAGTAGAAGACTATGGAAAATAACATAAAACCAATGAACTAGAGTGTGGAAATACCTTGAAGACTTGTAGACCAATCTAAACCTCGAACCGAAATACTATAGAACCTTACTTCCCAAAGTGTTTGATAAGCTTATGATGATCAAGCTTATGATTCCCCAACCCAGGTGTTTACACTCTCACACCCACTTAGCACTTGCAGCCTCTGAACTTAGAGCAAAAGGTGAATAATGGCTGGGTACTAGGTCCTATTTATAGAGTTTAGGAATGAAAGGATCTTAATTTTACTTGAATAAAAATAATAGCTTTTTAGGTGAAAATAATTTGAATAATCGTTCAGCAGAGGCTGAAGACTCGTTCAAAAGATGCTGGACTTATCAAGAGGTTGAATGGTTGAAAGGAAAAAGAATTCAAAAACTTTTGAAATATACTGAAGGAGGCGATATATCGCACCTGTAGGCGATATATCGCCTGGGCCAGTATGCCCGAGGCTGTCGTGCATCGTCTCGTGTTTTCTGTATCTTCGTGCTGCGATATATCGCCTCCTATAGCTGCGATATATCGGCACACGCTGATTAATTAAACACGAAATTACACATTTTTAGCTAAGTTTGAATGGAGTAAACAGCCTTGACTAAGCCCTCAACGTATTCAAAGCTGCTGACTGACCTTATAGCATTCAAACTTTTACCCTTATTAAATTAAATCCTCAAAATACTTAATCCTTAATCATTCATACATAACATGTGCTTAAAATCCTATTGGTCCTTATCTAAACCTTATAGTATAATAAATATTATCCTTAATATCAGTCATATAATCAAACCTTAAGTTAAAATTAATATTCTTAAACTATAGGTTAAACTTAGAAAATCTATAAGTACTACTATGAGTGTCCAAATAATTCCCGGTCTGAACCAAAAATCTACAGTTACAAAGATAATACTATAAATACTATAATACCACTATCTAACTAGCTAAGTAAAGTTCTTGGACTCTACAGTCCTCTTACTCACGCCTCAGTTCATGCTCCCAAATTAAGCGTTGGTTCCAAGTAAAAGGAGACTCCGGGCTCGAAACCACTGGTGAGTAAGGAATCACGAGCTTTGACCCCCACCACTTTCCCGAATTCTGTAGCATCTAATAAGAAAGCAAAAGGGTTAGGGCCAAGAGAACAAGAAATAAAGAGATAAATAGTACCTAAGCTCGAATGATCGAGGCTACAAGGCAAGCTCGATCCAAATGATGAGGCCAATCTCAGAGTGTGTATTCCATCGAAAGAAAGGAAGGTGGATATGTTATGGGAAATCTCGAAATATTAGGGAAAAAAGTGGCGGTTATTAAAAAGGTGATATTTTTGGGAATCGTGCATTCCTTAAAAAAACCCTAATTTTGTACCCGATATCTTGGTATGCAAGATATGGTCTCTGAAATTTGAAAACCCAAAAAAAGAACCATATTTGGACCTTTTTTCACAAAACTGGGTTTGAATCTACTATATATCAGTCGAAACACCCTAATCCTAGTGCCCATGGTGTAACATAAGCATAAACATACATGAAGAAAAAAAAATGTATATATAACGCAAAGAAGCCATGAACCGAAAACTTACATAATGTGATCGATGGAAACAGAGAAATGGACGATTGAATGAGCGGTTTCAAGTGGGATCTCACTGAGTAAAAAAATCCAACGTTGCTTTGTCTTCTTGGCTTGGAGAACATGCAAGAACTCGGCAAAAAAGTTTCTGCTTTTTTCTCTCTGAGAATTTGAACGTGAAAGAAAAATGAAGAAGATGACCGAAGGCTTATTTATAGGCCCGTGGGGATACATAAGGGTTGGATTAATCTGGACCATTGGCTAGATTCTGTATCAGATCTAATGGTCAGGGGCAAATGAAATGATAGTACCACAAAAGGATGACAGGCAGATAGGCATGGGTAGAGTTTCAAGGCACTCAAGTACATTGAGTGAGCAATACCCAGCTGACGCGTGTCCATACTCGAGTGAGTGACGGAACGGTTCCCGAAGGAAGTAGTTCAAAAGTTTCATTATCATAGGATTCGAACTAATACTTTTGAGGGGGCAAAATGTTACACCCAGATTTCGAGACCATAGATTGTGACCTCGAAAGCTAGACTCGTCAAGTGTGAGCTCGAGATGTCTAAAACGCATGTTCGTGGTCCAGATGTTAAACCCTCGAATCAAGATGGCAACCTCGAAGACATTAAACCTCGAAGTTCTTTCTAAGCTCGAAAGACATAGCATCGGGGTATATCCATTGTCGGGTGTCTTCGGATCAAGTAGCCTGATGCTTTAAGAGTACAAACTCGTAATGTAATAGCCTCGATGGTATCTACATGCTCCAAGCTGGTCATGGAGTAAGGAGACTAGTTCGTAACTTATCTATAAACCTTGACCGACATGATGCGGGTTGTTGACATTGAAGGATTTAATGAGTCATCTGATGTAACACGCTTTGTACATTTAAAGATATTCATTGTTGTAACATCCCAACATTAAAGGGATATTAACAAGTCTGTTATTCGCCCCCTAGTCTTCAAGGGACGTTTCCTTGTATATAGGAGTTATAGTATTTAATATCATTATTTAATAAGTAGAAGTATCTTCCTGAAATATGTGGGAATGAACTCTGAGACCTCTCTATAAATAGAGAGTTCATGAACATTTTTAAAGGACGGATCTTTTGATATACTGAGAGAAATTTTGGAGAATTCATCCCTAAAGGATTTCTAGAAAACTCCAAGTCTTAATAAAATAGACTCGTGGACTAGGCAGAGTTAACTGCTGAACCACGTAAAATTCTTGTTGTTCTACCATATTATTCCTCTGCGCCATAGTTCCTATTGTTTAATTGCTCTACATTTTAAGTTGACGAAAAACGGCGTCAACAGAAAACAGTGGAGGTTTTATGGGTTTGGCATTTGGTATTTTTGCTTCAGAGAGATGAATGAGGCGAGAGCTATATATTAAGGGTATTAAAACCCTTTTACTTCGGTTCTTAGATAAAAACTGAAGTAGAAAGTATCCTTTCTACTTCGATTTTTATCTAAGAACCGAAGTAAAAGGGTTTCAGGGTCGCGTTTGGTTTGCTCAAAAACCGAAGTGAAAAGCCCCAAAATAGTGTGCAAACCAAACATGGTCGCTGTCTTTTTTCTATTTTAACTTCATTTTTTAAACAAAGCGAAGTAATAGCCTAATTTTATGTACTACCATTCCCAAAAGCGAAGTAAAAACCCATTGAAAGGCTTTTACGTCAGTTTGTTTTATATTCTATGTGTAAAAAATAAAGTAAAAGTCTATATTTCTAGTAGTGTATTGTTATTATTATTATTATTTAGTTGTAAACATTTTTCTGGGTTTCTAAATTTTAGGGGATGAGTAAAGCATCGCATTTCAGGACAACCAATAAGTGTGACTTGTGACTAGACTATCTAGTGGACAAACTCTAACAACAAATAACCATGTTTACCAGAGTTTCCTTAATAAGGTAAATGTACTCTGTTTTTCTCTTTTGTACGTGTTGTGTTCTTAAGAACTCAAGCATGAACAAATGAAAATCGAGGAGTTTTGATTAGTCACGTGGTTTGATTTCAATTATGTGGTTTGTTCTAAGTTTCTTTGTTTTTTTTTTCAATTTATGTGATAGGTTACTACACCTAAAGAAACTAAGCAATAAAAAAATATTTTTATAAATTTTATTAGAGAATTATGTGGTTTATAGTATCTTTCCAAGGCAATAAATCACACGGCATGTCCAATAGCGATTTATGGCCACTCTATTTAGAAAGTATATTTCTTTAACACAATGCATATCACCAAACAATTATATTCATAAATATAAGTTTTTATTCACATACCTTACTTAATTATTTCCCAATAAATCCTCAAGAAAGAATATATAAATGCATAGAAAAAAGCGAGATTAACAACTTGAATATTCAATATTAAAAAAGTGAAGAAAGGGAGATAATGTAATATTATTGGACTGATATATATTTTTTAAATGATATTAAATTTGAATTAATAGATATATATGTCCATGATCGATGCTTATAATTTAGATGCAATATTTAATAGTGAAATATGGTAGAGAATTCAAACTTGTTTTCAAATAGTACATCATTCTATCTATAGAACGAGCTCCTTCTATATCGCAATTGAACCCACTAAATTACAAATTTTAGTAAACCATTTTAATCAATATCAGAGTAAATGACATGATAAAATCTCATTATTCTGCATACCTGTAAACTTAAGAAACGTTAACACAAAAACAAATAAGAATTAAGAGTGAATGAACCTTTTCTTGTCTAGAAAAAGTGAATGACTTAAGGAAATTAAAATGAGATATTTATTATATATCAATTTTTTTCAATATGTTTTAGAACATATCTTTTAACAAATTCATATTTGAATTTCAAAATATTTATTTGTCATTTTCTAGTTAAAGCTTCTTATTTCTAAGATTTGTGGTTATAGTTTTTTATATAGGATTTAAAAAATTCAAATTTAAATTGAAATTTTTTTTAATAACTTTATAATTGATTTTGGTTATATCCTAGATGAGTGCTAATACATTTAAATTTCTCTAATAAATTTATTTTTATTTCGTAAATTTGTGCATATAAATTATCTTTAGTACTGTTTTATTTTTAATAGACATATGACAGATTTATAAATTTTTCTATATTATATTTTAGGTATTATATTTTTTAAAAGATTTATTAGTACATATAAGAATTAGTTTTGATGAGTTGTCAAACAACTCCACGCGTTAGATATAACTTCTATCCCACTTTACAAGCTTCTAACCATCTCATCATTTACTATTATACAGATTGAATCTTATGCTTCTCATCATCTCACGAATTGCTCCAAGATCTATTCAAACATTTACAAAATTTTACTCAGCTGCTACAATTACAAAAGAACATGAACCTGGACACTTTGTATAGAGGTATCTTCACAATGTCGTTTGATTTCCTGCTATTTTTTTAGTGAAATATTGAATGCCTATTTCTTTGTTTCAAGGATTCAGTGGCTTGAGAAAGAAGAGATTCAATGGCTGGAGAAAGAAGGTGTAAGGGGAGCCTTGGACAATTAGGGTAAGAGATCTTACAACCTTAAATTTATTGCAATTCAGTTCAAGTTGTTCATTGATTGGTTTTCTACTGTATAAATGGATGCGTATTGATTGATGGCATTCTCTATGTTGCTTAACTATCCCCATAAGTTGCATTGTATTTATGAGTTTGGCTTCCTTGTTTTAGTTATTGTCTGGAAATGCTTATATCAGCCATAAACATTCTTAATGTTATATGTATATATCCTTTATTGCAATGACGTTTTTAACATTTGGAACCATATTTGGACAAAATGATAAATTGAACTATTGTAAGATATCATATATGTTTAGCTATATGTTTAGATATGTACATAAAGTAGAATAGTTGCAGTACATTATTATGAGTTCCATGCTAAGCTTCTTTGAAACTGACAATTACCAACACGTGATAAGAAATTGAACCAGAAACCAATTTGGCATGAACTTGTAAAATTGTAAATAAGTAGTGGAAACCAAGTTCTTTCCACTTCCTCTTCTTAGCTCTAGTGGCATGTTTCTTCTCTTATTAGTAGAATGTTATTTTTCCCTTCTAAATGCACTTACAGTCAGTTTTAGGCCATTTCCTGTAACTTTGTTCTTGTAGACCACTAGTTGAGAATTTATGAAAGTTGAATATTACTTGGCTCATTGTGGAATTGTTCTAAACATATTGGTATTGTTGGATTGAGTTGAAATGGCCAACGAATAGTTGACCTTCTACTCCATTTTTGTTTATGCGAGCTATTCATTGTATACACAATATTGACTTCACATTTTCCTTTATCTTTCTTCATGCAGCTTGTTGTGAGATAATAAATTTCATTGTCCCCAAGACTTGAGTATTTATCCTCTATTTTTCTTTATGCCATATATCAACTGGATGTTGCAACTCTCTACATTTGTCCACATAATTTCTATAGTTATTAAAAAAATTTAGAATTCTGAATGCTTGTGATGTATTTTCAAGAATGATTGTTCTTGCAAGTAAAAACAACAATGAAATGAAAAGATCCTTCAAGAGTGAGCATGAAATGGGCATGTTCAGATATTCAGCCAACTTCTTTAAATATGTAAATATGAACTAAAAGTATAATTTTTGATGTCGTGTGTAGACTTCAGTATGTGGTTAGTTTTTGTATTACGTTTTATATTGATTTTGTACTAAATATTTTATTTAGTTTGTATTTGGTTTGTCTATTTTACAAAAATTAATTTTGATATTTAATTAATGTTTGTTTTTTATAAATATTATAATAAAAAAGTAGAATTGATAAAATAGTTAAACTAAAAAATTAATCAAATATGAAATAAAAATATATATTTTAAAAGAAATTATTTATTTTATTATTAATTTTGCTACCAAATTTTAGTAGCAAAAGTATAGAAATTTTAAGTACAAAACAATTAACTTGCTACTAATTTTGTGATTTTTTTGCTACAAAATTGTGGTCGTAAAATAATTTTGTTCAATTGAAAATAAAACTAATTTTAATGACAAAAATTCTTTTGCTACAAATTTAAATGCAATTAGCTACCAAATTATAGTAGGAAAAAAACTCTAGTAGTCTCATAAAGTAGTGTTTTGGCTACTAGATTTAATTTTTTTAATACAAAAAATTAGTAACAAATAAAAGTAATTAGCTAAAAAAAATTTCATAGAAAGAAACTTTTGGCGACGGGGTTTTAGCTACAAACCAACTACCAAAAAATTTTGGTAGCAAAAAGGGTATTAGCTACCAAAAAGACATAATTTGCTACCAATTTAATAGTAGCTAAAACACTCTTTTTTGTAGTGATTGTTTATTTTAAGATTAAAATGGTGAATGTTAATGAACAATTCAATGGTTATTGTTATACTTATTTTGTTTGTAAAATTATTGATCATCATGTGAGATATGGTAATTGTAAAATTAACAATAATAAGAATAGGGTTAAGGTAATTGATGTTGAGATCATTGCACTCTAAATGAATTTAATTGGTTCATTTTAATTAATGATGAGATCTTTGTGACCTTCATTAAATTTAATGAATTCAATGAGGAACACATTGTAACGCTAATTGAGAATAATGCATTATAACCTTAATAGAGTATAATGTGTTCAATGAGGAATGTTTGATAACTCTAAGGGAAATTGACATAGATTTTGCATGTAGTGATGAGACTAATACAACCTTAAGAGAATGTAAACAAGTTGATGTTGTAGCACACCAAAAGAAAATCATAAGAGAGGATAAATCGCAAAGTGTTTTGGTTACGAAAAAGCTAATCATAAAAGGTGGTCATGCATACTCATATCCATACAACATAAAAAGTTTGTAAAGAAAGAGAAAAATAGATATAACTTATAAATATCCAAAGTTTACTCAAAAGTACCCCATAAATCAAACATCCAAAAATGTCCAAACGTAACCATAATGATCCAAAAGTTTCAACGGTTTTTGTGGAAGTCTTATTTATTTAAATAGTAATGCTTGGTAGAATTTTTAAACAGACTCTAGTCCTCTACTATTGACTCGTCCCCTGAACAGTACTCAAATATATCCTCCGAAATGTAAAAGTATTCGGGAGTGGTTGCTAAAGATTTTCTCCAATCATCCACCTCCGAGATAGCATGTAGCAGTTTGCGGAGCGCTGTCTCACCTTCCTCATCATGAACGGTCTCCAACCTTTCCTCTAACTCGCCTTCATCATTCCGACCCATGACCATATCCATTTGTTGGAAGTTGAAGTACTCCATGAACTAATAAACAGCATAATTGAAGGTGACAAACTCCAAATTCTCCTCAACGGTGCCATGCCATGCCGTGACCCACCAAAGGAGGGCCTCAGGATTCTTTGCCAGTACTTCTCTTAGCACCCAATGATGTTCTATGGGCCACAGAAGTCCCTCTCTCTTGTTAATCATCCCTTGGATGTGTTCACAGACCATCTGCATCTTCTTTAGTACTGTAATTCGCAAGTCTCCATTATTGATATCAAGTTTTGCTTTAGCTATTTCTCATATCTCCTTAAGTAGTTGCTTTTTGTTTATTCTAAGAATAGGAGGCATCATTTCTATACTATACTTACAAAAATAGATATTTAAAATAAAAGTAAACAAATAAAAAATAAAGAAAATACTTATGACATGGTGAGGTGAGATTTTCCAACATTTAGCATGTATGTGGAGGGTCCTTGGAAGCATGAACGAATGACTTTGATGTCTCTCAGTTTAAAAAATGTCGCTTAGTTCATATTAATTAGAAAATACCATTTTTGAAAGAAGTTCAGTGAGGCCTTGTCAAAACATGAAATTTGGGCCCAATTGTTAAAATAAAATGTAGTCATTTTTATGTAGTCTTTATAGATAAAAAATAAAATAAAGTCCCATTGTAACATAATAAAAAATAAAAATTCATAAACTTTCTTGGCGTTCGTCTAGATTGATATTCGCTCATTGAGACCCCGCGTCATATATGCCTAGACATTGGAACTCCTCGAATCACAATGCGTGCCAAGAAGAAACCATATTGCCTACCTGAAAGGGGAGAGTAAGGGGGTGAGCTAAAAGCCCAATAAGGAAGTACAAATAAAATACAATAATTTACAAGAAACATGTTGCAATCCACATTCATATCGTAAGCTCATAACATATCATAACAAATCATAATCATAACATAACCATAAGATTACATAAAACATAAGCGTAATCATACATCATGTAATCATGGTACTCGTATTGTCCATGTCACATCATACAGTTCTATGAGTAACCAGTAAAGCATAAACCGATAATTCTCCTCTATGAGGAAAACAGGAACTCTAGTGAAGCGTCCCAAATTTGTTAATAAGGCTTAGGGCCTTGATTAGCGTGCCTGCAAGGCAATAAGTGATTTATTATTATAATATGTGAATTTTTATGAGTATGTGATTAGAGATGCATATTTAGGTGAATTAAATATGCATGTGGGTGTTGTTTGGTTGTTAAGGGTATGTTTGTAATTTTAGCCTGTTGAGGGCATAAATGTAATAATTGTGAATATTGGATATATTTGTGATATATCTGTGTTGCACGATCTGAGACAGTCCTGGGGAGCGGTTTAGCTAGAAGGTCACAACGGGGTCGAATGCCCAACTCGGGGTGAGTCGAGGGTGTTTCGGGCATTAGATGTTTTTATTGGGTTATCAGGTTATGAAAATAAATATTCGGAGATATATTTGAAGTTACAACATTTAGGAGGGAATATTTGAGAAATTTACCATTTTTCCCTCGGGGACGTTTTTGGTACCCCGAGCCTTTTAGGTAACCTTAGAAACTTAAGTTAAATAAAACAAAACCAAGGAAGCTTTCAGAAATTTAGGAACCGACCCGAAACCTCTTCTCTCTCTCTCTCTCTTTTCCTCTAAGCCATACCAAGGAGAAGTGTTAAAGATTAAGCAAGGATTTTGGCCCTACACTTGGGGATTAGCTCAGCTTCACTTTGTGGATTCAAGCAGAGGTTAAGGTAAGCTTTTAACTTGTTGAATTGTATTGAATTGCTGTTGGTGTTTCAAGGTTGTGCATGTGAGATAAGTTGAGAATTGATCTTGGTTATTTGGGTGAGTTTTGGGGTTAATTTCTGTTGGGTTTTGCTGCTAGGATCACTCTAGAACAATTTGGGCCGTGGCGCGCCTGCCCTGCTTTGGGGTTGGGAGTTTCTGGTTAAGGCGGACCGCGGCATGGGTTCATGGGGTCGTGGCATTTAGTGTATTTTTGGGCTTCAAGGAGGTTTTAGGCTCGGAAATCCAAAAGTTAAGGCTCGTGATGGATTTTATCACCCGGATTGATAGAATTCAAGGTCCTGAAGACTAGAATTAGGACCCAAAGATATTTAATGGATTAGAACTTAATGGATGGATGTTGTTGATACATTGTGACTGGGTTTTCAGCGAGGCTCAAACTAGGGGAGTGTGCTCGGGACATCGGTGCTTGGAAAGCTCGGGATACAGGTAAGAAAACTTTTGTACCCGTAGAGCAGGGCGAGGACCTATAGTTTGTGTTGCAGGGCACGACCCTATATGATTGTGTTACAGGGCATAGCCCCCCATTGAATATGTTTATACGTGCTTTAGTATTTGTTTAATTATGCTATGTGTGCATATATGTGAATGAACGGTAAGAGCCGGGAACGGTGAAGGTTGAGAACGGCAAGGCCGAGTACGCAAGGGGCCGGGAGCAGCGTTTAGCATGCGGAGTGCGAGTTGCCAGAGCGAGACCCTATAGGATACCTGGGATATCCTCATGGTGTAGACCGCGAACCCAGGGCCTGGTAAAGCACCTGGGACAGGATGGCTGTATGTGTTTAGCTTGTTGGCAGTTGATTATATGTTGAATGAAAGATATGCATATGTTATTTGCTTGTGTGAGTTTTCTTGCTGGGCTTAGGCTCACGGGTGCTCTATGGTGTAGGTAAGGGCAAGGGGAAAGTCGACCAACCATGAGTACGGAGAGCGTGAGGCGTTGTGTACATGTTTGGCCTGCCTGGCTGCCACGGCCAGGGGTAATTTTGGGAGACGCTTGTATTAAACCTAATTTTGTCGTTTAGTCGACTTTAATTATATTTTTGAGTTGTAAATATTTCTAAACAGTATTTTGGGATCCCAAATGTTTAATGCTTTATAATATTCAATGAATGGAATTATTTTCAAAGTGTGTGACTTCTTTTATGGTTTAATTACACTTTTGTCTTAAAACCTCGATTAGCGAGTTAATTGCACGTTTTAAACTCACTTAGTAACTGCTCTAAGGAAGTAGGGCGTTACATCTGGTCTTCGAATAACCTCGGCGAGTTCGCCCTATGAGTTACGTCGTCATATCCTTAGTAACTCATTTGTTGTATCACGTTCAGCACGCTAACAACCTACTGGTTTTCATACAACATACAGGCATATATACAAACAGGTCATTTCATAAAATAATAGCTCTTTCATCTCATAACATAGTAGCTCAAGAGTATTTTATTTCTAGATTTTATTTCAAAAGTGTTATTTTATTAAACAAATTCTTTTAGCTATATTTTTACATAATAATAATAATAATAATCTCATTTATGATAAAAAAATGACAACTTTTTTTTATTTCTCATTAAATAATTAATTTTACAAAATAGATAAATTAATTAAAAATTCTCTATTAATTTGGCAAATACTAATTAAATAGATATGTTGACGCGGTTTTTCGCCAAAAGTGTATCAAGAAATAATAAGGCAAATTAGTGCTTAATAGTAAACCGTAATGAATAATAATATGAATTCACTCAAGAACACAAAACTTTTACATGATTCAGTGGTTAAAATTCACCTAGTCCACGAGTCAATATTATTGCTATTTCTGTTTATCCAAAAATGGCTCCTGATGACGTGGCAAGAATTTCTTACACGTGGTTGGCACGTGGCAGTTATGAGTGAAGGGATTCTGTTCGATCATCGACCAGATAATTGTTGATTCGTCAAGTCTCGCGGTTAAATGCGACCAGTCTGGTCGCATACTTCCATTTACATCCTTTGAGATACACAATCTTGTAATAATTACATTCATTATATTTCTTTTTATTACGTTGATACGCTGATCTTAATGGTAATTAAGGCCCATCGGCCCATGTAACCCCCTTGAGCCTATAAATAAGAAGAGGAGGGCTTGAGGAAGGGACTTTTTTGAACTTTTTCTCTTTGCATTCAGAGAAAAAAGCATAGTGTGATTATCCACCGAAAATTGTAATACTCCCAAGGCTTGTGAAACTCAAGAACCCTAGTTCTTTGATCACAATTTTAGGATTCAATACCAATAAGAACACTAAGTGGATGTAGGTCATTACCATCCAATTGGGGCCGAACCACTGTAAATAACTTGTGTCATTTTCTTTCCATTTGATTCTCTTCTTGATTTCTTTTGTTCTTTGTCGTTTATTTGACTCCGTGTCATTGGCCAAATCAAGGGTCAACATTTTAGTGCTTTCATTGAGAGATCAATCAAAAACTTCAAGAAGATCAAATGGCAAAGACATCCAAGAGAGCTAGACAGACTTCTGGCGCTGCATCCACTCAGCCTCCTCCTCCAAAATGTGGCTGAAAATGAGCCACACTTGGATTTTGAGGAGGAAGAAATAGACTCGAAAACATTGAGGACAACACTAAGTGTGTTGCAGAACGAGTTGGCCAATCTGAGGGCCAATCAAGAGAATGCGGCGGAGACCTTGGCGCAACAATAGAGGGAGATTGAGCGTCAGCGTCAGGAGTTGAATGAGCGGTAGGCAGATATGGACCACCGGCAGAGAGATGCCACAGCCGCTTTATAAGCAGCCATTCAATTGGCTAGTGGACAAGTTGTGCCAGCTTCTCAATCAGATTAGCCGCCAAATGCACCACCGCAACGGGCCCCAAATCCGAGTCCTACGCTTCAGCCAGCAAGCCCTCAAAGGCCAGAGCAATCGCCTGTCGCTCAACAGGATGTCCCATTCCAGGATCCTAAGCAGCAGCCACCTTCTCAAGCTAGTCAAGGTAATCCCCAGCGCCAGAGGCAGAATAGGTTCGGGCAGCCTCCCCGAAGCCCTAGATGCCCAGGGGCCAATGAACCAAATCCATCGAGCAGGGGCAATGTCCTTTTGCTAATAGAAGGCACAATGAGTCACGCTCTACAGTTAGGGGCCCCCCACGGCATAATAATGCACGGGGACCCACCGACCAACGCAAGCCTCCCCCTGATGCTTGGGAGATGCCAGCTAGAGGAGGAAACAGCGTGAGCAGTTGGTCACGCTATAATGGATTGCAGTTTAGGGACGGCCATGACTATAATGAAGTCGATTCAAGCAGGAGAAATGTTGGTCGGGGGCATGAAGGAAGAGGTGGAGATAGGTACCCCCCCCCCCCCCCCCCACACAAAGAGAGAACAGGAAAATGAGCCAGAATGCTGGGGGGCAACCCAGACAGCATAACGTCTTTGACCGACTGGGCGCTAGCGAGCAACGGCGAAGAGATAATGACCTGAGGGATGTGCTCAACGACCAACATGAAAGGTACGATGAGTACGCTCCACGGGCACCAGTCGCCCCGGCGATCCCAGACGCTATTCAGGCTCAAATTGATGCACTGAATCAAGTTGTCCAACAACTGGTGGGAAACCGGACATCCCACATTAAGTATGATCAGAGAAGAGGCACTCTGTTCATACAAAGGATAGTTGCAGCCCAGACCCCCAACAAATTCAAAATGTCCGTGTTACCCAACTTTGATGGGTATGGGGACCCAGTATCTCATGTAAACAAGTTCGAGACACAAGTGGATATTCAGAAGGTTTAGGACGATGCCTGCTGTAGAATCTTCCCCGCCACCCAATCTGACACAGCGCAGGAGTGGTTCTTTAAATTCCCTCTTGCTAGTATAGTATCGTGGGAAATGTTCGTGAAGGAATTTTACGGACAATTCTACGCTGGTTGCGTACACCCCACTTAGGCCAACCAGCTGGTCGAGATACGACAGAAGGATGGAGAGCCCTTGAAAGAATACATCCAGCGTTTTATGCGAGCAGCTGCTGGAGCTAAAATGGTGGGCGACGAGGGAAAAATGATGGCATTAACTGCTGGGGTAAGGCACCATTCTCCCCTCTGGAACAGTCTAAGAAAGAATGGGGTAAAGAGTACCTAGGAGTTTCTTGATCGAGCTGATCGATACATCAAGCTCGAGGACACGATTGTAGTGAGGGGAAATTGCCTACGAAGAACAAGGGACCAAAGGAAGATCCCGCCAAAGTCGCCAATGGGTCTGATAAACCCAATGGCAATGGCAAGGGCAATGGGAACGGGAATGGAAAAAGGGCGAACAATGAGCCATCAACGTCTGAAAAAAAATGCCCCAAAGGCAATAGATACGAGCTGAGATTCACCAACTATACAGCCCTTGTCAAAAGCAGGGCGAAGGTCTACCAGGCAACATACTCCACTGTCCCTTATAAGCGACCAGCACCTATAAGGAAGGATATCTCCAAGAGAGATACAACAAAATTTTGTCATTTTCACAACGACTACGGTCATGACACTAATAAGTGTAACCAGTTGAAAGATGAGATTGAGTTCCTTATCAGACAGGAACACCTAAAGAGGTACGTTCAAGCCACAAAATGGTCTCAATGAGAGGCTCAAGGAGGCAACGAGCAGGCGCCTGCACGCCAGCGTTCTCCACCTTTATAGCCAGCTCCTGTGGCAGGCACGTTACTCACCATCTGCGGTGGCCCACACCTTCTAGGAGATAGTTGGAAGGCAAGGGAGCAGTATGCTCGAACCTTATCCCACGACCAGGACATCAAGATGATGAGTGTGGAGGATCGAGCACCTAAAAAAGCTCGAACAGAGGAGGAGTTGATAACCTTCTCTAAAGATGATGCTCAGCACATACGATTCCCACACTCGGATCCGCTAGTCGTTGACGTCCAGATTGCCAACATGATGGTTAAGAGGGTGTTGGTTGACACAGCTCAGTCAACATATTGTATAAGTCTTCACTTGAGAGGATGAAGTTGTCCGTCAAGGACCTGGAGCCGTGCAACCAAACCATATATGGATTTTTTGGCGAAGGGCTTGCACTGACATGGTCGATTAGGCTCCCAATTACAGCAGAAATTACGCCTGTGAATAGGACATTACTCACTACTTTCATAGTAGTTGATTGTCCTTCCGCGTACAATGCGGTAATTGGGAGGCCTATTCTGGTCGACCTGCGAGTTGTAACCTCGGTTTGGCATCTTTCCATGAAATTCCCAACTGACTCAGGGGTAGGATGCGTATTGGTAAACCAACAAGAAGCGAGGGAGTGCTACAACTCCTCGATATCTAAGGCAAAGAAAGGTGGATTGAGGGAAGCCGCCGGAAAAGAGTTGCAGACGGCCAGTGAAGTACAAGCCCAATCAGGTGATCGTGTCACCAAATAGGGTGTTGCCCAAAGTGAGGATAGGGATTTGGATCCTTGCTTTAGGGATTTTGATGAAGAAGTAAGAACTATCAAGGACCTTGAAAAGGTCCAACTCGATGAAGCACATCCGACCAGGCTTGTGAAAGTCGGTAAAAACTTAGAGACAACAACAAAACAAAAACTGGTGGAATTTTTGAAGAAGAACTAGGAAGTCTTTGCCTGGTCGCATAAAGACATGGTTGGAATAGACACGGCAGTTATCAGCCATGTCCTAAATATTGATAAAATCTTTCCACCAGTGCAACAAAAAAGAAGGCTGCTCGACAAAGACAGATCAAAAGCTTTGAAGAAAGAAGTCAAGAAGCTAAAGGAGAACGAATTCATCAGGGTAGCATTTTATCCATCGTGGGTCTCTAATCCTGTACTAGTACCCAAGTCGAATGGCAAGTGGAGAACGTGCGTGGATTTCATAGACCTTAATAAAGCCTACCCTAAAGATTGTTTCCCACTCCCTAGAATCGACCAGCTGGTCGATGCCACTGCAGGACACGAGATCCTATCATTCATTGATGCATACTCCGGGTACAATCAGATCAGTATGAATCCACCTAATAAGGATCACACTAGCTTTCGGACCGATACAGGACTTTACTGTTACAAGGTAATGCCCTTCGATTTGAAAAACACTGGTGTGATCAGCGACTAGTCAATCACATGTTCAAGGAGTTGATCGGTACAAACATGGAAGTATATGTTGATGACATGCTGGTTGAGTCGAAGAAGGCAAAAGGACACATAGGAGACTTGCAGGAATGCTTCAACGTCTTGAATAAATATCAGATGAAGCTGAATCCCCTCAAGTGTTCCTTCGAAGTTGGATCAGGGAAGTTCTTGGGATTTATAGTAAACTCACGAGGAATTGAAGCTAATCCCGAGAAGATCAAGGCCCTGGTCGATATGAAATCGCCAACAAAAATCAAAGATGTTCAAAGTTTAA
Source organism: Humulus lupulus (assembly GCF_963169125.1). Lineage (NCBI taxonomy): Eukaryota > Viridiplantae > Streptophyta > Magnoliopsida > Rosales > Cannabaceae > Humulus > Humulus lupulus. The sequence goes on along the minus strand of NC_084798.1, from coordinate 136,812,814 downwards.
CTGGAAGGATTGCTGCTCTAAGTAGATTTATCTCCAAATTGACGGACAAGTGCATTCCATTTTTCAATCTGCTTAGAGGCAACAAGAAATTCGAATGGACGGAGGAGTGCGAACAAGATTTTCAAGCTTTAAAGATGCATATGTCGCAGCCGCCGATCCTATCTAAGTCGATCGAAAAGGAAACTTTGTTCATATACTTGGCGATCACCGAATACGCTACTAGTGTTGTCTTGGTAAGAGAAGAGGAAAATGTGCAAAAAGTCGTATATTATGTAAGCAAAAGGCTAATAGGAGCAGAGCTGCGATATCCGCCTATTGAAAAATTAGCCTGCTGTTTGATTTTAGCCTCCAGAAAGCTGCGCCCGTACTTCCAAGCTCACCCAATCACAGTTTTAATCGACCAGCCTCTACGGCAAGTTCTGTAGAAGCCAGAAGCCGCATGCCAATTATTAAAATGGGCGGTGGAACTTAAGTAGTTTTATATCTCTTACTTACCACGAGCAGCAGTAAAAGGACAAGCGATGGCCAACTTTGTTGCAGAGCTCACTGGGCTTCCAGACAGCGAGCAGACAGAAGTGCCTGAACCTCAAAGCCAAGCTCCCTCATGGAAGTTGTTCACGGATGCTTCTTCTAATGAGCATCATGCTGAAGCCAGAGTGATTTTGATAATGCCTAAAGGGCATCGATCTCATTGGGCGATTAGATTCGACTTCACGGCTTCTAACAACGAAGCCGAGTATGAAGCTCTGCTCACAGGTTTACGGTTAGCCAGAGACATGCACATAAAATCGCTTAAAATATACAGTGACTCCCATTTTGGTGGTTAATCAAATTACTGGGGAATATCAAGCTCGAGGTCAAAAGATGGTTGCCTACTTGAATAAAGCAAAATATTTGTTGGCCCAGTTTAAGAAGTATACTCTCCAGCAAGTACCTCGTGACCAAAACTCAAACGCTGATGCTTTGGCCAAATTAGCAAGTGCCAAGGATGCTGACACCTTGAATATTGTACCTATTGAACGACTGTCCGCACCAAGCATCCAAGTAGAAGAAACCTCTCTGGTGATTCAGGCAGCAAATACATGGATGGCACCTTTCATAGAATACCTGATGCATGGCGTGTTGCCGACGGGCAGAAACAAATTCAGGACTCTTTAGTGGCAGGCTGCTAGGTTCATCCTGGTCGATGAAATTCTACACGGAAGGGGGTACTCAATGCCACTCCTCAGCTATAATTCAAAAGAGAAGGCCAAAAAGTTAATGAAATAGGTCCATGAAGGCTTTTGCGGAGATCATGCTGGGGGGTATAGTTTATCAAAGAAAATCCTAAGACAAGGGTACTTCTAGCCAACAATGAATGAAGATGCGATGGGATTTGTTCAAAAATGCAACAAGTGCCAGAGATTCTCTAAGATTGCATGAGCAGCCCCTAATGAGTTAAAAAAGATGCAAAGTCTGTTGCCATTCGCAGTATGGGGTATAGACCTAATTGGATCTTTGCCCATAGGGAAAGGCGGCATCAAATACGCCGTAGTAATTGTTGATTACTTCACAAAGTGGGCCGAAGCTGAGCCACTTGCAACCATAACGACCAAGAAAGTGCTGGACTATTTTTGTCAAGAACATAGTGTGTCGCTATGGATGGCCAAGAAAAATTTTCTCAGACAACGGCACGCAGTTTGATAGTGATTTGTTCATGGATTTTTGCAAGCGACATGGAATTATCAAGAGCTTTTCTTCAGTTGCCCACCCTCAGGGAAACGGACAAGTCGAGGCAGTCAATAAAATGCTAAAGGATACTCTGAAGAAAAGGCTTGAGGAAGCAAAGGGGGCATGGCCAGAGCAATTGCCTAAAGTCCTCTGGTCATACAGAACATCCCATCAAACAACAACTGACCATACTCCATTTTCCTAGCTTATGGATATGAGGCTATGTTGCCTGTTGAATTAGATCCGCCATCGCATCGGAGGATGACATACGATCAAGGCTCTAATAACGAGTTGTTAATGGAATCTTTAGATTTGGTCGATGAGAAGCGCGAGCAAGCCCAACTCCAAGTAGCAGCTTACCAGCAAAAGGTCACTCGGTATTTCAATTCTAAAGTACGTGAAAGGAAATTTAATGTGGGAGGTCTGGTACTAAGAAGAGTTTTTCTTAACACCCACGATCAAGCTGCTGGAGTACTCGGACCTAACTGGGAAGGATCGTACCAAATCGAAGAAGTCCTCCATCGAGGCACTTACAAACTTGCTCGCTTAAATGGAGATCTCATTCCTCGCATTTGGAATGGAGAACACCTGCGCAAGTACTATCAATAAACAATTCTTCTTAAAGAATTGGCTTGTATGAATTTTACTTTTTACAAGTTACGAACAAGGGTTAGTCATTTTTGTGACTGATCGCTTAAAGGTGTAAGATCATTTTATTGATCACTTGTACAAACACGATTTTCCATTTATTACGAGAAATAAAAGGGACTATGCGTAGCTAGTCAATCATGCCAACTATTGTATTTATTACAAGTATTTGCTCATTACGTGTGTTGTTTTGCTATACTATCATTTTAAATTTTCTACTACTAACAGAAATGTTCGAACAGGTCCTAGTCAAGGCAATTGACCGAGGACCTAAAGCTCCTTAATCATTTGGGGGGCATATAAGGTATCTAGTAAGCAAAGCATATCAAAAGGTATGTAAACACATGAGAAAAATAAGTGAAAGCAAGCTAGGGTACTTAGAGTAATTTTCAAAAAAATTGTTATTTTGTTAAATCAAACCAAGTACTATGCTAAGTTCGGTCATGCGAACAGATGTTATAATAAAAATGCAAATATTATAATATAAAAAATTAATCCCTTTACACCGCGAGCAGTTACTGCTCGGGCGTAATTGTCTATTAAAAGAAAAGTTTCCCATGCAGCAATAAAAATATAAATTGTCTTGACTACAGGATAAAATTAAAGAAAAATAAAAATACTATGAGGCAGGAGGGTCTTGAGGATTTTCCTAGTCGACGATGGTTCCAACTTCATTTTTAGCACTGGCTAGGGAGATTTCTGGGGAGGCTGGAATGTTGGCTCTCTCTTCTTTCTCCAGGAGAGCAGTGCACTGGGCTATTTTAGTTCGCCTCATGCGTTCATAAAGATAATTGAAGTTGGCCCCACAATTGTGCTTCCAGAACTCATAAAAGAAATGGAAGGTGGCTCCCCTATACCTCTCCAAGTTGCTGGCATTAGTCTACTCGAGCTCCTTGACACACCCCTCCAGCTCCTCAGTCTCCTTTCTGCTTGCGATCAGCTCAGCCTCAAGCTATTTGGCCTCTTGATAGTTAATTTTATCACTCTCCCTAAACTTCTCTTTGTCTTCATTGGATTTGGTCAGGGCAGTCTGAAACTGTTGAAGCTCTGCGGCTAGCTTGGAGTTTTGCTCGAGCAGTTCAGTGTTTTTCCCCTTAAGCACCTTGACCTCCTCAGTATGCTTGGCATCGGATTCTTTGGTCTGGGTGATCAAAGCCCCCGTGCGGTGTCAGCTGACAGTCATAGTCAGCATTCCCTACGATCAGATAAAGAGATGAGATGATGGCAGAAAGTGACAAAGTAAAATAAATAAAACTCAGCAATAGAAAGCAACTTACACTGGCTATCTCGTTCGAAAATTGTAATACTCCTAAGGCTTGTGAAACTCAAGAACCCTAGTTCTTTGATCACAATTTTGGGATTCAATACCAATAAGAACACTAAGTGGACGTAGTTCATTACCATCCAATGTGGGCCGAACCACTATACATTTCTTGTGTCATTTTCCTTCCGTTTTATTCTCTTCTTGATTTCTTTTGTTCTTTGTTGTTTATGTGACTCTGTGTCATTGGCCAAATCAAGGGTCAACAGTTTCTCTCTCTATTTTGGCAGAGTTTTGGAATTATAGAATAATGGACCCCATTTTCCTGTCCAATATTCCCTGTATTTATAAGGGAATTCCATGGACAGGTTTTGGTAACCGCGTGAGTCAATCACGCATTTACATAATAATTACATTTAATACTAATAATTCTCATTTATATTGGGATATGATTTGGTAATACAATAAATAGGTTCCCGCTATCTCAGATAATTAATATGACAACATGGTAATAAATAAACGTATAAATGGATCCCGAGTCTCTGGGAATCCGCATGTATGCAATATACTAGAATTATCACGAGCTGGATATTTCCTCCAAGCTCTTTCTTCAACAGCTATTAAAATTATGAGCTCGCACTTCACAACCATTGCATCCTTAGTTCGCAATAAACTCAGGACGCCTTACACCACGTATGACCACTATGAATCTCGAGTTGTCCATGTGGATAAAAGCAGATATCATTCTCAGCTATTTCTCCATATATTTATCTGCCAACTGTACCCGAGCTAAGTGCATGGACTCATTCTAAAATCATGGTTCAACATTTGCCTCCCAAGCTCCTGCTCGTGTATGTTGTCGTCACTTTCTGACCTACACAGTAGGGGCTTTTAGACTTCTGTCACATTAAACCATGCCTGCCTACTACTCAAGTACTAGTGTACTGCAATTGGCATCTGTTCAGGTTTCGTGGACTGCAATAATTATCTTATCAACTTTTTACCGCTGTTTGGTCTATTTAAAGTTGGCCCTTGGATCTTGAACTAACCCAATTGGATGGCCTAGATTAATTTCCACAATTTACGTATAAATAGGATGGCCAAATTTCAAACTTCACCACCTTTGTATTTAAAAATTTCCTTTTTTTGAACTTCCAAACTTCCCTTCTTTCCAATAATCCCAAAAACCGTTCATCGTGCCCAAACATTCAGAAGCTTTCTCGGAGTTTTCCGTTGCCGAGTCTACATCTTACCGTTGATGAACACACTTCTTGTGAGTATTTGTTTGAAGAGTTTTTTCCTCTTTTTTTTCCGATGGAATTTCTGTTCTTACCCATGTTCATTTGCAACACTTATTGTAGTCACTGGTAGGCTATTTCTGAATCTTCATAGGGAATAGGTTTCGATTTTAAACTCCATAAGTGAAACCGAATATGAAGGTATTCATAAAATTGGGCAATTTTCTGTGTCAATCTAGGGTAATTCTAATCTCAAATAGGTTTTCAGGGCATAAAAAATCGTAAGGTTTCTAGGTTAAAAAACCAAGTAGCTTAAGGGTTATGATTCCTTAAGCGGTTTTGCACAAAACCACTTTTCAGAGGAAAGTAGTGGCTTGTCGTTTCTGACACACAGATCCCTAAATATCATGGGACTATTAAGAAACCAAGGCACGGGGCCTAGGACATAGCGTGGCATCACATGAAGGGGCTAAGGCTAACTTTAGCCCGTAGAACCAAAATAACCTGTTTCATTCTCCACACTATCACGCCATAATTTTAGATCATCTTAGGTCGCCTACTAACTAGGTCGTTTTGTCATTAGGCAATCTGATGGCTCCTCAAAAGAAGAATGCTCCAAAGAAGAATGCCTCCAGTTCTTCCTCCCACCAGAAGAACAAGGGGAAGCAGGTCACCCACAAATCTCCCATCCCCCACTTTGATCCAGTGGTGGAGAAGGAGCTCGTGGTCGATTCCAACTCATACTTCGAGACTGAGCGCATTTTCTCCAATATCATGACCCAAGGGAGAGTGAATAAAAGTATGTTGAGCCCCAACATAGAGGTCGGAGCTGGAACTCTCCTCGCCCGACCTGCGTTCGAAAGGGAAAGGAGATGTTCCCCTCTCCAAGACGACTACGCGGCTTGGAGTGATAAGCACCTGAAGGTTGGGGCCTTCTTTCCCCTAGACTAATACTTCACAGATTTCTTGAAGTACGTGAAGCTAGCTCTGTTACAGCTCCCCCCCACCCGCCCCACCCCCCCAAATTTGTATAGACTTTTGGCATGGCTGAAGTACTTGTTCCTGAAACACGAGTGGGAGGTCCCCACCCCGGCAAACATATTGTACTTCTTCTGCCTCAAGGCAAGCCCTGACCAGAGGGGACGCGGTGACGGATTCTACTACCTCACGTGATTCCCTAACTCCGCCTCAGTCATTGAGCTCCCCAGCCATCCAAACGATTATAAAGATACTCACCTTCTCATTATTGGTTTTAGGAGTGTTCCAAAATCCCATCTTTGTTTCTATATGCTTATGTGTTATGTTTATGCATAATATATTATGATATGTTTTTATATGTTATGATATATATGTTTTGGGGCTTATAGTTGCTTAAATAGCAAACCCCAACACTTTTATGTTCTTGGGGCTTATAGTTGTTTAGCTAGCAAACCTCATTGTATTTTGAGGCTTATAGTTGCCTAGTTAGCAAACCCCAATGATTACCATGTACATGGGTTAGAATTGTGATATATGTTTATAGTATATGTTTATGATATAGTTTATGTATATGTTTTATGTTATTAGTAGATTTTCCTTGCTGGGCATTAGGCTCATTTCTTTATTTTTTTTTATATATGTGCAGGAAAATAGTTATGGCGCCGGGAAGATTCTTGGCAGCTTGGAAATTGTGTATTGAGGAAGAATGGATTCGGTGGACTGCGTGAATGATTCGAGGACGAAGTTGTTTTTAGTCATTTCAATTATATTTTATATGTATTTTCCGCACCTGATTTTGTAACAAATTTATTTAAGTTATGTTTTATTTTCAAACAATGGGATCCCATATCATACCTCGAATTTTATGTATTTTAACCTTTGCTTTATAGTTTTTAATAAAGTTATGAATGTTTCATATGTATGTTTTCTTAAGAATAGTATCTATGTATAAGTAGTTTTAGTGGTCCAAGGTCTAGAATTAGTTGGGTCATTACATTCTGGTCCAAGTAGTTTCCTTTCTCCTACTTCGTCCCAATGCAACACCGATCGTCATCTCCTTCCATAAAGCAACTCATATGGTGCCATCCCGATCGTTGACTGGTAGCTATTGTTGTAGGAAAATTCTATCAGTGGAAAATACTTACTCCATGATCCTCCGAAATCAAGTACACAAGCGTGCAACATATCTTCTAAAATCTGTATGGTACGATCGGACTAACCGTCTATTTGGGGATGAAATTCTGTACTAAGACTTAACTTGGTACCCATGGCTTGCTGCAAGCTTCCCCAAAATCTCGATGTAAACACCGACCCTCTATCGGACATTATAGTCTTAGGGATTCCATGCAGTCTTACTATTTGTTGAACATAAATGTCAGCGTATTGTTCTACTGTATATGTAGTCTTGACAGGCAGGAAATGAGCTGACTTGGTTAATCTATCTATTACTACCCAAGCCGAGTCGTGCTGCTTATTCGTTCGAGGCAAACCCGCCACAAAATCCATGGCTATGTCGTCCCATTTTCATTTTGGAATGCTAAGTGGTTGTAATAAGCCTACAGGTCACTGATGTCCTGCTTTCACTTGCTGGCATACCAAACATTTAGATACGTACTCCGCTATATCCTTCTTCATTCCTAGCCACCAATACATTGCCTTAAGATCATGAGTCATCTTGGTCGACCCTGGGTGAACTGAGTATGGGGTATTGTGTGCTTCTTCTAAAATCTTCATCTTAATCCCTTGATCATTTGGCACGCATACACGATCCTTATATCTCAATAGCCCCTGTCCTGATATTGAGAAATATGTGGCCTTCCCTTCTCTAACTGCATCCATATGTGCTACTAACGTGTCATCATGCCCTTGCCTAATTTGTATATCTTCGAACAGACTTGACTGGATGGACAAGTTAGCTAGTTTACCAATGACTACTTCTATCCCAGCATTGTTCAACTCCTGATGTAGCGGCTTTTCTATTCCAGCTAATGCTGCTAGACTTCCATAATTCTTCCTACTTAGCATGCGAGCAACTACGTTTGCCTTTCTTGGGTGGTATAAGATTTCGCAGTCATAATCCTTTACTATTTCTAACCACCCGCGCTGCCTCGTGTTAAGCTCCTTTTGTGTGAAGAAATACTTTAGGCTTTTATGGTTCATATAAATCTCACACCATTCTCCATAAAGATAGTGGCGCCAGATTTTCAACGCAAAAACTACCGTTGCCAACTCCATATCGTGTGTTGGATAGTGTTGCTCGTACTCCTTCAACTGTCTTTAGGCGTAGGCTATCACCTTGTCATTTTGCATCAGTACACAACCCAATCCTTTCTTTGACGCATCACAATAGACTACAAACTTGTCATTGGGTGCTGGTACACAAAGTACTGGTGCTGAGCATAGCTTATCCTTAAGCAACTGGAAGCTTTCTTCACACTTATCCGTCCAGTTGAACCTTTGTTGCTTCCGGGTCAGGTTGGTAAGTGGAGTGGCTATCTTAGAAAAACCCTCTACAAACCTCCGATAATAACCTACTAGTCCCAGAAAACTTCTTACTTCTGATGCATTCTTTGGTCTTGGCCAATCCTTCACAGCCTCTACTTTAGATAGGTCTATAGCAATTCCATCCTTGGATACTATGTGGCCGAGAAATGCTACCTGTGAAAGCCAAAATTCTCACTTCTTGAATTTGGTGTATAGTTGATGCTCCTTTAGTCACAATAAGATTAACCTTAAATGTTTCTCATGCTCGACTTTATCCTATGAGTATACCAAGATATCGTCAATGAATACCACGACGAATTTATCTAAGTAGTCCTTAAAGACCCTATTCATTAAGTCCATTAATGCGGCTGGAGCATTGGTAAGACCAAAAGACATGACTAGAAACTCGTAATGCCCATAACGAGTTCTAAAAGCTGTCTTAGGAATGCTTCTTCCCATACCTTGAGCTTATGATACCCGGACCATAAATCAATCTTTGAGAACACGGTCGCTCCTTGGAATTGATCAAACAAGTCGTCAATCTGGGGTAGCGGGTACTTGTTCTTAATCGTCACCTTATTCAGCTCGCGGTAATCTATGCACATCCGCATACTCCCGTCCTTCTTCTTCACAAATGGAACCGCTGCTCCCCATGGCGAATGGCTCGGTCTAATGAAACCCAAGTCTAAGAGTTCTTATATTTATGTCTTTAACTCCTTGAGTTTGGTAGGTGCCATCCAATATGGTGCCTTGGAGATAGGCTCGGTGCCTGGTACTAGTTCGATTATGAAGTCAATTTCCCGAGTCGGTGGCAACCTTGGTAAGTCGTTAGGAAATACTTCTGGATATTCTTTTACGATATGAACGTCCCCAACCTTTAGCGGTGTTTCTTTTACCACATCTGTAATGCTGGCTAAGAATGCTTGACATCCTTTTTCTATCATCTTCTGAGCTTTGACAGAGGAAATAAGCGGTGTGCATAGCCCTAAAACCTTTCCCATAAAGCATAGTCTCTAACCGTCAGAAGTCTTGAACGTTACTTTCTTGCGTTTGCAGTCGATGGTTGCACCATGCCTTGCTAGCCAGTCCATTCCTAGTATCATGTCGAAGTCTTTAATCTCCAGTTCTATCAGGTCTCCTTCTAATTCTACGTCCTCAATCTTGATCGGTACGCCTCGTACTACCCGTGATGATTGGACTATTTCACCTTAAGGTAATTCTGTTTCAAACCTAGTTCTAAATCTTTCACAAGGTTTTTCTAATTTTTCTATCATTCCTCATGAGATATACGAATAAGTGGCCCCCAAATCAAATAATATAGAACATACATTATTGTGGATAGAAACCTGACCTGTAACCACTTTATTGCTAGCATTAGCTTCTCCTTGGGTTAAGGCAAATACCCTGGCAGGAACCATCTTGTCGTCTCTTTTTCCCTCTGGCTTGAGTTGGGGACACTCTTTCTTTCGGTGCCCCTCCTGACCACAGTTGTTGCATCCCTTAGTATTTACGCAACACTCACCATGATGTTTCTTTTGGCATTTAGCACAATGCGGGTATTCTACAAAACCCGACCTATTACCTCCATTGTTCGTCCGTGCCCTTTTATCATTGTCGGACTGCTTTTTGTCAGGATGCCGCCTCTTTTGACCATTACTATTGTTGGACTGCTCGTTGTGGTTGTGGTTTTTCCGACCATTTTGAGGTTGACTCTGCTGTTTAGGCTCAGGCTTACTGGCCTCCTCTTTACTAACATTCGCTTGAAACCTTTCCACTTCTATTATCGTTTCTATAACATCGGCAAAAGTAGTATTTCCCGGGTTTGCTAGCTTAACCCCTAGCTCAATCTTTGGTCGAAGTCCTCTAACGAACTTGGTCACCCTCAGAAAATTAGTTGGAACCATCTCTAGTGCAAACTTGGCTAATCGGTCGAACTACCGAGCATATTCTGCTACTGATAAGTTCCCTTGCTTCAGACCAGTGAACTCCTCGACCCTTGAAGCGATGACAGCTGAGTTGTAGTACTTTTTGTGGAACAGCTCCAAAAATCTGGTCCAAGTCATGGTGGTGACTTTGTGAGTTTGTTGTACTAGGTCCCACCATATTCTAGCATCCTTCTTGAGCAGAGACGAAACACAAGATATGCGGTCTGTGTTGTTGAGATTAATATGTGATAGGATCGGCTCTACATTCCTGAGCCATTTTTTTGCCTCGAAGGGGTCTGTTGTCCCTTCAAAGTTCGGAGCGTGTTGCTTACGAAACCGCTCGTAGATTGGCTCCATGTGCTGAGCTGGGTATGGCGCATAGTTCACCATTGTCCATCCCCCATAAGGACCTACTTGATGGGGTGCTTGAGCCATTTGCTGAGGCTGTGGTTGTAGCTGAGGCTAAGTTGAGGCTGAGCCTTTTGTCGTTGTTGTTGCAGTAATTCCTCAACTTGCGGTCGTAGCCTGGCAATTTTTGCAGAGTTGTCAACCGGCGGTGGCGGCGGTGCATTTCGGTTGGCATTAGCATGCACTCCCCTTCTACGAATTGGGGGGGCTTCATTCGTCTCAGAAGCGACGTTGGGGACATTGACATTGTTGCGAGCAGATCTTCTAAGTGAGATCTTCAGCAGAGTTCTAAGAGTTAAGAAAAACATGTTAGAACTTACCTTAATAGGCTCTAAGGCAAAACTTAATCTAAGCAAACATAACTCGGACCTATTAATTATGACTTCTTATGAAAAGAAATGTATAAGCCCTCTTTATAATTAGGGTGTGTTTCTAAACTTAGAAAAATAAGCCATTCTTTATTATTTTCTAAGTGTGTTTCTAATTATCCTTTATGACTTAATTCTCAGGCTCGAAACTCATCATTGTTCCAAAGTTAACCATACTGAGGGAGGGCTGGGATCAGTAAAATTGTTCCCACTACTATGGCCCCCTAACTCTCAATATAGAACCATGGTTCATTGATTTGTATCCACCCTCACCGAACTTAGTCATTATTTATTAAATTTATTATTTATTATGATTGCAAAATAAAATCAAACTCATACATGTCATCAAAATAACAATGATATTAATTTGGAAAAAAAGTTTTCACTAAGTACAATCATAAAGGCAAAATAATAAATAAAATAAATAAAGAAACTAATCTATTCTAAAAATCGGGATCTTCTACATCAGATCCTTCATCTAACATGTCATCATCTATCTCTTCATAATCATCATTTTCGTGAGCCTAAAAAATTCCTCGAGGAAGATTCATAAAGATTCTATTCTTTTGTTCTCTTGTGAATTTGAATTCCATCTTAGAGGTAAACCTAATTATGAGAAAATAATATCTCATCGCCACTGGTATTTCATCCTCAACATCTATTGTCTCCCATATTTCTTCCAAAGCAACAATTACAAAAGGAAAATCTTTAAAAAACCTAATTACTAAAATATATTGTTCCGTAGCTCTCAGCATTATTTGCTTAGTTGTTTGGAGATAAACTATTTGATTATGGAATAAAAGAAATCTTCGAGTGATTCTTTCCAATATTCCTACTGTATTTCTTGGTTCTCTAATCCTTTTTAAGGCCTTAATGGTTCAGATATTGTTATATGATAAAGCTCCATCCATATCTTAACTGAAAACATAAGACTAAAACGTTAGCTAAAACACAGAAACATAATAACTAAAACATAAATATTTACATTGACGGTTGGATTCAGAGCTTGAGCGTCTGTATCAAGGAGAATTTCATGTAAATGGACCGTCTCTGATACCAACTGTAATGACCCAACTATTCTAAGACCTTGGACCATTAGAACTACTAATCATAGCTATTACTTTGAAGAACATATACATAAGAAATAATAATAACTTTATTAAGACTTCAACATAATATTGTGAAAATTACAAAGTAAAATAGAATTTTGCTATGGGTACCCATTGTTTAAAACATAAAACATAATTTTAAACTAAATAAAATTGTTTACAAAACTAAATGCGGAAAATACATAGAACATGATTTTAAAAAAAAAAACTACAATAACATCATCCTGGATCGACTCGCAGCCCATTCATTTCATTCGTCCTCAATACACAAGTCAAGCCACCAAGAATCCTCCCACCTCCGTGTCTAGTTTCCTGCATCACACTAAAAGAAAAAAGGAATGAGCCTAATGCCTAGCAAGGAAAATCTACCAACACATAAAACATAAACATAGGATCATAACAAAACATACACTATAAAACATATATCTCAACTATAACTCATGTACATGTTAAACATTGGGGTTTACTAGCTAAGCAACTATAAGCCTCAAAATACAATGAGGTTTGCTAGCTAAGCAACTATAAGCCCCAAGAACATAAAAGTGTTGGGGTTTGCTATTTAAGCAACTATAAGCCCCAAAAACATATATATCATAACACATAATAACATATAACATATTATAGCATAATCATAACATATAAGCATATAATAACTATCCTATTTTCCTTGGAACACTCCTAAAACCAACAATAAAAATGGTGAGTATTTCTAAAGAGTAAAGAATAAATGTGGAAACTAAACCTTCAAGACGAAACTTACCAAGAAAGATCTTTTAGTTTCAAGAACGTAATCAAAAACCAATATCAAAAGTTAGGATCTGAATAAAAAGGAACTAAGGAAATCTAAAGTAGTTTTAAAGAACTGGGCATAAAGAATAAGAGTACCTTAGTTGACCTTAAGGATTGGTCTAACTTCAATACCAAAATACACTAATCCTCACTTCTCAAGTATTTTATAAAGCTTAAGAATGACAAAACTTTTTCCCAACCCAAGTGTTTATCACTCTATGGTCACACTAGCACCTTGGAGTCTTTTATCACAGCTTGAAGAGTAAGTGGAAGGGCTGGGTACTAGGTCCTATTTATAGAGGTAAGGAGTGAAATTAACCCCATTTTGATTTGAATAAAAATAATGAATATAATTGAAAATATTTGAATATTCGTCAATCAGAGGCTTAAGACTCGGTCAAAAACGTTCAGAGGTAAGTCTAAGTAGTGAAGCCTTATTTTTAAAATTTTAAAAACAAAAATTAAAAAAAAAAAACCCACTAAGGGCGATATATCTACTTTTCCCTAGTGCCGAGCCTCCGTTCGTACGTTCGTGCAACGCCAACGTGTTTTCCGTATCCTTCGTCGGGCGATATATCAGCTCCTAGCTGCGATATATCGGCATACGTGAATATTTTAAACACGTAATTGCACTTTTTCAGCATAATTTGAATGGGATAACTACTTTGACTAAGTCATACTATGACCCTAACAGTTTCTGGTGAATATAAAAGCTTATATTTCTTTATTTTATCATCAAAATACTTAATTCCTTAATAATCATGCTTATGACTAGTGTCATATTCTTATTGGCTCTATCTAAACCTTAAGTTATAATAAATAATATATCTAGGACCAGCAATATTAATCAAACCTTATGTTATAATTAATATTCTTAAACTATAGGTTAAACTTATAAAATCCATAACGGTTACTAAGAGTTTCCAACTAAGTCCCGGTTTGAACCAAAGTCCACGAAATCTAAAATACTACAACTACTACTAACTATCTAGCTAAGTAAACATTCTAGGACTCTACATACATGTCCAGCCTACCTGACTGCCATGGCTGGGGTTGTTTTGAGGAATATGTTGTAAATGGTTGGTTTTCTTGCTTAGGTCTACTGTATTGTAACTTTTTTATAGTAATACATTTTTGAAACAGTATTTTGGGATCCCAATGTATAACTTTTATGACTTTAATGAATGTCCAAATCTTATATAATTAACGTTCATCAAGTGATTCTTTATTTCAATTTAATCACACATTTGACCTAAAACCTCGATTAGCGAGTTAATGACACATTTATAAATCTCATGGTAAGGGCTCTAAGGTAGTAGGGTGTTACACGCTATTTCCCCTTCTAATTCGTGTACCATCTTGAAATGTTCCTCCACACCTTCATCCTCATTTTTAATTAGGACCTCCTCCAATTGATAGAACTCATAGTTGTCCACGAGGTCGTAGACGGTGTACTCGAAAGTGTCAAATTCCAAGTCATCTTGGACAACGTCGTGCCACGATGCGGTCAACTAGAGGAGAGCTTCGGAGTATATTGTCAGCGACTCCCTCAGCACCCAGTTTTACCCAATAGGCCAAAGCAGCGCTCCTCTCTTGGTTATCATTCCTTATATACGTTCACAAACTGCTGCAGTCATCTTTAGTACAATGACCCTCCAGTCTTCATTGTCTTCATCGAGCTGAACCTTTGGTATATCACGGATCTCTTTAAGTAATTGTTTCTTGGTGGTCCTAGTGATAGGCGACATCTTTTCTATATTGTAGTTATAAAACTAGCTATTTAAAATAAGGAAAGCAAATAACAAAAAAAGCAAATACTTACGACACGGTGATTCCAACCTTTAGCATGTATGCATATGATCCTTTAGAAAACATGAACGACCTGTCTCTGATACCATTTGTAAGAACGCCATAATCTATTACTTTATAAAAATTGTCGATCAACTCATATTTATTTTAAAGCTACCATTTTAAAGGAAAAGGTTTAGTGGGGCTTTGATAAAAAAGTGTTATTTGAGCCCAATAGTTTGAAATAAAAATCTTGTGTCTTTATGCAGTCTTTGGAAATTAAAATAATTGAAACATAAACCATAACGTGAGTCCTTAATTATTCTTGGCGCTCATCTTGATTGTTAATCACTCATAGGACACCCCGAGTCGAAACTTCTTATACCACTGTGCATGCCAAGGAGAAACCCTACTGCCTACTTGAAAGGGAGAAAGTTAGGGGGTGAGCTAAAAGTCCAGTAAGGAAGTACAATCAAATTCAACAATATTTACAGAGAATACTAGGAAAAACTACAAATGTTTCATACTCTCATGGAAATTCATATTGTAACCATATCATATTCATTCATAGGTAACCATGGCATCCCTATTGTCCATGTCACATCTTCAGTTAACCAGCAAAAGCATAAATCGGTAAGACCTCCTCTATGAGGTAAACAGGAAATCGACCACCCTATGAGTTACGTCATATCCTTAGTAACTCCTTTGGCTTGTCGTGTTCAGCACGCTAACAATCTACTGCATTTCATACAACATACAACAATTCATATCATAACATAGTAATTCGTACTTTTCATAACACTTTAGCTTACCATAGCTCATACTTTCCATAACACCATAACTCTTGCAATCATTTTAGTTCATACTTTTCATAACATAATGCATAGAAATTCTAGCTAACTTCCATACCTCGAGTCCAAGCAAATTAAATAGCGGGATGCTTCAAAATGAGCATAAAAATCACAACCCAAATATTCGTCTCAATATTAAGTAAGGTTGTGCATGCCCAACAAACATTTCCCAAGTGTGAGTGGGCCATGCACGCGTGGCATAGGTTACAAAAAAAATCATACATAAAATCATAAAAAATTAATTCACAAACTTACTATCATGGTTTTAACGAATGCCAAACAACAAATGCTCACTCAACTAAAAGACATATTTTACACATAAGGATAAACTTGCATGCGACATGCATACGTTGGAAAGTGCGTAGAAATTGGTAGAATTAGTCTCTTGAGTCCTTAGAAATCGCGTAGGATTTTATTAAGCAAAATATTTACCAACTTGATTTATGTTGCAAGTCTAAGTTAAATATCGTATCAATATACAACTAAAAAGACTTATCTCATTTTAGTGGTGATTACCAAGTACTAATCCCATCATTATTTTAAAGAAAAAAATAATAGAATATTGAACTCCTCTTTCTATTACTTTTTCCAACAAAACTAATTAATTTAACGAAAATTATTTAATAGTGAATAATTATATTAAGATAAGGAAATTTGGTATTCATTCCCTTTACAAAAGAATAAATAAAATAATTCATAATTAAATTTGTTGAAACAATGATATTTGAAGATTACCATATTCTTTTTATAAATATTTTCATTTTAATTAAGTTGGAAGGTCTTCTTTACACCATCTTTTACTTAATTAAAATACTTAGTCAAAAAAATACTTCTTAGTTATTTATTTTTAAAATAAAAACTGCACTAATTATATTAAAAAATTTCATATTCACTACAATGTTTTAGAGCTTATATTACATTGGAAAATGATTGTTTTCAAAAAATGTTATCATTGAAGAATTGTGCCAATATCTTGACACTAATTGCACAGGTTCTATACATATAATATTGAGGAAATTATATTTTATATGAGATTTTTAATAGTGTGTGCAAAAATATGGTTTTTTTTTAAAAAAAGGTTAATCTAAGGCTATTTTTAAGAATTTTCACTTTTTGGTTTATGCCATAATTTTACTCTTAATCAAGTTTTATTAATTTGGAAGGGTATGTTTGTAATTTTATTATTATTTTTTAGCTTATTTGTTTTTTATATTGTTTTTATATTACTAATTTCATATTAAATTTTTCTTTGGTTGTTTTGCAATTTTTTTTTTTTTTTTGTAATATGAATTGTTTTTAAAATTATTTTTTATTTATTACTGTTGACCACGATTTTGGCCAACTGCGAGTAGACGCAAAAACTACAATGAACCCTGAATAGAAAGTAAATAACACGTAATTTTTATAGTGGTTCAACCCCAATTTGTTGGTAATAGCCTAATCCACTTAGAGCTGTGATATATTTAACCTGTACTTAAGATCAGATGAAACTTGGTCAACTGATTTTCTCAAGTATGAGTAGGAAAATACAGTATTTCTCTCTCTGAACTCTCAGAAAACGCTCCCAGAATACCCTAAGTAATGGTTCCAAAATCTCAAAACTAGAGAGCTTTCTTTTTCAGTCTCCAGATCTCAGATCCCCCAAATGATGCCATGAACCTCTTATTTATAGGCTCATAGATCGAACATGAGAAATATCCATTTGACGAGGTCCTTGGTTGTTCCAACCAACTTTAATTAAGAAAATATAAATAAATTCAAATTACAACAATATAGCTATTACTCCGGGATATCTGAGAGATTCCCGCGGCAGTTACAAATGATTCGGGTTGAAGTTGTTAATGAGGCTTTACTGAAGAGTCACTAGATGGTTAACTTCTGAGATTCTGATCCGTCAATCGACTAGATCCATCCCCTGAAGTGACTGGTTGGCCAAGACACCTAACCAGTTGGCCAAAGCACACCATTGGTCGAGTATGGCACACCACTGGTCGGTCATAGCACATCACTGGTCAGCTAAATTTATTTCCTGACCAGTAATATCACAACTCCCTAGGTCAATTCTCAACATTTTCACTTCTTTAAATAACACATTTATTGACTATTAATGTGTCATTTGCTGACCATGCATTGCCACTTGTCTATTCTAATTGCCACGTCATTGAACAAAATTTTTGGGGATAATATTTGCCCCCTAAGTTTATTATATGATTTTCTCATATGATAAGCTTTTCCTACTCTTTGCAAGGATCCACAATATATTTAACCATTATTGTGTCCTAAAATTCCAAAAATGACCTTTGACATTTTTCCCGCCTTTTGCAAATAAAAGTAAAATTAAATTTTTCAGACATGAAAATGGCAGTTACCCATTTCCAATCATGGGAGAGAGAATACCAAGAGTCTTCAGGGTAAGTGGGAGTCTCCCTTTCTCTCCTTTAAATAGACCCACGGATGCCCACTACTCATAAGCAAGAATTTCATCTTCAACAACACTCTTCCTTTCTTGACCGAAACCTCCACATACTTCCAAGGCATTTCAACTTCTCCAAGCAAATCCAAGCTTTCTTAAGAAATCAAAGGCTCTTCAATATATTTGGGTAAGCTTCTCCTCCTTCATCTTTATCTTTTAAACTTTGTAAACTCAAAAATTTACACACAAAAAAATTGTTAGAATACACAATGCCGAAACCCCCATTTTGAAACATATCCTTGGATTCTTTTTGTGATAAATCTTTGTAGGATAGAGACTTTGTGGCTGATATAGTGTATTTTAGGCTATGGGTTAGTAAATTTTTCCTTCAATTTCATGAAATTTTGAAAGAAAAATGATTTCCCACTATACATTTTAGTTTTGGGTTCATGGGTTTAAGAAGAGCATATGTATTTCCTTGAGACTTGTTGAACTCTTAGAATTCACTTTTTGATCTTGTTTGCATAGTCCAAGATTAAGAAAATATGTTTATACATCATGCTATGTTCTTTACCCTTTAGCCTATAATGCCCCATAATCCCTAATGCAGTTTAATGGCTAAATTAGTACATCGGGAGGGCCATAATTGTTTTATTATGCCATTAAATAATTATATGCATGTTTATGTGAATTATATTATAATATGATGTTAAATGCAAGCATGTGGGTCCACATTTGATTATAAGGATATTTTGGTAATTTGGTCGTTGAGGGCGTAAATTGTATATTTATATGCATGTCAGTGACCTATTGTTGAGGCCACATTATAATGTGGATTTTTTCGAGCCATTCGGCATGAGACGATCTTTTAGTGCAGATTAGCAATTTAGTCATAACGGGATTAAGTTCGGGGCTCGGGGTGAGTCTCGAGGTGATTTAATGATTGGAGCGTTCCCGGGAATTAAAGGGTAACTGGATATGAATTATTGGTGTTTGAGTATTTTGGGAATAACGGGAATTGGACGGTGTTAATTATGATTAACGAAATAGGTGGAAAAGGTCTATTTTACCCTTGGGAGTCTTTAGAAACCTTTATTTGCCCTAGGGGTATTTTTGTCTTTTAATCCCTAGGATAGAATTAAGCCATTTAAGGCTGTAGAAGGAAGGGAAAAATAGAGCATCATTTACACCTTCTCTCGTACCTATTTTCTCTCCTTTTCTTCTTGGATTTTTTAGCTTAATTTGAGGAATCAAGCTTGTGAAGTAAGTCTTGAGGGCTTGGGAGTGTGTTCCACCATTGAAGAGCATCATAATATGAGCTTGAGGTAAGATTCTAGCCATTAAATCTCAGGTTTGCTCTGTTTTTGTGTTGGATTTCAGTTGAGATTTCTAGGTTGGTTGATTGGTTTTACTTTGAGTTTTTTACTAGGGTTCTTGGGGTTGTGATGCTTAGGACATGTGGGGATGGTTTTTGGGTTCATTTGGCACTTAATTTGATGTTTAGAAGGATTGGAATCAAGTTGGGAATGGAGAAGTTGAAGGGAGAAGGTTCAAGGCCAAAACTGGCTGGGTGTAGCACTGTAGCGCCCACAAGGGAGCGCTACCCAGGGTTGGTTTTGGGTGTTTTTGGTTCTGAGTAGAGCACTGGGGCACTACTCTATTCCTTCAAAATCCTGTTTTGAGTGTTTTTAAGGGTTTTTGGCTCGGGGTTTCAATCCTTAAGGCCCGGGATCGAATCTACTCACCGTGTGGGTACGTTTCGTGGTCCCGAGAGTGGGGTTTAGTTCAAGACCCTTTTATTGTTGATTTTCATTAATGGAGGTTATAATTGGTTATGATTAGGTAACCACTAAGGAATCAAAAGGTCGATCATTCTCAGGGGTCATTCTTGTTCTCATTCTTGCTTGAACCAAAGGTAAGAAAACTACACCTTGTGTATATGACATAGGTGGTTATTATAAAGGCATGTTGGTTGTTAAATGTGGACATTGATTGCATATTAAATGCTTAGCAACTCTTGCTTATTTATGTATGGCACTGACTATTCAGAATCGGCATTGGTCACATATTACTAACCTAAGAGTAAGGAACGGCATAAGCATTGAGAACGCAGAGCCGATAAAAGATTAGATCTAATCGATATCAGCATTGAATGACTCTAGAAGTATTAATGCTGGACCGACCCTAAGTTCGATGAAAATTATGAGCGCTTGACTAGTCTAAGACTAGTTACTCAGAGCCAGGGCCAAAGGCCTAGGTGACTGTTTTTCACATGGCTAGGGAGCGGAATCCCATGGTTGTGACTCTATGGTCACTCGGTAGGTTATGATGGTGGTTGTGTCATCAAATACCTATCTTGATAAGCTAGTGAAAGGAACTTATTTGTAAAGCCCAGGTGACCCTATCGTCACATGGTTGATGGGAACGGAACCCACCTTAGTGACTTTTACAACTGTCACTCCTTTATTTTGGACTGGAATTCCTGAATGATTATTATGATCATTGTTGATATTATATTCATGCAGTTTTGTGTTTTCTTGCTGGGCTTTGGCTCATGGGTGCTATGTGGTGCAGGTAAAGGGAAAGAAAAGCTCACCCAGCCTTGAGTGGAGAGCTTAGGTGGTGATGTGTACATATGCGGCCGCTTGACCACCACGACAAAGGAGTTCACATAGGAACTAGGGGTTTACCCTATTTTTGCTGCTTAGGTCGGTGGGTTGTAAATTTAAACTGTAATGACCATTTTGTGTTGTAAATAACTTGTAAATGTTTTGATGGGCCCATGAACGGTTTTACGTTTTAAATAAAATATATCATTTCCTTTTGATTGGTTTTCCACCTTAACCTATTAATAACATCTAGAAGCACGTTTTTAACCAAAGAACTCAGGTAGCGAGTTAAATTCACGGTTCAACATTCACCATAACGGTCTTGGGGTAACCAAGGCGTTATAACTCATCAAACTCGTGCCCTTTGCCACACCTAGCCGATCGGACCCCAACTTGGCACTTTGGTATTTTGTTTCCAGCTGCTCGGACACCACTCCAACACCACGGACACACAGTTCCTCAGACATGCCCAATTCCTCGGGCATTCTTCCAGTCGCTCAGGGGCACCGCACAACCGCTCGGACACACACCCGAATCACTCGGACACACCATCTCCTCAGATGCTCCAGCTCCTCAAACACACATCTCCCAACCACTCAGGGCACAGCACATCCGCTAAAATGCACACCTGAATCACTCGGACACACCATCTCCCTTGACGCTCCAGCTCCTCGGACACGCAGCTCCTTAGACGCCCAGCCCTCGAACAAGCAGCTCCTCGGACACACACCCCCTCGGCATGCTCCCAGCCACTCGGGGGCACCGCACAACCCCTTGGACATGCTCCCAGTCGCTCGGGGGCACTGCATAGCCGCTTGGACATGCATCTGAATGCTCAGCACCACCTTAGGCCTTAGTCCTCCGAACACCACTCGACATTCAGAACTATCTATTTGAATTTGTCAAAATTACTATTATTTCCCAAAAAAAATGAATATCTTTATCTGGGGAAAATTGATTTCTCTTCTAAAAGAAATTGTATATATATATTTTGTGTTTATTATTCACTTTATGTTTTGTTTACTCACCTCCTGTTACCTTTTGTAGATGAATCGCTTCGACTACAAGGGAGATGACAATCAAACAAACTCTGATTCCTCAGTTCCCTCTTCAAGGGACACTTTTTCGAGTAGTAATTCTTCTTCCAAATCCCACAGCAGACGAACTCCTGAAGACCATCTCTGTTGTCTCAAGAAAATCCTTTCGCGGTCAGCTTTATATTTCCTTCACAAGATCAATTCCTTAAGCAACAGAGCCAGCACCAACCGATGAGGGTGAAGAAGTCTAATCTACTCCCTCAAGAACAAGATCCCCAAGTTGCTCGTAGAGCAACACAAAAGATGGTAGAACGAGTAGCCTGTATGGGAGAAAATTTATTAAGAGAAGTCGAGACTGAGGCTTCTTCAAAACCCCCTCGCCAAGCTCGAAAAACTAGAAAGCCCAGGAGAAAGGTTACCCAAACATTCACCACAGAAATCCAACAAACTGCTACACGTAGGCCGAGGAACAAAGAAGATGGTGTGCCTTCCTGGTTTGTAGCTAAGCCCTCTAAGCTACATTCCAAAATGTTTGATAAGCATATCAAGACTTTGGGTCTCGAAGGAGTGAATGTGATATGTCCACACCCTAACCAAAGAGCCAATAATCCTAGTGGAGCCTATTGTGCCTGGTCTAAGTATCACATATATGCAGGAGCCATAATCCCCTTGCATCCTTTCTTCAGATCAATAGCAGATTACTTCAATGTGTCTCCCTTCCAGATTTCTCCAAATGGTGTACAAGCCTTGTCTGCTCTATACATTCTCTACCACTTCCAGGGCTGGAACCCACCTATTCCTCATGAGGTACATTATTTGTTCAATTTTAGGACTAACCCCAGCCACAAGAATACAAGTTTTTTCCACCTCTTTCATAGGCAAAAAGGGTTAAGTACCTTCATGGTATAGCCCATAAATCGAATCCTGGGAAGTATTATATGAAATACACATGTCAAACCTTTTGATCAACCTTTCCCAACCAGTGAAATGTATGCTCGAGTAGAAGAACTTGCTAACATGCCTCTAGATGAAAAGCCAACAACCTCACTTTTACACATGTTGGCCCTTTTGATCAACCTTTCCCAACCAGTGAAATGTATGCTCGAGCAGAAGAACTTGCCAACAAGCCTCTAGATGAAAAGGATGTTGAACAGTTGGTCTCCTTGGAGAATCTCTGACTGGTGGGATTGTTACCGAACATCCAAGATATTGATGTGGGTAGTACGACTAATGAAACAGACACGACTGATTAGTCCAATGTCGACACTGAAGTAGTGACCGACCAATTTTATCCTATTCCATCCCCTCATCCACGCCGACCAGGTGGTCCCATTATTATAGAGCCTCCTTGTGAAAATCCTCACCGACCCGCCTTTCTCGTCAAGCCTGGCAAAGGCAAAAGTATCAAGATCTTTAGAGAAGACAGCTCATCGTCGGAGGACGAAGACGAGATTTTTAATGAAATTATGAACTCAGGTTTTGGTGACAGTGACCATAATTGGATTTTGCGATGAACCTGCTGAATTTTATTTTTTTACCTATGTTCATTTATTATTTCTACTAACCCTATTTTTGCTTTACTTATATTCAGATTCGACCATGTTCAAGCAATTCAACACCCCCTCTGCCCAAAAGAGGAATACTGGTGAAGGGAGCAACTCAACTCCTCCAAGCAAGGTAATAAAAACCACACCACATAGACAAGGAAAATCGTCCGACCAGTCAGCCATTCTCCCAAGCTTGGCTCCTCCATCAATTCCCTTTTCTGCTAGTCCACAAACTACTCGGTCAACTTGCTTAAGTGAGCCTCTTCGGGTCGTTTGTGAATATGACAAAGAGTTACTAGACCACACTCTTCACCATGCAACTACGACTCAGACCTTTGAGACTCTACCCCGACAAAGCATCGAAGTTGTCCTCCACAAAGGCCTTGCTTAGATTATGAGTGTAAGCATCTTACCAGAAACATTTACTTTCTTATTGATCACTCGTATTTTAATAATTCTCGATTATTTATTCCAGGGACTTATCACTATTAGTCATGCCCAACGCCAAGCAATCGACTATAAAGAGTTGATCAAGGTCTTGAATGATCAATTTGTGGAAGCCCAAGCTAAAATTGAAACTTTCACTAACTCTGAGAAAGATCTTCAATCCAAGTTTGAGCAGGCAGAGAAGACAATTGCCGAGCGGGATGGATCTTTAAAGGAGTTGGCTGATGAAAATAAAAAATAGATCCAAGCCAACAAGACGTTGACTGACCAGCTACAAAAAATGACTCGTGAGAATGAAGAGTTGAAACAAGACATAGAAGTTGATCTTGCCCGTTATGAAGAGATCTGTTTCAACTGCTTCTGTCAGATATGGAAGCTAAACAAGCCTCTCAACCTCAACTTTCTCTCAGAAGAGGCAAGAGCGGAAGAGCTTGCCAAATGTGAAGCCAAGGTCGCCGAGGAGGCAGCTAATCTAGCTGGTGTTGTGCTTGCTTCTCCTGCTGTAACGCCCTGGATAGCCAAGACCGTTACACTGTGTGTTTATAAAAGTGCTAGACTTGCTAATCAAGTCATTTAGTCAAAATCGTGTTACTGAAACTATAATGGTACTAGGGTTAAAGGTTTTTGGTCTTAAAAGTCACATTTCTTATAAATAACATTTCCTGTTTAGACGGGATCCCAAAAATATTAAGATTAAAACCATTTACAAAAGGTTCAAGAACTAAATACAGTATTAGCCATATTAAGGCAAAACAGACAATTAGGCAATCTCTGTCCTAATCCACTCCTCGGCCATGGCGACCAAACAGCTGGCTATGTACATTCAACCCCGTAGCTCTCCATCTCAGGATTGGTCCAACTTGCCTTTGCCTTTACCTGCACCACGTAGCACCCGTGAGCCAAGGCCCAGCAAGAAAACACAACAACAGAGCATAAGCAATCAACAGACAATCCAATATCTCATATTGCATTACATATTCTCAACCATATAAACATTCAAAATAATCAAGTATTCAGCATACTAAACATATCAACTCATATCATACATCAGTTCACAAATGATAACTAGGGTTAGCGCCCTCAGGCCACACCCTCCGTTATCCCACTGACTCTGGCCCACTTAAACCGAGCTCAGTGAATATTAAGATGTCCTCAGCTACCAGTGGCCAAGCCGCGCCCTGTGCGCAAATATTGTGTACTGCACCCTTAGGTCACTATCACATGTCCCATGGCGTAATACCATCATTGACATTATACAGATATCGAGAACTCTTAGTCCCATCACAAACATATAACCGGGTGCAGTTTTCTTACCTTTAGATTCGCTAGCTTTGATCACTTGACTCCTTGAGCATGATCCCTCTCAAGCCCTAGCGCTCACCTAATCATAACCCTAGGTCAAAGTCATCACCAAACCTCAAGTCTAAAATCTAGCCTCGGGACCAATCCCGAGCCCCCGGGAAGTCCTAATTCCCCTAAACAGGGTGGTGGAATCGAACCCCGAACCCTTGGTCAAAAACCCTTGTAAATAACCCTAA
The DNA here is from genome assembly GCF_963169125.1 of Humulus lupulus. Classification (NCBI taxonomy): domain Eukaryota; kingdom Viridiplantae; phylum Streptophyta; class Magnoliopsida; order Rosales; family Cannabaceae; genus Humulus; species Humulus lupulus. The sequence continues at coordinate 136,787,666 of NC_084798.1, read as the reverse complement.
AATCCCTTTCTGGAAACAGGGCAGCGCTACAACGCTCTAAGGAGGGCGCTACAGTGCTACAAGCAGAACCAAAATCTCGCAGGAAGCATGGCCTAGTGCTACAGCGCCCAAAGGCTAGCGCTATACAGACAGCCAACACCACATTTTCCCTTCCTGCGATTTCCCCGAGCCAAACCTAACCAAAACTTCTCCAAACCTTCACCAAACTTAAAAACAAGCTTATTAACACACTCCACTCATCCCAAGCATCCCAAATACTCAAAACCCAATCACATGCATCCCTAATCTCAAAATTCACCATAGTTTCTCATAGACTTCAGAAACTCAACAAAGACCAGTCAAAACTTCAAAGTTTAAAGCTCATAATTTATACCTTTGATGGAAATTCAATTTCAAATTAACTTCTTGACCTCCTTAGCTTCTTCTTCCCCAGTTCCTTGGCTTGAATTCTCCTAAAGTTCCCATCAACTCAACTTAGATACCATAGCTTAAACCAGCCAAACCAGAAACTGAAAACTCTAAAGGCTTACCTCAAATATTGATGTGTTCTTGCTAATTCTTTGCCAGCCCTTCAATCTTAGCTTAGTACTCTTGTTGCTCAGCCTAATCTAGCTCCCTTCTGAGTCTTGCTCCCAGAAAATTGAAGAGAAATGATGAGAGAACCACAAATCGACCCTTTGGAAAAAAACTGTTATGTTTTCTACCTTTTCTTTTTCTTCCTTTTCCTTCTTTTCTTTCTTTCCTCAGCCTTCTACCTTTTTCTACAATTCCCACTAAGTATAAAGCCTCATCATACTTATCTCTTGTAAGCTAATTGACCATAATGCCCTCCCTTTTAATCCTAAGTCTTTTAATCCACTTAGGGGCATTTTGGTCATTTTACCCAATTCCCGCTAATTCCTCAAGTGTCTTTAATATTTCCCGCTTACTTCCCAATACCTAACTAATCTCCAATTATATTCCTCAATACCAAATAATTTCCAATATATTACCTACATTCCCAGAAATACCCCATGGCTCGCCCCGAGCCGAGTATAAATCCCCACCGTGACCTTTTCACCAATTTGCCCACTAGGATCGTCTCGAGTCACAGATCACAGATATATCCACATTATAATGTGGTCTCAACAATTATCACATATATACAGAGTTATGCCCACAACGGCCAAAATTACGATTATGCCCTTCTAACCTACTCAGGGCCTACATGCATACTAATACACATAGTCATGCATCTCAAATATACAAATAATCATATAACATGCTTTAAATCATTAAGTCACATATATTCCAATTATACCCTCGCAGCACACTAATCAAGGCCCTTAATCCCTATTAGTAAATTTGGGTCGTTACACCTGCTCTATCATTCCGACCAGAGGAGGTTCCAGATGCTGATGATGTTGTTAACCAAACAAAAACTAGTTTATTTAACCAATAAACATGGTTTGCCGACCAGAGGGCTTCCCATCCGACTAGCAGAAACTTTATATCTGGCCAGCAATTTACTTATTTTGCTTATACTTTTGTTGAGACAATTACTACTCAGTAGCTTTTATATTTTGCTCGTACGGCCGAGCTGTTTGACACTTTACTTTACTTTTCTTAGAACATCCCAAGTCTTTTGTGAATAGTAATGTCTCTTTGATCTATGCCATGAATTTTTCGCTTGAGTACTTAGTTTTCTAACTTATAAATTACAGACATTTCATAAGTCCCTGCTTAGTATATTTTCTCACACTCTTATTGCTCTAACATTTTATGAGCTTAATGTTTTATTTCACACGAATATTTGTCTTTAACTTGGTGGAATTTTGAAAGATGCCAAGTTACTTAAGCTTTGATAAATAAGTTAGCTCAATGGCCCTTTTCGACCTCAAAAACTTACAAGTCAACCTAAAAACAAATATATTAATTCGTGCTCTCATTGCATGTGTTGAATTAATTACCAGTATACCCCATGTGCCCCCCATGTGATCGAGGGTTGTAAGATCCTTGGTCACTTGCTACTTGACTGAATCTGTTCGAGCAATTACTACTCGTGAAACACATTGAGTATAAAGAATATATTCGAGCAGTTGAACACTGTTTGAACACACCGAGCAGTTGAACACTGCCCGATTTTACCGATTAGTTAAACAATGTTCAAAAAATTAACACATATGCATATTTATAGGAAGAATCGACCATGCTGCACATAGTCTCTTTTATTACTCATCAATTTGAAAAGGATAAAACATGTCTAATAATCAGTCTCAAACAAACAAAAATGTTTAAAAACAAATTATTGGTTAGCAAATAACCACATCATAAACATACTTAAATAGCAAGTAAAACACTTGAATCTAAGCTACCACTGTGCAAGTGGTATTTATTGATAATATTTCCTAAGGTGCTCGCCATTCCAGTAGTCTCTAATCAGCTCACCATTCAGCCTAGAAAGTTTGTAAGTGTCAGGTGGCAAGACTTGCTCGATCTGATATGGTCCTTCCCAATTTGGTCCCAGCACTCCAACTCCTGAGTCTTTGAAGAACACTCTTCTGATAACTAAATTTCCAACCTGGAACTTTCAATCTTTAACTCTGGAATCGAAATAGTGGGCCACCTTTTGTTGACGAGTAGTAACTCTCATGCTCACCTTTTCTTGCTTTTCCTCAATAAAATCCAAAGATTCAGCCAGTAATTGATTATTCTCGTCCTGGTTGTAAGCGCATCTTTGATGGGACGGGGGGTTGATCTCGACTGGTATCATAGCTTCATAACCATATGCCAAGGAAAAAAGAGCATGGCCAGTTGCTGTCCAAGCAGTGGTTCTATACGACCAGATAACTTCTGGTAATTCTTCTGCCCAACATCCTTTAGCTTGCTCGAGCCACTTCTTTAGGGTGTCTTTCAATGTTTTTTTTATCGCTTCTACCTGCCCATTCGCCTGTGGATGGGCCACCAAGGAGAAGCTCTTCGTGATGCCATGCCTAGCACAAAAATCAGTAAATAGATCACTATCAAACTGTGTACCATTATCAGACACGATCTTTTTCGGCAAGCCATAGCGACATATGATATTTTTCACCACAAAATCTAACACTTTCTTTGATGTGATTGTGGATAATGGTTCAGCTTCAGTCCACTTGGTGAAATAATCCACAGCAACTATCACAAACTGCACTCCTCCTTTTCCATTAGGTAGCCTCCCGATCAGATCAACTCTTATACTACGAAGGGCCACCGACTTTGTATTTGTTTTAAAATATTTGGAGGTGCTCTTGGTATCTTAGAAAATCTATGACACTTATCGCATTTCTTCACATATTCCATGGAGTCCTCATTCATTTTAGGCCAGAAAAATCCTTGTTGTAAAATCTTTTTAGAGAGACTTTGCCCCCCAGCGTGGTCTCCACAAAATCCCTTGTGTACTTCGGCTAACAGTCTCTTCGACTGGTCGGGCGTCACACATCTGAGTAGCGTCATAGAGTACCCTATTGTATATAACACTCCTTCCATCATGATATACCGAGCAGCCTGTCTCATCGTCCTCTTGGCATCATTGCAGTTATCGAGTAAGGTTCTTTTCTCGAGATACGTGATGATGGTTGTCATCCAAGTGTCAGTTACAGTAATTTGCATTATCTCCTGCTCGGTAATACTTGGGTTTGCTAAGTATTCAATTGGTACTATATTCAGCGTAGCATCCTTCGCACTGGATAATTTTGCCAAGGCGTCTGCGTTGGAGTTATGTTCTCGTGGCACCAACTTGATCATGTACTCTTCAAATTGTGCTAACAAGTCCTTAGATTTATTTAAGTATGCCACCATACACAAACCTCTCGCCTGATATTCTCCCAAAATTTTGTAAACCACCAGCTGAGAATCACTATTAACTTCAACCGACTAGGCATGTACATCTCTCGCCAATCGTAATCTTGCTAAAAGGGCTTCATACTCTGCCTCATTATTGGAGGCATTGAATCTGAACCTTAATGCGCAATGAATTCAATGTTGCTATGGTGTGATTAATATAAGTCCAGCCCCCACATGATGTTCATTTGAAGATCCGTCTACATAAATTTGCCAGGTAGGAAAAACTTTCCTCTGCCTGGCAACATTTTCTATCTCGTCAGGAATATCAGGAATTCTGGTGCATTCAGCAATGAAGTCCGCTAGCGCTTGTCCTTTGAAGGCTGATCGGGGTTGATACTTGATCTCGAATTGGCCAAATTTGACATCCGTTTAAGTAAACGACCAGAGGTTTCTGGTTTTTGTAAGACTTGGCGTAAGGGTTGGTTGTAAGCACCTTTATGGGATGTGCCTGGAAGTATGGCCGTAATTTGGGAGACGCAAGCACTAAATAGTATGCTAACTTCTCGATCATAGGGTACCTTGACTCTACTCCAACCAACCACTTACTGACGTAGTAGACTAGGTGTTGCACCTTATCTTCCTCTCGTATTAGAGCAGCACTGACGGCATGTTCCGTGACTGCCAAATAAATGAAAAGGTCCTCTCCATCTTTGGGCTTCGATAAAATTGGAGGTTGAGCAAAATGTTTTTTTATGGCTTGGAATGCCTGCTCGCATTCTTCTGTCCAGTCAAATTTCTTGCCTCCTCTTAGTAAGTTAAAAAATGGGACACACTTGTTTGTTGATTTGGAAACAAACCTACTTAGAGCAGCAAGCCGCCTCAGTCAAACTCTATACATATTTGGTTCTAGTCGGAGACTTCATTTCCATGAGTGCCTTAATCTTCTCAATATTGGCTTCTATCCCTTGCGAGTTAACTATAAATCTGAGAAACTTCCCAGAACTTACTCCAAACGAGCATTTGAGGGGGTTCAACTTCATGTGGTACTTTCTAAGTATTGCAAAGCACTCCCCTAGATCTCGTACATGCCCCCTAGCTTCCTTTTACTTGACCAACATGTCATCAACGTACACTTCCATGTTTTTTCTAATCAAGTTGCGGAACATGTCATTCACTAAACGCTGGTAGGTGGGTCCTACGTTCTTCAAGCTAGAGGGCATAACCTTATAAAAATATAATCCTATGTTTATCCGGAAGCTGGTATGCTCCTCGTCGGGAGGGTGCATACTTATCTAATTATACCCAGAGTAAGCGTCCATGAAGGACAAAGTTTCATGATAAGAAGTTGCGTCAACCAACTGGTCTATCCTGGGCAAGGGAAAACATTCCTTTGGACATGCTTTATTCAAATCTGTGAAGTCCACGCAGGTCCTCCACTTCCCATTGGACTTGGGCACTAACACTAGGTTAGAAACCCAGGCGGGGTAATAAGCTTCCCTTATGAACCCGTTTTCCTTCAGTCGCTCGACTTCTTCTATTAGAGCTTTCGCTCGTTCCTTGTCAAGCAACCTTCTCTTCTGCTACACTGCTAGGTAGTTTTCATCCATGTTGAGCACGTGGCTGATCACAGTTGGTGAGATACCCACCATATCCTTGTGAGACCAGGCGAAGAAATCTTGATACCTTCACAAAAATTCTACCAACTGTGCTTTCACCTCCATCTTTAAATTCTTCCCAACTTTGACCACTCTGGTCGGTTCGTTTACATCTATCGGGACCTCATCTAAGTCCCCCATAGGTCCTACTTCACTCTCCAAATCCCCAAAGCGAGGATCAATATCCACTCCCTCACTTTGGACAACGCCCTATTTGGTGACTTCATCACCACATGGGGCCTGTTGCTCATTAACACCAGAAGTATTTTCCTGGTTGATAACCTTTAAAACTTTCTCTTGGTCGGCTAAATCCATAATGCTATATTGGTCGATGTCCATCTCGTCTACTACCTCTTCTCTCTCTCTCCACACATAATCATATTATTCTCCTTGGCTCCCCTCCGTGCCTTAACCACTGAAGCATTATAGCATTCCCTAGCTTCTCTTTGGTCTCCCCAGACACAGCCTAGGCCTGCACTGGTCGGGAATTTCATGGAAAGCTACCATATAGACAATTTCGCGTGTAAAGCCGTGAGTAGTGGTTGACCAATCACCACATTGTAAGCCGACGAACAATCTACTATCAAAAACTCTATCATGACTGTCTCGTGCCTAGGAGCGTCTCCTGCTGTGACCAATAATTTGATTATTCCGGCCGATGACAATCCTTCTCCAGTAAACCTGTAAATAACTTGAGAGCAAGGTTTCAAGTCATTGACAGACAACTTCATCTTTTCAAAAGATGACTTGTAGATAATGTCCACAGAACTTCCCGTGTCAACCAAGCATCTCTTCATTTTCATATTTGTAATTTGGAATGTAATGATGAGCGGGTTATTATGAGGATACCTCACATGTCTAGCATCATCCTCCGTAAAAGTAAGAGACTCACTTTCGTACCGTGGATTCCTTGGAGGCCGCTCTTCTACAGTCATGACTTCTGATGTTGATGTTGCATCCAATTCATGTCGAAGTGTCCGGGCATATCTCTCCCTTGCCTTATTACTATCCCTAGCCAAGTGTGGACCTCTACATATAGTGTCTAAAGTGAGGTCCACAGGCTGGGGTTGTAAAGGTGGAGACCGCTGCCGTTTGAACCCCCGATTGTTGTTGCTTCCTTCTCCTTGAGTTTTCTCTGCTTGATACTTTTTTAACTTTCCCGACCGGAGAAGGAACTCTTTCTCGTTTTTGAGATGAGTGCATTTGTTTGTATCGTGACCATAATCTTCATGGAAACGACAAAACTTGTTCATGTCTCTTTTACTCATCTCCTTCCTAATGGGTGGGGGTTTCTGGTAGGGAACCTCTTGATGACTTACAAGATATATTTCCGCCCCGCTGGCCAAAAGAGTGGTGTAATTAGTGAACTGAGGTTCATACTTGGTTGGCTTATCATTTGGACCCAACTTATCCTTATTTTCTTCATGGCGGTCAGACCCGTTATTCCCACGTTTCTTTCCACCATTCTTAGGAGGGTCAGTTGATCCTCCCAGATTTTTTATGCCTTTCTCATCTTTCTCAATGGCGTCATCCAATTTCACATACTTGTCTTCTCGGTCAAGAAATTGTTGAAGTGTTAAAATTGGATTTCTATTTATACTATCCCACAAAGGGCTTCGATAAGTTATTCCAGAGGATATGGCAACCATCTTCCCCTTGTCTCTGATAGCAGTTGCTCGATTGCCTTCTCTCATGAACCTATGTATATAGTTCTTTAGAGACTCATCCTTTCCTTGTTTGATGTCTGCCAAGTGGTTGGCATAAACTGGTGGAGTCCGAGAAGCGCTGAACTGTCTACAAAACTCCTTCCTGAAAGTTTCCCAAGAAGTAATGGAATTCGGCTTGAATTTCCAATACCATTCCTGGGCAGTATCAGATAATGTAGTTGGGAAAACTCTACAATGATAATCGTCACTCACCTCGAGCAGCTCCATTTGGTCCTCAAATTTCCCAACATGTCTAGTGGGATCTGCCTTTTCTATATATACTGGCAGCACCGGTGCTTTATATTTTGCCGACGACTGAGCTGCTCTAATCCGGGCACAAAATGGATTGCCACTCTGGTGGTTTACTGCATCCATCCCGGAAGGTCATTTTGACAAACCTTGCACTGCAGCCGTTAGCGCATCAAGCTGGGCATGGATGGCTGGTGCAACCGATGGGGTTCCAAGGTCTTGACCGCCTGGTCGGGCATTTCCATCTGGTGAACTGTCGTCAAGTATTTCTACTTGACTTGCAGGGCGGTTTAGATCTTGCCCTTCGACCAGGACGGTCCTCCTCTTATCGCTGATAACTTCCCTTAGATCCTTCTGGGAAGTGCGTACTCCTAACCGATCAAACACTGTGCTCTTAGACTTTTCAGAAGGCTTACTACGCGGGACTTGCTCTCTCCCACTATGCTGCTGGCTGGGATGCAGTGGAGGTTTATCGGTACGTCCCGGGCAGTCTTTTCCTCCTTGTGGGTCATTGCCCTCTTTATCCTTTGATCGATCGGTGTGATGACTATCAGCCTCATCACGACCATGTCCATCTTTAAACTGCGAAGTTTTCTTATCTCGAGGAGTCTTGGTCTGATTATTCCTGGGTGAAGTCTTCTTACCGCCTGACCGGTGACTCCGTGATCTAGAATTTTCTGATTGGTGGCTCCTGGAAGGGGTTCTAGAGTTCTCTCTTTGCGTCGAGGCAGTTCCAGAGCAGACCCCATCATCCTCTCGACCAGGGGGATTACTCCTACTTCTGTCTGGCCCCCGAGAATTTTTTCTGCCAATAGTCCTCTGACCAGCATTATTATTCCTTGCCCTTGGGTGGCTGCTCCTCGTGCTGTTGTTTGGGCATTGGCCTAGGTCAAATGAGTAGCCGCTTCTAGAGCAAGTGCAGCCTCACGATGTCGCCGGTCGGCCTCCTCCTACCGTCACCTAATCTCTTCACTTCTGGCATCCATCTCCTGTTTTTGCTGCTCGAATGCAGCTTTCTGCCTGGCCATTTCCTTAGCGAAAGACTCCTGCTGACCATTGAATTGCATCATCTCCTCTTTGAAAGTGCCTATTGCTTCCTGGAGTTGTTCGACGTCTGGAGTTGTCTCCTCGAGAAAGACCCTAGGCTCCAGTCTCAAGGTTCTGAGGTCCAGGACCTTTTGGTCTAGCAGGCTCTTTTGATGTACCTGGCTTCTTGGACGCCATATTGGTATTCTTGAGCACCATATTGGTAGGATAGTAGTGTATTTCTTCTATTCAGGCTCTCAACGAAAGCACCAAAAATGTTGACCACGATTTTGGCCAACTGCAAGTAGATGCAAAATCGACAATGAACCTTGAATCAAAAGTAAATAACACACGTAATTTTTATAGTGGCTCAGCCCCAATTTGCTGGTAATAGCCTAATCCACTTAGAGTTGTAATATATTTAACCTATACTTAAGATCAGATGAACCTTCGTCAACTGAGTTTCTCAAGTATAAGTAGGAAAATACAGTGTTTCTCTCTCTGAACTCTCAGAAAACGCTCCCAGAATACCCCAACAATGTCTCAAAACTAGAGAGCTTTCTTTTTCAGTCTCCAGATCTCAGATCCCCCAAATGATGTCATGAACCTCTTATTTATAAGCTCATGGATCGTACATGAGAAATATCCCTTTGACGGGGTCCTTGGTTGTTCCAATCAACTTTAATTAAGAAAATATAAAAAAATTCAAATTACAACAATATAGCTATTACTCCAGGATATCTGAGAGATGCTTGCGACAGTTACGAATGATTCGAGTTGAAGTTGTTACTGAGGCTTTATTGAGGAGTCACTAGATGGTTAACTTCTGAGATTCGGATCTGTCGATCGACCAACTCCATCCCCCGAAGTGACTGGTCAATCAAGACACCTCACCGGTCGGTCAAAGCGCACCACTGGTCGGGTATGGCACACCACTGGTCGGTCATGACACATCACTGGTCGGCTAAATTTATTTCCTGACCAGTAATATCACAACTCCCCAGGTCAATTCTCAACCTTTTTAATTCTTTAAATAACACATTTATTGACTATTAATGTATCATTTGTTAACCATGCATTGCCACTTGTCTATTTCGATTGCCACGTCATTGAACAAAATTTTTGGGAATAACAATAATAAACATTTTTTTTTCTTTTTTCAAATCCTGGGTAAGGTAACAAATTACTTGATTAATATTTGACAGTTATGTAAAAAAAATCCTAGAGCCAGGTTAAATAACATGTACCAGGAGGGGTAACCAATTATCCTGAGAGGTCGTAAGAGGGGTGGCGAGTTACTCGTATTAAATAAGAAAAGAAACATCAAATTTGAAGGAAAAAGAGGAGGAACACTTCATTAAAAAAGGAAGAAGAAGTAACTATGATTTTAGTAACATAGGTAGCCAGTTACCATAAAGAACCCATAAATATACACACACTAGAACGTGAAGGTAACCAGTTACCCCCAGAAATATACACACAAAGAACATGAAGCTAATTAGTTACTCATTCACATTTTCATATTTTTATTGGTTTTTTTTCCAAATTTTGGTATTCCTATAAGTGTTACAGTAAAAAGAAAATGCTGAAAAAATTGATTTGAATTTTTTTACATATAGTGGAAAAAACTATAAAAAAAATTACAATAATAAAAGATAATAAATAAAAAAATAGTAAAATAATTATGTAATGTTAAAATATAGGTGTGAACAAAAATGAAAAAAATGGAATAAGAAAATAATAAGTACAAAAATGAAAAAAAATATGAAAAAAAGATGAATAAATAAAAATGAAAAGAAGAAGAAGAAAAATAATGGAAAAATGAAAAGAATAAAAATATGAATAAAAAAATTGGTAGGAAAAAATGAAAAAAAACAGAAGAAGAAAAAAAGAAGCTCATATGTGTGAAAAAAAGAAACAAAATAAAAAAATGGAAAGAGAAAATAATAAATATAAAAATGAAGAAAAAATATAATGAAAAAATAAAAATAAAAGGAAAGAAAACTGAAAAAAAAAATATAAAATAATAAAATAATACAAATGAAAGAAAAAAATAGATAAATGAATAAAAATGAAAAGAATAAAAAGAATGGAAAAATATAAAGAAAAAAATAATGGAGGAAAAAATTAGTAGAAAAAAAAAAGTAAAAGGAAAAAATTGAAGGAAAAATAAGTAAGAAAAAAAATAACTAAAAAAATAAAAAAAATAAAAAATAAAATAAAATAAAATTTCCTTCAAAATCAAAAAAAATATAACTATAATAAAAAATATATCATTTCTATGTTTTAGTGCATACTTTAATTTTTCCTTTAATAAATTTTTTTATAGAAATTACAAAAATTATAATTATTGTACTTTTACACATTGCTGTAATGAAAGTCGTATATTTTAAAAAATACCTATAATATTGAAAATTGGGCTTATAATCCTTTCCTTGAAGTAAATGGGACCCTTCCCTCTCCCTGAATGAAGAACGTAGTCTCCTTCCTATTGGCGATCACCTCGGCGTCGACCTAATCGCCGAGAAACTCAACTATCTTCTGATCATTTTATCCTCTGCCTCCTCACTGCTCTCGAACCTATCTTCTTCGCTGTCGATGTTTGTTAACTACAAGTTTTCCCTGCACTTTATGTTTAGCCCTTATTTTGCATCTTTTTCTCTCCCTACTTGCTTAGAACATATCTAGGTGACGACCTAGAATCGGAACTCAGAAATCATGAAGCAAAGGTTCAAGGATCGATCCAATGTATGGTTAGATGGATTCCTTTTCAATATCCTTATTTTCCTACCTCCAATACACCCTGAATAACTGTTAATATTTGTAGGATAGGTCCAAGGTCATAGTTGTGGATGCTGACGGTCATCGTTCCAAAGGAATTGCAAGATCCTTGAGAGAAGTCGTTATTAAGGTCTGTGTTCCTAAGTTGAATTTATGGTTATACTGAATGTTTTCTTATGTGGCTTGGTAAACTATGAGTCATCATGAATAAAATTGTTAGTTAAAGTTTCACTTTGGAATTGTTTAATGGTCTCTTTTCTGTTTTCATGCATTGTTTGAATCTTAAGAAAACTATATGCAGTTGCAGAAATTGACATTAAAGTACTAATATGACCTTAAAGTTGTTTGATGAAATGCTAGAAAGAAAACCATAATGGGCAGAGCATGTTCGATGAAATTCCAGACAAAAATAATTTAAGCTCTTGTTGTTATTTTTTCCTCTAAATTTAAGTTCACTATCTTGTCGTTTGGTTTCTTTACGCATGAGATTATTGCAGCTTCTATGATCATTAATTTATTTTTTAATGCTTTCAATCTCCATGGGTACTAATGATTTTATATAGCTATTGCTTATTATACAATATATTATATGCAAAGGTAGTTGATGCTCATGTTATAATTGAACATCCTGCTAAAAGATTTATGTTTTACTGTTACGATTACTGATTTCCTAGCATAAAATTATGTGTGATGTGTTGCTTTTTTAATAGGATGGGAGTACATAAAACACATTGTTCCAAGCCAAGACTGATTCTTGTTTCTAAGGAACACTATAATAAATATAAGAGTTTTCCACCTGCACCTGCAAATAAATATATATTTAATGTTCATATATTTCCAAAATTGAATTAAATTTTATACTTTTGTTATATTCATATATTTACAGAATTTAATTCATTTTTATACTCTTATTATTCATGTAGGGGTGACATCAAACACTGGTGTATATACCTAAAGGTCTGTATTTATTTTTTCATTTATATATATATATATTCTCTTGGGTTTCTCGGAGATGTGCTCCTTAAGTTTTAATTTATACTTTGAGTTAGATGTATTAATGAGATTTGAGAATTATTTTGAGTCGACATTGTTTATGCTCTTTTTTGTTAATCTTTATGCTCTATTTTGTTACTTTATAATGATTGATGTGTATCATATATACTTGGTTGATGCTATATATGTAGTTAGTTGTAATTTTTCTATTTTTTTATTTAATTGCTTGCAAAGTGTTTGATAAATTTCCTTTTTCAATATTCTAGAAATAGTCCTTATTTATTTATTTCTTGCCTTGATTCTTATTTATTTCCTTTTTTATGACTTAATTTGCATTCTGAGTACATATCAGTTTCTACAAGCTTCAATCATCATTTCTTATATAATTATAATGATTTATTTCTCGCTTTTCCAGGAAAATGTTTGTGAAATATGTGGTTTTGTGAAATATGTGGTGGTGGTAATAATCCTCGTTACAAACTTTTGCTTTTAACTTATGTTGTATGCAACACAACCTTCTGCATTATGTTGTTATGTTGCAGGTCTCAACAGTTGAAGACTTTTTTTTGTTTGACTTATAGATCAAGTCAGAGCTATGTGAAGCTGTTTGAACACATGTTTTAATGGGAATATGAAATGCCCTGAATAGTCAAGACTGTTACACCGTGTGTTAAAAATAGTCTTTAATTCGTTAAGCGAGTCATTTAGACTTAAAAGTGTGACTAAGGTTACACGATAGTTTAGTACTAAATTATTTGATCAAAAAGTTGAACTTTTCATTAAAAGGTTTGAATAATTACAAGGGATCTCAAAAGTTTTCTAAATAAAATACAATGTTATCATAAAGTACAGGCTTAGTCGACCTAAGCGGCAAATTTCAAACTAAAGAATCATGTTCCTCAAAATATCTCGATCGTGGCAACCGAGCAGACTGTTTATGTACACGCCGCTCCTACAACTCTTCAATTCATAACTGGTCCAGCATTCATTTGCCCTTACTTGCACAACAAAGCACTCGTGAGCTGAACTTTAGCAAGAAAACTCAAACAATCATACATAGAATCAGATAACATTAACATGTATTGCATACTCTATAACCACAACCTATTCACATAGATTTTCCAAACAATGTACGACTCATGCCGAGTAGATGGATGCCACATTTTTACAATGGTCTTACCACTATGACAGATATCACATCTGCATTATGGCCTCGCCACTACGGCATACATTACACATGTAATGGAATTATCGACCTCCTGACCGAGCAATAAGTAAAACACAAGTATATCAGCATAAATTCAAACAGAGTAGACATATCTCTTGACATGCGTCATGGCACAACCCACCAGGCGCCAAGGCGATTCAAAGAACCGCCCCAGTCGCTGAGTTCATGCGGGCCATGACGTACCAAGAACAGCATCGTGACACAATCCTGCGAACCGAGAATTTCCAACACTTTTCTCTTAGCCAAATCCCTTAAAAACTCTAAAAGTTGCTCCTACTGAGCCTAAAACTCTTACTAACTCAACGTAAACAACATTTACACCCCCCAAAACCAAACCAAATCCTTACCAAAACTAAAAATTCAATGATTGAGTTCAAACTCAAGAACACTCTAAAACTAAACAAGAAATTCATCAAAAACAGGGTTTAAGACCTTACCTCAACTGTGTATTTCGACTCTAAGCTTCCTTTAAACCAATCCTAGCTCCAAACTCCTTAGATTGCCGAGCAAAACTTCTCCAAAAATTCAAAGAACTCAATCAACTAAGAGGGAGGGAGAGAATGAGAGTTGAGCTGAGAGTGTTTTGTGTTATCTGAAAGCTTCCCAATACTTCTAGGTGACTAAGGTAATCCAAGGTTAGGGAAAATACCAAAACACCCTTAGCCTAAAACCTTGCTCTCTAATGCCCCCAAGGACAATATCGTCACATTTTCCTGCTAAACCTCCAATTCCACTTAAGATTCCCAATTAATCTCACTAATGTTCCAAACACTAATATTTTTCCCCAATTATCACCAAATTATTAAAATACCCCTAGGCTCACCCCGAGTCGGGTATAACTCCTTGTTGTGACTTTTCCGCCAAATTGCTCACAAGGATCGCCTCGTTCCACATATCTCAAATATATCAACATAATAATGTGGTCTCACTTACAAAGCACATATAATTTACAATTTTATCCTTGACGGGTCAAATTACAAAAATGCCCATTTTCACCAAAACAGGCCCACAATCACATTTAATGCACATAAGCATACATAAATAGTCATATTATCATACAACTCATATATTTCACATAATCACACATATATGTAATTAAATTCACATATTCAACTATCCCCTCCTACCAGAAATTTCGTCCTCAAAATTTTCTTGAGCAATTCAGGATACTGATCCCGCATATCCGACTCTAGCTCCTAGGTCGCTTCCTCGACAATGTTGTTCCTCCACAGAACTTTAACTAGAGGAATCGTCTTGTTCATCAGAACCTTGTCTTTTCTATCTAGGATTTGAACCGGTCGCTTTTCATAAGATAAGTCTGTTTGTGTCTCCAAATCCTCATAACCTAGCACATGGGTTGTGTCCGGCACATACTTCTGAAGCATTGAGACGTGAAACACATCATAGGCTCCTAATAATAACGGGGGCAAAGCCAATCTATAGGCTACTTTCCCGATCCTCTCTAGGATCTCAAAAGGTCCTACAAACCTAGGGCTTTCGTCCAAACCTTTTTACTCCTCACAGTGGTGAAACTCGCAGAAATACGTGGTCCCCTACCTTGAACTTCATGTTCCTACGCTTAGGGTTAGCGTAGCTTTTCTATCTACTATGTGAGGCGAGCATTCGAGCTCTAATCTTCTCAATAGCCTCACTAGTCATTTGAACCATCTCAGGACCCAAATTCTTCCTCTCTCCAATTTCATCCCAATGAATGGGTGATCTACATTTCCTGCCATACATCATCTCATATGGAGTTGCTCCAATCGTTGATTGATAGCTGTTATTGTATGAAAACTCAATCAATGGAAGATACTTACTCCAGGATCCCTAAAAATCTAATACACATGCTTAAAGCATGTCCTCCAATGTCTGAATCATCCTCTCAGACTTCCCGTCTGTCTGAGGATGATAAGTTGTACTGGACTTCAGCTGAGTCCCCATAGCCTTCTGTAGGTTTCCCCAAAACTTGGAGGTAAAAATGGGATCCCAGTCCGACACTATAGATTTTGAAACCCCATGAAGACGTACAATTTTCCTCACATACAGTTTTGCATACTGGTCCACAGTAAAGTTTGTTCTCACTGCCAGAAAATGAGCTGACTTGTATTTTGTCGGGATATTTTGTCATCATATAGTGTTGGCTTGCTTTTGTAGTATCAATCATGTATAAATATAATATATGTCCTTTAATATTAATAGTGCTTTAATATTGTTGTTGTTTCATTTCAGACCAAGACAAATATAGAGAGAATCAAATGGAAGGTCATGATACACTTTTTGGGCTCGACAAAGAGGGTTTCAAATCAAATAGAAAGAAAAAACCATCATAATATTTTTAGATTTTGTTTTTCACTTTTTAAGTGAAACATGAAAGTTTTTTCAAATTTTAGCTAAAAATTTATTACGGTGACTTTGATTCTCTAAACATTACTTTTTGAAAGTTATTCACTTATTAAGTGAAATATGTATTTGGACTGAGTTACGTAATATGATCATATTGACATTTTTGTAAATCTAATGTTTAAAAAAAAAAAAAAAAACTACAACCAAAAGCTATCATTAATATAATATAACAAGAACAAAATGTTATAAAAGAATCTATAATAACATTTTTTATAACTCTTAAATAATGTCATGAAATAATCATAATGTTTGACTCCGGAAAAAAAATATTTATAAGCTTGATAAATAGATATTGTATGTATTTTGTAACAAAGAAAAACTGTTATAAAAATGTTAATAACACTTGAAAATTATTATAAAAAGGTCCAGACTTTGAATAGCATGGGCTATGTTAGCATTTAAAAAATTATTAATGTTTTTTATAGCACTTTCTTAGAGTTATCCATAATGTTTTTCTTGAGTGATTTTAAAGTGTAGAAAATTCAAAATTTCATACATAAGGTCTAGGGCTTAATTTATTAGAGCATCCATCTTACACATTTATTTAACATACATTTTCTTTACATAAAATAAAATTCCAGCCAGCAATTTTGTTTAAAATTTGTGTAATTAAGTAAATCACATTTTTCATTAACAAAATATATAAAAAAAAATGCATGTTTTAATTAGTTTAAAAGTCCCATTAAAATGATAGAAAATATTTCATCTTTTGATTACATTGTTTATAAAATATTAATTTGGACAAAACTTGTATATTTTAAATTCCTAGATCAATTACCACAACATAAATAATAATAATAAAAACAAGTAATTCTTATGTAAAAAAACATCTTAATCATGTTTAAACTATTCCCTAGCATGTTTCTACCATCTCATGCATTCCAAGAACAAAACATAGTTTAAGCATCAAGAATCAAAACTATATATACAAGACCAAATTAACATTTGTAAAGAACTTAATACCAATTTCAAATCTTAAAAATAAGCTAACATGTTTCTAAGATTATATGTGACAACAAAACATAAAAAAAAAAATGAAACAAACATACTAAAAATGTCCCTAGGTCGAAACCTACATAGTCCAAAAACAACAAATCTTTTTCATTTTAAAAAATATAAAAGACAATCATCAACATATAATAGTAGACTAAAACCAAAACCCTAGCATGAATCTACCATCATCTTTGCATGCTTTTACATAAATCAATAGAATCAAATAAATCATAGCAACATAACATAGGAAAACCCTAGGTGTCAACATCAAGATCACCATGCTCATATTTCTAAGATCAAAACAACATCAATTGCAAGAGATCATCATACTTTCCTTTTCAAAATCAACCCATATTCCAAAACCATAAACCATAATCAACATCAAATCAAACACAAAAATAAGAGTGGATCCATTACATCCATTGATTGTAGAATAAAGAACACAATAGAATAAAGAATCTTAGACCACAAACCACCTTGGATATGTTGGAAAAACAATTAGAGTGCACAACAAAAATGGCGTGGTGGGCCCAGATTTTGAAACACAAAAATTTTCCATCTCTCATATAAACAATTTATATGTTCAAGAAAACATCCAGACAGAAACATTAATATACAATATTATTAACCATGTAACATATATATAAATATACACATGCTGATATATATATACATATCATATCCACACGTATACAAATATTCAAGAACATAAATATTTACCTCTTGAAGCCTATCAAGTGTCTTTGAGTCTTTTCATATATATTTCGATCTTCCTATTCAATGCTTTGAGTACTCAAACCACGATCTTTCGGAGTGTTCTCTACACCTCACGATGTGTGTGGGCACATAGAGAACATGGGTTTGTAATTTAGAATTCACAAGTGTAACACCCTACTACCCAGGGATCGTTACACTATGTATTATAAGTAGTGCTAAACTCGCTAAACGATTCTTTTGGCCATAATCATGTAGCTAAAGCTGATTAACGGTTTAGGGTTAAAAATTTTGGTCAAGGATACAAACGTTTAAAACGTTTACAATATACATGGGATCCCAAAATATATTTAAAAGGTTAATTACAATATAAGATTTACAACCAGACGACCTAAGCGACAAGATAGGGTTTAACCCTAGTTCCTCTTTAACCCCTCGACCGTAGTGGTCGAGCAGCCGCATATGTACAAATCGTCACCCAAGCTCTCCTACTCAAGGATGGTCTAGCTTTCTTTTACCTTTACCTACACTACATAACACCTGTGAGCTGAGGCTCAGCAAGAAAACTTAAACATGCTCATAAGCAATTAATAACATGTCATCAAATCATAATAAGCATGCCTAGTGGTAATAACCCTACTCATGCATGCATGAAAGTATAAATAAATGATTATGAAATCATTTTTGCTCGATTCCCTATGATATGGGACTAATAAGTCACCTTGGGGCCCTGTGCCCTGTCCACGGTGTAACTAGCTTTCGAGCTGATCTAGCGTACTCAGCGCTAGGTTGTCTTCGACCAATAGATTGGTCAAGCATATGATGCGCTTCTGGTTAGGCTAGATCATATGAACCAGTGCTTAGTGTGCTATTTCCTTACTTGACTAATAAGTCAATGCCTTACAACCAACATTCAGTGTGTAATTGCTGTCCTTGACTAATAAGTCAGTGCCTTTCGACCAACACTCACCATGCTAATGTCGTCCTTGACTAATAAGTCAGTGCCTTTCGACCAGCGTTCGGCACTATTGTCTTTCTTGTCTAATAAGTCAATGCTAGGATATGTGACTATTAAGTCACCTCAGGTCTCTTAGCCATACCCTCTGTATAAGCGTACCTGGCGCTGACTAGCACTCAACGTGCTAAGGTCGTTCTTGACTAATAAGCCCATGCTAGGATATGTGACTATTAAGTCACCTCAGGTCTCTTACCATATCCTCTGTATAAGTGTACCTCGCGCTGACCAACACTCAACGTGCTAAGGCCATTCTTGACTAATAAGCCAATGTTGGGATATGTGACTATTAAGTCCCCTTAGGTCTCTTAGCCATATCCTTTGTATAAGCGTACCTGGCACTGACCAGCACTCAACTTGCTAAGGCCGTTCTTGACTAATAAGCCAATGGTAGGATATGTGACTATTTAATCACCTCAGGTCTCTTAGCCATATCCTCTGTATAAGCATACCTGACACTTCTGGTTAGCCTAACCAATACGACCTGCGCATAATGCTATTGCCGCTATTGACTAATAAGTCAATGCTCTTCGACCAGCACTCAATACTATTGCCTCTCATGACTGATAAGTAAGAGCTTTACGACTAGCACTCAGCACTATTGCCGCTCATGACTAATAAGTCAATGCTCTTCGACCAAAACTCATTACTATTGCTGCTCATGACTGATAAGTCAGAGCTTTACGACAAGCACTCAGCACTATTGTCTTTTCTGACTAATAAGGCAGTGCTTCCTCAATGAGGTAATGCAAACAGACATATATCATATGTCAAATATGCAGATATAAGGCATTTAGCATGCTCAATCAATAATCACGAGCATAATCATAATCATGCACATTTACAGAGACTCAAGCTCTGATCAATTCCATATTCAACATTCATTCCATGCCATAATCACATGTATCATATGCATCACATACTAGGTGTAGTTTTCTTACCTTTGGTCAAAGCACAGGTTACCAATAAACGACCCTCGAGCACAATCCTGATTATGAACTCTTAGCGATAACATAGTCACAACAATAATATAGAATCCTGTAAAAAATGAGCAAATAAATACTTCCAGACCAAGTCCTAGCCTCTGGGACATCGAATCCTACCAAACTGGGTAGTAGGATCGATCCCGAGCCCTTAGGTTTAAGTTCCCACGGTTAAACCACAAACTGGCAAAAAATGCACAGGCGGGTCGCGACTTGGCCCTGGGAGCCACGGTGCGCCTCCCAGATAGATAGCCCTTTGCTTGGGCTTCAGGGTGCGGGCCACAACTTGCCCCCTAGAGTTGCAGCGCCCCCCCCCCCCCCCCCCCAGGCAGAACCCCTCCTGGTCTGGGTTCACACTGGTCGCAACTTCCAAGAACAAGGTCGCGACCCAACAATTTTCTTCATTTTCTCCATTTAAAAACCTTCAAAAAACATATCCAAATCCCAAAATCAAAGTTCCCACACATCTCAATTTCCCAAAACCATTAAAACTCAAGTTCCAATCAAATCAAAAACTCCTCAAAAGGAAAAATCCAATCAAGCTTAAAATCTCGAAAACTCAAAACTTAAAACTTGGATCGCCTCTTATTGAGTCGTTTCCCAATCAAATCATTCGGCTAATAAGCTTCCAATCTTCCCTAGAATCATTATGACTTTAACCTTGATTGAATCTGAGTCCTAAAAATCGAGTTTCCTTCAAATATGCTAACAACGTCAAAAAGAGAACGAGAAAGAGAGAGAACGTACTAAACGTTCGTTTTATGTTTTAGACAGGTTACTTCAAGCTTAAGTAACCTTAAGCAAATTCTAATGCTCGGGGTCCCAAAAACGCCCATCGGGGTAAAATAGTCAAAATTCCTAGAATTCCCTCTTGATCTCACTAACTCCCAATATATCATCAAATAATCATTCACATTACTCTATATCCCAGTAATGTGCTAAATACCCAAAATATCCCTTGACTCACACCGAGTCAAATATGGGTCCTGTTGTGACTTTTCCAATAGCTTGCTCCCTAGGATTGTCTTGTGTCGAGTAACCCAAACATATCAACATAATAATGTGGTCTCACACATATATCACATATATGCCAAATATATTCATAACGGGCCAAATTACAACAATTGCCTAATTAAACATAAATGAACCAACATGCATATTTAATAAACCTAAACATGCATATCAAGTCATATTATAATATAACTCACATAATCACATAATGATACACACACACATATATATATATATCACATAATCACATAATTTCCATAATTTCCCATCCTGACCCCCCTAATCAAGGTCCTAAGCCTTATTAGGAAATTTGAGACATTACAACTATCCCCTCCTCACAGAAATTTCGTCCTCGAAATTTTATCTGAATAGCCCAAAATATCAATCCCGTATAATTGATTCCAGTTCCCAGGTCGCTCCCTATATATCTGGAACCTTTTCTCAAAATTTTACAGTGTTGTATTCTTCTTCTTATTATCTAATATATATATATATATATAAAGAGAGATTATATAAATATAATGCCTTATTATTCATAATAATAATAGTAATATATTAATAATATCATAATGATGATATGAATTGATTTAGGAAAATATCTAACTTACCAAATTTGAAACAAATATATTTTCAAATTATTAATTAAATAAAAAAAATACTAATAGTTTATCAGTACATTACTACACACATGGCACAGTCCCTGGACTCTGTCATGCGTGTATAGCAGTATTCCCTTTCAGGGACATTGAATTTTTATTTTATTTATTTATTTAATTAAAATTAATCCTTCCACAAAATATGGTATTCTTTTTAAGGAAAAGACCACAACAATATTTCAATATTTAAATTTTAAATTCAAAATTCAAAATTCAAATTGATGATCATCATGATCATCAACTTTTTAAAATTCAATAAATAAAAAAACTATTTTGACTTACCAATTTCATTTTCTCCCACTCAAATAAAATAATTAATTTAACAAATTAATTAATTAATTTATATATATTTAAATCAATAAGCATATTTTCAAAAATTTAATAATTAATTCAAAATTAATTATTCAACCTCAATTATCATATAATTGTATATTTGACTGGAAGAATAAAATTCTTCTCAAATTTCCAAATTATAGTTTTACCCTTGTACCAACTTTTACATTGATATGATGTTGATAGAGCCACCCTAGGGACCTATGGACCTATAATATCAAGCTCTGATAAATATTAGATTATTAGTCAAAGCTCTTTGATTAAATAATAATATTTATTAATCACATGATTATTCCACTATAAATATGAGATTCAACTTTTGATAATTATACACATATCTTTACAGAGTACTTTGTTAAAGAATAAAGTGTCCATTGATATAATCATTACATACAAGGGAATAAAAGTACCGTTTTACCCTTTTAAATATATCTTGTGCCTAGTGTACCCTTGACTTTACTAGTAAAGGTTGTGTCACAACAAGTTTGCGACGTGAGCGCTCATAACCTTTTCAGTTCCAAAATTCAACCCAGTAGGGAACCATTATTCGATCTACAAGAAGGTATAGATTCCATATATGTTAAACTATACCCCCAACTATATATATCATCGAGTCCCTAAAACAATTGCTTTTAGCCTGATCATTCTGACGAACCTTAACACATGAATCAAAGGATCATATGACATATATAGGAGTTCGTAGTAACCTCAGGATTAAGATCATCATTTGATGTGTTTGATTAATACTTTGAAACGATGTTTAAACAAGGATTAACAAATCACATCTATCCAGTTCTATATATCACTGTATATAAAGTACATTTACTAAAGTGTCTTACTACACTAGTGACCCAGATCTAGGTCACTTGTATTCATTATACTAGTGAACCGTACTAGTAGTAATTAATCTAAAGATTTCATAATTTTATTTTACTACGAACTATTTCAAGTTTATTATCTTAATCTCGATCCTCTCATACAAATATGAGATTCAGACCACATAGATAAACTTTAAAATTTTATGATATTTACTTAGTATTATAAACATAATATCAACATAGTCTATATATATAATAATTCAATTCATTCATTTATTTATTTCATTTAAAACATTTGTCAACTACAATTGCTTTAAGGGCACTATTCTCAACAATCCCCCACTTGCCCTAAAGCAAATTGAGGCATCTATTTCAATGTGTTAATCACATTATCCTAACTAATTTTTCTAACAAAGTTTTTGTTAACAGTTTTGTAAGAAACAATTTTGAAGCTATCTTCACGATCATTACATCAATTATGTAAAATTGTCTTGAATTAAATGATACTTCATGTCATGTGCTTTACCCTCTCATGATTTCTAGTTCATCTAGAATAGTTGTATCTCCATTGCTTTCGCAATGAGATACTAGTAGTTTATTCTAGTCTGAAACCCTTTCCAGAATAGGAAAGAACTCAACTAAATCAAATAGCCTATTTAACTGGTCGTAGTTGTTACATTTCGACTTCTATAGTGAATCATATTAATCTGAAATGTCCAATACATTTCCAGATTAATGTGTCTCCTCCACAGTTATGGAAACTGATTCTGATATCAATCTTTGAAGATTTCTACCTGGTTTAAAATCAGTTTTATCCTTTGGGATTTTAGGTCATTGCCTAAATACATAAACATATAATCTGCATTATATTCAAGATTCTAAAAAAAATTAGGTCGTTATAATTTTTCAATGAATCAATCCATCATTGGATTGACAACTACTGACTATTCCCACCATTTAACAAATGTTAATTCGATGACGTAACATTCGATACATGAAACAGTCCATCACTAAGTTGTAGGAATACTGTCTCATGTCCTTCTTTTCTAGTAAAAGAATAAATGGACATTATTATTTAGATAACACATCCTCCTGACGGGGAAGGAAAAAAGCATTTCTTGGATTTTTGTAAATTAAAGTATTTAAGCTTCTTATCTATACAAGTCACTTGAGACAGTGATAGACCCAAAACGGGTATGTTTTAAATATTTATACTCGCAAGCGCACGAATCGTATTTATAGAATAGTTTTCGTGTAAGCACGAGATCCAACCCAAAGGAGTTGACTAAAATCGAAAAAGAGAAACTATTTTAAATCAAAAGTAATAAATTCTAACCTAGTTCCAAAGATTAATGAGAATTTGTAACAATAAAAATAAAATAAAATAAAAGATAATAATAAAGATATTAAAGCCAATATATATAACATAAATTAATAATAGAAATGAAGATGGTAAAATAAGATTATTAAGGATTAGAATCCACAAAATATAAGTTCAATAATATTTATAAGTACATTGATTCCCAAGTTTTAGTGATAGTTAAAATAAATCAAACTATCATTTTCCAAATAAATTTATAATTTTAAGCACAAATTATTTCTAAAAAGATAGGATTTTTCTTCACTTTCCAATGTTATAATTTCAAAGCATTTAGTGTAAATCAATCTAATGGAATAACAAATAAATCAATGAACATTATTTATAAGGCAAAACATAATATTTTTGTTCTAAGCATGGATGTGTACAATTTAATGACACATCTTACACAAAGAATATTATGTATTTGCACTAATGAAGAACAAAGTTTAAAAATGTGCTAACAATCCAAAATACATGATATTTAAGATGAAAGAAGATATTTGAAGAAGAAAATTCCATAAACTTTGTTGCACAAAATGGGAAATCAACATACAAAATAAATACTATCTAGTTATATATTGTTTCATCATCACCTCAATAATCTTAAAAAGATTAGAAACACATAACTAGAATAATAAATACAAACTAAAAATTACAAACATAAATAGGAAAATTTGGAGGAGAAACCCCCAAAATTTCCTCTAAAAATACATAGAAAATAACCAAAAAGAAGAAGAAGAAGAAGAAGAGAATTGAGAGGTTTTGAATGTGTAGAAATTATGGTATAGTAACCTCCATTTCAAAATGGACACCCAAAATCCCTTATTTATAGCAAAAAATGATGATTAAAATAATCAATTTAAATTAAGTAAATTGATTAAATTAATTTAATTAATTAGAATATGGCAAATAGGGGTAAAATATAGGGTGTAAAAATGATGTTTTGAGGTAAAATGTGTAGAAAGTGGAGTAAAAATGTTGGCATTTTTGACAAAGGGACAAGGGGACAAAATGCATTTTTGTTGGGCTCAATAAATATGAAGAAAAAAGGTGAAGGTGGCTGCTTTGAGGCTCATGGCAGTCATGGGCGTGTGGGCCTTGCTGCTGAGGAAGGAGCCCAGGCGCATAAGCTGCTGGAGCTATGGTGTGCCAGGCGGTTGACAGCTGGGAAGGGAAGCAATGGCTGAAGGAAATGTGTTGATGGCTGAATGAAGGAGTACGGCCGGAGGAAAAGCTGCTGAAGGGAGAAAAAAAGAGCACATGTTAATGATTTGGGTCTTCAGATTTGGGCCTGCTTTTAGTGGGCTGAAGGCTCATGCCATTTTTTGCCAATCCTCTTCAAAATTGCCATAGTTTCTTCATTTTTCTTGCTTTTTCAACCCCAAAAACATGCAACAATTCTCTACAAAAATAAACATAAATAAAATTAAAACTAAATATTTTCACTAATAAAATATACAACAAAAGTTCCATGAAAATATTAATTAAAACTTAGTTTACTTAAACATTTAAGCTCAAAATTGTATCTTTTTACTCCTAACTTAACAATATTAATTTTAAATAATTAACTACAACATTTTACAACAAAATAACTATAAAAACACACAAAAATCTATAAAATTAAAATAAGCCTAATAAATTGAAAATTACTTAAAAACTCAAGAATTAAGCAACAATTAGCACATAAAAAGTGGTAAAATAACTCTATTTTGTAGAGTTATCACACCCCCAAACTTAATATTTTGCTAGTCCTCGAGCAAAAGAAAAATTAAAAACATACATTTTTTTTTTTTAACTGGTGATGTCTAATGTTTAACTCAAAGATTACATAATGGAAATAGTTCAAAGAAAATCACAAATAAAAGTAAAGCTTATGTAATTAATTAAAAAGTTAAAATTGTTTTCAAAATAGATATTTAACAAAAACATCAAATCATGTGAATATTAGACAAGCTTATGCAAACAAAAATAAATTAAATCTCAAGACATGATCAAACAAATTCTAGGATGTTTCAGTTTTTCTTTTTTCTTTTTTAGAGATTTAAAGAATTTAATGTTTAAATAAACTGTATCCAAATATCTCAAAAGCTCAAATATAATAGAAAAGTGATATATTATGAAAAATATATATTTAAACAAAACTAACTTAAAAATTAAAAATAAAACTTAATAATTATTTATACTTTTCTAAGAACTAAGAACAATTTCAATCATAATTCTTATCATTAAAAAATGAAAATCACCAATTTTTTTTCAAACAAAACTAAGAAAATAATTTTTTTTTAACATTATATAACAAATGAAAATCACATAAAAACAAAAAGAAAAACATGCATAAACACAAATAAAGAATTTTTTTTTTTTTTTTGAATTTTACAACTAATGAAAAACATGCATAAACACAAATAAAACACACATAAACACTAAGAAAAATACATACACACTACCCCCAAACTTAAATGAAACATTGTCCTCAATGTTTAATAAAATGGAAAAAATTAAGAAATACTCCCTTTGATGAATGCTTCATTGATTTGACTCTTTTGTTCTCTTCTCTTCTTTTCTTTTTGGACAAGAAGTTTCCTTCAAGCTTTTTGAAAAACATGAAACAAAAAAAAACACACAACAACAAGTGAAATATGAAATGAAACATAAAAAGTATGGGTTGCCTCCCACAAAGCGCTTTAGTTTATAGTCTTTAGCTTGACTATAATTTTTTTTTCTTTTAACCTACACCCAATCGATGGTGTAGAATTTCATTAGTAGGGTGAGTTATGACTTTGATGCAAATGCCATAAATAATAATTGATAACATCACACCTACAAGAAAGTTAGAAATATGCAATTTTAATGGAATATCAACAAAATAAGAAAATTGCATATTTATATTAGACTCCTTTTCATTTTGAGTAAATATACAAATTTGTTCAATTATGGGCTCTTGAAATATAATTATATCTTTTTCATTTTCCTTATAAGCCTCAAAAATTATTTCATCCAACTCTTTTGTTTCATTAGGGGGTTGGATGCAAATTACAAGTTCTTCAACAACTTCATTCTCTTTTTCATTTTGAATTTGACTATTTGGATTGGGAATGGGTTGGTTGGGATAAACTTGTTTTTCCGACTCTATAACAGTTGCAAGTTGTCCTATTATTGTTTCAATTTTTGAGATTGAATGAGATTGGGCTAATAAGATTTGGTAGGTTGATTGCATAAACTGTTGTAGGGTATCCTCTAAAGATTGGCTCGTTTCTTGTTCAATGGGATATGATAGGTCGGATTGGGCATGACTTTGATTATGCATGTTGAATTCATGCCCTATTGGAGACTGGGTATGACTCCATGAAAATTTTGGATTATAGGTGGGGGCAAATGGGATATCAAATGATTCATGCATATCATACATATTATTAGTTTCTCCATAATTTAAATTTGAATGCTCATAATAGTTGTACGCAGAATTCCAACTATAATTAAAATGATCCATATGGAAGAAACTAAATGAAATTTTTTTTTATTTTTTTTTAAAGATGACAATTAAGGGAAAAAAAAAACAAGAAAATAAAAATTAAGAGAACAAAAAAAACAATGTTAAGAAATGAAAACAAGAGCTAGGACAAGATTTAAGTTTTTTTTTTTTTTTTTTTTCAAGAATATAAATATTTTTTTTTTCAAGTATATTTTTTTTCACAATAAAATGATAAAGGATAAAGAGAAATAAAGCAAAATTAAATAAGACTATCCAAATTTAAGCAAGAGTAGGGAGGCATAGCATGCCATCAACCATAACAAAAATAAGGTAAAAATTAAGAGGCACAAGTGCCATCAACTAAAACATAGAATAAAAAACTAGGAGGCAAAATTGCCATCAACTAGTAACTTGCGGAAATTAAATAAAATAAAAATTACAACAAGATAAATAAAGAAAATTAGGAGGCACAAGTGCCATCGACTATAAAAATTAAAAGGATAGATAGGAGGTACAAGTGCCGTCAACTATAAAAATTATAAATAAATATAAATATGAGTAAGTTTTTTTTTTATGGGTGGTAGAACGTCCCAAATTTTCTTTTTATCTTTTTTTTAGATTATATATATATATTTTTAGTTTTTTTTTAAGTGCAAAAATTAAAATAACTAGTAGAAAAATTTACTAACCTTGCAATAATTTTGTTTCTTTTCTCTTGCAACTCCCCGGCAACGGCGCCAAAAACTTGATAGACCCAAAACGGGTATGTTTTAAATATTTATACTCGCAAGCGCACGAATCGTATTTATAGAATAGTTTTCGTGTAAGCACGAGATCGAACCCAAAGGAGTTGACTAAAATCGAAAAAGAGAAACTATTTTAAATCAAAAGTAATAAATTCTAACCTAGTTCCAAAGATTAATGAGAATTTGTAACAATAAAAATAAAATAAAATAAAAGATAATAATAAAGATATTAAAGCCAATATATATAACATAAATTAATAATAGAAATGAAGATGGTAAAATAAGATTATTAAGGATTAGAATCCACAAAATATAAGTTCAATAATATTTATAAGTACATTGATTCCCAAGTTTTAGTGATAGTTAAAATAAATCAAACTATCATTTTCCAAATAAATTTATAATTTTAAGCACAAATTATTTCTAAAAAGATAGGATTTTTCTTCACTTTTCAAAGTTATAATTTCAAAGCATTTAGTGTAAATCAATCTAATGGAATAACAAATAAATCAATGAACATTATTTATAAAGCAAAACATAATATTTTTGTTCTAAGCATGGATGTGTACAATTTAATGACACATCTTACACAAAGAATATTATGTATTTGCACTAATGAAGAACAAAGTTTAAAAATGTGCTAACAATCCAAAATACATGATATTTAAGATGAAAGAAGATATTTGAAGAAGAAAATTCCATAAACTTTGTTGCACAAAATGGGAAATCAACATACAAAATAAATACTATCTAGTTATATATTGTTTCATCATCACCTCAATAATCTTAAAAAGATTAGAAACACATAAATAGAATAATAAATACAAACTAAAAATTACAAACATAAATAGGAAAATTTGGAGGAAAAACCCCCAAAATTTCCTCTAAAAATACATAGAAAATAACCAAAAAGAAGAAGAAGAAGAAGAAGAAGAGAATTGAGAGATTTTGAATGTGTAGAAATTACGGTATAGTAACCTCCCTTTCAAAATGGACACCCAAAATCCCTTATTTATAGCCAAAAATGATGATTAAAATAATCAATTTAAATTAAGTAAATTGATTAAATTAATTTATTTAATTAGAATATGGCAAATAGGGGTAAAATATAGGGTGTAATAATGATGTTTTGAGGTAAAATGTGTAGAAAGTGGAGTAAAAATGTTGGCATTTTTGACAAAAGGACAAGGGGACAAAATGCATTTTTGTTGGGCTCAATAAATATGAAGAAAAAAGGTGAAGGTGGCTGCTTTGAGGCTCATGGCAGTCATGGGCGTGTGGGCCTTGCTGCTGAGGAAGGAGCCCAGGCGCATAAGCTGCTGGAGCTGTGGTGTGCCAGGCGGTTGACAGCTGGGAAGGGATGCAATGGCTGAAGGAAATGTGTTGATGGCTGAATGAAGGAGTACGGCCGGAGGAAAAGCTACTAAAGGGAGAAAAAAAGAGCACATGTTGATGATTTGGGCCTTCAGATTTGGGCCTGCTTTTAGTGGGCTGAAGGCTCATGCCATTTTTTGCCAATCCTCTTCAAAATTGCCATAGTTTCTTCATTTTTCTTGCTTTTTCAACCCCAAAAACATGCAACAATTCTCTACAAAAATAAACATAAATAAAATTAAAACTAAATATTTTCACTAATAAAATATACAGCAAAAGTTCCATGAAAATATTAATTAAAACTTAGTTTACTTAAACATTTAAGCTCAAAATTGCATCTTTTTACTCCTAACTTAACAATATTAATTTTAAATAATTAACTACAACATTTTACAACAAAATAACTATAAAAACACACAAAAATCTATAAAATTAAAATAAGCCTAATAAATTGAAAATTACTTAAAAACTTAATAAATTACTTAAAAACTCAAGAATTAAGCAACAATTAGCACATAAAAAGTGGTAAAATAACTCTATTTTGTAGAGTTATCAGACAGTGTCAAAAGATTGTTCTTTCAATCTCTATAGATTTGAATGTATAGAACATTCTTGGCTTTTCTAAATCTAATATTTAGAAATGTTCAGCTACCCATTTCTTTTCTATTGATAATTTCTCTACATCGTTCCCAATGATCAGAACTTTTTCAATATTAAGAATGAGAATCACAATAGAATCTTTCTAGTCGAGATCTTCAAGCGGTTTTTCCATGTTAGCCATTCAGTAAAGACTACTTAGACATCCATTTAAATTAATCTCATAATCCATATGTAAACAAATTTAAGCTTGGTTACAGTAGAAGGTATTTATTCGAGCAATAAATTCTTCTTTCTGTTTATAGCCTTAGGCTATTAACCTTACTTTGAAAATTTTGTACTTTCCTCTGTTCTCCTCTTCTTCTTGAATGTCCTATTTCAAACTGAAGTTTAATGAACTTTAGTTTGATGTTCAAGAATCCAGATGTCGTAGAATTCCAAATTCCATTTCTAGATTCATGGTGTTTCAACCATTATTTTCTATAAAAACATTTTCATTACATACTAGTGTGTGAATGAAATATAGTTAGATTGTGTTACACACAACCAACTAAACTGTATATTTGTAACTGAGTAGTTACTAACTAACGCTCCCACTACAATAATGATTTACAGAATTTGTGATATTCTTTGGTTTTATCATTGTTAATATCAGTAACTTGCTTACTTGACTTTTAGTCATTATTTCTAGTACAATTTAACTAGAAATATATTGTGATTATAATAATCATGCTTCATTAAAGTAGCATTTAAGAGATACAAACACTTTTGTAATGTTTTATGATTATTAAATTGTTTCACTAAATGACTTCATGGAAAATTTTCAATTTATTCACATAACTACTTGTGAATCCCAACTTTTAAGTCTGATGTTGTACAATCAAACATGTACAAAGTATAACAAGTATTAAAATTATAGAAATAATAAAGACGATAATGATCACTCATGATCTATTTAATCTTATCTAATATGATTATATTCCATTTTTAAAATACTAATTTTTGCTTAGCATTCTAGTCGTATATGAGTTGGGTTTGAATACCAAGTTTACGTGCAATTTACATGAATTCCAAATTCGAGTTTAGACTTCCTTTTGATCATATCAAACAAGTCTTTAAGTGACTTTACTTTGAATGTTGCATGGAAAATTTCTAGAAATTTTCTTTGTATTCAATCAAAATAAATATATCTTAAATAAATGTCAATCAATATTGACTGACAATTTATTATCTCTTTTATCTTAGAAAATTAAAAGGTTCAATGTATTAGCTAAACGATTATGTGATTTTTGAGCCTTTATTAGAGAAAGGTCTTTTGGTTAACTTTAATTAATAGACTATATAAACAGGGAGAGAACCAATGAATGGTTCCAATAAAAGACTGTCTTTTATTTGTTTTATGTGTCTAATTAATTACAAGTTAATCTCAAAAAACAATTCACATATATGTTTCACTTAATTATGGTTGGAATAGTGTCTTATTTATTAAATCTATGATTTGCACAATAATGAATAATTCATAATTATCATTTATACTCATTGATGAAATAGGTGGAACAAATATATTTAAAAAATAACACCTGAATTTATTATTCAAAAGAAATATCAAATTTGTTCACTTATCAAATAAAGGAATCTAAAATATAGTTTCAAGAAAAAATTATAGAACTAATTTAAAGAAAGAGAGTTAATAGAAAGTTGAAAAGAAAAAACTAAATTCCATGACAGTTATTCCTTGGTCTACCAATTTGCAATCATTTTCTTGTTTCTCTTTTGCATTTCTTTCTTTTATTGAATAATGTGTTCCTGAAAACAAGACAAAAATATGGTTTGTGGCATAAAAATTTGAATCAACTATTCAAAATTATTAAAAGGAGATGAGCAAATCCTATTTACCCATTCTTCTTGCAAACTTCTCAAGTGATCAAAAGAGTCTCTTTTGATCCTTTCCTATATCTCGTATGTAGATCTAAGGTTTATATATCTCGATTTAATATTGTCAGGCACAGTCTTTAGTATGCAATGATGAGCCAAATAATCATATATCATCCAATCTGCATATTTTTATGATCATCATAATCAGATAAAGTTGATGACTCATCTGGAGGCACATCAATGATTGCATCATACACATTTAGTTTACTCAAAACTATGTGTATGTTTCTGTACCAATCATCAAGATTGTTGAACTCTAAATGAAATGTACTTAGGTATCCATCATAAGGATTTACTGGTTCTTTCACATTTTGAGGTCCTTGATTAGGATTAAGCGAATTAACCATTGTTGCTGGAAATATATAAATAAAATATAATAAATTAAAACATATAATCAATACCAGATATTATTTGGAAAAGTAAACATGATGCATGAATGC
This sequence comes from Humulus lupulus, assembly GCF_963169125.1. Lineage (NCBI taxonomy): Eukaryota > Viridiplantae > Streptophyta > Magnoliopsida > Rosales > Cannabaceae > Humulus > Humulus lupulus. Next base: position 136,755,380 of record NC_084798.1, on the reverse strand, counting down.
AAAATATAAAAACACATAAAAAAATACTAATCCACAATAAATTAATTTGAAAATTAATGGACCAGCCTTGGGGTAGGTTAAACTAACTCTAAATTAATTTTGATACAAATCTCAATTTTTATAAGTGAAAATGTAAAAACGTCTTTTTCTCTTTTGACTTATGAACTACCGCTAGTTTGGTCAAGATGCACTAGTCGTGCTCGAAAGCCTAGATACACATTTGGAGTGTAACCCACTGTTTTCAATTAATGACTTAACTCAAGAGTGTGCCTTAGGGTCAGTCAAACTTGAAATGCGTCACTAATTATATTCTCATAAGAGAAGTCAACATTGAGATAAAAAAAAAGCATATTCGGAAGCCTTTCCTTAGGGGGGCTACAAACGGAGGTGACACGAGACCATTCCTATGCATCTCAATGTTCAACCAATAATGGAGACCATGGGACTTACTGTCATAACTCCCTCCCCCACTCGTTATTTTCGAAAAGTGTGTTTTTCACAAAATCAATATTTTTAAATTTAGTTGTAAAAATAAATTTAATTATTTTTACCAAATGATATTCTAATAATTACTAATCCAATTAAGCAAAAAATAAAAATTGTGCCCTTAATTCTTATTTTAATTGTTACTTTAATTAAGAGAATATCATTTTTATTTTAATAAAATATTTTTCATTAAAATAACAAATCAAACAACTTTAATTTTGTTTTACCATCTTAACTACTTGAGACTAAGTTTATTATTATATGAATTATCATATATAAACATATAATAAAATATAGGACGTTCGTAATAGCATGTTTTTATACAAATGTAATGCATGCTATTTGCATACTGTGTGGGTATATGAATGACATGTTATAATGCATGACAAAATATTAAACACTTTAATCACATTCAAACATTTAAAATAAGTAAATAAAAGCGGGTTGGTAACTTTTGGGTATTTCTAGAAAAATTACAATACTTGCAAAAAAAAAAATACATGAAAATGTAACCTAGACTATCTAAGGCTTGATGAAGAGCACCTTGTTCTCAAACCTTGAGATATAGTCTTGTTGAGCCAATGCCACCATTTTTCCATATCCATTTTGAATTATACAACATTTTAATTATTTTAAACAACCTTTTAAAATAATTAAATTTTGGATTTTAACACCTTAATAGTTTCTAAGGCCCAAATTGAATTTGGGTAATTTAATTAAAAAATAAAATTAAACAATTTAATTTTAATAAATTAAAATTCATAATAATTTTAATTCTGGATATTTTAATCAAAATAATTTTAATTATGGAAGATAATAACTAAAACATTTTTAATTAATGAAAATAATAAATATTATTTCAATTAAAGAAATTTCCAAATAAACTATTTTCATTCAATTTCAGATTTTTAATTAAATGAATAATTAAAACAATTATGGTAACAACACATTAGTGTTTGTATAACACAAACCATAGGTGTGTACCAATGTGGGGCGGCGGCCGGGAGGTCCGGCGGTGGAAGCTGCACGACTCGGGGTGGAGCTGGCAGGGGCGCACAGCTCAGCGCAAGGGCTGGCTAGGGAGCGCGACTAGGCAGGAACGACGTGGGGTGCAGCTGGGCGCATGCGTGCGTAAGTGCAGGGACATGGCTCGGGGGTCTGGCCATCTCAGAATTTCATCTAGAATTATAAAAGTAAAATTACAAAATTCCTATGCCCCAAAAATGGCTTACATTTTTTTATCTAGAAATATTAAGAACAATTCCTAAACCCAAAAACACCATTATAAAATACCCTTAAGAATCTATCACTATCCATCCATTAAAACATATATCACATATATTATAAAAATGCACATAGTCCCACACATCGATTAATAATATGCAGATATTAATGACCTGCTCTATTACCAATTGTTGGAAAAACAATCAGAGTGCACAACAAAAATGGTGTGGTGGGCCCAGTTTTTGAAACACAAAAATTTTCCATCTCTCATATAAAAAATTTATATGTTCAAGAAAACATCCAGACAGAAACATTAATATACAATATTATTATTCATGCAACATATATATAAATATACTGTAGTGCACCAAATTTTTTTTTTTAGATTATTTAAATTTTGTGCTTTATTTGATTTAAATGTTAAGTGTGATGAATTTTTTTATTTTAGTGTTGTTATTTTATTTAATTGGTTATTTGTTTTATTTGATTGTTTGTTATTTTATTTAATTGTTAGAAATGTTTTGGTTAATTAATTTAATAAGTGAATAATTGTGTAACATGTTATTTTACTATTAGTGTTACATTTTATTTAAATGTGACAAATGAGGTAATTATGTGAGCTATGGTGGAATGCACTAAGGTGCATGATAGATAGTAATGCACCCTAGTGATTTAGTGTGTGCTAGTGCATGGTAGCATGGTGCACATGTGTAGATTTTCTACACATTTTATGTTTCCTTATTTTAGATTTTATTTAGGTTAATGTATTTATAAAAAAAAAAAAGAAAAGAAAGGGGAAATGGGAAGTGGGCGTGTGACCTAGTGGGAATGGAATATTTCCTTAAGATGGTAAAAAAAAAATCAAGACTTGAAGACCATGATCATTTGGGGAAAGGCATGATCATATCTTATCCCTTTGTATCTTTTTGAAATAAAGAGAAATCAAAGAAAATAAAAGAGAAATGGAAACTTACCTTAATATTGTTTGGGGAGACTTTATGAGAGGATTTGTGATAAAGGGGCTAAGAAAGGAGAGAAGAGCCATTGCTCTTGTGTGTGTGTGTGTGGCTGCCGTGACCTAGAGAGAGAGAGAGAGAGAGAGTGGCGTGTAGAGAGGGAGAGAGAGAGAGAGAGGAAGAAAGAAAGAAAGGAAGAAGGAAGAAGAAAGTGAAGAGGAACCCCCTAGAGTATGTCTTCTTGTTTTCTCTTTGTTTAATCTCTTTATTTGATAATATGATATTGATTTGTGTTATGTTTTGTGTGTGTTTGGATTCTTCTTTCTCCTCATGGTGGCTTTCCCATAAAAACCCTAGGCTTGAACAAGGGTGTGGAGTTTGGGGTATTGATCTTTTGTGTTCTTGATTTTTACAATCAAGAGAGGTAATGGTCTTTTCCTTAGCCTTATATTGTTTTTGGTGGGTTGTATATGAGGTTTTGCTAATGGTGCTAATGGTTGATTTTGGTAGGATTGATGTATAGGATTTGGATTTTGTGAGAGTATGATTTGTGTTTAAGGGTTGTGATGTTGATTTTGCTATGCATAAAAAAATTGTAATAATCTATGAATACTTGTATGGTGATTTCGGCCTAGGTACACCCAAGGGTGTTCTTGATATGTTGTGTGATTTTACAATATATTTGATCCATGTTTTAGGACCTATGATATATGGGTAAGAGAATAAGTGGTAATCTTGATATTTTGATCATGAAATCTTATTAGATGCATGTTATATTTTGAATGATTAAATTATAAGATGCATGAAAATAATGATAGAAATATGCTAGGTTAATATAAGGCATATGTGAATATGGTGCTTATAAATTTACTATATGCTATTTTTATTGTTAATGTTTTGTTGGTTTTCATGGAATTGCAACAAATGATTTTAAAAGGATTCATGTGATTATGTTAGTAGAATCATGCATATTATAAGAGCATAATGAGATTTTAGGCATGAATGATTTTATGTAATTTTTGAGACAAAAGTTGAGGTTTACAAAGAATTAAGCTTGCTGTTTTTTTTTCAAATAATTAGGTAAAAGTTGATAAAAAGATGAGTTGCATGCATAAATAATGTTCTTGATGAATATGTTAATTTTTATGAAATTAAAAGAGGATTTTAAGTCTCATGTTATGATATTTTACTCAATTAATATCCTACAGAATTTTTATTGAATTTTGAGAAAAAAAATGAGTTTATAAAATTGAATATGGTGATTTTAATGATAAAAAAATGGTTGCTAGAATTTTGTAATAAAATGTGAAGTAAGTTTCACTAAAAATGAATTTGATTAATTTTTGGAATAAATTATTTTTCCTAAGTTATGGTAATATTGAAAAATGATATTTTAATGGTATGAATGCATGTTTTGATAAATAATGATTTTCTTTATTTTGATTGAGAAAAATATTTAGACTCTATTTATTTGTGATTTTTGAATAAAATAAATAGTGGCTGAAAGTTTATTTTAAAAAGGTTAACAATTGTTATTAAATTGTCACATATGGGTTTTTACTACTTAAAAACTAAGTCTTAAATAAATTAAATCAAAATGTATTTTTCCACACTTAAAATATATTTTTCACATCATTTTTGTAACACAATAATAAAATATATTTTTCTAAAGAAACATGTTAAAATAGGTATTTTAATTAAATCCAAGCTTGTTGGTTAATTCTTGATAAATTAATATTTATTTAATGAAAATGTCACATATTTTATTTTGAGCTAATAAAATAAATTTTTGAGAAATTTAATCAACTTAGAAATTTTAAAGAAAAATAAAGCATGTAATATGACTATTGATTTTCAAACAATAAAAGCAAGAAATGTAGAATTATCATTTTTGAAAACGTCTTTATTATGCAACATTCCCACGTATGCATGTTACATGCAAATCAACTTTTACGTCCAAAATCATGATTATTATTCAACTATGTAATTTTTATAAAGCAATCATGTTAGTAAAATGGGTAGAACGGGCATTATTCTTTTGGCGATAATTGGATGTTTTAGTGTAACTGTTATCATGAGTGCATGGCCCATGCACACATGAGTTGTATGGAAGGGCAAAATGGTAATTTTATGAACCTAAGAAACGTTATTTTGATTATGATATAGGCTCGTTGAAAGATTGTGAAATTCTTAGCTTGGACCTGAGGTAAGGAAGTTAGATAGATTCTATGATTTTATGCTATGAATGGTAAGACTGTTGTATGAATGATTTGTGATGAATTATGAATGCCTTAATGTGATGATATGTTGAATGTGATATGTGTATGGATGTTAGATACATCAAACAGATTTCGATGTCAGATACATCGAACGAGTTACTAAGGACATTGAGACGTAGCTCACATCAAACAGAATACGATGTTAGATACATCAAACAGATTTCGATGTCAGATACATCGAACGAGTTACTAAGGACATTGAGACGTGACTCCTAGGGCGGACGCGCCGAGGTTATTCAAGGACCAGTGATCTCATGTTTACCTCATAGGGTGACATGGACAACTAGCGTTCCATGCTCATCATGTATGCTGTATGTTTGTGATATGATGATATGTCACATTTATGTTATGATATGATGATATGTTACGTTATGTTATGATATGATGATATGTTACGTTATGTTATGATATGATGATATGTACGATTATGTTATGATATGATGATATGTACGATTATGTTATGATATGATGATATGTTACGTTATGTTATGATATGATGATATGTACGATTATGTTATGATATGATGATATGTACGATTATGTTATGATATGATGATATGTTACGATTACGTTATGACGTACCATGATGTCTTAGATGAATGTTAGTGTTTGGTTTTTGTTGTTTTCTTACTTGCTTATTTGTTTGTACTTCCTTACTGGGCTTTTAGCTCACCCCCCTTACTTTCCTTCCAGGTAGCAAATAGGATTTCTCTATGGCACGCGTGGTGACGTGAGGAGTTCTTTCATCATGGGGTGTATGGCGTGGGGTAATCCTATGGACGATAAAACGATCAACGTAGAACGCCATTTAAATTATGTTTTGTTTTTAAGAGACTTTCCTAAATTATCAGCGGGACTCTGTTATTTAAATTATTTGGTTTTCTTTGAACTTTGCATAAAAACCTATGTTTTATTTTAAACTTATGGCGCCAACTTGCATGATTTTAAATAAGTCCCCCTGAGACTTTAATAATGGATGGTATTCTTTTATAAATTATGTTATGCGAATGTTTTGTAAGTATTAGTCGAGGGCGTTCTTTACATATACACATGCTTATATATATCATATGCACACGTATACAAATATTCAAGAACAGAAATATTTACCTCTTAAAGCCTATCAAGTGTCCGTGAGTCTTTTCGTATATATTTTGATCTTCCTATCCAACGCTTTGAGTACTCAAACCACGATCTTTCAGAGTGATCTTTACACCTCAACACATAGAGAACATGGGTTCGTAATTTATAAATCACAAGTATATCTCAACACATGAGAACTTGGATTATGGCTTGAGAAAGGTTAGAATAAAAGAAGAAGATGATGACAATTTCTTGTTTGAGAAATTCTGAATCTTTTTCTCTGAATTTTTAGTCTGTTGTTTTCTTCTTCTTATTGTTTGATATATATCTAGAGAGATATATTATATATATTACCTTATTATTCATAATAATAATATATTAATAATATCATAATGATGATATGAATTGATTTAGGCAAATATTTAACTTACCAAATTTGAAAAAAAAAATATTTTCAAATTATTAATTAAATAAATAAAAATAAAATAAAAACAATACTGAAGCTTTATCAGTACACTGCTACATGCATGGCACAATCATTGGTCTGTGTCATGCGTGTATAACAGTATTCCCTTTTCAGGGATATTGCATTATTCTATTATTTATTTATTTAAAATCAATTCCTCCGCAAAATATGGTATTATCTTTTCAAGAATAAGATCACAACCATATTTCAATATTTAAATTTAAAATTTAAAATTCAAAATTGAAATTGATGATCATCATTATCATCATCTTTTTAAAATTCAATAAATCAAAAACTATTTTTACTTACCAATTTTATTTTCTCTCACTCAAATAAAATAATTAATTTCAAAATTTTATTTATTTATATATATATTTCGAAATTATATATTTAAATCAATAAACATATTTTTGAAAATTAATAATTAATTCTAAATTAAATATTCAACCTCAATTATCATATAATTGTGTATTTGACCGGAAGAATAAAATCCTTCTCAAATTTCCAAATTACAGTTTTACCCTTGTATCAACTCTTACCTTGATATGGTGTTGATAGAGCCACCCTGGAGACCTACGGACCTATAATATCAAGCTCCAATAAATATTAGATTATTAATCAAAGCTCTTTGATTAAATAATCATATTTATTAATCTCATGATAACTCCACTATAAATATGAGATTAAACTCTTGATAATTATAGACATATAATTACAGAGTACTTTATTAAAGAATAAAATGTCAATTGATATAATCATTACATATAGTGTTAATCATTTATTAATGGTTCATAATTAAAAGGGAATAAATTTACCATTTACCCTTTAAACTATATCTTGTTCCTAGTGTACCATTGACTTTACTAGTGAAGGTTGTGTCACAACAAGTTTGTGACGTGAGTGCTCAAAACCTTTTCAGTTCCAAAATTCAACCAATAGGGAATCATTATTCAATCTATAAGAAGGTATAGATTCCATATCTATTAAACTATGTCCCCAACCATATATATCATTGAGTTCCCCAAACAATTATTTTTAGCCTCATAACTTTGATAAACATCAACACATGAATCAAATGATCAGATGACATATATAGGAGTTCATAGTAACCTCGGGATTAAGATCATCGTATATATGATCATCGTTTGATGTGTTTGATTAATGCTATAAAACTGTGTTTAAACAAGTATTAACAAATCACATTTGGTCTAGTTCTATATATCACTATATATAAAGTACCTTCACTAAATTGTCCTACTACACTCGTGACCTGGATCTAGGTCACTTGTATTCATAATACTAGTGAACCATACTAGCAGTAATTAATCTAAAGATTCCATAACTTTATTTTAATCCAAACTATTTCAAGTTTGTTATCTTATTATCGATCCTCTTATACCAATATGAGATTATGACAACATAGATAAATTTTAAAATTTTCTGATATTTACTTAATATTATCAACATAATATCGGACATTGTCTATATATATAATAATTCAATTCAATTATTTATTTAAGTTAAAATATTTGTCAACTATAATTGCTTTAAGGGCATTATTCCCAACAGGATACGCTATCACCATTTTCGAATACCACAAAGAAAAGGAAAAAAAAAGAGGAAAAACTTAGTGATGAGGAGAAGAAGTATACTTAGGGAATCATAACCAAAAATGAAACCACAAATCAAAAACCATACCTATCACAACTTGGGACTTGATTTTGACCCTTGTTCGTTATGTTTTAGGGAAAATGTTATATCCAAAAATTGTAGATAATTTAATTAAATTTCTAACGGTACCAATTTAGTCTAAATCAAATATCTACAATTCAAGTTATGATTGATTTACTGACGCTAGGTCTAGGGTTACAGGAATTAAAAGATGGCAACTCTATCTCATTTTACAATTTTTTTCCAATTTCTTTCTTGTGTGAGCACAAGTCTTCTAGAGTCTTCTCTCTTTATTCCTCCCATTATTTTCCTTTTAATTAAATAACAAATAAAAGAAAAAATCTAGAATAAAGCATGAGAAAAATATTTCATGCTCACCATGCAATCATGCACACGCACACACACAAGTGCTAAGGTGCATTTCTACTAACCATGCACCTTGGTGCATACAACCGAAACTCAAGAGCTCATTCAAAATAAACAATTAAAAATTTTCATTCACATAATTTCTATCAAACAATTAAATAAATTCCTAAAACATACACAATTATTAATTCAAATAAAGCATACAAATTAATAAAATAAAAAAAATAATTTGGTGTGCTACAACTTCAACAAATTTGACAACTATTATTTTGTTGTAACAATAATTAGTTGTCTAGGTGTCAAGTGGCTATATAAGCCAGTCATTTATTTCATTTGAAAGGTTGATTCATTTTTCAGAGTTGAGAGAGATATGTATACGTGAGGAAAGAAGTTTCTTTTTAGTGTTTGAGAGTTCTTGGAGTACTGTGTGAGAGTTAAGGTGTATGGTTCAAGAGAAGCTTTGGCTGAGGTTTTGTACTCAAGAAATATTTTCTGAAAGAAGAGTTGTGATCTATGTGATTAGGCTTGTAATATGATCTTTATAGTGGACTAGTTCTGCTGGATGTAGGCAACAAATTGTTGCTGAAATAGGATAATTTTGATGTGTTCTTTTCATTATTTAATCTTTTTTCTATTTTGTTTTGCACTCTAACTATTTGAATTGATTTCTGGTTTGCATTTGAGTTTCCAGATTTGTTGCATCTGTAAGTTTTGGTACTGAATCTACGTTAAACAAAGTTTGATTTATATTTGAGTTTTCAGATTTGTTGCTTCTGTGAGTCTTGGTGTTGAATCTACATTCAACTAATCAGAGCCAAGTTTCGATTCTTAAAGAAAAGTTTGTCAAGACTCAACCAATATTTATCAAGAAACCATGGTGACAACAAAGCATGAATTGGAGAAGTTTGATGGCAGTGGTGATTTCAGTTTCTGGAGAGAAAAGTTGAAGGGGATGCTAGTTCATCAGAAACTTTCCAAGGTTATTGGTGATCAAATGAAACTGAAGGAAAAGTATGAAGACAAGGATGATGAACTTGAAGGATTACAAGAGTTAGCCTACTACATGATCATTCTTCACTTGTCAGACATTGTCATAAAAAAAGTGCAATCCAAGAATATTGCCTTTGGTGTTTGGGAGAAATTAGAAAAGTTGTATATGACACCTTCTGTGTTAAACAAGATCCATTTACTTGAACGATTATATGAATTTAAAATGAATCAATCTCTATCCTTTGATGCTAACATTGACAATTTTTATCAAATAATACTTGGGTTGTCTAATATTGATTTAAAAATTGATGAGGAATCTTAACCAGTGATTTTGTTACAGGGTTTACCTGAATCTTACAGAGAGGTGAAGTCAACCATGAAGTATGGGCATGAATTGATATCCCTTGAAGATGCTCTTGGTTCTGTCAAAGCCAAATAATTTGAGTTGCAACTTATAACACCCTACTATTCCAGGACTGTTACATTGCGTATTTAAAATAGTGCTTAACTCGTTAAGCAAGTCATTTGGACTCAGAAGTGTAATTAAAGTTAAATAAAGGTTTAGGAGATAAATTTTTTGCCAAAAGATATACACGTTTCCATTCAAACTTTAAAAATTAATAAGGGAACCCAAAAGGAGTTTTAAAAATAGATAGTTACAACCAATGTTACAAAATAGTCGACCTAAGCGACAAAATTAAACTTGAACCCTAATTCCCTACAGAGTAACTTGACTGTGGCGGCCGAGCAGGCCGAACATGTATGCACTGCTCCATAGCCTTCCAACTAATGGCTGGTCGACCTCTCGCTTTCCCTTACTTGCACCATAGATTACTCGTTAGCCAAGGCCCAGCAAGAAAACCCCACAAGGAATAATAATAATAACATTCAATATAAACAATAATTAGCATGCTTTGTAGTTTACAAACATATTTATTCCAAACATATATACCCTTAAAACATTTCAAATATTATAAACATGCTCAGTTGAAACATGTAAATCATTTACAATGTCGTACCGAGCAGCCTTGCCAAGTGAAGCGCGTCTCCTTGCGCCAAGCTTACGACCTATGTCGAGCAAGTATATATGATACTCCCATGGTGGCCCACCCATCACGGTCTGCGTTCTACATGATTATAGCCAAATATGACCCATGCCAATACCCAACAGATAGATATAATGCAAATAAATGAAACAAGTTTAGATAGATATAATGCAAACAAATGCAAGTTTTCTTACCTCGGTCCAACGCAAGGAATTAGGACGACCTCAAGTGAGATCCTCTCACAAGCCTATCAGAAACCCTAGCCACAACAATAAAGTGTAGGTTGAGTTTCCCTAGAACTATAACTCATCACAACTTCTCCATAAAATTCACCAGGCTCCATAAACACTCTAAACATACTAAAAAATTATCCTAGGAACCATAGATTTTGGTCCCTAAGGTTACCCCTCAAAAACCATTGGAAACAACCCTAAAACATGGTAGTTGGCATGGGTCAGTCGACTGCCTGGCGAAAAATAGCCACGCCAACATTATATCTGTAATGCCCTACTACCTTAGAGCCGTTACTAAGTGAGTTTAAAAATGTGCAATCACTCGCTAATCGAGGCTTTTAAAGCAAAAGTGTAATAAAATCATAAACAAAGTAGAAACTTTAGAAATAACTCTATTTCATTGAAAATCACAAAAGTTTAACACTTGGGATCCCAAAATACTATTTAGAAATATTTACAACATATAAATACAACCAAGTCGGCTAAACGACAAAATCTAGGTTTTAATACAATCATCTCCCAAAATCCACTAGCTGTGGCAGCCAGGCAGGCCAAAGATGTACACGCCGCTTCATGCCTACTATACTCAAGGTTGGTTGGCTTTCTCCTTGCCCTTACCTGCACCACAGAGCACCCGTGAGCCAAAGCCCAGCAAGAAAACCCACAAATAGATAACATATGCAAAACCAACACATAGCATATAAACAGGCCATCAATAGGCTAAACACATACGACCAAGCCATCCTAGGCGCTTTACCAGGCCTTGGGTTTGCGGTCCACACCGTGAGGATATCCCAGGTATCCTTTAGGGTCTTTCCCTGGCAACTCGCACTCCACGTGCTCAACGCTGCTCCCGGCCCCTTGCTGAACTCGGCCTTACACTCAATGTGCCCAACGCCGTTCCCGGCCCTTTCCCATTCTCGGCCCCTGCCGACCTCGGCCTGCGCCGTTCCCGACTCTTGCCGAACATTTACACAATAGCATTCATAGCATAATAAAAAAATACTGAAAACTAACAAATTCAATCAAAGGGCTACGCCCGGCAATTCAAACATATTGGGGCTTAGCCCTGCATACAAGCTCTATGGGAACAAGGGTTTTCTTACCTGCGTCCCAAGCTCTCCGAGCACAGATATCTCGAGCACACTCCTCTAACTTAATCCTCGTCGAAACCCTAGTCACAACACATTAAAAATACTCACCCATCAAGTTCTAATCCATTAAATAACTTTGAACCATAATTATAATCTCCGCGACATTGAATTCCATCAATCTGGGTGATAAAATCCATCCCGAGCCTTAACCTTTGAGTTCCCAAGCCTAAACACACTTTAAAACACAAACTGGCACTAAGAGCCACGACCCTACCCACAAGCGCCACAGCTAGCCTCGAAACAGAGGCTAGCACTTCCCTGAAGCACACACGGGCCGCGGCGCACTTGGCCAAGCGTCGCGGCGCACATCAAACTCTATGGCCTGCCATGGCCGCGCGCGCACACGGGCTGCGGCATGCCCCTCCTAGGGCCGCGACCCTCGCCTTCAAACCCAGAAATCTCCATCCTTCTCCTACATTATCTTCAGACCAATTCACCCAAAACTAAACTAGCAGTCCCAGATTATCACCCCAAGAGTTCTAACACAGTTTTAACATCAAAACCAATCAAAAACCTGCTCCAAAAGCTCAGCCAAACACCCTAGAACAGATCAAATCCTACTCACATGCATTACCTTAGAAGACAATAGAAATCAACCATAATTCTCAAAGTTAGAACTTACCCTTGCTGAGTTTTGATTCAGAGTTGATTCCCCTAGTTCCCCACCTCGATTCCTCAAGCTCCAAGCCTTGATTTACGGGTTAGAATCTCCCAAGCTCTGCCCAATTCTAGTTCTTGACTTATTTCTTTCCCTTGCTTATTTCCTTGAGTTTATCTTAGAGAGTGAAGACGGGAGAGAGGAAAGCTATCTTCAGATGAGAAGGGAAAATATAAGTATCGATTTCTAAGTCTCCAAAAGATTCCTAGACTTTGTTATATTTAACTTAAACTTTAGGGTTACCTCAAGGCTCGGGGTACCAAAACGTCCCCGAGGGCAAAATAGTAAATTTCCCCAATATTCCCTCCTAGACATTCTATCCTCAAATATATCTCCAAATATTTATTTCCTTAACCCGATAACCCCATAATACATCTAATACCCAAAATACCCCTCGACTCGCCCTGAGTCGGATTCTCAACCCCGTTGTGACTTTCTGGCTAACCGCTCCCCAGGACTATCTCGGACCGTGATGCATAGTAATATATCACATGCATATCATATTTATCACATTTACGCCCTCAACGGGCTAAAATCACAAACATACCCCTAATATCCAAACGGGGGCCCACATGCATATTTAACTCAACTAAACATGCATCTCTATCACATACTCACATAAATTCACATGTTAACATATTAAATCATTTATTGCCATCCAGGCACGCTAATCAAGGCCCTAAGCCCTATTATCAAATTTGGGTCGTTACAACTATCCCCTCCTTACAGAAATTTCGTCCTCGAAATTACCTGAACAACTCGGGATACCGCTCCCTCATCTCTGACTCAAGTTCCCACGTCGCCTCCTCAACCTTGTTGTTCCTCCACAACACCTTCACCAAGGCTATGGTCTTGCTCCGCAAGACTTTATCTTTCTGGTCTAGAACCTGAACCGACTTCTTTTAATAGGACAAATCCTAATCAAGCTCCAGATTCTCATAACTTAGAACGCGCGTCGAATCTGACACATACTTCCGGAGCATGGACACATGGAAAACATTATGAACCCCTGATAAAGCTGGAGGCATCGCAAGTCTATAAGCTACCTCTCCAACCCGTTCCAGAATCTCGAAGGGGCCAACAAACCTAGGGCTCAGCTTTCTCCGAACACCAAACCGTTTCACTCCCCTCAAAGGTGAAACCCTAAGAAACACATAGTCACCAACATGAAATTCCACGCCCCTGCGTTTCAGGTCTAAATAGCTCTTCTAACGGCTCTGGGAGGCGAGCATTCGCGCTCTAATCTTCTCAATCGCCTCATTGGTCCTCTGAACCATCTCTGGACCCAGATATCTCCTCTCACCTGTCTCATCCTAATGAACATGTGATCTACACTTCCTTCCATAGAGCATCTCGTACGGAGCCACTCCGATGGTCGCCTAATAACTGTTGTTATACGAGAACTCGATCAGAGGGAGATACTTATTCCATGATCCCCCAAAATCTAGCACACAGGCTCGCAACATGTCCTCCAATATCTGAATCGTCCTCTCACACTGTCCATCCGTTTGAGGATGATAAGCGGTACTAAACTGTAACTGTGTGCCCATAGCCTTCTGCAGACTCTCCTAGAGCTTAGAAGTAAAGGTGGGGTCTCTGTCGGATACTATCAACCTCGAAGCCCCATGAAGTCGAACAATCTCCTTCACATATAACTCAGCATACTGCTCCATAGTATAAGTTGTCCTAATAGGAAAAAAGTGGGCGGACTTGGTATACCTATCCACAACCACCCACACCGAGCCATGTTGTCCCATGGTCCTCGGCAAACCAACCACAAAGTCCATGGTGATATCTTCCCACTTCCATTCTGGGATCCCCTGAGGCTGCAGCAACCCCGCTGGCCTCTGATGCTCAGCCTTGACCTACTGACATGTTAAGCACTTGGCCACATAATCCACCACATCTCTCTTCATGCCCGACCACCAATACAAAGCTCTCAAATCCTAGTACATCTTCGTTGTACCTGTATGCAAAGAATAGGGAGTAGTATGCGATTCATCTAAGATCTCCCGCCGGATATCAGAATCCATCGGAACGCAGATCCGACCCTTGTACTTCAGTAATCCCATCTCTGAAATAGAAAAGTCCTTAGTCGCTCCAACTAAGACATTCTCTCTCTGACCTCTCAACTGGGAATCTTTTCCCTGCGCCTCCTTGATCCTATCAAGGAGTGTAGACTGAAGAGTGATGTTGGCCAACTGACCAACAACCAACTCTATACCTGCTCTGGTCATTTCCTCGGCTAACTTGTCAGATATTTGCCTCGAACTAAACAACTGTCCTGGGCCTTTCCGACTCAATGCATAAGCCACCACATTAGCCTTCCCAGGATGGTATAGGATATCACAATCATAATCCTTAACCAATTCCAGCCACCGCCTCTAGCGCATATTCAGGTCCCTCTGAGTAAAGAAATACTTTAGGCTCTTATGGTCGGTGTATATCTCGCACTTCTCACCATAGAGATAATGTCTCCAAATCTTAAGTGCGAACACCACCGCAGCCAACTCCAAATCATGCGTGGGATACCTCTACTCATACTCCTTTAACTGTCTCGATGCATAGGCTATCACCTTACCAGCTTTCATCAGGACGCACCCCAAACCCTGCCTGGATGCATCACAATAAACCACAAAATTTTCATTATCTGTTGGCAGGCTTAACACTGACGTGGTGATCAATCGCCGCTTCAACTCCTTGAAACTTTTCTCACATCTGTCCGTCCAGACATACCTTGTCTTCTTCTTTGTCAGTTCTGTCAAAGGCGTAGCTATTTTGGAGAACCCCTCCATGAACCGCCGATAGAACCCGGTAAGCCCAAAAATCTTCTCACTTCAGAAACATTGCTTGGTCTAGGCCAATCTCTAACCGCCTCAATCTTACTTGGGTCAACCAGAATCCCCTCCTTACTGAAAATATGGCCCATAAATGTAACTTGTGGTAACCAGAACTCACACTTACTGAACTTAGCATATAACTTATGCCCCCTCAACAGCTATAGAACCAACCGCAAATGCTGCTCGTGCTCTGTCTCTGACTGAGAGTACACCAAGATGTCGTCGATGAACACAATCACAAACTTATCCAGATAATCCCTGAAAACCCTATTCATCATGTCCATAAAGGCTGTTGGGGCATTGGTTAATCCAAAGGACATAACCAGGAATTCATAGTGTCCATACCTCGTTTGGAAAGCAGTCTTTGGTATGTCCTCCTCCTTAATCCTTAGCTGATGGTAACCAGATCGAAGGTCTATCTTAGAAAACATTGTTCTTCCCTATAACTGATCAAATAGATTGTCGATCCTAGGCAGTGGATACTTGTTCTTAATGGTTAACTTGTTTAGCTCTCTATAATCAATACACATCCTAAGAGATCCATCCTTCTTCTTAACGAACAATACTGGAGCACCCCATGGTGAGAAACTCGGTCTGATGAACCCCAAATCAAGTAACTCCTACAACTGAATCTTCAACTCCTTCAATTCCGTTGGAGCCATTCTATAAGGTGTCCTAGATACTGGCTCCGCTCCTGGTACCAACTCTATAACAAAGTCAATCTCCCACTGCGGCGGCAACCCTGGAAAATCTCTCGAAAAAAAATCCGGAAACTCACACACCAATCTAGTCTCACCCGGCCCAACCGACACCACCCTGGAGGTATCCACAACGCTCGCTAGGAATCCCATGCAACCTTCCTGCATCAGGTCTCTAGCCCTCAATGCTTAAATCATTGGTACTCGTGGTCCACTAACTGTCCCCACCAATACAAAGGGTACCTCCCCTTCCGGTTCAAAAGTCACCATTCTGCGCTTGCAGTCAATCGTTACCCCATACTTCGATAACCAATCCATCCCTAGAATCATATCAAAGTCATCCATCTCTAGCTCAATCAAATCAACAGACAGTTCCCTACCATCTACCTCTACTGGCAATGCTCTAATCCATTTCCTAGAGACTACCAGTTCTCCTGTTGGCAACAAAGTCTGAAATCCCCTAGCATACACACCACTAGGTCTACAAAGTTGATCTATCACTCTAGTAGATACAAATGAATGGGTAGCCCCTGAATAAAACAATGAAGTATACAGAGAACCAGCACTAGAGATCTGACCTGTCACTATCGAGGGGCTAGCCTCCACCTCGGTCTGAGTCAAAGTAAATACCCTGGCAGGAGCAAGACTGTCACTATGCTTCTGCTCCTCCTTCTTGACTTGAGGGAAATCCCTCTTCAGATGACTGGCACTCCCACAAACAAAGCAGGCCCTGATCCTGCACTCACCCAAGTGTCGTTGCCTGCACCGCGGGCACACTAGAAAGCTCCTCCAGTTGTCACTTCCACCTTGACGGCCAGTAGAAGCACCCTGTGCCCTCCTATATGAACTGGGAGGAACAAAGAAATCTGGGGCCTTCCTCTTCTGCTCACTAAAACCACCACCTCAACTGGATCCAAAAAAAGGAGGCACTGTCCTCCTGGCATCGCGCCTAACCGCGCTTTCCTTCCAGATCTGATCTTCGGCCCTCTCAGCTGTAAGGGCTTTCTCCACTACCTGGGCATAAGTAGTAGTCTCCAGATCCAAAGTAATATTCACATCGCGGGCAATCATAACGTTCAACCCCCCACAAACCTGTCCCTTCTTGCCGCATCAGTCAACACTAAATCTGGTGCAAACTTCACCAATCTGTCAAACTTCAAAGCATACTCTATCACTGTCAACCGGTTCTGAGTCAGGTTGATGAACTCATCAACCTTTACAGCTCGAACCGCCATACTGTAATACTTATCATTAAACAAGTTTCTGAACTCTTCCCAAGTCATAACTGTTACATTCCTTCTCTGGACCACCACGTCCCACCAAATGCGGGCATCCTCTCTAAACATGTAGCTAGCACAAGCTACCCTCTCATTTCCCTGAACCCTCATAAAATCCAAAATTGAGGAGATCATATTCATCCACTACTCTGCCCGCAGTGGGTCTGGTCCCCCCTCGAAGGTGGGAGGATGCTGTTTCCTGAACCTCTCATACAAAGGTTCCCACTTATTCTCCATAGCAATTGAACCGACACTGGCGTCGCAACCTGCTGAACTGGCTGCCCAGTGACCTGAGGTGAGGCATGCTGCCTCAACTGTCATAGCTCTTCCTCTGTTCGCTGCAGTCTCGCTTCCATCTCGGCAAACATCTCTTGCCAATTCTGTGGGGCAGGTGAAGGGTCCTGACCCTGGTTGTCATCCTCGGCCCTACTGCCGCGGAGTCTAGATGATTGTTGAGGCATCTCAACAAATATGCCTGCAACCAACGACGCCGCTCATCAGGCATGATAACAACATCCAAAACCACCTCCCAAACACATTAGCCATCCACAAACAGTAACTCATATAGCATACAGATAGCATATAGCACACAACGGGCCATGCCCTGGCATCATGCATATGTTAACTCATTCATCATGCTCTATATAAGATAAGCAGGCAAATAGGGCATTCAAGCACATATTCAAGCTTATTAGTCAATCATACCAACCAACCGGGAGTGGAGCTTGTCACTGACAGGGAGTGTACATGTTTGGTCAATCTCCAGAACCAATAACCTTGGCTCGCTCTGATACCAAGTTGTAACGCCCTACTACCTTAGAGCCGTTACTAAGTGAGTTTAAAAATGTGCAATCACTCGCTAATCGAGGCTTTTGAAGCAAAAATGTAATAAAATCATAAACAGAGAAATAACTCTATTTCATTGAAAATCACAAAAGTTTAACACCTGGGATCCCAAAATACTGTTTAGAAATATTTACAACATTTAAATACAACCAAGTCAACTAAATGACAAAATCTAGGTTTTAATACAATCATCTCCAAAAATCCACTGGCTGTGGCAGCTAGGCAGGCCAAACATGTACACGCCGCTTCATGCCTGCTATACTCATGGTTGGTTGGCTTTCTCCTTGCCCTTACCTGCACCTTAGAGCACCCGTGAGCCGAAGCCCAGCAAGAAAACCCACAAACAGATAACATATGCAAAACCAACACATAACATATAAACAGGCCATCAATAGGCTAAACACATACGGCCAAGCCGTCCCAGGCACTTTACCAGGCCCTGGGTTTGCGGTCCACACCGTGAGGATATCCCAGGTATCCTTTAGGGCCTTGCCCTGGCAACTCACACTCCACATGCTCAATTCTGCTCCTAGCCCCTTGCCGAACTCGGCCTTGCACTCAATGTGCCCAACGCCGTTCCCGGCCCTTTGCCATTCCCGGCCCCTGCCGACCTCGGCCTGCGCCGTTCCCGGCTCTTGCCGAACATTTACACAATAGAATACATAGCATAATAAACAAATACTGAACACTAACAAATTCAATCAAAGGGCTACGCCCTGCAATTCAAACATATTGGGGCTCAGCCCTGCATACAAGCTCTATGGGAATAAGGGTTTTCTTACCTGCGTCCCAAGCTCTCCGAGCACCAATATCCCAAGCACAGTCCTCTAACTTGAGCCTCGCCGAAACCCTAGTCACAACACTTTAACAATACTCATCCATCAAGTTCTAATCCATTAAATAACTTTGAACCATAATTATAATCTCCGGGACATTGAATTTCATCAATCTGGGTGATAAAATCCTTCCCGAGCGTTAACCTTTGAGTTCCCAAGCTTAAATACACTTTAAAACACAAACTGGCACTAAGAGTCGCGACCCTTCCCACAAGCGCTGCAGCTAGCCTCGAAACAGAGGCTAGCACTTCCCTGAAGCACACACGAGCCGCGACGCACTTGGCCAAGCGCCGCGGCACGCATCAAACTCTATGGCCTGCCATGGCCGCGCACACACATGGGCCGCGACCCTCGCCTCCAAACCCAGAAATCTCCATCCTTCTCCTACATTTTCTTCAGACCAATTCACCCAAAACTAAACTAGCAGTCCCAGATTATCACCACAAGAGTTCTAACACAGTTTTAACATCAAAACAAATCAAAAACCTGCTCCAAAAGCTCAGCCAAACACCCTAGAACAGATCAAATCCTACTCACATGCATTACCTTAGAAGACAATAGAAATCAACCATAATTCTCAAAGTTAGAACTTACCCTTGCTGAGTTTTGATTCAGAGTTGATTCCCCTAGTTCCCAACCTCAACTCCTCAAGCTCCAAGCCTTGATTTACTGGTTAGAATCTCCCAAGCTCTGCCCAATTCTAGTTCTTGACTTATTTCTTTCCCTTGCTTATTTCCTTGAGTTTATCTTAGAGAGTGAAGACGGGAGAGAGGAAAGCTATCTTCAGCTGAGAAGGGAAAATATAAGTATCGGTTTCTAAGTCTCCAAAAGCTTCCTAGACTTTGTTTTATTTAACTTAAACTTTAGGGTTACCTCAAGGCTCGGGGTACCAAAACGTCCCCGAGGGCAAAATAGTAAATTTCCCCAATATTCCCTCCTAGACATTCTATCCTCAAATATATCTCCAAATATTTATTTCCTTAACCCGATAACCCCATAATACATCTAATACCCAAAATACCCCTCGACTCGCCTCGTGTCGGATTCTCAACCCCGTTGTGACTTTCTGGCTAACCGCTCCCCAGGACTGTCTCGGATCGTGCTGCATAGTAATATATCACATGCATATCATATTTATCACATTTACGCCCTCAACGGGCTAAAATCACAAACATAACCCTAATATCCAAACGGGGCCCACATGCATATTTAACTCAAATAAACATGCATCTCTATCACATACTCACATAAATTCACATGTTAACATATTAAATCATTTATTGCCCTCCAGGCACGCTAATCAATGCCCTAAGCCCTATTAGCAAATTTGGGTTGTTAAAATATCTATCTTTGGTTGATCAGCATGGGACAAATTCGGCTATAATCGTATGGAACGTAGGTCGTGATGGCTGGGGCACCATGGGAGTGTCGTATACACTCATTCAGTGTAGGCCATAAGCTTTGCATCGAGAGACGTGCCTGACTCAGTAGGGACGTGTAAATGATTTATGTGTTTGAATTGAGTATGCCTATAAGCTTTGAAACATGTTATTGGTTTATATGTTTGGAATAAAAATATGTTTATAAATTGTGAAACATGCTAATTGTTGTTTATATTGAATGTTATTATTATCATGCCATGTGGATTTTCTTACTTGGTCTTGGCAAGCGAAAGGTAGACCAGCCATGAGTTGGAGAGCTTTGGAGTGACGCATACATGTTCAACGTGCTTGGCCGCCAGGGTTGAGTTACTCTCGAGGGACTTAGGGTTTAAGTCTAATTTTGTTCGACTATTTTGTAACATGGGTTGCAATTATACTTTGTTTAAACTATTTTTGGGATCCCTTGTAAATGTTTAAAGTATGAATGGAAAAATGTATATCTTTCGGCCAAAATTTTATCACCTAAACCTTTATTTTAACTTAAATTTCATTTTGAGTCCAAATGACTCGTTTAACGAGTTAAAATTTATTTTAAAATTAATTATTAATGTTTCAAAATGAAAATTTTGAATTTTTCGTAATAACATAAATAATTAGATAAAAAAATAAAGGTCTAATGTAATATGAAATAAAAATTTATGAAAAACTAATTGAAAATACAATAATTAACTTAGTTTTACATTATATGATTTTCTAATGAGAAAATTTTGTTATTGTATCATTATATAAGTTTTAGACATTAGAAATACTCAATTAAAAGGAAAAAAACTAGGGTTTTAATTCTATTAAACGTAGGGTCTACTAATTAAGCCTAATATTTGATAAATAAAATTAAAGATTTAAATGGCATATTTTACTCATTACATAGTGATAAATTGGTAAGAATAATTTTTTTCTAAAATAAATACATTTATATATTTAATAGTTTATATCATTGATTTTCATGAACACCTAAAGTTAATAATTTCATGTTCGCATTTAACAATTCAAATTTTTTTAGATTTTAAAATTTTTATAATATTGCAAAAACAAAAAATTCTTCTGTAAATTTTAATCAACTAAAATTTACAAATTGTTCATTGTATTTAACAATTCAAACTTCTTAGATTCACTACTACAAAACTGGGCTTTCCCGACACCCAACCACGACAGTCAACTCTGTTGACTGTCGTAATTGCTTAGCGGGACTCTACACCGACAGTTAAAAACTGTAGGCATAGAGACAAACGCCGACAGCTAATAACTGTCACCGTTGCTTTTGACTGTCGTTATTGACCCCAATGCCGATAGTTAATTCGAGACCAATTCCGACAGTTAAAATGTGTCGCTATTGACCCCAACGCCGACAGTTAATTCGAGACCAATGCCGACAATTAAAATGTGTCGCTATTGACCCCAACGCCGACAGTTAATTCAAGATCAATGCCGACAGTTAAAAAGTGTCGCTATTGACCCCAACGCCGACAATTAATAAAAGTTCAATGCCGACAGTCATAAAATGTCACCAAAATTCAAATAAAAAATTATAATTAATGAATAATAAAATTTTAAAAATAAACTAAATTATGTAAATATGTATTTATTAAAATTATGTATTTATAAAAAAACTTTTAAAACTAGATTTTTTTTTTGTTTCTAAATTGTTCATATTATTAACTTTTGTATTTATAATAATTTTTATATTAAAATTCAAATTTATTATTCTGTAACATATTTATAAAATTAACTATATTATTAACTATATTATTCTTTAATATATTTATAAAATTTGTATTAGTTAAAGTAGAGTTGTTTTATTAATTGGAAAAATATTGTTAAAAAATTAATGAATAGTATAATTTTAAAAATAAAGTAAATTATGTAAATATATATTTATAAAAATTATATATGTATTTATTAGAAATTTTTAAAACTAAATTTTTTTTTGTTTCTAAATTTTTCATATTAACTTTTGTATTTATAATAATTTTTATATTAAAATTAAAATTTATTATTCTGTAACATATTTATAAAATTAACTATATTATTAACAATATTATTCTTTAATATATTTATAAAATTTGTATTAGTTAAAGTAGAGTTGTTTTATTAATTGGAAAAATATTATTAAAAAATTAATGAATAGTATATTTTTAAAAATAAAGTAAATTATGTAAATATATATTTATAAAAATTATATATGTATTTATTAGAAATTTTAAAAGCTAGATTTTTTTTTGTTTCTAAATTTTTCATTTTAACTTTTGTATTTATAATAATTTTTGTATCAAATTTTAAATTTATTATTCTTTAACATATTTATAAAATTAACTATATTATTCTTTAACACATTTACAAAAGTTGTATTAGTTAAAAAAATAGTTGTTTTATTAATTGGAAAAATATTGTAAAAAAATTAATGAATAGTATAATTTTAAAAATAAACTAAATTATGTAAATATATATTTATAAAATTTATGTATTTATTAAAAACTTTTAAAACTAGATTTTTTTTGTTTATAAATTTTTTATATTATTAGCTTCTGTATTTATAATAATTTTTATATCAAAATTTAAATTTATTATTCTTTAACATATTTATAAATTAAATTAACTATATTATTCTTTAACACATTTATAAAATTTGTATTAGTTAAAAAAGAATTGTTTTATTAATTGAAAATATATTGTAAAAAAATTAATGTATAAATTTATTAATTATGATTTTTTTATTAATATATATATGTTTAAATAATTTTTTTATAAAAACGTATTGGAGCAATGCCAACAGTTCAAAGGTGTCGTTGTTGGTAAACTGATTTTTTTTAAGGGGCAATGCCGACACCTGTAAGCTGTCGCTATTGGAGGCAATAACGACAGCTTATAAGTGTAGGCATTGCCCCTTAAAAAAACTTCTCACTCTAAAATTTTTAGTTTCCCCCCACACTCTTTTTCCCTCTTTTCCCTCTCTTTCTTTTTCCCTCTTCCTCTTTCTTTCTTCCAGCAAGACGTTCATCTCTCTTCAACGTTCCAGCCAACGTTCAGCCACCAGCAAGCCACGTGTGACTCGCACCACCAGCCACCTCTGACGTCGCCGACGCCGCTGACGGTAAACAACCAGCCGCGTCTCCTCTGCAAGGTACCCATTTATTCACCTCTGCATTACCCATGTACTAAGCTCTTCTGTATTTTTTTTATGCATCTATGTTTCTACGGGGCCATGTTAAATATAAATCAAACAACCCATTATTTAGATTTGCTGATGATGATTTCACCATTTTTTAGATTTACCTTTTTCTTTACAGTTTGTCTGGTATCTTCGTCAGGTTCATCTGAAGACCACTCTCTATATTTGAATAACTCGATAGTGGGTTTCCTAGCTTCACCTTAAAATAATGATACAAACAGTTCTGGGCTCATATTTTTTCGTAGTGTGGTCCAGGTCAACCATATTCCCTTCCTATCAATTTCTCGACTTTTTAATCCCTCCCCTAAATATTTCGTTTCCATAATATATTTTTTCTTAGCCTTTTCTTTTATTAAGGGAAAATTTTGGCTTGGAATTGAAATGAACAAACTACATCATTCATAGATAAAAAGAATAAAATAAATAAATAACGATAATGCCTCTAATAAAAAAAGACAGAAAATAGCTTTATATAATAATAACAAGCCTTTACTTTTAGCCAGTAATTATATTATATATATATATATGCCGAGATAACACGGAAAAAAGACACGTCGCTAATGTCTGAGCTGGAAACTTAATAGATATTTTCTTTCTCTTAGCTTACGGAACTCCCAATAGGTTTGACTTCTTGTTCAGAAAATGGAGAAGTAAAAAAATTAGATCTTCCTTTTGGTAGGTGGGTAAAAATGCTAAAAGTTACATCAGCAAAACCATCACACTGGGAAAAAAGTATAACAGTAAATTTAATGGTTTATTTTTTCTGGAGAGTGAATTTAATGGTTGTTCGAATAAAGAGTTTCCTTGCATGATTAATCTTATAATATACATCTTTAAATTGGGTACGTGGCAGCTTATGCGCTTTTGTTTGGTCCATGCAATTTCGGTCTGGAAAGATTTTTGTCAAGTCAAACATATATATATATATATGTATCATCTGGTATTAATTTTGAGTTTGGGAACATTCTCAGGTGCTCCATCTCAAACATGACGGTCACACCAGTCATCTAAAGTTTTGAGTTCAGATTTTTTCTTCAGAAAGCAATCTAAAGTTTAAATAGATCATCTCATGTATGTTTTAATGGTTAAAACTTATTAATTTGGATTCATATTGATTCTTTTTAAAATTATACAAGTATATGTTAGAGGAGTTTGAATATCTTAAATATTCATCCATAGTGAAGTAGGTTCTGGGATTATAATTGTGTGCTATGGTGATAACGGAAGGTTGAGAACTTGCATGTTTTAGTGAAGTAGGTTCTGTGATATATATATATATAATTGCGTGCTGGGGGAGATATAAGGAAGAAAAATTGTTTGTTGTTTGAATTGATTGAATTATTTGAATTGATATTGACAGATGGCTATGTTACAAATATAAGGGAAGTGCTGTCCGTTTTAAATTATAAAAAATAGTATGAATAATTTAGGTTATGAAAGATTAACGTTTCACTTTCATTTATATTCAAATAGAGCTCAAGTAGTCATATATTTTGACTACTTCAAGCTTTCAAGTAGTCCTAATCAATTCCTCATTCTAAGTTTGCTCAGCAGCATAAACCTGAGTGACATCCTCATATTTCTCTGTTTCTGATGCTAGTAAAGCCTATATAAGAAGAATATAAATTCATCACTTTTACAGAAAATTTTAATTGATTAACAAACTTGACGTCCTCATTTTCAATTCATACTTACTCCTTGTCTGAATAGCTGAAACAAATACTATCTATTTATTTCAAATTGGCATAATTTAACTTTAGTCATCAATCAAATGCTCTAATATTACTACAACTACGGTCTTGTACTCCAAGGAAAGGGATATTATATATATGTACATATAGAAGAAAACAAGATTAATAGCGTGATGACTTCAAGTTTTGATGATCCGGCTTGATTAATATAATTAAAGGACATTAAACAACACAACTAATCATAAGCTCCTAAGCTCACTTTGCCATTACTGGTTTGAGGAAGAACTTGGTTTGCTGATAGAAAAAAGAGCAAGGGAAGAAGAACAAGTTGAGAAGATAGAGCCATTGTTGTCTTTACATCTTGGTCTCTTATTTTGTTCTTCAACTAATCATAGACCAAATTCAAGCAGGGTAGAGTAACTCGGTGATAAAGTAATCAAATCAAGAACATAACTAACACGCGCATAAGACTTTTTGTATTGTAAAAATTCACTTTCTCTGTTAGACTTTGTTGATCCAAATACAAATCTAAGTGAAGAGAATATTTAACTGCTACACTATGCTACTGCATTCAATTTCAAATTACTAAACACGTGTTTTCTCAATGTATGGCAGTGGTCATAAAGTAAGGTTGAACTTTTTTGTCTCACTAATCTTAATTAATTTAGATAATAAGTAGTCACATATTGGAGAAATTCTAGTAGTGTATTATTTATTATGATTAATCATGAGACTATGACTTCTGGTATATTATATTGAATTGATTAATACATATGTTAAACGGTTTATTATATTATTATTATCATTATTTACAGGTGTAAAGCATACTTATATTACATGTCGTTTGGTCATGTAAGAATAATGGATTAATAATCATTGGTAAAATATCAGCAATAAGTTATTAGATAAATATAAATATAAAAACAGATCCTTTTTTAAGTATTTCTTTCCTCTCTCTCTCTCTCTCTCAATCTCTATTCTGAACCATCTGCAGAATGTAATTCGAATCAAACCACTCTGGTTTTTCTTGACCACTTTTGTAACAGGATGATTAGATAAGATAGTATATATATATTATTGTAAAATATAAATTGTAATATACTTATATACTCACATAGATAATTACATTAAAGCACATTTTTTTAATTTTAATTATTATTTGTTGTTTATTTGATTAATGCTATTATTATAAATGCATTAACAATTATCATTAACTAAAATCACATAATATATAATAACAAAAACTAATATAATTAATCTAAATGTGAAGCATAGCAACAAATTAAATTGTAAAACATAAAATTAAAAATGGTAGCAACAAACCATACTAAGGCAAATTTATTCTATTTAGCAACAACAATGAAGTAGCTTTAGATTTTCTCTTTGCCTAGACTTTTTAATTACCTACAGAAACGTTTAGATCTAAAATCTCACCACATAACCACTATCTAAATATCTACTTTAAACTCCAAATAAACACCGGTACATCTGACCCATAACTACAATTTTTCAACACAACAATAAATGGCATTGAAGAGACTGAACTAATTGCTTATGTCAATTTCAGGGATTACAACAAATAAGAGGCCTTCATAAACATTATTCATGAATTTTACTAATGGTGGCTCTTCTTTTCAATTTTTTTATTGTTGAACTTACTTCTGAATCTCTTTATTGGAAGAAAATAAGTTTCTTATATTTTGAATTTTTTTTAGATTATTTAATTGAACATAATTCTGAAAATAGATTTTTTTGTGTGTACATTTTTAGACAAAATAATGGCAATCGATAAAGAATGGATTTCAGCGGATAGATTATCAGTGAAATATAAGGATGGAGTTGAGCATTTCTTGGAGTTTTGCACAAGAAATGCTAAATATCCTAATAAAATTTGTTGCCCTTGTATTAAGTGTGGTAATGTTCAAAGAATGAAAATTACTGAGATAAAGGGTCACTTATTTAAGTATGGAATAGATAAAAGTTATAAGATGTGGTTTATGCATGGAGAAAAATTCACATTTAGTAGAGAATCTCCATCTAAGAAGAATAATTGTGATTATGTGAATGATGATGAGAGAGATGACATTGCAGAAATGATAGGTGACGCACAATTTGAATCCGATTTTGATCCAGTGAAATTTCAGTCTATATTAGAGGATGCTGAGAAACCCATTTACCCTGGTTGTAATAAGTTCACCAAACTGTCAACACTTCTTAGGTTGTATAATATAAAAGCCAAACATGGCTTGAGTGATAAGAGCTTTACGGATATACTTTCCTTTCTAGGAGAGTTATTACCCGAAAATAATGAAATGCCATTGTCATTTTAATAGTACTTGTTTGCTAATTAAAATACTTTTATTATGTATAGTGCTTTCACGCTATATGATACAGAAAAAGGAAAAAGAGTTGTAAGTCTAAAGTATTATAGTCCAAAAGTAAGTAATATTCAACTTTATAAAACATAAGATTTACATTATAAGTATACTAACAAGTATATGTAATATACTTTTACATTTGTCGATGTTAACAGTGCCGACAACAACCAAAAACCACAGAGTGCGGTATCTACTGCATGAAGTATGCTAGGGATCTCATTTCACAACAAAGAACCAGAACATATCTATCGAATAATGTAATAACTAAATGTGTTTACCTTTTAACTTTAATAATGTTATATTTTAATTTCATAAATATTTGACATGTGTAACTTATAATTTAAATTATTTGCAGTTCAATTCAGATTTACCATATACTGACGCTGAACTTAATGAAGTTCAAGAAGAGTGGGCAAAATATATTCTACCGCATCTCGTTAAATGATGGCATGCATGCTTAGTACCTATGTGAGGGGATTTAGTCATTTTTTGAACTTTCTATTTCTTTTATTAGAAATTGTTAGAACAAATCAAATACAGAATCAATTTAACAAATTATAGGTTGAGTTAATTTAGCTTTTTGAGGTGCATACTGTGCAAAAGATTCATTTTATGACAAATTTTTTTGGAACTATGCATTTCTTTTATTTAGAAAGTGTTAGAACTAATCAAATATAAAGTTAGTGCTACAAATGTTAATTTAATTTAATTTTTGATGTGTATTCTTTTAATACAATTTTTGTGTTGATTTTGAAACTAGGGGGCATTGACAACATATTTGCAATGTCCTCTGGTGTGGAAACTTTGCGACAGTTAAAAACTGTCACCATAGACAGTCAATCACGACACTTAATAACTGTCGGCGTTGCCAGCAACAACGACACCTATTAACTGTCAGCGTAGCCAGTAACGGCGACATCTAATAACTGTCGGCGTTGCCAGAAATGGCGACACCTAATAACTGTCGGCGTAGCAAGCAACAGCGACACCTAATAACTGTCGGCGTAGCCAGCAACGGCGACACCTAATAACTGTCGGCATAGCCAGCAATAGCGACACCTAATAACTGTCGGCGTAGCTACCCTATGCCGGCATAGGCAAATACGACAGTTAGTCGACTGTCATCGTTGCTTAATTGCGACAGTTAAAAACTGTCGTGAAATCCAATTTTTGTAGTAGTGATTATTGGTAGCTAATAAAATTAGAAATTTATTCTGTAGTGCTGAATAACTAAAATTCTTCAACTTTAAGTCTTCAAGATTATAAGTCACAATTCTTAATTAAATATTCACCTCACCGTGAAATTTTTCTCATTAACATTTAAAATTTCTTAAATCAAACCATCATTTAACATTCACTTAGACTGCAACTTTGCCTTGCCTAAGCAAGAGGAATCAAAGGGCCCTAGTTTGACTTCCTAGATTTATTCATTGTGGTCTTATCATAGTATATGACTCAGTGATGAGTTAGAATTAAAGTAATCGCTATTAGTTTTGCTAAGGATGAAAATTTTATCTGAGAACTCATTTACCAGTAGATATTATATTGTAACGGTAGGTATTACTCGTTGAATTATGATTTAGTGCATGGTAAAGGTAAGCAAAACATTAGGGAGGGATTTCTTAAAAATGGTCCCTTCACCTCGCGTTTATCTACATCCAAGAAGACTATGAGGACTTTACTAGGAATATGTTAGAGGATGGGTCTAATGTAGAAGACTGAAAAAAAAAAAAAATAGAATAAAGTTTTAACAAGCTGTTTAGTTTTATTTTCAAAGTTTTAGCATAACTTCACTTTGTTTGTTATTAAATCTTTTTCTTCAATAAAGTTATTCTTATTTTTTTAACTTGTTTATTTATTTGGTAATATTATGATTAAAATTAAAATTTGGGCTCGATTAAAAGTGAAGGTTTAAATTCCTCTCTTATGGGTTAGCTCATTTGTGAAGACTCATTTGCTTTGCACTATTAGATTGAACCTGACAAAATTGAATAACAATTAATAAAATGAGTGTTTAAATTCCTGCCTTTTGGGTTCATGTGGAAGTTATAGGGCCAAAGTAATGGGTACGACATACTAAACACAGTCTTCCTCCATAGAAAACTCAATTGTTTTAGGCCCATTTACCCGAGTTGGACTTCATTGTATTAGGATAATTTATAGACAAACCTTAATAAAAATCAGCATAATTGGTTAGTTTAGAATCTTGTTTTTTTGCCTTTGTTGACAGACTTAGTTACATAACTCTCTATTTTGAGAACAAAAGAGACTTATGGATCCCGAACCCAAAAGATCGACTAGATTAAATGGACAAGGTCGTGGACGCGGTAAGGGTCGAGGCCGTGGTCGTGGAAGATGAAGGGGAGTGGTTGCTGCCCCGATACAAGAATAATTTTATGACATCCTATGTTTTGAACACCCAATAGTAGCTCGTTCAAGCCGATGAAGAATTATATGGAATATTATTTGATAAATAATATTATATGAAGTTGTGTTATTTCGTGATTTTTTATAGTCGTTGTGATGATCTGGTAAAGGGTCTAGGCTTATGCAAATAACGATTGGTCTCGGACAAATGGGTAAACCCTAATGGGAGAAAAATCTCAGATTAAACAAATCCTATGGCATAAAATATTTTGGTAACTGGGACTTTATAGTTGTAATATCCGTTTTCCCGAAAGGGAAATTTTGTAATTTTTCCACTAAAGGCATTTGTGTCTTCTTGCTTATTTTTGAAATTGCTGATGTATGAACTTGTGATGTTAATAAAATTTTCAAGTTCTTCAGTGAAACATTTTTTTATGGTAATTAAATTTCGGTATGAGTTTATGCCTAATGAATAGTTAACTATTTGAATTAAATTAATTAATTATTTAAAAGAATATTGTTATTAATATTAGCATGGGAAATAATATTTTTTGGATTTATTTCATCATATAGTTTTATTTTTATTTATTTTATTACATAGATGGAATATTATTATTATTATTATTATTATTTAAAGGATTAAATAATAATAATTCTACATTTTACGTGAAATGACCATTTTATCCCTTGTTTTAAGTTTGGTAAAATAGCACATTGAGAAAATTATCTTTATGGATATATATTTTAAGATTTAAAATGCTAGTTTCTGATTTTTTTTCGAATTATTAACCATCATTAAAATGGTAATATTTGGTCATTATTGTTTTTTTAAAAAAAAAATAAAAAATTTGAACTAAACATCCAATTTTGAGGGGAGGGATCGGGTAGGTGATGTTTTCTAGCCATATTGATTTTTTTTTTCTTTCTCTCATTCAAGACACGATTTTTAGATCCCTTAAAGAGTGGAGGACCCTCTAAGCCAAGCACAACACTTGTAAGATAGCATTACCGTTTTATTTTTCAAAAAGAGAGAGAGAGAGAGAGAGAGAGTATCGAGTTAGAGTGTATGCGAATTCTGGGCAGTTTTGGGTGTTTATGATCGATTCTTAGGGGCCTAAGGATCATCTTGCACATAGAGAGACGAAGAGAAACCATTGAGAAATGAAAATCACAGTCCCAACACAATTAAAATCGGTGTATCGGACTTGAGGGAGACAACTTTGAACGGAGAGCTTCAAACCTTTTTCTTGGGCTGGGGATTATTGCTTTGAGGTGCTGGACACGAGAGGATCACTTTGCAAGCGAAATAATAGGACGAAATGCAGCCAAAACAAAGCCCTAGGCTCGCTGGTGCCAAAGAAGAAGGGAACTCTGACGTGAGCTTTGGCAAACCCGATCTGAGTATTTCTGGACGTGTTTTCTTTGGTTTTTAAATCTTCAAAATTATTAAATTAATTTTAGAGCATTTTCAAGTGGTTTGGTATTTTTAAGATTTTTTCTTGAATTACTATGATTTATTGAATTTTAAATAGAGATTAACTATGAAAAATATTTTTATTATTAAGAAAAATATGAGTTTATGCTTGAAAGATCTCTGTATAATTTAGAATAGCTTTGTATGTTTAGATTTAAGTTTTGATCATGTTTGATAATTTTCTTTAATTATTTTCTTTTAAATATGTGATTTAAAGAACTAAATATGGAAAAGTTATTTAAAGTATTCTAAACATTCTGGGTGTTACACCCAGATTTCGAGACCTGAGGTTGTGACCTCGAAAGCTGGATTCGTCAGGTGTGAGCTCGCGATAGCTAAAATACATGTTCGTAATCTAGACGCCAAACCCTCGAAGCAGGTGTCAAACCCTCGCAGCAAGGTGGTAAACTCGAAGATATGTAACCTCGGAATGATATCTAAGCTTGAAAGACGGAACATCGGAGTATATCCATTGTCGGGTAGCCTCGGATCAAGTGGCCCGAGCTTGGCATGGGTGTGAGCCCGAAATAAGGCAGCCTCAATGATATTTACCCACTCCGAGCTGATCTTGGGGAAAGTAATACAACTCGTAATTTACTCAGAGACCTAGACTGGCATGATGCTGATTGCTGACCTCGAACGGCTTAGTGAGTCGCCTGAGGAGACGCAGTCCATGCATTTAAGAGATATTTATTGTTGTAACTTCCCTACAATAAAGGGATATTAACTAGTCAGTTATACGTCCCCTAGTCTTCAAGGGACGTTTCCTTGTATATGGGAGTTACAAACTTTAAAGTAATTAAATTTATTAATTTACAGAATAACTTCCTGAAACGTGTGGGATTGGATTCTGAGATCTCCTCTATAAATAGAGATGTCATGTACCTTTGTAAAGGACCGAAATTTTGTGATCTTGAGAGAATTTCTAGACAATTCATCCCTGAAGAATTTCCAGAAATTTCCTAAGTCCTAATAAAAAATACTCGTGGACTAGGCAGACTTAACTGCTGAACCGCGTAAAAAACTCTCATTGTTTTACTGTATTATTCTTCTTTGCGATAGTTTTTACTGTTTAGGTGCTCTACATTTTAAGTTGATGAAAAACGGCGACAACAGTTTGGTGCTTTCATTGAGAGCCTTAAGCAGTACAATCCCTGAACAGCTATGGCCGCGAATGATCAAAATATTCCTGAAGAAAACTATCCACGACGCCTTGGGAAGCAGCCAATGGTAAATCCAAAAACTGAAGAGAGAAGCGAGTCCTCTGATTCTCAAGGACCTCCAGCACCTCCGGCCTCAAGGGATGATGAGGACATGTACTATAATCCTGAATGGTACGTCCCCATTGTGGAACTTGAAAACCGACAGCTGAGAAAACAGTTGGCTGAGGCCAATAAGCGGAATGAGGAATTGGCTAGGTTAGTCGCGGAGGCCCAGGCAGCTTAGCCCCCAACTCCGCGTGAGAACCAAGCCCCACCTCCGAGGGATGTGCTTGTTCCTCCTCGCAGGCCTCGTGGGGGACCTCAGAA
Organism: Humulus lupulus; assembly: GCF_963169125.1. Lineage (NCBI taxonomy): Eukaryota > Viridiplantae > Streptophyta > Magnoliopsida > Rosales > Cannabaceae > Humulus > Humulus lupulus. The sequence goes on along the minus strand of NC_084798.1, from coordinate 136,722,227 downwards.
AAACGCTGCCACAAGGAGACCGGAGCAACCTCCACCATCGACGAAGCAATCCGCTCCTTCGAGACCCCGAAGAAGTACTCAGGCTAGGGCTCCGGTTAATTCAACTGCAGAGTTACCAGCGGAAACTAGGAATAATCGAGTCCCTGCAGAGGCTCGGACTCAGATTCCTGGTAACACACAGAATGTTACCGAGCCAACACGGGCGAACTCAGGACCGTCCAGACCCAGAATGGGTGGCAGCCACCATCACCCAAACGATTCCCTCCATCGCCTATAAGATACCCTTCACCGCCTCGCAGGAATGCTCAACCAATTTGAGATGATTAGGAAAGGCGTGCAGGAATGAAATAAGGAAATAGAGAAGCCTTCAGGGAGCGGAGAGGTGCCCAGCCTACAAGAAGTCAAATGTATTGGTCTCGCACTGCAGAGTCGAGGCAGTATGAAAGAGATCCATCTCAAAATAATCATGCAACAAGCCTCGCTAGTGATGACTCAGGAGACACTAGATCAGTCAGCGTGTATGATCAAGGTCGAAGAAATACTGGAAACTATAGGAACCGCTCCAACCTGCGGGAACATATGAATGATAATCGGGGTAGTGGTAATCCATCGAACCCAGACCCGAGAGATCGCCTAAATGGGCGCAAAGATCCCCTGCGAAGGCGCGAGCTTGGAATTATGATCAATGATAGCCAATTTCAGGCAAGACCCCCTGCGGACCCGGTTCAGGAAAGAATTGATCAACTGGAAAAGGCCTTTAGGCTCTTGCAAAACGAGCGAGGTCGGAGTCGGGATGAGGATTCTGATGAGGAGCTCAAACCATTCGCTCCCCATATTTCCAACACTCCGTTTCCTCAAGGGTTTCAGATTCCTCATGTCCCGCCTTTTGAGGGGAAGTCTGACCCGTACAGCCATCTGAGTACATTTAATACCATAATGAGAGCAAGTAATGTGGGTTACAAGCTCAGATGCATGTTATTTCCAGCATCGCTTACAGGACCAGCAAAAAGCTGGTTTGAGAAATATAAAAGACATTCAATCATTTCTTGGGATCAACTATCAAAGGATTTCAAGAAACAGTTCAGAGCCATGATCGGGGTAAGACCTGAGGCATCAACTCTGACCAACGTTCGGCAACAACCAGGCGAAATGTTGAAAAGCTACCTTACGAGGTTTAATCTGGAGGTTTCCCGAGCTCGAAATGTGGATGACAGTGGTCATCTAATGGCTGTCCAAGCTGGGGTAATGCCGGGAAGTCCTCTCTAGGACGATATGCAGAGAAAACCTGTGAGGTCCTTAACTGAGTTTAATAAGCGAGCTCAAAGGTTTGTCAATGTAGAGGAGGCGAGGTCAACACTGAATATGACTTCTCAGCTCGTAACTTCAATGATAAACGTAAACTCTGCCTCAACCTTGGCGGACCCAGCAGTTTCAAAGCCTCCTGCGGAAAACCCTTCCAAAAGGAAGAAGAACGAAGAAAGTAACCCCGAGGTAGAAAGGGGAAAGAAGAAGAAGGGGGAAAGGTATTTCTCCGTGTACAAAGTGTACACCGAGCTCAACGAGTCTCGGGAGAATATATACCTGGCTAATGAAAACCAGGTCCCTTTCAGGCGTCCAAACCCCATGGAAATCAGAAGTCCAAGAGAGATTCCAGCAAGTACTGTCGATTTCACAGAGACACTGGCACACTACTGATGAATGCAGGCAGTTGAAGGATGAGATCGAAGGTCTGATCTCGAGAGGATATATCAGACAGTATGTCAAAAACCAGAGTAACAATCAGGCTTCTACTAGCTAGAGGGAAACTGCACCGCAACCTGCTCAAAATAATAATTCCCGAGCAAGAGAAGAAGATAGGCCCCCTCCAATTGATGGAGAAGACGTGATAACCATCTCGGGCGGGCCTCATCTCGCAGGGATGGGCAGGAATGCCCAAAAGCGATATGTGAACGAGCTAAAAACTGGGGACGGGTCTCCTTATGAACCCGAACCTAGAGCTCCAAAATGACAAAAGATTGAATCTCAGCTGATAACCTTTCTTGAGGACGATGTGTCCCATGTTCAGTTTCCCCACAATGACCCACTGGTCATCACTCTCCAGCTCGCGAATAAGAGAGTTCACCGAGTTCTCATAGACAATGGGAGCTCAGTGAACATTCTCTATAAGGCCACCTTAGAAAAGATGGGACTCGCGCTTCGAGACCTAAAAGCCTGTGCAACGACCTTGTACGGTTTTTCAGGAGAAGGGATTGCCTGTATAGGGTCCATCAAACTCCCGGTAACCGTGGGAGACTACCCAGTCTCAGTAACCAAGATGATGGAGTTTGTAGTAGTGGACCTGCCATCGGCCTACAATGTGCTGCTCGGGAGACCCGCCCTAGTAGGGCTGGGGGCAGTCTCGTCTGTAAGGCATTTGTCCATCAAGTTCCAGACTTCTAGTGGCATCGAGACACTGAAGGGAGACCAATTAGCCAGAAGGGAATGCTATAGCATTTCCGTAAGAGGAAAGAAGCAGGCGAGCAAACAAGCACTCATCGTTATTCAAACTAAGGACGGGACAGTCTTGGAGATAGATGAAGAGATCGATCCAAGAGTAGAGGAAAAAGCTAATCTTGGACCATTGGAAGAGCTCGAAAAAATCAAGCTTGAAGAGTCAGATCCCGTGAAAATAGTAAAGATGGGGAAAAATCTACACGAAGAAACTAAATAGCAATTAATTTGCTTTTTAAAGAAAAACCAGGATGTCTTTGCGTGGTCACATTCGGACATGGTAGGAATAAGTCCAAATATAGTGAGCCACATGCTAAATATCGATAAAAGCTTCCCACTGAAGCAACAAAAGCGAAGACAACTGGATGACGACAGAAAAAAGGCCCTAAAAGAGGAAGTCGACAGGTTAAAAGCAAACCGATTCATTAGGGATGCTTTTTACCCCGATTGGGTAGCCAATCCGGTACTGGTCCCGAAGCCTACTGGGACGTGGCGAACCTGCATTGACTATTCAGACCTCAACAAGGCTTGTCCAAAGGACTGCTTTCCTTTACCACGGATTGACCAGCTCGTGGATGCCACGGTAGGGCATGGACTGATGTCATTCATGGATGCCTATTCTGGATATAACCAGATTGCCATGCATGCCCCTGACCAGGAACATACGAGCTTCATAACATATATTGTTATAACGTCATGCCATTCGGGCTCAAAAATGCTAGGGCCACATACCAGCGGCTCATGAACATGATGTTCTCCGAGGAAATAGGGAACAACATGGAAGTTTATGTTGACGACATGTTAGTCAAGTCTCAACTTAACGATAACCATGTTGATGATCTCGAAGAATGCTTTGCCGTGCTCCAGAAATTTAACATGAAGCTTAACCCTCAGAAATGCTCCTTTGGAGTATCTTCAGGAAAATTCCTGGGTTTCATTGTAAATGCTCGAGGAATAGAAGCTAATCCAGACAAGATCCAAGCCCTGATCGATATGCCCTCACCTCGAAAACACAATGATGTCCAGAGTTTGACCGGCACTAAGTAGGTTTATCTCGAAATCTACAGACCGTTGTCTTCCATTTTTCAACCTGTTGAGGGGAGGCAAGAAATTTGAATGGATAGAGGAGTGCGAGTTGGCTTTTCAGGAACTCAAGAAACACCTTGTAGAACCCCCTATACTATCAAAACCTATTACGGGAGAAGTTCTGTACTTATATTTTGCCACTACCGAGCATGCCATAAGTGCAGTGCTCGTACGAGAGGAAGAAAAGGTGCAAAGGCCCGTATATTACGTCAGTAAAAGGTTACTGGGGGAAGAATCGAGATATCCCTTGATGGAAAAGCTAGCTCTCAGCTTAATTCACTCATCTCGGAAACTTCGACCCTACTTTCAAGCGCACCTCATCCATGTACTAACTGATCAACCACTAAGACAAGTCTTGTCTAAGCCAGAAGCTTCAGGTCGACTTCTTAAATGGGCAGTTGAACTCAGGCAATTCGAGATCACCTATCATCCAAGGATGACCATTAGGGCGCAAGCCTTGGCAGACTTCATAGTGGAATGCACTGGTATGACCAACGATGAAGTTATAACCCCGACCCACGAGCTGTGGAAACTTTACGTTGATGGGTTGTCTAATGAAAATAAATTGGGGGCAGAAGTAATTTTGATCACTCCTGCAGGAAGCATATTTCATTCTTCCTTGAGATTTGACTTCAACACATCAAATAACGAGGCCGAATATGAGGCTTTACTGGAGGGACTTTGTATAGCCAAGGAGCTCAATGCTAAAGCAATACATTGCTACAGCGACTCCCAGCTAGTGGTTAACCAAATTTTGGGAGAGTACCAGGCTCGTGGTACATGAATGGAAGCTTACTTAGAAAAGGCAAAATCAGCATTGGAACACTTCGAGTTCTATGCGATAGAACAGGTCCCCCGAGAGCAAAACTCGAATGCGGACACCTTAGCCCGGCTCGCTACCTCCACCGAGAATGATGAGCTAAATGTTGTACCAATTGAACATCTCTCGGCACCTAGTATTAATAAGCCAGAGCAGGAAGACGTGTGTATGATCGATTCCGAGCCTACCTGGATGACTCCGATAGTCGAATATCTCGAGACCGGCGTCCTTCCAAAAGATCGGAATCAGGCTCGAAAGTTGATGTATCAAATCCCTCGTTACACCATTATGGATGGAAGGCTGTATAGAAGAGGATATTCTATGCCATTACTTCGGTGTGTGACTCCACCCAAAGCCAAGAAAATCATTGAAGAAATTCATGAAGGGTTCTGTGGAGACCATACTGGGGGGCATAGCCTGTCCAAGAAAATCATACGCCAAGGTTATTTCTGGCCTACCATCAAGTCAGATTCTTTTGATTACGTAAAGAAGTGTGATAAGTGCCAACGATTCGCCATAATTCCTCGAGCTCCACCGTCCGAGCTAACTATGATGACCTCCCCATGGCCATTTGCGGTATAGGGAATCGACCTCATAGGCTCTCTCCCGACTGGCAAGGGCGGAGTGAAGTACGCGGTAGTCGCCGTAGATTACTTCATGAAGTGGACAGAAGCTGAACCTTTGGTGACCATAACCTCCAAGAAAGTCCTTGACTTTGTGGTGAAAAACATCATATGTCGATATGGGATGTCGAGGAAGATTGTGTCCGATAATGGAACCTAGTTCGATAGCAATCTGTTTACCAACTTTTGCGAAAAAAATGGAATAATAAAGAGTTTTTCGTCAGTGGCCCATCCTCAGGCGAATGGCCAGGTCGAGGCTGTGAACAAAACTCTAAAAAGTTCATTGAAGAAAAAGTTGGAAGAAGCTAAAGGAAGATGGCCCGAAGAATTTCCTCAAGTCCTATGGGGATATAGGACTACGACCCGTACATCAGCAGGACATACCCTGTTCTCTCTGGCGTCGGTTGCGAGGATATGTTGCCAGTTGAGGTTGAAATTCCAACAATTCGAGCCCTCGCTTACGATCAAGCCTCGAACCATTCTCAGCTCGAAGAAACTCTTGACCTGATCAAAGAAAGAAGGAACGAAGCTCAGCTAAAAAATGCTGCATACCAACAACGAGCTACCCGGTACTTCAACAAAAGAGTTCGAGATCGAAAATTCAGTGTGGGAGATTTAGTGCTGAGGCGTGTATTCTTGGCAACACGGGATCTAGCAGCTGGCGTGCTCCGGCCAAATTGGGAAGGACCCTACCAGTTAGAGTCAGTCATCCGACCCGGTGTTTACAAGTTGGCAAGATTGGATGGAAGTCTAGTATCGCGAGCATGGAATGGTGAACACCTACGACCGTACTATCAATAGTATGGGAAGGATGTTGCCTGTAACCATGCTTTTATCTGTACTGTTTTTTCTATTTTTGGATTTTGTCAAATAAAGGTTGATTTCATTTAATATGCTATATTTTTTTGCAATATCTCTTAATTTAATAACCTACGGTCACATTCATAGGATATTAAGGGGGCATTAGTGGTATATATACCATCAGCTTGAAAAATAAAATAACATATACGAAATACATACAAGTGTTTGGATATAACCAAATGCGCGAGCTAAGATAGTTTGGATGTAACCAAGCTATCAAACATAAAAAAACGTACAAGTGTTTGGACATAACCAAATACGCGAGCTAAGACAGTTTGGATATAACCAAACTAGCAAAAAGATAAAGTGTTTGGATGTAACCAAATATGCAAACTAAATTAAAATGTAAGTGTATGGATTACAAACCTAACACAACCTTAATAGGTTTGGAACAAACTAGCTAAAACTAATCAGCAGTAAGTTGGAGCATAACCCACTTCGGATAAGCCAATATCGAGGCTGGAGTATCTTGCAAAACAATAGTTTCGACCTCATAACCTCGGAGAGATAACCGAGAACAAGAAAAAGTAACTAAAAAGTAAGATATAACTAAAACATTTGCATTACACACCATACAAGTACTTTCGGGTGCATGGTTAAAGTAATATCCGACCTTGACAAATAAGGAGATCAGAAGCGGATAATTCGAGCAAACTGTGCATGAATGCATTGAACCTCAAGCTTAAATCCAAACTATGTTTGTGTGATTAAACAAGCATATATGACTCTTTAATATAAAATGTGCAAAATATTTCAAACCGAGAAATGTAAAGCATATATATTGAAAGGAAGTCAAAAAGAAAGAAAAATCGTACCAGCCCTATGGACATAAATAAAAAAAAAACAATTACAAAAATAAAGGGACGCAGCCCTGAGGTAAGATTTATGAAGGAGCAGTCTCCTTAGCCTTCTCAGCATCAGCAGCACTAGATTCGCCAGGACGAATAGCATGACCACCCTTCTGAGCCTCCCGAGTAGCCTCCTCTGCTTCAAGCCGAACATGCCATTTGGGCACAAATCCTGCCTCAAAAGAGCCTAGGAAGCTGGTGTCGAGGTCGGGGTTGCTGGCCCAGATCCTATACAGGGCTAGATTAACCGCCTTGTCCTTCTTCTCTTTAAACTCGGTAAGGAGACGAGCCTTTTCATTCTCGATTATCTCGAAAGTGCGCGGCCTTCTCCTCCTCAAGCTTGGAATTGGCCTTCTCCAGCTCCGCAAGCCGAGCATTCACCTTTTCAAGCTCGGCTGTCTTAGCCTCGACCTCTGTCTTCGCAGCATTGAGCTCATCAACGATCTTAAGCTGAAGATTCTTCGACTCTTGGGCTAAAGACATGCTCGAGTGCACCTCATTGGTCAGCTTATAATTAAGCTCAGCTGAGACAACAAGAGCCTGACACACAAAGAGATTAAATTAGAACATATGCTACGACACATAAACAATTAAAAGTAAGTTGTGAAAAGTTACCGCAGCAGTAAGCTCAATACTCTTATCATAAAGAGTATTGCAGTCCTGAGCTTTATTCAAAACTCCCAATGCTCAGCATCGAAACCACCAAGGGTCTGATCCACCTGAGACAGGATATCCGAGCCGAGAATAGCTCCGTGGGCCCCAGCAGCATTGTCAATCATGAACTCATCAACATGAGTACGGATCGACATCATGTGTGACTTCAAAGTTGACGGCTTCTTCGGGGGTGGGCCGAGTGCTGGGTGGACTGTGACCGAGGGAAGCGCGGAAGAAGGGGCCGAGATGGATGCTTCGACCTGGCCAGTCGGGTCCTCGGCTGTGCTCACAGTAGTCGGAGCTGGTGGAGGAGTCTTCTCAGTGCGCTTGAGGACTTTGGAGGGTCGGTCCGACCTCCGCGAGCCTCTCGGGCGCTTACTTTTTTGAGCCCCCTCGCCACTAGCGAGCACGGCATCGAGGTCGGAATCCATGGCACCTGAAAAATTGAATGAAGATTTAACATGGTGCTAATTGACAAAGAATAAAGACAAGTAAAGAAAAACCTAACTGGAACTCTCCCTCGAGCTCGTGCTCGGCGACCAAGAAATCCCTCTATCTTCAGAGGAGGCTGGGGGAGTACCTTCCCTATTGGTGGAAGTCAATCTCGAAAGGTCCCTATAGTCATTAGTCCCATACTGAACAGCTACTCCATCCCACACCTCGTTCAGGCTATACATGGTGTCGTATTTCCCGAGCCAGCTATCAAACCTATGTACCTTATCATCTACCCAAGACCATAAATAGAAATGGTTCCTATCGTCCTTACATAATACTAACCTATCAGGTTTATGTTTTAGCAGTGAGGGAGACTGCATATTTGAGCTAAGGATGACTGTACCTTGCTCATCAGAACCCGAGCTCGAAGCCTCATCGTTGGCCTCATTCCCCGATTGTGGACTCCTATGGTGGGCTAGAGATGGGGGCCTCACATCTCTTCTCGGGGGGAGGTTGCTGGTTGGCAGAGGAATGAGCTCCCATCGGGCGTATTTCTTATTGGACCAGTCCGATGTAGACTGATCTTCCCCTAAGAACCCACATGCCCGGAGCTTGTCTTCGTGCAGGAGATAGGAGAGGGATCTCCTGCTGTAAGGGAGTTGGAGCAGAGTCTCTCTATGCTCCTTCATTTCATCAGTAGGAGCAGGACGATGATAGTTGGCTGGAAAATCAAATGCATTTCAACTAAGTACAGGCCTAAAAATAAAGTTTGAGCACAGAAAAGAAGGAGGTTGAGATACTTACGAATCCGTCTGAACGAGTAGTATCGAGACGGGGCTAGGCCATCGGTCCAGAAGAAGGCCTTCTTGAAGTCAGGAGGATGATTGAGAAGATCCTCGAACATCTTCTTCTCCTTGGGATAGCTCGAGAGATAGTAGAAGCCATATCCTCCCCGAGCTCGGGAGGGATTACTTTTCAAACAAAAGAGATATAAGATCTCTTCAGGCGAAGGCCCTTCCCACTTCAGCTCATGGTAAAGCGACCTTAGGGCAGACAGAACCCTATAAGAATTGGTATTGAGTTGGAAGGGAGCCAGCCCAACATAATCCAAGAAACCTTTAAAGAAGGACTTCAAGGGAAGGACAGCTCCCGCCTTCATGTGCTCCTGGCTCCAAGCCACATACCTCAGCCTGCTATCAGGGTTTCCATCCCCTGGAGCATGGCAGCTTCGCTTGTGGGCAGTCGGAGCTCAGCACCTAAGCGAGCCCGACAGCCCTAAGTCGTGAAGGGCCAGAATATCAGATATCTGTCCCAGCGACGTAACCGAGCTCCAGTAGTGTTCGGCCTCGAAGAATTCCCTCCTCGACTGCGAAGTGGAGGGTTCCCCCATCAGTGAGAATCGAAGATCTCCCGGCTTGTACGCGACTGTCACTTTCAGCCTGGGCTCAAGGGGGATCGGTTTAGGCTCAGAGTCAAAAACCGGATAAAGAGCCTCTCGGAGGATTTTTCTCTTCTTCTCTATGACCTCGACGATTTGACGTCGGTAGTGAACTCGGGTTTCTTCTTGTTCTTGAGCTAGCTCGTGTTTGCGAATCAGACGCTGGTTCCGGGTAAACAACGACTTCGGGCTCAGAGTTTTTGGCGTATACGGGATGGCAAGCAACGACCCCCACCGTCTTTCCAGATTCTGTGACATCTAGCAAGAAAGAAAAAATGGTGAGGGCCATGCACGCAAGGAATCAAGAATAACGATCTCGGTGGTTCAAGATCGAAAATGCTTGGATACAAAATGAGCTCAATCATGGGGACCCGATTGGTGCCATGACGTGTATTTCACGAAAAAGGGAGGAAAGTGGATTTAATTTTTGAAAATCCCGAAATATCAGGGAAAAAAGGTGGCAGTTATTCAAAAGTGGTATTTTTGAGAATCATGCATTCTTTAAAACCCAGATTTTGTACCCGATATCTTGGTATACAAGATATGTCCTCCAAAAATTGGGAAACCCAGAAAAAGACCCAAATATGGTCTTTTTACGCATAAACTGGGTATTGAACCGATAATGTTGGAACCTAAATGTAATATCTATCAGCCGACGCGTCCTAGTGCATTAAACTAGTGAATGGACCAACAAAATTCTAATGCCCAAGGTGCAACAAAAGCATAAACACACATGGAAAAAATAATGCAAAGAAGCCATGAATAGAAAACTTACACAATGCGATCGCCGAAAATAGAGAAATGGATGATTGTATAAGCGGCTGCAAGTATGATCTCACAGAGTCAAAAATTTCATCTTGGCTTTGTCTTCTCGGCTTTGAGAACATGCAGGAAATGAGCAAGGAGGGTTCTGGTTTTCCTTTCTTCCTTTTTTCTCTGAAATGAACGTGAGTTAAGGAAGAAGACGACGAGGTCCAATTTATAAGAACATGAGAATGTGAAAGGTTGGATTAATCTGGGCCATTGGCCAGATTCCGTATCAAATCCGACGGCCAGGGATAAGTGACATGATGGTGCCGTAAAGGTGGCAAGCGAACCATCGTGGGCAGGTTTCCAAGGTACTCAAGTACATTGAGTGAGCAATACCCAACTGACGCGTGTCCATACTCGACTATGTGTGACGGTATGGTTCCCGAAGAAAGTAGTTCAAAAGTTTCCTTCTCATAGGATTCGAACTAATACTTTTGAGGGGGAAAAATGTTACACCCAGATTTTGAGACTTGAGGTTGTGACCTCGAAAGCTGGATCATCAGGTGTGAGCTCGCGATACCTAAAATACATGTTCGTAATCTAGACGCCAAACCCTCGAAGAAAGGTGGCAACCTCGAAGATATGTAACCTCAGAATGATATCTAAGCTCGAAAGACGGAACATCGGAGTATATCCATTGTCGGGTAGCCTCGGATCAAGTGGCCCGAGCTTGGCATGGGCGTGAGCCCGAAATAAGGCGGCCTCGGTGGTATTTACCCACTCCGAGCTGATCTTGGGGAAAGTAATACAACTCGTAATTTACTCAGAGACCTAGACTGTCATGATACTGATTGCTGACCTCAAACAACTTAGTGAGTCACCTGAGGAGACGCAGTCCATGCATTCAAGAGATATTTATTGTTGTAACTTCCCTACAATAAAGGGATATTAACTAGTCGGTTATACGTCCCCTGGTCTTCAGGGGACGTTTCCTTGTATATGGGAGTTACAAACTTTAAAGTAATTAAATTTATTAATTTACAGAATAACTTCCCGAAATGTGTGAGATTGGATTCTGAGATCTCCTCTATAAATAGAGATGTTATGTACCTTTGTAAAGGACCGAAATTTTGTGATCTTGAGAGAATTTTTGGAGAATTCATCCCTGAAGAATTTCCAGAAATTTCCTAAGTCCTAATAAAAAATACTCTCATTGTTTTACTTTATTATTCTTCTTTGCCATAGTTTTTACTGTTTACGTGCTCTACATTTTAAGTTGACGAAAAACGGCGTCAACACTGGGAATTTTCATAAATGTTTAAAATGAGATTATAAGATTCTCTGTATTTTTATTTCGAAATTGTATCAATTGTTTAATTTCCATGATTTATTTGGCTTATTCTATATTTTAATTATGAAAATGATTAGTGCTATAGTTTTGAACCCTAGATAATTTTTGTGTGTTACTGTGGGGAGTAAAAACCTTTCTTTACAGTTAGATTCTATTTTCAATCGTTTATGTATTTTTCTTAAATTAATTATTTTTCTATTAAATTAATTAGGAAAATAGTTATTTTGTCCAGGAAATTCTAAAATAATTTTTATAAGTTTAATTCGGGTCTTTGAACACTTTTGTTTGTTTAATTTGAATTTTGGGCTGGTTGTATATTTATTTGGATTATTTGGGTTTTATTTGGAAAATTGAGAAAAAATAATTTATAAATGTTAAAAATGATTTTTCTGGTCTTATTTGAGCCATTGCTGATTATTTAGGGTTTCGGAAAGTTGGTTGTTAAATTTTGTTGTCATATGATAATCTTTAGAAAATTATTGAGTCTTTTATGTAATTATGATATTAAAGGGCATTTTAGTAATTTTTCACGTAAAAATGTATTTTATGAATTCATGCTTGTTACATCCTTGTTTGTGCATGTGACATTATGGTTTGAACCTTTGTGAAAAATGATTTTAATTTACGTGTCATGCACGTTAAAATTGCATAGTTAAATTATTTCAAAAATTAGGGTTTTGAAATAAAACCGTAACACCTATTTTTTTTTAATTTATTCTAAATTGTCACTGTGTAATTGAACGTTTAGGAGTTAGCGGTTGTCGAGGTGACACATCAGCGGAAAACCCGCATAATTATATTTGTGACCTGAATTGTTGCATTAGATTGACTAGCATGAGGATAGTGCTAGGGATTTTTGTTAGTAGGCATGCTTAGATGATAGAGTAGGCGTGGTACTAGATTCTAGCTGCTTGTGTGGGTATAGCACTTGCAGGAATTATCTTGGGTGTGTATAACTCAGGATAATAGGATGCCACCATGGATCTGCCGAGTGTGAGTATAGTGCAGGCAGGGCAACGATGTCTCGAGGGAACGACCGAGTGTGAGTACAGCGCAGGCTAGACTAGGTGCCACCGTGGGAATGCCGAGTGTGAGTATAGCGCAGGCATAACATATTACATTTCATGTCCAGTTGACATGACTTGTTAGTATTATGTGTGTGCATATAACACAGATTATGTTAGTGTGATATGGTGTTTATATACCGCACGATGATTATTATGTATCTGATGTTTATTTATGTTTAGTTGAAAGCTTATGTTTTCTGGTTTGGGGAGTTATGTCCTACAAATCTCTTCTTACTGGGCGTTAGCTCACGAGTACTCCATGTGCAGGTAAAGGCAAAGCAAAGCAGTGAATGGTGCGGGCTCGAGGTATGGATAGAACATGTTAGAGGCCGAGCTCCAGTTATTTTATGTTTTTTTAAAAATAAATGTCATGTTTTAAATTTTCAAACTTGAATGGTTATTTTCTTTACGTTGTTGTTATTAAACCTAGCGTCCAATATTTTTATTTTTAAATAATGAGATCTCATTTTCTATTTAAATTTTAAATAAATATTTTATTTTAGTGCCTTAAAGTATTTCTTTGTTTATTATTTTAAACAGACTCCCTAAGTAATGTCTCGGGATATCGGGGCGTTACAATAGTGGAGCCAGTAAATTTAAGAGAATTTATTGAGGTTTGAATTCCAATCAACCAGGCTTAAGAATGAGAATTTCATGCTCGAACTTTCCTGGGCTTAAGAACGTGACAAATTGACAAAATTATGTGATATTGTGAAATTTTTTATTTTTGGTCACAAATTAATTTAATCAATTATGCTTGGAGATTTAAAAACTATAGGGTAAAAATTTAGGGAATTTAGAGAAAATAAAACTACCAAAGGGCCCTTGAGTTCCTTATAAAGTGAGGTGAAATGAGACGGGGTATAAGAGTCATTTCCAAAGGAGGAGAGAGAAAGGGGTGGGCAGCAAGGCTAGGTCCTAGGGCTGTCAATAGCTAGGACACATACCCAGAGAATAGGAAAGGTCATACCCCACTTACAAGTTAAGGAAAAATATCATTTTCCTTACAAATAGTTTTTTTTTCTCTCAAAATCCTTTCCTCTTTTCCATTTGCTTACTCTAACCTGAAACCCCACTAAACCTATCCTTTATTGCTACAACCAAGTCCCTCCATAACTAACTACACTAACCCCCTCCATTGGAGAAAGAAGAAGCTCAAGGAGGAATCTTTTTTTGGAGTAAGTATCAAACCTTGTACATCTTTTCTTCTCTTTCCCTTCAAATCCGAAACCATAACGGTTTATTGTGCATGCATGTGATCTAATAGCCATGCTTGGAATTGATCTTCTGTTCTAGGGTTCAAGAGAAGCGTGTACTAGTTGGATCTCAAAGATTGAGCACTTTTGTGATCACGTAAAGCAAGGTAAGAAATCTTGATAGTTTGCATGTTGTTGTCCCTCATCTAAGTCTTTCTACCCTAATTCTTTCATAAAAATCTTCATGTGGGACTTTGGGGCTCGGTTTTGAGAGTGTAGAGCACAAACATAAGTTTTGAGGAGCTAAGGAAAACATCTCTAAACTAGGGATTTCAAAAGGTAGAAATATATGGTTGTTCTTTGAGTTTTGTGGTGATATTTGTAGATCTGGCTGTATAGGTTATTTCAATGGTTTTTGAGCTTATTTTTATTTTTATGCTTATGATTGAGGTTGTGTGATATGATAATTTTGCATGAATGCATGTGGCTAAGGTTTATTCTAGAAATGCTCGTTGTCATAAAGTGAGTAAGAATGCATGCTGCCAAAATTCGGGGTATGGTTTCCAACGGGTCAGATTGCACCCTACTGCCTCTACTTGTGAAAATAATTTGTGTAGTTATTTAGTTCTTGGTGATTACTTAATGCCCGACTTTGGAAAATCATAGAAAAGTATTTTGAAGCCCAAGTTATGCAAATTTTTTAATTGTGATGCAAATCTTGAAAATTTCTGGGCAGCATGCACAGCCAAAATTTCTTTATCTTTTGAACGCGTTTTACTAATTTAAAAGCTATGAAGTTTGAGAGGATGTTAGTTGATACATGTATAAGGGTCCCTATAAAATTGTAGAGGAAATTTTTTAATGGTTTAGAGAAATAATTTTTCAAATTTTCTCTAAAAGCTGGAAACAAAACTTCTGGGCAGCAAGCACTAACCAGATTGCTTCAATTATTTATATGGGTTTTACTATCCCAATAATTATGAAATTCTGAATGAAGCTAGTTTAGATATGTATAAGAATACCTGTAATATGTTAGAGAAAAAAGTATCACGGTTCAAGAGAAATAATTTTTCGAAGTTTGCCCTAAAATTTGAAAAGTAGTAATTTCGAACCATAACAAAAAATGATTTTTGGGAGATTAGTTCTCCTAACCCAAAACGAGTTTTGATGCGATTTTTTGTCTAGATCCTGTACTTATGCCAAATAATAGGTGGACAAAAGTGTAAGGGATTTAGCTGTAATTCCCCGAATCCTCCGATGTGGTTTAATGGCAGGATTAGTAGGCCGGGAGGGCAATAACTGTTTAATTATGCCATTAAATGATAATATGCATGTTTATATGAATTTTATTATAATATGATGTTATATGAATGCATGTGGGTCTACATTTGAATATAATGATATTTTGATAATTTGGCCCGTTAAGGGTATATTTGTGTATTTGGGTGCATATTGTGATTTGTGCATGAGATCCCATTATTATGGAGATATATTCGAGCTATTCGGCATGAGATGGTCCTATATAATGGATTAGCGATTTTTTCATAACGGGGTCAATTATTGGGTAATAGGAATGTTATTTGATGATAAATTGGGAGTATTTAAGATCAGGATGGAATTCTGGAAGTTTTGACTATAATGTCCCCGGGGGTATTTTTGGGACCCCGAGCACTAGGTTTTATTTGAGGTTACTTAAGCTTGAAGTAGCTTGTCAGATAGAACGTACGTTAGAAAACCTCTCGTTCTCTTCCCGTAGTTCATTTTTGCCGTTCGAAGCCTTTTCGAAGATATCTCGAGTTCTAGGAGTCTGAATCAAGCGAGGATCGAGGCATAGCGATCCTAGGAAAGATAAGAAGCTTCTTGACTGAAGGATTTGACAAGAAACAACCAAATCGAAGGTAATTTAAGTTTAAATTTTTGAGTTTTTAGAGTTTCTAAGCTTTGAATTTGACTTTGTTAACCATTGAGTTTTTGGTTTGATTGAACCTTGGGTTTTGATGGTTTTGGACCATTGGGAAGCTTGGGAACTTTGATTTGATGATTTGGTAATTTTTAGGCATGATTTTGGAAGCCTTGGGATGTTGGAGAACGAGTTTGGGCGTGTTCTGGGTTAGGCGCCGCAGCCCTAGCTCGAAGAAGCAAATGGGGGAAATTGATCTTGCTGGGCGCCGCGACCCTTGATGTAGGGTGCCGCGACCTTTGTTTCAGAGGTGGCTGGGGGTCATGGCCCAAGGTGCCAGGGCCGCGGCCCTTGATGTAGGGTGCCGTTTAGGCCTCGGGATTGTTCCTACTACTTGGATTAGCTTGGATTGATGTCCTGGAGGCTAGATTTTGGTTTGGGAACCTATGTTGATCATTTTTATTGATGATGTCCCGTGTTTGGTTATGACTAGGTGACCGCTAAAGGACTAAAAGTTGATCATTCTCTGAGGTCATTCTTTTATTCACTCTAGCTCGAATCTGAGGTAAGAAAATTGCACCCTGCATATATATGACACGCGTAATTGTTATTGAGGCATGTTGATTGATAAATGTCGACATGGATTGCATATTAAATGCTTGCGAATATTTTTTACTTGTATATGGCACTAACTAGTCAGGGACACTGACCTAAGAGTCAGAAATGGCATAAGCGTCCTGAACGCAGGGCCGAATGAAGATTAGATCTAATCGATATCAGCATTGAATGGCTCTAAGGCATTAACGCTGGAACGACCCTAAGGTCGATGAACTTATAAGCGCTTGGCTAGTCTAAGGCTAGTTACTGAGAGCCAGGGCCAAAGGTCCAGGTGACCGCTTGTAACATGGCTAGGGAATGATGTTCCAGGGTTATGACTCTATGGTCATGAGGAAGGTTATGTTGGTGACCAGTCACCATGCACCTATCCTAGTTAAGCTAATGAAAGGTTTACTTACCTGTTAAGCCTCGGTGATCCTATCGTCACAAGGTTGAAGGGAGCTATTCCCAATTTAGTGACTTTTGCGACTTTCACCTATCTGTTTTGGACTGATAGTCCTAGATTATTATTACGATCATTGTTGATATTATATCATGCTATATTGTGTTTTCTTGCTAGGCCTTGGCTCATGGGTGCTATGTGGTGCAGGTAAAGGGAAAGAAAAGCACACCCAGCCTTGAGTGGAGAGCTTAGGTGGTGATGTGTACATATTGGCCGCTTGACCACCACGGCCAAGGGGTTCTAAGAGGAACTAGGGGGTTTATCCTATTTTACCGCTTAGGTCGGCGGGTTTGTAAATCTGAAATAGTAGTGACCATTTTGAGTTGTAAATAACTTGTAAACGTTTTGATAAGCTCATGAGCAGTTATATACTTAATAAAATATATGCTTTCCTCTTTATTGTTTTTCCACCTTAACCTGTTAATAACACTTAGAGTACGTTTTTAACCAAAGGACTCGGGTAGCGGGTCAAATTTCCGGTTCACTGTTCACCGTAACTGTTCTAGGGTAACCAGTGCGTTACATTAGCCAAGAACTCAACATATAGCAGAGGTTTAAAAATGGAGTTTTATCACTATAAATAAAGAAGTAAAAGTAAAATAGTGGAAATTGGAAAATTGTTCTTTTTTTATAAAAGTAATTAAGGATTTAAAGGTATAACCAATCCCTAATCAACTTGAGTTAAATAAAGTTTGATTTTTACCATTTTTATAAGTTAAGGGTTCAATTGCCCTCCTTTTCAAAAGTAACACAAAATGAGATTCTAGGTTACAGATAAAAATGGTAAAAATGGGAGTTTATGTTATAAAGAACCTTTACGAACAAAGGGTAACCTTGTCAGATAATAATAGTTAAAGCGTCAAGAAAGCGGTATTTTGGTATATGATAGAAAGCGGTGAACTTCGTAAAAGAGCAAAAAGTTATGGTATTTTTCTAATGATAAGAGTTGTTAAAACTCTTTTTTAAAAAAAAAAAAAAAACCAAAGTACAAGTTACTAGATAAGAAAGTTCTTTGTTGAAAGAACATTAAAACACCCGGTACGGAGAGCGTGTCGCGGTGAGACTGATTTTCTTACAATAACTTGAAGACTGAAACAAAATTCTGGCCTTATACATTGTGAAGTGTATGGGAGGCTATAGTATAGAGTCTTTGAGAATTTATTGCATGCGGCTATTGTAGAATATTAGCTATAAGAATATGCCATAGTTCAATCTGAGTATACTATACTAATTACAGTAATTGCCAAAGGGAAAATGAATAGCGGTATTAAAGATCCACCTGGGAACTAAGGACTCCACATGAATATACTAATGTGTGCTTGTTGTAGTACATTACACTAGTTTTGTTTTGGTCGTTAAGAACATGGATGCTTAATTCCTACTCTTGCAATGCCTTTGCATTTTTCGGCTAAATGGTAAGCAGGTTCGGGTTGGAGCCAGAACTTTAGCGTAATATAGTCTGGGTTGGAGCCAGGACACGATAAGCTAATGCCTGGATCGGAGCCAGGACATGGTAAAAATATAGTCCGGGTTGGAGCCCGGACAAGGTAAAAATGTAAGTCCGGGTCAAAGCCAGGACATGGTAAAAATATAGTCAGGATTGGACCTAGGACATGGTAAAAACATATATTTCGAGTTGGAGCCAGGACATTGGTAATATAGTCCGGTTGGAGCCAGAAAATTAATTCTGGAACCGGATTAAGGCCTGGATCCCATGTTGTTAATCTATTGATTAGTTATGATATGTGTTGTATGTCTTATATGTTTTTGGAATCCTCTGAGTGCAGGTTATTGTGAAACAACCAAAGTATTTATTTCAGATATGGTTATATATCTTGAATGTTTGAGATTTTCTAAGCGTAGGTTGTTATGATATGTATGCAAATTGATTGTTGGTTGCAACCAAAGTGCTTTTGTAACGATCCAAATTCGCTAATAAGGCTTAAGGGCCTTGATTATTGTGCCTGGAGGGCATAATGGGATTTTGTGTGTGACTTTAATGAGTTAAATGCATGATTATGATTTAATGCATGTTATATGACTATTTGATTATTTGAGATGCATGACTATGTGAATTAGTATGCATGTAGACCTGATTGTATTAGAAAGAGCATAATTGTAATTTGGCCATTTTGGGCATGACTGTGCTGATACCTGTGATATGTGACTCGAGACGATCCTAGAATGAGCGGGTTAGCGGAAAAGTCAAAGCGGGAATTTATACCCGGCTTGGGGTTAAGCCTGGGGAGTTTAAATGGGAATTTGGAAATATATTGAGGTTAATCTTGATGATGAGGGTTATATTTGGTGATTAATTAGGTATTGGGTAGCAAGCGGGAAATTATTAGAGACACTCGAGGAATTAGTGGGAAATGGGTAAAATGACTAAAATGGCCCTACTTGGACAAAAAGGTTTAGAATTTATATGAAGGGCATTTTGGTCTTTAGGCTTTTTAGAGATAAGTTAAAGGGAGCTTTATACTTAGTGGAATTTGTAGAAAAAGAGTTATAAGGCTGAAAAAGAAAGAAAGAAGGAAGAAAAAGGAAAAGAGAGAAAACAGAAGGGTTTTGTTCCAAAAGAATCGGTTTGTGGCTCTCCCACCATTTCCCTTCATTTTCTTGGATCTAAGCTCAGTGGTGAGCTAGGGTAAGCTGAGCATCAAGGATCCCTAGGCTAGACTTGAAGATTGGCAAGGGATTGGCAAGAACACATCAAACATTGAGGTAAGTTTTAGAAGTTTCAGTTTTAGGGTTTGACTGGTTTGAGCTGTGTATTTGAGCTAAATAGATGGGGATTTTTGGGGAAATCAGGCCAAGATTGAGAAGGAGCAAGCTAAGGTGGTTTAGGGTTCAACTCAAGGTCGAATTTCCATCCACGGTATGATTTCTAAGACCTTATCTTTGATGTTTGAATGAATTTATGGTTTTAGGGTTCATTATGGTAGATCTTGAGTTTTGGGTTGCTTGAGCTTGGGGTATGAGTTCTTAGGATGCTTGGGATGAGTGTGAGGTGTTGATAAGTTTGTTTTTGGGTTTGGGAAAGATTTGGACAAGTTTGGGGTTGAAATGGTAGAAGGAAATCGCAGGAAGCGATTTTGGGTGTTGTTGGTCTACAACTAGCGCTACAGCGCTAGTCTTTGGGCGCTGTAGCGCTAGGCCCTGGTTCTGGGGGTGTGTTGTTCTGCTTGTAGCGCTACAGCGCCCTCTTAAGAGCGCTGTAGCGCTGCACTGTTCACATAAAGGGATTTTTGGGCTTTTGTTGAGGGATTTTGACCTAGGGTTCGGGGCTCGATTCCACCACTTTGTTTTGGGGATCTAGGACTTCCTGGGGGCTCGGGATTGGTCCTGAGGCTAGGTTTTGGACTTGAGGTTTGGTAATGACTTTGACTTATGGATTTTGCTTAGGTGAGCGCTAGGGCTCGAGTAGGCTCGTGCTCGAGGAGTCAGGTGATCAAGGCTATCGAATTGAAAGGTAAGAAAACCGTAACACCCGAGAACAGGGCATGGGCCCACAATGTTATTGCAGGGCATGGCCCTAGATTGTATCATGTGCGAATGTATAACCTTTGAATGAATTATTATATGTTTGAATGATTATTTCGGAATGTACTATATGCGTGACTATAATGAAATGAACGGCTAAGGCCGAGAACGGCCTTGGGGCCGGAAGTAACACTTAGCACATGGAGTGCTTATAGCCAGGGTGGGACCCAATGGATACGTGAGTTATCCTCTCGGTAAGGACCGATACCCCAGGCTTTGGTAAGGCCTCTGGGGTGGCATGGCCGTGCTTGTTCAGTCTAATGGTTTTCCTATTTAACAGTGGATTATATGTCAGCTATATTCTATGCATATGTTATATACTGTATGAGTTTTCTTGTTGGGCTTCGGCTCACGGGTGCTCTGTGTGGCAGGTAAAAGCAAGGAGTCAGTCAACCAGCCATGAGTATGGAGAGCGTGGGGGCGGCGCGTACATGTTCGGCTTGCCCGACTGCTTTGGTTGGGGGCATTTTGTATATGGCTGTATTAACCTATCCTTTTGATAGTTAATCTAGTGTAAATCTATTTTTGAGTTGTAAATATTTTGTAAACCTTATTTTGGGATCCCGGATGTTTGATACGTAATGTTTTCAATGAAACTAAACATTTTCAAAGATTACAGCCTTAACCTCTGGTTTAGTCACACTTTTTGTTTTAGAAACCTCGAATAGTCAGTTAGATGCACAATTTTCGTTTTAAACTCACTTAGTAACGGCTCTAAGGTAGTAGGGCGTTACAACTTTATTTTTTGTTATGGTTATTATTGAGAATTGTATGACAGGGTTAAAACTTATCCAATACCATAATGACTGGTAGCAATATCTACCTTAGGTCACTCCTTTACTAGGTTTTAGTATACTTCTGTGTAAGACTATTCTTACTAAGCGTTGTCGCTTACCTAGTTGTTCATGTTGTTGGTAAGTGCAAAGGAAAACTGGACCAGTGAGCGCCGATGTCTGCTTATGGATATGTACATGTGGCCTAACCTGGGATGGTTTTTGATGAATGCTAATCTTAAAAAGAAAAGCTGGACATTTGTTATTTCTTTGGGATAATTGTTTTGTTATAACTCCGTGGAAGAGTAGTTGTATTTTTGTTTGCTAAACTAAAAGTGTGCACACACGATCTTTTTAAAAGTGTTTTTTATATATGGATTTTTTGTACAAAGAGTTAAAAGTAGAAAGTTTAAATTTCTGCATGATTTTGGTCTTGTATGTTTTGGGTCGTTACAAATTCCTTGACATACCTGAAGCCCCCCGAGATACCGGAGGCGCCAGCAACCCAGAGGCAGTAGAGAGACCCGTAGCTGTAGTCGCCAGGGTCAATCTGGAAAGAGATAATGCCAGTCTCAGAGCTGAACTAAGAAGAAAGGAGGAGGAGTAGCATCGACAACAACAGTTGAATCAGGGCAAACAACAACAAGTGGCCCAACCTATCGTACCTCTGGCACAGTTCATGCAAATGGTTGAACCTCATTATGATGTAGTACATGAACGGTTCAGGAAGCAGCAACCTCCTAACTTTGACAGTGGATCTGACCTAGTGGAAGCAAAATAATGGCTGCGATCGATGGAATCTATCCTAGAACATATGAGGTTGGGAAATGAGGATAGAGTTTCTTATGCTTTAATTCTACTAAAAAAGGATGCTCGCATCTAGTGGGATGTGGTGAGATAGACAATAAATGTGGGCACAATGTCTTGGAAATATTTTCTCCAAGTTTTGAACAAGAAATACTACAGTCCCACAATTCATGCCACTCGAGCGAACATATTCATCACACTCACTTAGGGGAATTCGACAGTGACTGAGTATACCAAAAAAATTGATTGTCTGGCCAAGTTCGCACTGGATATATGTTAAGAGTATGTTCCAAAAGCATGTAAAAGACATTTATTATTTCAATGAATCAATAAATACAATGGTCTCTTATTGTTATATTTAGATTATTAAATTATTGTTTGAATAATTTCTTTTTTGTAAATATCAGAAATATTCCATATTCATTATTGAGAATATGATCTTGTATTAGTACGAGAGAATTAAGATCACATGACTGAATAAAAATAGTCAACAACAAATTGAAGTTATGGAATTCTTTAATTAGGATTGTAAGTACGGTTTACTGAGTTTCATGTTGATACAAATAATCTAGATCCGGATTATTGATGTGGTAAGACATCTCGGCAAATGTGCTTTATATAATATGATTATATATGACAAGGACCGATATGAATAAAAGTCTTCATCAAAAACCATTTAATAATAAAGATTTGTAATTCATATCATAACTGATGATCATTTATAGATCAACCTAAATCCTGAGTGTTCATGAACTCTTGTTTATGTTTATTAAATCTTTTGATTCATTCGTTAAGGTCTCTTCATAGATTGAGGCTAATGACTTTTGTTTTGGAGATTTAATATCATGGATGGCT
This sequence comes from Humulus lupulus, assembly GCF_963169125.1. Classification (NCBI taxonomy): domain Eukaryota; kingdom Viridiplantae; phylum Streptophyta; class Magnoliopsida; order Rosales; family Cannabaceae; genus Humulus; species Humulus lupulus. The sequence continues at coordinate 136,699,670 of NC_084798.1, read as the reverse complement.
AGGAACATGTATCAACAATAAGGAATCTAATCTTTCCTAACAGATCGTATATTGGTTCCCTTAAGGGTTAATTATGGAACTTGATGATTTTGAGCTCAAATCTATAATTAGATTATAGATTAATTATTCACTGGTGAATTAATGGTACTTAAGGAATAAGAAGTAAATTAGAAAGGTAAAATGGTAATTATTCCATTCTAATTTACGAACTAATTAATTAGAGGGTTGAACTATTGTAAGATGGTTATATCAATGGACAACTTAAAATAAGATTTCTATAAAAGTATATCTATAACATATAGAGTTCAATTATGAATTTATAGTGGAGAAATATCATAATTAATAAATTAACTATTATGATTAAAGAGTTTAATTACTTAGTTTTAATTTATTGGAGCTTAATGTTATAGGTCCACGGTCCCTGAAGTGACTCAAACAAACACTGATAAAGATAAATACAAAAATGGGCAAAATGATTTATTTGATAAGTAAAAGATTTTTCCATGCACTAAACATAATTATTGTATAATTATGTGTAATTAATTAATTGTGAATTAATTAATTATTTAATTTAACAAAAATATAATTAATTTATTTTTGGGATTTTTGGTATTTAAATAATGATGAAAATTAGGAAAATCACATGCCTCCCTGGCATGGGTTGGGCGTGTAGCACATTGCTCAGAAACTGTGCTACACGCACAAGAAGATTCCAAGGGAATCTCGATTCAACAATTTTAGTTATTTAAATATTAAATAAATAACTGATTATTATTTAAACAAAAATCTGATAACTGATTAGTTATTTTTAAATTGTTTAAAATAACTAATATTATTTATTTTAATATATATTGGATATATTAAAAAAAGGAGATCAGTTTTTCAGAGTGATACTTTTCAGAAATAGAAAATATATCGTGAAATCTCCCTGAGAGAAATAGAACAGTGCTACAAGCATATGTCATTGTTCTTCGCAAATTTAGGTCCAAACTTTATCAGATCTCATGTGTTGAGAACATCTGATAAATAGATTTTGCCTATTGTTTTGTATATGAAGCCCGCACTCGTTCTTTGTGTGTTGAGAACATTTTGGAAGATCTTGGTGTGAGATCTCAAGGATTTTGCCGTACAAAATGATAGCAGCAAGGAATGACTTAAGGTAATTTTTCTATTCATCTCTTTGATTCAATATATATATATGTATGTGAAGAAGTAGATCTAGAAATCTTGTGGAGTTAAGTTAACTAGTTTGATTATTGTTCCCCTGCATATAATCTATGATTTGATCTATAAATACCAACAAATGGTATCAGAGCCATCTTCACATATATATATTGAATCTGTGTGGGTTTAGTCTTATGCATTTATTTATGATGAATGAATGGATGGCCTAATATTATTGAATGCATGGGAGTGTTGAATCGTTAATTGTATGGTGTTTTTGGGTTAGAATTTGTTTATGATTAGATCATTGTGTAAGCCATTAAGGGGCATAGGATTTATGTAATTTTATTTGGTTTTTGAAATCATAAAATTGTAATTATGATCACACAAAGTCAAAACGGAGCTCGGAATTCAGAATTTAGCCACCATTCCTTCGAGGCCATCCTCCGAGCTGCTGCCGGGGATGCCGTACAGACGTCCGTACGGACTAGACAAACTCATCCGTACAGATCCGTACAGTGGGCCCCGACAGCACATTTCAGTGCCACGTGTCCCCGTCTTACTGGTCCAGAGTTTTTTTATTTTTCTGAAATTAATCTGTTATTTTTTTAAATTTTCAAATGTTAAATATCCTATTGGTTAGAAATTTGATATTTAAATAATGAGATATTTTTGTTATCCTAACAATTTTTTTTTTGAATATCTTATTTATGAATGAATAAAAATAGTCAACAATAAATTGAAGTTATGGAATTCTTTAATTAGGGTTGTAAGTACGGTTTACTGAGTATCATGTTGATAAAAATAATCTAGATTCAGATTATTGATGTGGTAAGACATCTCGGTAAATGTGCTTTATATAATATGATTATATATGACAAGGACCGATATGAATAAAAATCTTTATCCAAAAACTATTTAATAATAAATATTTGTAATTCATATCATAACTGATGATCATTTATAGATCAACCTAAATCCTGAGTGTTCATGAACTCCTGTTTATGTTTTTTAAATATTTTGATTCATTCGTTAAGGTCTCTTCATAGATTGAGGCTAATGACTTTTGTTTTGGAGATTTAATATCATGGATGGCTGGGAACATGTATCAACAATACGGAATCTAATCTTTCCTAATGGATCGTATATTGGTTCCCATAAGGGTTAATTATGGAATTGAATGATTTTGAGCTCAAATCTATAATTAGATTATAAATTAATTATTCACTAGTGAATTAATGGTACTTAAGTAATAAGAAGTAAATTAGAAAGGTAAAATGGTGATTCTTCCATTCTAATTTATGAACTAATTAATTAGAGGGTTGAACTATTGTAAGTTGGTTATATCAATGGGCAACTTAAAATAAGATTTCTATAAAAGTATATCTATAATATAAAGAGTTCAATTCTTAATTTATAGTGGAGAAATATCAGAATTAACAAGTTAACTATTATGATTACAAATTTTAATTATTTAGTTTTAATTTATTGGAGCTTAATGTTATAGGTCCATGGTCCTCGAAATGGCTCTAACAAACACTGACAAAGATAAATACAAAAATGGGCAAAATGACTTATTTGATAAGTAAAATATTTTTCTATGCACTAAACATAATTATTGTATAATTATGTGTAATTAATTAATTGAGGATTAATTAATTATTTAATTTAACAAAAATATAATTAATTTTGAATTAATTTATTTTTGGGATTTTTAGTATTTAAATAATGATGAAAATTGAGAAAATCACATGCCCTCCCTGGCATGGGTTGGGCGTGTAGCACAATGCTTAGACACTATGCTACACACACAAGAAGATTCTAGGGGAATCTTAGTTCAACAATTTTAGTTATTTAAATATTAAATAAATAATGAGATATTTTAATGTGATTAAAATATTATTATTGAAACAAAAATTTGATAACTGATTAGTTATTTTTAAATTTGTTAAAATAACTAATAATATTTATTTTAATATATATTGGATATATTAAAAAAAGGAGATCAGTATTTTAGAGCGATACTTTTCAAAAATAGAAGAATATCGTGAAATCTCCCTGAGAGAAATAGAACAGTGCTACAAGCATAGGTCACTGTTCTTCACAAATTTAGGTGCAAACTTTATCAGATCTAATGTGTTGAGAACATCTGATAAATAGATTTTGTCTATTATTTTGTATAGCGAGCCCACACTTGCTATTTGTGTGTTGAGAACATTTTGGAAGATCTTGGTGTGAGATCTCAAGGATTTTGTTGTACAAAATGATAGCAGCAAGGAAGGACTTGAGGTAATTTTTCTATTCATCTCTTTGATTCAATATATATATATGTATGTGAAGAAGTAGATCTAGAAATCATGTGAGGTTGAGTTAACCATTTTGATTGTTGTTCCGCTGCGTATAATCTCTGATTTGATCTATAAATACCAACAATATAATACCCATAAAGACGTTGAGAATTCAAAGATTTGTGAGGGGACCGAAGCCCATGATAGCCCAGGATGTGAAGCTTAAGGGGGTAACCACTTATGCGGAGACACTGGAAATAGCCCAGGAGTCTGAACAGTAAGAAGACAGAATTTGGAAGGAGACCGTAGCTGGGAGAGATTCCAAAAGGGTAATGGTGAGCATCATGCCCAAAAAGAAAACATGTTAGTGGCCAAACCCAAGAGGCAGAAAAAAAAAGAACTACAACAGTTTGGACATCAGTCATCAACCATGAGAGGTCGGTTTTGCTTAAACCGACTTAACACATGTTCATAAGTCGGTTTAAACATAAACGACCTATCATGTATGTTAAAGGTAAGCATGAGAGGTTAGATGCGTGAGAACCAAACTACGATGTGGACATGGTAGGTCGATTCTGTGAAAACTGACTTCCCATGCTTGTAGAAGATAGTTGGTCAGGTCCTCCAAAACCGACCTACCATGCTGCCATGGTAGGTCAGTTCTGTGTAGACCGACCAACCATGTCCTACCTTGCTAACATGGTAGGTTGGTACTATGTTAATCGACTTATCATGCCACATTGTTATTTATTTTACATTATTTGAATTTTAAAATATATTCATTTATTTAAACTATAAATTTATATATAATCTATTAGTGTATTAAATAAATGTAAAAAAAATATATTTATTAGTATTAAATTATATTGTTTTGAAATATAAATAAATGAATTAAATAATTCAATTATTTATCGTTTAAAAAAGTAATTATAATTTATAAATATAAAAAAAATTTTAATTTAATAGTATTTACAATTCAAAATAAATTAAAAAAACTTGATAAAAAAGTAGTTTCTTAAATAATTTTTTAATTGGTTTTTACTATGTCATTATACAAATATATTATTAAAGATATTCTATTTTTTTTTTACATTATTAGAATTTTAAAATATATTAATTTATTTAAACAATATATATATATGTTATCCAAAAAATTGGCATTGATGACGTGGCAAGTGATCCCTGGACACGTGGCTGACATCTGGAGGAACTCTGCTAGTGTATCGACCAGAAGGTACATTATAAGCAGGAGGCGGCCCAGTCTCACCTACAACCAGTCTGGTCGATAGTTCCGCATGCAATGTAATATTACTATAAAGATCTTTGTAAATCCCGAATTTAACTCACACAATCTCCTGAGTATCCGATTATTCAGGAGAGAATATCTGTAACAATCTTGTGTAATCCCCCTTGAGCCTATAAATAGAGAAAGATAGCTCAAGGAAGGGACTTTTGGCTTTCGAATTACTTAAGACTAGTGTAATTCTATTTGAAATATTGTGTTGTTCTTCAGAGGTTGGTGAAACTCATTGAACACTTGTTCTTTGATCACTCCTTTGATTCTCATATCAATAACAATCTAAGTGGACGTAGGTCATTACCAGATCTTGGGGCCAAACCACCATAAAATATCGTGTTCTTATTATTTTTGTCATTCGATTCTTTTCAACACATTCATTCACATCAAGCATATTCTGACTCCGTGTCAGTTGACCAAAATCTGGGTCAACATTCTGGTGCTTTCATTGAGAGCTTGATTTATCATCGTTGAGGAACTTTTGGCTGCAGAGGCCAGGCATGCAAAGGAGTTGGAGGCGATCGTTCAGCAGAGGGATGCCGCGGTGACAAAGCTATCGGAGGCTGAAGCTTCGTAGGCAGCTATAAGGAAGCAGAGGGAGGAGTATCAAGAGTCCAGCCGAGTCCAATTTCGAGAATGAAAGAGACTGGGTGAGGAGCTCAAGTCCAAGAACGAGGCCATCGCCACCCTTGAGAGCCAAGTGGAGTAGCTGAAGCTTGGCAACTCCAAGAATCTGGAAAGGTATAAGAACGCGACGCTCCGGTGTTTTTACAACTTCTGGAAAAACAATCAGGGCGCCAACTTCGGCTATCTTTCAGAAGATGTTAGGACTGCTGAGCTGGCTCGCTGCACTGCTCAACTGGCTGAAGAGGAGGCAAGAGCAAGGATCCCTGCTTCTCCAAGCATTGCTGGTGCAGAGGAAGAAGGAGTTGCCGAGGATGCTGCCAACCAGAACGCTGATAAAGACCCTCCTGCTCCTAATGCCTCTTGAGGTTTTATTATTTTTTCTTTCTTTTGATTACACGACCCACGAGTCGTGATGTAAAGACAATACCTTTTTTGAATTTGCTGCATGGGCAGCAAACTTTTCCTTTTATTTGAACAGTTACATCCAAGCAGTGATGCTTGCGGTGTAAAAGATTGCATCATGATGCTATAACATTTTCATTTATTATAACATTTGTCCGTATGATCGAACTTAGCATAGTACTTTGGCTTGATTTAACAAAATATAAAATTTGAAAAATACTCTAAGTACCTTAGCATGCTTTCACTCATTTTGTTCATGTGTTTACATACCTCATGGTACCCTTTGCTATCGATGTGCCTTATATGCCCCCCAAGTGATCGAGGAGCTTTAGGTCCTTGGTCACTTGCCTTGACCATGACCTGTTCGAACATTTCTGCTCGGGTGAAAAAGTAATACTTGTAATACAGCAAAACAACACACGTAATGAACAAATACTTGTAAATATAAATTCACAAAAGGTTGGCAAGAATGACTGGCTGCGCATAGTCCCTTATAATCTCGTATTAAAAATGGACTAAACATGTCTTTACGAGTGATTCTAAAATATAATCTTACATATACGAGCGATTAGCCATACAATCGTGGCTAATTATCTTTGCAAAACTTGTACAAAGTAAAATTTAATACAAGCCAGTCCTTTAAGAAGAACTGTTCACTGATAATACTTGCGCAGGTATTCCCCATTCCAATATCGTGGAACGAGATCTCCGTTCAGGCGTTCAAGTTTATAGGTGTCCGGATGAAGGACTTCTTCAATCTGGTATTTGTTCTTCCCAATTAGGTCCGAGTACTCCAGCAGTGGGGTCGCGGGTATTTAAGAAAACTCGTCGTAGCACCAAGTCACCGACGTTGAATTTCCTTTCTTTAACTTTGGAGTTAAAGTACCGGGCGACTTTTTGCTGGTACGCAACAACTCGGAGCTTGGCCTTCTCCCGTATCTCGTCAATTGAGTCTAGGGACTCCATCATTAGTTGGTTGTTCTGGTCCTGGTCGTATGTTATACGTCGATGTGAGGGGGGATCTAACTCGACAGGTAACATAGCCTCATATCCGTAAGCTAGGGAAAATGGGGTATGTCCTGTCGCTGTTCGGTGAGATGTTCTATACAACCAGAGGACTTCAGGCAGCTGCTCTGGCCATGCTCCTTTAGCATCTTCAAGCCTCTTCTTCAGGGTATGTTTAAGAGTTTTATTCACGGCTTCGACCTGCCCGTTTTCCTGGGGATGCGCAACTGAAGAAAAGCTTTTAATAATTCCATGTCTTTCGTAGAAGTCGGTGAATAAGTCGTTGTCAAACTGGGTTCCATTGTCTGAAACTATCTTTCGGGGCAAACCATAGCGGCAAACAATGTTCTTGATGACAAAGTCAAGAACTTTCTTGGTCGTTATGGTGGCGAGTGGTTCAGCTTCGGCCCATTTAGTGAAGTAATCGACTGCCACGACTGCGTACTTTACTACGCCTTTTCCCGTTGGTAGGGACCCAATCAAATCTATTCCCCACACCGCAAAAGGCCACAGACTTTGCATTTGTTTCAACTCATTTGGAGCTGCTTGTGGAATCTTGGAAAACCTTTGACATTTATCGCATCTTTGTACAAACTCCATCGAATCCTCGTTCATAGTTGGCCAGAAGTAACCTTGCCTTAGAATCTTCTTTGCCAAACTCTGTCCCCCAGCGTGATCCTCGCAGAAGCCTTCATGCACCTCTTTCATGAGTTCCTTAGCTTTTTCTGGTGTAACGCATCTGAGTAGCGGCATCGAATATCCTCTTCGGTACATAACACCATCGACCAGTATGTACCTAGTGGCTCGCCTTTGTAGAGTTCTGGCTTTGTTTCTATCTGCCGGTAGCACACCGTTCGTCAGATATTCCAAGTAAGGTGCCATCCATGTATCCTCCATTCAAATCTCCATATTGGTCTCGACTGCTTGTATGCTTGGCTCACTCAGTCTTTCTACTGGCACAATGTTCAAAGTGTCAGCATCCTTTGCGCTCGCGAGTTTGGCTAAGGCGTCTGCGTTTGAATTCTGATCCCGCGGTATTTGCTAGAGGGTGTACTCTGTGAACTGGGCTAGCAGTTCCTTTGTTTTATCCAAGTATGCCACCATTTTTAAGCCTCGCGCTTGATATTCTCCTAGAACCTGGTTCACGACCAGCTGTGAGTCACTGTAAATATAAAGCTCTTTTATGCTCATATCTTTTGCCATTCTCAATCCAGCGAGGAGCGCTTCGTATTCGGCTTCATTATTTGACGCGGTGAAGTCGAACCTGAAGGCGCAGTGAAATCGATGCCCTTCAGGCGTTATCAATATCACTCCCGCTCCTGCGTGGGATTCGTTGGATGACCCATCCGTGAATAACTTCCACGAAGGGGCTTTCTCTTGAGGCTCAGGTGCACTAGGCGATTCGCATTGCTCGCTGTCTAGAAGTCTTGTGAACTCTACAATAAGATCAGCCAATACTTGTCCCTTTACTGCCGCTCGCGGTGAATAAGTTATATCGAACTGCCCTAGTTCGACTGCCCATTTTAATAATCGCCCAGCCGCCTCTGGTTTTTGGAGGACTTGTCGCAGGGGCTGGTCAGTTAAAACCGTGATAGGATGGGCTTGGAAGTAAGGGCGCAGCTTCCTAGAGGCCAGGATTAAGCAATAGGCTAACCTCTCGATTGGTGGATATCTCAGTTCTGCTCCGATCAGCCTTTTGCTTACATAGTAGACCGCTTTCTGTACGCCTTCTTCTTCTCGTACTAGCACCGCGCTCGCAACAACTTCTGTAATCGCCAGGTAAATAAACAAAGTTTCTCCTTCTATTGGCTTTGATAAGATGGGAGGCTGTGCCATATGAGCTTTCAAGGCCTGGAATGCTTGCTCGCAGTCTCCTGTCCATTCAAACTTCTTATTTCCCCTAAGTAGATTGAAAAAAAGGATGCACTTGTCTGTTGATTTCGAAATAAATCTACTTAGGGCTGCGATTCTCCCGGTTAAACTTTGTACATCCTTGATCCTTTCTGGGGACTTCATGTTGATCGGGGCTTTTATCTTGTCGGGGTTGGCCTCAATTCCCCTTGAATTTACAATGAACCCTAAGAATTTCCCTGATCCAACTCCGAAGGAACATTTGAGGGGATTTAACTTCATCTGGTATTTGTTCAAAACATCAAAGTGCTCTTGTAAATCCTTTACACGTCCTTCTACCTTCTTAGACTTTACCAGCATGTCGTCCATGTATACCTCCATGTTTACTCCGATCAGCTCTTTAAACATGTGGTTGACTAGCCGTTGGTAAGTCGCACCTGTGTTTTTCAGTCCGAAGGGCATTACTCTGTAACAGTATACGCCCGTATCGGTCCGAAAGCTGGTGTGATCCTCATCGGGGGGATGCATGCTAATCTGGTTGTAGCCCGAATATGCATCCATGAACGAGAGGATCTCGTGCCCTGCAGTCACATCGACCAGCTGGTCGATTCTTGGGAGTGGGAAGCAATCTTTTGGGCAGGCTTTATTGTGGTCTGTAAAATCCACGCAGGTTCGCCATTTGCCGTTAGGCTTGGGAACCAGCACCGGATTGGAGACCCACGATGGATAAAATGCCACCCTGATGAACCCATTCTCCTTTAATCTTTCAACTTCTTCCTTTAAGGCTCTCGATCTATCCTTATCGAGCAGCCTTCTCTTTTGTTGTACGGGCGGAAAAGTCTTGTCTATATTCAGGACATGGCTGATAACTGCAGGGTCTATCCCAGCCATGTCTTTGTGTGACCAGGCAAAAACCTCCTGGTTCTTCCGTAAAAATTCCACCAGTGTGTGCTTCGTGGTGGGCTCTAGGTTTTTCCCGACCTTTACAACTCTGGTCGGGTCTTTTTCGTCGAGTTGGACCTCTTCCAAGTCCTCGACGGGTCCAACGTTTTCTTCAAAATCCCCAAAGCGAGGATCTAAGTCTCTATCCTCACTTTGGGCAACACCCTATTTGGTGACTTCATCACCGGATTGGGTTTGTGTATCAACCGCCACTTGCAACACTTTCTGAGGCCGCGCAGGAGTGGTTTTTTAATTTCCCACCTACAAGCATAGTTTCCTGGGAAATGTTCGTAAGGGAGTTTTACGGACAGTTCTATGCAGATCGTGTACATCCGACCGAAGCAAACCAGCTGGTTGAAATTCGCCAGCAGGATGGAGAATCAGTGAAGGACTACATCCAGCGCTTTACGCGAGTAACAGCTGGAGCAAAAACAATGGGGGACGAAGGAAAAATGATGGCCATAACCACAGGGGTTAGGCGTCGCTCCCCCCTTTGGAAAAGCCTCCGAAAGGAAGGAGTTAGAACTACCCAAGAATTCTTGGATCGGGCTGATCGTTACATCAAGCTCGAAGATGCCATTGCCGATGATGGAAAGCCTTCCGGCAAGGATAAGAAAGCAGCCGAGCCTGCCAAAGCCGCCAATGGGTCCAAACCTAATGGAAACGGCAAGGGCAACGGGAACGGCAACGGCAATGGCAAGAATGGTGGAAAACGGCCGCACAATGAGCCTTCCACCTCCGACAATAAACGAGCCAAGGGTAACCGTTATGAACCTCGGTTCACTAACTACACTGCCCTCATTGAGTCTCGGGGAGAGGTTTATCAGGCCACAAGTTCCAGTGTGCCTTATAAAAAACCTGGCCCCATTCGAAAGGATATTTCAAAGAGAGACACTACAAAGTTCTGTCGTTACCATAACGACTACGGACATGACACCAACGAATGCAACCAGCTGAAGGACAAAATCGAGTTCCTTATTAGGCAAGGACACTTGAGAAGATACGTACGGGCCTCGAGAAATTCCCAACGAGAAGCTTCGGGTAGCAACGAGCAGGCACCCACTCTCAGTGAAAGCACCAGAATGTTGACCCAGATTTTGGTCAACTGACACGGAGTCAGAATATGCTTGATGTGAATGAATGCGTTGAAAAGAATCGAATGACAAAAATAATAATAACACGATCTGGTAATGACCTACGTCCACTTAGATTGTTATTGATATGAGAATCAAAGGAGTGATCAAAGAACAAGTGTTCAATGAGTTTCACCAACCTCTGAAGAACAACACAATATTTCAAATAGAATTACACTAGTCTTAAGTAATTCGAAAGCCAAAAGTCCCTTCCTTGAGCTATCTTCCTCTATTTATAGGCTCAAGGGGGATTACACAAGATTGTTACAGATATTCTCTCCTGAATAATCGGATACTCAGGAGATTGTGTGAGTTAAATTCGGGATTTATAAAGATCTTTATAGTAATATTACATTGCATGCGGAACTATCGACCAGACTGGTTGTAGGTGAGACTGGGCCGCCTCCTGCTTATAATGTACCTTCTGGTTGATACACTAGCAGAGTTCCTCCAGATGTTAGCCACGTGTCCAGGGATCACTTGCCACGTCATCAATGCCAATTTTTTGGATAACATTTGCCCCCCAAGTTTATTTATTACGAGCAATAAATAAACTTTTGAGCGAATGAATCTTCGGTAACCCCACCATACGTGTTAGAACCCTTCGTGTGTTCTTGGAAAAAGCAACCTACTCCTGTCTAATCATGACTTTTCGGTTCCCCAGTAATAATTCGACGGCTATTCCTCTTCCCCATACTTTGAAAAAGGGAAACTGATAATTACACCTTTTTTATGCCACAGAAAAAGTTATAAAACATCTCCAAACTTCCCTTTTTCTTTTTACGCACGCCATTGCCTTCTCAAGGAACCCTAAAAACCAGAGATTCAATCTTCTCCCGGAGACCGTTCTTCTGCATTTTCAAGACTCAACCCGAGAGTTCCTTGATTTCCGAAGAATCTTTACCAGTCTCCACGACCATCTTTTTGGTAAGTTTTTGAATCCTTATGCTTCAAATTTTCATAATGCATGCTTCTGTATGTTGCCTGTTTGAGTTCATCTGCTTCTGGTTTGAGATGCTTGTGAGTAGAATGTCTTGTGGGTAAAAAGAGTTACGAGTTAGTTTAATAGTTGGGATCATACTTTTAGGACGTAAGACCGATGTAAAAATTCTATCTTTAGGTTAGTTGGAAAATAGGTTTTTCCCGCCCTAAGGGGAGTTGAAAAAGCTTTTTTGAAAAACTTTTTACTTTCACCCTTTGATCCGTTTCTCAAACTGTTCGTGTAGAAAGATTTAGCTTTTTGTTAGAATGCTGTTGTATAAAAACTTGACTTTTATACTCGACCAGCGCTATTCTAAAAAGCTTTTAAAAATTCTCTATCCTCTCCTCCCCATTCTTCTGTTTGCAGGCTTTGATGCCAGATTTGTGGGGAGGTGAACGGCCCATCGACGACGATCTTCTCGCCCAGCTGCTCGAAGGCGAAGAACAACCGGCCGACCGAATTCACGAGATTCCCTTTTCACGATCTTCCTCCAGACCTCGTCCTTCTCCTCCTCAAATGGCTCGTTCCAAATCTTTAGGCAAGAAAAGACCTGAATCCAACGATAATCCAAACCCTCCTGCCCAGCCTGATTCACAGGCTGGGGTTCCTTCGACCAGTGGCCGAAATAATCCTGCTCCTGACCCTATCATCCAAACTAGAGCCCGCCCTCGCCATCAGAATCTGCCTGATGTCGAGTGGTATTTCTCCCCGACCAGCCTTGTAACTCCCAGGATGCTTGCTAACTATCTTAGGAAGTATCCTCTCACAGGGGCCACTCTCAAAATTCCTGCCGCAGACCAAAGGGCTAACCTCCCAGGGGGTGTATACAGTGCTTGGTCTCGGTACCACATAGAGGCGGGGGCTGTGCTCCCGCTACATCCTTTTTATCAGGGGGTAGCTAATTATTTTGATGTCACCCCCTTCCAGATTACTCCAAATGGATATAGAGTGCTAGCCGCACTCTATATCCTGTACAAACATAAAAAATGGCCAGAACCTACCCCCCATGAGATCAATTATCTTTTTGATCTCAAGTCCAACCCTCAATAGTACGGGATGGGCTTCTTCCATCTTTGTCACCACGAGACAAACCGGACGTTCCTGAGTGCCACCACGCACATATCCAACGTGGGGCAGTACAGCAAGGAGTACTTCCTTACTCCGGACATAACCAGCAACAACTTGGCCTTCGCTCGAGGAGGTAAGTGCTGCTTTTACTGGTCGGTATTCATTCGATTCTTTTCAATGCATTCATTCACATCAAGCATATTCTGACTCCGTGTCAGTTGACCAAAATCTAGGTCAACAATATACATATAAATTATTTGGGTATGAAATAAGTATAAAAATTATCAATATTACATAGATTAAGTTTTTTGAAATATAAATAAATGAATAAATTAATTTATTATTTGTAATTAAATTTTTAAATTTAATTTCTATAAATAAGAAACAATTTTAATTAAATAGTATTTAATATTTAAAATAAAAAACTTTATAAACATATTTTAGAGTATCTCTTTAATAAATTTTTAAATGACATGGTAGGTCGGTTTTGTGGGAATTGACTTATCATGTGCCATGGTAGGTCGATTGTGTGAGAAATGACTTATCATGTGACATGATAGGTAGGTTGTGTGGGAACAAACATATAATGCCATTATAAAAAAATATTATTAAAGATATCATAATTTGTTTTTACATTATTTGAGTTTTAAAATATATTACTTTTTTTAAATAATACATATATATATAATTTATTTGTGTATGAAATAGGTATAAAAGTTATATATTTATTAATATTACATATATTATAATTTTTGAAATATAAATAATTGATCAAATTAATTAATTGTTAATAATTAAAAATTTTAATTTAATTTTTATAATTAAGAAAATAATTTAATTTAATAGTATTCATAATTTAAAATAAAATACTTTATAAAAATAATTTAGATATCTATATAATAACTTTTTAAATGACGTGTGTAACATCCTGTATTTTGGACACCCGTTAGTAGCAGGTTGGAGCAAGTGAAGAATTATGTGAAATATTATTTTGATAAATGATATTATATGAATTTGCGATGATTGGTGAATTTAATAGCCACTGTAACGATGTGGTAATGGATCTAGCTTTATGAAAAGAAAGAATCGTCTCAGACCAAGAAATAAACCATAATGGGAGAAAAATCTCGGATTTAATAAAATAGGAAATACTATGGCATAAAAATATTAATTTTTTCTGGAAACTGGTGTTGGGGTTTTATGCCCTAATTAAAACCCAAATTCTTTGAAATCTCATTTTATAATCTATAAAAAAATAGAAATCATTTTTTGACTTGGTTAATCACTTTGCTCACATGTTTTATTTTTATAATTATTTGTTTAATATAAACTTCTATTAAATCCCGAGCATATAGCTACTCTTATTTATAGTGACGTAATCACAATAGAATATAAATATGATTATATGTTCAAAATAAGTTAGTCCTATGATTAGTCAGTGCACCAGATTTACACATTACATTGTTATGTTCTTTCCAGAACATTAGCAAAGTAGATAAGATCGGATGTATTTGTTACATCGGACATGACCGATATTGACAGTTGATAAGATAAGTAAACATACCGTTATTATCTATTCTAGTCATACCATATAGTTGGCCATAGGTCAATTCAATCTCAATTCAGAGTGGTTAGTATTCTAACTGATTGTATTATTTGAGTTGTTCGTTACCAGCTTACCCTATGAACTAGCCCATACTTACATCTTGGGAACTCGGTAGTATAATTGGGTGGGAGTGTTAAGAATAGATATGAACATCTATAGCTTTTGATGAAGAAGTGAAACGATGGTTTCCTTTTTGTTTGGTTCAAGGTGTTAGATGATAGAGATCTCATTTCAGTAATTAAATTAATTTACTGAAATATCATTTACAGGGAACTAAGTGTTTTAAGGATAAAATACAATGAGGGGCAAAATAGTATTTTAGTCCTACCTCATTGTAGACCGTCTATAGAGGATTGAGTGACAATTATGGTTGTAACAATGGATAATTAATAGAGTATCTATATTTGTTATAGAACGTTCTATGAATTCAAGAGTGCAATTCCGAGTCTATAGTGGAGTCACGAGGAATTAATAAGTTAGTAAATTTATTTGTTAGATTTATGATAACTTATTGAAGCTTTATTTCATAGGCCCATGATCCCCGTTTTACCTTGGATAAAATCATCTAGATAGTCTCAATTAATTGATTTAATTATCAATTAGAATTATTAAAGTTGACCAAGTCAATTTTGGATAGTTTCACATAGTTGTGTAATTTTGAGAAGAAAAGAGAAATTATGGCAGATTTATTAATTAAGATGAATTGGTATCTAAATTAATAAATAAATTTAAATCAAATGTTCATATTATAAATAATTAATTTGATAAATGATTTAAATGATTATTTGTTTAATTAAATCAATAGAAAATAATACATGCCTTTATTTTAAGTTCAATGGGCTTATAATCAAATGAGAAATTTCACTGGCCTAAACCCCATGATAATTTTGACCTACGACTTTATAATGACTATTATTTTATTGATTTTTAATTAAATTAAATGACCCAATTGTGTCTATAAAAGGAGTGCTTAGAGAGAAGTCATTAGTTAAGATTTTTGAGACGATAGATAAGTTTAATCACTAGTTTTCTAATAGTTTTAGATTCTCTCTAAACACAAGTCCTTTTCTAAGCCTCTTTGTTATTTTCTCTTCTTATCTCTATATCTATCTCATGTGTTGAGAATTGGCCACACTAGTCTAGGTAGAAAATTAATTGTGGTTGTTTACCGAGTTTTTCGGAAACGAATAACTAACAGAATAATAAAAAGATAAGAACCGTAGAAATACTAAAATGTAACTAAACAAACAGTGTTTTTACGTGGTTCAGGCGTTAACAAGCCCTAGTCCACGAGTCGATGTTATTATACTTGGAAAAGATTACAGTAAGATGGCTGGTGCATAAGAACTTCACACACTCACAATGTTTCTCTCGGGTTCTCTTAAAGAAGATGAAGCTAGAGAGAATTTGGTAGTCTTTTTCTATCTGATCCCTCTCCCTCCCCCTTCTTGTAAAAGGAAGGAGTCTTTATAGCTAGGGTTTCGGATTAGGGTTTTTCTCTACGTCCATGAGTCTTAATTACACCAGCCATAAATAGGGGATACAATTACTATAGTCGCATGGCTACCAGACTCTATGTGGGTATATTTACGTGAAAGTATGGGGAACACACAAAGTCAGCCGTCTTTTCCAAGTTGTCAGCGGAACAGTAGGCGAAAAGGTACCCTTAGGCGTGCTGGGATGTGTGCGGCTTTGACCTGACGGGCGTGTCAGGCGGGATCCTGTGTCAGACGGATATCATTCCAAATATGCCTTCTCCCGGACTCGACCGTTCGGTTTTGTTCTGTGCGGGGCACGGAACTGTTTCCGCGGAGACCACTCGAAGAGCCTCTCCTGGAAGGGGCCTCCCCGAGGGGTATCCTTCGGGAGTCCGGGAGAGTTGACGAGTTTCCGTGTTGTGCTTGTTTGGAAGAGTAATCCGGATACTAGACAGGAGAGGCGAAGCCTTTCTGTCCATCCGCGAGCTCTGGTCACCCTCCGTGAAAGACATCGATAATTCTGCTTCCCCGAGGTCATCAATCTAAACGCTATCCGGAAATCTGGATAACAGTGGTATTTTTGCAAATGAAATAAATTGTGCTATTTTTGCATAAATTCATAGAGACTTGCTCATATAGTAACATGATTAGGCCCATCCAATTATAACATGTATGTTTGCACTATATGTGGTAATTTTGCAATTGAGCTTAGATGCATATAGTGGCCCATATGTTTGCTTAATATATGGATTTTTCCAAATAAAATATTCATAAAATGTTAGGTTTTATTTTGGCCCATTACAAAATGTAAAGTTTAAATTCCTCTCTTGTGAGTGATTCCACCTGTGAAGGCATATTTGCTTTGCATGACTATAGTGGACCTAATCAATTAATAAAATAAAGGTTTAAATTCCTGTCTTTTGGATCTTGTGTGGAAGTTAGGGGGCCTTAGAGTGAGAACGACATACTGGACCCAACCCTCCTCCATGCAAGCCCAATTGTTAAGGCCCTTTTGCTTAAGTTTGACTTAATTGTATAAGTTCATTATATTAGTTAAACCTAAATATTGATTAGCAACAAATTAATTATAAATTAATTGAATTTGTTTCAATATGACATTTTAGAATTAATAGGAAATTATAGGACTTTGGAATTAAAATTTTAATCTTATAATTTTTTGGAGAACCATAGTCATTGATTTTCAAAAAATAATAATAAAATACTTAACTTAATAATATAATGAGCTTGTTTTAAGAATTTTATTCGATCTCCACCGTTGGTTTAACAAGGTCGATAGCTTAATGGGTCCTCCAGACACTTTGATTCGTCTCCCTACAGAAGATTTTCATTAGTTATTTTGACAATGATAGATTTCAAAAGATAGATACTTATAGGTCAAATTCTACTAGATTAACCCCTACGGTGACTACTAGGACTAAATCTATGATTATCGAAACTGTGGGTCTAGCTCATAAAATAAGAAATTTAGTTTTCTTATTTTGATCGAATTGAAGGTTGTTAATAATGGTGTCCATTATTAAATAAGTTTACAACTTTATTTAACTAGTGGTATTTTTCACTCTCGATAATCGGGACAAGGATATCATAGATTAGTTAAAATCCTAAAGGAATAGAGATATGATTGTTTTTGGTATTTTTTCTCATATCTTACATATTTTTGGTATATTTTGTGCTATTTCTTGAAATTTGTGTGAATAGAAGTTTTTTTGAGCAAACGTGATTGATTTTTATTTTATGATAATTCGTAGTATCATTATGGTTGTGTCTACTCCCATCCTTTCTCAACATTCTATGGAGAAACTCAATGGAGAAAACTTTCTTAAATGGAAGCTAAACATCAACATTGTGTTGATTGGTGACAACTCCAAGTTCGTCATGACTGAGGAATCCCCGGAAGTTCCAGTTGAAGGAGCTACCAAGTCTGTGAGGGAAAAGTATGAGGGTTGGCAAGCAGCTAGCAACAAGGCGTGATTCTACATGTTGACTAGTTTGGTCGGAAATCTCAAGACAAATATGGAGAATGTCAAGATGACCTACGAAATCATGGATCAGCTCCAAGATATGTTTGGTGCCAAGTTAGCGCAGACTCATTTTGAGGCCACCAAGAAATATGCCAATGCTCGGATGCATCGTCTCAACATGTTCGCGATCATCTTATCAAAATGACAAACTACTTTTAGGAAGCTGAACTGAATGGAGCAATAATAGATGAGGAAACTCAAGTCTGCTTAATCCTCAACAGTCTCTCTCCAACTTTCCTGCGGTTCACCACCAACTATGTGTTTAATAAACTCAACTAAGGTCTGACACAGCTCATGAACGAGCATCTAATTTTGAGTCTATCATGGGTGGACCGAGTAAGGGAGGAGAAAAGAAGATAACTACTACTGCTACTGCTGATCCAGCTACAGCTGAAGCTAACATAGCTTCATCTTTGAAAGTTTGAAAAAAAAAGCAAAGGTGGACAAAAAGACAACCTCAAGCCTGCAATGGCTGCAAAGACGAGTGCACAACCAAATGCACAAAAGCCTAAGGGGAAGAAAAAGAGCAAGAAAGGTAAAGGTAAATGCTTTCACAGCAAAGAGAAGGGGCATTGGAAATAAGATTGCCCCAAGTTTTTAGCAACAAAAAAACAAAGGTAATGATTATAATTCATTTATCTTGGAAACATGTGGTTTATAGAATGATAAATCTATTTGGATTATTGATTTTGAATCTGCTAACCATGTTTGTAATTCTTTACAACTTCTTGAATCGCAGGAAAAGTGGACGAAGGCGGCTTAAAGATTAGAGTTGGGAATGGAGCGTTCATTGCTGTCCAAGCTAGAGGGAAAGCTCGCCTGAAGTTTAGAAATAAATTTTTAATTTTGAAGGATGTATTTTTTATTCCAGATTTTAGTAGAAATTTAATTTCAGTTTCCATGTTGCAATCAGAATGATTTTTAATGACTTTCACCAGTTTTAATATATCTATTTCTTTCAATGGATCACAATTGTGTATTGCATGTATGGAAAACAGGCTTTATATTCTACGACCTAATGAACCCCTCGCGCTTAATAATGAATTATTCAAAGTAGCTAAACGCAGGACCAATAAATGTCAAAAGACCGATAATGTAACACCCTCGATAACTAAGACCGTTACAATGTGTGTTTTAACATAGTGCAAGACTTGCTAATCAAGTCGTTTGAACAGTAATGTGATCCTACGCCAGCTAACAGGTTAGGGATAAAATATTTTGATCTTACACGGTTAATTTTTCATTAAAATAAATGTTTGGTACATGGGTTCCCAAAAACAGGGTTTAAGAGACAAATTTACAATTCTAAAAAATATATACAACTAGTGGCCACTCTAATGGCAAAATACAAATTTTAGGCTCTGTCCCTGTATTTTCCCTCGGCTGTGGCAGACAAGTGGCTGACAATGTAAACCTCGCCCCCATAGCTCTCCAACTCATTGTTGGTCCAGCTTACCCTTGCCTTTACCTGCACCACGTAGCACCCGTGAGCCAAGGCCCAGCAAGAAAACCATAGCAACAATACATAATCAGGGATGATATTCAATCAATCATAAAACAGTCATCCAGACATTCAACAAGTCATAGGCATCAATCCAATAAAGGTAAACATATACGTTCAACAATTTATCTTAATTAATATGCAATACTCAGGGTCGACGCCCTTAGGCCGCGCCCTCTGTATACTTCACTGAATCTGGCTCGCTTAAGCTGAGTCCATTATTTATCTGGCTTACCCCGGCTCACAGTGGCCAAGCCGCTTCCTATGCAAAAATCATCAGCCTCGGCTCTCTTAGGCCATTCATTTCATGTTCACATAACGATACCACAGTTATACATCACATACATGTCGAGATACATAGAATCTCAGTCCCAACACAGCCACACAAGGTTGCAGTTTTCCTACCTTGAATTCTGAGTGGAGATAATAGAACGGTCCTGAGCACGATTCTCAGTCCTGAGCCTCGGCGATAAACCTAGTCATAGTGGCCAAAGTGTAATCATCAACTTCCAATTCAAATAAATACTTAGGAGCTAAAAAATAGCCTCCGGGACCTCAATTTCTACTAAACATGGTAGTAGAAATTTTCCCGAGCGCTTAGGTTCGAACCCCAGAGCCTTACCAATTCTAGAAATCATCCCAAGGTAAAAATCTCTAGGCGGGCCGCGACCTGGCCCCAAGGGTTGTGACTTGCCCCCAGGTTAGAGACTAAAAACCCTAAGGCACAGGGGAGGCGTGCCACAACTTGCCTCCTAAGGTTGCGGCGCGCCCCCTAGTCAGAGAGCATACCCAGGGCCTTCTGGGCACATGGGTCGCGCCGCCCCAGAGCTGGGTCGTAGCGCACCCCTTCGAACCCAGAAATTCTGGGTTTTCTTCACACTTCTCCCAACCAATTTTCCCAAAATTCAAACTCAGAATAACCTCCCACCAAAACCAAGTTTAGCTAAGAATCTAAGAATTTTTATCACCCAATTTAAACACAAAACCACAACCCCAAATCAATAAAATTCATACTCTCACTAACACCCAAGTTCAGAAACTAAGCCAACACTTATAATTCTATGTAAACTAAACTAGAAATTCAAAGGTGAAGAACTAGAATTTTACCTCAATTAGGATTGAATCTTCACAAGCTACAACCTCCAAACCTTGAGCTTAAGTCCCAGCTAAACCCCCTGCTTTCCAGAGCTTCAATTCATCCAAATTCCTCCCCAAAATTCTAGCTTCAAGCCCCTGCTTCTTCTTCCCTTAGCTTCAAAATATAAAGTGAGGGAAAGTGAGAGGGAGTACGTGAGTGAGAGAGGTAAGGGTGAGCAGAAGGTTCTAAGTGATTTCTAGCTAAGTCTAGAATCATAGGAGATGTATCATTTAACCCTAAAAACACCATTTTGCCCCTCATAAGTTATTAGTCCTCAAAGTGTTCCTAGGGGTAAAATGGTTATTTCGCTCCCAATTCCCGCTAATTCCTCAAGGGTACCTACTATTAAATAATTAGTCCCGCTGTGTCCAATTAATTACTAAATACTTATTCAATATCTAATCAATCCCAAAATATTCTCTAAATTCCAAAAATACCCCTAGGCTCCCCTCGAGCCGGGTATCAACCCCGTTGTGACTATTTCACTAATTCGCTCACTAGGACCGTCTCTAGCCATATGCTGCAAATATATCCACATAATAATGTGTTCTCAACAATTTATCACATATAATCACATTTATGCCCTTAATGGGCCAAAACTACAAATATGCCCATATAAGCTATGAGGGCCCACATGCATATCACATATTCATATAATCATATTAATCATGCATGACACAAAATCATGCAATTAACCATTTAATTACACATATAAAAATTATGTCCTCTCGACACACTAATCAAGGCCCTTAAGCCTTATGATAAATTTTGGATTGTTACAACTATCTCCTCCTACTGAGAATTTCTTCCTCAAAATTTACCTAAATAACTCGAGATACTGGTCCCGCATTGCTAACTCAAGCTCCCAGGTTGCTTCCTCGAACCTGCTATTCCTCCACAATACTTTGACTAGAGGAATCTTCTTGTTCTGTAGAACCTTGTCTTTCCTGTCTAAGACTTGAACCGGTCACCTCCTCATACGAAAAATCTGTCTGCAATTCTAAATCTTCATACTTCAACACATGAGTCATATCAGAGATGTACTTCCGAAGCATGGAAATATGGAATATATCATGAACTCCCGACAATGACGGTGGCACTGCCAATCTATAGGCCACCTGCCCGATCCTCTCAAGGATCTCAAAAGGTCCAATAAACCTAGGGCTCAGCTTTCCCTTTTTCCCAAACCTTCTCACCCCTCGCAGTGGTGAGACTCATAGAAACACGTGGTCCCCTACCTGGAACTCCACGTCCCTACGCTTAGGATCAGCGTAGCTTTTCTATCTGCTCTGCGAAGCGAGCATTCCAGCTCAGATCTTCTCAATGGCTTCATTAGTCTTTTGAACCATCTCGGCCCCAAATACTTCCTCTCACCCATCTCCTCCCAATGAATGGGCGATCTACACCTCCTCCCATATAAGATCTCGTATGGAGCTTCTCCAATCGTTGATTGGTAACTGTTGTTGTATGAAAACTCAATCAACAGGAGATACTTACTCCAAGACCTCTCAAAGTCTATCACACACACCCTGAGCATGTCCTCCAAAACCTGAATCGTCCTCTCAGACTGTCCATCTGTCTGAGGATGAAAGGTCGTACTGAACTTCAGCTGAGTCCCCATAGCCTTTTGTATACCACCCCAAAACTTGGAGGTAAAGATAGGATCTCGGTCTGACACTATGGACTTGGGAACCCCATGGAGATGTACAATCTCCTTCACGTACATCTCCACATACTGATCCACAGTATAGGTCGTCTTTATTGGCAGAAAGTGAGCTGACTTGGTGTATCTATCTACCATCACCCACACCGAGTCATGTAGCCCCACTGTCCTGGGTAAACCTCCCACAAAATCCATCGTAATGTCCTCCCATTTCCACTCGAGAATACCCAAAGGTTGAAGCAACCCCTCTGGTCGCTGATGCTCAGCCTTCACCTACTGACATGTCAAACACTTGGACACATACTCCACCACATCCTTCTTCATCCTAGGCCACCAATATAACATCCGTATATCCTGATACATCTTTGTGGTGCCTGGACGAAGTGAGTACGGTGTGGTATGGGATTCATCAAGTATCTCTTGCCTAACATCCATATTCATTGGAACACAGATCCAATCCTTATATCATAGCAAACCAGCCTTTGAAATGGAATAGTCCTTAGCCACTCGTGCTTAGACTTTCCCTCTAACTTCCTGAAACTGTGCCTCTACCAACTAACCTTCTTTTATCCGCTCTAGCAGGGTCGACTGTAAAGTAATATTGGCCAACCTGACCACAACGAGCTCTATCATTATGTGGACATCTCCTCTGCCGACTCTCTCAATATCTGTGCAGAGCTAAACAACTGTCCCGGGCCCCTTCGACTCAATTCATCCGCCACTACGTTGGCTTTCCCTGGGTGGTAAAGGATGTCACAATTATAGTCCTTCACCAACTCCAGCCAATGTCTCTGCCTCATATTCAAATCTTTTTGGGTGAAGAAAGTATTTTTAATTCTTGTGATTGGTGTATATCTTGCACTTCTCCCCATACAGATAATGTTGCCACACCTTCAGTGCGAATACCACCGCTGCCAATTCCAGATCATGCGTAAAATATCACTGCTCATACTCCTTCAACTACCATGATGCATAAGCAATAACCTTCTCATTCTGCATCAACACGCATCCCAAGCCTAACATCGATGCATCATAGTATACTACAAACTTCCACCCCTCTGAAGTAAGACTCAATACCGGAGCAGTAATCAACAGTCGCTTCAATTCCTGGAAGCTATTCTCACACTTGTCTGACTAGACGAACTTTAGATTCTTTCATGTTAATTCTGTCATCGGTGCATTAATCTTGGAGAACCCTTCCACAAAACGTCTGTAGTAACCTACTAACCCAAGGAAACTTCTAACCTCTGAGGCGTTCCTTGGTCTCAGCCAATCTCTCACTGCCTCTATCTTAGCTGGATCTACCATAATTCCATCTTCACCAACAATATGTCCAACTTTTGGAAGCCAAAAATCACACTTCTTAAACTTGGCATACAGCCGATGCTCTCTCAATCTCTACAATACCTGTCGGAGATGCTGCTCATGTTCTGCCTCTAAACTGGAGTAAACCAAGATGTTGTTGATGAAGACAATAAAAAATTGATCTAGGAAGTCCTTGAATACCATGTTCAACAAGTCCATGAATGTTGTTGGGGAATTGGTCAAACCAAACAACATGACCAGAAACTCATAATGCCCACACTTCATTCGGAAGGTCGTCTTTGGTATATCCTCATCTTTGATCCTCAGTTGGTGATAACCAGATCAAAGATC
Source organism: Humulus lupulus (assembly GCF_963169125.1). Taxonomy (NCBI): domain Eukaryota; kingdom Viridiplantae; phylum Streptophyta; class Magnoliopsida; order Rosales; family Cannabaceae; genus Humulus; species Humulus lupulus. The sequence goes on along the minus strand of NC_084798.1, from coordinate 136,675,827 downwards.
AATATTTGAGAACACCGTCTTTCCCTGGAGCTGGTCGAACAAGTCATCGATCCTTGCTAAGTAGTATTTATTCTTGATGGTCAAGTTGTTCAACTCCCTGTAGTCTATACACATCCTCAGAGTCTCGTCCTTCTTCTTCACAAACAAAACTGGAGCACCCCATGGCGAGCAGCTAGGCCTGATAAACCCCAAATCAAGAAGCTCTTGTAACTGTATCTTCAATTCTTTCAGTTCCGCCGGAGTCATCCTATATGGTGCCCTCAACACTGGATCTGTGCCCAGTGCTAACTAAATAGAAAACTGCATCTCCCTGTGCGGTGGAAATCCTGTTAAATCCTTAGGAAACACGTCCAAGAACTCGCGTACTAATTTGGTCTCTCTCGGCCTTGCTAGCATAACTCTGGTAGTATCCACAACTCTAGCTAGGAAACCTATATAACCTCCCAGTAGTAGGTCTCTAGCTCCTCAATGCTGATATCATGGGTATGAGGGGTCCATGCACCACACCCACGAAAATAAAGGGATCCTCTCCCTTAGGCTCAAAATTCACAATCTTCTTCCTACACTCTACAGTAGCCCCAATCATCCATACTCAACTCGATCAAGTCTACTAATAGTTTCCTACTATCAACCATCACTGGCAGTGCTCTAATCCACCTCCTAGGAACTACCAGTTCCTTGTAGGCAGTATATTCCCAAACCTTGCAGTATAATACTCACTAGGTCTACACAATCTATCAATTACCTTATAAGAAACAAACAAATGTGTAGCACCACAATCAATACAATAGAAGAAGAGCTCACGCTAGAAACCTGACCTGTCATCACCGAGGGACTAGCCACGGCCTTTGCCTGCGTCAAGGTGAATGCTCGAGCTGGAGTCAAGTTGTCCACCTTCCTTGATTCCTCTTTCTTTGCTATTGGGCAGTCTTTCTTCAGGTGTCCCACCACCCCACACATATAACATGCCTTTCCCCGACATTCATCCAGATGGCGCTTCTAGCACCTCGTGCACTCTGGGTAACTTCTCCATGTCTCACCGCCACCCTGGCAGCCACCTTGAGCACCCTGACCCTCCTATATAGACCAGCAGTTGTTGAAGTGTCAAGGGTCTTCCTCTTCAGATAACTGGGGCCTCCGCCCCTACCAGACCCTTTATATGGAAGCACCGCCCTGCGAACCTCCCGTCTCACAGAGTTCTCCCTCCAGATCTTGTGTTTTGCTTCTTCAACGGTAAGATCCTTCTCAACAACCTGGACATAAGTTATTCCCCCAGGTTTTGTTGTTATTCTCACATCTCAGTCTATCATAGCATTGTAATGACCCAACTATTTCTAAGACCTTGGACCATTAAAAACTACTAGACTTAGCTACTACTTTTGAAGAAAACATACATAAGAAATAATCATAAATTTATTAAAACTCTAAAATAATTATTGTATCAATAAAATAAAAGTGTAAAATAAAATGTGATAGGGTATGGGATCCCATTGTTTACAAAACATAAAACATAATTTTAAATACTAATTGCGGAATTACATTAATAAAACATAATTTAAAAGACTAAAAATAAATAACTTCATCCTCGATCGACACACAGTCCATTCATTCCATTCATCCTCAACATACAAGCCAAGCTACCAAGATTCCTTCTGTCTCCATAATCATTTTCCTGCATCACACTAAAAATAAAGGAGTGAGCCTAATGCCCAGCAAGGAAAATCTACTAACAATCATATAACATAAATCATAAACATAAGGCTATATCATAAATATATACTATAAACATATGACTATAAGAACATATATCACATAGGACTACAATGGCCATCATACTTCTTGGGACTTGTTAGCTAAGCAAGTCATATGCCCATAAATTCTCGGGGCTTGCTAGCTAGACAAGTCATATGCCCAAGGACTATAAAACATACTATACATATACATATCATAACATAAACATAACATATAAGCACATAAAATCTATCCTATTTTCCTTACCAAAAGCCGGGATATTTGGGAACAAGAACGGGATTAGAATACTCCTATAAACAAATAGTAAAAAAAATGAGAATCTCTAAGAATAAAGATGAATATGAGAACTAAACCATCAAGAAGAAACTTACCAAGAAGGACCTTAAGTTTCAAGAACTTAAATACCTAATCAAGAATCAATAAACGAGTTAGGATCTGAATAAAAGAAACTAAAGAAAACTATAGAATCATAAAGAACTGGACTTAAGTAATATGAATACCTTGAATGACCTTATGGATTGGTCTACACCTCCATACTGAAATCACACTATTTCTCACTTCCCAAGTGTTTATAAAAGCTTAGAATGAAAAAGCTTTAACCCAAAACACAAGTGTATCTTTCTATAATAACACTAGCACCTTGAAGGCTCTGATCAAATGCTTGAAGAATGAAGAAAATGGCTGAGCACTAGGTCCTATTTATAGAGTTTAAGGAGTGAAACTAACCCCTTTTAATTTGAATAAATAAATGATTATAAAATTAAAAAGATTTGAATTTTCGTTCTACTACTAGTACTACTACTACTACTGCTGCTGCTGCTGCTGCTGCTGCTGCTGCTGCTGCTGCTCCTACTGCTACTACTGCTACTACTACTACTACTACTACTACTAGGTAGGCTAAGTAAACATTTTGGGACTCTACAAGCATTAAGCCCCCAACTAAATCTGTCCTGCCTGGCTGCATTAGTAGGCATTAGATCTAGTGCAAACTTTGCAAGCCTATCGAACTTCAAGGCATAATCTGTAGATGTCATGTTGCCCTGCACCAACCCCATGAACTCATTCACCTTCGTTGCCCTGATGTCAACGTTATAATATTTTTACCTGAACAAGTCTCTTAACCTATCACAACTTAGAGTAGATACATCCTTGGTCTGTGATGCCACCTCCCACCAAATATGGGCACCCTTTCTAAACATGTAGGTGGCACAAGCCACCCTATCATTACCTTCCACCCTCATAAAATCTAGGTTAGAAGTAATCATACTCATCCATTGTTCGACCTTGAGATGATCTAGTCCCCACTCAAAGGTTGGAGGATGCTGTCTCTTGAACTGCTAATACATTGGCTCCCACCTGTTCCCGACCTTAGGTGTCTGTACAACTGGTGCCACAACAGGTGACAAAATAGGTGCACGACTCCCTGACGGAGCCTGCTGTCTCAGAAGACAGATCTACTCTTCCTAACTCTGTAATTGGGCTTGCATGTCTGCAAGTATCTGCTGCCAGATCTCAAGGACTGGTGAAGGGTTCTGGCCCTGGTCATCATCTTTAGCCTCAGACCCTGTGTCGGCTAGTCGTATCGATCGCCTTGGATGCATAACTATCCAAGTTTATCTGCAATCAACAACTCGGTGGTCAGGAAACGATGATAGGTTAACAATCTTTCCATAATCCACCATTAGAACTCTACCAACCACAAGCAATCAAGATGCAGACAATCATTCAAATATTCATTCACATACAACAACAATGCTAATAAGCACACCTCATAATAAGCACACAGCAATCAAGGATTAGGCCCTATTAGCATCTCATGCTCCCCATTAATCATGTAGTAAAGCATTTATATTCCATTAAGACATTTAAGAATATAATCATATATATACAATTACCAAACCCTGAGTCGAGCTTGTCTTTAGCGATGCATGTACATGTCCAGCCAGTCTTCAAGAACCCTTAAACCTAGACCGCTTTGATACCAAGTTGTAACACCCTGGATAACAAAGACAATTACATTGTGTGTTTTAAAATAGTGCAAGACTTGCTAATCAAGTCGTTTGAAAAGTAATGTGATCCTACACCAGCTAACAGGTCAGGGATAAAAGATTTTGAATAGCTAACCATTTAATATACGAATTAGATTAAAATAAACCAGATCCTGAGTGAGTTTTCTCAACAATTGTTTCGTTTTGTAGGTAAGTGCAAAATAAAAGTGGAGTAGTGAGCGCTGGAGTCTGCTTGTGGATATGTACATGTGGCCTGACCTGGGGAGGTTTTTGATGGAACCCATTTTGAAAAGGAAATGTTGAGAGCTTGTTATTTCTTTTATGATATTTGTTTTGTTATAACTTTGTGGAAGAGTAGTTGTATTTCTGTTTACTAAATTAAAAGTGTGTGCACACAATTTTTAAAAGTTTTTTTTATATGGATTTTTGGTATAATGAGTTAAAAGTAAAAAGTTTTAAATTTTTGCTTGATTTGGTCTTCTATGTTTTGATGGTCATTACAACATGGTAGGTCGGTTGTGTGGGAAATGACTTCTCATGTGACATAGTAGGTCGGATGTGTGGGAACCGACCTACAAAGTCATTAAAAAAAATAATAAACATAAAACCCTAAAATATTATAATGTCTCTCTCTCTCTGCTTTATTGGAGCGACCATTCTCTAACTCCTCCATTACATTTTCTCTTTTGCCTACATGTCTCTTCCATTATTCTTCTCTCATTCTCGTGAACTTTAGAGGCTTTAGCTTTAAAGTTGTTAAATAATTAAATGTCAAATAATATCATTTTTTTATTGGGGCTTAGGAATTCATTTTTTTCTCAACACACATAAAGAAAAGAAGAAGAGGAGGCTCGGCGGGCTGCTCCATTTCCAACCGCTAAGCAGTGTGGAGGTGCAGGTATCCTTCTTTGCTGTTCTCCTTCAATCTCTCACTCCTTCTATCTTAATTCCGCTCTCCTTTTGACCCTCACTCTCTGGTTGTTGCTGCTTGCAGGTACAGTGGCACAGTAAATAATTGGGTCAATGGTGCACGAGGCTCTTAAGTTGTGGGGTAACTTATCTCTCTCCCTCACTCCAATTTTAAGGTTGTTGGGTATTCTATTTCTTCTGAGTTTGATTTTCAGTTGGATTCATATTTGAGGGAGGATGATCCTTGTAACGTCCCAAAAATGCTAATAGGGTTTAGGGCCTTGATTAGTATGCCGAGAGGGCATAATTGGATATATGTGTGATTTATATGTTAAATGCGTGACTATGTGGCATGCATGATTTATATGATAATATGAATATACTTATATGCATGTTTGTGAGTATTAAATATGCATGTTGGCCCATTCTTGTTTATAAGGGCATATCTGTAATTTTGGCCCATTAAGGGCATAAATGTGATTAGACGAGTTGAATGATTGAGACCACATTATTATGTGTAAGCTGAGGGGTATTTTTGAAAGTTTAATGAATATTTGGGATTTACTGAGTAACAGGTATGTATTTGGTAATTAGTTGGGTATGTCGAGAATTAGTAGGAGGACTCGAGGAATTAGCGGGAAATAGAGAAAATGACCGTTTTACCCTTAAGAGCAATTAAAGGGCTGAGTTATCTTGAGTGGTATTTTGGTCCTTTTTAGTTAAGGGGTATATTCAGCTAAGGCTGTAGGAAACAATTAAAACTTAAAAGAAACCTCTCAAACTCTCTCTCTCTCTCTCTCTCTTGCACGTTCTCTCTTTCTCCCTCTCTTGTGCTTTGAAGCAGTAGGAATTTTTTAAGGAAAAAGTTTGGGGATTTAGCAGGGAATTCTAGGAAATTAAGCTAGGATCTGTCAAGCCATTGCTAAGAACTGAGGCTATTAACAGAGGTAAGAATTCTGTCTTGATCCTTCAGAAGATTCAGAGTGTTAGGTTGAGTTTTGACTGGGTTTGTGAATGTTGTTTGATTTCTTATTTGGGATGGTAATTGCAATATGATTTTGAGTGTTTTTATGCGTAGGCTGTGTGGTTAAGAGTCCTAGACTCAATTATGAATTTTGTTCTAGGTGTCAAGGGGTTTCTGGTTGGATTAAGCTGGAAAAAATGCTGGAGAAACCCAGGGATTTTTGGGTTCATGGGGGCACGTCGCGACCTAGTTCATGGGAGCGTAACCCGAGTGTCCCAGAAGGCCTTAGGGGGCTTGCTGACTTGTCGGCGTGCCACAACCCTAAATGGAAAGTCGTGGCCCGCCTCCCCCCTGGATAATGGGCTGGCACCTCTGACTTGAAGCGCGCTGCGACCCTTAGGGCCAGGTCGCAGCTCGCCTAGCCAGCCATAGCCTAGGTTAGTTTTTAAGCTCGGGGAGGCTCTGAGACTTAGACCTAAGCTGTAACGCCCTGGATAACCAAGACAGTTACACTATATGTTTAAAATAGTGCTTAACCTGCTAAGCAAGTCATTTAAACTTAAATGTGTAATTAAAGACTAAGTAAAGGTCAAGTAGTAAAAGATTTGGTCAATAAAATGTTTATTTTTCATTAAAATATTAAGTTCATACACGAGATCCCAAATATTAGTTTACAGATTGGAAAAAGATAAACAGATGCGATTTGGTCATCCTAAGTGGCAAAAATAGGGTTTAACCCTAGTTCCTCCCAAGCTACCCTAACCATGGTGATCGAGCAGGCTGCATAAGTTCACACGACCCATGAAGCTCTCCAACTCATGGCTGGTCCAGCTATCAACACCCTTACCTGCACCATGTAGCACTTGTGAGCCAAGGCCAAACAAGAAAACTTATAACAACATGCACAAATAGGCAACATTATAAAGATAGTAAATATAATTCACCAGATTCAACTGATAATAGGTTATAGGCAACAATCCCAATAAAAGAACAACGATAGAATTTAACCAACCTTGACCCAACCAGTCCAATTATTCAAAAGAGTACAAGCATTAAGCTACACAATGACAAACCTATATTCTCAAACATACATTTCAACTAGTAATACAAATATTCAGGGTTGGCACCCTTAGGCCTAGCCCTCTGTTTACATAACTGACCCTGACTCACTTAGGCTGAGTCCATCGATTATTTAGTTGACCCTGGCTCACAGTGGCCAAGCCGCGTCCAATTCGCTAATCATCAGCCCCGACTCCCTTAGGCCATACTTTCACATTTCACTTACTAACAATACAATTACACATCAGATATATCCAGATACAGGGAACCTTAGTCCCAAACACATCCACATGGGTGCAGTATTCTTACCTCAGATCCCAAGCAGCAAGTGTATAACGACTCCGAGCACGATCCTTTATTCCTAAGCCCTTGCGGTAAAACCTAGTCACACTGCAATAATTGATAACCTTAAAATTCTAAACCATTGAAAAACTTTGGATTAAAATACTAGCCTCTGGGACCTTGATTTCTACTAAATTGGGTAGTATAAATCATCCCGAGTGCTAAAGTTTAGATCCCCGAGCCTCCCTGAGCTTTAAGAAAAATCTAGGCTAAAACTCTCTAGGCGGGTCGTGACCTAGCCCTGAGTGTCACGACGCGCCTCAAGTCAGATGTGTAGCCCATGCATCAAGAGGGAGGCGGACCGTGACTTGCCCCCCTAGGGTCATGGTGCACCTAAGTATCAACAAACCCTCCCAAGGAATCTAGGCACACAGGCTGCAACGTGCCCCCGCAAACCCAGAATCCCCTGGGTTTTCCGAGTATTTTTTTATAGCCAAATCCTCAAAATTCAACTTCAATTATACTCCCCAAATCCAAACCAAGTTTAGATACAAGTCTACGATCCTTAATCACATATTTTAAGCATTAAGTACCAAAAAATTCCACTGATCCTATCATCTAAACCAACAACAATTCTTCACTAGAAACTTAAACAGATTAAACCTAATAAGTCTAAATTCTAACAGAATAGAATAGAATCCTTACCTTAATTTTGAAAGCCTCAATTCTCAGCAAAGTCTTGATTGCCCCAACTTTAATTCCCCAGTTCCCTTCAGCTCTTATTTTCTTAGGTTTTCCTCTTCAAATCTTCAAAACTCCCTTAGGCCAAAAGAGAGGGAGAGAGAGATGTGAGTGGTGGATAAAGAGAGAAGACAACTCCTTAGTTCATTTCTTGTCCTTCTAATTTCTTCCCAAGATGATTCAAGTCCATCCCCAAACTTCTATTGAAGTCTAAAGCCTTAAACCAAGCCTATCCCTTGACCAAAGGACCAAAATACCCTTAGGCATATCCTTAACCTTAAATGATCCCAATGGAAAAATCGTCATTTTCCACGTTTCCCGCTAATTCCTCGAGTAGTCCTCTAAATTCCCAATTAATCCCAACTTTCCCATTTAATTTACAATTATTTTCCCATTGCTCAATAAACCCCAAATATACCTTAAACTTCCCAAAATATCCCTAGGCTTGCCCCGAGTTGGGTATTAAACCCTGGTGTGACTATTCCGCCAATTTGCTCACTAGGATCGCCTTGAGCCGTATACTGCGAATATATCCACATAATAATGTGGTCTCAATCATTTAACACATATAATCACATCTATGCATGCTACGGGCCAATATTACAAATATGCTCTTATAAACAATAAGGGCCCACATGCATATTTAATACTCATAAACATGCATATAATCATACTCATATTATCATATATATCATGCATGCCACATAGTCACGCATTTAATCAGTTAACCACACACATATCCAGTTATGCCCTCCCGACAAACTAATCAAGACACTAAACCCTATTAGCATTTTTGGGACGTTACATAAGGGCTTGGGATGAATTCTGCTACTAGTTTGAGTAGAATTCGAGGTCTCAAGGATTAGTATTTTATTCCAAAGCATTCATTTGGATTATATTTTTGATAGTTATCCATTGTCGCTTGTGATTAGGGTTACCGTTAAGGCTCAGGACTAAGGATCGTGCTCGAGACCGCACTTTATCCTTCTCTTAGGACTCGAGGTAAGAAAATTGCACCCATGTTGTGAATGGGACTGAGATTCCCTGTGAATGAGAATATGTGTTCTGTAACCTGTATATTTCTTTTGTGTGATGTAAAAATACGGCCTAAGGGAGCCGAGGCTGATGTTGAGCGTACTGAACACAGCTCAGCCTAAGCGAGCCGGGATCAGCTAAATAACCACAGGGTTCTACCTAAGGGTGTAGACTCCTATTTGACTGTATTAAGATTGGTTTATATGTTAGGATTGAGCTATTATCGTTTCCTAGTTTAACACTTGTATTCTGCTAATTAATTGAACTGGTTGGTCTAAATATTTTTATATAAACTTGTTACTTTTTATGCTTGTTGATTATAGTTTTCTTGCTGAGCCTTGGCTCACGAGTGCTACGTGGTGCTGGTAAAGGAAAAGGAAAGCTGGACCAGCCATGAGTTGGAGAGCTATGGGGCGGTGTGTACATTGGAAGTTTCTCGATCGCCACGGCCGAGGGATTTACAGTGATTAGAGCTCAAAACTGTATTTTGCCATTTAGACTGGCTATTGTTGTATTAACTTTTAAGGGTTTTAATGTCCATGTAAACACTATTTTTGGGATCCCATGTATCAAACTGTTGTTTTAATAAAAGTCAAACATTCTACGATCAAAATCTTTTAACCCTAACTTGTCAGTTGCCTTTAGAAACACATTTATGTTCACATGACTTGATTAGCGAGTCTTGCACTATTTTAAACACACAATGTAACAGTCTTTGTTACCCAGGGTGTTGCAACTTGGTATCAGAGCGGTTTAGGTTTAAGGGTTACTAAAGACTGGCTGGGCATGTACACTCGCCACTAAAGACAAGCTCAGCTCAGGGTTCGATAACCATATATGTGATCATATGTTTGAATGTTTAAATGAAATATAAATTATTTATATGCACGATTAATAGGGAGCATGAGATATACTGATAGGGCCTGACCCTTGACTGTTATATGAATATGATAAGGCTTGCTTATTTGCATTGCTACTGTATCTGAATAATTATTTAAATGCATGATTGTCTTATGACTGTGTGATGTCGGTTGAGTTTCGCGCGTGGACCATGGGATGATTATAAACCTATTATCATTGCTTGACTAGCCGAGTCGTTGATTGTAGATAAACTTTGAGAGTTATGCCTCCAAGGCGATCAATTCGACTAGTCAGATGAACAGGGCCAGAACCCTCCGCCAGTTCTTGAGCACTTACAGCAGTTGCTTGTTGATATGCAAGCTAGACTTAGAGTCAAGAAGAAGAGATTCACCTTCTGAGGCAGCAGGCTCCGTCAGGGAGTGCTGCACCTAACTTTCCAACTGTTGTGGCACCAGTGGTATAGCCACCTGATACTAGGAATATGTTGGAGCTAGTTTATGAAAGATTTAGGAGACAACATCCTCCAATCTTTGAGGGAGGACCAGACCCACTTAAGGCTGAACAGTGGATGAGTATGATCACCTCCATCCTGGATTTTATGAGGGTGGAAGGTAATGGCAGGGTGGCTTGTGCCACCTATATGCTTCATGATGATGCCCGCATATGGTGGGAGGTAGCATCACAAACTCGAGATGTTTCTACCATGAGTTAGGATGGGTTCAGAGATTTATTCAACCAGAAATATTATAACATTGTCGTTTGGGCGGCAAAGGTGAATGAGCTCACTGGGTTGGTACAGGGCAGTATGACAGTTACTGAATATTCCTTGAAATTTGACAGACTAGCAAAGTTTACACCAGATCTAGTGCTGATAGATGCAGCTAGACAGGACAGGTTTGTTCGAGGGCATAATGCTATGATAACCTAAGATGTGAGGATCACATCAATACCTGGGGAGACGACTTATGCCCAGGAGGTTGAGAAGGCCCTCCGTACTAAGGAGATGGAGAACAATATTTGGAGGGAGAATACTGCGAGACGAGATGTTCACAGGGTAGCGCCTCCATATATAGGGTCTGGTAGGGCCAGAGGCCCCAGTGATCAAAAGAGGAATACCCCTGACACCTCGACCACTGTTGGTCCTAATAGGAGGGCCTAGGATGCTTAGGGTGGTCGCCAGGGATGGGGTGATACATGGAGGAGCTATTTAGAGTGTAATAGATGCAGGAAGCGCCATCTGGGCAAATGTCAGGCAAAGGCTTGTTACTTGTGCGGGGTGGTTGGACACCTCAAGAAACATTGCCCGACGTTGTATAAAGAGGAACCAGGGAAGGCAACCAACTTGACTCTAGCTTGAGTGTTCACCTTGATAAAGGCAGAGGCCGAGGCTAGTCCCTCGGTAGTGACATGCTATCTTTGTAGTGCTGGCTCTTCATATACTGTATTGATTGACTCTGGTGCTATACATTCGTTTGTTTCTAGTAAAGTGATTGATAGATTGTGTAGGCCTACTGCGAGGTTTGGGACTATACTTCCTACAAGGGAGTTGGTAGATTCTAGGAGATGGATTAGAGCACTGGCAGTGATGGTGGATAGTAGGGAACTATCAGTAGATTTGATTGAGTTGGGTATGGATGATTTTGATATGATTTTGGGGATGGATTGGCTAATCAAATACGGGGCCACTATAGACTACAGGAAGAAGATGGTGACTTTTGAAGTAGAGGGTGAGGACCCCTTTGTTTTTGTGGGTACTATGCATGAACCTCGTATTCCTATGATATCGGAGTTGAGGGCCAGAGACCTATTACAAGGGGGTTGTATAGGTTTTCTTGCTAGTGTGGTGGATACCACTAGAGTTACGTCGGTGGGACCAGGAAAGAATAGACTGGTATGCGAATTTTTGGATGTGTTTCCTGAGGACTTACCAAGACTACTGCCGCACATGGAGATTCAGTTTGTCATTGAGTTGGCACTGGGTATAGAGCCAGTGTCAAGGGCACCATATATGATTTCTTAGGTAGAGCTAAAGGAGTTGAAGGTACAGTTGTAGGACCTTCTAGACTTATGATTCATCAGACCTATCTTCTCGCCATGGGGTGCTCCTATTTTATTTGTGAAGAAAAAGGATGGGACTTTGAGAATGTGTATAGACTACAGGGAGTTGAACAAGTAGATATCAAGAACAAGTACCCCCTACTGAGGATAGATGACTTGTTCGATCAGCTGCAGGGTAAGACGGTATTCTCTAAGATTGATCTTCAATCTGGTTATCACTAGCTGAGGATGAAGGATGAGGATATTCTGAAGACAGCCTTCCGCACAGGGTAGGAGCATTATGAGAGTTTGGTCATGTCATTTGGACTGACCAATGCCCCAACAACGTTTATGAATCTAATGAATAGGGTGTTCAAGGATTTCTTAGATTAGTTTGTGATTGTCTTCATCGACGATATCCTGTTTTACTCTCATTCAGATGCATAGCATGAGCAACATCTCCGACTGGTATTGCAGAGGTTGAGGGAGTGTCAGTTATATGCTAAATTTAATAAGTGTGAGTTCTGGCTACCGGAACTGAGATTCCTTGGGCACATTGTTAGTGGAGATGGGATTAAGGTGGATTGAGCCAAGGTAGAGGCAGTTAGGGATCGGTCGAGGCCAACGAATGCCTCAGAGGTTAGAAGCTTCCTTGGACTAGCGGGATATTACAAAAGGTTCGTGGAAGGGTTTTCAAAGATTGCCACACCTTTGATTGAGTTAACACAGAAGAATCTAAAGTTCACATGGTCAGAAAAATGTGACGGTAGCTTCCAGGAGTTGAAGCGATGATTAATTACTGCTTCCGTGTTGAGTCTTCCTTCGGAGGGAGACAAGTTTGTAGTGTACTGTAACGGATCAAGACTAGGATTGGGATGCGTGTTGATGCTGAATGAGAAGGTTATTGCTTATGTGTCACGATAACTGAAGGAATATGAGCAGCAATAATCTACCCATGATTTGGAATTAGCGGCGGTTGTTTTCGAACTGAAGGTATGGTGACATTATTTGTATGGAGAGAAGTGCGAGATATATGCTGATCATAAGAGTTCAAAAAATTTCTTCACCCAGAAGGACCTAAATATGAGACAAAGACATTGGCTGGAATTGGTAAAGGATTATGACTATGACATCCTTTACCACCCAAGAAAAACCAATGTAGTGGGGAATGCTTTGAGCTGGAAGGGCCCAGGACAGTTGTTTAGCTCGAAGCAGATATCAAAGGAATTAGCAGAGGACATGTCTAGAGCGAGGATCAAATTGGTTGTGGGCCAGTTGGCCAATATTACTTTACAATCTATCCTCCTAAAGAGGATAAGAGAGGGTCAGATGGATGATGCACAGTTGCAGGAGGTTAGAGGGAATGTCCTAGCTGGAGTGGCTAAGGATTATTCCATTTCAGAGATGGGTTTACTGCGGTATAAGGATCAGATGTGTGTTCTGATGGATATGGGTATTAGATGAGAGATCCTTGATGAATCCCCTACTACACCATACTCACTCCATCCAAGCACCACAAAGATGTACCAAGATATACAGACTTTGTATGGGTGGCCTGGGATGAAGAAGGGCGTGGTTGAATACGTGGCCAAGTGTTTAATGTATCAGCATGTAAAGGATGAACATCAGCGACCAACGAGGTTGTTACAGCCTTTAGGTATTCTCGAGTGGAAGTGAGAGGATATGACCATGGATTTTGTGGGAGGTTTACCCAGGACAGTGGGGCAACATGACTCGGTGTGGATGATAGTAGACAGGTACACCAAATCAACTCACTTTCTACTAGTGAGGATGACCTATACTGTGGATCAATATGCAGAGTTGTATGTGAGGGAGATTGTATGTCTCCAGGGGGTTCCTAAGTCTATAGTATCAGACTGAGATCCCATATTTACCTCCAACTTTTGGGATGGTTTGCAGAAGGCTATGGAAACTCAGTTGATGTTTAGTACAACCTTTCATTCTCAGATAGATGGACAGTCTGAGAAGATAATTCAAATTTTGGAGGACATGCTTAGAGCTTGTGTGTTAGATTTCGAGCGGTCTTGGAGTAAGTACCTCCCGTTGATTGATTTTTCATACAACAAAAGTTATATGGAAGGAAACATAGACCACCCATTCATTGGGATGAGATGGGGGAGAGGAAGTATTTGAGACCGGAGATGGTTTAGAAGACTAATGAAGCTATTGAGAAGATTCCAGCTCGAATGCTCGCTTTGCAGAGTAGATAGAAAAGCTACACTGATCCAAAGCGTAGGGATGTGGAGTTCTAGGTTGGGGATCACGTATTTCTACGAGTTTCACCTTTACGAGGAGTAAGGAGGTTTGGGAAAATGGGCAAGTTGAGCCCTAGATTAGTAGGACCTTTTGAGATCTTGGAAAGGATCAGGCAGGTAGCCTATGGATTGACTTTTCCATCGTCGTTATCAGGAGTTCATGACATATTCCACATCTCTATGCTTGGGAAGTACATCTCAGATACGACCCATGTATTGGGATACGAGGATCTAGAACTACGGACCGACTTATCGTATGAAGAGCGACCAGTTCATATCCTAGACAGAAAAGAGAAGGTTCTAAGGAACAAGACAATTCCTTTAGTCAAAGTATTATGGAGGAATAGCAGGGTCGAGGAAGCGACCTGGGAGCTAGAGTCAGCTATGCAGAATCAGTATCCCGAGTTATTTAGGTAAATGTTGAGGATGAAATTCTCAGTAGGAGGGGATAGTTGTAACGTCCCAAAAATGCTAATAGGGTTTAGTGCCTCGATTAGTATCATAGGAGGGCATAATTGATATATGTGTGATTTATTAATTAAATGCGTAACTATGTGGCATGCATGATTTATATGATAATATGAATATACTTATAAGCATGTTTATGAGTATTAAATATGCATGTGGGCCCTTTCTTGTTTATAAGGGCATATATGTAATTTTGGCCTGTTAAGGGCATAAATGTGATTATATGAGTTAAATGATTTGGACCACATATTATGCGGATATATTTGTAGTATACGGCTCGAGGCGATCCTAGGGAGCAGAATAGCAGAATAGTCACAACAGGGTTAAATACCCGGCTCAGGTGAGCTTAGGGTATTTTGGAAAGTTTAATGCATGTTTGGGATTTATCGAGTAACGGGTAAGTATTTGGTAATTAGTTGGGTATGTCGAGAATTAGTTGGATGACTCGAGGAATTAGTGGGAAACAGGGAAAATGACTGTTTTACCCTTAAGAGAAATTAGAGGGCTGAGTTATCTTGAGGGGTATTTTGGTCCTTTTTAGATAAGGGGTATATTCAGGTAAGGCTGTAGGAAACAATCAAAACTTAATAGAAACCTCTCAAACTCTCTCTCTCTCTCTCTCTCTCTCTTGCACATTCTCTCTTTCTCCTTCTCTTGTGCTTTGAAGTTGAAGGAGTTTTTGAAGGAAAAAATTCGGGGGATTTTTCAGGGAAGTCTAGGAAATTAAGCTAGGATCAGTCAAGCCATTGCTGAGAATTGAGGCTATTAACAGAGGCAAGAATTTTGTCTTGATCCTTCTGAAGATTCAGAGTTTTAGGTTGAGTTTTGACTGGGTTTCTGAATGTTGTTTGATTTCTTATTTAGGATGGTAATTGTAGTAGGATTTTGAGTGTTTTTATGCCTAGGCTATGTGCTTAAGAGTCCTAGACTCAATTCTGATTTTTTTTCTAGGTATTAAGGGGTTTATGGTTGGATTAAGCTGAGAAAAATGTTGAAGAAACCCAGGGATTTTTGGGTTCACGGGGGCGCGCCGCGACCCAGTTCATGGGCGGCGTGGCCCGCGTGCCCCAGAAGGCCCTGGGGGGCTTGCTGACTTGTGGGCACGCCACGACCCTAAAGGGAAAGTCGTGGTCCACCTCCCCCTTGGATAATAGGCTGGCGCCTCTGACTTGAGGATCACTGTGACCCTTAGGGCTAGGTCGCGCCCCACCTAGGCAGCCATAGCCTAGGTTTGTTTTTAGGCTTGGGGAGGCTCTGGGACTTAAACCTAAATGCTTGGGATGAATTCTACTACCTGGTTTAGTAGAATTCGAGGTCCCGGAGGATAGTATTTGATTCCAAAGCATTTAATTGGATTTTAGTTTTGGAAGTTATCCATTGTTGCTTGTGACAGGGTTACCGTTAAGGCTCAGGACTGAGGATGGTGCTCGGGATCGCTCTTTATCTTTTGCTCGGGACTCGAGGTAAGAAAACTGCACCCAAGTTGTGAATGGGACTGAGATTCACTGTGAATGAGCATATGTGTTCTGTAACCTGTATATTTGTTTTGTGTGATGTGAAAATACGACCTAAGGGAGTCGGGGCTGACCTTGAGCGTTCTGAAAGCAGTTTGGCCTAAGCGAGCAGGGATCAACTAAATAACTAGAGGGCTCCGCCTAAGGTTGCTGACCCCTATTTGACTATATCAAGATTGATTTATATGGTTGGATTTAACTATTATTGTTGCCTAGTTTAACCCTTGAATTCTACTTATTGATTGAACTTGTTGATCTAAAAGTTGTTATATACACTTCTTTTTCTGTATGTTTGTTGATTATGGTTTTCTTGTTGAGCCATGGCTCACGAGTGCTACGTGGTGCAGGTAAAGGAAAAGGAAAGCTGGACCAGCCATGAGTTGGAGAGCTTTGTGGCGGTGTGTACATTGGCAGTTGCTTGACTGCCACGGCTGAGGGATTTACAGATATTAGAGATCAAACTGTATTTTTCCATTTAGACTGGTTACTATTGTATTAACTTTTGAGGGTTGTATTTTCAATGTAAACACTATTTTTGGGATCCCATGTATCAAATTGTTGTTTTAATAAAAGTCAACAATTCTACGATCAAAATCTTTTAACCCTAACTTGTCAGTTGACTTTAGAAACACGTTTATGTTCAAATGACTTGATTAGCGAGCCTTGCACTATTTTAAAAACACAGTGTAATGGTCTTGGTTACACAGGGCGTTACAATCCTAGTATCATTTATAGCTTGAGATAAAACTTTTCCTTTTGTGAGATATTTGCTTGATTTAGAAACTGTCGAATATAATTTTGATGAGCTTTTGTGTTGTTCTCTTTCTAAAGTTTGCTGAGTATTGATGTATATTCTGAGTTTGTGCTCTTAAATGGGTTTTTTGTTGGAATAAAGAGAGAGAGAGAGAGAGAGAGAGAGTCAAAGGTGGAAGAGGTTTTCAATTGTATTCGTATTTGTTTTGGGTATCTTAATGTAAAGCGCTCTAATCTATTACTTTATAAAAACGTCACTCAACTCATAGATAATAGAAAAATATCACTTTAAGGAATAAATCACCGGGGCCTTGATAAAACATACAGGTTTTGGCCCAATAGTTGAAAATAAAATAATGTGTCTTATGAAATATTTAGAAAAAAACTTAATTCCCACTGACGTAATTGAAAATAAAATTCATAATATTAGTTCTTTTAGTGTCGGACTCTATATTGTTCGTTTGTTCATTCATAAGAAACCCCCACGCCATACATACTCAGACATCGGAACTCCCCACATCATAGTGTGTTCCAGAGAGAAACTCTATTGTTTACCTGAAAGGGGGAAAGTAAGGGGGTGAGCTAAAAGCTCAGTAAGGAAGTACAAAATACCACAATATCAAAGAAAACATAAGAAGAACATGTATCATAAATCAGGGCAATACATAACATCATCATACTCATACTCCATTATCATAAATAAAATAGTAATACAATATATTTATACATCATAACATACTCTTTGTGATCATGACACCACTCTTGTCACATCTTGAGGTAACCAATATAACATAGGCTGGTAAAACCTCCACTAAGAGGTAAACAGGATCTCAGGTCCTTGAATAACCTCAGCGCATATGCCCTTTGAGTTACGTCGTATCCTTACTAACTCCTTTGTTGCATTGCATTCAGCACACTAGCAACCTTTTTTTTTTAATTCATCATACAAGCACATGTATTACAATTCATATGAAAACATAGAAAATACATGTTTCATCACACTTGTCTTAACATAACATATCAAGATAGAATTTCTATTTTTCATAACACTTGATATATCATGACATATCAAAACATAACACTTTCATCCCATAGCACCTTATTTCTTGTAACATACAAGTCTTACTATTTCATAGCATAAACATAGAAAATTCTATCTAACTTCCTTACATCATGTCTGAGCAAAGGAAAGTGCGAAAACGTCACAATGAGCCTATAATCATAATCAAACGTTCGTCTCTTAAAACCACGTAAGAATACTCATGCCCAACATACATACCCCACGTGTGCATGTGCCATGCACACATGGCACAAGTTGCACTACAGTTGCAAACATACAATAATTTCACATAAAATCATAAATGAATAATTCTAATTTTACATATCAATCATTCATGGTTACAATGTAAAAATTAGTGTTTGAATAATAGGCGTATATGTGAACCTAAAAAATACATTTGCATGTAACATGCATACATGGGAGCATTCTTAAAATTCAACGTTTATAGTTGATAATTTCTACATGTTTATTTCTTACAATTTCTAAAACTTCAGCAAACATACTTTATTTACCATTTAATTATTTCTTTAACCACACAATTTTCATACACAACTTTAAAATATTTAATTTTATAAGATAATTCATTTAGCCTTTAAATTTCTCATGAAATAATAATTTCATATATTATTTAAAAGCATTTTGAAAATTGTAACAAAATTTGTACACTACAACAATTTTCAATTTTAATGACTCTCAATAATGACTTACACCAATTGTGTAGGTCATGAAAAGTATTCAAGGATATTTAAAGTCTAATGATGTAAGTCATTAAAAGTGGTGAGAGACGTTAATTTAAAAATATGAATATAAAATTATTTATTTATAAAATATCAGACATGTAAGAGCATCTAACGTCTCCCTTCAGAAGACGTGCCAGACATCTAACGTCTCCCCTGGGAAGATGTGCCACATGGGACGTCTCCCCAGGGGAGACGTTAGATGTCTGCCATGTCTTCCCACGGGAGACGTTAGATGTTTGGCCTAATATATACTCAGCCTTTCCTTCTTCTTCCCCAAGCGCACGAACCAGAGACAGAGAAGGGCAATTTTCTGGGTGATTTCAAGGCCATTTTTTTGACGATATTTGCCAATTTTAGGCTATAAAATCTCATTTGAGGTAAGTTTTTATTATTTATAAGTGTTGTATAATAGTTATGATAATTTTCATGATTATTTTCTCTAGTTTTTAAGGGATTGATATTGAGATTTTAGGGTTTATGAGTTGCGGTTTTGGATGACTTTTTGCTCAACAAAGTAGATTGAAAGCATATTTGAGGTAGGATTTCAAGATTAAACAATGTATTATAGTTAGAATGGAAGAAAAAAATGATTTTTGTGCATTTTTTTGTATGATTTGTGGGTTTTATTAGAAATATTAGTTTAAAGTATGAAAAATATTTTTTATGTATATTTGAGATACTATTTTTTTTTAATTTTAATATGATACCACATTATTTTCTATTTAAAATTTTTTATTACTATTTAATCCGAAAATTATACATTTTAATTAATTTTTAATGTTTTTTAAGTATATATATATGCAAATATGTTTTGCTAAAATGTATTTAATAACTTTGTCTAAAATAAAAAAAATAATTTAATTTTAATTTTACATACAAAATAGTAATTCAAGTTTATATGTTTATAATTTTTTTAATTATATTATTATTTAATTTGAAAATTATATATATTTTTAATCTTTATTAACATTTAAGTAGGTTATTTATATATAGTTATGTTTTTTTTATTGATTTAATAATCTTTTATTAATTAATTAATTAAAAATTTTAAGTTGTAGTATTAACAGAGATTTTTATGAGATTTTTGGCTCAAGTTTTTTATTTCAAGCACACATTTGAGGTTTTTAAGTTTCTAAAATTCCAATAATAAGTTATTGTTAATCTAATTATTTAGTGAAGTTTGTTTAGTAATCTTTTATTTATTAATTAATTTAGTTTTGTAGGTTGTGAATTTAATAGCAAAGTGGGCGCATTGCAAAGTGAAGTAAATTTGCTAGCATGGACTATTAATTGCAAGTAGTACATACATTATCTTATTTATTGTTTTAGTATTATTAAAATTTTGTTAGAGGGGTTTAAATATGTTAAATATCCATCCATAGTGAAGTAGGTTCTGAGATTAAAATTGTATGTTTCGGTGATAACAGAAGGTTGAGAAATGTGTGTTTTAGTGAAGTAGGTTCTGGAAAATTTGTATGTGTGCTGCAGAGCTATAAGGAAGAAACTTATTGTGTGTTATTCTAATTGTTTGACTTGTTGTTCACAGATGGTTAGATCACTATTATAGGGGAAATGTTGCTTGATTTTGTCTAGAATTATGTATTCTATTATTATATTTGTATTGTGTTGTGCTTATTTGATTGGATTCAATTAGATTGACAGATGATTAGGTTACTAATATAGGGGAAATGCTGCTCAATTTTTAGTATGCTTATTTAGTTTTTTTTGTTTAATTTTTCATAGACATAGGAGACAATATGGATAGAAAATGGATGTCAGCGAATAGGTTGTCTGTGGAATATAAAAATGGGGGTCAACCTTTTTCTGACCAGTCTACAAAAACCTCCTGAGAATTCAAATAATATAGAAATTGTGCAACCTAAAGTAAGTAACTACAACTTCAATTATTTTGAAAACCTATAGTTGAATTGTACTAATATTCTTTATATTAAATATTTTTATTTAAATATCAGAGTCCACACCAACGACAATGTGACATTTGGATATTATGTGATGAGGATATTGAAGGACTACTGTTGATGCCGTTTTTTGTCAACATAAGAAAGGAGAGCAATTAATCAATAATATACCAAAGGATGTGAATAAAGAGAATGAAGACAAGATCTTTTTATGTGGTTCAGCAGTTAAAATCTTCCTAGTCCACGAGGCTGTTTATTTAGTTCCTTAGAGTTTTCTGGAAACTTTCAGAAAATAGTTGCCCAGAGTTTTCTCTAAAGTTTTTTGTCCCTTACAAATGAGTTTCCTTCTCTATTTATAGAGAAGGTTTTAGAATTCGTTCCCACATATTTCGGGAAGATATTCTATGAATCAAATAATATAATGCTAATTAATGCATTATTTGCTACGTGCATGATAATATCCCATAGAATGTGGGATTAGATAACTAATTACATCAAATCCCTTAAACATAGGGATTTTACAACAATAAACACGTTCACATGTAATTGGCTAGATTAGATACTGGGTTGCATTACGCCTTCGAGACTATTTGTCTATCATGAGCTCGTCATTTTACTTCACTTATGATCCCAACAAGTAACCATTGACGAAGGCATCATCTTCGAGCTTACACTTCTCGAGGTCGAACCATCTTGTCTGAGGGCAAGAGATGCATCAAAAAACTTATACAAGTGTTGAACCCCTGCGATCATGAGTTGTGAGTCCAACTAATAACCTCGAGCATTTTCGAGGCTACATACTTCTCGAGCACGCGAGTTCGTCATTCACAGAGACACCGTCTCTGAATAGTAGATAAAATGATGGTCGTGTTCTAGGATTTTATTTGCCTCGGGTGGGGTCACTGTAGAGTCTCAAGATGTTTACTTAGTTAGCTAGATAGTTAGTAGTAGTTGTAGTATTTTAGATTTCGTGGATTTTGGTTCAAACCGGGACTTAGTTGGAAACTCATAACAACAATTATGGATTTTATAAGTTTAACCTATAGTTTAAGAATATTAATTATAACATAAGGTTTGATTAATATTTCTGGTCCTAAATATGATGTTTATTATAACGTAAGGTTTAGATAGATCCAATAAGAACATGACCCTTGTCATAAGCATGACTATTAAGGAATTAAATATTTTGATGATAAAATAAAGAAATAGAAGCTTTAGTGCTTACTAGAAACTGTTATGACTTAGTCAAAGTAGTTATCTCATTCAAATTATGCTGAAAAAGTGCAAATACGGAAAACACATTGATGTTGCACAAATGTACAAACGGAGGTTCGGGATTAGGGCAGAGCCGATATATCGTCATATAGGGGCGATATATCGCCCTTAGTAATATATGTTTTTTCTTTTGTTTTTAAATTTAAAAATAAGCCTTAACTACTTAGACCTGCCTCTGAATGTTTTTTACCGAGTCTTAAGCCTCTGATTGACGAATATTCAAATATTTTCAATTATATTCATTATTTTTATTCAAATCAAAATGGGGTTAGTTTCACTACTTACCTCTATAAATAGGACCTAGTACCCAACCCTTCCTCTCACTCTTCAAGCTGTGATCAGAGACTCCAAGGTGCTAGTGTTACCATACAGTGATAAACACTTGGGTTGGGAAAAAGCTTTGTCATTCTTAAGCTTTATAAAATACTTGGGAAGTGAGGTTTAGTGTATTTCAATATTGAAGTTAGACCAATCCATAAGGTCAACTAAGGTATTCCTATTCTTTGAGTCCAGTTCTTTAAAATTCTTTAGTTTTCCTTAGTTCCTTTTATTCAGATCCTAACTTTTGATATTGGTTTTTGATTGGGTTCTTGAAACTTAAATATCTTTCTTGGTAAATTTCTTCTTGAAGGTTTAGTTTCCACATTTATTCTTTACTCTTTAGAAATACTCACCATTCTTATTGTTGGTTTTAGGAGTGTTCCAAGTCCCACATTTGTTCTCAAATATTTCGGTTTTGGTAAGGAAAATAGGATAGTTATTATATGATTATATGTTATGATTATGCTATAATATGTTATGTTATGATATGTTATTATATGTTATGATATATATGTTTTTGGGGCTTATAGTTTCTTAAATAGCAAACCCCAATACTTGTATGTTTCTTGGGGGCTTATAGTTGCTTTGCTAGCAAACCTCAGTGTATTTTGAGGCTTATAGTTGCTTATCTAGTAAACCCCAATGTTTACCATGTACATGGGTTAGAATTGTGATATATATTTTATAGTATATGTTTTTGTTATAGTCATATGTTTATGTTTTATGTTATATGTGTTAGTATATTTTCCTTGCTGGGCATTAGGCTCACTCCTTTTTCTTTTAGTGTGATTCAAGAAACTAGATATGGAGGTGGAAGGATTCTTGGTGGCTTGACTTGTGTATTGAGGACGAATGGAATGAATGGGCTGCAAGTTGATCGAGGATGACATTATTTTTAGTTTGTTAAAATTATGTTCTATGTATTTTCCACATTTAGTTTTGTAAACAATTTTATTTAGTTTAAAATTATGTTTTATGTTTTAAACAATGGGTACCCATACCAAAATTCTTACTTTGTAATTTCAACAATATTATGTTGAAGTTTTAATAAAGTTATTATTATTTCTTATGTATATGTTCTTCAAAGTAATAGTTCTGCTTAGTAGTTCTAATGGTCCAAGGTCTTAGAATAGTTGGGTCATTACAGTTGGTGTTAGAGCAACGATCCATTTACATGAAGTTCTCCTTGATACACCCGCTCAAGCTTCGAATCTAACCGCCAATGTAAGTATTTATATTTTAGTTATTATGTTTCTATGTTTAGCTAACGTTTTAGCCTTATGTTTCAGTTAAAGAATGGATGGAGCTTTAACATATAACGATATCCGAGCCATTAAGGCCTTAAAAAGGATTAGAGAACCAAGAAATGCAGTAGGAATATTGTAAAGAATCACTCAGAGATTACTTTTATTCCATAATAAAATTGTTCATCTCCAAACGACTAAGCAAATAATGATGAGAGCTACGGAACAATATATTTTAGTAATCGGACTTTTTAAAGATTTTCCATTTGTAATTGCTGCTTTGGAAGAAATATGGGAGACAATAGATGATGAAGATGAAATACCAGTGGCGATGAGATATTATTTTCTCATAATTAGGTTTACCTCTAAGATGGAATTCCAATTTACAAGAGAACAAAAGAATAGAATTTTTACGAATCTTCCTCGAGGAATTTTTGAGGCTCACAAAAATGATGATTATGAAGAGATAGATGAAGACATGTTAGATGAAGGATCTGATGTAGAAGATCCTGATTTTTAGAATAGATTAGTTTCTTTTTTTATTTTATCTATTATTTTTCCTTTATGATTGTGCTTAGTGAAAACTGGTTTTCGAAATTAATATCATTGTTCTTTTGACGACATGTATGAGTTTGATTTTTTTTTTTGCAATCATAATAAATAATAAAGTTAATAAATAATGACTAAGTTCAAGTGAGCGTGGATAAAAATCAACGAACCGGGTTCTCTATATTGAGAGTTAGAGGCCCATAGTAATGGGAATGATTTTACTGATCCCAACCCTCCCTCAATATGGTTATCTTTGGAACAACGATGAGTTTCGAGTTTGAGAATTAAGTTTAGAAACACACCCTAATTATAAAGAAGGCTTATACAATTCTTTTCATAAGAAATCATAATTAATAGGTCCGAGTTATTTTTTCTTAGATTAAGCTTTTTGCTTTAGAGCCTATTAATGTAAGTTCTAACATGTTTTTCTCGACTGTTAGAATTCTGCTGAAGATGTCGCTCAGAAGATCTGCTCGAAACAATGTCAATGTCTCCTACGCCGCTGCTAAGAGCAATGAAGCCCCTCCAGTTTGAAGAAGGGGAGTGCGTGCTAATGCCAACTGTAATGCACCGCCACCGCCGCCGGTTGACAACACTGCAAGAATTGCCATGCTACGACAACAAGTTGAGGAATTACTATAGCAGCAATGACAACATGCACAGCCTCAGACTCAGCCTCAGCCGCAACCACAGCCTCAACCAATGGCTCAAGCAACCCATCAAGTAGGTCCTTACGAGGGATAGCCAATGGCAAACTATGTGCCATACCTAGCTCAGCACATGGAGCCAATCTACGAGCAGTTTCGTAAGAAAAATGCTCTGAACTTTGAAGGGACAACAGACCCCTTTGAGGTTGAAGAATGGCTGAGGAATGTAGAGCCGATCCTATCACATATGAATCTTGGCAATGTGGACCGCATATCTTGTGTTTTGTCTCTGCTTAAGAAGGATGCTAGAATATGGTGGGACCTAGTACAACAGACTCACGATGTCGCCACCATGACACGGACTAGATTTATGGAGCTGTTCCACAAAAAGTACTACAACTCAGCTGTCATCGCTATAAGGTTTAAGGAGTTCGCTGGTCTGAAGCAAGGGAGCTTATCAGTAGCAGAATATGCTCGACAGTTTAACCGATTAGCCAAGTTTGCACCAGAGATGGTTCCAACTGACTTTCTAAGGGTGACCAAGTTCGTTAGAGGATTTCTACCAAAGATTGAGCTAGGGGTTAAGCTAGCAAACCCGGGAAATACTACTTATGTCGATGTTATAGAAATGACAATAGAAGTGTAAAGGCTTCAGGAAAATGTTAGTAAAGAGGAGGCCAGTAAGCCTGAGCCTAAACAACAGAGTCAACCTCAGAATGGTCGAAACAACCATAACAATAACAACCAGCAGTCCAGCAAAAGTAATGGTCAGAAGAGACGGTATCCTGACAATAAGCAGTCCGACAACGACAAAAGGGCACGGACGAACACTGGAGGTAATAGGCCGAGTTATGTAGAATACCCGCAATGTGCTAAATGCCAAAAGAAACATCCTGGTGAGTGTAGTGCAAACACTAAGGGATGCTACAACTGTGGTCAAGTAGGTCACCTAAAGAAAGAGTGTCCCCAGCTCAAGCAAGAGGGAAAAAGAGACGACAAGATGGTTCCTGCTAGGGTATTTTCCTTAACCTAAGGAGAAGCTGATGCTAGCAATAAAGTGGTTACAGGTCAGGTTTCTATCCTCAATAATGTATGTTCTGTATTATTTGATTCGAGAGCCACTCATTCGTATATCTCGTTAGGAATGATAGAAAAATTAGACAAACCTTGTGAAATATTTAGAACTAGGTTTGAAACAGAATTACCTTTGGGTGAAATAGTCCTATCATCACGGTAGTACGAGGCGTACCAATCAAGATTGAGGACGTAGAATTAGAGGAAGACCTGATAGAACTAGAGATTAAAGACTTTGACGTGATATTGGGAATGGACTAGCTAGCAAGGCATGGTGCAACCATCGATTGCAAACGCAAGAAAGTAACGTTCGAGACTTCTGACGATCAGAGACTATTGTTTATGGGAAAGGTTTCAGGTCTACGCACACCGCTTATTTTGTCACTCAAAGCTCAGAAGATGATAGAAAAAGGAAGTCAAACATACTTAGCTAGCGTCACAGATGTGGTCAAGGAAACACCACTAAAGGTGGGAGACGTGCACATTGTAAAGGAATTTCCAGAAGTATTTCCTGACGACTTACCAGGGTTGCCGCCGACTCGGGAAATTGACTTCATAATCGAACTAGTACCGGGCACCGAGCCTATCTCCAAGGCACATTATTGGATGGCACCTACTGAACTCAAGGAGTTAAAGACGCAGCTAGAAGAGCTCTTAGACTTGGGATTCATTAGACCGAGCCATTCTCCATGGGGAGCACCGGTTCTATTTGTGAAGAAGAAGGATGGGAGTATTCGGATGTGCATAGATTATAGCGAGTTGAATAAGGTGCCAATTAAGAACAATTACCCGCTACCCCGGATTGATGACTTGTTTGATCAATTCTGAGGAGTGACCATGTTCTCAAAGATTGATTTAGGGTCTGGGTATCATCAGCTCAAGGTACGGGAAAAAGACATTCCTAAGACAACTTTTAGAACTCGTTATGGGCATTATGAGTTTCTAGTCATGTCTTTCGGTCTTACCAATGCTCCAGCCGCATTTATGGACTTAATGAATAGGGTTTTTAAGGACTACCGAGATAAATTCGTCGTAGTATTTATCGATGATATCTTGGTGTACTCAAAGTATAAAGTCGGGCATGAGAAACATTGAAGGTTAATCTTGTTGTGACTAAAGGAGCAGCAACTATACGCCAAATTCAAGAAGTGCGAATTTTGGCTTTCACATGTAGCATTTCTCGGCCACATAGTATCCAAGGACGGAATTGCTGTAGACCCATCTAAAGTAGAGGCTATGAAGGATTGGCCAAGACCAAAGAATGCATCAGAAGTAAGAAGTTTTCTGGGACTAGCAAGTTATTATCGGAGGTTTGTAGAGGGTTTTTCTAAGATAGCCACTCCACTTAAGAACCTGACCCGGAAACAACAAAGGTTTAACTGGATGGATAGGTGTGAAGAGAGCTTCCAGTTGCTTAAGGATAAGCTATGCTCAGCACCAGTACTTTGTGTACCGACACCCAATGACAAGTTTATAGTCTATTGCGATGCGTTGAAGCAAGGATTGGGTTGTGTGCTGGTGCAGAATGACAAGGTGGTAGCCTACGCTTCAAGGCTGTTGAAGAAGTACGAGCAACACTATCCAACACACGATATGGAGTTGGCAGCGGTGGTTTTTGCGTTGAAAATCTAGCGCCATTATCTTTATGAAGAACGGTGTCAGATTTATACGAACCACAAAAGCTTAAAGTACTTCTTCACTCAAAATGAGCTTAACATGAGGCAACGCAGGTGGTTAGAACTAGTAAAGGATTATGACTGCGAATACCACCCGGGAAAGGCAAACGTAGTTGCTGATGCGTTAAGTAGGAAGAATTATGGAAATCTTGCATCATTAGCTGGAATAGAAAAGTCGCTATAGCAGGAGCTGATCAATGCAGTGAAGTCTGTTAGAAGATATATGGATTGGGCACGGGCATGATGACACGTTACTATCACATATGGATGCAGTTAAAGAAGGGAAGGCCACATATTTCTCAATATCAAGTCAGGGGTTATTAAGATATAAGGACCGGGTATGCGTGCCAAATGATCAAGGGATTAAGATGAAGACTTTAGAAGAAGCTCACAATACCCCATACTCAGTTCACACAGGGTCGACCAAGATGACTCATGATCTTAAGGCAATGTATTGGTGGCCAGGAATGAAGAAGGATATAGAGGAGTTCCTGTCTAAATGTTTGGTATGCCAGTAAGTGAAAGTAGAACATCAGCGGCCTGTAGGCTTATTGCAACCACTTAGCATTCCAAAATGGAAATGGGACGACATAGCCATGGATTTCATGATAGGTTTGCCTTAAACAAATAAGCAGCACGACTCAGCTTGGGTAGTAATAGATAGATTAACCAAGTCAGCTCATTTTCTGCCTGTCAAGACTTCATATACAGCAGAACAATACACAGACATTTAAGTTCAAGAAATAGTAAGATTTCATGGAATCCATAAGACAATAGTGTCGGATAGAGGGTCAGTGTTTACATCGAGGTTTTGGGGAAGCTTGCAGCAAGCCATGGGTACCAAGTTAAGTCTTAGTACGACATTTAATCCTCAAACAGACAGTCAGTCCGAGCATACCATACAAATTTTAGAAGATATGTTGCACGCTTGGTACTTGATTTCGGAGGATCATGGAGTAAGTATTTGCCACTAATAAAATTCTCCTACAGCAATAGCTACCAGTCAACGATCGGGATGGCACCTTATGAGTTGCTTTATGGAAGGAGATGTCGATCGCCGTTACATTGGGACGAAGTAGGAGAAAGGAAATTTCTTGGACACGAAGCTGTTAGAGAAGCTCAGGATGCAGTAGCGCTGATTAGAAAGCGTATGCTTGCTGCTCAGAATCGTCAGAAAAGTTATGCGGATACCAAGCGGTGTGATGTGGAATTCAAATTCGGAGATCAAGTCTTCTTAATGATATCTCCTATGAAAGGTGTGAAGCGGTTCGGGAAGAAAGGCAAGCTTAGTCCCAAGATTATAGGTCCTTTTCAGATATTGGACAAAGTGGTAGCAGTTGCATAGCCCTACCGCCAGCTCTAGCAGATAGTCACAATGTGTTCCACATCTCGATGCTGCGTACATATGTGTAAGACCCATCTCACATCCTCAAGTATGATACGATAACACTCCAGAAAGACTTGAGTTACGAGGAACAGTCAGTTAGCATCCAAGATGGAGGGATGAAGGAATTATTGTCTAAGAGTATTCCGATAGTCAAAGTCCTATGGAGAAATAATTCTAAACGGAAGGCAATGTGGGAATTGGAGGAGGACATGCAACCTCGGTATTCGAAATTGTTTGGTAAGTAAATTTCGGGGAAGAAATTCTTTGTAGTAGGGGAGAATTGTAGAGTCCTAGAATGTTTACTTAGTTGGACTTCGTTCAAACCAGGACATAGTTGGAAACTCATAACAACAGTTATGGATTTTATAAGTTTAACCTATAGTTTAAGAATATTATTTATAACATAAGGTTTAATTAATATTGCTGGTCCTAAATATGATATTTATTATAACCTAAGGTTTAGATAGAGCCAATAATAACATGACACTTGTCATAAGCATGATTATTAAGGAATTACGTATTTTGATGATAAAATAAAGAAATAGAATCTTTAATGCTTACCAAAAACTGTTAGGGTCGTATTATGACCCAGTCAAAGCAGTTATCCCATTCAAATTATGCTGAAAAAGTGCAATTATGTGTTTAAAATATTCACGTATGCCGATATATCACAGCATGGAGCCGATGTATCGCCTAATGAAGGATATGGAAAACACGTTGACGTTGCACGAACGTATGAATGGAGGCTCGGGATTAGGGCAGAGCCGATATATCACCCTTAGTAAGATATTTTTTTTCTTTTGTTTTTTAATTTAAAAATAAGCCTTAACTACTTAGACCTGCCTCTGAATGTTTTTGACCAAGTCTTAACCCTCTGATTGACGAATATTCAAATATTTTCAATTATATTCATTATTTTTATTCAAATCAAAATGGGGTTAGTTTCACTCCTTACCTCTATAAATAGGACCTAGTACCCAATCCTTCCTCTCACTCTTCAAGCTATGATCAGAGACTCCAAGGTGCTAGTGTTACCATACAGTGATAAAAACTTGGGTTGGGAAAAAGCTTTGTCATTCTTAAGCTTTATAAAATACTTGGGAAAAGAGGTTTAGTGTATTTCGATATTGAAGTTAGACCAATCCATAAGGTCAACTCAGGTA
Organism: Humulus lupulus; assembly: GCF_963169125.1. Taxonomy (NCBI): domain Eukaryota; kingdom Viridiplantae; phylum Streptophyta; class Magnoliopsida; order Rosales; family Cannabaceae; genus Humulus; species Humulus lupulus. The sequence goes on along the minus strand of NC_084798.1, from coordinate 136,646,112 downwards.
TTCCTATTCTTTGAGTCCAATTCTTTAAAATTCTTTAGTTTTCCTTAGTTCCTTTTATTCAGATCCTAACTTTTGATATTGGTTTTTGATTGGGTTCTTGAAACTTAAAGATCTTTCTTGGTAAATTTCTTCTTGAAGGTTTAGTTTCCACATTTATTCTTTACTCTTTAGAAATACTCACCATTCTTATTGTTGGTTTTAGGAGTGTTTAAAGTCCCGCATTTGTTCTCAAATATCCCAGTTTTGGTAAGGAAAATAGGATAGTTATTATATGCTTATATGTTATGATTATGCTATAATATGTTATGTTATGATATGTTATTATATGTTATGATATATATGTTTTTGGGGCTTATAGTTTCTTAAATAGCAAACCCCAATACTTGTATGTTTCTTGGGGGCTTATAGTTGCTTTGCTAGCAAACCTCAGTGTATTTTGAGGCTTATAGTTGCTTATCTAGTAAACCCCAATGTTTACCATGTACATGGGTTAGAATTGTGATATATATTTTATAGTATATGTTTTTGTTATAGTCATATGTTTATGTTTTATGTTATATGTGTTAGTATATTTTCCTTGCTGGGCATTAGGCTCACTCCTTTTTCTTTTAGTGTGATTCAAGAAACTAGATATGGAGGTGGAAGGATTCTTGGTGGCTTGACTTGTGTATTGAGGACGAATGGAATGAATGGGCTGCAAGTCGATCGAGGATGACGTTATTTTTAGTTCTTTAAAATTATGTTCTATGTATTTTCCGCATTTAGTTTTGTAAGCAATTTTATTTATTTTAAAATTATGTATTATGTTTTAGACAATGGGTACCCATACCAAAATTCTATTTTACTTTGTAATTTCCACAATATTATGTTGAAGTTTTAATAAATTTATTATTATTTCTTATGTATATGTTCTTCAAAGTAATATTTCTGTATAGTAGTTCTAATGGTCTAAGGTCTTAGAATAGTTGGGTCATTACAGTCACACATCGGAGTAGTGGCATAGAATATCCCCTCTGATATAACCTTCCTTCCACAATAGTGTACCTTGGAATTTGACAAATCAATTTTCGAGCCTTGTTTCGTTCTGCTGGGAGAATTCTGGTTTCGAGGAAATCAACTATTGGGGTCATCCAGGTTTGTCCGGAGTTAACCATGCGTATGTCTTCCTCTTCAGGCTCGCTGATACTGGGGGTCGACAGGAACTCTATTGGGACTACGTTTAGCGTGTCGGCCTCGTTGGATGTAGTGAGCCTGGCTAAGGCGTTCGCATTTGAGTTTTGTTCTCAGGGAACCTGCTCTATGGTGTAGAACTTGAAATGTTCGAGTGTAGCCTTGGATTTTTCTAAATACGCAGCCATTCTTATGCCTCGAGCTTGATATTCCCCTAAAATTTGGTTGACCACCAACTGCGAATCACTGTAGTAGTGTATTACCTTTTCCTTGAGTTCTTGGGCTATTTGGAGTCCTGCCAATAAAGCTTCGTACTTAGCTTCATTATTAGATGCTTCGAAGCTGAACCTTAAGGCGAAATGAAATCGATTTCCTACTGGAGTGATTAGTATTATTCCTGCCCCCATTCCATTTTTGTTGGAAGATCCATTGACATAAAGCTTCCGTAGCTCGCGGGCTGGGGTTAAAACTTCATTGTCGGATACTCCAGTACATTCTACGATGAAATCTGCTAGGGCATGCCCCTTTATGATTGTTCTCGAGTGATAGGTGATCTCGAACTGTCCGAGTTCAACAACCGATTTCAACAATTCGCCAGAGGCCTCTGGTGTGGACAAAACTTGTCGCAGTGGTTGGTTAGTCAACACATGGATAGGGTGGCTTGGAAGTAAGGTCAGAGCTTTCGAGATGAATGGATTAGGCTGAGGGCCAGTTTCTCCATTAAAAGGTATCTCGATTCTGCCCCCAGTAACCTTTTGCTGACATAGTACATTGGTTTTTGTACCTTCTTGTCCTCTCGGACGAGCACAACACTAATGTCGTGCCCTGTAGTAGCGAGATACAGGTATAATTCTTCTCTTGTGATAGGTTTTGACAAGATCGGAGGTTCCACGAGGTGTTTCTTTAAATCTTGGAATGCGAGCTCGCATTCCTCTGTCCACTCGAACTTTTTGCCTCCTCTCAGAAGGTTGAAGAATGGAAGACAGCCGTCTGTAGATTTAGAAATAAACCTACTTAATGCCGCCATCCGTCCAGTTAAACTCTGAACATATTAACCTCTATTCCTCGCACGTTTACTATAAAGCCTAGAAACTTCCCTGAAGATACTCCAAAAGAGCATTTTTGGGGGTTGAGTTTCATGTTGTACTTCCGTAATACGGCAAAGCATTCTTCAAGGTCATCTACATGGTTATCGTTATGTTTAGACTTGACTAACATATTGTCCACATAAACTTCCATGTTATTACCTATCTGCTCGGAGAACATTCTATTCACGAGTCTTTGGTACGTTGCTCCAGCATTTTTACGCCCGAAAGGCATGACATTGTAACAGTATAGACCTTTATTGGTTACGAAGCTCGTATGCTCTTAGTCTGATGCATGCATGGCGATCTGGTTATATCCAGACTAAGCATCCATGAACGACATCAGGCTGTGCCCACCTGTGGTGTATACAAGATGATCGATCTGAGGCAAGGGAAAACAATCCTTGGGGCATGCCTTGTTGAGGTCAGAGTAGTCGATGCAGGTTTGCCACATTCCGTTGGGTTTCGGAACCAATACTAGGTTGGCGATCCAATTAGGATAAAAGGCATCTCGTATGAACCGATTTGCCTTTAACCTGTGGACCTCTTCCTTTAGGGCTTTCTTTCTATCATCGTCCAGGAGTCTTCATTTTTGCTGCTTCGGGGGGAAGCTCTTGTCAATATTAAGTGCATGGATTATCACATTTGGACTTATCCCTACCATTTCTAAATGTGACCATGCGAAAACATCCTAGTTCTTCTTATAGAATCAAATTAATTACTACTTTTCCTTTTCAGAATGGTTTTCCCCACCTTCACAGTCTTTGGGGGGTTGACTTCTTTGAGCTCTTCTAGTGACTCAAGGTCAGCCTTTTCTTCTATTATAGGATCGATCTATTCATCTATTTCGAAGACTGTCCCGTCCTTGCTCTGAATTATGACAAGTGCCTATGCACCTGGTTGTTTCTTCCCTCTAACGAAAAATGATGTAGCATTCCCTTCCCACCAGCTGGTCCCCTTCCAAAGTCTTGATGCCACCAGAAGTTAGGAACATGATGGCCAAATGCCTAACAGATGAAACTGCCCCCAGCCCTACTAGGGCGGGTCTCCCGAGCATTACGTTGTAGGCAGATGGAAGATCCACTAGGACGAACTCCATCATCTTGGTTATAGAGACTGGATAATCTCCCAAGGTCACAGGGAGTTCAATGGATCCCACGCAAGCAATCCCTTCTCCTAAAAAGTCGTACAACGTGGTTGCACAGGCTTTTAGGTCACGAAGCGCGAGTCCCATCTTTTCTAAAGTGACTTTATAGAGGATATTCACCGAGCTCCAGTTATCAATCAGGACTCGGTGCACCCTCTTGTTCACGAGCTGAAGGGTGATGACCAGGGGGTCATTATGGAGAAATTGGACATGAGACGCGTCCTCTTCAGTGAAAGTTATGGGTTGAGTTTCAAACCTTTGTTGTTTTGGGGCTCTAGGTTCGTGTTCGTAGGGAGAACCGTCACTAGTTTTTAGCTCATTCACATATATTTTCTGGGCATTCTTGCCCAGTCCTATGATATGGGGTCCCCCTGAGATGGTTATGACATCTTCTCCATCAATCGGAGGGGGTCGTTCATCCTCCTGAGCTCGAGAGTTACTGTTCTGGGTAGGTGGTGCAGTTGCTGCCCTCTGGCTGGTGGAAACCTGATTGGGGTTTCGGTTTCTAACATACTGCCGAAATATCCCCTCGAGATCAATCTTTCGATCTCATCTTTTAACTATCGACATTCATTGGTTGTATGTCTGATATCTCTATGGAATCTACAATACTTACTAGAGTCCCTTTTCGCCTTTTGGTTCCTCATGGGGTCAGGTCTTCTGAATGGGACCTAGTTTTCATTAGCCAGGTAGATATTCTCCCGAGACTCATTGAGCTCAATATATACTTTGTATACGGAGAAGTATCTTTCCCCTTTCTTATTCTTTCCTCCATCTACCTCAGGGTTATTCCCTTCATTTTTCTTTGTCTTAGAAGGGTTGCCCCGGGGGGTTTTGAAGTTATGGGGTCCGCCAAAGTCGAGGTAGAGTTTGCATTTGTTGTTATATTTATGGACTGAGAGGTCATGTTCAATGGTGACCTCGCCTCCTCTACGTTAACAAACCTCTGAGCTCTTCAATGGAACTCGGCTAAGGACCTGACAGGTTTTCTTTGTAATTCTTCCCAGAGAGGACTTCCTGGCATTACAGCAGCTCGAATGGCCATTAAATGACCACTATCTCGGGCTCGGGCCACTTCTAGGTTAAATCTTGTGAGGTAACCTTTTAGTGAATCATTTAGTTGCTGTCGAACATTGGTTAAGGCTGAAACCTCGGGCCTAATGTCGACCATAGCTTTAAATTATTTCTTGAAATCTCTCGACAGTTGATCCCAGGATGCGATCGAATGTCTTTTGAACTTTTCGAACCAATTCTTTGTTGGTCTCGTGAGAGTGGCTGGGAACAGCATACACCTGAGCTCGTAGCCCACATTTCTGGCTCACATAATTGTGTTGAACATGCTCAGATGGCTGTAGGGATCGGAATTTCCGTCAAATGGCGGGACATGAGGAATCCTAAACCCTTGAGGAAAGGGAGTGTTGGAGATATGCGGGGCAAACGACTCAAGTTCTTCATCGAACTCTTCATCCCTTTCCCGGCTGCGCTTGTTCTGCAAGAGCCTGAACGTTCTCTCCAACTGTTCAATCCTCTCTTGGACCTAAGGGGGTTGGTTATCGTTGATAACAACTCCAGTTCCCTGTCTTGGTGCAGGATTGTAAATTGCCTGCTTACGACCATTCAAATGATCCCGTAGATCTGGGCTCAGAGGATTATCACGCCCCCGATTATTGTTTAAATGTTTCCGTAGATCCGGGTGATCTCCTCAATTCCCGAGATTTCTTGGCTCTGGGTTATATATACTTATGGACCTAGTGTAATCCGAGCTTTCACTGACATGGCTCGTTGCTCAGTTATTACGAGATGGGTTTCCTACAGGCCTTCTTGTCTCAATAGTTTGTGATCGTGACATTTGGCTTCTCGTAGGCTGAGGAACTCTGCGGTCTCGAGGAGCCTCTTTATTTCCATGTCTACGTCTAGTTCGCCTATCCCTATCATGGTGGACAGGTCGTGGAGCCCTCTGAACCAGCGAGGGATGCCTTATCGGCGATGGTGGGTGCCTTATTAGAGAAGGTGGCTACCTCCCACTGTGGGGCCTAGATGGTCCCGAATTCGCTCGATCAGGTTTCGGGACGTTCTGCGTGGCACCAGGATTTGGGGTTCGAGTCACTAAGGGGGCTCGATTATTCCCCATTCTCGTTTGTGCCCCTGCGGATGGGTCGGCAGTACCCTCATGTCGGTTATTCCTCCGGGGTCTTACTGGAGCAGGATGGGCCGTTGGTGGCGGAACTTGTTCTGCCCTCCTGGTGGCCGCATTCTTACAAGGGCACCCCCTAGACCTGCGAGGTGGGACTTGAATGTCTCGAGGAGGTGGGGCCTGAGTGTCTTGGGGAGGCGCCTGTGCTTCAGTAGCTAGTTTGGCTAGTTCTTCATTGCGTTTTCTAGCTTCTGAAAACTGTTTGCGCAGTTGGCGATTCTCAAGTTCCACAATTGGAACATATCTCTCGGGCTTATAGTACATATCCTCACTGGCCCTAGGAGCAGGTGGTCCTCGGGAGTTAGAAGAGTCACTCCTCTCGTCGGGATCGGGATCAACCATAGGCTGCTTCCCAGGCCGCCGGAGGTATTCTTCTTCATCAAGAATTTCCTCCTCAGGTATATTGGGATCGTTCGCAGCCATTGCTAATCCAAGAGGCTCTCTGACTAAACAGACTCATGCACTGTTTAATGGCTCTCAATAAAAGCACCAAACTGTTAACGCCATTTTTCGTCAACTTAAGAAAGGAGAGCAATTAATCGACAATATACCAAAGGATGTGAATAAAGAGAATGAAGACAAGATATTTTTGCGTGGTTCAGCAGTTAAAATCTGCCAAGTCCACGAGTCTATGTTATTAGTTCCTTAGAGTTTTCTAGAAACTTTCAAAAAATAGTTGCCCAGAGTTTTCTCTAAAGTTCAATGTTTTTTCGTCCCTTACAAATGGAGTTTCCTTCTCTATTTATAGAGCCTCAGGAAACTTATACAATTGTTGAGCCCCTGCGATCCTGAGTTGTGAGTCCAACTTATAACCTCGAGCATTTTTGAGGTTACATACTTCTCGAGCTCGTGAGGTCATCATTCACAGCGAAACCGTCTTTGAATAGTAGATAAAATGATGGTCGTGTTCATTTTGAGCTTACACCTAACGATCCTAGATTTCGAAATCATAATTCCCATATTCTAAATCTGGGTGTAACAACTACATTGAACATCCACGACCTGGACGTTACTTGAAGAAAGAGGTATGTATATATATTTATAAAAAGTTTACGATTTATTTATTATTAAGTATATATAATCAGATAATAATAATTGAATAATATATTTTGCTTTGTATTTTTTGTAGCTAAACACTACGCCATATACACCAGCACATATTCATGAAATGCGACAATAGTGGGCGAATGATATGCTACCGATAGTTCAATGTCATCGTCCCAAAAAATAGGTTTTTGTGGTTTACTTTTTCTATATTACTATATGTCTAGCTAACTAGTGTAATATTTGTTGATTTTGTACGTGTAATAATAAATATTATATTTTTGTATATTTAGCTAGCTAAAACATATTATATACACATTTCAGTTTTATTAAGGAAAATTCACAATTTAAATTTGCATGTAATTTAGATTTTTAATTAATATATTTAATTTAATGCCAAAAAATATATATTTAATTATATTAATTAATATACTGAAAATAATTATTTAATTATTTTTTTAAAAAATACAAAAACCAATGATGACTCGAGATAAGAGACGTTGAATGTCAACAAAGTCTCCCCTTGGGAGTCATCGTAGGGTACCTTTAGATGGCTCCTCCAACAACGTCTCCTCTGGGGGGAGACATTAAATGTCTACAATGTCTTCCCTATACAGCCATTAAATGTCTATTTTGTTGTAGTGGTAGTTACTTATAAGGACTTATTAAATTTCTTATTTTCCTTTAGAAAAATAAATTTACTTATATATAAAGAAAACTTCATATTTACATAAGTAAGAAAAATAAATATTTAAATTTTGAAAATATAACATTTATCATACACATAGTTTAAGATATAATTTATTTGATACACTTGTTTTACTTCTCTGATTTAGAAGACATTTTCTTCCTATTAACCAAAATATTCCAGCAAATATTTTATTTAAGTAAAATCACCCACTTAAATCATCCATCATATTTTCTTTCACAAAATTTAAAAAAAGTTCATATTTTTAATTAGTTTAAAAGTCCCATTAAAATGATAGAAAATTATCTTTTGACGACATTTGTTATAAAATATTAATTTTGGCAACTTATATATTTTAAATTTCTAAATCACTTACCACAACATGAAAAAAAAATAAAAACAGCAAGTAATATTCATGTAAAAAAAATTCATCTTAGTCATGTTGCACCATTCCCTAGCATGTTTCCACCATCTCATGCATTCCATAAACAAAGCTTAGACCAAAACTACATATACAAAACTAGATCATCATTTGTAAGGAACTTAATACCAATTTCGAATCTTAACAAAATAGCCTAACATGTTGCTAATGATTATAAGTGAAATCAAATCATTAAAAAAAAAAATTAATCAACATGCTATGAAAATTTCCCTAGGACGAAACCACTAGTGAATGTTTCTACATCCAATTCGCAATTTAATTCTCCAAACCATCTTTATTTTAATAATACCAATTTCGAATCTTAACAAAATAACCTAACATGTTGCTAATGATTATAAGTGAAATCAAATCATTAAAAAAAAAATTAATCAACATGCTATGAAAATTTCCCTAGGACGAAACCACTAGTGAATGTTTCTACATCCAATTCGCAATTTAATTCTCCAAACCATCTTTATTTTAAGAAACAACAATAGACCAAATTTAATATTTCATAAATAAAATCAAAACTCTTATAGATTTCCAAGAAAACCCTAACATGTACCTATCTTCAATAACATCACAAGTTGATAGAAAAATCATTTAAAATAAACAAAACCTCAAATGCATAGCCTACAGATGCATGGGTCGAAATCTACATGGAATTTAGACCCTTGAATCCCAAAAATAATCAACCACCTAACATTTTTCTTATCAAGCTATCAAAACAACACATGCATTCATTATACAAATAGTGCAAAACATACACCAAAATAATCAGAACATTAGCTTTCATTCTAATCATGATTTTTTTAAAACAACAATCAAAATTTCAAGTTCATAAACAAGAATATTTCACCATCAAGTACACAAAGAGGTTAGGGAATCCCATTACCTCCTTTGATTATGTTCAAGAACACAAAAGCTATAGCTAAGCCCTTGATAGCTATATCCAAGAAATACCAATTACAAAAGAAAACTCTAAGAATTTTAAGAAGTTTCGAAGATGAACTTAGAGGATTCAAAATACCAAAACTAAAACACATACCCTAGGACTTTTGAAATCCTCTTCTTCTTCTTCTTCTCCTTTGCATTTCTCTTCTTTCTTTCTCTCTCTCTATCTCATGCACACACACTCTCTCCCTCTCTCTCTCTCTAGTCGTCAGTCACACACCCAAATGATGCTCTCAAGAGCACTCAACCCCTTATACAAAGAAACCCTAGAGACTATCCATCAATCAATGGGAAAAAGTAAGTTTCCTCTCTTTTTTTTCTTAATTCTCCTTTATTTCTTGATTTTACTTAAATTAAAAGATAATAAAGAATTAATAGAAAATATGTCAACAATTACCCTTACCCAAAATAGCTAAAAATCCTCTAACTAAATTATTTAAATTTTAAAATAAACAGAATGAAAATCTTTCCATTTCCGACTATCTTCCATGCCCCTCTCTCCCAATTTATTTTTTTTAATTTCTTAAATAAATAAAATAAAAAGGAAATTATGTGTAGGAAAAACTATTGCATGCTTACCATGAAACCATGCACATGCACACACCCAACTGCTCTAGTGCATCTCTACTAATCATGCACCTTGGTGCATCCAACAAAAGCTCATTTACTTACAAATTAAATTCACACAATTTCTACAAAAATTCAAAGAATAATTTTTTTTTTCCAAACACTTAACAATTATTAATAGAAAAAATTATGCTCAAAATTAATTAAAATAAAACAAATATTTTGGTGCGCTACAGGGTATTGTTCTCTCATGTCTTACTCCAGCTCTCATGTTGCCTCTCTTTCGGTGCTATTCTTCCATAGGACGTTAACTAATCGAATCCTTTTGCATCTCAGCTCTTTGATTCCTTTTTCGATGATACATTTAGATTGTTCATTGTAACTTAGGTCATGCTTCATTTGTAACAGCTCATAACTCAGAAAATGAGAGGGATCCAACACGTACTTACACAAGATCGAGATATGAAAGATGTTATGTGTTTTGACTAGTGCTGGGGGCAGTGCTAAATGGTACGCAACTTGTCCTACTCTGTCAAAAATCTCAAATGGCCCTATAAATCTAGGGCTCAATTTCCCTTTCTTCCCAAAATGCATAACACCCTTCATTGGTGAGACTCTCAGGAAGACAAACTCGCCCATTGAAAACTCGATGTCCCTTCTATTATGGTATGTGTAGCTCCTTTTGCCTACTTTGAGTGGTAAGCATCCTTTAGGCAATTTTCTCAATCGCCACGCTGGCTTCCCTAACTGCCTCGACACCTAATATTTGCTTCTCCCCAAACTCATCCCAGTGCAAGGGAGATCTACATTTGCGCCCTTAAGCATATCATAGGGAGCCATCCCAATAGTGTAGTGATAGATATTGTTATAGAAGAACTCCATCAGAGGTAGATATCAACTCTAGGATTCTAAAAAGTCCAGCGCACAACATCTCAACATATCTTCTAGAATCTGAATAGTCCTCTTAGACTGTCCATCAGTCTAGGGATGAAAATCTGTACTGAACTATAACCTTGTACCCATATCTTTCTGTAATCCCTTCCAAAAGTTCGATGTGAATACTGACCCTCGATCAGAATAATCGACTTCGGAACCCCATGAAGTCTCACTATCTCGCTCAAGTACAACTTTGCATACTGGTCCGCCGAGTAGCTGGTATTAACTGTGAGAAAATGGGAGTATTTTGTGAGCCTATCCACTATTACCCAAGAAGAATCATTCTGTTTTGTGGTCCTATGTAATCCTACCACAAATCCATCGCTATTTCTTCCCACTTCCATTCTGGAACATAAAGTGGCGGAATAGCCCACTGGCATTTGGTGTTCTACTTTGACTTGCTGACTTGTCAAACACCTGATAAAAAACTAAGAAACATCTTTCTTCATTCCAGGCCACCAATACAATGCCGTAAGGTCTTGGTACATCTTTGTCGACCATATATTTAAGGAGTAGGGTGTTGTATGCGCCTCTTTCATAAAAAATTCTTTAACCACATCATTGTAAAGCACACAAATCATATCCTTATACTGCAGCAATGTTTATATTAAATGATCAAATCGAAGGTACGCAGCAGAATATATGGACCTATTTTAGTAAATATTAATACCAGTCAGGATTATATATATAAATATTAAATCACATACAAATAGATAAGGGATTACCTCTTGTAGCCTATCAAGTGTCCTTGAGTCTTTTTGTATAAATCAACGATCTTCCTATCCAATGTTATGAGATCTTACACCCTGATCTTCTAGACCAATCCTCAAACACACAAGGACATGTGTGGGCACGTAGGATTCAAAATGTTTATTTATGTGACTCCCTAGATGTACTCAACACATGAGATCTAGAGAGTTTTGACAGAGAGATGGTTTAGAATAGTTTTCAGGTTTAGAGAAAACTATCGCTTTAGAGAGAGAGAGTCTTATTATTCATCCTTTCTGAATATCACGTATATCAGATTTATAAAGATATTTAATCTAATTAAATAATCTTTATTTAATAAAAATATAATTCAAATTAAAACTGATTAGATATTTTTATTTAATTGTCTATTTAAATTAAATTAAATTAAATCATATTTAAAAAGAATAATTAAATAACATAATAATCAAATTTATTTGAAATTTAAAATTCAAATCCGAGGGATAAAAATACCTGATGCTAGGCGCCACACACTATACTGTATAGTGTGTGTCGCTCAACCCTATTAGGGTTGCCCTAATTTTTTCATTTGTTTATTTAATCAACTTTTAAGATAAGATATTTATCCCAACATAAATATCAGTTAATTCAAAATTAATTTTATCTTAAAATATCAGTTTTAAATTCAATAAATAAATATCATATTATAAATAATATATTTATTATTTTCTCTCTTTATATTAATCTAAACAAGATTAATATTAATGTTAACCTATAGTTTCTCAAAATAGAAACTATGTAGTTAATTAATTTATTAATTCACAATTAATCAATTACCCATAATTATGAAATATTTATTTCCTTGCCCTGGAAATTTAATTCATTTGCAATTTAGTCATTTCTCTTAACAAATCTTTCTTTTGACATCCTTACCCTTGACAGTGTAGGACAAAGGTGGTCTAGGGACCATGGACCTATGATACAAAGCTCTAATAAACCAGATTATTAATTAAACTCTTTAATCTAATAATCTTATTTATTAATTCCATTATTACTCCACTATAAATATGGAATTGCAGACTAAGTATGTATAGAATTATATTTACAGAGTTTTCTCTAGTAGTCCATTGATATAATCAATATATGTAGTTATGTCCTCCATTATTGCTCGTTAATTAGAGCTGGTCAAAATTACTGTTTTACCCTTCTAAGTACCACTTGATCCTTAAGTACTATTACTTCACTAGCGAATAATTAATCTATAATCTAATTATAAATCTGAGCTCAATAACTATTCAGTTCTAGAATCAACCCTTAAGGGAACCAATATTCGATCAGTTAGGAAAGCATGGATTCCAAAATTGTAATTCATGTTCTAAGCCATCAATGATATTGAATCTCCAAAAAAAAGTCATTAGCCTCATTATTCCAAGAGACCTTAACGGTGAATCAAAAGATCCAATAAACATAAACATGAGTTCATGAATACTCAGGATTTAGATTGATCTACAAATGATCATCTATTATGACAATAAAATCTTTACGTCAAACAACAAGTTTATAAAGATAATTAGTTCTCATCGGTCCTGTCATATATAATATTTGTTATATACAACACCTTTACTAAGATGTCTATCCACATCAGTAATCTGAATCTAGATTACTTGGACCTCATATTCTTAGCAAACCATACTAGTAACCATTTATTAAAGATTCCTTACTTTAATATGTTGCAGACTATTTTATTCATTATATATGATCTTAATTCTCTAGTACTAATACAAGATCATATTCTCATGAATGAATAGCGAGTTTTCCTGATATTATTATATAACTAATTAAAACAATAATTATAACATTCAAATATAATAAATTTTTACTTTAATTTAAAACCAATAAAATGTCATTACATGATTTTTGGGCATTAATCCTAACAACCAATCCACCGTTAGAGATAGTGAAGTCAACGCTACCACCTTCCTATACCAAGGCCTCTTGCTTCATTAGGGCTTCATCAACTTTCTTCCTTTCTATGCCTCCTATTACGAATTCAATATCGACGTTTATAATCCTTTTCTATAGAGTTGTCTTTATCGTGCTCAGAGCTGGGACACTCCCATGTCCTCGCCTACTCAATGCATCGGCCACCACATTGGCCTTGCTTGGGTCATATAGAATTTCACAATCATAGTCCTTTACTGATTCTAACAACCTCCGTTACCTCATATTTAGCTATATCTAAGTGAAGACGTACTCCAGAATATTATGATCCGTGTAAATTTCACACTTATCCCCATAAAGGTTATGTCTCCATATTTTCAGTGCGAACATCACTGCGGCTAACTCCAGATCATGGGTGGGATACTGTTGCTCATAGTCCTTGATCTACCTTGAAGCATAGGCTATCACCTTCCCATTTGGCATCAATAAGCAACCTAAGACATTCTTAGATGCGTCACAATACACCACAAACTTTCAATCCTCTGTGGGAACACAAAGGATAGGTGCAGAGAACAACTTTTCCTTCATAGTCTGAAAGCTTTCTTCACACTTCTCCGTCCATGTGAAATTTTGGTGCTTGAGGGTTAAGTTGCTCAATGGTGTGGCAATCATTGAAAAACCCTCAACAAACTTCCAGTAATAACCCACTAATCCTAAGAAGCTTCGAACCTCTAAGGTATTCTTGGGTTGGGGCCAGTGTCTAATGACCTTAATCTTTGCAGGATCCACTGCTATTCCATTATTAGACACTATATGCCATAGGAAAGTCACTTGTTCCAACCAAAATTCACACTTAGAGAACTTAGCATATAGTTGATGCTCTCGTAGTCTATTTAGCGTCAACCTCAGGTGCTCCTCATGCTCTTCCTTAGTCTTTGAGTAGGTAAGGATGACATCTATAAACACCACCATGAATTTATCCAAGTAGTCCTTAAATACTCTGTTCATCATGTCCATGAATGCCGCTGGGGAATTAGTTAGTTCGAAAGACATCACTAGAAACTCATAATGCCCGTAGCAAGTTCTAAAAGCTGTTTTAGGAATATTTTTTTTCTTTACTTTCAGCTGATGTTGCCCGGATCGCAGGTCATTCTTTGAGAACACTGCTGCCCCTTGCAGTTGATCAAAACGTTCATCTATCCTAGGCCAAGGATATTTGTTCTTAATTGTAACCTTATTGAGTTCTCGGTAATCGATGCACATTCTCACATATTTTTTCTTCACAAACAAGACCGGTATCCCCTATGGCGAATGACTAGGTCATATGAACCCCTTATCCAAAAATTCCTGTAGCTGGGTCTTGAGTTCCTTCAATTCTACAGGTGTCATTCGGTGGGGTGCTTTAGATATTGGTGTTGTTTCTGGTGCAAGTTTGATCACAAATTCGATTTCTCTGTCAGGGGGTAATCCTGGTAAATCTTCGAGAAACACTTCTGGATATTCACAAACAATGTGGACATTTTCTTGTTTCAACTCCGTCTCCTTAGATTTATCAACCACACTTTCCTAATATACCGAACACCCATGCTACATCATGTTCCGAGGTGCCAGTACCGATATAATGGGCATACGAAATCTTGCCACTTCTCCCTAAAAAGAAAAGAGTTCTCCTTCTTCCAGTCTGAATTCTACGATCTTATGTTGACAATATATTGTTGCTCCATATTTGGCTAGCTAATCCATGCCAAGTATAGCATCATATTTGGTATGTCTAACTCTATGAGGTCTGTTGGGCACTCTCTGCCCTCAACTATTATAGAAGCCGACTGTAATTATTTAGTTGACAACATAATGTCTTCTGATGGTAACATGGTACTAAAACTACGCTAAAACAGTTTACAAAGAAATCCTAGTTTATCAATTACATTCATAGCAACATAAGAGTGAGTAGCAGGAGAATCAATAAGGATTCTACATATCATACGAAAAATAAGGAGCTGACCTATGCCCACGGTCTTACTGTTTGCTGCTTCTTTTTGGGTCGATGGAAAGACCCTCGTTGCTATTACTGCCTTGTCCTATTTTCCACTATGGGCAATCCTTCTTCAGATGGCCTGTCTGACCGCACTTGTAACACTTGTTAGTGCTAGCTTGACATTCTCCCAAATGTCATCGCGAGCATTTAGGGCAGCTGGGGCGTTCAACTTTATTGTCTTGGTGGTTTCTGTTGTTACGATCATTATTGTGATTGTTACAGTTGTTGTGGTCATTATGATTGTTGTGATTATTGCCATTCGTTGCCGGGGGTCTAGGCCTTCTGTCATTTTCACTGCTTTGTCCTTCATGGGCCTTCATGGAAGCTCTTGTTTCTATTGGCCTACCTTCTTGAAGCATTGTTCTTCCATATACGGTCCTCCAAGTACTCCGCTTCCAGTCCCTTATCCAAAACCTCAGCAAAACTAACCACCTCAGCACTATTTCAGGTGACAATCTAGCCAACCTGTCAAACTTCTGTGCATAGTCAGTAATAGAAAGATTCCCTTTAACCAAAGTCATGAACTCGTCCACATTGGTTGCCAATACAGTTGCACTGTAGTACTTCTTGCCAAAATCTTGAACAAAGTCTGCCTAAATCATAGTGTTCATGTCACGAGTCTGCTTCGCCACATCCCACCATATTCTTGTGTCCAACATGAGTAGGTGAGCTGCACATGAAACCCTTTGCTGATCGTTCATCTTCATGTGGTCAAAGAAACCATCTACTGACTTCAACCATTCTTCTGCTACCATAGGGTCAGCTGTCCCTTCAAAACTAGGTGGGGCTTGCTTCCTGAAACGCTCATAGACTCGCTCAAATCCATAAGTCATAGGTAGTGGTGTAGGTTGTGGTACTAGAGGCTCAAGCTATGCCACCGGGACCTGGGGCGCTTGGGGAACTTGTCTAGCTTAAGCCAACTCCTTATCCCTTTGCCTCAACTGTTCCCTCAATCTTGTTATTTCTGCAGCCAAATCCACCGTCGGTGCTGCTGGGGTTGTTGGTTGTGCTGGTGGCATTCTCATATCAAGGATTTCTGTAGCATTGGGACTTCTAGAGGCACCTCTTCCTTGGCCTCTCCCTCTTCCCCTGCCTCCTCTTGCTCCTCTTCCTCTTGTCGACATTATGAAATTCTAAGGCACCAAAAGAAAGTCATTAGAGAGGAGGATAAGTCGAGCATAATTTTTTGGTAACTTATAGTAAATCACGAAAGTTGTCATTCATTCCCATATCCACACCATTTAGAGTTTGCAAGAGAAAAAATATATTAAACCATTATATCCAAAGTCTGCTCAAAATTACCCCATAAATTTAAACATCCGTCAAAGTGTTTAAATAAAACTGTAAAAGGATCCATAAGTTTTTAAGGGTTTTTTTTAAAAGAAGTCCCATTTTATTTAGTAACATTTATAAAAGAAAAATTGAGATGGACTCTAGTCCTCGATCGTTGACTCGTCCCATAATCGAAGACGTCTTCTTTAATGTGGAAGTAGTCAAGAGCGCTAGCCAATGTCCTCATCCTGACACTCACTTTTTGTATGGAGTGTATTACTTCATGATGCGCCATCTCCTGTTCCAAGTCATGCACCATCTCGAATCTCTCCTCCATTTCTCCATCATCCTTCTTTACCATGAGCGCCTCCAAACGACTAAAATCGTAATTGTCCTGAGGTCGTAAATAGTGTATTCGATTGTGTTCTGAAGTCCGAATTGTCCTGGATGACGTCGTGCCATGCCATGATCAACTAAAGGAGAGACTCGAGATATATAGACAACAATTCCCTGAGCATCCACTATTGCTCAATGGGCCAAAGTAACACCCCTTTCTTGTTGATCAATCATTGGATACGATCGCAAATTACCACTGTCGTTTTCTGTAAGGCGATCCTCCAATCGTCATGATCCTCGTCAAGTTGTACCTTAGGTATAACATAGATCTCTTTGAGTACCTGTTTCTTATTGGTCCTAATAATAGGAGGCAACTTTCTATACTACAATTACAAAACTACAAAATTTAAAATAGGAAAAACAGATAACATTTAAAGCAAGTGCTTACGACACGGTGAGGTTAGATTTTCCCGTCTTTAGCATGTATAGGGAGGGTCCTTGAAAATTTTAACGACCTGCTCTGATACCATTTGTAAAGCGCCCTAATCTATTACTTTATAAAAACTTCACTCAAATCATAAATAATCGAAAAATACCACTTTAAGAAATAACTCAGTGGGGCCATGATAAAACATGCAAGTTTGGGTCCACTAGTTGAAAATAAAATAATGTGTCTTTATGCAATATTTCAAAAAAGTTAAGTCCCACTGATGTAATTGAAAATAAAATTCATAACATAAGTTATTTAAGTCTCAGCGCTCATATTGATCATTTGTTTGTTCATAGGAAACCCCCACACCATACATACTCAGATGTCGGAACTCCTCACATCACAACGCGTGCCAGAGATAAACCCTATTGTTTACATGAAAAAGGGACAGTAAGGGGGTGAGATAAAAGCCTAATAAGGAAGTACAACAATACAACAATATGGAAAACACTAGAAGAACATGTATCGTAAATTAGGGAAATATATAACATCATCATAATCATACTCCATAATCATAAATGAAATCATAGTCATACATCACATTTAGACATCAGAACATACTCTTTGTGATCATGACACCTCTGTGGTCCATGTCACATCTTGAGGTAACCAGTATAACTTAGGCTGGTAAAACCTCCTCTAAGAGGTAAAACAGGATCTCAGGTCGTTGAATAACCTCGGTGCGTCCGTCCTTTGAGTTACGTCATATCCTTAGTATCTCCATTGTTGTGTTGCGTTCAACACGCTAGCCACCTTCTCATTTCATTAATCATACAAGCACATGTATTACAGTTCATATCAAAACATAAAAATTTCATGTTTCATCACACTTGTCTTAACGTATCATGATAGCATTTTACTTTTTCATAACACTTGGCTTATCATGCCATATTAAAGTATAGAACTTTCATTCCATAGTACCTTATTTCTTGTAACATACAAGTCTTACAATTTTATAGCATAAACATAGAAATATCTATCTAACTTCCTTACCTCAGGTCCGAGTAATGAAAAGTGTGAAAATGTCACAACAAGCCTATAATCATAATCAAACGTTAGTCTCTTAAAATCACGTAAGAATACTCAAGGCCAACATACATACCCCACGTGTGCATGGGCCATGCACACGTGGCACTAATATTGCAAACATACAATAATTTCACTTAAAATCATAAAAGAACAATGATAATTCTACCTATTAATCATTCATGGTTGCAAAGTAAAAACTACGTGTTTGAACAATATGCCTAATTTGAACGTAAAAATACATTTTCATGTAACATGCATACATGGGAGCTTTCTTAAAATTCAATGTTTAAAATTGATAATTTCTACATGTTTATTTCTTGCCTTTTTTAAAAATTCAGCAAACATACTTTATTTACCATTTAATTATTTCTTTAACCACACAATTTTCATACAAAACTTTATTATAAAATATTTAATTTTATAAGATAATTCATTTAGCCTTTAAATTTTTCGTGAAATAATAATTCCATCTATTATTTAATAGGGTTTTAAAAATTGTGACAAAATTTGTAGTTACTTATAATGACTAAATAAATTTCTTGTTTTCCTTTAGAAAAATAAATTTTACTAATATAAAAAATCTTGATATTTATATAAATGTGAAAATACATATTTAAAATTTTAAAATATAACATTTATCATATACATAGCTTAAGATTTAATTTATTTGGTACACTTGTCTTACTTATCTCATTTAGAAGACATTTTCTTTCTATTAACAAAGATTTTCCAGCAACTATTTTATTTAATTAAAATCAACCACTTCAATCATCCATCGTATTTTCCTTCATAAAATACAAAAAAAAAAAAAAAACTGCATGTTTTTAATTAGTTATAAAGTTCCATTAAAATGATAGAAAATTATCTTATGACAACATTTGTTATAAAATATTCATTTAGGCAATACTTATATATTTTAAATTTCTAAATCACTCACCAACATGAAAAAAAAAACAGCAAGTAATATTCATGTAAATAAAATTCATCTTAATCATGTTGCACCATTCCCTAGTAGTTTTCTACTATGTCATGCATTCCATAGACAAAGCTTAGACCAAAACTACATATACAAAACAAGATCATGTTGCTAATGATTATAAGTGACATCAAATCATTAAAAAAGATGAATCAACATGCTATGAAAATTTCCCTAGGCTAAAACCATAGTGAATGTTTCTACTTCCAATTTGAATTTTAATTCTCCAAACCATCATGATTTTAAGAAAAAATAACAGACAAAATTCCATCTTTCAAAAATAAAATCAAAACACATATAGATTTCCAATAAAACCCTAAAACGTGTCTATCTTCAATAACATCACAAGTTGATAGAAAAATAATTTAAAATAAACAAAACCTCACATGCATAGCCTACACATGCCTTGGCCAAAACCTACAAGGAATATAGACCCTTGAATCCAAAAAATAATCAACCACCAAACATGTTTCTCCTCAATCCATCATAAATTAAAAGGTAAGTTTCCACTTTTTTTTTCTTAATTCTCCTTTATTTCTCGATTTTTCTTAAATTAAAACATAATATAGCAATTAATAGGAAATATGTCAACAATTCCCCTTACCCAAAATAGCTAAAAGGCCTCTAATTAAATTATTTAAATTTTAAACTAAATGAAAGGAAAATATTTCCCTTTCCCACTCTCTTCCACGCCCTCTCTCAATTTTTTTAATTTCTTAAATAATTTAAATTAAATGGAAATTATGTGTAGGAAAAACTATTGCATGTTCACCATGCAACCATGCACATGCACACACCCAATTGTTGAAGTGCATCTACTAACCGTGCACCTTGGTGCATACAACCAAAACTCATTTACTTACAAATTAAATTAATTAAAAAAAATTAACATAATTTTTACAAACAATAAAAAAAAAATTCCTAACACTTAACAATTATTAATAAAAATAATTAACCACACAATTAATTAAAATAAAAAAATTGGTGCACTACACTTATTGACGTTATCTTTATATTAGGTTACATCATATTATTTTGAACTTATTGCAAATTTGGTAGATTATAAGATGACAAGGTGTCTTTTTTGAAGTCTTTGTATCATTTATTGTTCTTTGCATGTTTGCAGTGTAATTATTATATAAGAGATTTTTTTATATATTGTTGATCATTCATTAAATGTTGCAGATATGATATGAGAAGTCAAATTAAGTGGATGAGTGTCTTTTCTATATCTATCATTTTTTAAAAAAAATACATCAATCTTTAAGTTATGACATGATGCATGACATGTTTTGACTTTCAAATACTTCATTTTGAATATGGAAGACAACTTCAATAATTATTTGTACTATAGCTTTATTTTGATACATTTCTAAATAGAAAAACAAAACTAAAGCTTTTATTTGGGTTAGTTTGTTGATATTGATTCTTGGGTTGTACCAGAAAAATTGTAAAAATATATATAATAACAATGATATGTATAATTTGTATTGTTTTGTTTTAGTATTTCTGTCCAATCGTTTATCTAGTCAAAGAAAAATGAAAGTTGGAAGATGTAATAATTGCTATTATTAATGATAAATTTTGGTCAATACATTTTATTTGGTGGACGTTTTACTGTTGTAGCGTCCAAAATTTGCTAATAAGGCTTATGGCCTTGATTAGCGTGCCTAGAGGGCAATAATTGATTTATTATGTTAATATGTGAATGTGATGAGTATGTGATTAGAAATGCGTGTTTAGGTGAATTAAATATGCATGTGGGCCCCATTTAGTTTTTAGGGGCATATTTGTAAATTTTAGCTCGTTGAGGGCATAAATGCAATATTTGTGTATATTGTGATTGACACCACGAGTGAGTGGTGATATATCTGTGATGCACGATCTGAGACAGTCCTAGGAAGCAGTTTAGCTAGAAAGTGACAACGGGGTCGAATACCCGACTCGGGAGGAGCCTAGGAGTATTTTGGCTATATAATATGAGTTTGGGATTTATTGAGTATCACGTAGTAATTTACTAATGATTTTAGTATACCGAGATTAATGGGGATTTGTAGGTGTGCTTGAGGACATAGCAGGATATGTCAAATGACTAAATTACCATTGGTGGTATTTGAGGAAATAGACTAACTTAAGGGGGCAATTAAGTCATTTTGGAAAAAGGATATATACCATTTGGAAGCTGGGGACTCTAGAACACTTAGACAAAACAGAGGAAAGGAAGGAAAAGAACCAATTTCTCTCAGCTCACTCTTCCATTCGGTTCTCTCTCTCTCTCTCCATGAGGTTGGATTTTGAAGGATCATAGGATAGAAATTCAAGAGTTCAGAGGCTTAGTTAGGATCAAGGGTAAGTTTTTAATTCAGTTCTTTGTTGAATTCTGGTTGGAAGTGTTATGGTTGGGACTGATTTGTGTTTTTATTTGTGGGTTGATGGGATGAAGTTTTGGCAAGGTTAAGCTTAAGAGTCGGGTAATTTAAGCTTAGAACTTGATTTGAAAGCAGCTCATGGTCGAATTCCTACTCAAGGTAAGAATTTCATTGATTTCTGAAGTGAATTTTCAGTTGTGGTTTAAGTTTTGTGGAGTTTTAAACCAGTAGGTGATTTTGAGCTTGGAAGAGTGTATGAGTTAGTTTTCTGGTGTTTATGTGTGGTGATGTTGTTCATTTGGATTTTTAGGTCGAATTGGAACTTGGGTGTACATGGGTAATGATTTAGGTAAGTTTTGTCTCGGGAAAAATAGTGGGAAAAAACCTAGTTTTCTAGGTTCCTGTATGAGCAACGCGACCCTGTTCTTCTGTGCCGCGGCGCTAGGATGAGTCTGGATAAGGAGCCCCTGCTGGGCACCGCGGCCCCTGTTAGGCTGTGCAGTGGCGGTAGGCTGGGACGCCTTCGCCACTTTGTGTGGGGAAATGGGAGGTCCCAAGAGCACGAGATTGGTTCCGGGGTACAATTATGAATTGGTTAGTAACGAGAAAGTTACTTGTGTGTTGAGACTAGATTTTCAGCGAGGCTTGGGTTAGAGGACTGTGCTCAGGATTTCGGTGTTCAAGAAGCCCGGGACACAGGTAAGAAAACTGGTGTGCATGTAAAGCAGGGCGAGGCCCTGTAATTTGTATTGTAGGGCACGACCCTATGTGATTGTATTGCAGGGCGTAGCCCTATTATTTATGTTTTGTATTTGTTTAAGTATTTCTTGATTATATGTTATGCAATGCATATTTGTGAATGAACGGTGAAGGCCGGGAACGGCAAAGGCCGACAACGGCAGTAAGTCGAGTACGACAAGGGGCCAGGAATGGCGTGAAGCCCGTGGAGTGCAAGGCCGAGTACGACAAGGGCCGAGAGCAGTGTTGAGCACATGGAGTGCAAGCCGCTAGGGTGAGACCCTTCACGGACGCTTGAGTCATGCTCATGGTGTAGATCGCGAACCTAGGGCCAGGTAAAGTGCCTGGGACGGCATGGCTGCTATATCTTTAGCCTATTGGCGGCTTTGTGTTTATGTTGATTGATAGATATGCATATGTTGATTATTTGATTATGAGATTTCTTGCTGGGCTTCGGCTCACGGGTGCTCTATGGTGTAGGTAAGGGCAAGGGAAAGGTCGACCAACCAAGAGTACGGAGAGCGTGAAGCGTCGTGTACAAGTTCGGCCTACCTGGCTGCCACGACTAAGGTTATTTTGGGAAAATACAATGTATAGACCTGAATTTGTCGCCTAGTCGACCTTGAATGTATTTTGAGATGTAAAGCATTTTCGAAATAGTATTTTTTGGATCCCAAATGTATAACGCTTTATAATTTCAATGAATGACTACATTTTCAAATTAAATGACTTTTATTAAAGTTTAGCCACACTTTTAACCTAAAACCTCGATTAGCGAATTAATTGTACATTTTAAACTCACATTGTAATGACTCTAAGGAGGTAGGGCGTTACAATTGCTATGACTGGATTGCATATGTTTTGTATGTTGTATGAAAAAGTGAATGGTTGTTAGCGTGTTGAACGCGACACAACAAAGGGGTTGCTAAGGATATAAAGATGTAACACGAGTTACTAAGGATATAAAGACATAACTCATAGGGCGGACGCGGCGAGGTTATTCAAGGACCAGAGCCTCATGTTTACCTCAAGGTGTGACATGGACAAGAGAGGGGGCCATGTTCACAAGGATGTGATGATGATGCTTGAAAATGCTAAAGCTGTATGATGTGATGATGATGTTTATGACGGTGATGTTTGAATATGCTGATGATGTATGATGTATAATGATGATGAATGATGATAATGTTTATGTAGGATGTATGATGATGATGAATGATGATAATGTTTATGTATGATGTATGATGATGACGTTTAAGTATAATGTATGACAATGTATGGATACGATGTTGTATGAGACTTATGATATGATTATGCTTTTGTTGTGTTTTTCTTTGTATGCTATTTGTACTTCCATACTAGGCTTTTAGCTCACCCCCTTACTTTCTAATTTTAGGTAATAAATAGGGTTTCTCTTTGGCACGCGTGGTGATGTGAGGAGTTCCAACGTCAAAGTGTGTATGGCGTGGGGGTATCCTATGGGCGAATAATCGATTAGCTTAAACGCCAATTTTAAAAGAACAATGTCATGTTTTCTTTTAGATTTCAAAACTCATCAGTGAGACTTGAATTATATATATATTTTTAAACGTTGTGTTATCCCTAAAAAATACGAGGATGACATGGTGAATGAGAATGCGACATGTGACATCACATATCAGTGAAAAAACGATAAAGTATTGAGAAAAGACCGACGAGAAAAAAAGATAGTTTTAGGACCTATGGGGAAGTCGACCAAGCCGAAACCCCTCTATGGGTGGTCGGCCTGACCCCTACCCCTAGGGGTGGTCGGCGTGACCTCTACCCCAGGGGTGGTCGGCCCTAGTATGTCCAAGAGAGTGGTCGACCTGACCTCTACCCTAGGGGTGGTCGGCCCCAATATGCCCAAGCATCCCTAAGGGTGGTCGGCCTGACATGCTCATGAACAACCTGGGTGGTCGACCCACCCTATTCTTCATAGGGTGGTCGGCTCAAATCCCCAAGTACACTTTATTGAGAAATAATCACTCTTGTTCAAACTGAGATCAACAGGCCTAGCACCCAGAGGATCAACATGTCCAGCATCCAGAAGGTCACAGGCCTAGCACCCAAGCTCGGGTCATCGGGCCTAGCACCTAATTCTAACACACCAACAGAGACTTAACATCTTCCCAGAGGTTTCTATCGTGCTTTATCCACCACGATCTAGAGAAACAATGGGAAGATCCACGATCTCATAATCATGGGGAGGTGGACACGTATCTCCACTACCTGATAATCGTGTACCAAACCACGATCTCCAGTACTATTAATCATGTAACAGCCCCAGGGTACTATAAATAAAGGACCGAGGGCTTCATAAAGGGGACTTTTGGACTCTCTTTTCTGGAGGGCTTCTTCTGGATTTTTGGAGTTCTAAAGAGCATTTGGGGAGAAATTCTGGGCAAGTGAGAACGAGTGAATACTTTGGTTGAACAGTGTAACTGTCGAGTGATTCAATACTAAAAGCTAAGTGGATTAGGCTATTACTGTTCATCAAAATAGGGCTGAACCACTATAAAATTCCTATGTGTTAATTTAAGATAATCATACTCTGTCGTTTATGCTATTTATTTCGTTCAAAATGTGTCATATACTGTACATACGACCGTTGGCCAATTTCACAGGTCAACATTTTCGTGCTTTCATTGAGAGTACGAAAACAAGAAACACACTTTCATCATTTATATGATGCCTCCAAAATCCAGTCACACCAAGAAGACAACTCCTAGGGATTCCGATACTCAGGATCCCATCGATCCCGTGAATGAAACTCAAGTGGAGATTGGAGATCAACCTGATGCAGAAGATCCACAAGACGCTCACCAGGAGGAGATGGTGCAATTTCTGGGGAGGCAGAAGGCCTTTGCTGTAGAAATTTCCCTCCAGAGGGCGACTATGGAATGACACCGGCGGGAGAAAGATGAGCAAGTCCAGAGGATGATCCAGAGGGAGCGTGAAGGTGACCGGAGACACCGAGAGGTTTTTGTGGCCTTGGAGGCAGCTACTCAATTAGCATGAGCTAATGCTGAAGCTACTGCTCAGGCGGTGAGGGACGCTCAGGCCAAAAAAGCAGGAATGCGAGACAACAGTAAGAGAGAGTCCCAGGGGAGGAGTAGGACCCCAAGGACACTCTCAGAAACACTTTCCCAGAGACAGGATGAAGAGGCACAATCAAAGACTGCCTCCTCCATGACTAAGAAGAATAACACTTCATCTCAAAGTAGGAGTATTACCAACCCAAAGGCCCCCTCCCAGGGGGACTGACGAAACAACATAGAGGGTCAAACATATGAGAGGCATGACAAGAATGGAAATGGCCGTTCAAAGTCTCAAAGTCATGTAGTAGGAGAGGCTCAGGGGCAGGGTCACACTGACAGGGGCAAGGCAGACCTACCACCCCTAAACCCTTAGTCTCGCAAGGGAAAGGAACTGATGAATAACACCAATACTGTGTTCGATAGGCTGGGGAAAGATGCACAACCTCAACATTTGAGGGAGATCATCAATAGGAGGACCAGCGCTCAGGAGGGGGTACTAGCGACGTCTACCCTGTAACGTCCTACGTTTTTGGGTACCTTTAAACGACTCCGGTCGGAATTTTTCCCCCGGGTTAAGAATATTATTTTAAATAATATTATATTTTGTTTGTAAGTATTCCATGAGTTGTTGCTAGCCAAAATATGAATTTTGTGATTTTAAAAGTCAAGATAAGACTTTCGGTCCTGGACCGACACAAAAACCCTGATCGGGTAAAAATCTCGGAAAATAAAATGAAAAATCATGGCAATTATATTTTGGGCATAAAATACATTCATAAAAGTTAAAGTTTGGTAAAAAATAATAAACCTAAAAGAAAATGGAAATTTTAGGGCATTTTGTGTTAAATGCCTAATTTTACCGAAATGGGGAATTTTATTCCATGAATGGAACTAAGGTTAAATTTTATTATGTGATTAATTAAATTAAATGTGAGAGACATTTAATTTAATTAATTAATGTTAAGTTTGGTGATTAAAACTTAATAAAAGTGAAAAAGGTGTCAAAAGCCAATTTGGACTTTTCTTCTTATGAAACCTTTATTAACCTTTATAAAAAAAAAAAAATTATATATAACATAGATAAAATAAAGAGGGTGGCCGGCCATGTGGTATTTTAGAGTGGTGTGAACCAAATATTATAAAGATTAAATCCCATTTAATGAAGAAGTCAAGTGGGCAAGTGGGTAGGAAAGCACTTAAGTACTTTGTGATATTTTGAAGAGTTTTGTGAGAAATTCCCACACTAAGAACCGACCACTCTCCCTCTCTCATTCACTCATCTGATTTTTGAAGACCTTTCAAAGTGTTCTCTCAATATTCAACCTCAAGAACACCAAGGAAAACTTGGAGGCTAACTCTTGGTCTAGGAAGTATTTTTCCCTAAGGTAAAGTTTCACTAATCTAGGCTTTTGTAAAGTTTTAAGCATAGAGTTTCAAATAGCTAATTAACTATGTTGTTGGGGGAACTTGGTTAGGGTTTTTGAAAGGTTTTGAAGGAGTCAAAGCTTATAGGAAGATCCAAACCTTAAGCAAGAACACCAAAGAGGTAAAAAGTTTACTTTTGATGATTTTGTTGTAGGGTTTTTAGTTTTAAGCATTATTTTGTATATCTAATGCTTAAAGTTTCTTGTTGGTGATGTAATAAGGTTATGATAGTTGTTTAATAATTTTTATGATGCATGTGTATTGATTTTTGAAAATGGGAACCAAAACCCCCAAGGGTTTTGTAGGATACCCTAAAACAAAACATGTTTTGAGCTGTGACTTCCAAGGGGTCAAGCAGCCACTGTATATTGGTTTTGTAAAATTAAATTATACTGTTATGTTGTTGAGATTGAGTACATAAAATTGAGCTTTTGAAACACTAAAAAATGTTTAGAAATGAGTAAGTTATGCTATTTCAAAGTTTAGGTAAAAAACTGTTTTTTCGTATTCTTATTTTTGGAACCAAGTTTGGACAGCCACTGTATAGGGCAAATGAACCCAGTTTTTTCTAAAATTTTGTGGAAATATTTCTGGCATAACCTATTAGTCCACTGTAAAATTTGGTAAGAAAATATTAAACGGTTTGAAAGTTATTAACTGTCAAAGTTTGGAAAAAATAAGGACTTGAAAATAAGGTCATTTTTACCTCATTGTTGGAAAATGATTTCATCAATCAAAAATGCTCATTTTGACCTAATAATTTACAAAGACCTAAATGGCATAACAAAAATGGAATTGGGAAATTTTGGTAACAATGGGGTAAGTAAATTTCAAGTTATGAACTAACGAAGTATGTAGTTGAAAATGTGAAAAATAGGTTTTTCACACTTAGTGTAAAAAAAATGAGATTTTGGAACATAAGGTAAAAAGTAAAATTTTGCTTATTTCAAGATATAAATTGGTAAGTCTTGAAATCGTATTTTCACTAAAATTACCCCTTTGAGTTTAAATGAATTATTTTTCTAGTAAGAAAAAATTGATTAATTGCTTTTGGAAAATTAATTAGTCAAGATGAGAAATTTATAACGGTTTTCCTAATTAAGACAAATTAGGCAATTTTCTTAAATCGGTTTTTAGATATTAAAACCTTAAGAAAACTAAAAGGAAAATTTAAAGAGTTTATTTTCTTTAAAAATAATTAAGGAATTTATTTTTATTTTCTGGATATAATACCGGTTAAAATCTTACATATTTTAACCGACTAGTCGAAAGTGCGGGTTAATAGCGATACCTTGAAAGAATAAGATTTTTAGCGGGTTGTGGGGAAATACCATTGTGATACCCGAGCCTAGGTATCGAGACCTTAGGACAGGTCTCCCCGAGACTTAGGGTTTAGTCTCGAATATTTTGTATGACTTTCCTTAATAGGTTTAAAACCAAATAATGATTATAAATCCTTACAAATGACTTTTATTAAAATGACCAAACTGCCCAAAATAATAATAATGAATTATGAGTGCCATAATTAATCCGAGTATACTGTATGGATAACTACAGTATTGGCTAAGCGTAGCTGGACTGAACGTTGGAGGGTGAAAACCTGCTGAGCGCTAAGGACTCCAAGTAAGTCAACTTATATTGTATGGCTGCAACATGAAATGATTATTGTCTTGTATGTTAGTATAGGGATACATGCACATATATAGGCTGTCATAGAAAGTTGCTTAGAGACGTTAGTCTAGTGAGTGCTGATTTAGAAAATATGAACGGTAGAAGTCCGTCATATCCTAAACGGTTGATCCCCGTCACACTGCTTGATTTTATTTATGTCCGGTTCATTACCACGACGAGTGGCCATGAGATGAGGATAAGCTGGTTAAACCTAGGGGCGCCAAGATAAATGGGACCTAGGGGCCCTCATTCTTACTTAATCATTGGACGGTTAGAATCTGAGCAAGTGCTCTGATAAGTTATTCCCGGATAGCAGCCGTGAATATTGGCCATTCAGTGAGAGTCCCTAGAGATACTAGGGGTTGCCGAGATTGAGTGAGGCTGAACACCCTAGGGGCAACTGCTCACCAGCACCACTGATTAACATAGAAGTCTCTGTAAAACCGTGTAAATTGGATTACACTCTTGAATAAGTAGCGATGCCCTAGGTAACACGATAGTTACCCTTGATGAGAATATTTATTGGCTAGATCTTAGTGTGGAGACTCGGTTCTTTTTTACAGATTAGCAATTATGTTGGAGGGCGCGTTACGCCTGAATTGTTGGAAATTGTGGAGCGTTGGTCTCGAATTATATGGTGATATAATATATCTGCTTGCTCTGGGATTTTCTGAGTGCAGGGATATAATTGTTGATAAGATATAGTTGTGATATAATATATCTGCTTGCTCTGGGATTTTCTGAGTGCAGGGATATAATTGTTTATAAGATATAGTTGTGATATAATATATCTGCTTGTTCTGGGATTTTTCTGAGTGCAGGATTTTTATCTAGTTATGAATTAATTTATCAATGGTTTTCAGGCATGACCATAAGTTTGCCAGGATGCTTTAGCGTTCTTGAAATTGATTGTGTAGGGTCCCGGATGGGTCCGGAACCCTAATTCTCTATATGCTTGTTTGAAAGTTGATCTTACTAAGCGTTTTTGCTTACCTAGTTGTTTCATGTTGTAGGTAAGTGCAAGGGCAAGGCAGAGCAGTGAGCGCTGGAGTCTTCCTTGCAAATGTACATGTGGACCGACCTTTTGGGAAGCCATTTTATTTTTGGAAATGTTGTGTAATTTTCCTAAACTAGGCTCACTCTACTCTTTATAAAACATGTTTGTAACTAAATGTTAAGTATGGCCATACGACTTTTTAAAAAGTTTTTTTTTCTATCGGTTTTTGAGACATTTTGTTAAATGAAAACATTTATATTTCCGCATTATCGAGTCTTAAAAATCTGGGTCGTTACATACCCTACCTGGAGCAGCGATCCCACCAGCAGTGCAGGCTCAAATAGATGCACTCGTCATTGCTGTCCAGGGTCTGACAAAGAAACCTTCCAATATCGAGCTGGCATATAGAAGTAGGACTCCCTTCAGTTCTAATATCCAAGTTGCTCAACCACCATCGAAATACAAGACCTCAAAACTCCCAAAATACACTGGGAAGGAGGACCCAGTACGACATATTGGGAAGCTCAAGGATCAGATGGAGCTGCTCGGTGTGGAGCATGATTATAGGTGTAGAGTATTCCCTACAACTCTCTTTGACTCGGCTCAGGAATGGTATTGGAAATTCAAACCTTGATCCATCACTTCCTGGGAGCAGTTAAGGAAGGAATTGTGCAAGGTCTTTAGTGCCGAGTGGATTCCACCAGTTTATGCCAATCAGTTAGCTGACATCAAGCAAGGGAAAGATGAATCCCTAAAAGACTACATTCAAAGATTCATGAGAGAGGCAAACCGAGCATCCATGAAAGGAGATGAAGGGAAGTTTTTTTCCATCTTGGTAGGAATAATTCCTATGTGTTTATTTAAGATAATCATACTCTGTCGTTTATGCTATTTATTTCGTTCAAAATGTGTCATATACTGTACATACGACCGTTGGCCAATTTCATAGGTCAACATTTTCGTGCTTTCATTGAGAGTACGAAAACAAGAAACACACTTTCATCATTTATATGATGCCTCCAAAATCCAGTCAGACCAAGAAGACAACTCCTAGGGATTCCGATACTCAGGATCCCATCGATCCCGTGAATAAAACTCAAGTGGAGATTGGAGATCAAACTGATGCAGAAGATCCACAAGACGCTCACTAGGAGGAGATGGTGCAATTTCTGAGGAGGCAGATGGCCTTTGCTGCAGAAATTGCCCTCCAGAGGGCGACTATGGAATGACACCGGCGGGAGAAAGATGAGCAAGTCCAGAGGATGATCCAGAGGGAGCGTGAAGGTGACCGGAGACACCGAGAGGTTTTTGTGGCCTTGGAGGCAGCTACTCAATTAGCATGAGCTAATACTGAAGCTACTGCTCAGGCGGTAAGGGACGCTCAGGCCAAAGAAGCAGGAATGCGAGACAACAGTAAGAGAGAGTCCCAGGGGAGGAGTAGGACCCCAAGGACACTCTCAGAAACACTTTCCCAGAGACAGGATGAAGAGGCACAATCAAAGACTGCCTCCTCCATGACTAAGAAGAATAACACTTCATCTCAAAGTAGGAGTATTACCAACCCAAAGGCCCCCTCCCAGGGGGACTGACGAAACAACACAGGAGATGAGGGTCAAACATCTGAGAGGCATGACAAGAATGGAAATGGCCGTTCAAAGTCTCAAAGTCATGTAGTAGGAGAGGCTCAGGGGCAGGGTCACACTGACAGGGGCAAGGCAGACCAACCACCCCTAAACCCTTAGTCTCGCAAGGGAAAGGAACTGATGAATAACACCAATACTGTGTTCGATAGGCTGGGGAAAGATTCACAACCTCAACATTTGAGGGAGATCATCAATAGGAGGACCAGCGCTCAGGAGGGGGTTCTAGCAACATCTACCCTACCAGGAGCAGCGATCCCGCCAGCAGTGCAGGCTCAAATAGATGCACTCGTCATTGTTGTCCAGGGTCTGACAAAGAAACCTTCCAATATCGAGCTGGCATATAGAAGTGGGACTCCCTTCAGTTCTAATATCCAAGCTGCTCAACCACCATCGAAATACAAGGCCTCGAAACTCCCAAAATACACTGGGAAGGAGGACCCAGTACGACATATTGGGAAGCTCGAGGATCAGATGGAGTTGCTCGGTGTGGAGCATGATTATAGGTGTAGAGTATTCCCTACCACTCTCTTTGACTCGGCTCAGGAATGGTATTGGAAATTCAAACCTTGATCCATCACTTCCTGGGAGCAGTTAAGGAACGAATTGTGCAAGGTCTTTAGTGCCGGGCGGATTCCACCAGCTTATGTCAATCAGTTAGCTGACATCAAGCAAGGGAAAGATGAATCCCTAAAAGACTACATTCAAAGATTCATGAGAGAGGCAAACTGAGCATCCATGAAAGGAGATGAAGGGAAGTTTTTTGCCATCTTGGTAGGAATAATTTATCGTAGTCCCTTGATTAATTAAGTTTATGTCCTTAAGTTGAGCGATTAGGAATGAACTTAAAAAAATTTCAATACTTTAAAAGTATTTGCTCTTAAATCTTAAAACGTAGACTAAACCATTGAATTGATAGCCTTCTCACATTATTCATAAAAACATGCCTACAAATAATGGTGCCGAAAATTTGGAAATAAAATCTCAATTGCATAAAGAGACCACTTTCTTAAGCCTTAAGAAAATTTTCATTACCGTTTTATTATTTTCCTTATAAAATAAAAGTGTTTAACTCTTTCTCTCGCTTTATTAAAATTGTAAATTAAAAAGGTCCATTTTTAGTTAACTAAGAAACCAAAATGTTTTATTATCGAAAAAAAATTATTTTCTCAATTAAAAAAATAAACAAATTTTAGTCATATCACACAAAAGTACTATCTTATGATTTTTTAGTAAAATGAAAAAACTCATAATATTTTAAGCCACTTAAATCTTGACCCTTAATCCATAGAAAGTTATCTTATATTTACTTTAAAAAAACAGAAACATGATTTGACTAGTGAATTATGACTTAGAGTTTTAAAAAACAAATGTGTCCAAAAACATAATTTTGTTTGACAACCGTTTTAGAAAAAAATTAAACTCACAATCTAAGCGGTATTTCTTAGTCAAATCTTGCAGGAATTTTAATTAATATAAAAAGAGTCTAAATAAATAAAACCATCTAGAAATATTGATCTTAAACTTGTCAAAACATTGCTCAAACATGCACTCTTCAAGCTGTCAGTGTTTCACTCCAGCTTGCACATCAATCACTAAAAGCTTATAACATGACCTAGACATAACGTTTTTTGGTGTTCAAAATGCTATAATAAATTAATCTTCCTAAGTAATGAAATTCTGAAAGTCCCACTAGAAAATTTGACTAGTAACCTAGTGTTTGGCCCTTTGGAAGCCATTGTAACAACACCATCTTGACAACAAACCGTTTTGAACATCTAAGTTGGAAAATTTATAACTCTTGAACTATATTCAATTTTTAAGAACTGTTTAATGGGCTTAATATTAAATATGTCGTGAATATTCAGTAAAGCTTTGAACTAAAAATAATAATATTTACCCATTCAACTAATTGTTCAAAGTTTTAAGGTCGGAACTCCCAAATCCTAATCCAGCTTGCACTAGATTCTCAATGTAACGACCCAACTTATTCTAGACTTTAGACCATTACTAACTACTATACCAAAAATACTAATCTTACGAAAACATACTTACAAAATAACCATAATTTATTATAAACTGTAAAGCAAAGGTTGAATACATAAAAATTCATTTAGGATATGGGATCCCATTGTTTTGAAAATATTAAAATAATCATAACTTTAAATGTTAAATTTCGTTACAAAACAAAGTGTGGAAAATACATGTAAAGCATAATTTTAAATTACTAGAAACAACTTCATCCTCGAATCGTTCACGCAGTCCACCGATTCCATTCTCCCTCAATACACATTCCCAAGCTGCCATGAACTTTCCCGCCGCCATAACTATTTTCCTGCACATATAAAACATAAAGGAATGAGCCTAATGCGGAGCAAGGAAAATCTACTACAAGCATGAACATAATCATACACATAAACTATGAACATATATCATATACTATAACACATATATCATAATTCTAACCCATGTCCATTGTAACTATTGGGGTTTGCTAACTAAGCAACTATAAGCCTCAAACTACAATGAGGTTTGCTAGTTAAGTAACTATAAGCCCCAAAAACATAAAAATGTTGGGGTTTGCTATATAACAACTATAAGCCCAAAACATAAAAGTGTTAGGGTTTGTTACATAATAACTATAAGCCCCAAAGCATGCATATATCATAACATATAAATCGTACTATAGCATAATCACAACATAGCACATATCACATAAGAACTATCCTATTTTCCTTACCAAAATACCGGGATGATGAGAACAAGGTCGAGATTTTGGAACACTCCTAAAAACCATTAATAGAGATATGAGTTTTCTAATAGAAGAGAGATGAAAAGAAAAAAGTAAACCATCGAGAAGATACTTACCAACAAGAACCTCAAGTTCAAAGAACTTAGATGCCTAACCAAGAATAAAGAATATTGAGTTAGGAATTGAGTAGAGAAAAACTATAAGAACTAATGAAATAATATAGAAAAGAACTAGAATTAGGAATACCTTGAATGCACTATAACCGAACTACACCTCAAAATCGAAATACACACTATGAAACTTACTTCCCAAGGATTTAATAAGCTTATAATGATAAAGCTTATAACCCCAACCCAAGTGTTTAACACTCTAAAGTAAACCTAGCAGCTTGTAGGCTCTGAACTCAGGTTGAAGAATGAAATAAATGGCTGGGTACTAGGTTCTATTTATAGAGTTCAAGAATGAAAATATCTTCATTTAGCTTGAATAAAATAATGGCTTTTTAATTGAAAAACATTTCAATAATCGTTCAGCAGAGGCTAAAGACTCGATCAAAAACATTCTGGACTTATCAAGAGGTTAAAGATTAAAATGAGCCCGGTTTCAAAATCATTTGAAAATGCAGCCCTAGAGCCAATATATCACCTACCATAGGCGACATATCGCCTGGGCTCATATTCCCGAGGCTCGTCGAAATGGTCGTGCGAAGTTACGTGTTTTTCGTATCCCCGTGTGGCGATATATCGCCCCTAGAGATGCGATATATTGACATACACTAAAATATTATACACGTAATTACACTTTTTTTATCCTAATTTGGA
Source organism: Humulus lupulus (assembly GCF_963169125.1). Taxonomy (NCBI): domain Eukaryota; kingdom Viridiplantae; phylum Streptophyta; class Magnoliopsida; order Rosales; family Cannabaceae; genus Humulus; species Humulus lupulus. The sequence goes on along the minus strand of NC_084798.1, from coordinate 136,611,647 downwards.
TTGAGTAAAAAACCTTTACTAAGTCCTTTAACGATTTCAAAGCTGCTGACAGACTCTGGGATTTTCAAATATTACTCTTAATAAACTATTCCTAAAAAATACCTAATTTCTCATTAAACATACATACGAAAAGTGTTAGTATCTTATTGGGTCTATCTAAATCTTATAGTATAATAAATATCATCTTCATAATCAGTCATATTAATCAAACCTTAGGTTATATTTAATATTCTTAAACTATAGGTTAAACTTATAAAATCTACAAGTGTTGCTATGAGTGTCCAACTAAGTCTCAGCTTGAACCAAAATCCACAGTCCTAAACATACTATAACTACTATTAGCTATTACTACTACTAATACTACTATGTAACTAGCTAAGTAATGTTCTTGGACTCTACAATTTTACCCTACTAAAAAGAATTTTGTCCTCGAAATTTACTTACCAAACAATTCTGAATACCGGCCTTGCATGTCCTCCTCCTAATCCCACATTGCCTCTCGTTCAAAACTATTACTCCATAGGACTTTGGCTATCGAAATACTCTTGGACCGTAACTGCTTCATCCCTCTATCTAGGATGCTAACCAGTCATTCCTCATAACTCAAGTCTTTCTAGAGTGCTATCGTATCGTACTTGAGGACATGAGATGGGTCTGACACATACTTGCGTAGCATTGAGATGTGTAAACCGTTGTGGCTATCTACTAGGGTTGGCGGTAGGGCTAGTATATATGTAACTGCTCCCACTTTGTCCAATATCTCAAAAGGACCTATAAATTGGGGACCAAGCTTACCTTTCTTCCCAAACCGCTTCACACCTTTCATAGGAGATATCTTCACGATGACTTGATCTCCGACTTTGAATTCCACATCGCGTCGCTTGGCATCCGCATAGCTTTTATGACGGCTTTGAGCAGTAAGCATACGCTGTCTAATTAGCACTACTGCTTCTTGAGCTTTTCTAACAGCTTCGAGATCGAGAAGCTGCCTTTCTCCAACGTCGTCCCAGTGAAGCGACGATCGACACCTTCTTCCATGAAGCAACTCATAAGGTGCCATCCCCATCGTTGAGTGGTAGCTATTGTTGTAGGAGAACTCTATCAGTGGCAAGTACTTATTCCATGATCCTCTAAAATCAAGTACATAAGCGTGCATCATATCCTCTAAAATTTGTATCATACGCTCGAACTGTCCGTCTGTCTGAGGATGAAAAGTTGTACTAAGACTTAATTTAGTACCCATGGCTTGCTGTAAACTTCCTCAAAATCTCGATGTAAACACTGATCCTCTATCCGACACTGTTGTCTTGGGGATTCCACACAACCGTACTATCTCTAGGACATATATGTCTGCGTACTGATCCGCTGTGTATGAAGTCTTAACAGGCAGGAAATAAGCGGACTTGGTTAGTCTATCTATTACTACCCAAGACGAATCATATTGCTTACTTGTTCATGGAAAACTTGTCACGAACTCCATAGCTATATTATCCCACTTCCATTCTGGTATGCTAAGCGGTTGCAATAAGCCTGTAGGTTGCTGATGTTCTGCTTTCACTTGCTGGCATACTATAAACTTAGACACAAATTCAACTATGTCCTTCTTCATCCCTGGCCACCAATAGATTGCCTTGATGTCTTGAGTCATCTTGGTCGACCCTGGGTGAACTGATTACGGGGTACTGTGCGCTTCTTATAGAATTGTCATCTTAATCCTTTGATCATTCGGCACGCATACCCGATCCTTATATCTCAATAACCCTTGACCTGATACTGAGAAATCTGTGGTTTTGCCATCTCTAACTGCATCCATATGTGCTACTAGTGTGTCATCACACCTTTGCCCAATCTGTATATCTTCTAGCAGATTTGACTAGTTAGACAAGTTAGTTTGCAGACAACTACTTCTATTCTGGCATTGATCAGCTCCTGCTACAGCGACTTTTCTATTCAGGCTAGTGTTGCTAAACTTCCTTAACTCTTCCTACTTAGCGCATCGGCAACCACGTTTGCCTTTCTTGGGTGGAATAGGATTTCGCAGTCGTAATCCTTTACTAGCTCTAACCACCTACACTGCCTCATGTTGAGCTCCTTTTGAGTAAAGAAGTACTTTAAACTTTTATGGTCCGTATAAATCTCGCACCGTTCTCCATAAAGATAATGGCGCCAGATTTTCAACGCAAAGACCACACTGCCAACTCCATATCGTGAGTAGGATAGCGTTGCTCATACTCCTTCAGCTGCCTTGAGGCGTAGGCTATCACTTTGTCATTCTGTATCAGCATGCAACCCAACCCTTGCTTCGACGCATTGTAGTAGACTACGAACTTATCGTTTGGTGTCGGTACACAGAGTACTGGTGCTGAGCACAGCTTGTCCTTAAGCAACTGGAAGCTTTCTCCACATCTATCATTCCAGTTGAATCTTTGCTGTTTCCGGGTCAGGTTGGTGAGTGGAGTGGCTATCTTAGAAAAGCCCTCTACGAACCTCCTATAATAACCTGCTAATCCCGGAAAGCTTCTTACTTTGGATGCATTCTTCGGTCTTGGCCAATCCTTCATGGCCTCTACCTTTGATGGGTATACTGCAACTCCGTCCTTGGATATAATGTGCCTGAGGAATGCCACTTGTGAAAGCCAAAACTCGTATTTCTTGAAGTTGGCGTATAGTTGATGCTCCTTTAGTCACAACAAAATCAACCGCAAATGTTCCTCGTGGTCGACTTCGTCCTTGGAGTATACTAAGATGTCATCGATGAACACTACGACGAATTTATCTAAGTAGTCCTTTAAGACTCTATTCATTAAGTCCATAAACATGGGTGGAGCAATGGTAAGACCGAAAGATATAACTAAGAACTCGTAATGCCCATAACGAGTCCTAAAAGTTGTCTTAGGAATATCCTTTCCCTGCACCTTGAGCTGATGGTACCCGGACCGTAAATCAATCTTTGAAAACACGGTCTCACCTCGAAGTTGATCAAACAAGTCATCGATCCGAGGTAGCGGGTACTTATTCTTAATTGTTACCTTATTCAGCTCGCGGTAGTCTATGCACATCCGCATGCTTCCGTCCTTTTTCTTCACGAATAGAACTGGTGCTCCCTATGGCGAATGACTTGGTCTAATGAAGGCCACATCTAGGAGTTCTTGTAGCTGCGTCTTTAACGCTTGAGTTCTATAGGTGCCATCCGGTATGGTGCCTTGGAGATAGGATCGGTGCCTGATACTAATTCTATTATGAAGTCAATTTCCTGAGTTGGCGGCAACCCTGGTAAGTCATCGGGAAATACCTCTGGGAATTCTCTTACAATGCGGACGTCTCCCACCTTAAGTGGTGTTTCCTTTACCACATCTATGATGCTGGATAAGAATGCTCGACACCTTTTTTCTATCATTCTTTGGGCTTTGAGAGATGATATTAGCTGGATGCGTAATCCTGAAACTTGTCCCATGAAACATAATCACTAGCCATTAGGAGTCTCAAACATCACCTTTTTGCGTTTGCAGTCAATGGTCGCGCCATGCCTTGCTAGCCAGTCCATGCCTAGTATCACGTCGAAGTCCTTGATCTCCAGTTCTATCAGGTCTCCTTCTAGTTCTACGTCCTCAATCTTGATCGGTACACCTCGTACTATCCTTGATGATAGAACTATTTTGCCCGAAGGCAACTCAGTTACAAACCTAGTTCTAAATCTTTCACAGGGTTTGTCTAGTTTTTCTATCATTCTTAACGAGATATATGAATTAGTGGCTCCCAAATAAAATAATACATAACATATATTATTGAGGATAGAAACCTGACCTGTGACCACCTTATTGCTATCATCAGCTTCTCCTTGGGTTAAGGCAAAAACCCTGGCAGGAACCATCTTATCTTCCTTTTTCCCCTCTGACTTGAGCTGAGGACATTTTTTCTTTCGGTGTCCCTCTTGACCATAGTTGTAACATCTTTTGGTGTTTGCCCAGCATTCCCCAGGATGTTTCTTTTCGCACTCAGTACACTGCGGGTACTCTACATAACCCGACCTACTGCTTCCATTGTTTGTCCGTGCCCTTTTATCGCTGTTGGATTGTTTGTTGTCAGGATGCCTTCTTTTCAGACCATTGTTGTTGTTGTTGCTGGACTGATTATTGTTGTTATGGTTGTTGTTCTGACTTGTCTAAGATTGACCCTGCTTTCTAGGCTCTGGCTTACTGGTTTCTTCTTTACTAACGTTAGCCTACAACCTTTCTACTTCCATTGTCGTATTTAGAACGTCGACATAAGTAGTATTTCCTGGGTTTGCTAACTTAACCCGTAGCTCGATCTACGGTCGAAGTCCTCTAACAAACTTAGACACCCTCAGATAGTCGGTTGGAACCATTTCCGGTGCGAACTTCGCCAAACCTTCGAATTGCCGAGCATACACTGCCACTGATAAACTTCCTTGCTTCAGGCCAGCGAACTCCTCAACTCTTGAAGCGAGTACAACCAAATTATAGTACTTTTTGTGGAACAGCTCCACAAATCGAGTCCAAGTCATGGTGGCAACATCATGCATCTACTGGACTAAGTCCCACCATATCCTGCATCTTTCTTGAGCAAGGACGAAAAGCAGGATATGTGGTCCGCGTTGCTGAGGTTCATGTGTGTCAGGATTGGCTCCACGTTTCTTAGCCACTCTTCTGCCTCGAAGGGGTCTGTAGTCCCTTCAATGTTCAGAGCGTGTTGCTTATGGAACCGCTCATAAACTGGCTCCATGTGCTGTACTAGATACGGCAAATAATTCGTCGTTGGCCATCCCCCATATGAACCAACTTGTTGGGGTGCTGAGGCCATTTGCTGCGGCTGTGGCTGCGGCGGAGGCGAAGGCTGAGTCTGGGGCTGAGCCTTTTGTTGTTGTTGCTGCAATAGTTCCTCGACTTGTTGTCGCAGTCTGGTGATCTCTGCAGTGTTGTCAGCTGGTGGTGTCGATAGCGCATTGCGGCTGGTAGCAGCACGCACTCCCCTTCTATGAACCGGAGGGGCTTCATTGTTCACCAAAGCATTGGAGGCGTTTCCGTTGGTGCGACCAGATCTTAGGAGTGACATCGCAGTAGAGTTCTAACAGTTGAGAGAGAAACATGTCAGAACTTTACCCTAATAGGCTCTAAGGCAAAAACTTAATCTAAACAAACATAACTCGGACCTATTAATTATGACTTCTTATGAAAATTATATAAGTCTTCTTTATTATTAGAGTGGGTTTCTATACTTAGAAAAATAAGCTATCTTTATTATTTTCTAAGTCTGTTTCTAATCATCCTATATGACTAAATTATCAAGCTCGAAACTCATCTTTGTTCCAAAGTTAACCATATTGAGGGAGGGCTGGGATCAGTAAAATCGGTCCCACTACTTTGGCTCCCTAACTCTCAATATTGTATCCACCCTCACCGAACTTAGTCAATATTTATTTATTATGATTGCAAAAGAAAATCAAACTCATATATGTTAACAAAATAACATTGATATTAATTTGGAAAAGAAAATTTTTCACTATTTACAACCATAAAAGAAAACAAATAATAAATTAAAACAAACAATGAAACTAGTTATTCTAAAAATCAGGATCTTCTGTATCTGATCCTTCATCTAGCATATGATCATTTAACTCCTCATAGTCCTCATTCTCATGTGCCTCAAACTGCCCTCCAGGAAGGTTCGTAAAAATTCTATGCTTTTGCTCATTTGTAAACTGAAATTCCATTTTTGAAGTGAACCTAATTAAGAGAAAATAATATCTCATTGCTATCGGCAATTCATCTTGTTCATCCATTGTTTCCCATATTTCCTCTAAGGCTGCAATTACAATATGATAATCACTAAATAGTCTAATTACTAAAACGTATTACTCCGTTGCTCTCATCATGATCTGGTTAGATTCTTGGAGGTGACCTATCTCCTTGTGGAACAAAAGTAGCCTCCGAGTGATTCTCTCTAGCACTCCTACAGTGTTTCAAGGTTCTCTAATTCTTTTTAAAGCCTTAATGGCTAGGATATCCTCATAAGGTAATGCTCTGTTCATTCTTAACTGAAAACATAAAGATTAAAATCTTTAGCTATACATATAAACATAATAACTATAACTTAAACACTTACTTGGCGGTAAGATTCAGAGCTTTGAGTGTGTGTATCGAGGAGAACTTTATGAGAATGAACCGTTTCTCTGATACCAACTGTAACGACCCAACTTATTCTAGACTTTGGACCATTACTAACTACTATACCCAAAATACTAATCTTACGAAAACATACATATGAAATAACCATAACTTTATCATAAATTGTAAAGCAAAGGTTAAATACATAAAAATTCATTTAGGATATGCAATCCCATTATTTTGAAAACATTAAAATAATCATAACTTTAAATCTTAAAATTCGTTATAAAACAAAGTGCGGAAAATACATGTAAAGCATAATTTTAAATGACTAGAAACAACTTCATCATCGAATCGTTCACGCAGTCCACCAATTCCATTCTCCCTCAATACACATTCCCAAGTTGCCAAGAACCTTCCCACCGCCATAACTATTTTCCTGCACATATAAAACATAAAGGAATGAGCCTAATACCTAGCAAGGAAAATCTACTACAAGCATGAACATAATCATACACATAAACTATGAACATATATCATATACTATAACACATATATCATAATTCTAACCCATGTACATGGTAACTATTGGGGTTTGCTAACTAAGTAACTATAAGCCTCAAACTACATTGAGGTTTGCTAGTTAAGCAACTATAAGCCCCAAAAACATAAAAATGTTGGGGTTTGCTATATAACAACTATAAACCCAAAACATAAAATTTTTAGGGTTTGTTATATAACAACTATAAGCCCCAAGGCATACATATATCATAACATATAAATCATACTACATCATAATCATAACATAGCCCATATCACATAAGAACTATCCTATTTTCCTTACCAAAATACTGGGATGATGAGAACAAGGTCGGGATTTTGGAACACTCCTAGAAACCATTAATAGAGAGATGAATTTTCTAAAAGAAAAGTGATGAAAAGAATGAACTAAACCATCGAGAAGATACTTACCAACTAGAACCTCATGTTCAAAGAACTTAGATGCCTGACCAAAAATAAAGAATATTGAGTTAGGAATTGAGTAGTGAAAAACTATAAGAACTAATGAAACAATATAGAAAGGAACTAGAATTAGGAATACCTTGAATGCACTATAACCGAACTACACCTCGAAATCGAAATACACACTATGAACCTTACTTCCCAAGTGTTTAATAAGCTTATAACCACAACCCAAGTGTTTAACACTCTAAAGTAAACCTAGCAGCTTGTAGGCTCTGAACTTAGCTTGAAGAATGAAATAAATGGCTGGGTAGTAGGTTCTATATATAGAGTTCAAGAATGAAAAGATCTTCATTTTTCTTGAATAAAATAATGGCTTTTTAATTGAAAAACATTTCAATAATCGCTCAGCAGAAGCTGAAAACTCGGTCAAAAAGATTCTGGACTTATGAAGAGGTTAAAGACTAAATTGAGCTCGGTTTCAAAATCATTTGAAAATGCAGCCCAAGAGCCGATATATCGCCTACCATAGGCAATATATCCCCTGGGCTCATATTCCCGAGGCTCGTCGAAATGGTCGTGCGAAGTTACGTGTTTTTCGTATCCCCGTGTGGCAATATATCGCCCCCTAGAGCTGCGATATATCGGCATACGCTGAAATATTATACACATAATTACACTTTTTTCAGCCTAATTTGAATTGAGTAAACAACCTTGACTAAGTCCTTTAACGATTTCAAAGCTGCTGGCAGACTCTGGGATTTTCAAATACTACTCTTAATAAACTATTCCTAAAAAATACTTAGTTTCTCATTAAACATACATATGACAAGTGTTAATATCTTATTGGGTCTGTCTAAACCTTATAGTATAATAAATATCATCTTCATAATCAGTCATATTAATCAAACCGTAGGTTATAATTAATATTATTAAACTATAGGTTAAAATTATAAAATCTACAAGTGTTGCTATGAGTGTCCAACTAAGTCCCGACTTGAACCAAAATCCACAGTCATAAACATAATATAACTACTATTAGCTATTACTACTACTACTACTACTACTACTACTACTACTACTACTACTACTATCTATCTATCTATCTAGCTAAGTAAAGTTCTTGGACTCTACACCCAAAAAGCGCATAACTTAAGTTATATAAACATTTTTCAGTGGTTAAAAATGTGAAAATCATGTATTCTTTCCAAATAACGCATTAGAAAAACATTCATTGAATAATTAGGCTGTTTAGGTATGATTTAGCCCTTTGGAAGCCACTGTAAAATTTTGGTCGCAAGCACAAATCAACAAATCCTATGGAACTTTGGATTCAAAGCTCCCATACACCATATAAACCAGATGCATGCATCATTAGCCAACTAAATAACCTTATTAAAACCCAAATAACTAATTTAACTCCCAAAACAACAATCAAATTCATATTTGCTAAAGCAATTAAAATTATATGGTAGGAATCAAGATTTTTACCTCTTTTTGTTCAAGCCTTCTCAATACTTCATACACTTAAATTGCTCCCCATAAACACTAAGAATCAGATTATAGAGCTAGAAAAATAAAAGGAGAGGGATGCTTAAAAAAAGAGTTTTCTCTAGGGTGTACCTCTTTCAAAAATTTCCTTCTAAGCTTGCATGCATGTAGACGATGGTGCTCACACTTGAAACAACCACACCTAGGCTTGAGATGATGGCTGTGGTGAGTGTTAAACCAACATTCATATAGTTTTCGAACCCTTAAAGGTTTGGTTAACATCAGAAGAAGAAGGAAAATAAAGATTGTAAGGAGAAATAAGAGAACTCATCCCTTTTTCTTAGCTTTTGTTCAAGCTTTTTGTAAAACCTTCAATGGAGCTTCTTCAATAGTGCTCTAATTTTCTAGAGAGCTTTGAGAGAGATGAGTGTGTGCTGAAAAGATCAAATGGAGTAAGAGAGAGAGAGGGGTTCGGTTGGGGTCTTTGGGTGGTGATATTGAGTGTTGAAATTAGCTTAGTTTTCTTTTCAATAAAAAAGATAATAACACAGGAAAATAATGATGGCTAATTTCTTGAAATTCTACTGGGCAAGTTTTTCCCACTCAAGCACTCTACATAACCAGCCACTCATGCCTCAAAGTGCCCTTAACTTAAATGTTATTAATCCTCAAATAAGCTTGAACATAAGGTTAAAAAGGCATTTCACATAGTGTATAGTTTTGATTGATTTTTGTTGGTGAGAAAAATCAATTTTAATAAAAATGTATCATCACCAAACATATCATATTTTATTATTAAAATAACTTGTAGTTATTATATATTTTTTTATTTTAGGCTCAATGTTAGTTTTGCCATAATTATTCCATCAAGAATATCTTATCCGAGATTTTTTTAAATTTGATTAGGGTTTTTGACTAGGTCCACGACCAAAGGTCTCAGTTTCTAAAAAAAAACTGCACTTACCACAACATGGCTAGCATTCAAACATCACGAACTTCTTGTAACATAAAATATTCCCCGGAAATAATGTATAATATAGGGAATTAAAATACCCAAAACTAAGGTTTGCCCGATGCCCTAAACGCAGGGCGTTACAAAAAGGGTTATATACAGTTCAAAAGTTACAAGCCAAGCCGACCTAGGCGGCAAAATAAAGGATACTACCCTAGTTCCTCCATGATAACCCCCAACCATGGTGGTTGAGCTGCCGCATATGTACGCGCCGCCACCGTGAGCCAAGTCTCAGTAAGAAAACTTAAACATGTGCATGAATAGTAAATACAGATTCCAGATGCATATCTAGTATGCACAATAGTAATAGCCTACTCCCTTTGCCCTAGCTCTGAGTAACTAGCCTTAGAGCAAGCCAAGCACTTTGTTTCTTTTCCAAACGACCATAGGGTCGGCCAACGTAATAGTACGTCCCTAATTAGGCCTAAGCCTCTTGACCATCGCATAGCGCGCTATTGCCCCCCTTGACTAATAAGTCAATGCCTTAACCAAAAAACCAGACAACCACATAACCAGACACAGATAAGCATACCTCAGACAATACAAGTATGCATACATATTGATCATATAACTAAACTGATTAAATACAAAAACAGTATTAACAATGTTCCTTAACGGGGTCGAGCCCTAACTACGCTAATAACGCAAACAAGCAGATATCATTTAACAATTATGTGGAGATAGAAGATTCATGCATGCATAATTAACGATCACAATCATAATCTTAATCAGGTTCATTCTCAAGGGCCTGAGGCCTATTCATAATTATTTAACAACTGGGCCAAGCCCTAGTCACATATATCATGTATTAGTGTAGTTTTCTCACCTCATGTCCGAGGGCAATGTATAATAAGAATGACCCTCGAGCATAATCCTAGTTTTGAGCCCCTAGCAGTAACCTAGTGACAACTATAATATAAAAACCTGTTAATAACAAGCAAATAAAGGCTCCCAGACAGAGTCCTAGCCTTCGGGACGTCTAATTATACTAAATCGGGTAGTAGAATCGATCTCGAGCACTTAGGTTTGAGTTCTTGTCACTCAAAACCTAAATTGACCATTTCTGTCTATGCGCATTGTGGCGTTCCCTAATGGGTCGTGGTGCGCCTCAAGGCAGAGGCTCCTCCTGCCACAAACCCAGGGACATGCACCACAACTCAGCCCTAAAAGGTCGCGGTGCGCGTGAAACAAACCACCCCAGGTCCGGGGGATCACATGGGTCGTGACTCTTAGGAGTGTGTCCTAAAAGCATATAAAAGACATTTGTTATTTCTATGAATAAATAAATACAATGGTTCATTATTGTTATATTTGGATTATTAAATTATTGTTTGAATAATTTTGTAAATATCAGAAAAAATCCATATTCATTATTGAGGATGTGATCTTGTATTAGTACGAGAGAATTAAGATCACATGAATGAATAAAAATTATCAACAACAACAAATTAAAGTTAAGGAATTTTTTAATTTGGGGTTGTAAGTATGGTTTGCTGAGTATCATGATGATACAAATAATCTAGATTCGGATTATTGGTGTGGTAAGATATCTTGGTAAAGGTGCTTTATATAATATGATTATATATGACATGTACCGATATGAATAAAAGTCTTTATCCAAAAATCATTTAACAATAAAGACTTGTAATTCATATCATAACTGATGATCATTTATAGATCAACCTAAATCCTGAGTGTTCATGAACTCCTGTTCATGTTTATTAAATCTTTTGATTCATTTGTTAAGGTCTCTTCATAGAATGAGGCTAATGACTTTTGTTTTGGAGATTTAATATCATGGATGGCTGGGAACATGTTTCAACAATATGGAATCTAATCTTTCCTAACAGATCGTATATTAGTTCCCTTAAGGGTTAATTCTAGAACTGAATGATTTTGAGCTCAAATCTACAATTAGATTATATATTAATTATTCACTAGTGAAATAATGGTACTCAAGGAATAAGATGTAAATTAGAAAGGTAAAATGGTAATTCTTCCATTCTAATTTATGACCTAATTAATTAGAGTATTGAACTATTGTAAGATGATTATATCAATGGACAACTTAGAATAAGATTTCTGTAAAAGTATATCTATAACATAAAGAGTGCAATTCTGAACTTAGAGTGGAGAAATATCAGAATTAATAAATTAACTATTATAATTAAAGAGTTTAATTATTTAGTTTCAATTTATTGGAGCTTAATGTTATAGGTCCATGGTCCACGAAATGGCTCAAACAAACACTGACAAAGGTAAATACACAAATGGGCAAAAAGACTTCTTTGATAAGTAAAATATTTTTCTATGCATCAAACATAATTATTGTATAATTATGTGTAATTAATTAATTATTTGATATATAAAAATATAATTAATTTAGAATCAATTTATTTTTGGGATTTTTGGCATTTAAATAATAATAAAAATTGGGAAACATCACATGCCATCCCTGGCATGTGGTACACGTGTAGCACAGTGCACAGTCACTATGCTACACACATAAGAGACTCTGAGTAGTTTCTTGGTTCCACAATTTTAGTTATTTAAATATTAAATAAATAATGAGATATTGTAATATGATTAAAATATTATTATTTAAACATTATCTGATAACTGATTAGTTATTTTTAAATTATTTAAAATAACTAATATTTTATTTTTAATATATATGATATCAGTTTTTCAGAACGTAACTTTTCAGGGATAGAAAAATATCTTGAAATCTCTCTGAGAGAAAGAGAACAGTGATACAAGCATAGGTCACTGTTTTTCACAAACTTAGGTCCAAACTTTATCAGATCTCATGTGTTGAGAACATCTGATAAATAGATTTTGCCTATTATTTTGTATAGCAAGCCCACACTCGTTCTTTGTGTGCTGAGAACATTTTGGAAGATCTTGGTGTGAGATCTCAAGGATTTTGCCATACAAAAATATAGCAGCAAGGAAGGACCTGAGGTAATTTTCTATTCACGTCTTTGATTCAATATATATATATGCATGTGAAGAAGTAGATCTAGAAATCTTGTGGGATTAAATTAACAGTTTTGATTGTTGTTCCGCTGCGTATAATCTCTGATTTGATCTATAAAAACCAACAAATGGTAGCAGAGCCATCTTCACATATATATATATAGATATTGAATCTATGTGGGTTTATTTATTTTTGATGAATGAATGGATGGCTTAATATGATTGAATGCATGGAAATGTTTAATTGTTAATTGTATGGTGTTTTTGGGTTAGGATTTGTTTATGATTAGATCATTGTGTAAGCAACTAAAGGCCATAGGATTTATGTAATTTTATTTGGTTTTTGACACTATAAAATTGTAATTCCGATCACACAAAAGTCAGAACGGAGCCCGGGATTCAAAATTCAGCCACCATTCCTCCGAGCCGCTGCCGGGGATGTCATACGGATGTCCATATGGACCATACAGATGGGTCCGTACAAAACGACCCCGACAACCCCATTTGACGCCATGTGTCCCCGTCGCGCTAGTCTAGATTTTTTTTAATTTTTTTTGAAATTATTCTATTATTTTTTTTAATTTTTAAAATGTTAAATATCTTATTTATTAGAAATTTGATATTTAAATAATGTGATAATTTTGTTATCCTAACAAACTTTTTTGAAAATCTTATTTCAAAATTTAATTTTTAAAAAATAATAGATTTTAATTAAATATTTTAGTTTCTTGTTTTAATTAAAAATAAAAATAAAAATATTGATTATTTAAAAGTTTGTTTTAATTAATCAAAATAATTAGAAAATTGTTTTCTTATTATTATTCTGGACCAACAACGACACATATCCTACCGAAAGTAAAGTAAAGAAGCCCGATGGAGATCAAGGCGGTTTTATTTTATTTTTGTAATTTTATAAAGTGGTTGTAAAATTAGAAATACCCAAAAGCACCCGGTTCAACATTTATTGTTTATTTATTTAAATAATTATTTTCTTGTGATTGATGTGATTGATAACATGTTCATACATTTTGTGTAATACATAAAAACCCACACAGTCATAATCATGCATCTCATTAGTAGAAACATGATTATTAGGATTGTCCTATATGTTTATATGAATTGTTTTGCGAAACCGATTGCATATAAATTACTTAGTTTTATTTTTGAAAACTTGGTAAAATATCACACCATTTTTTAAGTCTTTATGATTTAATTTCTTTAAACCAACTTTATTTTAAAATTGTATTTTAGTAAAGTTTAGATGAACATAATTGGTAATTTAAAATTGGATATGGACCTAGAAACTCGCTTTCTTTCCAATTTTAATTATGTTCATAAGGTTTAAAGATGTTATAATTAATTTGGAATTAATTAGGTTAAAAACACTTATTTCAAAATAGTGAGTGGGAGAGGGTTGATAACTCAACATAACCCATGGTCTCCATTATTAATATAACACCGTGAGATAAGAATAGCACCTCGCGACGGATTTGTTTTTATCCCCCTGAGGAAGGCGTCTAGACATATCGATAGTAAGGTTATATTTCTTACAAAGATAGGAACTAATGATGTATTTAAGGTTTGACCGACCCTAAGGCGGCATGTCCTAAGTAAGTCATGAACTCCGAAATAATGGGTTACACTCACAAAGCTATGATTAAGCTTTTGCAGTGGATAATCATAACTTGACCAAACTAAGCGGTACTTTAATGTTTAAATGAGAAAATAAAGAGTTATTTTAAGTTTTAAACAATAAAGATAAGAATGCCTTATAAATTCTCTAAGATTAATTTGACCGACCCTAAGGCGGCACATTAATTGTTAGAAAGTTTTATAGTGGAAATTAATCTTTATTTTATGTGTTTTAAATGTGCTCATGCATCACGTTTAATTTCCGAAACTTTGATATTTATTTATCTAAATATAATAATATTTATATTTATTTATTTATTCCCAGCAAAAATGTCTATTGGTGAATTAGACACCGATGCCTTTCTCAAATCTTTGGTTTTTGAACCTGAAAATTTGCAACACTGGTTTCGAGGCATGTTGACCATTTTTTCTTATAATAAGATGATGTCAACAGTCTGTGAAAAACCTCCAACAGAACCACCTCTGGCTACTAGCTATGAAGCAGAAGAAAAATATGCAAATTGGATGAAATCCGATCGGTTGGCACGTTATTGCATGCCTTCAACCATGCCTGACGAAACAAAGGAAAAATATATACACTATGACTCAGCACATGAGATGTGGCGAGCAATGACAGAGGAAGTCTTTCCTGAGTGTCATCGTTTATATCAAACTAAAAAGGTAAATAATATTTACATATATTTTTCAAATTTGAATAATAGATTCAAATACTATGAATATCATATTCAAATTTTTGGATAGTAGATTCAAAAATATATGCCATTAATCTATTTTTTCTTTTGTTTTTCCTCTGCAGAATTAGAACCCTGAAAACGAGGAAGAGACTGATGAGGATTTGAATAGCGAGTAAAGAGCTGGAGGAGTTGGAGAGTAGTTTTATTTAGAAATTTTATTGTTAGTTGAACAATTTAAATTGCTTTATTTTGTTTTAGAAATTTTATATGTCTTTAAACAAATAAAAGTACAGTCTAGAAATTTAGTTTATTGTTAGTAATTTTGATTATTAATGTTTAGAAACTTATTTCTAATTTTTGCATAACATTTATTTATTTTATTAATAAAGTAGTTATTATATAAAGAAATTATCTATTTACTTGTTATGAAAATGCTTTGGGATAAACAAAGTTTACATACTTATGATGAATGACAAATTTTTTATAATTTTGAATTATTTAAAACAGCTAATCCTAGATCTATTAAAATGATTCTGATAGTGAAACATATCTGTGGCACTTGAGATTGGGCCATATTGGTCTAGACAAAATAAATAGGCTAGAAAAGGATAGTCCTTTAAGAGAACTATCAATTGGATCTCTCCCTATTTATGAATCTTGTCTAGAAGACAAAATGACCAAGAGACCTTTCTTTGCTAAAGGTTCAAGAGCCACAGAACCACTTCAGCTAGTACATACAGAAGTTTGCAATCCACTTAATGTACAAGCAAGAGGAGGTGATGAATATTTTGTCACTTTCATAGACGATTATTCAAGATATGGTTACCTACACTTAATGCAAAGAAAATCTGAAACTTTTAGAAAGTTCAAAGAATTTCAAGCAGGGGCTGAAAAGCAATTAGGTAAATTACTAAAAGCTCTTCGATCTGATCGAGGAGGAGAGTACTTGGATTGTGAATTCAAGGACCATTTGCATGAGCATGGCATTCAATTCCAACTCACTGCATTTGAAAAGCCACTGTGAAATGGTGTTTCAGAAAAATGGAACAAAATGTTATTAGATATGGTTAGATAAATGATGAGTTTCTCATCATTACCGTTGTCATTCTGGGGCTATGCGATTCAATGGGTTCTATATATATTGAAAGTTGTTCCATCTAAGTCTATCCAAAAGACACCCATAGAATTATAAAGTGGTTGTAAATCTAGTTTACTCTATTTTTGAATTTGGGGATGTCCTGCACACGTGCTTAAAAGGAAAGACCAAGAAGTTGGAATCATGCTCCAAAGCGTGCCTGTTTGTGGGATATTCTAAAGAGACTACAGGTGGAATTTTCTATAGTCCAAAAGAAAATAAAACATTTGTATTGACAAATGCAACTTTTCTTGAATATGACTATGTTAATAACCACAAACCTCGCAGTAAGGTTGTACTGGAGGAGATGGTCTCGAATGAAGTTGCAAAGTCACCAGCAATAACCAATGAAAAATGGCAAGAGGAAACTGCTAGTTCTAGTCATAATAGTAGAGAACTTCGTCGTAGTGGGAGGGTTAGTAAGTAACCTACGCACTATGAACACGAAGTTCAAATGCTTGTGTTTGACAAAAGCAAAGATGATCCATTGACATTTGAAGATGCAATGAATGATTCTGACAAGGAAAAATGGCAAGAAGCCATGAACCAAGAAATGGAATCGATGTATTCTAATTCTGTATGGGTTCTTGAAGATCCACCTGAGAATATCAAACCCATTGGTTGCAAGTGGATATTCAAGAAGAAAAGAGGAGTGGATGGGAAAGTAGAGACTTTCAAAGCAAGGCCTGTAGCCAAAGGTTACACAGAGAAAGAAGGGGTTGACTATGAAGAAACCTTTTCTCCTGTAAGAATGGGTTGACTATGAAGAAACCTTTTCTCCTGTAGCCATGCTAAAATCCATTCGTATACTCTTGTCCATAGCTGCGTGCATGGATTACGAGATTTGGAAAATGGATGTCAAAACTGCTTTTCTGAATGGCTACCTTGACAAAACCATTTACATGTCTCAACCAGAAGGGTTCGAATTAAAAGGTCAAGAGAAAAATGTTTGTGAGCTTCTTACATCCATTCATGGACTCAAACGAGCTTCTAGATCTTGGAATCTTAGATTTGATGACACAAGTAAAACATTTGGTTGTTGTACAAAATGTTGACGAACCTTGTGTCTATATACAAATCAAAGATGGTATAGTAGTATTCCTCATTCTTTACGTTGATGATATATTACTGATTAGAAATGACGTAACATCATTATCAAGGGTAAATAACTAGTTAGCTGAACAATTCTAAATGTAAGATTTTGGAGAATCCAAGTATGTTTTACGCATTAAGATTCTTAGAGATAGACAGAACAAATACTTAGGCACTGTCTCAAGTACCTTATACTTATAAGGTGCTAGAACACTTTAATATGCAAAACTTCAAAAAGGGTGATATGCCAACCCGTTCTGGAGTATTCCTTTCCAAGGAGCATTGTCCCAAAACACCTTAGGAAAAGGAAGACATGAGACAGTATCCCTATGCCTCAGCAGTAGGCAGTCTGATGTACACCATGTGTGTACAAGACCTAACATTTGTTATGCAGTAGGGATAGTCAGCTGTTATTAATCCAATCCTGGATTGAGTCATTGGATTGTAGTGAAAAAAATTCTCATGTATCTAAGAAACACTAGAGATTATATGCTTGTATATTCAGGTGGAGACCTGAACCCCATTGGTTACACTGATTCTGATTTTAAATCAGACAGAGATAGTCGGAAATTGACTTCTGGATCAGTATTTATTCTTGGAGGAGGAGCATTAGTCTAGCTAAGTATTAAACAAACCAGGATTGCAGACTCCACCATGGAAGCCGAGTATATAGCGGCTTGCGAAGCAGCTAAGGAGGCCCTGTGGCTTAAAAAGTTCTACTTCGATCTGAAAGTTGTTCCAGAAGTGGAGAAACCACTTGTTCTTTACTGTGACAACAGTGGAGCAGTGGCTAATTCTAAAGAACCAAGAAACCACAAGAGGGGAAAGCTTATAGAGCGCAAATACTAGTTAGTCAGAGAAATCGTACATATAGGAGATGTGTCCATTCTGCAGTCGTATCAGAACACAACCTGGGAGACCGATTTACGAAGACGCTTCAAGCAAAGCAATTCGAGGGTCATGTACATAATATGGGATTGAGAAAAATTCCCTACTGGCTTTAAGTACAAGTGGGAGATTGTTAGGAGTGTGTCCTAAAAGCATGTAAAAGACATTTTTTATTTCTATGAATAAATAAATACAATGGTTCATTATTGTTATATTTGGATTATTAAATTATTGTTTGAATAATTTTGTAAATATCAGAAAAATTCCATATTAATTATTGAGGATGTGATCTTGTATTAGTACGAGAGAATTAAGATCACATGAATGAATAAACATTGTAAACAAAAACAAATTAAAGTTAAGGAATTCTTTAATTGGGGTTGTAAGTACGGTTTGCTGAGTATCATGATGATACAAATAATCTAGATTCGGATAATTGGTGTGGTAAGACATCTCGGTAAAGGTGCTTTATATAATATGACTATAAATGACATGGACCGATATGAATAAAAGTCTTTATCCAAAATCCATTTAACAATAAAGACTTGTAATTCATATCATAACTGATGATCATTTATAGATCAACCTAAATACTGAGTGTTCATGAACTCCTGTTCATGTTTACTAAATCGTTTGATTCATTCTTTAAGGTCTCTTCATAGAATGAGACTAATGACTTTTGTTTTGGAGATTTAATATCATGGATGGCTGGGAACATGTATCAACAATACGAAATCTAATCTTTCCTAATGGATCGTATATTAGTTCCCTTAAGGGTTAATTCTGGAACTGAATGATTTTGAGCTCAAATCTATAATTAGATTATCGATTAATTATTCACTAGTGAATTAATGGTACTTAAGGAATAAGATGTAAATTAGAAAGGTAAAATGGTAATTATTTTATTCTAATTTATAAACTAGTTAATTAGAGGGTTGAACTATTGTAAGATGCTTATATCAATGGACAACTTAGAATAAGATTTCTGTAAAAGTATATCTATAACACAAAGAGTGCAATTCTGAATTTATAGTGGAGAAATATCAGAATTAATAAATTAACTATTATAATTAAAGAGTTTAATTATTTAGTTTCAATTTATTGGAGCTTAATGTTATAGGTCCATGGTCCCTGAAATGGCTCAAACAAACACGGACAAAGGTAAATACAAAAATGGGCAAAATGACTTATTTGATAAGTAAAATATTTTTCTATGCATCAAACATAATTATTGTATAATTATGTGTAATTTATTAATTGAAAATTAATTAATTATTTGATTTAAGAAAAATATAATTAATTTTGAATTAATTTATTTTTGAGATTTTTGGTATTTAAATAATAATAAAAATTGGGAAAAATCACATGCCATCCCTGGCATGTGGTACACGTGTAGCACAGTGCACAGTCACTGTGCTACACGCATAAGAGACTCTGAGTAGTTTCTTGGTTTCACAATTTTAGTTATTTAAATATTAAATAAATAATGAGATATTGTAATATTATTATTTAAACATAATCTGATAACTGATTAGTTATTTTCAAATTGTTTAAAATAACTAATATTTTATTTTTAATATATAGGATATCAGTTTTTCAGAACGTAAATTTTCAGGGATAGAAAAATATCTTGAAATCACTCTGAGAGAAAGAGAACAGTGATACAAGCATAGGTCAATGTTCTTCACAAACTTAGGTCCAAACTTTATCAAATCTCATGTGTTGAGAACATCTGATAAATAGATTTTGCCTATTATTTTGTATAGCGAGCCCACACTCGTTCTTTGTGTGCTGAGAACATTTTGGAAGATCTTGGTGTGAGATCTCAAGGATTTTTTCCATACAAAAAGATAGCAGCAAGGAAGAACCTGAGGTAATTTTCTATTCATGTCTTTGATTCAATATATATATGCATGTGAAGAATTAGATCTAGAAATCTTGTGGGATTTAATTAATAGTTTTGATTGTTGTTCCGCTATGTATAATCTCTGATTTGATCTACAAAAACCAACAGCGACACCCCAAGAACATGGTTGCGGCGTGACCCTACAAATCAGGATTTTACAGCTTTGTTCCTTAGAAAAATCCTACCAACACCATCCCAAACAATTCCTAATACCATAATTCAGTCCCCAAAACAGAATCAACATAATTCTAGCAAAAAATCCCAACCTTAAGTTCACCCCAAACACCCACAAAACTCCAATTCAATTCCTTGAACCACAAGCTCAAGAGCACTTAAAACTAAAAACAGAAACAAATCAAAACAAGGATTAAAGTTTACCTGAGCTGTGATTTCTATCCTCCTAGCTGTACCAAATCCAACCCTAACTCAAGCCTTCAATTTCCCAAGTTTTTGGCATTTAGTTTCTCTTACTTTCCTCAACAATCACCAAGAAAGGTGAGAGAGAGAGAAAGAGAGAGAGAGGAGAACGAGTGAGAGAGAAGAAAAAGTTGCTGAGAATTCCAAGTGTTTTTCTGTTTTGTGAGGCTGCTTAGAGTTCAAGTAACTTTAAGTAAATCTCGGGGCTCAGGCTACCAAAAACGTCCCCGAAGGTAAAATGGTCAAAATTCTTGAAACTTCCTCCTAACCTCACCAACACCGAACATATCCTCAAATACTTACTAAACAATTTCCCATTACACGATAGTTCCCGAAAATGTACTAAATACCCAAAATACCCCTTGACTCACCCCGAGTTGGATATTTGGTCCAATTGTGACTCTCCCGCTAAGTTTCTCCCTAGGATCCCCTCGTGTTGAATATCCCAAAAATATGATTACTTAATAATGTGGTCTCACACATATATCTCATATATGCGCATATATTCCAAATATTCCCATTACGTGCCAAATTACGAAAATTGCCCTTTTAATGAGAAACGGGCCCACATGCATATCTAATTCACCTAACACATGCATATGTAATCATATTATAATATAACTCACGTAATCATATAATGATAAACATATATATCACATAAACACATATTTCATAATTAAATCACATGTATGCAAATAGTTTCCATAATTCGCCTTCCTGGCCCCCTAATCAAGGCCCTAAACCTTATTATGTAATTGGGGATGTTACAACTATCCCCTCCTTACAGGAATTTCATCCTTGAAATTTTACCTAAACAACTCGGGATACTGATCTTGAATATCTGACTCTAGCTCCTAGGTCGCTTCCTCGACCTTGCTGTTCCTCCATAATACCTTAACCAAAGGTATAGTCTTGTTCCTCAGGACCTTTTCCTTCCTGTCTGAAATCTGAACTGCCTATTCCTAATAGGATAAATCTCTCTCCAGTTCTATATCCTCGCAACTCAACACATGAGTCTAATATGATACATACTTCGTTAACATGGAAATATGAAATACGTTGTGCACACTAGACACTGCCGAGGGTAAGGCCCACCTATAAGCCACCTCAACAATGCTCTC
Source organism: Humulus lupulus (assembly GCF_963169125.1). NCBI lineage: Eukaryota > Viridiplantae > Streptophyta > Magnoliopsida > Rosales > Cannabaceae > Humulus > Humulus lupulus. Next base: position 136,590,191 of record NC_084798.1, on the reverse strand, counting down.
CAGGATCTCAAATGGTCCAACAAACCTAGGGCCCAAATTTCCCTTCTTCCCAAATCTCTTCACCCCTCTTAGCGGTAAAACCCTAAAGAAGAGATAGTCTCCCACTTAGAACTCCACGTTCTTCTGCTTTGGGTTTAAATAGCCTTTCTGTCTACTCTAACACTCTAAACTACCTCAAGACCCAAATATTTCCCCTCACCCATCTCATCCTAGTGAATGGGCGATCTTCACTTCCTTCCATAAAACATCTCATATGGTGCCACTCCAATAGTTGACTGGTAGCTATTATTATAGGAAAACTCTATCAGAGGAAAATATTTAGTCAAGGACCCTTCAAAGACAAATACACATGCTCTCTGCATGTCCTCCAATATCTTCATAGTCCTCTCAGAATGACCATCAGTCTAAAGATGATAAGTTGTACTGAACTTTAGTTGTGTACCTGTAACTACCCAAAAATGCTAATAGGGTTTAGTGCCCTAGTTAGAGTATCCGGAGGGCATAATTGAATATATGTGTGTTATTAATTGATTTAAATGCGTGAAGATGTGGCATGCATGATATATATGATGATATACATATATTTATATGCATGTTTATAAGTATTATATATGCATGTGGGCCCGTTAGTGTTTATAAGGGCATATGTGTAATTTTGGCCCAGTAAGGGCATAAATGTGATTAAATGTGTTAAATTATTGTGGCCACATTATTATGTGAATATATTTGTAGTACATGGTTCGAGGCGATCCTAGTGAGCTGATTAGCAGAATAGTCACAGCGGGGTTTAATACCCGACTCGGGGTAAGCTTATGGGTATTTTGGAAAGTTCAGCGTATATTTGGGATTTATTGAGAAACATATAGGTATTTGGTGATTAATTGGGCATGTCAGGATTAAATGAGAATTTGTAGGATGACTTGAGAAATTAGCGGGAATCAAGAAAATGACCGTTTTGCCAGGGCTGCGTTAGTGTCAAGGGCAATTTGGTCTTTTGGTTAGGGGATAAGGCTGATTGAACTCAGGGGAAACAACAGAACACTCTCAAACCCTTCTCTCAGCTCTCTCTCTCTCTTATATACGATCTCTCTCTCTCTCTCTCTCTCTCTCTCTTGCATTTAAGGAAGTTTTGATGAATTGAAGGATTTGAGCTGGGAACTTGGAGAAAACTAAGCTAGGATTAGGTAGAGATTTTCTGAGGAGTTAAGCTACAAATTGAGGTAAGGTTTCAAGTCCTTAATTGTGGTGATTTTGTAACGACCCAAATTTTCTAATATGGCTTAAGGGCCTTGATTAGTGCATCGGGAGGACATAAATGGATTATATGTGATTTAATGATTAAAAACATGTTATATGATTATTTGAATGTCTGTGATGCATGACTATGTGTATTAGTATGCATGTAGGCCTTGATTAGGTTAGAAGGGTATATTCGTAATTTTAGACCGTTGAGTGCATAAATGTGAATAATTGTAATAAATTGTTGAGACCACATTATTATGTGGATATATTTGTAATCTGTGACTCGAGGCAATCTTAGTGAGCGGTTTAGCGAAAAAGTCACGGCGGGAATTTATACCTGGCTTGGGGTGAGCTTGGGGGTAATTATAGGAATTTAGAGAATATATTGGGGTCTATTTTTATATTGAGGAATATAATTGGTGATTAGTTAGGTGTCGGGAAGTAAGCGGTAAATATTATAGACACTCGAGGAATTAGTGAGAATTGGGAACAAATGACCAGAATGCCCTTGTAAGGATTAAGAGCTTAAATTTAATGGGAGGATATCATGGTCATTTGGCTTATAAGGGATAAGAGTTAAGTCTACTTTATTCCTTAGTGGAATGTCTAGAATTTGGAGGAAGTCTGAAGAAAGAAAAGGGAAAGAAAGAAGGAAAAGGAAAGAAGGGAAAAAGCAGGGGGTTTTCTCTTTTGTGCGGTTTGGGCTTCTCTTCACCAAATATTTGGAAAGTTGGAGCTAAAGTTCAGAGAATTCTTAGGCTAGGACTCAACACTAGGATCCTTGATTTGTCTTGTGGAATTGGCAGAGGTTACTCATCATTTGAGGTAAGGTCTTGAGGTTGTAATTCAGTTTCTGTTTCTTAGCAGTAATATGGATTTTGAGCTGAGTTTTGGTGAGAATTCTAGGGAATTGAGGCTAAATCTTTGAGGAGGTGAAGGCTAAGCAAGTGTGGAAGATAACCTAGGTTGATCTCATCCATCAAAGGTAAGAAACTCTGGTTTAAGTTCTGTGATTTCTGTTGATTTCTGTTGAGTTTTGAGCTCTAGGTTCAGCCATGGTAAATTTTGTGTTTTGGGGTGCATGTGATTGAATTTCTTATGGTTGGGACTTATGGGATGAGTTGAGGATGTTGGGAGGCTTGATATGAAGTTTGGTTGAGGTTTGGTTAAATTTTTGAAAGGGTTGGCTTGAGAAAATTCGAAGGAGAAAAATATGTGTTGGGCTGTGCTATGACTAGCGTTGTAGCGCTAGTCACTGGGCACTACAGCGCTAGGCCCTGAAGTTCCAGATCTTTTTAGCTCTGCTTGTAGCGCTATGGCGCTCTCCTTTGTGCGCTGTAGCGCTACCCTGTTCCTAGAAATGGGTTTTTGGGTTATTTCTTAGGGTTTTTGCCCAGGGGCTCGGGGTTTGGTTCTAGCACCCCATTTGGTGGAATTAGGGCTTCCCGAGGGCTCGGGATTTGTCCTGAGGCTAAGTTTTGGAATTAATATTTGGAGTTGGTTTTAACTTGTGACCGTGACTAGGTGTACGCTAGGGCTCAGACGAGATCGTGCTTGAGGATGGAATTGAACAAAGCTAGTGAAATCTTAAGTTAAGAAAACTGCACCCGGTTATGTGTTTGTGATGGGACTAAGAGCTCCCTATATCTGTATGATGTCATAGATGGTATTATTCTATGGGACACGTGATGAATGGCCTAAGGGTGTCGTAATTAATACTTGCGCACAGGGCGCGACTTGGCCACTGGTAGCTGAGGACAGCTTAATATTCACTGAGCTCGGTTTAAGCGGTCTGGAGTCAGTGGGATAAATAGAGGGTGCGTTCTAAGGGCGCTAACCCTGGTTATCATATGTGAATTGATTATTGATATGAAGTGAAGTACCTGGTATGCTGAATACTTGAACAACATGAATGTTAATACTGTATGAGTTATCTGGTTGTTTGCTTAATGATTATGCTCTACTATTATGTTTTCTTGCTGGGCCTTAGCTCACGGGTGCTACGTAGTGCAGGTAAAGGCAAGGGCAAGTTGGACCAATCCTGAGATGGAGAGCTGCGGGGCTGAATGTACATAATCAGCTGATCGGCCACCACGGCTGAGGAGTGGAGCATGACGAGAAAAGCTTAATTGTCTGTGTTTGCCTTAGAGTGGCTAACAACTGTATTTTAATCCTAAATTTTTGTAAACTGTCTTTTCACCTTACTACTTTTGGGATTCCATGTAGGGAAAATGTTTGTTTGTAAGGAATGAAGCTTTTGAGGTCAAAATCTTTTAACCCTAGCTCAACTGAAGTTTCAGTGACACGTTTCAAATTAAATGACTTGATTAGCAAGTCTTGCACCTTTATATACACACAGTGTAACGGTCTTGGCTATCTAGGGCGTTACAGAATTTTTCTTGTTCTTCTGCTGGGAATTTAAAATATTAGGTTGAGTTTGACTGGGTTTTGGTTGAAGAATTGTTACTGAATTGTGATGGTAGATTTTCTAGGAGTTTGGGTGGTTTATGCTTAAGATATGTAGTTAAGAGTCCTAGAGTCATTTTTGGACATAATTATGAGTTTGGCTGATGATTGGGGGTGTGAATTTGGGGCTTAGGCTCGAGGAAAAACATAGAGATGGGGTTCATTTTTTGGTTTGGGGGCTCGGGCCACGGCCTTGTTCTTCAGGCACCGCGGCCCGTGTGCTCGAGGAGGCTGCTAACCCTCTGTTTTGCCTAGCACACTGCGGCGCAAGGTATAGCGCGTCGTGGCCTGTGTTGTTCAGTAGAGAGGAATTTTTCCTCTGACTTAGGCACGCCATGACCCTTAAGGGGCTAGGTCACGACTCAAATGAAAGTAAAGGCTGTTTGTGGGTTTTTGGCCCGAGTACTCAAATGTTAAGCCTCAGGAAGGATTTTACTACCGGATTTAGTAAAATTCGAGGTCCCGGAGACTAGGATTTGTTAGCAAAACATTAATTGGATTAGAATTTGATAGTAATCCACTATTACTTGTGACAAGGATAACCATTATGGCTCAAGACTGAGGATCGTGCTCGGGACCACTCTTTATCCATCGCACGAGACTCGAGGTAAGAAAACTGCACCCATGTGGTTGTGAACAGGCTTGAGACTCGCTGTAATGAACGTATGTGTTCTGTAACTTATATGACTATTGTGTAATGTGAAAGTAATATCTAAGGGTGTCGGGGCTGGTGATAACCATGCTGAATGCAACTCGACCTAAGCGAGCCGGGATCAGCTAAATAATCAGAGGGCTTAGCCTAAGCGAGTTGGGATCATCTAAATAACCAGAGGGCTCGGCCTAAGGGCGCTGAAACCTAAATATTTATATTACATATGTATTTATATGTTTGAAAGTATATGTTTATCGTTGCCTATTTTAATACTTGTATTCGGATTATTAATTGAGCTGATTGACCCAAGGTATGCTACGTTTATTTTGTTGTTATTTGTTTTTGTCGTTTATCATTTTCTTGCTGAGCCTTAGCTCACGGGTGCTACGATGTGCAGGTAAATGCAAGGGAAAGCTGGACCAACCATGAGTTGGAGAGCTCTGGGGGCGAAGTGTACATCACTAGCTACTCCACAGCCATAGTCGAGGCAATTACATGAACTAGAACTCTAAACTGTATTTTTTCAATTAGATTGGCTACTATTGTATTAACTTTTTAAAGTTGATTCCACCATGTAAATCTTATTTTTGGGATCCCATGTATCAAACTCATATTTTAACGAAAATCAATCATTTTACGATCAAAATCTTTCCACCCTAACTTGTCAAATAACTTTAGAAACACACTTTTGTTCAAATGAGCTGATTATTAGGTCTTGCACTATTTTAAACACACAGTGTAACGATCTTGGTTATCCAGGGTGTTACAACTTGGTATCAGAGCCGTCTAAGCTGAAGGGTTCCTGAAGACGGCTGGGCATGTACACTCGCTGCTAAAGACAAGCTCGACTCAGTGTTTGGTAACCATATATGTTATTATATGCTTAAATGTTTAAATGAAATGTAGATGATTTATCTTCATGATTAATAGGGACCACGAAATATACTGATAGGGCCTGGCCCTTGACTACTATGTGAATATTTTAAGGCTTGCTTATTAGAATTAGTATTGTATGTGAATAACTGTTTAAATGCCTGTTTGAATCGTAATTGTGCTTGTGGCCTGGACATTGGCGTTGGACCATGGAATGAATATGAACCTGTTATTATTGCCTAACCAGCCGAGTCATTGATTGCAGATAAACTTGGATGGTTATACGTCCAAGGCGATATACGACTAGCTGGCATTGAGGTCGAGGCTAGAGATGATGAGTAGGGCCAAAATCCTCCGCCAGTTCCTGAGAACTGGCAGTAGTTGCTTGCTGATATGCAAGCCAGGTTTCAGAGTCAGGAAGAATTGATTCGCCTTCTGAGGCAACAGACTCCGTCAAGGAGTGTTGCAACTAACTTGCCACATGTTGTGGCGCCACCTATACAACCACCTGAGATTGGAAATAGGTGGGAGCCACTTTACGAAAGATTCAGGAGACAATTTCCTCTAATCTTTGAGGGAGGACCAGATCCACTGAAGGCTAAATAGTGGATGAATATGATACCTCCATCTTGGATTTTATAAGGGAGGAAGGTAATGATAGGGTGGCTCGTGCTACTTATATTCTTAGAGAGGATGCCCATATTTGGTGGGAGGTGGCATCACAGACTCGTGATGTTTCTGCTATGAATTGGGATAGATTCAGAGATCTGTTCAACCACAAATATTATAATGTTGTCGTCAGGGCAGCGAAAGTGAATGAGATCATTAGGTTGGTTTAGGGCAGTATGACTGTTATTGAGTATGCCCTGAAGTTTGATAGGCTGGTGAAGTTTGCACCAGCTTTAGTGCCTACAGATGCAGCTAGGCAGGACCGGTTCATTCGAGAGTTTAATGCTATAATAGCCTGAGATGTAAGGATCACACTAGTACCTGGGGAGACGACTTATGCCCAGGAAGTTGAGAAGGTTTTCAATGCTGAGGAGGCAGAGAATAAGATTTGGAGGGAGAATGCTGCAAGACGGGATGTTTGCAGGGCAGTGCCTCCATATACAGGGTCTAGTTGGGGTCAAAGCCCCAGTGATCAGAAGAGTAAGACTCTTTATACCTCAACCACTACTTCTTCTGATAGGAGGGGACGGGGTGCCCAGGTTGCCCGCCAGGGAGGCTGTGAGTCATGGAGGATTTATCTAGTGTACACTAGATGCAGGAAGCGCCATCTGGGCGAATGTTGGGTAAAGGCCTAGTACTTGTGCGGGGTGGTTGGACTCCTCAAGAAGGATTTCCTGACATTGAACAAAGAGGAACCCGGGAAGGTGGACAGCTTGACTCCAACTCAAGTGTTGACCTTGACACAGGCACTTGGTAGTAACAGGTCAGCTTTCTGACATCGGCTCTTCATATACCGTATTGATTGACTCTGGTGCTACACATTCATTTGTTTCCAGCAAAGTGATTGATAGATTGTGTAGGCCTACTAAGTATTATACTGCGGGGTTTGGGACTATACTGCCTACAGGGGAGCTGGTAGTTTCTAAGAGATTGATTAGAGCACTGCTAGTGATGGTGGATACTAGGGAACTATCAATAGATTTGATTGAGTTTGGTATGGATGATTTCGATATGATTTTGGGGATGGATTGGCTAGTCAGATACGAGGCCACTATAGATTACAGGAAGAAGATGGTGACTTTTGAGCCTGAGGGTGAGGACCCCTTTGTCTTTGTGGGTGATGTGCATGGACCTCGCATACCTATGATATCAACATTTAGAGATAGAGACCTATTACAAGAAGGTTGTATAGTTTTTCTAGATAGTATTGTGGATACCACTAGAGTTACGCTAGTGGGGCCGGGAGAGACTAGATTGGTATGCTAGTTTTTGGATGTGTTTCTTGAGGACTTACTGGGACTGTCGCCGCACAGGGAGATTCAGTTTATCATTGAGTTAGCGCCGGGTACAGAGCCAGTGTCAAGGGCGCCATACAGGATTGCTCTGGCAGAGTTAAAGGAGTTGAAGATACAATTACAGGAGCTTCTAGACTTGGGATTTATTATACCTAGTTTCTCGCCATGGGGTGCTCCGGTTTTATTTATGAAGAAGAAGGATGGGACTCTGAGAATGTGTATAGACTATAGGGATTTGAACAAGTTGACCATTAAGAACATGTACCCCTTACCGAGGATAGATGACATGTTCGATCAGCTGCAGGGTAAGACGGTATTCTCGAAGATTGATCTTCGATCTGGTTATCACCAGTTGAGGATCAAGGACGAGGGTATTCCGAAGACAACCTTCCGTATGAGGTATGGGCACTATGAGTTCTTGGTCATGTCGTCTGGTTTGACCAATGGCCCAACAACGTTTATGGATCTGATGAACAGGGTGTTCAAGGACTTCTCAAATCAGTTTGTAATTGTCTTCATTGACGACATCCTAGTTTACTCTAGATCAGAGGCAGAACATCAAGAGCATCTCCGACGGGTATTACAGAGATTGAGAGACCATCGAATGTATGCTAACTTTAAGAAGTAAGAGTTCTTGCTACCGGAAGTGACATTCCTTGGACATATTGTTAGTGGAGATGGGAATAAGGTAGACCCAGCAAGGGTAGAGGCAGTTTGGGATTGGCCCAGGCCAAGGAATGCCTCGGTTGTTAGGAGCGTCCTTGCACTAGCTGGATATTACAAACAGTTCGTGGAAGGCTTTTGAAAGATTGCCACACCGTTGATTGAGTTAACATGAAAGAATCTAAAGTTTACCTTGTCAGAAAAATGTGAGGGTAGCTTCCAGGAACTGAAGCGATGACTGATTACTGCTCCGGTGTTTAGCCCCCCTTCGGAGGGAGGGAAGTTTGTAGTGTTCTATGACGCATCGAGACTGGGATTAGAATGCACACTGATGCAGAATGAGAAGGTTATTTCCTATGCATCGCGACAGTTGAAGGAATATGAGTAGTGGTACCCTACCCATGATTTGGAATTGGCAACGGTGCTATTCGCTCTAAAGGTTTGGCGACATTACTTGTATGGGGAGAAGTGCGAGATATACACTGAGCATAAGAGTATGAAGTATTTCTTCACCTAGAAGGACTTAAACATGAGACAGAAACATTGGCTGGAATTGGTGAAGGGCTACGACTATGACATCCTTTACAACTCAAGAAAAGCCAATGTAGTGGCAGATGCGTTGAGTAGGAGGGGCCCAGGACAATTGTTTAGTTCGAAGCAGATAGCGAAGGAATCGGTAGAGGAGATGACTTGAGCGAGGATAGAATTGGTTGTGGGTCGCTTGGCTTTACAGTCTACCCTCCTAGAGAGGATAAGGGAGGGTCAGATGAAAGATGCACATTTGCAGGAGGTTAGAGGGAATGTCCTAGCTGGAGTGGCTAAGGGTAATTCCATTTCAGAGACATGTTTACTACGATATAAGGATCGGGTCTGTGTTGAAATGGATATGGGGATTAGACAAGAGATACTATATGAATCCCATACTCGCTCCATCCAGGTACCACAAAGATGTACCATGATCTACATACTTTATATTGGTGGCCTAGGATGAAGAAGGACGTGGTTGTATACGTGGGCAAGTGTTTGACCTGTCAGCAGGTAAAGGCTGAACATCAGCGACTAGCGGGATTGTTACAGCCTTTGGGTATTCCCGAGTGGAAGTGGGAAGACATTACCATGGATTTTGTAGGAGATTTACCCAGAATGGTGGGACAACATGACTTGGTATAGGTGATAGTAGACAAATACACAAAGTCGGCTCACTTTTTGCTAGGGAGGATGACCTATACTATAGACCAGTATGCAAAATTGTATGTGAGGGAGATAGTACATTTCCATGTGGTTCCTAAATCTATAGTATCGAACCGGGACCCCATATTGACCTCCATGTTTTGGGGTGGTTTGCATAAGGCTATGGGAACTCAGCTGAAGGTTAGTACGACCTTTCATCCTCAGACAGACTGACAGTCTTAGAGGACAATTTCGATATTAGAGGACATGCTTGGATAATGTGTATTAGACTTCGAGGGGTCTTGCAGTAAGTACCTCCAGTTGATAGAGTTTTCGTACAACAACAATTATCAATCAACGATTGGAGTAGCTCCATATGATATGTTATATGGAAGGAGATGTAGATCACCCATTCATTGAGATGAGATGGGTGAAAGGAAGTACTTAGGACCAGAGATGGTTGAGAAGACTAATGAAGCTATTGAGAAGATTTGAGCTCGAATGTTGGCTTCGAAGAGCAGACAGAAAAGCTATGTTGATCCTAAGCGTAGGGATATGGAGTTCCAGGTAGGGGACCATGTGTTTCCGTGAGTTTCATCATCACAAGGGGTAAGGAGGTTTCGGAAAATGGGCAAGCTGAGCCCTAGATTCATAGGACCTGTTGAGATCCTGGAGAGGATCGAGCAGGTAGCATATAGATTGGCTCTTCCACCAGCATTATCAGAAGTTCATGACGTATTCCACATTTCTATGCTTCAGAAGTACATCTTAAATATGACCCACGTATTAGGGTATGAGGATCTGGAGTTACAGACAGATTTATCGTATAAGGAGCGACCAGAGAAGATCCGAGATAGGAAAGATAAAGTGTTGAGGAACAAGATGATTGCTCTAGTCAAAGTCTTATGGAGGAATAGCAAGGTCGAGGAAGCGACTTGGGAGCTTAAGTCAACTATGCGGGATCAGTATCCTGAGTTATTTATGTAAATTTTGAAGACAAAATTCTCAGTACGAGGGGACAGTTGTAATGACCCAAAACTGCTAATAAGGTTTAGTTCCCTAGCTAGATTGCCGAGAGGGCATAATTGAATATATTTGTGTGATATTGATTTAAATGTGTGACTATGTGGCATGCATGATATATATGATGATATGAATATATCTATATGCATGTTTATAAGTATTAGATATGGATGTGGGCCCGTTAGTGTTTATAAGGACATATCTATAATTTTGGCTCGTTAAGGGCATAAATGTGATTATATGTGTTAAATGATTGAGGCTACATTATTATGTGGATATATTTGTAGTACATGGCTCGAAGCGATCCTAGTGAGCAAATTAGCGGAATAGTCACAACAGGGTTTAATACCGGGGTCGGGGTGAGCGTAGGGGTATTTTGGGAATTTCAAAGTATATTTGGGATTTCTTGAGAAACGGGCAGGTATTTGATGATTAATTGGGCATGTTGGGATTAATTGGGAATTGGTAGGATGACTTGAGAAATTAGTGAGAATCAGGAAAATGACTGATTTACCCCTTAGAAGTAAGTAGAGGGTTGGATTAGTGTCAAGGGTAGTTTGGTCTTTTGGTTAGGTGATAAGGTTGATTGAACTCAGCTCTCTCTCTGTTATACATGATCTCTTTCTGTAATGACCCAAAATTACTAATATGGCTTAAGGGCCTTGATTAGTGTGCTGGGAGGGCATAATTGGTTTATGTGTGAATTTATTAGTTTAATGCATGATTCTATGATAAGCATGCTTGTATGGGTGTATGAATGTAAATGTGATTATATGTTATAATTGTGAGAAGCACATTATTATGTGGGTTAACCTGCAGCATGCAACTTGAGGCGATCCTAGGGAGCTAGTTAGCGGGAAAGTCACAACGGGACTTAATACCTGACTTGGGGCAAGTCAAGGGGTATTTCGGGTATTAGATGGTCATTTTGGTTATCGAGTTATGAAAATAAATAATCGGAGATATATTTGAGGATAGGAAGCTTAGGTGGGAATACTAGGGAATTTTACCATTTTGCCCTCGAGGACATTTCTGGTACCCTGAGCCTCGGGATTAACTTAATTACTTAAGGATAGAGAGACAAAACTTAGAAAGTGGTGGAAACATTAAGAACTGACCCTTCTCTCCTCTTCTCTTTCTCTGTCAAAGGAAACCACAAGGAACCAAGAGGAACTTGCCTAGAATTCAGAGAATTGGAGCTGTGATATAGGAGTTAGCTCAAGGATTAGCTGAGAATTCAATCAAGAATTAAGGTAAGCCATAAGTTTTATGCATGGTGGTTGAATTCTGTGGTTATGGTTGAGTTTTGAGGTGTTTATGGGTTTTGACATTGAAGGACTGAATTGAAGCTTGGAACTTGGGAGTTAGCTCAAAAATTTCTTAGAGAGTTTGTTCATCAGAGAAGGTAAGCTTGAACTTAGGATTTAATGACTGAATCTTAGTGTTTTCTTGGATGGTTTTGATGTTTTTAAGCTTTTGGGTTTTAGGATTGAAGTGGGATTTTGGTGAGTTTCTAGGCTAAGTTTTTTCTGGGTTGTGTTGCTGGAATCGTGTTAGAAGTTTTGTGATAATTGAGTTATGGAATTGGGATAGTTTTGGATGGTTTTGAGTGAGGTTTGAGAGTAAACAATGGTGGTTTTTCTGGGTTCGAAGGGGTCGGGCCGTGGCATAGTTTTTAGTGTGTCGCGACCCTCTGAAGCTGATGGTTGTTGGAGATGGATGGTGGGTCGTGGCATGGGGCATGTAGTGCCGAGGCCTGTGTCTGGTTCTGGGTGAGGATGAGCCTCTATTTGGGGCCATGCCGCGACATAGGGGGCTTGAGCCGCAACCCTTAAGGAAATTTGGGTTTCTTGGATTTTAAGAATGGGAATTTAACCTAGGGTGCTCAGGATTGAATCTACTGCCGTGTTTGGTGGAATTCGATGTTCCAGAGACTAGAACCCTATCTAGAAGCCTTTTTACAATTATTAATGGTATCCCTTGTCTTAGTTGTGACTATGTACTAAGCTAGGGCTCGGGAAACGGATCGTGTTCAAGAGGCATCTCTCGTAATCAGTACACTTGAAAAGTAAAGGTACGAAAACTGCACCTGGCTATGAATTGATAATTAGACTAAGGGCTCCCTATCTTGTATGCTTATTGAAGGGTGGTATTATGCCATGTGAATAATAAACAAACAGCCTAAGAGTGCTAGAATTTACAGTGGCACACAGGGCGTGGCTAAGCCACTAGTAGCTGAGGACAACTTATTATGCAATGAGCTCGGTTTAAGCGGATCGGAGCTAGTGGAGTAAACAGAGGGTGCGACCTAAGAGTGTTGATCCTGATTATCATGTGATTTGATTATTATTATTGATTGATGGATTTGTCATGCTGAATTGTTGAGTGTTGATTTAATGATTCTCTGGTTATGTTTGTGGACTATGTGATTAATGTGGTATGCTAAGTGTGTGAACATGCTTTAAGGGTTATTCAATTGTTATCATTGTTTGTTATATAACGTTATATTTTCTTGTTGGGCCTTGGCTCACGGGTGCTAAGTGGTGTAGGTAAATGCAAGGGCAAGCTTGATCAGCCCTGAATCGGAGAGCTCTGAAGGCAGAAAGTATATGATCAACTGCTCAGCCGCCACGGCTGAGGAGGAAACAGGAACAGGAGGACCATGAATGTCTATTTTGCCCTTAGAGTGGCTAGTGGTTGTTTGTATTCTGGAAATTTTGTAAATTGACTTTCAAACATTGTTTATTTTGGGATCCCTTGTACACATGTTTAATTATATGAAATGTGTCTTTTGTGACCAAAACCTTTTAACCCTAGTCCATTAATGGTTTAAATGACACGTTTTTAACAAAATGACATGATTAGCAAGTCCTGCACCTTTATAAATACACAGTGTAGCAGTCTTGGCTATCCAAGGCGTTACACTCTCTCTCTCTCTCTCTCTCTCTCTCTGTCTCTCTTGTGTTTAAGGAAGTTTTTATCAATTGAAGGATTTGAGTTGGGAACTTTGAGAAAAGTAAGCTAGGATTAGTTAGAGATTTGCTGAGGAGTTAAGCTACACATTGAGTTAAGGTTTCAGGTCCTTAATTGTGGAAATTCTTTCTTGTACTTCTGTTGGGAATTTAAATTATTAGGTTGAGTTTGACTGGGTTTTGGGTTATGTATTGTTGCTGAATTGGGATGGTAGTTTCTATAGGATTTTGGGTGCTTTATGCTTAAGATATGTAATTAAGAGTAGTAGACTCATTTTTGGACTTAATTCTTAATTGGCTGATAATTGGGGTGTGAATTTGGGGCTTCGGCTTGAGGAAAATTGTAGAGATGGGGTTGATTTTCTGGGTTTGGGGCCTCGGGTCGCCACCCTGTTTTTCAGGTGCCGCAGCCCGTGTGCTCGAGGAGGCTGGAAGGCCTCTGTTTTTCCTAGCGCGACGCAACGCATTTTTTTTAGCAGAGAGTCATTTTGACTTTGACATGGGCGTGTCGAGCCCCTTAAGGGTCTGGGCCACGACTCAAATGCAAGTAAAGGCTATTTGTGGATTTTTAGTCCAGGAACGCAAATGTTAAGGCTCAGGAAGGATTTTACTACCCTGTTTAGTAAAACTTGTGGTCTCGGAGGCTAGTATTTGTTTCCAAAACATTTAATTAGTTTAGAATTTGATAGTCATCCATTATTGCTTGTAGAGATGGGGTTGATTTTCTAGGTTTGGGGCCTCGGGTCGCCACCCTGTTTTTCAGGTGCCGTAGCCCGTGTGCTCGAGGAGGCTGGAAGGCCTCTGTTTTGCCTAGCGCGACGCGACGCATTTTTTTTAGCAGAGAGTCATTTTGACTTTGACATGGGCGTGTCAAGGCCCTTAAGGGTCTGGGCCACGACTCAAATGCAAGTAAAGGCTATTTGTGGATTTTTACTCTAGGAACGCAAATGTTAAGGCTCAGGAAGGATTTTACTACCCTGTTTAGTAAAACTTGTGGTCTCGGAGGCTAGTATTTGTTTCCAAAACATTTAATTAGATTAGAATTTGATAGTCATCCATTATTGCTTGTGACTAGGATTACCGTTAAGGCTTAGGACTAAGGATCATGCTCGGGACGACTCTTTATCCATCGCTCAGGACTCGAGGTAAGAAAACTGCATCCATGTGGTTGTTAACAGGACTGAGACTCCCTGTAATTGAACGTATGTGTTATGTAACTTATACGACTATTATGCGTAATGTAAAAGTACGACCTAAGGGTGTCGTGGTTGGCGATAAGCGTGTTGAACGCCGCTCAGCCTAAGCAAGCCAAGATCGGCTAAATAATCAGAGGGCTCGGCCTAAGCAAGTCGGGATCACTTAAATAACCATAGGGCTCGGCCTAAGGGTGCTGACACCTAAATATTTGTATTAATGATTGAGTTATATGTTTGAAAGTATATGTTTATCGTTGCCTAGTTTAATACTTGTATTCATTGGATTAATTGAGGTTATTGACCCAAGGTTTGCTATGTTTATTTTGTTGTTATTTGTGTTTGTCGTTTATTGTTTTCTTGCTAAGCCTTAGCTCAAAGGTGCTACGTGGTGCAGGCAAATGCAAGGGAAAACTGGACCAACCATGAGTTGGAGAGCTCTGGGGTGGAGTGTACATCGATAGCGGCTCGACCGCCATGGCCGAGGGAATTACAGGAACTAGAGCTCTAAACTTTATTTTTCCATTTAGATTGGCTACTGTTGTATTAACTTTTGAGAGTCGATTCTGCAATGCAAATCTTATTTTAGGGATCCCATGTATCAAACTCTTATTTTAATTAAAATCAATCATTTTACAATCAAAATCTTTCAACCCGAACCTGTCGAATAACTTTAGAAACACACTTATGTTTAAATGACCTGATTAGCCAGTCTTGCACTCTTTTAAACACACAAATGTAACTGTCTTGGTTATTCAGGGCGTTACAGTACCCATTGCCTTTTGTAAACTTCCCCAAAGCTTGGAAATAAAGATAGGGTCCCTATCTGACACGATAGACCTCAGAGTCCCATCAAGGCATTCTATCTCTCGCAAATAAAGACCTGAATAGTGGTCTACAATGACCCAGACTGAATCTTGTTGGGCCACTGTCCAGGGAAACCCCACCACAAAAGCCATTGTGATGTCCTCCCACTTCCACTCTGGAATATCTAGAGGATGTTAAAGCCCTGCTAGTCTCTGATGATCCTGCTTGACCTGCTGACAGGTCAGGCACTTTGCCACATACTCAGTCGTGCCCCTCTTTATCCCAGGCCACTAATATAAGGCTTTCAGATCTCGGTACACCTTCGTGGTGCGTGGATGTAAAGAATAAAGTGTAGTATGAGATTCATCCAGAATGTCCTGTCTGATCTTAGTGTCCTTTGGAACACAAATCCGATCCTTGTTTCTCAACAAACCCATGTCTGACACTTTATAGTCCTTAGCCACTCCAGCTAGGACGCCCCCTCTAATCTTTCCAAAATGTGGGTCACTCAAATTTTTCTTTTTGATCCTCTCTAAAAGAGTAGACTGCATGGTGATGTTTGTTATCTGGCCCACCACTAATTCAATAATTGCTCTAGTCATATCCTCTGCCTACTCTCTGGATATCTGCCTAGCACTGTACAACTGCTCCGGACCCTTCCAGCTTAAGGCATCTGCCACCACGTTGGCATCCCCTTGGTGGTAGAGGATCTCACAATCATAATCCTTCACCAGCTTCAACCAACATCTCTACCTCATGTTCAAGTCCTTTTGGGTGAAGAAGTATTTGTTGATGGTGAGAACTCGTTAATGATTTATGGTCGAAAAACTCAAAGCGTATTATGAAAACTAGGTAGATATAATTTATGAAAAGTTTGAGAAAGAAGAGTGTAGAACAATAACAATGGAGGAAAAAATGTGTATTACTTAACTTCCTCTATGTACAATGACTTTGTCAACCCCTTAGTATGATGGGTGGAGGTCTACTTATAGTTGGGTTTTAATGGCCCCTAATACATGGTGTAATGACCCAAAATCATTAATAAGGCTTAAGGACCTTGATTAGCGTGCTGGGAGGGCATAATTGGTACATGTGTGATTTAATGGTTTAATGCATGATTATGTGGCATGCAAGATTAATATGATTATATGACTATGTGAGATGCATGTTTGTGAGTATTAGATATGCATGTGGACCCTTTATAACTTATAAGGGCATATTTGTAATTTTGGCCCGCTGAGGTCATAAATTTGATTATATGTGATAAATTTTTGAGACCACTTTATTATGCGGATATATTTGCAGCATATGGCTCGAGAGGGTCCTAGTAAGCGGATTGGCGTATTAATCACAGCGGGGTTTAATACCCGGCTCGGGGCAGCCTCGGGCATTTAGAAGGAAATTTAGTGGATATTTTGGGAATTATGGATATGGAATAAGTATTTGGTGATTAATTGGTTCAAATGGGATTAATTGGTTAAAGGTAGGAACAATTGAGGAATTAGTGGGAACTGGGAGAAAATGACTATTTTACCCGTAGAATAATTAAAGGATTAAGTATGATAAGGAGGGGCACAATGGTCATTTTTTAGGCAAGGGATAAGTTTAGTAATCCTTAGGAATAACTCAAAAATTGGTGGAATTCTCTTCATCTCTTCCTCCTTCTCTCTCACAATTTCTCTCATCTCTCTCTTATGCTTGGGTTATTGAAGGAAAATTGAAGGGAAAGGCTGATTCTAGGCTGGGAAGTCTTGAGGAATTAAAGTTTTTTATCCAGGAAGTTCAGCTGGGAACTTAAGAGAATTAAGCTCAAGTCTTGGAGGTTGTAGCTTGGGAAGATTCAACAATAATTGAAGTAAGATTTTACCACTAATAATGTTAAAGAATTCTGGTATTTGAGTAGAATTAGACTGGGTTTTTGGGTAATTATGGTTGATGAATTGGGATAGTGACTTTGGTATAGTTGCAAAGGTTTTGGTGTCTAAAAATGTGTAATTTAATCTTAAATTTGTAGCAAGCTGGGTGTTATGTTAGGGTTGTTTGTTAGGGGAAATTCTGGGGAGAGTTTTTGTGTTCGAAGGGTGCGCATTGCAACCCAACCCTGGGGTACCGCGGCGCGTGTGGCCTTCTGGCTCTAGAATACTCTCTGAGATGGGGGCACATTGCAACCCACTAAGCCAGGTCGCGACTCGCCTAGGGTTTTTAGCCTTAGAATGGTTTCTAGAATTGGGAAGGCTCGGGAGTTGAAACCTAGGCGCTCGAGACAATTTCTACTACCCGGTTTGGTAGAAATTAAGGTTTTGGAGGCTAGTTTCTCTCTCCTAAGTATTTATTTGGATTGGAAGTTAACAAATACCCATTGGACATTGTGACTAGGTTTATCACAAAGGTTAGAGGCTAAGGATCATGCTCGGAACCATTTCATTTTCTCCATTCGAAATTAATGGTAAGAAAACTGTACCCTTGAGTGCTTATAATAGAACTGAGTTTCCCAATACTTGAACATGTATAATATATGGCTAAATGAATTATTTGGCATATGGAAATGAATGGCCTAAGAGAGTCGCGGGGGGGGGGGGGGGGGGGGGCGAGGAGGGGGCTTATAATTTGCGCATAGGACGCGGCTTGGACACTATGAGTCAGGGTCATCTAGATAAACACTTGACTCGACCTAAGCGAGCCAGAGTAAGTAGGATAAACAAAGGGTGCGGCCTAAGGGCGTCGACCCTGAGTATTGCATGATGATTGAGATAAACTGTTGAATATGTATATGTTTACTGTTGTTAATTTGATGTCGATGGCTTGTTGACTATCTTGATGATTGATTTATGATTCATTAATTTTCATCACTGAATATGTGTCTGCTATCATGGTTTTCTTGGTGGGCCTTCTCTCACGGGTGCTATGTGGCGTAGGTAAAGGCAAGGGTAAGCTGGATAAACCATGAGTTGGAGAGCTCTGTGGGCAAGCTGTACAATGTCAGCTGCTCGTCCGCCACGACCGAGGGAAAGTATTGGGACAGAAGCCTAAAACCTATATTTTTCCATTAGAATGGCCACTGAATGTATAAAACATTTGAGAGTTTGTAAATTGTCTTTTAAACCCTATTTTTGGGATCCCATGTACCAAACACTTATTTTAATGAAAATTAACCATTTATGATCAAAATCTTTTAACCATAACATGACTATGACTTTAGGATCACATTTTTTATTCAAATGACTCGATTAGCAAGTCTTTCACTATTCCAAATACACACTATAACGGTCTTGGTTATCTAGGGCGCTACAACTTGGTCTTAGAGTCGTCTAGGTTTAAGGGTTCCTGAAGACTGGCTGGACATGTACACTCGCTGCTAAAGACAAGCTTGACTCAGTGTTTGGTAATTGTATACATGTGATTATATGCTTAAGTGCTTGAATGAAATATAAATGCTTACTAAATGATTAATAAGAAGTATGAGATACTGATAGGGCCTGGCCCTTGATTGCTGTGTGATGATAATGAGGCGTGCTTATTAGCATTGCTGTCGCATGTGGGTGAATATTTGAATGATTATTTGCATCTTGTTTGCTTGTGGTTAAGTTCCAATGGTGGATCATGGACAGATTGTTACTCTGTCATTATTGTCTGACCGCACGAGTCATTGATTACAGATAAACTTGGATAGCTATGCTTCCAAGGCGATCGATATGGCTAGCCGGCACAGGGTCTGAGGCTACAGATGGTGACCAGGGCCAGAACCTTCTACTAGTCCCTTAGAACTGGCAGCAAATACTTTTAGACATGCAAGCTTGGTTACAAAGTGAGGAAGAGCAAATCTGTCTTCTGTGACAATAGGCTCTGACAAGGAGTGCGCCACCTATTTTGCCACCTGCTGTGGCACCAATTGTACGACACCTGAAGTTGGGAAAAAGTGGGAGCCATTGTATGAACGATTCTGTAATGACCCAACTACTCTAGATTTTTGGACCATTAATGAAAACTATACATAAACACTAATTCTTAATAACACTTACAAGTGATAAGATCATAACTTTATTAAAACTTTGAAAAAAAAAAGGTCAAACTTACATAAAATTTAATGATATGGGATCCCATTGTTTTAAAACCAAAACATGACATAATGATAATTTAAAAAGAGATTACATAATAAAATGCGGAAAAATACATATAGAAACCATAAGAACAAAACTACATCCTTGAATCGAAACTCTTGGTTCTTTGAATCCATTCCGCCTCAATACACATTCCCCAAGCTTCCAAGAACCTTACCCGCCACTAAAACTATTTTCCTGCACATATAAACATAAAGGAATGAGCCTAATGCCCAGCAAGGAAAATCTAACATATAGTTATATACATAAAAATTCATGATGCAACATAAAACATACTATAACACTTATGTCACATGCATACTATAATGGCCATTATTACTTGGGGTCCCATAAACTAAACAAGTCATATGCCCATTAGATTAGTGGGGTCTTGCTAGCTAAGCAAGTCATATGCCCATAATCTATTTGGGGCTTGTTAGTCATATAGGTCATATGCCCAAGTCTACAATCATACTCAACATAACATATTACATAATATAAAATCATAAGATAACATATAAAAGCATATAACACATAAATCCTATCCTATTTTCCTTACCAAAATAACCGGGATATGGGAACTGATTTGGGACCTTGGAACACTCCTAAAAACCATTAATAATATGTTGAGTATATTCAAGAAAAGGGATGAAAGTGAAAAAGGGACTATGCTATCAAAATATACTTACCAAAAACCTTGTGCTTAAGAACTTGGATTTCCTAACCAAGAATAAGAATAAGGTTAGAATGAGTAGAAGACTATGAGAATTTTTAAAGAACATAATACAGAAATGGACTAGAGTTTGGAATACCTTGAGTACTTCTATGATCAATCTAAACCTTGAACCGAAATGTGAATAAACCTTACTTCCCCAAGTGTTTGATAAGCTTATAGTGATCAAGCTTATAATTCCCAACCCAAGTGTTTACACTCTCACACTCACCTAGCAACTTGCAGCCTCTGAACTTAGAGTAATAGATGAATAAATGGCTGGGTACTAGGTTCTATTTATAGAGTTTAGGAATGAAGAGATCTTTATTTAACTTGAATAAAAATAATGGCTTTTAAGTGAAAATAATTTGAATTATCGTTCAGTAGAGGCTGAAGACTCGTTCAAAAAGATGCTGGACTTATCAAGAGGTTGAAGGTTTGAATGGAGAACGTTTTTGAAAAATTTCAAAATATGTTGAGAGGGGCGATATATCGCCCCCTGTAGGCGATATATCGCCTGGGCCAGTATGCCTGAGGCAATCGTGCAACGTTTCGTGTTTTTCGTATCTTCGTGCTGCAATATATCGCCCCCTATAGTTGTGATATATCGGCATACGCTGATTATTTAAACACAAAATTACACATTTTTAGCTTAATTTGAATTGAGTGAGCATCCTTGACTAAGCCCTCTAACATTTTCAAAGCTGTTGACTGACCTTAGAGTATTCAAATTTTAACCTTAATAAATTTAATCCTCAAAATACTTAATCATTAATAAACCCATACATAACATGTGTTATTATCTAATTGGTTCTTATCTAAAACTTATAGTATAATAAATATTATCCTCAATATCAGTCATATTAATCAAACCTTAGGTTAAAATTAATATTCCTAAACTATAGGTTAAACGTAGAAAATCTACAAGTAGTACTATGAGTGTCCAAATAAATCCCGGTCTGAACCAAAAATCCACAGTCATAAAGATAATACTATTATTACTATTATACTACTATCTAACTTAGCTAAGTAAAGTTCTTGGACTCTACAGGTTCATGACACATCATCCTCCAACCTTTGTGGGAGGACCGGATCCACTGAAGGTCAAACAATGGATGAGTATGATTACTTCTATCCTGGATTTCATGGGGGTGGAAGGTAATGACAGGGTGGCCTATACCGCCTACATGCTGAGGGAGGATGCCCGTATCTGGTGGGAAGTGGCATCACAGACCAGGGATGTTTCTACTCTAAATTGGGAAGGGTTTAGAGACTTGTTTAACTAGAACTACTACAATGTTGCCATCAGGGGACGAACGTGAATGAGTTCGTGGGGTTAGTGCAGGGAAATATGACAGTTACAGAATATGCCTTGAAGTTTGATAGGTTTGCAAAGTTTGCACAAGATCTAGTGCCTACTGATTCATCTAGATTTATTAGAGGGCTTAATGCTATGATCGCTTGAGATGTGAGAATTACAACAGTACCTAGGGGAACGACTTATGCCCAGGCTGTTGAGAAGGCTCTTACCGCTGAGGAGGCAAAAAAATTGATTTGGAGGGAGAACGTTGCGAGAGTGGGAGGTTCACAGGGCGGTGCCTCCATATTCAAGGTTTGGTAGGGGTAGAGGCCCCACTGCTGGTCCTGATATGAGGGGTTGAGGTGCACAGGGTGGCCCCTAGGGAGGCAGTGAGACATGGAGAAGCTACCCAGAGTGCACGAGGTGTAGAAGATGCCATCCGGATGAATGTCGGGCGAAGGCTTGTTATGTGTGTGGGGGTTGTGGGACACCTCAAGAAGGACTCCCCAATAGTGAAGAAAGAGGAAGCAGGGAAGGTGGACAGCTTGACTCCAGCTGGAGTGTTCACCTTCACGCAGGCAAAGGGTCAGGGTAGTCCCTTGGTGGTGACATGTCAGCTTTCTAGCGCTGGCTCTCCTTTACTATATTAATTGACTTTAGTGCTACACATTCGTTTGTTTCTAGTAACATAATTGATAGATTGTGTAGACTTAGTGAGTATTATACTACAGGGTTTGGGACTATACTGCCTACAGGGGAATTGGTGGTTTCTAGGAGATAGATTAGGGCACTGCCAGTGATAGTTGATGGTAGGGAACTATCAGTAGACTTGATCAAGTTAGGTATGGAGGACTTTGATATGATTCTAGGGATGGATTTGCTGGTTAGGTATTAGGCTACCATTCATTGCAGGAAGAAGATGGTAACCTTTGAGTTGGAGGGAGAGGATCCCTTTGTTTTTGTGGGTGCGCTGTATGGACCCCACATACCCATGATATCAGCATTGAGAGCTAGAGACGTATTACAGGGAGGTTTTGTAGGCTTCCTAGCAAGTGTGGTGGATACTACAAGAGTTTTGCCAGCAGGGCCGGGAGAGACCAAGTTAGTACGTGAGTTCTTGGATGTGTTCCCTGAGAATGTACTATGGTTGTCGCCGTACAGGGAGGTTCAATTCGTCATTGAGTTAGTGCCTGGGACAGAGCCAGTGTCGAGGGCACCATATAGGATTGCTCTGGAGGAACTGAAAGAATTGAAGATACAGTTGCAGGAACTTCTTGATTTGGGGTTTATCAGGCCTAGCTACTCTCCATGGGGTTCTCCAGTTTTGTTTGTGAAGAAGAATGATGGGACTCTGAGGATGTTTATAGACTACAGGCAATTGAACAAGTTGACTATCAAGAACAAATACCCTTCACCAAGGATCGATGACTTGCTTGATCAGCTGCAAGGAAAGACAGTGTTCTCGAAGACTGATCTTTGATCTGGTTATCACCAGCTGAGGATCAAGGACGAGGATATACCAAGGACGGTCTTTCAAAAAAGGTATGGGCATTATGAGTTCCTGGTGATGTGGTTTGGTTTGACCAATGCCCCAGTAGCATTTATGGACTTGATGAACAGGGTGTTCAAGGACTTCTTTGATCAGTTTGTGATTGTCTTCATCAACGACATCCTAGTGTTCTCCAGTTCAGAGACAGAGCATGAACAGCATCTCCGACAGGTCTTGAAGAGATTGAGAGAGCATCGGTTGTACGCCAAGTTTAAGAAGTGTAAGTTTTGGCTACCAGAAGTTACATTCCTTGGACATATTGTTGGTGAGGATGGGATTAAGGTGGATCCATCGAAGGTGGAGGCGGTGAGAGATTGGATGAGACCAAGGAATGCCTCTGAGGTCAGGAGCTTCCTTGGGTTAGCAGGTTATTACAGACGGTTTGTGGAAGGGTTCTCGAAGATTGCTGCACCGATGACAGAATTGACCAGAAGAATCTGAAGTTCGTCTGGTCAGATAAGTGTGAGAACAACTTTCAGAAAGTGAAGCGACGACTTATTACGACACCTGTGTTGAGTCTCCCTTCGGATGGAGGAAAGTTTGTGGTATATTGTGATGCATTAAGGTTGGATTTAGGATACGTGTTGATGCAAAATGAGAAGGTTATCTCTTATGCATCACGACAGCTAAAGATGTTTGAGCAGTGGTACCCTACCCATGATTTGGAATTGGTAGCAGTGGTATTCACACTAAAGGTGTGGCGACATTATCTGTATGGAGAGAAGTGCAAGATCTACAACGATCACAAGAGTTTGAATT
Source organism: Humulus lupulus (assembly GCF_963169125.1). NCBI lineage: Eukaryota > Viridiplantae > Streptophyta > Magnoliopsida > Rosales > Cannabaceae > Humulus > Humulus lupulus. Next base: position 136,566,749 of record NC_084798.1, on the reverse strand, counting down.
ATTTCTTCACCTAGAAGGATTATGATTGGGAAAGCCAATGAAGTGGCATATGCGTTGATCTGAAGGGGCCCGGGGCAGTTATTTTGCTATGCTTAGATATCGAGAGAGTTGGCAGAGGAAATGTCCAGAGTGAGGAAAGAACTAGTTGCGTGCCAGTTGGCCAATATTACCTTACAATCGACCCTGTTAGAGTGGATTAAAGAGGGTCAGATGGTTGATGCACATTTGCAGGAAGTTAGAGGGAATGTCTTATCGGGAGTGGCTAAGGACTATTCCATTTCTGAGATTGGTTTCCTACAGTACAAGGATCAAATCTGTGTTTCGACTGATGTGGGGATTAGACGTGAGATATTAGATGAATCCCATACTACGCCGTACTCACTCCATCTAAGCACCACAAAGATGTATCAGGATCTACGGACATTGTATTGGTGTCCTGGGATGAAGAAGGATGTGGTGGAGTACGTGGCCAGGTGTTTGACCTCTCAGCAGGTGAAGGCTGAGCATCAGTGGCAAGTGGGATTGCTACAGCCTTTGGGTATTTCTGAGTGGAAATGGGAGGACATTACGATGAATTTTGTGGGAGGTTTACCCAGGACAGTGGGGCTGCATGACTCGGTTTTGGTGATAGTGGACAGATACACCAAGTCAGCTCACTTTCTGCCAGTGAAGACGACTTATACTGTGGAGCTGTATTTGAGGGTGATTGTACGTCTCCATGGGGTTCCCAAGTCTATAGTATCAGACTGGGATCCTATCTTTACCTCCAAGTTTTTGGGGTGGATTGCAGAAGGCTATGGGGACTCAGTTGAAGTTCAGTACGACCTTTCATCCTCAAACTGATGGACAGTCTGAGTGGATAATTCAGGTACTGGAGGACATTCTCAGGGCATGTGTGATTGACTTTGAGGGATCTTGGTGTAAGTATCTCCCATTGATTGAGATTTTGTATAACAACAGTTCTCAATCAACGATTGGAGTAGCTCCATATGAGATGTTATATGGGATGAGGTGTAGATCGCCCATCCATTGGGATGAGATGGGTGAGAGGAAGTATTTGGGATTGGACATGGTTTAGAAGACTAATGAAGCTATTGAGAAGATTCAAGCCTGAATGCTCGCTTCGTAGAGCAGACAGAAAAGCTACGCTGATCCTAAGCGCAGGGACGTGGAGTTCTAGGTAGGGGACCACGTGTTTCTGCGAGTCTCACCCCTGCGAGGGTGAGAAAGTTTGGCAAAAAGGGCAATCACTTTTCCTGTTTGCATAAGGACATAGCCTAGACCCTGTCTCGAGTCATCACAATAAACCACAAACTTGTCCTGGTCTATAGGAAGACTCGAAACTAGAGTGGTAATCAGATTCTTCTTCAATCTCGGGAAGCTGTCCTTACACCTGTCTGACCATATGAACCTTTGATTCTTGTGTGTCAACTCTGTTAGTGGTGACGTAATCTTGTAAAATACCTCCATAATGCATCTATAATGACCCCCCAATCCCAAGAAACTTCTGATCTTTAAAGCGTTCTTCATCCTTGGCCAATCTCTGACTACCTCAATCTTCGCTGGATCCACCATAATTCCATCTTTACTTACTATGTGACCTAAAAAAGTCACATGTGGTAACCAGAACTCGCACTTCTTGAATTTCACAATCTATCATTGCCCCATACTTGGCTAACAAATCCATACCCAAGATCATATCAAAGTCAGTCATAACCAACTCTTTCGAGTCAACTAACATCTCTACCATCCATTGTCACTAGTAATGATCTGACCCATCTCTTTGAAACCACTAACTCCCTAGTAGGCAAGAAAGTACCAATCCCCACAGGATAAAAGTTACAAGGTCTACAGAGTCCATCAATAATCCTACTAGCAACAAAAGAGTGCATAACACCCGAATTAATCGAAATAGTATAAAGGGTCCTAGTAGTAGAAAGTTGACTTGAAACCACCAAGGGACTAGCCTCGACCTCTGCCTGAGACAGGACGAACACTCGAGCTGGTGTCAGGTTGTCCTCCTTACGCTCTTCCTTTCCTGGCTTTCGGGCAATCCTTCATAAGGTGTCCCACAACCCCGTAGAGGAAGAAAGCCTTCGCCCAACATTCCCCGATATGGTGTCTCCTGCACCAAGTACATTATTGAAATGCTTTCCATGTCTCACCGCCACCCTGGGGGCCTATCTGTACGCCTCGTGGCCTCTTATATGTCCCTGGACCTGAAAGTGTATCTGGAGTCTTTCACTTTTGGTCACTAGGGCCTCTAGCATTCTCAAAGCTTGCAAATGGAGGTCCCAACCTCCTAGAATCCCTCTGGCCACATTCTCGCGCCAGATCTTGTTCTCTGCACTCTCAATTATAAGCGCCTTCTCAACAACTTATGCATAAGTAGTCACTCTTGACATAGTAATGATGCGAGCATCCTGGGCTAACATACGTTGTAGCCCCTGAAGAAAACACTTCGTTCTGGTCCCATCACTAGGCACCAGATCCCCAAAAAACTTTGCCAATCTGTCAAACTTCAAAGCGTAATCGGTCACTGACATATTGCCTTGATGAACTCTTCGGCCTTCGCAGCTCTAATTGCGTCATTGTAGTATTTGTCATTGAACAAAGTTTTGAATTCTTCTCATTACATTATATTTACATTCCTAGTCTGGGACACCACTTCCTACCATATTCGGGCATCCTCCCGAAACATATAAGTGCACAGGACATTCTCTTACTACCACCTACCCTCATGAAATCCAGGATGGTGGTTATCATTTTCATCCACTGCTCAGCCTTAAGTGGGTCTGAGCTGCCCTAAAAAACTGGAGGGAGCTATTTCCTGAACCTCTCACACAGGGGTTCCCACCTGTTTTCCACTGCCTAAGGCTGTACTGTCACTGGTACCACTGGCTGTATCACTGTCGGGACTACGAGTTGTATGTTCCTAGCTGGAACCTATTGTTGTCTCAATATTCGAATCCCATCTTCTTTCCTCTGTAACTTGGCTTGCATATCAGCAAGCACCTATTTCAAGTTTTCTAGAATTGGCGGTGGGGCCTGGCCTTGGTCATTCTCTTCCCTGTCCTGTATTTCCTTGCCAGCAAACCTCTCCGACCTTCGAGGAAGCATACTGACAGCTGTCCCACTCTACAGTGATCAATTCAGTCGTTAGGTAAGCAATAATCATACCTCTTCCCGCCTAGCGGTCCAAGACAGAACAAACAAATAGATGCAATGCTAATAAGCATGCCAACAGATAATATATTCAATCATGGTGCTAATAAGCACTTCCTTATATCCATCATCAAATAACAATGCTAATAAACATTTCTGACATACATAGGCCATAAACGATGCAAATAAGCATGTTCAAGCATTTATACATGAATAACAATGCTAATAAGCATGTTCTTTAATCCTTGTCAGTCTTAACATTGCTAATAAGCATCTCCTAACATACATGTATCTATAACAACGCTGATGAGCGTGTCTTTAACTACATGCCCATATAAAAATGATAATAAGTGGTTCCTTTGTATTCACAAACAATAACAATGCTAAAAAGAATTTCTTTATTATTCATGCAATAGTTAAGGGCCAAACCCAATTAGAAGATCCCATGCACCCTAATAAGGCATAGAGATAAGGCGTATACATTTATTTAAATAGTTAAGCACTTAATCACATAAGTAGTTACAAACCCTGAGTCAAGTTTGTCTTTAGTGGCAGGAGTACATGCCCGGGCAGTATTTAGGAACCCTTAAACCTTGGCAACTCTGATACCAAGTTGTAACATCCTACTAATCAGGATCATTATACTGTGTACTTTATATAGTGTCAGACTTGCTAATCAAGTCCCTTGGTTATAAACATGTAACTAAGGTTAGTGACAAGGTATAGGGTAAAATTTTTTGGTAAAGAGAAACGTTAACTTTAAATTTAAAAGTTTAGCATATAAATGGGACCCCAAAAATACATAAACAAACATTTAAAAGGGTTATATACAGTTCAACAGTTACAAACCAAGACGAACTAGGTTGCAAAATAAGGGATACTACCCTAGTACCTCCAAGATAATCCCCAGCCGTGGTGGTTGAGCAGCCGCATATGTACATGCTACCACTAAAGCTCTCCAACTTATGCTATTCTAGCTTCCCAATCCATTACCTGCACCACATAGCACTCGTGATCCAAGCCTCAATAAGAAAACTTAAACATGTGCATGAACAGTAAATACAGATTCCAGATGCATATCTAGTATGCCTAGCAGTAATAACCTACTCATGCAGGCGTACAATTACAAATAAATGATTATAGCATCATTCTAGGGCTCGCTGCCCATAATAGATGACAATAAAGTCAACCCGGGGCCCTATGCCCTAATTATGTGACAATAGAGTCACTCGAGGCCCTTTTCCCTAACCTTAGTAATTAGCCATAAAGCAAGCCAAGCACTTTGTTTCTTTTCCAAACGACCATAGGGTCGGCCAACCTAATAGTACGTCCCTAATTAGGCCTAAGCCTCTCGACCAGTGCACAGCGGGCTATTGCTGCTCTTGACTAATAAGTCAATGCCTTAACCAGATATCTAGACAACAAGATAAATAGATAATAAGACACAGATAAGCATTCCTCAGACAATAGAAGTATGCATACATATTGATCATATATCTAAACAAATAAAATACAAACACAGTATTAACTATGTTCCTTAACAGGGTCGAGCCCTAATTACACAGATAATGCAAACAAGCATATATCATTTAACAATTATCCAGATATAGAACAGTCAAGCATGCATAATCAACAATCACAATCATAATCTTAATTGTGTTCTTTTTCAGGGGCCTGAGCCCTATTCAAATATATCACGTAATGGGTGCAGTCTTCTTACCACAGGTCTAAGCGTGAGCACGATCCAGATTCTGAGCCCTTAGCAATAACCAAGTCACAACCATAACATAAAATCATGTTAATAACGAGTGAATAAAGGCTCTCGGATCGATTCCTAGCCTCCGAGACGTAGAATTTTACTAAATTGGGTAGTAGAATCGATCTTGAGCACTTAGGTTTGAGTTCCTGACACTCAAAACCTATATTGGCCATTTCTGTCTATGCCTGCCTGAAGGAAGAGGCTCCTCCTGCCAAAAACCCAGGGACACGTGCCACTACTCATCCCGGAAGGGTCGTGGTGTGCCTACGTGAAAAAGACGACCCCAGGCCCCTGGGACCACACGAGTCACGACACCCTAAGACAATGGTCGCGGCGTGACCCTATGAACCCAGATTTCCCAGCTTTCTTCCTCAGAAAAATCCTACCAAGACCATCCCAAACAGTTCCTAAAACTATAATTGAGTCCCTTCAATAGAATAAAAATAATTCCAGCAACAAAACCCAATTCAATTTCTTGAGCCACAAGCTCAAGAACACTTCAAACCAAAAAATAGAAATGAATCAAAATAGGGATTAAAGTTTGCCTTAGCTATGATTTTTATCCTTCTAGCTGTAGCAAAACCAACCCTAACTTAAGGCTTCAATTTCCCAAGTTTTTAGCCTTTAATTTCTCTTAGTTTCCTCAACAATCACCAAGAAAGATGAGAGAGACAAAGGAGAACGAGTCAGAGGGAAGAGAGAGCTACTGAGAGTTCCAAGTGTTTTTCTGTTTTGTGAGGTTGCTTAGAGTTCAAGTGGCTCTAAGTAAATCTCGGTGCTCGGGGGTAGCAAATAGGTCTGTGAGGGTAAAATTGTCAAAATTCTTGAAATTCCCTCCTAATCTCACTAACACCGAACATATCTTCAAATAGTTACTAAACAATTTCCCATTACCTGATACTTCCTTGTAATCTACTAAATACCCATAATACCCTTTGACTCACTCCGAATCAGATATTTGGTCTCGTTGTGAATCTCCCGCTAACTTGCTCCCTAGGATCACCTCGTGATGAGTAACACAAATATGTCCACATAATAATGTGGTTTCACACATATATCACATATATGTGCATATATTCTAAATGTACTCATAACGTTCCAAATTACGAAAATTCCCTTCTAATAAGAAACGGGTCCACATGCACATTTAATTCACCTAAACATGCATATGTAGTCATATTATAATATAACTCACGTACTCATATAATGATACACATTTATATCACATAAGCACATATTTCATAATTAAATCACATATATGCAAATATTTTCCATAATTCGTCATTCTGGCCCCCTAATTAAGGCCCTAAGTCTTATTAGGTAATTTAGGACGTTACAATTTTATTTGTTTAAACTCTCAAAATTGAACATAAAAACATATTTTCTTTCATAAAATATATATAAAAAAATTAACTTCTTATTTTTATTAGAAAAAAACTTCATTACCATGTGAAATAAAATATCTTTTGTTTATATAAATTCAAAATATCACATAGAGGCATAATTTGTGCATTCTAAAATCATTGATGGATCATCACCATCAAATAAATAAATATATAAATAAATAACAAGAATATATTTATCAAAATTACACCTTTAATCATGTTAACACATAACCTAACATGTTTCTACTCTTGAAAAATTTAAGAATATATTTAATCATGATAAACCAACATCAAAATCAAAACAAAATTACACCATAATGTATGCTCATGTCGAATTGTTTTTTACAACATAATAACATAAAATATCACAATTAACAACATGCTCATTACCCAAAAATTTAACATGCTCATTGATGGATCATCACCATCAAATAAATAAATATATAAATAAATAACAAGAATATATTTATCAAAATTACACCTTTAATCATGTTAACACATAACCTAACATGTTTCTACTCTTGAAAAATTTAAGAATATATTTAATCATGATAAACCAACATCAAAATCAAAACAAAATTACACCATAATGTATGCTCATGTCGAATTGTTTTTTACAACATAATAACATAAAATATCACAATTAACAACATGCTCATTACCCAAAAATTTAAAAGTATAGTCAAGAAAACCAAACAAAATTCACAACCCTTTAATAAAGCACTAGGTTGAAACCAATAGAATGTTCGTATCTCTTGTTGTTTCAAAACCCAAAGCAAAACCTAGCATACTCCTAATATGAAAATTGACAACATCATATACAAACAAAAATATAAATCTACATGGAAAAAGGGTCCCTAGGTTACCAAAAGCATAAGCACAACACATATATAATATTATCATGCATTAATATATTAATACATCATAACCATTTACCAAATTTCATAAGCATATTTAGCAAATTAAAAGATTCAATCAACAAGAGTACAAATCATGTTCTAGGACGAATATGCATAGAATCATATAAGAAGCTTTAACATTCAAACTCATCATGTTTTCGTATAGAAATATAACCATTTATTCAAAAAATAGACATGATTATCCCTAATCAACATAAATATTAGAACCCTAAACACATGCATTCAACAAGACAACAAACAAAACAAAGAAAAATTAAACTAAGCACACATGTTGGCAGACACCACCTTTAAAACAACCCATCATGATCAACATATTTATTTATTTTAATATCATGTATTCTCACAACAACATCAATCAACACATAGCAGGAACTAAAATAAAAGCTAAAACAACAATGAGGCTAAAGATCCACTACCACTTTTGATAGAAATCAAAACCTGAAATGGCCACCACCTTTGATCACACCCCCATAGGGATTTCGAAACACACAAATAAAAAGAAGAATTAGAACCAGAAAGATGGGATGATGAACTTAGAGTATTCAAAGCACAGAGCCAAATTCTTACCTAGGGATTTCGAAACCCTATTCTCTTCCTTCTTCTCCTTCTTTCCTCCTCCCTTTCTCTCTTTAGCCGAGCCTCCTTCTCTCTTTTCCTCCTCCATGTACATGGAAACCAAACAAAATGAGAAACCTCAAGTGCTATTTGCTTTTATAAAGACCCTAGTGGCAAAACCTTAGCTAATGGGAAAAGATGAGTCCCAAATTCTAATTTCCTTGATTTATGTCTTGAAAATCAATGAGGATAATGGTAGCAATTAAGGGAAAGATGTCATCATATAAAAAAGGATACTCACACCTTGATTCCCTCTCTCCCCTTGAACGTCCGCTCCATCCTCACTCTCTCTCTATACTCGGCCAAGGATGGCGTTTTCACACTTCACTTTTCCTAATTTCTAAATTTTAAAAAATGGGTACCAATCTACTAATTAACTTACCTCATTATTTTCTTATTTTCTCAATTTACACTAATAATAATTAAATAAAAAGGAAAACACATTAAGCATAGAAAACTAATGCATGCTCATCATGCAATCATGCACTTGCACACACACAAGTGCTCAAGTGTATCTCTACTAACCATGCACCTTAGTGCACCCAACAAAAACTCAAGGATGCTCTTAATATAAAAATAATTAAATAAATCAATTAAAAAAATTAAATTCACCTAATTTCTACCAAACAACTAATAATAAAATCAAATAAAATTTATGCACTACAATATACCCTCCTTAAAAGGAATTTCGTTATTAAATTCTTTCTTACCAAACAACTCAGGATATCTTTCTCTCATGTATTTCTCAACCTCCCATGTTGCCTCTCTCTCTGTATTGCTCTTCCACAAGTCCTTAACTAATGGAATCCTTTTAGATCTCAATTCCTTGATTCCATTTTCAATGATACGCTCTTGTTGTTCATCGTAGCTTAGATCCTTCTTCATCTACAACGACTCATAACTCAGAACATGAGAGGGATCTAACACGTACTTACGCAACATCGAGATATGAAATATGTTATGCGTTTCAACTAGTGATGGGGGCAATGCTAAATGGTACGCAGCTTGTCCAACTCTGTCCAAAATCTCAAATGGACCTATAAATCTCGGGCTCAATTTCCCTTTCTTCCCAAAATGCATTAACCCCTTCATTGGAGAGACTCTCAAGAACACAAACTCGCCAACTGAAAACTCGATGTCCCTTATCTTAAGCTCTGCGTAACTCTTTTGCCTACTTTGAGAGTAAGCATCATTTGGTGAATTCTCTCAATCGCCTCACTGGCTTCCTAAATAGCATCATGCCCTAAAACATGCTTTTCCCGACCTCATCAATGTGGAAGGGGGATCTACATTTGTACCATAAAGCATCTCATAGGGAGCCATCCCAATAGTGGACTGATAACTATTGTTATAGGAGTAATCCATCAGGGTTAAGTAATGGCTCCAAGACTCTGAAAAGTCCAATGCACAACATCTCAACATGTCTTCCGGAATTTGAATTGTCCTCTAAGATTGCCCATCGGTCTGGGGATGAAAAGCAATACTAAACTTCAACTTTGTACCCATAACTTTCTACAACCCTTTCCAAAAGTTCGATGTGAACACTGACCCTCTGTCATAGATGATCGACTTTGGGACCCCATGAAGTCTCACTATCTCGCTAATGTACAACTTTTCATACTGGTCTGTTGAACAGGAAATGAGCGAAATTAGTGAGTCTGTCTACTATTATCCAAGTAGAGTCATGTTTTTTTGTGGTTGAAGATAACCCTACCACAAAATCCATTGTTATTTCTTCCTATTTTCATTCTGGAACATAAAGTGGTTGCCTAACCCTTTTGGCCTTTGGTGTTCTGCCTTCACTTGCTTACATGTCAAACATTTGGCAACAAACTCAACAACATATTTCTTCATTCTAGGTCACCAATACAATGCTTTAAGGTCTTGGAAGATATTTGTTGACCCTAGATGTAAGGAATAAGGTGTCGTATGCCCCTCTTTCATAATACTTTCCTTAACATTATCATTGTTAGGCACAAAAATCCTATCCTTGTATCGTAGCAATCCACCGTTAGATATTGTGAAGTCCCCGCTACCACTTTCCTGTACAAAAGCCTCTTGTTTTATTAGGGCATCATCCACCTTCTACCCTTCTATGATCTGTTCCAAAAAGGAGGACTGTAGAGTGAGGTTTGCTAGGCCTCCTATTACTAACTCAATACCAGCGTTGATCATTTCTTTCTGCAGATGTGTCTCTGTTGTACTCAGAGCTAAGACACTTCCATATGCTCGCCTACTTAATGCATCTGCCACCACATTGGCCTTGCTTGAGTGGTATAGAATTTAACAATCATAGTTCTTTACTAATTCTAACCACTATCGTTGTCGAATATTCAACTTTTTCTGAGTGAATAAGTACTTCAGACTTTTGTGATCCGTGTATATTTCATATTTATCCCCATAAAGGTGATGCCTCCATATTTTCAGTGCAAACACCACTACTGCTAACTCAAGAACACGTGTGGGGTATCTTTGCTCATTGTCCTTCACATACCGCCTTCCCATTCTGGACCAATACACAACCTAAACCGTCCTTAGATGTGCCACAATTAACCAAGAACTTCTTGCCTTCTGTGGGAACACAAAAGATAGGTGAAGCGATCAACTTATCCTTCATAGCCTGAAAGATTTGTCCACAGTTCTCAGCCCATGTGAACTTTTGTCATTTGCGGGTTAAGTTGGTCAAGGGTGTGGCAATCTAAGAGAAACCCTCGACAAATTTCCATTAGAGACCTGTGAGTGCTAAGGAACTTCGAACCACTCTGGTGGCCTCGATATTTGCTCGATCCACCGCTATTCCATTCTTAGACACTATATGCCCTAGGAAAGTCACTTGTTCCAACCAAAATTTACACTTAGAGAACTTAGGATAAAGTTGGTGCTCTCATAGTCTATTGAGCGTCAACCTTAGGTAGTCCTCATGCTACTCCTTAGCCTTTGAGTAGATAAGGATATAAACTATAAACAACAATACTAACTTATCCAAGTAGTCCTGAAACACCCTGTTCATCATGTCCATGAATGCTACTGGGGCATTAGTGAGTCCAAAGGACATCACTAGGAACTCATAGTGCCTGTATCGGGTTATGAATGTTGTTTTAAGAATATCTCTGTCCTTCACTTTCTGCTAATGGTACACAGATCGCAGATCAATCTTTGAGAACGCTACTGCCCCTTTCATTTGATCAAAGAGGTCATCTATCCTAGGCGAAGGATATTTGTTCTTAATCGTGACCTTATTGAGTTCTTGGTAATCGATGTACATTCTCATACTTCCATCCTTCTTCTTCACAAATAGAACTGGCGCTCCCCATGGCAAATGACTAGGTCATATGAATCCCTTGTCCAACAATTCATGTACTTGGGTCTTGAGTTCCTTCAACTCTACAGGTGCCATTCTATAGAGTGCTTTGGATATTCGTGTTGTTTCTGGCGCAAGTTCAATCACAAATTTGATTTCTCTATTCAGGGATGAACCTTGTAATTCATCGGGAAACACGTTCGGAAACTCAGAAACAATGTGAACATTTTCAGGTTTTAATGCCGTCTGTTTGAATTTATCCACAACATATTCCAAATATGTCGAACACCTATGCTGCATCATATTCTGAGCTTCTAATGCCAATATAATGGGTGTATGGAATCCCGCCACTTCTCCCTTAAAAGAAAAGAGTTCTCCTTCCTAAGGTTTGAACTCTACTATCTTTTGCCGACAGTCTATCGTTGCTTGATATTTGGCTAACTAATCCATGCCAAGTATCTAACTCTATGAGGTATGTTGGGCACTCTCTGCCCTCAACTACTATGGAAGTTTTCTGTAACCACCTAGTTGATGACATAATGTCTCCTAATGGTAACATTGTTACAATCAGAATCCCATGATCCGTAAAGGGAAATACTGGGTAAAAAAATTGTGCCATCCCACATCGCCTCGGGAAGGTCAAGCGTGATGATTCTAAGACTGTGTAGGTATGGGACTACACAGTTGAAGAGGGCTTAAATGGATTGATGGGTACTACCTATGCCAACAAGATGCATCTTCTTTTCAGTAGCCCATCACTTGAGAACTCCAACGTTAAGCGTGCTTGACCTGGAGTAGTCTCATGATGGGTGACATCGTGGGAAGTTTTCCCATGAAGCGTGCGAGTGAGGACAAAACACGCTGGAAAGACTCGTGTTGGTTTGCAGGGCCAGTCATCATTCCAGGAAGCAGCCATAGTGACATGGGGCGTTAGAAACAAGGTACTAAAACTACACCCAAATAGTTTACAAGGGAATCCCAGTTTACCCATTACATTCATAGCAACATAAGAGTGAGCCACTACAGAATCAATGAGGACTCTGCATTTCATACCAGAAATAGGAAGCTGACCTGTGATGACGGTGTTACTATTGGCTACCTCCTTTTGGGTCAATGCAAAGACTCTTCCTGGCACTAGATTGCTATTGCTGCCTTGCCCTGCTCCTGATCTACACTGTGGGCAATCCTTCTTTAGATGGCTGTCTGACCGCACTTGTAACACTTGTCGGTATCGGCTTGACATTCCTACAAATGTCGACACAACAAAGGAGTTACTAAGGATATGACATAACTCATAGGGCAGACGCGCCGAGCATATTCGAGGACCTAAGATCTTGCTTACCTCATAGATGAGGTCCTAGTGGTTTATGCATTTGCTGCTAACCTCACGATGTGACATGGACAATAGGGGTGCCATCCTCACATGAAGTGTGAAGTATGAATATGATTATGAATGTGATTTAATATGGTTATGAATATTATACGATCTGATTATGATATGGATGTGATATTGCCTACCTGAAAGGGGGAAAGTAAGGGGGTGAGCTAAAAGCCGAGTAAGGAAGTACAAACAAATACAACAAATTCAAGAAACAAGGAAAACTACATAACATGACCATATCTCATCCATATCATAATCGGATCGTGTAATATTCATAACCATATTAAATCACATTCATAATCATATTCATACTTCACACTTCATGTGAGGATGGCACCCCTATTATTCATGTCACATCGTGAGGTTAGCAACAAAAGCATAAACCACTAAGACCTCATCTATGAGGTAAGCAATATCTTAGGTCCTCGAATATCCTCGGTGCGTCTTCCCTATGAGTTACGTCATATCCTTAGTAACTCCTTTGTTGTGTCGTGTTCAGTACGCTAACAACCTACTTCTTTACATACAACTTACAAGTAAGCATGACAACAATTCATAACATAATATCAACACTCATATTTTTCATAACACTTGGCTTACCATAACATATGCTTTCCATAACACTTTAATCTTTTGCAACATAACAATTCATACCTTTCATAAAATAACCCATAGAAAATTTTAGCTAACTTGCTTACCTCAAGTTTAAGAAAAAGTAAAGTGCGGGTACGTCGCAACAAGCCTATAATCATAATGAAACGTTCGTTTTAAAATCATGTATGAATACACATGCCCAACAAACATACCCCACATATGCATGGGTCATGCACACGTGGCACAAGTTGCACTACAACTCTATTTCCGCAACTATGTCACATAAAATCATAAAGAATAATGCCAATTCTACACATTAATCTTTCATGGTTACAAAACAAAAACTATACATTTAAATAATAAGCGTATTTTTTAACGTAAAAATACACTTGCATGTAACATGCATATGTGTTAGTGTTCTTAAAAGTAGCATTCAAGATGATAATTCTACTTGTTCATTTTATTGCAATTTTCTTAAAATTTCAGCAAACATAAATGATTTGCCACCTTAGTTAATACCATGTTATTTCTTCAAATCACACATTTTCATTCATAAGTTTTATTACAAAAATATAATTTACTAAAATCATTCCTTAGCTTTAGTATGCATAAAATAATACTTCCATTTATTATTTAATAAAAACTATTAGAATGTGACAAAAAAATTTTGTTACTTATAAATATTTAAATAAATTCTTTGATCAAGTGTAAAATAATTTTACCAAATTATTTTGTAAATAAATAAAAACAACTGCATAATATACGTGAGAAAAATACATGCTTGGAGTGTAGAAAAATTATATTTACCATATGCATAGCCTAAGTTTTACCTTATTTGAACACATTATTTTACTTATTTTATTTAAATGACATTTTTCTTCTTATAAAATTTTGACTAATGATTTAGCCAGTGACACAGAATCACTAAAAACGATAAGAATTAATTAGTCGAATGCAAGAACTATACAACACGAAGATTTTATAGTGGTTCAGCCCCAGAGATTGGTAATAACATACGTCCACTTAGTGTGTCTATTAATGTAAACTCAGAAACTTGCGATCAACAAACTAGGGTTCACTAAGTTTCACAAACTCCCAAAGTGGAATGCAAAAGTCGTGTATAAAAACACTAGTTCTCTTGGAATACCAATTATTGCCTGTCCTTAAATGAATCCCATGAGTCTTATTTATAGGTTCAAGATTGTACATATGGGTCGATGGGCTGTATTTAAACTTTGTTATAAGCAGATTTGAATAATAACAGAATTCATAATAGTTACACATAAAGATGGTCAAATATCTTAGAAGTATCCGACTTATAATTGTATTTGAACTTTGGCTTCATTACTACAATTAGACCATGGTCGCATATGTCAGCATATGTTCTGTTGTATTGTTCAGCATCTTTCTTGAATCTATCGAGCAACTTGCTATCCTGGTCGTTAGTTAAGAAAACTGTCATCACTAAATAGTCACGTGCTACCCACTCACATGCCCCCCATGTTTATTTTAATGCGACTAGCATTTAATAAACTTACTCGACCAGCAATCCATCTGACCTTTACAGTTTCCCAGAAACGTTTTGAATGTTATTATGATTCCCCATGCATCAAAACCCTATTTCCATTACTGCCCCAAGCCTTTTACCTTTTTTCCTTTTTTTACCCAATCCTTCTCTCTCTCTCCAAGAATATTAAAAAAAACCTTCAAGATGACCCAGAGACTCCAGTGCGATTCGAGACGTCTTCGAGCAACTCTGAGCAAACCTTTCGTGATTAATCCTACAATACATACTCCAAGTAATTTTTTGAACCCATCCTCTTATCTTTTTAGCAGTTTGCATGTATTCTGGTCCTGATTCACGAGTTTTTGTTACTAAGTTTCTACTGCACTTGAGAATTTTTTTGGGTAATCGAGTTTAGGGAAAAAATACATAAAACAACTAAGCAAGAATAGAGATTTTAGGAATATTCCATAAAAAACAATGCTTAGAAGGAATATGGGGTATATGTACACTAATTTCGGGTCCAAAATTGAAGTGAAAATTTGATTTTGAGTATTTTGGAAAAACTTGGTTTTTCCCGCCTGTTTTTGAAGTTGAAAAGCTTTTCCGAATAAACTTTTGACATTCAATTTTTTGTCTGTTTTTTCAACCCGTTCGCATGTTCATTGAATTTTTATCAGGATGTTGCTAGTTGTATAAATTCTTAACTTTATTCACGAGCAACATTATCCTTGCTTTTCTCTTTCTTCTATCTATTGGTCGTAGATTCTCACTTCCCCTTTGCTCTTCTCAAATATTGATGCGTGATCCCTGAGGAGGTGAGAGACAAATAGACAATGACCCTCTGACTTTGCTATTCGAGGATCAAGAACAACCTTCTCTGCCTTTTTCAAAGCCTTCAGGCTCACACGCAAACCCTATGATCAATCCTCCTTACAATCTGTCACAGAACCAATCGAACATGGGTCGTGTCAAACACATTACTCATTAAAAAAAAAAGAAACCCACAAACTCTCCTTCCAACCAGCCTGTAACCAATGCCGAGGGTCCATCAAGCGATCCTCAACCTTTAAACTTTTCACCACCAGATATCCAGCCCAAAGCTCTTCCCTGTGATGGCTCTCGGGCAAAGGTAGCCTGATACATTGCCCCTCCTAGCGTCATATCAACCAAGATGGTGGAAAAATATATCAAGAAGTACAGGCTTACTAGGATTACTCTGTACAAACCTACACCCGACCAGAGGGCAAACGTGCCTGGAGGCGCCTACAGCGCCTGGTTGAGATATCATATAGAAGCGGGGGCAATCTTGCCCTTGCACGACTTTTTCTGGCGGGTGGCCAATTATTTTGAGGTCTCCCCTTTCCAAATAACACCCAATGGATATATAGTACTTATAGGACTCTATATCTTATATATTCACAAAAAATGGCTTGTGCCTACTACTCATGAGATCAACTATTTGTGCAATCTCAAATCCAACCCCAATTAGAACAACACAGGGTTCTTTCATTTCTACCACTGGGAATCTGTTCGCACATTCCTGAGTGACATTACCTACAAGTCCAATGTAGGAAGGTACTTCCAAGAGTACTTCCACACGACCGATTTAGTTGCAGACAACATGGCCTTCACACGAGGAGGTAAACTTTTAATCTCTAATAAAAATTTATCCAGTTTTTTTCATATTTCCTTGTCCTTAGTTGTTTTGTGTTGTATCTAGGTCCATGATAAAGACCATACCCCACTCCAGAATTGTAGGTAAGAGCCACAACCCTGGCCAGCATGACGACTATAAAAAAAAAATGTCAAGGAGCTGGTCACGGAGAGCAACTTAAGGTTGGTCATCCTTTTAGAAACTCACCAGGAAGAGAGGGAATCCACCGCGGGGAGTGCCACTGGAGAGGGCACTGAAGGACAAGAAAACCCCAAGAAGTAGCAAGATGCATCACAACTTCAGAGGTGCCAACCAATGGGAGTGACCATTCAAGAACCTACCCCCAACACTTGAGCAGCTAATACCCCTCCCCATCATGGGAGGGGAAAACAAAAACTACCAGAATATACCGGTCCCATACTCGAATCTTCCAATGAGAATGGTATATATTTCTCACTCTTAAATAAACTGCCTATCCCATATTATTTATTTGATAGGGATGGAAACTTTGAATTTATGACCAGTAGTTTTAGCTCGACTTCTTCGAGGCAGATAGTGAGTGTAGCAGTAGTTCTTTAGATAAAGTAGCGACCAGTAATAATAGTTTTGGCATACTACTTAGAATTTCTTTTTAGTTTGTTTCTTTATTGTGCCAAACTATTTCGTGACATATTTGTTCCATTGTTTTTGTTTTGTAGTCATGCCATCTGACGACACCTTTGATATCTAGGCTCCTGTAGGCACTCCAACGAGCAAGAAGAAGTCGAGCAGAAGAAACCCTGGAGAAGGCAGTGGAGAACCTTCAAGAAAAAAGGCTCGACCTTAGGTCCCTCTAACTCCCATTCCTTCTACATCAACTACTCCTCCTCGCACTGATCCCTCCATCGACTAGACAGGAAAATCTTTGGTAGTAGAATTGCTGAGCAATGCCTATAGCTCAACAAATGACATGCTGCAGAAATTGACTAAGCATCATCGTAGGTAGGAGGCCTTTGCCTGTCTTCCTTCATTGAAACCTAGCCAGGTCCTTGCTCATGCGTTCATTGAACTCCTTAGTGTAAGTTTATTATGTATTGTATTTTAGTCAAACAACATTTCCTTTGATTAGCTCTAGAAGCTTCATTCTTCTACTATTCGCAAGGTATCCTGACCATGAACAACGGCTAGTGCAACGCTGAGGAAGTCGATGTAAAGCATACAATGGAGATTAGGGAATGGGAAGCCTAGGTTAAGGTAGCTGTCAAGGAGAACAAGGCACGGGAGGCCAAGGTTAAAGCAGTTGAAGACAAAGTTGTCCTCTTAACCGAGGAGCTGAAGAATAGCCAAGAAGATCTGGCCAAGGTTGTTGCTGCTAAGGAAAAGTTTAAGAAAGCCTCCGAGACTAATTACACGGAAGCAACCAAGCTTCAAGAGGATCTGGAGGCAAGCATGAAGGAAGCAACTGGTCTAGAGGAGCGAGTCAAGCTGCTCGAGGAGAAAAACTCCCAAAACTTGGAGAGGTTTCAAGGAGCCACCTTCAACTGCTTCTACATGTTTTGGAAGAATAATCCAAAGGCAAATTTTGACTACCTTCCGAAGCAGGTAAAACAAGCCAAACTCGCCAAGTGTGTTGCTCGCCTAGAGGAGGAGAAAATGCTCAAAATTCCTCAGATTCTCCTGAAATTTCCTTGGCGACAAACATCGATGGTGATGACGAAGAAGTCAGACCTTCAGTCGACCAACAACCTCAGCAGGACCCCCCTTCAGCTACACAGTAAACATTTTTTTTATGTAATTTAAACACTCGAACAATTTTTTCTACGTGTTGAGACAATTTGCTGCCTAAGGCATCTTTACTTTCCTTTTTTTATATTTAATTACATTCGAGCAGAAATTGCTCGTGGTGTAAAGATGTTTCATTTTAATATTATAATATATTCTCATTGCTATTATAACATTTTCTGGTATGACCGAACTTAGCATATCACTTTATAACATTCTCATTGCTAAGTGTTGTAGTATGTGTTGACGGTGAAACCTCGTCAACGATGTTAGGTTAGAAAACTCAAAGGTAAATATCAAGATATCTAGATATGAAGTCAATATTCGTATATTACTTAGTAGCCTGAGTATACAATGAATTTTTCCCAACCCCAGTGCTGGAGCGTTGATGACCTATTTATATTGGGGCTCTAATGGATCCTCATACATTGTGGTCCCAGGGGACAAGATTGTACATAGGTACATTGTCAGGGTCATGGCACAGGTTGTAGTGGAGCAGAAGGCTATGGTGTTGGCTCTAGTATATGGTCAGAGGCATGAAAGTAGTGCCTACACTCCTTGTACTAGTTCGTACGACAACTACATGTATGATATGGATGTTAGAGTCATGCCTCTGTCCTCCACATGGTCGTACATCCTATGC
This sequence comes from Humulus lupulus, assembly GCF_963169125.1. Classification (NCBI taxonomy): domain Eukaryota; kingdom Viridiplantae; phylum Streptophyta; class Magnoliopsida; order Rosales; family Cannabaceae; genus Humulus; species Humulus lupulus. The sequence goes on along the minus strand of NC_084798.1, from coordinate 136,548,064 downwards.
CCGTACGTTCACCCTGTACCGGATGGTAGTTCTTACATGTCCAAGACACACCATTGCTCCAAGATTCATTGTCTTTGGCTAAGTGTTACACGACTTATGGATTCTTCAGTTGGGTAGCTTGGATCTCTCTGATGCATAGAGGCATATCGGAACATGCATACCCAGAGTCTCATCCATAATGGTGTCTTCACTGCTCTACGTGAGTCTCGTACCTCCTCGATGATATTTAGGTACGAGGCTCACCGTCCTTTGGTTGCACCAGGCACGAATGCCTTGCAAGCGACATGATCGTAGTGCATAAGGTAGGAGTGCCTCACGAGATGGGCATACGGGTCGGGGGCATGAGACCCTCGTGACACAGCCTCGCAAGACATGCGCAGGAGAGGGAGTGCAAGAGACGGATGTACGCGACTGATGCACCTTGCGAGATGGTTCGCAAGACGGTCATACGAGGCTAGGGCGCCTCGCAAGATGGATGTGCGAGGGGCAGTCGCAATGCGAGGGGCTGAGATACCTAGGGAGGCTCATTGGGTAAGGGGCTGAGACACGCGAGGGACCGAGACACATGAGAGGGCTCGCTGTGTGAGGGTCAAGACATGCGAGGGGGCTCACTGTGGAAGGGGCCAAGATATGCGAGGGGACTTACTCTGCAAGGGGCCGAGACACGTGAAAGGCTCACTGAGGCACGAGGAGCTGAGACATGCGAGGGATCGGGACATGTGAGGGGGCTCGCTGTGTGAGGGGCTGAGACACACGAAAGGCTCGCTGAGGGGTGAGGGGTTGAGGTGCAAGGGCACGCAGTTTGCGAGATGGTTATACGAGGCTGGGGGGGCATCTCGCGAAATGGGCATACGGGTCAATCCATTGAGGCCTTCGCGACATGGCATGGCCCTTGCGACATCACCCTTGAGGGTCTCGCAACATGTGAGTGTTTCTTATACTATGGTCTTATGAGACTCATAGGTGTGACCCCAATGGACTAACTAAATGACCCTTAGCCATTTGTTTCAATAAGGGACCGCCCATTTTTTCCTTGGTGGATTTTAGGCATCCACAATATGCTTTCCCTTATTTTGCTCTTGTGTTTACATATGTCTATGTTGACATGCTTTGCTCGCTTAGTATCTTATATGCTCCCAAAGTGACCGAGGTGTAAGGTTTTCAGTCACTTTCCATGAACAATACTTGTTCAAACATTACTATTCACGTACTTGTAAACAATCAATGATAATATAGCGAAACAACACACGTAATGAGAAAATACTTATAATAAATATAATAATTGGCAAGAATAACTGGCTATGCACAGTTCCTTTTATTTCTTGTAATAAAATAGACAAGATTCGTGTCTATACGGGTGATCAAAAATTGATCTTACACTTATAAGCGACTAGCCATCTAACTGGCTAGCCCTTGTTCACAAACTTGTAAAAAGTAAAATTAATACAAGCCAAATCTTTAAAAAGAATTGTTCATTGATAATACTTGCGCAGGTGTTCTCCATTCTAATAGTGAGGAAGGAGTTCTTCATTTAAGCGAGCAATTTTGTAAGTGCCTGGTTGAAGAATTTCTTCAATTTGATATGCACCTTCCCAGTTTGGTCCAAGTACTCCAACAGCCTGATTACGAGTGTTAAGAAAAACTCTTCTAAGTACCAAATCTCCCACGTCAAATTTTCTTTCGCGTACTTTAGAGTTAAAATATCGAGCGACCTTTTGTTGGTATGCTACAACTCGAAGTTGAGCCTGCTCGCGCCTTTCATTTACCAAGTCCAAAGACTCCATTAATAAGTGATTATTCGCCCTCTAGTGGTATGTCAGCCTTCTATGCGATGGTGGATCTAACTCAACGGGTAACATGGCTTCATATCCATTGGCCATGGAGAATGGCGTATGGCCTGTTGTTGTTCGGTGAGATGTTCTGTACGACCAATGTACTTCTGGCAATTGTTTTGGCCACGCTCCCTTTGCTTCTTCAAGCCTTTTATTCAGTGCGTCCTTCAGGGTTTTTTTAACAACTTCAACCTGTCCATTGGCTTATGGATGAGCGACTGACGAAAAGCATTTTTTGATACCATGTCACTTGCAAAATTTGGTGAAAAGGTTGCTGTCAAATTGTGTGCCATTATCTGAGTAAATTTTTTTTTCGGCAACCCATATCGGCAAATAGTGTTTTTGGCAATGAAATCCAATAATTTCTTGCTCATGATTGTTGCGAGTGGCTCAGCTTCAGGCCACTTAGTAAAGTAGTCGATAACAACTACTGCATACTTGACATTCCCTTTTCCTGTAGGCAAATATCTGGTTAGGTAAATTCCCCGAATCGCGAATGGCCATGGGCTTTGCATCTATTTACTCTCATTTGGGGCTGCTCGAGGTATCTTGAAAAATCGTTGGCACTTATCACACCTCTTAATGACATCCATAGAATCGTCAATCATTGTAGGCCAGAAATACCCTTGCTTGAGAATTTTCTTTGACAAACTTTACCCCCCAGCGTGATCTCCACAGAAACCTTCATGTACTTCTTGCATCAATTCCTTAGCCCTTTCCTTAGAGACACACCATAATAAAGGCATTGAGTATCCTCGTTTATATAAAACTCCATCGATCAAATTAAACCGAACCAATTGCCTTTGAAGTGTCCTTTCCTTATTCCTATCTACTGGTAACAATCCTTGTTCGAGATATTGTATGATGGGAGTCATCCATGTGTCGGTCACTTGTATTATTAGTGAGGATTCTACCGCTTGAATGCTCGGTGCCAATAAACGTTCAACCGGTACTATGCTCAAAGTGTCAGCATCTTTGGCACTTGTTAACTTAGCTAAGGCATCGACGTTTGAATTCTGGTCATGAGGTTCTTACTGGAGAGTATACTTCTCAAACTAAGCTAGTAAATCCTTCGCCTTCTTTAAATAAGCAACCATCTTGAGACCACTAGCATGATATTCTCCTATAATCTCATTAACTACTAGCTGGGAGTCACAGTATATTTCTATTGACTTTATGTTCATATCCTTGGCTAGTCTTAATCCTGTGAGAAGAGCCTTGTACTCGGCTTCATTGTTGGAGGCTGTAAAGTTGAATCTGATCACGCAGTGAAACTGATGCCCCTTGGGGGTGATTAAGATTATCATTGCCCCCGCGTTGTGCTCGTTAGAGGACCCGTCTATGAACAATTTCCAAGCAGGGATTTGATTTTGATCATCAGTCTCTATTATCGCCTGACTAGCAGGGAGTCCGGTGATTTCACCAACGAAATACGACAAGGTTTGTCCCTTTATGGCTACTCGTGGTGCATAGGAAATTTCAAACTGCCCCAACTCAACTGCGCATTTTAATAGTCAACCAGTGACTTCTACTTTTTGTAAGACTTTCCGTAGTGGCTGGTCGGTAAGCACTATTATGGGGTGAGCTTGAAAGTAGGGTCGTACTTTTCAAGACGCCAGTATCAAGCAGTAAGCCAATTTTTCTATAGGCGGATATCTAAATTTTGATCCCACTAGCCTTTTGCTTACGTAGTATACTGCTTTTTCAATGTTGTCTTACATTCTGATTAAAACAACACTAGCAGCATACTCTATTATGGCTAAGTAGATGTAAAAAGTCTTTCCTTCGACCTGCTTTGAGAAAAGGGGCAGTTGCAACATGTGGGCTTTGAGCTCCTGAAAAGCCTATTCACAATCCACTGTCCATTCAAACTTTTTTTCCTCTGTGTAGATTAAAAAATGATACACACTTGTCCGTAGACTTAGAAACGAATATACTTAGGGTGGAAAATTTTTCTATCATGCTTTGCACATCTTTAACTTTGGCTGGTGACTGTATCTCTATCAGTGGTCGAATCTTTTCAGGATTGGCTTCGATTCCTCGGGAGTTTACTATGAATCCCAAATCTTTTCCTGATCCAACACCAAACGAACATTTTAGAGGATTTAGCTTGATTTTTTATTTGTTCAGGATGTTGAAGCATTCCTGTAGGTCCTTGATGGGTTGACCAGTCTTTTTTGACTTGACCAGCATATCGTCGACGTAGACTTCCATGTTGTTGCCGATCAACTCTTTGAACATGTGGTTGACTAGTCGCTGGTAAGTCGCACCAACAGTTTTCAAACCGAAGGCCATTACTTTGTAGAAGTAAAGTCCAGTATCTATTCGAAAGCTAGTCTGATCTTCATCAGGTGGATGCATACTAATTTGATTATAACTGAAGTATGCATCCATGAATGATGAAACTTCTTGTCGTAATGTAGCATCAACCAACTGGTCGATTCATGGAAGTGGGAAACAATCCTTCGCGTAGGCTTTATTTAGGTCTATGAAATCCACGCATGTCCTCCACTTACCATTTGGCTTGGGAACTAGTATGGGAATGGAGACCCATGATTGATAAAATGCTACCCTGATGAATCCATTTTCCTTCATCTTCTCAACTTCTTCTTTTAGGGCTTTAAATCTATCTTTGTCGAGCAACCTTCTTTTTTGTTGTACAGGCGGATGATTTTTGTCTATATTCAAGACATGGCTAATTACAGCTGGTTCTATCGCAACCATAACTTTATGAGACCATGCACAGACCTCCTGGTGCCTCCTCAGAAACTCCACAAGTTTGTCTTTTATAGTTGTCTCTAAGCTTTTACCGACTTTCACAACCCTAGTCGGATCTTTCTCTTCTAGTTAGACCTCCTCGAGGTCCTCCACATGCCCAATGTTTTCTTCAAAATCCCCAAAGCAAGGATCCAAATCCCTATCCTTACTTTGGGCAACGCTCTGTTCGGTGACTTGTTCAGCTGATTGGGCTTGCGTCTCATTTACCACTAGCAACCTTTTTTTGGCTTCGGTTCCCTGATCCACCTCGTCTTGCCTTTGTAATCGAGGAATTGTAGAATTATCTGGCTTCCCGCTAGTTTCGCAACACGCACCCAACTCCTACATTGGTTGGAAACTTCATGGCCAGATGCCAAATCGAAGTTATGGCTCACAGATCGACGAGTATGGGCCTTCTGATAATAGCATTATATGCAGACGAACAATCAACTACAATAAAAGTAGCCAGAAATGTCTTATTCGCAGGTGCAGTTCCTGCTGTGACTGGGAGTCTGATCGACCCTATTGGTGCTAGCCCTTTGCCAGAAAAATCATAGATGGTTTGGTTGCATGGCATCTATCTGAGCTTGTAGAGCATCTGGTATTGCTCGAGCGACTGGGTCAGAGGGAAGTGCTCGTCATCTCTTTCCCTTCAGTTATTGATCACATCCCTCAGATCTTCATCCCTACATCTCTACTCGCTTGCACCCAGTCGGTCAAAGACATTGGGTTGTTTAGGCTGTCCCCCAGCATTATGGCTCATCGGTCGGTTCTTCATTGGTAGAGATTTTGTTTTCCGTCTCTTTCCTCCTGCTGTTGACCATTGTTCCTCCTGCCAGAGTATGCCTCATTATAATCATGGCCATCTCCGAATTGTGACCTATGAGTGTGCAACCTGCTATACGCATTGTTCCCCTTTCTTGCTTCTGGTCCATCTCGAAAAGCTTGTGGGAGCCTACATTGTTCATCAGGTCCTCAGACATTACTATGTCGTGGGGGATCCCGAAAGGCAGAGCATGAGTCCACTTGCCTTCTGCTTCCCAAGTTGTCCCCGGCCAGGAGGGTTCTGTTCCCCAACTATCTAGCATCTAGGGCTTTTGGGATGCTACTCAGCCGTATTCTGCCTGTGCTATTGAACGTTATCCCAACAACATCGAGAAGGTGGTTGCTGGCAAAAGCTGAGTTGGTCTTTCCTGCTGAGCAATGGGAGATTGCTCTGGTCTTTGAGGACTCCCTGGGTGTGGTGGATTGTGATGATATTGGGGATGCTCTGACTATGGATTTTGGTGAGGGTGAGAGCTTGGTAGCTGATCTGGTTGAGAAGTTGGTGTCAGATGTCCTCGAGCCAACTAAATGGCTGCTTCGAAAGTTGTCACGGAAGTCTCTATGCCAGCGGTCCTTGTCAGCCTGCCGCTCATTCAATTCTCAACACTGCCAATCAATCTCCATTTGCCACAGCACCATCGTTTCAGCCACATTCTCTTTATTAGCTTTCAGAGTAGCTAATTTTTCTTGCAATACTATCAAAGTTGTTCGCAAACTTTCAACATCCATCTCTTCTTCTTCCAGTTCAACTTGTGGCTCATCCTCTGCTGCATTTTGTGGAGGAGGTTGATTTGGCATACTCTCAGATGTCTGCCCCGTCTGACCCATGTTCCAGGAGGTTTTCACCATTGTTTATCTTGAAGCTATTGATTTCAAATCTCAACGAAAGCACCAAAATGTTGGCTGATGATTTAGCCAATGACACGGAGTCACTAAAACCGATAAGAATTAATTAGCTGAATGCAAGAACTAAACAACACAATGATTTTATAGTGGTTCGGCCACAAAGAATGGTAATAACCTCTAGCGTCCCAAAATTTTTACCTAGCTAGATAGTATTAGTAGTAGTAGTTAGTATTAGTTTGTAGTATGTTAGTTTCCGTGGATTTTGGTTCAAGCCAGGACTTAGTTGGAAACTCATAGCAACAGTTATGGATTTTATAAGTTTAACCTATATTATAGAAATATTAATTATAACATAAGGTTTGAGTAATATTTCTGGTCTTAGAAATATTATTGTTTATAACCTAAGGATTAGATAGAATTATTAACAATGGGACACTTGTCATAATCACGTTTATTAAGGATTTTAACATTTTTGATGAATAGTTTAAATAAAAGAAAGATCTAGAAGCTCTAGAACCTTTTAGCATATGTTAGGATCACATTTTGACTCAGTCAAAGCTGTTTAATCAATTCAAAATATACTGAAAAAGTGCAAATACGTGTTTGATATATCAACGTATGTCGATATATCGCAGCTATAGGGGCTGATATATCGCCTACAAGAGATACAGAAAACACGTCGACCTCGAACAAACAAATGAATGGGGCTCGGGATATAGGTCTAGGCGATATCTAGCCCAGAGTAGGCGATATATCGCCCCTGGCATGTATTTTTGGAAGCTTGAGGTTTTTGAATTTAAAAACAGCCTTAACCACTTGGACCTGCCCTTGAAGGAATTTGATCGAGTTCTCGGCATCTGTTGAATAAAAATTCAAATATTTTTATTTTATATTCATTTATTTATTCAAATTAAAAGGGGTTAGTTTCACTCCTTGAACTCTATAAATAGGACCTAGTACTCAGCCATTTCATTCATCATTCAAGTATTGTTCAGATCCTCCAAGCTGCTAAGTTTACTATAGAGAGAAACACTTGGATTTTTGGGATAAAAGCTTTTCCAATAAAAGCTTTTCTAAACACTTGGGAAGTAAGATATAGAGTTATTTCGGTATCGAGATATAGATCAAGTCATAAGATCATTCAAGGTATACCTATCCTTCAGTTCTTCATAGTACTTTTATTCCATTTTCTTTCAGATCCTAACTCTTGTTTATGATTCTTGGGTAGGTGTATAAGTTCCTTGAACATTAAGGTTTTCGGTAAGTTTCTACTCGGATGGTTTAGTTTTCTTTTTCATCTCTTTTTCTTTGGAAGCTCATGATTCTTATTGTTGGTTTTAGGAGTGTTCCAAAATCCCGTTCTTGTCTCCATATTCGAGTTTTTGGTAAGGAAAATAGGATAGATTATGGGTGTTTATATGTTTTGATATGTTTTATGCTATGATCTGTGCTATGTATATATGTATGAATAAGTTTTGTAGTCACTTGGGGCTTATAGCTGCTTAGATAGTAAACCCCAAGAATTTTTATCATTTTCATGGTTTAGAGTTATGATTTACCCTACCTCGATTAGTAGACAGAGGACCTAGATGGGTTATCATATACTATAGTTGTGATCTAACTACCTCAATTAGTAGACAAAGAACCTAGATGGTTTTATTACATACTATGTTAATGAGTTAATGGCCATTAATATTGTATTCCTATATGATATACGTTTTTATAGTATATGTTTATGATATAGTCATATGTTTATGATTTATGATATATGTTGTTAGTAAATTTTCCTTGATGGGCATTAGGCCAATTCCTTGCTTTTAGAATGATGCAGGAAAATGAATATGGAAGGCGGGAAGGATTCGTGGCAGCTTGGTATGCGTGTTGAGGATGAATGGACTAAGTGGACTGCTGGAAGATCAAGGATGAAGTCTTTTGTTTTATGTCTTTATGTATTTCTGCACCTAGAATTTTTAAACATTTGATTAAAGTTATGATGTTTTTTTTATGTTTTTATGTACTAAGCAATGGGTACCATAACGTATTTTATATTTCATACTTACTTTGTATTTTGCACAACATTTTGGGTTTTAAATAAAGATATGTTATTTATTTTTATGTATGTATTCAAATGAGTAGTTATGTCTTAATAGATTTTAATGGTCTGAAGTATTAGAAATAGTCGGGTCATTATAGTTGGTATCAGAGCCACAATTCATATGCATGAGCATCTCCTTGATACGCACGCACAAGCTCTGAATCTAATCGCTAATGTAAGTGTTTATGTTTATTATGTTTATATTTACATTTATTGCTAATGTTTTAGCCATTGAGTTTTCAGTTAAGAATGGATGGAACCTTGACCTATCAGGATATCTAAGCCATTAAGGCATTGAAAAGGATTAGTGAGCCAAGGAATAGAGTAGGATTGTTAGAAAGAATCACTCAGAGATTAATCTAATTCCATAAAGAGACAGTTCATCTTCAGACTACTAAGGAAATTATGATGAGAGCTACGGAGCAATATGTCTGAGTAATTTGGCTTTTCAAAGATTTTGCTTCTGTAATTTCAACATTAGAAGAAATATGGGAGACTATAGATGATGATGATGATTTACCAGTAGCCATGAGAAACTACTTTCTCATACTTAGGTTCACCTCTAAGTCGGAATTTCCATTCACTAATGAACAAAAGCAGAGAATCTTTTTGAATCTTCTCCGAGGTAAATTTGAGGCTCGCGATAATGATGATTATGAAGAAATAGATGATGACATGTTAGATGAAGGGTCAGACGTAGAAGATCATGATTTTTAGATTTACCCTAGTTATGTTAGTTTAGTTTATTTATTTATTATTTATTATTTTTGCATTTATGATTGTACTTAGTGAAAATATTTTTCCAAATAAATATTATTGTTATTTTTGAATGACATGTATGAGTTTGATTTTTTTTTTACAATCATAATAAATTCAATAAATAATGACCAAGTTCAGTGAGGGTGGATACAAATCAATGAACCAAGTTCTATATTGAGAGTTTAGGGGGCCATAGTAGTGGGAACGATTTTACTGATCCCATCCCTTCCTCAATATGGTTAACTTTGGAGCAGTGACGAGTTTCGAGCCTGAGAATTAAGTCATATAGGATGATTAGAAACAGACTTAGAAAAAAATAAAGATGGCTAATTTTCTAAATATAGAAACACACCTTAATTATAAAGAAGGCTTACATAATTTTTTTTTCATAAGAAATCATAACTGATAGGTCCGAGTTATGTTTGTTTAGACTAAGTATTGCCTTAGAGCCTATTAGGGTAGGTTCTAAAACGCTTTTTCTCAAACTGTTAGAACTTTGCTGAAGATGTCTCTCAGAAGATCTGCATTCACAGCCGGCAATGCTTCCAACGCCGCCAACGAGACTAATGAAGCCCCTTCAGTTCGAAGAAGGGGAACGCGAGTTACCAATGCTGCTGCTAACAGAAATGCACCACCTCCGGTTGACAACACTGCTGAGATTTTCCGACTACAGCAACAAGTGGAAGAGTTGTTGCTGCAACAACGACAACAGACTCAGCTGCAGCCTCAACCTCAGCTTCAACCACAACTGCAGCCTCAGCAAATGGCTTAAGCCCCCCAACAAGTAGGTCCTTATGGGGGATGGCCAATGGCGAACTATGCGCCTTACCCAGTTCAGTACATAGAACCAATCTACAAGTAGTTTCATAAGAAACACACTCCAAACTTTGAAGGGACAACCGACCCCTTCGAGGCAGATGAATGGCTCAAGAATGTAGAGTCGATCCTAGCACACATGAATCTCGACAACGCGGACCGCATATCCTGTGTTCCATCTCTTCTAAAGAAGGATGCTAGAATTTGGTGGGATTTATTACAACTGACTCACAACATCGCCACCATGACATGGACTAGATTTGTGGAACTCTTTCACAAGAAGTGCTACAACTTAACGGTAGCCAAGTATGCTTGATATTTTGACCGACTAGCCAAGTTCGCACCAGAGTTGGTCCCAAATCAATTCCTGAGGGTTACCAAGTTTGTTAAAGGACTCAGACCAAAGGTTGAGCTAGGAGTCAAGCTAACAAATCCTAGTACTACTTCTTACACCGATGCTATAGAAACGACTATAGAAGTGGAAAGGCTTCAGGCGAATGTTAGTAAGGAGGAGGCTAGCAAACCTGAACCTAAGCAGCAGAATCAACTTTAGAATGGTCGAAACCACAACAATAATCATCAACATAGCAACAATAATTTCCAGAAGAGAAGGCATCCTGGTAGTAACCAGGCCGACAATGAAAAAAGAGCACAGGCAAGCAATGGAAATAATAGTTCGGGTTATGTAGAATACCCGCAGTGCTCCAAATGCCAAAAGAAACATCCTAGGGAGTGTCGTGAAACCTCTAAAGGACGTTACATTGTTGGTCAGGAAGGTCATCGAAAGAAGGAATGTCCACAACTCAAGCAAGAAGAGAAAAGGGACAACAAGATGGTTCCAGCCAGAGTCTTTGCATTGACCCAGGGAGAAGCTGATGCTAGTAAAAAAGTGGTCACAAGTCAGATTCCTATCCTCGATAATATATGTTAAATATTATTTGATTCGGGAGCAACACACTCGTATATCTCGTTAGGAATGATAGAGAAATTAGACAAACCTTGTGAAAGATTTAGAACTAGGTTTGTGAGACATTGTCTTCGGGCGAAGTAGTCCTATCATCACGGATAGTACGAGGCGTACCCATCAAAATTGAGGATGTAAAACTAGAAGGATACCTGATAGAGTTATATATCAAAAACTTCGACATAATACTAGGCATGGATTGGCTAGCTAGGCATGGCGCACCATCGATTGTAGACATAAGAAAGTGATGTTCGAAACTCCTGACGGTCAGAAACTATATTTTATGGGAAAGGTGTCAGGACTACGAACACCTCTTATTTCATATCTCAAATCTCAAAGGATGATTGAAAAAGGATGTCACACATTCTTAGCAAGTGTCACGGATGTGGCAAAGGAAACACCACTAAAGGTTGAAGATGTTCACATTATAATGGAATTCTCCGAAGTATTTCTGACGACTTACCAATTTCTACCTATTCGAGAAATCGACTTCACAATCAAATTAGTACCGGGAACCAATCCTATCTCAAAGGAACCATACCGGATGGCACCTACCGAACTCAAGGAGTTGAAGACACAGCTACAAGAACTCCTGGACTTGGGTTTCATTAGACCAAGCCATTCGCCATGGGGAGCCCCGGTTCTATTTGTGAAGAAGAAGGACGGAAGCATGCGGATATGTATAGATTACCGCGACCTGAATAATGTGATAATTAAGAATAAGTACCCGCTACCTCGGATCGACGATTTGTTTGATCAACTTCGGGAGCGATCGTGTTTTCAAAGATTGATCTATGGTCCGGGTTTCACCAGCTCAAGGTACGGGAAGAGGATATTCCTAAGACAGCTTTTAGAACTCGATATGGACATTATGAATTTTTAGTTATGTCTTTTGGTCTTAACAATGCTCCAGCCGCATTTATTGATTTATGAATCGGGTCTTCAAGGATTATTTGGACAAATTTGTCGTAGTGTTCATCGATGATATTTTGGTGTACTCCATGGACGAAGTCGAGAACGGGGAACATTTAAGAATGACCATGTTGCGACTGAAGGAGCATCAACTTTACGCCAAGTTCAAGAAGTGCAAATTTTTGCTTTCTTAAGTAGCGTTCCTCGGCCACATAGTATCCAAGGACGCAGTTACTGTATACCCAGCTAAGGTAGAGGCTTTGAAGGATTGGCCAAGACCTAAGAATGCGTCAGAGGTTAAAAGGTTTCTCGGGCTAGCAAGGTATTATTGGAGGTTTCTTGAAGGCTTTTCTAAGGTAGCCACTCCGCTTACCAACCTGACCCAGAAACAACAGAAGTTCAACTAGACAGATAGATGTGAAGAGAGTTTCCAATTACTCAAGGATAAGTTATGCTTAGCACCAATACTTTGTGTACCGACACCCAACGACAAGTTTGTAGTATACTGTGATGCGTCGAAGCAAGGTTTGGGTTGTGTGCTGATGCAGAATGACAAAGTGATAGCCTACGCCTCAAGGCAGCTACAGGAATATGAGCAACACTATCTAACGCACGATATGGAGTTGGCAGCGGTGGTCTTCACATTCAAAATCTGGTGCCACTATCTTTATGGAGAACAGTGTGATATTTATACGCACCACACGAGCTTATAGTATTTCTTCACACAGAAGGAGCTCCACATGAGGTAGTGCAGGTGGTTAGAACTAGTAAAGTATTATGACTGGTAAATCCTATACCACCCGGGAAAACCAAACGTAGTTGCTGATGCGCTAAGCAGAAAGAGTTACGGGAATCTAGCAGCAATATCCATAATAGAAAAGTCGCTTCAGAAAGAGCAGATCAATGCCAAATTAGAAGTAGTTTTTGGTAAACTGGCTAACTTTTCCATCTAGTCAAGTTTGTTAGAAGATATACGAATCGGGTAAGGGCATGATGACACGTTAGTATCTCACATAGCTGCAGTCAAAGAAGGCAAGGGCACAGGTTTCTCTTTATCAAAATATGGTTCTTGAAATATAAAGGTCGAGTATGCGTGCTGAATGACTATGGAATTAAGATGAAGATTTTAGAAGACACACATAATACCCCATACTCAATTCACCCAGGGTCGACCAAGATGACTCAAAACCTTAAGGCATTGTATTGGTGGCCAGGAATGAAGAAAGACGTAGCAGAATATGTGTCTAAATGCTTAATATGCCAGCAAGTGAAAAAAAACATCAGCGACCTGTAGGCTTACTGTAACCACTTAGTATTCCAGAATGGAACTAGGAAGATATAGCCATGGACTTTGTGACGGGACTACCATGAACAAATAAGCAGCACAACTCGGCTTGGGTAGTGGTAGATAGACTAACCAAGTCAGCTCACTTCCTGCCTGTCAAGACTACGTACACAGCAAACCAGTACGCAGACATGTATGTTCAAGAAATAGTACGACTACATGGAATCCCTAAGACCATATTATTCGATAGAGGATCGGTGTTTACATCAAGATTTTGGGGAAGCTTGCAGCAAGCCATGGGTACCAAGTTTAGTCTTACTACGACATTTCATCCTCAAACTGATGGTCAGTCCGAGGGTACCATACAAATTTTAGAGGATATGTTGCGCGCTTGTGTACTTGACTTGGAAGGATCATGGAGTAAGTATTTGTCGCTGATAGAATTCTCCTACAACAATAGCTACCAGTCAATGATCAGGATGGCACCTTATGAGTTACTTTATTGAAGGAGGTGTCGATCGTCGTTACATTGGGACGAGGTAGGAGAAAGACAACTTCTTGGACCCGAAGCTGTTAGAGAGGCTCAGGATGCAGTAGCACTGATTAGAAAGTGTATGCTTGCTGCTCAGAGCCTACCGAAAAGTTATGCGGATGCCAAGCGGCGTGGTGTTGAATTCATAGTCAGAGCTCAATTCTTCTTAAAGATATCTCCTATGAAAGGTGTGAAGCAGTTTGGGAAGAAAGGCAAGTTTAGTCCCCGATTTATAGGTCATTTTGAGATATTGGACAAGGTGGGAACAGTTGCATATATATTAGCCATACCGTCAGTTCTAGCAGATAGCCCCAATGTCTTTCACATCTCGATGCTGTGTAAATATGTGTCAGACCCATCTCATGTCCTCGAGTACGATACGATAGCACTCCAGAAAGACTTGAGTTACGAGGAACGACCGATTAGCATCCTAGATAGAGGGATAAAGGAATTACAGTCTAAGAGTCTTCTGATAGTGAAGGTCCTATGGAGTAATAGTTCTGAATGGGAGGCAACGTGGGAGTTGGAGGTAGACATGTTAGCATGGTATCCGAAATTGTTTGCTAAGTCAAATTCGAGGATGAAATTCTTTTAAGTATGGGAGAATTATAATGTCCTAGAATTTTTACTTAGCTAGATAGCAGTAGTTAGTTAGTATTAGTTTGTAGTATGTTAGTTTCCGTAGATTTTGGTTCAAGTCAGGACATAGTTGGAAACTCATAGCAACAGTTATGGATTTTATAAGTTTAACCTATAATATAGAAATATTCATTATAACATAAGGTTTGATTAATATTCCTAGTCTTAGAAATATAATTTATTATAACCTACGTTTTAGATAGAATTATTAAGAATGGGACACTTGTCATAATCATGTTTATTAAGGATTTAAGTATTTTTCATGAATAGTTTAAATAAAAGAAAGATCTTTAAGCAGCTGTTAGGATCACATTTTGACTCAGTCAAAGCTGTTTAATCAATTCAAAATATGCTGAAAAAGTGCAAATATGTGTTTGTTATATCAACGTATATCGATTTATCGCAGCTATAGGGGCCGATATATCGCTTGCGAGAGAAACGGAAAACACGTCGACTTCACATGAATGAACGAATGGTGCTCGGGATATAGGTCTAGGCGATATATCATCCTGGGTAGGCGATATATCACCCCTGGCATGTAGTTTTGGAAGCTTGTGGTTTTTAAATTTAAAAACATCCTTAACTACTTGGACCTACCCTTGAACAATTTTGACTGAGTTCTGGGCATCTATTGAACGAAAATTCAAATCTTTTTCATTTTATATTCATTTATTTATTCAAATTAAAAGGGCTTAGTTTCACTCCTTGAACTCTATAAATATGACCTAGTACTCAGCCATTTCATTTATCATTAAAGCATTGTTCAGAGCCTCCAAGCTGCTATGTTTACTGTAGAGAGAAACACTTGGGTTTTTGGGATAAAGTTTTTCCAATCTAAGCTTTTCTAAATACTTGGGAAGTAAGATATAGAGTTATTTCAGTATCGAGGTATAGATCAAGTCATAAGATCAATTAAGGTCTTCCTATCCTTGAGTTTAGTTCTTCATAGTTCTTTTATTCCATTTTCTTTCAGATCCTAACTCTTGTTTATGATTCTTGGGTAGGTGTATAAGTTCCTTGAACATTAAGGTTTTCAGTAAGTTTCTACTTGGATGGTTTAGTTTTCTTTTTCATCTCTTTTTCTTTAGAATCTCACGATTCTTACTGTTGGTGTTAGGAGTGTTCCAAAATCTCATTCTTGTCTCCATATCCCGGCTTTTGTTAAGGAAAATCTGATAGATTATGTGTGTTTATATGTTTTGATATGTTTTATGCTATGTATATATGTATTAATATGTTTCGTAGTCACTTGGGGCTTATAGTTGCTTAGATAGCAAACCCCAAGACTTTTGATCATTTTCATGGTTTAGAGTTATGATTTACCCTACCTTGATTAGTGGACAGAGGAACTAGATCGGATATCATATACTATAGTTTTGATCTAACCTACCTCGACTAGTAGACAGAGTACCTAGATTGTTTTATCACATACAATGTTAATGACTTAATGGCCATTAATATTGTAGTCCTATATGATATACATTTTTATAGTCATATGTTTTATAGTATATGTTTATGATATAGTCTTATGTTTATGATTTATGATATATGTTGTTAGTAGATCTTCCTTGCTCGGCATTAGGCTCATTCCTTTCTTTTAGAATGATGTAGGAAAATGAAATTGAAGGCGGGAGGGATTCGTGGCAGCTTGGCATGTGTGTTGAGGATGAATGGACTGAGTGGACTGCTGGAAGATCAAGGATGAAGTCTTTTGTTTTATGTCTATATATATTTTTGCACCTAGAATTTTTAAACATTTGATTAAAGTTATGATGTTTTTAATATGTTTTTATGTACTAAGCAATGGTTACCCATATCGTATTTTATATTTCATACTTACTTTGTATTTTGCACAATATTTTCGGTTTTAAATAAAGTCATGTAATTTATTTTTATGTATGTATTAAAATGAGTAGATGTGTCTTAATAGATTTTAATGGTCTGAAGTATTCGAAATAGTCGGGTCATTACATACCCTATGTCCACTTAGTGTTTCTATTAATGTAAACTCTGAAACCTGCGATCAGCAAACTAGGGTTCACTAAGTTTCACAAGCTCCCAAAGTGGAATACAAAATTCATGTATAAAAACACTAGTTCTCTTTGAATACCAATTATTGCCTGTCCTTGAATGTATCCCACGAGTCCTATTTATAGGTTCATGGATGTACATATGGGCCGATGGGCTGTGTTTATACTTTGTTATAAGCATATTTGAATAATAACATAATTCATAATAGTTACACATAATGAGGGTCAAATATCTTAGAAATATTCGACTTATAAGTGTATTTGAACTCTGGTGTCGTTACGACGATTAGACCTGGTCGCATATGACAGCATATCTTTTGTCTCACTGTTCAACATCTTTCATGTATCCATCAAGCAACTTGCTATCCTGGTCGTTGGTCGACCAGACTGTCCTCACTACATAGTCATGTGCTATCCAAGTACGTTCCTATTTGCAGTGCACCAAAAAAAATTTTTAGATTATTTAAATTTTGTGATTTATTTTATTTAAATGTTAAGTGTGATGAATTGTTTTATTTATAGTTGTTTATTTTATTTAGTTGTTGTTTGTTTTATTTGAATGTTTATTATTTTATTTAATTGTTAGAATTGTTTGGTATAATCTTTTGAATTTAAATTTGTTAATTGTTTGTTTGGTTAATTAATTTAATAAGTGAATAATTGTGTAACATGTTTATTTTACTATTAGTGTTACATTTTAAATAAGTGTGACAATTGAGGTAATTATGTGAGTTTTGGTTGAATGCACTAAGGTACATGGTAGATAGGGATGCACCCTAGTGTTTTAGTGTGTGCTAGTATATGGTAATAGGGTGCACATGTGTGGATTTTCTACACATTTTATAATTGCAATTTATTGATATTTTTGGGTAGTTTTATTTTAATAAGTAGGAAAATAAATAAATAAAATTCAAAAGGGGCAAGTGGTGGACGTGTAGTGTGTGGTGTGTAGTGGGAAAGGGATATTTTTTTTTTTAAGGCAATAAAATCAAAAAAATTGGAAGACACTAGCTATTTTGGGATAGGAATGTGATCACCCTTTATTCTTTTATATCTATTATCATAAAAGAAAATAAAATGGAAAAAGAAAACTTACCATTTTATGTTGGTGAGGCTTTATTGACAGAGTTGAATAAAGGGGAAATGAAAGGAAGAGGAGGGCATTCTTGTGTGGCTGCCGTGACCTAGAGAGAGAGATAGAGAGAGAGAGTGTGGCGTGTAGAGAGAGAGGGAGAAGAAGAAAGAAAGGAAGAAAGAAGAAGAAGGAGAAGAGGAACCAAGTCTAGAGTATGTTTTTCTTGTATTTTTGTTTGTCCAATCTCTTTTTCTTGATTATATGATTTTGACTTTGTTTATTTGTTGTGTGTGATTGGATTTCTTTCTCCTCCTCATGGTGGTTTTCAAAAAAAAAACCCTAGGCTTGAACAAGGGGTGGTGAAGTTTGGGTGTTGATCATTTTGTATTCTTGATTTTACAATCAAGAGAGGTATCAAATCTATAACCCTAATGATATGATGTTCATGGATTGATGGAGTGTTTTCTTATAATCTTATGCATTGGTTTATGTTGTTGGGTTTGATTTTTATGGTTGTGAAATGAGAATGTGTGTAGTGATGATGAATGTTTAAATTACATGAAAGAATAGGTTTTTTTTTTTTATTGTATGTGTTACGGCCTAAAGGGGTATTCAAAAGCATGATTGTTATTTTTATTATGTTTTATGTCAATAAAAATTTTAGAAACATGATAGGTTGTGGCAAGATCTTGTATGAAGTTATGATGATTGTGATTTTTTGGAATAATTGCATAATAATAATGTATTGAGAATATATGTAACACAAGATCAATGGTGGTTGTTGTTCATGACT
This sequence comes from Humulus lupulus, assembly GCF_963169125.1. Lineage (NCBI taxonomy): Eukaryota > Viridiplantae > Streptophyta > Magnoliopsida > Rosales > Cannabaceae > Humulus > Humulus lupulus. Next base: position 136,529,904 of record NC_084798.1, on the reverse strand, counting down.
TGTGAATAAGTTCTAAGGTGAATGATGAATTATTGTATACTCATGATGTGATTAAAATGGATAAAGGGGTTAGAAGCATGCTAGGGTTTGTGTTGAAATATTGTGCATAATTGAGCATGAATTTTGTGAATATAATGAAAGAAATAAATTTTATGATTTAATGTGCTTGCTGATTTTTGTACAAAAATGATGTTGTTCATGATGAGATTAATGTTTTGAGTGCTCAAATAAAGTTTGCAAAGGTTTTGATGTTTTAAGAAATTTAATGAGAAATTTAATTATGCTTTGAAATGATGTTGTGTGTAAATAGTCACCTACAGAATTTTTATTGAATTTTTATAAAATATGAGGTTTTATATTGAATATGGTGATTTTTAAAGGTAAAAATAGTTGCTGGAATTTTTGTAAGAAAATGTGAAGTGTGTTTCACTAAAATAAATTTGATGAGTTTTTGGAATAAAATTATTATCCTAAGTTATGGTAATATTGAAAAATGGTATTATAAAATGGTATGAATGCATATTTTGATAAGTTATGATTTTCCTTTATTTTGGTTGAGAAAAATATTTAGATTCTATTCATTTGTGATTTTTACAGAAATTAAATAGTGGCTGAAAGTTTGGTTTAAAAGGTTTAAAAAAATGATTATTTAAATTGTCACATATGGATTTATGTTACATAAAACTAAGTCTTAAATAATTTAAATAAAAATATATTTTTTCCACACTTAAAAATATATTTTCTCACATCATTTATGTAACACAATTAACCAATGATAAAATTTATTTTTCTAAGGAAACATATTAAACATATGTATTTTCTAATTAATTCCAAACTTTTGTTAATTCTTTGTAATTTGAGATTAATAAATGAAATTTTCACATATTTTATTTTTTTAAGCTAAATCAAATTATTTTATAAAATAAAATAATGTTTTGAGAAATTTAATCAACTTAGAAATTTTAAGAAAAATAAAGCATGTTATATGTCTATTAATTTTAAAACAATAAAAGTAAGAAATGTAGAATCATCGTTTTTAAAACGTCTCAATTACGTAATGTTCCCACGTATGCATGTTACATGCAAATCCACTTTTACGTCCAAAATTATGTTTATCATTCAACTATGTGGTTTTTATAAAAAGATCATGCATGTAAAATAGGTAAAATGAGCATTATTCATTTATGGCTTTATGTGTAGTTAAGAATAATTGCATGTTATGTGTAACTGTTATTATGTGTGCATGGCCCATGCACACATGAGTTGTATGGGAGGGAAAAATAGTAATTTTATGAACCTAAGAAATGTTGTTTTGATTATGATATAGGCTCGTTGAAAAATTGTGAAAATTTCTTAGCTTGGACCTGAGGTAAGAAAGTTAGATAGATTCTATGATTTTATGCTATGAATGGTAAGACTGTTGTATGAATGAATTGTTATGAATTATGAATGTCATAATGTGATGTTATGTGGAATATGATATGTTTATGGATGTTAGATACATCCAACAAGTTACTATAGATAAAGACGTAACTCCTAGGGCAGACGCGCCGAGGTTATTCAAGGACCAGAGACTCTTGTTTACCTCATTGGGTGACATGGACAACTAGCGAGCCATGCTCATCATGTATGCTGTATGAATATGATTAGGGTGACATGGACAACTAGCGGGCCATGCTCATCATGTATGCTGTATGAATATGATTAGGGTGACATGGGCAACTAGCGGGCCATGCTCATCATGTATGCTGTATGAATGTGATATGATGATATGCTACGATTACGTTATGATATGCTATGATGATATGTTACGATTATGTTATGATATGCTATGATGATATGTTACGAAAATGTTATGATATGCCATGATGTTTTAGATGAACGTTAGTGTTTGTATTTGTTGTATCCTTACTTGCTTATTGTTTGTACTTCCTTACTTGGCTTTTAGCTCACTCCCTTACTTTCCTTCCAGGTATCAAATAGGATTTCTTTATGGCACGCGTGGTGACGTGAGGAGTTCTATCATCGTGGGGTGTATGGCGTGGGGTAATCCTATGGACAGAAAAACGATCATCTTAGAACGCCATTTAAATTATGTTTTGTTTTAAGAGACTTTCCTAATTATTTGTGGGACTCAGTTATTTAATTTTTTGTTTCTTTTGAACTTTGCATAAAAATTTATGTTTTCTTTTAAAACTAATGGCGCCAACTTGCATGGTTTTTAAGCAAGTCCCCACTAAGACTTTGATAATGAGTGGTATTCTTTTACAAACTATGTTATGCGAATGTTTTATAAGTATTAGTTTAGGGCGTTCTTTACACTATTGTGCCATGTCATCAAGCAAATATTTTTTGGGTAAACATAAACCAAAAATCCTAGCAAGCATTTTATTTGTCTAAAATCTCACAATTGAACATAAAACCATATTGTAATGCACCAATTTTTTTTTAGTTATTAAAATTTTTGTGTTATGTTTTATTTAATTGTTAAGTGTTGTGAATTATTTATTTAAATGTTTGATTATTTTATTTAATTTTTTATTTGTTTAAATTATTTGTTAGAATTGTTTGGTAGAATTTTTGTGAAATTATTTGTTAAATGATATTTATTTATTTTATTTTAAAATGTGATTATTTGAGTTTTGGTTGAATGCACTAAGGTGCATGGTAGGTAGTGATGCACCCTAGTGATTTAGTGTGTGCAAGTGCATGGTGCACATGAGCAGAATCTTCATTCTATTCATTTAAGCATATAATCATGTATACACAATTACCAAACCCTGAGTCGAGCTTACTTTCGCGGCGAATGTACATGTCCAGCCAGTCTTCAGGAACCCTTAAACCTGGGACGCTCTGATACCAAGTTGTAATGCCATGGATAGCCAAGACCGTTACACTGTGTGTTTATAAAGGTGCAAGACTTGCTAATCAAGTCATTTAATTAGAAACGTGTTACTGAAACTAAAGTTGAGCTAGGGTTAAAAGATTTTGGTCTCAAAAGTAACATTTCTTACAATCAAACATTTTATTTTACATGGGAACCCAGAAGTAGTAAAGTTATAAGACAGTTTACAAAATTTCAGGATTAAAATACAGTTACTAGCCACTATACGGCAAAATAGACAATTAGGCTTTTCTCATCTTGTTCCACTCCTCGGCCATGGCGACCGATCAGCTGATTATGTACATTCAGCCCTGAAGCTCTCCATCTCAGGACTGGTCCAACTTTCCCTTGCCTTTACCTGATCCACGTAGCACCTGTGAGCCAAGGCCCAGCAAGAAAACACAATAACAGAGCATATTCATCAAGCAAACAACCAGATAACTCATACAGTATTAACATGTACTCAACAGTCCAAACATTCATGTTATTCAAGTATTCAGTATACCAAGTACGTCATTTCATATCAATAATCAATTCACATATGATAACTAGGGTTAACGCCCTTAGGCCGCACCCTCTATTTATCCCACTGACTCCGACCCATTTAAACCGAGCTCAGTGAATATTAAGCTGTCCTCAGCTACCAGTGGCCGAGCCGCGCCCTGTCCGCAAGTATTATTTACGGCACCCTTAGGCCGTTTATCATATGTCCCATTGCATAATACCATCTATGACATCAAACAGTATATAGGGAGCTCTTAGTCCCATCACATACACACAACCGGCTGTAGTTTTCTTACCTTTAGATTTCAATAGCTTTGATCAATTCGATCCTCAAGCACGATTCCTTCGGAGCCCTAGCGTAAACTTAGTGACCTTCACAAGTTAGAACCAACTCCAAATCTCAATTACAAAACCTAGCCTCAGGACCAATCCCAAGCCCTCGGGAAGCCCTAATTCAACCAAACGAGGTGGTGGAATAAAACCCCGAGCCCCTAGGCAAAAACCCCTTGATGGGAACAGGGTAGTGCTACAGAGCCCTAAGGAGAGCGCTATAGCACTACAAGCAGAGCCAAAAAGCTCTCGAACTTCAAGGCCTAGCGCTGTACTGCCCAATGATTAGCGCTATAGCACTAATCAAAGCATAGCCTAGCACAGATTTCCCTCCTACGAATTTTCCTGAGCCAAACCTTTCCAAAACTCAACCAAACCTCAACCAAACTTCAAAACAGGCCTCCCAACATCTTCAACTCATCACAAACAACCTAACCACCAATAATTCAATCACATGCACCCCAAAACACAAAATTCACCATGGCTGAACCTAGAGCTGAAAACTCAATAGAAATCAACTGAAATCACAGAACTTAAAACCAGAGTTTCTTACCTTTGATGGATGAGCTCAACCTAGGTTGTCTTCCACACTTGCTTAGCCTCACCTCCTCAAACCCTTAGGTTTAATTCCCTAGAATTCCCACAGAAACTCTGCTTAGAAAAACCAATTCAATACCAAACCAAGAACTGAATATCAACCTCAAGACCTTACCTCAAATGATGAACAACCCTTGCTAACTCTTCAAACCAAACCAGGGATCCTAGCCTCAAGCTCTTGCCCAAACTCTCTCTGAGTTACAGATTCAACTGAAAGAGAGAAAGATAGACTCCTGTTTTCCCCTTTCTTTCCTTTCCTTATTCTTTTCTTTCTTCAGACTTCCAACACTTTCTACACAATCCACTAAGGCATAAATCAGCATAGCCCTTATCTCTAATTTTAAACATCACAAGACCAAACTGCCCTCCCATATAAAACTAAGCTTTTAAACCTCCTAAGGGCATTTTAGTCGTTACACCCAATTCCCGCTAATTCCTCGAATGCCTCTAATATTTAAGGCTTACTTCCCGACACCTAACTAGTCACCAATTATATTCCTCAATGTCAAAATAGACTCCAATATATTCTCTAAATTTCCAGAAATACCCCCAGGCTCGCCCCGAGGCGGGTATAAATCCCCGTCGTGAATTTTTCACTGAACCGCTCACTAGGATCGCCTCGAGTCACAGATTACAAATATATCCACATAATAATGTGGTCTCAACAATTTTTCACAATTATTTACATTTATGCCCTCAACAGGCCAAAATTATGAATATGCCCTTCTAACCTAATCAGGGCCTACATGCATACTAATACACATAGTCATGCATTGCAGATATTCAAATAATAATATAACATGCTTTTAATCATTTAATTCACATATAATCCATGTATGCCCTCCCGGCACACGAATCAAGGCCCTTAAGCCTTATTAGTGAATTTGGGTTGTTACATTGATGTTATGATATCTATGTGAAAGCATGCAAGGGTTTGGTTTTGATCCACTAAATATGATGATCGTCGTATTTTATGTTTATGAGAATGAGGGTTTCAAACTATTTGGCATTGGTGCATGATTGTGATGTTTTTATTTTTGTGTCACTTATATATGTTAGGAACATGCTAAGTTAATTTGAATACAAGAAAGGATTGTCTTGAATTTCTTAAAAATTTGATATATTAGTGATTTCATGAAGATTATGGATTGGGGTTTTGAGAAACATCAATTAATGATGAATTTCATGATCAATTATGCTTGCTAATTTTGTGAATAAATGGTGAATAAGTTTGGTGATATAATGATATTCATGCATAAGAAATGTCTCTAATGATATGTTGTATTTGTGAGAATAAAATGGTGTTTTAATTCACACTTAAAATGATATTTTTGCACAAATAATTACGTACATGTTTTTTTTTAAATATTTTGATGAAAATATGAGTTTTAAAAAATGGAAATAGTGATTTTAATGATATAATTGGTTGCAGGAATTTTTGTAAAAAAATGTGAAGTGTATTTTAAAAAAAGAAATTTGGTTAGTATCATGAAATAAATTAATTCCCTAAACTATGGAAATATTAAAAGTGGTATTTTTAATCTAACATGAGTGTTTATTTTAATATTTATGACTTTTCTTTATTTTTGATTAAGAAAAATGTAGAATTTAGTTCACTTGTGAATTTTAAGTAAATTAAATTATGGCGGAAAGTTTAGTTAAATATTTATAAAAATAATCATTTGATTTTTCACATATGAATTTATTCTATTTTAAATTTAATCTTTAAAAATAACACAAGTAAAAATGTATTTTTCCACATCTAAAAATTATATTTTTCTCACATTAATTTGTAAATTTGTTAATTGGATTATAATGTTATTTTCAAAATAAACATGTTAAATTATGAGAATTTTACATAATGTTTAGTTTTGGTTATTTTATGGAATTTAAAAGTGAGTAATGGAGTTATTATATTTTTTAAATAGTTAAATAAATTATTTTATGAAATAAAATAATGTCTTGAGAGATTTAATCAACCTAGTAATTTTAAGAAGACAAATAATAGTGATCAAAGCATGCTACAATTTTATTATTTTGAAAACAATAGAAGTAAGACGTGTAGAATTATCGTTTTAAACACCACGTTTACGCAACGTTCCCACATATGCATGTCACATGCAAATTCACTTTTACGTTAAAAAATATGTCTATTATGCAACCATGTAGTTTTTGTGGCAAGGTCATGCATGCAATATAGGTAGAATGTACATTATTCTTTTATGACATTATGTGTAATTATGCATTTTTTTGGATGTTGTGAGTAACTCTCTCCATGTGTGCATGGCCCCTGCACACATGAGCTATATGAGTGGGCAAAATAGAGTTTATGCGATGCTAAGGAATGTTATTTTGATTATGGTATAGGCTCGTTGAGAAGTTGTCGTTTTACTTAGCTTGGACCTGAGGGAAGTAAGTTAGATAGAATTTATGTTTATTTATGCTTTGAATGGTAAGATTGTTTGTATGAAAGTGTTATGATGCTCTGCACTATGAATTATGGAATGTTTTTATGTTTGGATTGTATGAATGTTGTGTGCTATGAATGGATGTTAGCGTGATGAACGCGACACATCAAAAAGGGGTTGCTAAGGATATGAAGACGTAACCCAAGTTACTTAGGATATGAAGACGTAACTCCAAGGGCGGACGCGCCGAGGTTATTCAAGGACTAGAGATCCTGTTTACCTCAAAGGGTGACATGGACAAGTTAGTGGGCCATGTTCACAAGGAAATTTTTATGATGATGTTATAACGTTTATGCTATGATTTTTATGTTAGGATGATGTTATGATGTTTATGTTTTATGAAGATGTTAAGGTTGACGTGATTATGTTTATGTGTATGATATTAACACCATTATGACAATGATGCTATGATGTATAAAGATGGATGAATGTGTTTGTGATTTGTTGTATTTTACTTGTTTGTTGTTTCTACTTCCTTACTGGGCTTTTAGCTCACCCCCTTACTTTCCCTTCCAGGTAGCAAATAGGTTTCTCTATGGCACGCGTGGTGATGTGGGGAGTTCTATCGTCCTGGTGTGTATGGCGTGGGGGCATCCTCTAGACAAGAAATGATCAGTTTAAAATGACATTTTAGTTTAATAATGTTATGTTTAATGGGACTTTTTAAACTTATTGGAGGGACTTGAACTTTTGGTTGTTTTAGAACTTTGCATGAAAACTAATAATTTTCTTTTTAAACTATTGAGCCCAACTTGCATGTTTTAAGCAAGATCCCACTGAAATCTTTACAATAAGTGGCTTTCTCTTATAAACGAATGAATATGTGAATGTTTTACACAGCACTAGACTAGGGCGTTTTACACATATTTTCATTTATAAAATATAAACAAAAATTGCATGTTTTTATTTGATAAAAACTACATTAACATGTGAAATAAAATATCTTTTGTTTATATAAATTAAAAATATCAGTTAGAGGCATAACTTATGCACTCTAAAATCATTTGATGGATTATCAACATCAAATAATAATAAAAAAAAAAACAGCAAGCAAATATTTATTAAAATTTCACCTTTAATCATGTTAACACATAGCCTAACAAGTTTCTACAGTCGAACAATTCAAGAATACATGTAATCATGCAAAACAACAATCAAAATAAAACAATTTATAAAAAACTTACACCATATTGTATGCTCATGTCGAATTCTATACAACCTAATAACATAAAATATCACTATTTACAACATGCTCATTACCCCAAAATTTCAAATTGAAGTCAAGAAAACCAAACAAAATTCACAACCCATTAATAAATCACTAGGCCGAAACCTATAGCATCTTCCTATCTCTTGTTGTTTCCAAACCCATAGCAAAACCTAGCATACTTCTAAGATAACAATTGACAACATAATATTCAAACAAAAATATAAATCATCATGCAAAAATGATCCCTAGGTTACCAAAAGCATAAGCACAACACATATATAGTCCTAGCATGCATTAATATATTAATACATCATAACCATTTACCAAATTTCATAAGCATATTTAGCAAATCAAAATATTCAATCAACAAGAGTCCAAATCATGTTCTAGGCCGAATATCATGTCTTCTCACAACAACATAAATCAACACATAGCAAGAATTAAAATAAAAGCTAAAACAACAATGAGGCTAAAGATCCACTACCTCCTTTGATAGAAATCAAAACCCAAAATGGCCACCACTGTTAATCACACCCCTAAGGATTTCGAAACACACAAAGAAAAAGAAGACTTAGAACCAAGAAGATGGGATGGTGAACTTAGAGTATTTGAAGCTCAAAGCTAAATTCTCACCGAGAGATTTCGAAACCCTATTCTCTTCCTTCTTCTCATTTTTTCCTCCTCCCTTTCTCTCTCTAGTCGAGCTTCCTTCTCTCTCTTCCTCCTCTATGGATACGATAGGCAAGAAAAATGAGAATCCTCATGTTCTCTTTGCTTTTATAAAGGCCCTAGTGGCCGAACCCTAGCTAATGGGAAAAGGTATGTCCCAAATTCTAATTTTCTTGATTTATGTCTTGAAAACCAACTAGGATAATGGTAGCAATTAAGGGGAAGGTTTCATCATAAAAAAAGGAAACTCACACCTTGATTCCCTCTATCCCCTTGACTGACCCATCCATCCTCACAATCCCTCTATACTTGACCAAGGATGGCCTTTTCACACTTCATTTTTCCCAATTTATTAGCTTTCCAAAAATTGGTACCAATCTACTAATTAACTTACCTCATTATTTTCTTATTTTCTCTTTTCACACTATTAATAATTAAATAAAAAGGAAAACACATTAAGCATAGAAAACTAATGAATGCTCACCATGCAATCATGTACCTGCACACACACACAAGTGCTCAAGTGTATCTTTACTAACCGTGGACTTTAGTACACCCAACCAAAGCTCAAGAAAGCTCTTAAAATAAAAATAATTAAATAAATCAATTAACAAAATTAAATTCACATAATTTCTACCAAACAATTCAAACAACCAAATAAAAAAAAATTAATTCCTAACACATACCAATTAATAATAAAATAAAGAATATTTGGTGCGCTATAAGTATCCCTATAGTCAATTTCCTGTGGAGCCATAGCACTGAGAGAGAAGCAACTTGGGAGCTGGAAGAAGACATAAGTGAACAATATCCCGAGATTTTCGGTAATTCAAATTTTGAGGACAAAATTTCTTTTAAGGAGGGAAGATTGTAAAATTCAAGTAGCCTATTTAATTAATTATTTATTTGCTACTTGATTTTATATATTTCTAAAATAAGATTTATCAAAATTTTAGTAAATAGACAAATATTAATTTAATTGGGTGTTAAATAATAATTTATTATTGTAATAACCATGTTATTATTCTATTTTCTAGAATTTATTTTTGTTTCGCTACTTTGAATGTGGATATGAGATGATTGCTTAAAGATGATTATATTCTAAGTTATGATTAAATTATTGTATTTATTTAAAGCCCATGATAAGTTTGGAATTTATTTGTTAGAATAACAGTATACTAAATTATTTAGCATTTAAATTTGTTGGTTAAGATAATTGTGGAGGTTAGGAGAATTAGATGGAATTTTTGTAACTGTAGGGTGTTGTAGCTTGAAACCTAGTTTTTAGCCAGTTATATTACGATTTTGGAAAAATGATATTCATAAAAAGTTGTAGATAATCACATTTTCTTTCCAATGATACTAAGATTGTCCAAGTCGGGGGTGTGGCATATAGAGAGGGAATGAAGGAATTTGTTGCAACAAGGAGTGAGGTGTCTATGTAGGTTGAGAGAAATAGGGAGACCATCAAGGAGGGATAGTTGAGGTTGGAGCATATAAATAGAGTCTTAGGTCTCAATTTCTTTCATCAAACACTTCTTGGTCGAGACATACACTAGACTAAAGCATTCACCATATTTTTCAATCCTAGCTTTTTGAACCATTTTTCCTCCATAGTCGAAACACAAATATCATGCAAATAGCTCAGCTTTGATAACCCAGTTTCACAGTAGTCAAAACCCTAAGACTACTAGTGGTTAAAACCCTTGTGTGATCAAGACATTCGGGGGAGATTTCATTATTCTTTGAGGTTGCGAGATTCTGTAGAGTCCAAGAACTTTACTTAGCTAGTTAGATAGTAGTATTATAGTAATTATAGTATTATCTTTATGACTGTGGATTTTTGGTTCAAACCGGGATTTATTTGGACAATCATAGTAGTACTTGTAGATTTTCTAAGTTTAACCTATAGTTTAAGAATATTAATTTTAACCTAAGGTTTGATTAATATGACTGATATTGAGGATAATATTTATTATACTATAAGGTTTAAATAAGAACCAATAGGATTTTAAGCACATGTTATGTATGGGTGATTAAGGATTAAGTATTTTGAGGATTAAATTTAATAAGGGTAAAATTTGAATGCTCTAAGGTCAGTCAGCAACTTTGAAAACGTTTGAGGGCTTAGTCAAGGCTGTTTACTCAATTTGAATTAAGCTAAATATGTGTAATTTCGTGTTTAAATAATCAGCGTATGCCGATATATCGCAGCACGTAGATACAGAAAACACGAAACGATGCACGTTTGCCTCGGGCATAATGGTCCAGGCGATATATCGCCTATAGGGGGCGATATATCGCCTCCTTCAGCATATTTTGAATGTTTTCAAAATCTTTTCCCATTCAAACCTTCAACCTCTTGATAAGTCCAGCACCTTTCTGAACGAGTCTTCAGCCTCTGCTGAACGATAATTCAAATTATTTTCACTTAAAAAGCCATTATTTTTATTCAAGTTAAATTAAGATCCTTTCATTCCTAAACTCTATAAATAGGACCTAGTACCCAGCCATTATTCATCTTTTGCTCTAAGTTCAGAGGCTGCAAGTTGCTAGGTGAGTGTGAGAGTGTAAACACTTGGGTTGGGAATCATAAGCTTGATCATCATAAGCTTATCAAACACTTGGGGAAGTAAGGTTTTATAGTATTTCGGTTCGAGGTTTAGATTGGTCTTACAAGTCTTCAAGGTATTTCCACACCTTAGTTCATTGGTATTATTTTATTTTAAGTTCTCATAGTCTTCTACTCAGCCTTCTAACCTTAATCTTTATTTTGGTTAGGAAATCTAAGAACTTGCACATAAGTTTTTGGTAAGTAGTTTCTCAATGGTTTAGTCCTTCCATTCCTTTCATTTCTCTTCTTCACTATACTCACTCTTTTTCAAATGGTTCTTAGGAGTGTTCCAAAGTCCCAACTCTGTCCTCTTATCCCGGTATTTTTGGTAAGGAAAATAGGATAGAATTTATATGTTATATGCTTTTTTATATATTATCTTATGTTTTTATGTTATGAAATATGTTATGCTATATTATGTATGTTTGTAGGCTTGGGCATATGACCCATATGACTAACAAGCCCCAAATGGATTATGGGCATATGACCTGCTTAGCTAGTAGGACCCCACTAATCTAATGGGCATATGACTTGTTTAGTCTATGGGACCCCAAGTAATAATGGCCATTATAGTATGTGTATGATATAAGTGTTATGTTATGTTTATGTTTCTTATGAAATTTATGTATATGAACTATGTGTTAGATTTTCCTTGCTGGGCATTAGGCTCATTCCTTTTTGTTTATATGTGCAGGAAAATAGTCTTAGTGGCGGGAAAGGTTCTTGGAAGCTTGGAGAATGTGTATTGAGGCGGAATGGATTCAAGAGCCGAGCGTTTCGATTCGAGGATGTAGTTTTGTTTTTATGGATTTTACATGTATTTTTCCGCACTTGTTATGTAATCCCTTTTTGTTTTAAATTATGTTTTGTTTTGTTTTTAAAACAATGGGATCCCATATCCTAACCTAAATTTTATGTAAGTTTAACTCTTATTCTTACAAGTTTCTTAATAAAGTTATGGTATTTTCACTTGTAACTTTTATTAAGGATTAGTATGTATAGTTTTCGTTAATGGTCCAAAAGTCTACAGTAGTTGGGTCATTACAGATTCGTTCATAGTTCGGGCTAGGTTAAGGTATGCTTTATTGAGGTATATGTTAGTTTAAACCCTAATGCTTGTTTATGTAATTCTTAAAAGGAAAATTTAGCGTGTGGTTCTAAAGTTGCTAAGGATCTTAGGGTCTCATTGTTTTTCACCATTTTTAAGGTAAGGAAAATTAAGTAGCTTTATGTATAAGTTTATGATTTTATGATCTAACATCTCGGGTACAAAGAAAGGGTTAGAATGGGCGTATGTGCTCTAAATAACCACATGGTGATGTTGTATGGTTTGTGTACGAACTCTTAATGTCCACATTATGAATTATGAATTATTTCCATCTTCATTAAGTTGTCCTGATTCATTTTAGATTTTACGATAATTATACTATATAGTCCATACATGCAAGTTTTGTAATAACTATGCATGGTTATGAATAGTAAAAATATTTATGCGTAGAATATGAAATTAATTATTGTTTTACATGTAGATTTACAATTTACGAAGGAAAATATAAGAAGTTCATTTATGAAATAAATTATTATTTTTTTTATATATAGTACCATTTTATATTTTTATGTGATATATGATATGTTATGTTATGTATGTATGTATTTTCCTTACTGAGCTTAGTAGCTCACCCCTTATGTTTTTATGTGCAGATTTACGTAAGTAAAGGCTTTGAAAGCCTGTGGCGAGCAGTACCTAACAGAGTTGTGTGTGTACAAGTGAAGGCCATACAGTTACGAGCGATCTTTTAAAGATTAAACGTCGTTTCCACTTATTTATAAAATGTTGCTTAGTATTTTATTTTTTTCAATACAAAGATGATTTATTTTTGATTTAAAACTGGGTACCCTATTTATGCTAAATGTTATTGAATAAAGGCAACATTTTATTTTATGGTTTTCAATGCAATATTCTCTATTTTATAAGTATTAGAGAAATTAGGGCGTTGCACCTAATACATTGAATATTGGTTCCCTTAAGGGTTAAATCTGGGACTGAATAGTTATTGAGCTCAAATCTATGATATGATTATAGATTAATTATTCACTGGTGAATTATTGATACATAAGGTGTAACGACAAAAATTTGCTAATAAGGCTTAAGGACCTTGATTAGTGCGTCGGCAGGGCATAACTGGATTATATGTGATTTAATGATTAAACGCATGTTATATGATTATTTGAATAACTGTGATGCATGACTATGTGTATTAGTATGCATGTAGGCCCTAACTAGGTTAGAAGGGCATATTCATAATTTTGGCCCGTTGAGGGCATAACTGTATATATTTGTGAAAAATTGTCGACACCACATTATTATGTGGATATATTTGTAATCTGTGACTCGAGGCGATCTTAGTGAGCAGTTTAGCGAAAAAGTCACGGCGGGGATTTATACCCGGCTCGGGACGAGCCTGGGGGTATTTCAGGGAATTTAGAGAATATATTAGAATTTATTTTGATATTGAGGAATATAATTGGTGATTAGTAGGGTGTCGGGAAGGAAGCGGTAAATATTAGAGACACTCGAGGAATTAGCGGGAATTGGGAAAAAATGACCAGAATGCCCTTGGAAGGATTTAGGGATTAAATTTTAATGGGAGGGTATTGTGGTCATTTGGCTTACAAGGGATAAGAGTTAAGTGTTGTTTTGGCTTTATTCCTTAGTGGGAAGTCTAGAATCTGAAGGAAGTTAAAGAAAAATAAATAAGGAAAATAGTGGTCATCTCTTCTCCCATTCGGTTTAGGTTTCTTCCTCATTTCTTCAAGGAGTTTGGGGCTAAAATTTAGGGAGAGTCTGGGCAGGAGCTTGAGGCTAGGGTCCTTGGTCTTGCTTGAGGAGTTAGCAAGGGTAATCCATCCACTTGAGGTAAGGTCTAAGGTTGTCTTTTTCAGTTTTTGGTTTTTATGTAAACATGGCTTTTGAGCTGAGTTTTGGTGGGAATTCTAGGGAATTGAGGCTGAAACTTTGAGGAGGTGAAGGCTAAGCAAGTGTGGAAGATAGTTTAGGCTGACTCATCCATCAATGGTAAGAAACTCTAGTCTAAGTTCTGTGATTTCATTGATTTTTGTTGAGTACTTGGGCTCTAGGTTTAGCTATGGTGAATTCCTTGATTTAGGGTGCATGTGATTGAGTTTTGTATGGTTGGGACTTATGGGATGAGTTGAGGATGTTGGGAGGCGTGTTTTGAGGTTTGGTTGAGGTTTCGTTAAGTTTTGGTAAGGTTTGGCTGGGGAAAATTCGAAGGAGAAAAAGTTGTGCTTGGTTGTGCTATGACTAGTGCTACAACGCTAGTCACTGGGCGCCACAGCGCTAGGTCCAAAAGTTCCAGAGCCTTTTGGCTTTGTTTGTAGCGCTATAGTGCTCTCCTTAGGGCGTTGTAGTGCTATCCTATTTCCACAAAGGGGTTTTTAGGTTATTTCTTAGGGTTTTTGTCCGGGGGCTCGAGGTTTTATTCCACTACCTCGTTTGGTGGAATTAGGGCTTCCCGAGGGCTCGGGATTGTTCCCGAGGCTAGATTTTGGATTTGAGATTTGGTGATGATTCTAATCTATGGCTATGACTAGGTGTACACTAGGGCTCAGGCGGGATCGTGCTTGAGGATCAAGTTGAACAAAGCTAACAAATCTAAAGGTAAGAAAATTGCACCTGGTTATGTATTTGTGATGGGACTAAGAGCTCCCTATATCTTTATAATGTCATAGATGGTATTATGCCATTGGACATGTGATAAACGGCCTAAGGGTGCCATAAACAATACTTGCGCACAGGGCGCGGCTCAGGCACTGGTAGCTGAGGACAGCTTAATATTCATTGAGCTCGGTTTATGATGGCTGGAGTCAGTGGGATAAATAGAGGGTGCGGCCTAAGGCCCTAACCCTAGTTATCATATGTGAATTGATTAATGATATGAGATGATGTACTTGGTATGGTTAATACTTGAACAATATGAATGTCTGAATTGTTGAGTATATGTTTATACTGTGTGGGTTGTCTGGTTATATGCTTAATGATTGTGCTCTGCTATTGGATCACGGGTGCTACGTGATCCAGGTAAAGGCAAAGGTAACTTGGACCAGTCCTGAGATGGAGAGCTTCGGGACTGAATCTACATAACCACCTATCGGCCGCCATGGCCGAAGAGTGGAACAGGGCGAGAAAAGCCTATTTTTCTGTTTTTCCTTAGAGTGGCTAACAACTGTATTTAAATCTTGAGTCTTTTGTAAACGGTCTTTAACTTTACTACTTTTGGGATCCCATGTAAAAAGAATATTTGTTTATAGGAAATGATGCTTCTGAGACCAAATTCTTTTAACCCTAGTTCTATTATAGTTTCAGTGACACGTTTCGAGTTAAATGACTTGATTAGCAAGTCTTGCACCTTTATAAAATCACAGTGTAACAGCCTTGGCTATCCAGGGCTTTACAACTTGGTATAAGAGAATCCTAGGGTTAAGGGCTCTTGAAGACTGGCTGCACATGTACATTCGCCGCCAAAGACAAGCTCGACTCAGGGTTTGGTAATGGTGTATACATGACTATATGTTTAAATGATCTAAATGAAATATGACTGTTGATATCTGCTTGATTAATAGGGAGCATGAGATACTGACAGGGCCTGGCCCTTTACTATTGCATGATGATATTGAGGCATGCTTATTAGCACTGCTATGCATGTGAATGAAATATTTGGATAATTGGATGAACTGTTATATTTTGATTACTTGTGAATGTTTGGAGTTCTGATGGTGGCATCACAGACCAGAGATGTTACTGCTTTGACTTGGGAAGGATTCATGGACCTATTTAGTTCAAAGTACTATAATGTTGCCATCAGTACAGCGAACGTAAATGAGCTTGTGGGGCTGGTTCAAGGTAGCATGACAGTTATAGAATATGCCCTAAATTTTGACAAACTTGCAAAATTCACACCAGATCTTGTGCCTACTGATGCAGCTAGGCAAGACAGATTTATTAGAGGGCTTAATGCTATGATAGCCCGAGATGTGAGAATTACAACAGTTTCTGGAGGGACGACTTATGCCCATGCTGTAGAGAAGGCTCTTACCGTTGAGGGAGCGGAAAATAAGATATGGAGAGAGAGTGCATCGAGATGGGAGGGCCTCAGGGCAGTGCCTCCATATTCTGGTTCTAATAGGGGCGGAGGCCCCAGTGATTTAAATAGGAAGACCCCTGATGCTTTGACCGCTCCTGGTCCTGATAGAAGTGGTCCAGGTACTCAGAGTGGCCGTTAAGGAGGCGATGATGCATGGAGGACTTATCCCGAGTGCCCGAGGTGCAGAAGACGCCATCCAGGCAAGTTTCAGGCTAAGGCTTGTTACGTGTGCGAGGTGGTGAGACACCTCAAGAAAGATTGCCCGACAGTGAAGAAGGGAGATGTGGGGAAGGTGGATAGCTTGACTCCATCTCTAGTGTTCAACCTGACGCAGGCAGAGGCCGAGGCTAGCCCCTCGGTAGTGACAGGTCAGCTTTCTAGCGCTGGCTCTCCTTTTACCGTATTGATTGACTCTGGTGCTACACATTCGTTTGTTTCTAGTAAGGTGATTGATAGACTATGTAGACCTAGTGAGTATTGTAATTCAGGGTTTGGGACTATTTTGCCTACAGGGGAACTGGTAGTTTCTAGGAGGTGGATTAGAGCACTGCCAGTGATAGTTGATGGTAGAGAATTGTCAGTAGACTTGATTGAGTTGAGTATAGAGGACTTTGATATGATTTTAGGTATGGATTGGCTGGTTAGATATGGAGCTACTATTGACTGCAGGAAGAAGATGGTGACCTATGACCTGGAGGGCGAGGATTCCTTTATCTTTGTGGGAGCGGTGCATGGATCCCGCGTACCCAGGATATCGACGCTGAGAGCCAGAGATCTGTTACAAGGAAGGTGTATATGTTTTTTGGATAGTGTGGTGGATACTACCAGGGTTTCGCCAGCAGGACCGGGAGATACCAGATTGGTTTGCGAGTTCTTGGATTTGTTTCCTGAAGACTTGCCTTGGTTGTCGCCGCATAGGGAGATTCAATTTGTCATTGAGCTGGCGCCAGGGACAGAGCCAGTGTCGAGGGCACCATATAGGATGGCACCAGCGGAATTGAAAGAATTGAAGATACAGTTGCAGGAGCTTCTTGATTTGGGGTTCATCAGACCTAGTTACTCGCGATGGGGTGCTCTAGTTTTTTTTGTGAAGAAGGACGGGACTTTGAGAATGTGTATAGACTACAGGGAATTGAACAAGTTGACTATCAAGAATAAGTACCCCCTACCAAGGATTTATGACTAGTTAGAAAGGAGTTAGCAAGGGTAATCCATCCACTTGAGGTAAGGTCTAAGGTTGTCTTTTTCAATTTCTGATTTTTATGTAAACATGGATTTTGAGGTGAGTTTTGGTGGGAATTCTAGGGAATTGAGGCTGAAGCTTTGAGGAGGTGAAGACTAAGCAAGTGTGGAAGATAGTTTAGGTTGAGCTCATCCATCAAAGGTAAGAAACTCTAGTCCAAGTTCTGTGATTTCATTGATTTTTGTTGAGTTCTTGGGCTCTAGGTTCAGCTATGGTGAATTCCTTGATTTGGGGTGCATGTTATTGAGTTTTGTGTGGTTGGGACTTATGGGATGAGTTGAGGATGTTGGGAGGCTTGTTTTGAAGTTTGGTTGAGGTTTGGTTAAGTTTTGGTAAGGTTTGGCTTGGGAAAATTTGAAGTAGAAAAAGCTGTAATGGGCTGTGCTGGGAGTTCCAGATCCTTTTCACTCTGTTTGTAGCACTATAGCCCTCTCCTTAGGGCGCTGTAGCGCTACCCTGTTTCCAGAAAGGGGTTTTTAGGGTATTTCTTAGGGTTTTTGCCCGGGGGCTTGAGGTTTGATTCCACCACCTCGTTTGGTGAAATTAGGGCTTCCCGAGGGCTCGGGATTGGTCCCGAGGCTAGGTTTTGGATTTGAGGTTTGGTGATGAGTCTGATCTATGGCTGTGACTAGGTGTATGCTAGGGCTCAGGCGGGATCATGCTTAAGGATCAAATTGAACAAACCTAGCGAATCTAAAGGTAAGAAAATTGCACCCGGTTATGTATTTGTGATGGGACTAAGAGCTCCCTATATTTGTATAATTTCATAGATGGTATTATACCATGGGACATGTGATAAACGGCCTAAGGGTACCGTAAACAATACTTGCACACAAGGCATGGCTTAGCCATTATTAGATGAGGACAGCTTAATATTCATTGAGCTCGGTTTAAGCGGGCCGGAATCAGTGGGATAAATAGAGGGTGCGGCCTAAGGGCGCTAACCCTAGTTATCATATGAGAATTGATTAATGATATGCTGAATACTTGAACAACATGAATGTCTGAACTGTTGAGTATATGTTTATACTGTGTGGGTTGTCTAATTATTTGCTTAATGATTGTGCTCTGCTATTGTGCTTTCTTGCTGGGCCCTGGCTCACGGGTGCTACGTGGTGCATGTAAAGGCAAAGGAAACTTCGACCAGTCCTGAGATGGAGAGCTTCGGGGCTGAATGTACATAACCAGTTGATCGCCCACCACGGCCGAGGAGTGGAACAGGGTGAGAAAATCCTATTTGTCTGTTTTGCCTTAGAGTGGCAAGCAACTGTATTTAAATCTTGATTCTTTTGTAAACAGTCTTTAACTTTACTACTTTTGGGATCCCATGTAAAAAGAATATTTGTTTATAGGAAATGAAGCTTTTGAGACCAAAATCTTTTAACCCTAGTTCTATTATAGTTTCAGTGACACGTTTCGAGTTAAATGACTTGATTAGCAAGTCTTGCACCTTTATATACACACAGTGTAACTGTCTTGGCTATCCAGGGCGTTACATAAGGAAGAAGAGGTAATTAGAAGGGTAAAACGGTAATTCTTGACCATCCCTAATTAGCGAACTAGTAAATGGAGGACAAAACTACATTTATTGATTACATCAATTGACAACAAGAGAAAACTCTGTAAATATAATTCTATAATTACTTAGAGTGCAATTCCATATCATAGTTGAGTAATAATGGAATTAATAAAAAAATATTATCGAATCAAAGAGTTTAATTAATAATCTAGTTTATTGGAGCTTCGTATTATAGGTCCATGGTCTTCGGGTTGCCTCTATCCTACACTGTCAAGAGTAAGGATGCCACCAGAATGATTAATAAAGAAAAATGACTAAATTGCAGATGAATTAATTTTCAAGAGCAAAGAGATAATTATGAGATATTTATGTGCAATTGATTAATTAACTAATTAGTTTTTATTTTAAAAACTTTATATTGGTTAAAATAAATATTATTCCTGTTTGGATTAGCATTTGGGAAAGTTAATTATTACCTTATTATAAGATAATTATAAGATCTCATGTGGTGACAATATCTAGAGAGCCTACAAATCAACCATTGAATCCTACGTGCCCACACACGTCCTTGTTTTCTAGAGGAACAACTTGGAAGGCTAGGTGTGAGCTTTCACTTGGATAGGAGGATCGTTGATTTTACGGAAAGACTCAAGGAATCTTGATAGGCTCCAAGAGGTAATCTCTATTTCCTTGTATTAGTTAATTTAATGTATAATATATATATGTAATGTTTATATATTATTCTATTTAATACCAACACGAAGAGCTCCCACATGTTAGTGATACCTCGGCTGCGGAACGAGATGAACAGCCGCAATGCGAGGAGTACTGCCTAGATGACAGGTATGACGACTATGAGCAAGAAGAAAACTTCGATGCCGATGAGGATTACCTTCTAAAGGGAAACATCTCTAGCATGGCTCATCCCCAACAGTCCAAAAATACAGAGGTAATCAACCTCTGAAATCAAGTAGTTTCCCAACAAGTCGAGCTCGAGGCCCAGTGGACCAATGGATATGTTGATTGAGGTGATGAACACCATGAGGACCGCACTCGCGACCCACGAGCTCCATGTCGACCCACTTGCACTGGGAGCACCCTAAGGACAACGGGTACCCCCATTAGCTCCTCAAGTCTTGAGTACAAGAGGAAGTATAGCCATAAGAGATTAGCAGACTCCTCGACAACCTGTGTGAATTCTTTGGAATCCGGCACCCCCCTACAAGAGCTCCCAAGGGGCACAAAAAGTTTCTATCATGCGACAAAGAACTCGGACATCTTCTATACACAGCCCTTCGTTGCCTCGGGGAAACCAAGGACTAAGAGCCTATAGAAATGTCTAAGCTCCACTGCCATATCCGAACATCAGCTTCTCCATCAATAACGACTACGTGCACGACAAGGGCCCTCGTGACAAGGGGTAGGACACTCTCAAACCCCTTGACCTCCAAGAAGACTTAAACGCCCGATGAGGGGGGGCTCAATCACAAAACATACCCAGGAACGGGTACGAGCAACCCATTCAATGTGAACACTTGAACGCGCGGAGATACTGGGTCGTACCCGATGTCGGTCATAGTTTCAAGTTTGAACAGCCCGACCTCCGGGGTGGCTTGAATGCTCCAAGATATGCAAATAGACCCATAGTTTTTGGGTGGCCCAACCACCTAGCCAATGATCCAGTAGTTTATGAGCTCGCACAGATTCAACAAAAAATGGTTCGCTTCTTAAGGTGCCAAGGGCGAGATTTAGATTCTGATGAGGAGGGGGGAGAGCACTGCGCCAATGGACTCCTATGATCGGACCACTGACCTCAATGATCATTTGGCCAAATTCAACTGACAGATGACGGTGCACAAAGTGTCTGAAGATGCACGATACACTTGCTTCCCATTGTCCCTCAAGAGAGAAGGCAGAGAGTAGTTCAAGAAGTATAGATCGGGAACGATACCTTCTTGGTCCCAGCTGTCATCATAATTCAAAAGGCAGTTTGTAGCCGCGAGGAAAGTCAGTTTTGAGGTCAACGCTTTAGCGATCATAAAGCAAGGGTCTGACGAGACCTTGAAACAATACATAAATTTTTAGGATTTATGCCTTTAAAAGCATGTAAAGACATTTTACTTATTCAATTAAAATACAATTTTATTGTATTTTAATATTATAATTATTGTTTGAATAATTTATATGAATATTAACAAAATTTCATATTCATTTATGAGGACATGCTCTTGTATTAGTACGAGAGGATTAAGATCATATATAATGAATAAAATAGTCAGTAACATATTAAAGTAAGGAATCTTTAATGAATGGTTACTAGTACGGTTTATTAAGCATACGAGACACAAGTAATCTAGATTTGGATTACTATTGTTGATAGACCTCTTGGTAAAGGGATTGTATATAATAGAAATTATATATGACATGAACGATATGAATTAACTATCTTTATAAACTTGCCGTTTTCCGTAAAGATCTAATTCTTATCGTAAGAGATGATCATTTGTAGATCAGTCTAAATACTAAGTAGTCGTGAACTCATGTTTGTGCGTATCGGATCTATTGATTCACTCGTGAATATATCTTAATATAATGAGGCTAGTGACTTTTTTGTGGAGATTCAATATCATGGATGGCTGAGAATATGATTTACAATAATGGAATCCATACTTTCCTAATGGATCGAATATTGGTTCCCTTTAGGGTTAATTTTGAAACTAAATAGTTATTGAGCTCAAATCTATAATTTGATTATAGATTAATTATTGTCTAGTGAATTAATTGTACTAAAGGATCAAGATTTAATTTGAATGGTAAAACGGTAATTTTGACTAGCTCTAATTAACGAATCAATAAATGGAGAACAAAACTATATTTAATGATTAT
This sequence comes from Humulus lupulus, assembly GCF_963169125.1. NCBI lineage: Eukaryota > Viridiplantae > Streptophyta > Magnoliopsida > Rosales > Cannabaceae > Humulus > Humulus lupulus. The sequence continues at coordinate 136,507,815 of NC_084798.1, read as the reverse complement.
ATCAAAGGAATACAAGAGAAAACTTTGTAAAAATAAAATTCTATAAATACTTAGAGTGCAATTTCATATTTATAGTGAAGTAGTCATGGAATTAATAAATATGATTATTAGATTAAAGAGTTTAATTAATAATATGATTTATTGGAGCTTGTAATATAGGTCTATGGTCCTCAGATCACCTTTGTCCTACACTGTCAAGTGTAAAGATTTGTAGAGAGAATAACTTAATTGCAAATGAATTAATTTCCAGGGGCAAGGAAATAATTACGTGATAATTATGGGCAATTGGTTAATTATGAATTAATTAATTGTAAAGCTCCCTATTCTACTATCATTCGCAGATGATAATTAATCGATATTTATTTAGAAAAATACTACAATTGTTTAAAAAAGTTCAACGTGCCCTTATTAAAACATCCATTGTGGGCCCATTTGTTAAAATCAAAATGTAAATTCTTTCATGCAAATTTTAAAATAAAAAAAAAGTAAAGTCCCACTAAAAATATAATTAAACATAGTAAACTCATAAAATGTTCTTTGGTGTTGCTAGATCGTTTTCTATTCATCAGCACCCCATGACATACATACTTAGACCATGGAACGCCCCACATCACCTTGTGAGTCAATGAGAAAACCTAACGCCTACCTAAAAGGGGGAAAAGTAAGGAGGTGAGCTAAAAGTCTGGTAAGGAAGTACAAACAAGAATAACAATTCACCTAGGTATAATAAAAAACTATTCTCATCATACAAAAGCTTAAAATGGCATATCATAGACATATCATATTCCCGGTAGTCTATACACATTCTCAGAGTCCCGTCATTCTTCTTCACAAACAAAACTGGAGCACCCGATGGCGAGTAACTAGGCCTAATGATCCCTAAATCTAGAAGTTCCTGTAGTTGTATCTTCAACTTCTTCAATTCTGTCGGTGCCATTCTATATGGTGCCCTAGACACTGACTCTGTCCCTGGTGCCAACTCAATAATAAACTAAATCTACCTACGCGGCGACAATCCAGGTAAGTCCTCAAGAAACACATCAAAGAACTTGCAAACCAATCTGGTCTCCTCCAGTCCTGTTGGCGAAACCCTGGTGGTATCTACCACACTAGCCAGAAAACCTATACATCCTCCATATAATAGGTCCCTAGCTCTCAACGGTTATATCATGGGTATGCGGGGTCCATACACTGCTCCCACAAAAAGACAAAGGGATCCTTGCCCTCCGGCTGAAAGGTCACCATCTTCATCATGCAGTCAATAGTAGCTCCATATCTAACTAGCCTATCCATGCCTAAAATCATATCAAAGTCCTCCATACCCAACTCAATCAAGTCTATTGATAACTCCCTACCATAAACCATCACTGGTAGTGCTCTAATCCACCTCCTAGAAACTACCAATTCTCCTGTAGGCAAAATAGTCCCAAATCCCGAAGTATAATACTTACTAGGTCTACACGGTTTATCAATTACCTTACTAGAAACAAACGAATGTGTAGCACCAGAGTCAATCAATACAGTAAAAGGAGAGCCAGCACTAGAAAGCTGACCTGTCATTACTGAGGGACTAGCCTCAGCCTCCACCTGCGTCAGGGTGAACACTCGAGCTGAAGTCAAGCTGTCCACCTTCCCTGCATCTCCTTACTTCACTGTCGGGCAGTCTTTCTTAAGGTGTCCTACCACCCTGCACACATAACAGGCCTTAGCCCGACACTCGCCAAGATGGCGTCTTCTGCACCTTGTGCACTCAGGATAAGGCCTCCATGAATCACCACCTCTCTGACGGCCACCCTGAGTACCCCTACCTCTCCTATCAGGACCGGAATCAGTCTAAGTATCAGGGTTCTTTCTCTTCAGATCACTGGGACCTCCGCCCCTACCAAAACCAGAATGTGGAGGCACCGCCCTGCGGCCCTCCCGCCTTCGTGCACTCTCTCTCCATATCTTATTATCCGCTTCCTCAGCGGTAAGAGCCTTCTCTACAGCCTGGGCATAAGCTGTCCCCCTAGGAACTGTTGTAATCCTCACATCTCGGGCTATCATAGCATTAAGCTCTCTGATAAATCTATCTTGCCTAGCTACATCCGTAGGCACAAGATCTGGTGCGAACTTTGCAAGTCTGTCAAACTTCAGGGCATATTCCATAACTGTCATGCTGCCCTGAACCAACCCCACAAACTCATTTACTTTTGCTGCCCTAAAGGCAACATTGTAATACTTCTGACTGAATAAATATTTGAATCCTTCCCAAGTCAAAGTAGTAACATATGTAGTCTGTGATGCCACTTCCCACCAGATACGAACATCCTCTCTTAGCATATATGTGGCACAGGCCACTCTGTCATGTCCCTCTACCCTCGTGAAATCAAGGATAGTAGTAATCATGGTCATCCACTATTCGGCCTTTAGTGGATCAGGTCCTCCCTCAAAGATCGCGGGCTACTATTTCTTGAACCTCTCATGTAACAGCTCCCATCTATTCCCAACCTCTACTATCTATACAACTGGTACCACTGCAGGTGGCACAATAGGGGCAACACTCCCTGATGGAGCTTGCTGTCGCAGAATACGGATCTGCTCATCCTGGCTCTGCAGCCGTGCTTGCATATCAGCCATAAGTTGCTGCCAGTTCTCAGGGTCTGGCAGAGGGGTCTGGCTCTGGTCATCATCTCGAGTCTCAGACTTGGTGTCGGCTAGTCTTGGACGCATAGTTATCCAAGTTAATCTGCAATCAATGACTCGGGAGTCAGACTATGATGACAGGGTAATAATCCTTCCATGATCCACCGTTAGAACTCAAACATTCACAAACAATCAAAATATAATAGTTTATCCAAGTATTCATCGATATATTCATTCACATGCATAGCAATGCTAATAAGCATGTCTCAATATCATCATGCAATAGTCAAGGGCTAGGCCCTATCAGTATCACATGATCCCTATTAATCAAGCAAATATCAACAATCATATTCCATTCTAATCATTTAAACATATAATCATGTATACACAGTTACCAAACCCTGAGTCGAGCTTGTCTTTCGCGGGTACATATCCAGCCAGTCTTTAGGAATCCTTAAACCTAGGACGCTCTGATACCAAGTTGTAACGCCCTGGATAGCCAAGACCTTTACAATGTGTGTTTACAAATGTGCAAGACTTGCTAATCAAGTCATTTAGTTAAAAACGTGTTACAGAAACTACAGTTGAACAAGGGTTAAAAGATATCGGTCTCAAAAGTTTCATTTCTTATAATCAAACATTTTTACATGGGATCCCAAAAGTAGTAACGTTAAAAGAATCTTTACAAAATTTCAGGATAAAAGTACAGTTACTAGCCACTCTAAGGGAAAAATAGACAATTAGGCTTTTCTCATCCTGTACCCCTCCTCGACCGTGGCAGTCAATCAGCTGACTATGTACATTCAGCCCCAAAGCTCTCCACCTCAGGACTGGTCCACTTTTCCCTTGCCTTTACCTGCACCACGTAGCACCCGTGAGCCAAGGCCTAGCAAGAAACCAGATAACAGTGCATAATCATTAAGCAATCAATTTGCAAATCAAAAATCAAGCAACTCATAATGCATAGCCATATACTCAACAATCCATAGTGTTCATGGAAATAGATATTCAGCATAGCAAGCTCATCGCTAAACATTTATAACCAATTCACATAATAAACAGGGCCGACGCCCTTAGGTCGCACCCCCTATTTACCCCACTGACTCTTGCCTGCTTAAACCGAGCTCAGTGGCTATTAAGCTATCCTCAGCTACCAGTGGCCGAGCTGCGCCCTATGCGCAAATATTGATTCTGGCACTCTTAGGCCATTTATCACATGTCCCATGGCATAATACCATCTATGATACAATTCATGTATAGGGATCTCTTAGTCCCATCATTAATACATAACCGGGTGTAGTTTCTTACCTTTGGATTCCGATAGTTTTGTTCAATTCAACCCTCAAGCATGATCCTGTCTGAGCCCTAGCGTATACCTAGTCACGATCACAAGTTAGAACCATACCAAACTTCAAATCAAAAACCTAGCATCGGGACCAATCCCGAGCCCTCGGGAAGCCCTAATTCCACCAAATGGGGTGTTGGAATCATGCCCCGAGTCGCCGGGCAAAAACCCTAGGAAATAACCCAAAAACCCCCTTCTGGAAATAGGGTAGCACTACAGCGCCATAAAGAGGGCGCTATAGTGCTACAAATAGAGCCAACAAGCTCCCAGGCACCCCAGCCTAGCGCTATTGGGCGCTACAGCGCTAGTCATAGTCAGACAACACTCAGGTTTTTCCCCTTCGAACTTCCTCGAGCCAAAACCCTCTAACACCCTTCCAAACCTCAACCAAACACCGAACCAAGCCCACCATCATCTATATCTCACCTCATATGACCCAACCATATGAAACTTAAGCACATGCACCCCAAATCAAAGAAATCACCATGGCTGAGCTTAGAGCTCAAAAACACAACAAAAATCAACAAAATCCTCAGGACTTTAGAGCTAGAATTTCAAACCTTCAATGGAGATTCTCAACCTAGATTATCCATAGTGCCTTTTCAGCCTCAAGCCCTTCACCTCCTCAAGCTTATCCCCCTCAGTTGGATGCCTAATCCTTGCTGAACTCTCAAACTTGCTCAAGGTACCCAAGTGCAAAGCCTTAGCCTTAAGCTCCTCTGAACTTTAGCTCCAAAAAGCCCTAAGAATTGTAGAAGGAACCCCAAACCGAGAGAGAGAGAGACTTCTATTTCTTTTTCCTTCTTTCCTTTCTTTTCTTTAGTCTTCTACTAATTTCTATACATTCCACTAAGGCATAAAGCGGCATGACCCTTATCTCTAATTTTAAACACCAAAAGACCAAACTGCCCTCTCATTTAAAACTAAGCTTTTAAACCTCCTAAGGGCATTTTAGTCATTACACCCAATTCTCGCTAATTCCTCGAATATCACTATTGTTTGCCACTTACTTCCTGGCACCTAACTAATCACCAATTATATTCCTCAATATCAAATAATCTCCGATATATTTCCTAAATTTCTAGAAATACCCCCAAGCTCGCCCTGAGCAGGGTATAAATCCTCGTTGTGATTTTTTACTAAACCACTCACTAGGATCACCTCAAGCCGCAAGCTACAAATATATCCACATACTACTGTGGTCTCAACAATTTATCACAGATATTTACAGTTATGCCCTCAACGGGCCAAAATTACGAATATTCCCTTCTAACCTAATCAAGGCCTACATGCATACTAATACGCATAGTCATGCATCACATGTAACGTCCTACGTTTTTGGGTACCTTTAAACGACTCGGGTCGGGATTTTTCCCCCGGGTTAAGAATATTATTTTAAATAATATTATATTTTGTTTGTAAGTATTCCATGAGTTGTTGCTAGCCAAAATATGAATTTTGTGATTTTAAAAGTCAAGATAAGACTTTCGGTCCTCGACCGACACAAAAACCCTGATCGGGTAAAAATCTCGGAAAATAAAATGAAAAATCATGGCAATTATATTTTGGGCATAAAATACATTCATAAAATTTAAAGTTTGGTCAAAAATAATAAACCTAAAAGAAAATGGAAATTTTAGGGCATTTTGTGTTAAATGCCTAATTTTGCTGAAATGGGGAATTTTATTCCATGAATGGACCTTAGGTTAAATTTTATTATGTGATCAATTAAATTAAATGTGAGAGACATTTAATTTAATTAATTAATGTTAAGTTTGGTGATTAAAACTTCATAAAAGTGAAAAAGGTGTCAAAAGCCAATTTGGACTTTTCTTCTTATGAAACGTTTATTAACCTTTATAAAAAAAAAAATATTATATATAACATAGATAAAATAAAGAGGGTGGCCGGCCATGTGGTATTTTTGAGTGGTGTGAACCCAATATTATAAAGATTAAATCCCATTTAATGAAGAAGTCAAGTGGGCAAGTGGGTAGAAAAGCACTTAAGTACTTTGTGATATTTTGAAGAGTTTTGTGAGCAATTCCCACACTAAGAACCGACCACTCTCCCTCTCTCATTCACTCATCTGATTTTTGAAGACCTCTCAAAGTGTTCTCTCAATATTTCAACCTCAAGAACACCAAGGAAAACTTGGAGGCTAAGTCTTGGTCTAGGAAGTATTTTTCCCTAAGGTAAAGTTTCACTAATCTAGGCTTTTGTAAAGTTTTAAGCATAGAGTTTCAAATAGCTAATTAACTATGTTGTTGGGGGAACTTGGTTAGGGTTTTTGAAAGGTTTTGAAGGAGTCAAAGCTTATAGGAAGGTCCAAACCTTGAGCAAGAACACCAAAGAGGTAAAAAGTTTACTTTTGATGATTTTGTTGTAGGGTTTTAGTTTTAAGCATTATTTTGTATATCTAATGCTTAAAGTTTCTTGTTGGTGATGTAATAAGGTTATGGTAGTTGTTTAATAATTTTTATGATGCATCTGTATTGATTTTTGAAAATGGGACCAAAACCCCCAAGGGTTTTGTAGGATACCCTAAAACAAAACATGTTTTGAGCTGTGACTTCCAAGGGGTCAAGCAGCCACTGTATATTGTTTTTGTAACATTAAATTGCACTGTAATTTTTTTGAGATTCAGTACATAAAATTGAGATTTTGAAACACAAAAAAATGTTTAGAAATGAGTAAGTTATGCTATTTCAAAGTTTAGGTAAAAAACTGTTTTTTCGTATTCTTATTTTCGGAACCAAGTTTGGACAGGCACTGTATAGGGCAAATGAACCCCGTTTTTTCTAAAATTTTGTGGACATATTGCTGGCATAACCTATTATTCCACTGTAAAATTTAAAAGAAAATATTGAATGGTTTGAAAGTTATTAACTGTCAAAGTTTGGATAAAATAAGGACTTGAAAATAAGGTCATTTTTACCTCATTGTTGGAAAATGATTTCACCAATCAAAAATGCTCATTTTGACCTAAGATTTTACAAAGACCTAAATGGCATAACAAAAATTAAATTGGGAAATTTTGGTAACAATTGGGTAAGTAACTTTCAAGTTATGAACTAACGAAGTATGTAGTTAAAAATGTGAAAAATAGGTTTTTCACACTTAGTGTAAAAATGAGATTTTGGAACATAAGGTAAAAAGTAAAATTTTGCTTATTTCAAGATATAAATTGGTAAGTCTTGAAATCATATTTTCACTAAAATTACCTCTTTGAGTTTAAATGAATTATTTTTCTAGTAAGTAAAAATTGATTAATTGCTTTTGGAAAATTAATTAGTCAAGATGAGAAATTTATAACGGTTTTCCTAATTAAGACAAATTAGGCAATTTTCTTAAATCGTTTTTTAGATATTAAAACCTTAAGAAAACTAAAAGGAAAATTTAAAGAGTTTATTTTCTTTAAAAATAATTAAGGAATTTATTTGTATTTTCTGGATATAATACCGGCTAAAATCTTACATATTTTAACCGACTAGTCGAAAGTGCGGGTTAATAGCGATACCTTGAAAGAATAAGATTTTTAGCGGGTTGTGGGGAAATACCATTGTGATACCCGAGCCTAGGTATCGAGAACTTAGGATAGGTCTCCCCGAGGCTTAGGGTTTAGTCTCGAATATTTTGTCTGACTTTCCTTAATAGGTTTAAAACCAAATAAGGATTTTAAATCCTTACAAATGACTTTTATTAAAATGACCAAACTACCCAAAATAATAATAATGAATTATGAGTGCCATAATTAATCCGAGTATACTGTATGGATAACTACAGTATTGGCTAAGCGTAACTGGACTAAACGGTTGGAGGGTGAAAACCTGCTGAGCGCTAAGGACTCCAAGTAAGTCAACTTATATTGTATGGCTGCAACATGAAATGATTATTGTCTTGTATGTTAGTATAGGGATACATGCACATATATAGGCTGTCATAGAAAGTTGCTTAGAGACGTTAGTCTAGTGAGTGCTGATTTAGAAAATATGAACGGTAGAAGTCCGTCATATCCTAGACGGTTGATCCCCGTCACACTGCTTGATTTTATTTATGTCCGGTTCATTACCGCGACGAGTGGCCATGAGATGAGGATAAGCTGGTTAAACCTAGGGGTGCCAAGATAAATGGGACCTAGGGGCCCTCATGCTTACTTAATCATTGGACGGTTAGAATCCGAGCAAATGCTCTGATAAGTTATTCTCGGATAGCAGCTGTGAATATTGGCCATTCAGTGAGAGTGCCTAGAGATACTAGGGGTTGCCAAGATTGAGTGAGGCTGAACACCTTAGGGGCAACTGCTCACTAGCACCACTGATTAACATAGAAGTCTCCGTAAAACCGTGTAAATTGGATTACACTCTTGAATAAGTAGCGATGCCTTAGGGAACACGATAGTTACCCTTGATGAGAATATTTATTGGCTAGATCTTAGTGTGGGGACTCGGTTCTCTTTTACAGATTAGAAATTATGTTGGAGGGCGCGTTACGCATGAATTGTTGGAAATTGTCGAGCGTTGGTCTCGAGTTATGTTGTGATATAATATATCTGCTTGCTCTGGGATTTTCTGAGTGCAGGGATATAATTGTTGATAAGAATTAGTTGCGATATAATATATCTGCTTGCTCTGGGATTTTCTGAGTGCAGGGATATAATTGTTGATAAGATATAGTTGTGATATAATATATCTGCTTGTTCTGGGATTTTTCTAAGTGCAGGATTTTTTATCTAGATATGAATTAATTTATCCTTGGTTATCAGGCATGACCATAAGTTTGCCAAGACACTTTAGCGTTCTTGAAATTGATTGTGTAGGGTCCGGATCCCTATTTCTCTTCATGCTTTGTTTGAAAGTTGATCTTACTAAGCGTTTTCGCTTACCTAGTTGTTTCATGTTGTAGGTAAGTGCAAGGGCAAGGCAGAGCAGTGAGCGCTGGAGTCTTCCTTGCAAATGTACATGTGGACCGACCTTTTGGGAAGCCGTTTTATTTTTGGAAATGTTGTGTAATTTTCCTAAACTAGGCTCACTCTAATCTTTATAAAACATGTTTGTAACTAAATGTTAAGTATGGCCATACGACTTTTTAAAAAGTTTTTTTTTCTATGGGTTTTTGAGACATTTTGTTAAATGAAAACATTTATATTTCTGCATTATCGAGTCTTGAAAATCCGGGTCGTTACATCACATATATCCAAATAATCATATAACATGCTTTTAATCATTTAAATCACATATAATCCAGTTATGCCCTCACGACACACTAATCAAGGCCCTTAAGCCTTATTAGTAAATTTAGGTTGTTACACAGACATACCCTACGTGTGCATGGATCATGCACACGTAGCACAAGTTGCATCTCAATTCATCCATACAATAATCTCTCATAACCTCATAAAGAATAATATAATTTCTACTAAGAAAATCTCAATAGTTTCAAAACAAGGATCATGCACTTAATCAAATAGCGTAATTTGAACGTAAAAATAAACTTGAATGTAACATGCATACGTGGGAGGGTTTTTAAAACTTGTTTTGATCGAAGATGGTATATTTTATTCCTTTATCTTCTTGTTACTTTCATAAAAATTCAGCAAGTAATGAATAATTTACTAACATGATTAATATTACTATATTACCTCTTTAAATCACAAAATTTCATTTTTAATTTTATTACAAAAAGTTGTTTTATTAAACTAGTTTTTTAGCTATATTTGTAGAAAATAATAATAATAAAACCATATTTTATTTAATAAAATGTGACAACATTTATTATTTCTCATAAAATAATTAATTTAACAAAACTAATTAATTTCATAAAAAGTACTCTATTTAATTTGGCAAAAAAAATTAATTAAATAATACAAAAACGTGACATAGTTTAACCCCTGTTAAAATAAGATGTGTAGGTCACAAAATTCACAATAATTAAAAATTATCTAAAAGTTTGTAAAATTAATTAACTATACTCACATTTTATTAGATCAATTTTGCTAGACATCTTTAAAATATTTTATCTTAATTATTTAATCAATAAAATTTGCATATATACATATATATTATAGAAAATACATTATCAATAAATGGAAAATCACATTTTACTATATTAGTTTTAAAAATATGAAATTTTAAGATATAGATTGCTCTCTTTCAAATTTAATTGTAAATCACCATAAAGGTAAGCAAAAATCATTCAGTACAATTTACTCATAAATCAATTTTTTTATCCTTTTTAATAAATTGACCTAGCCTGCTAATATACCCTTATGCATTTTAACATGGCAATTTGTAAGCAAACTAAGTAAATCAATAAAATTTCATCATTCTAAGTCATACATCCCCCTAGCCAAACCCTATGTATGTGTCTAATTAAATTTGTATTTTGATTACCTAAAACATCATGATTTAAAGAACAACAATAATCCAATGTAAATCTTTATTACCATGACATCAAATTCTAACACACACACACACACATATATATATATATACATAGCAACACATATTCATATTTTTGTTACATACTTTACTCACACATACATGTTATATTTCTTTAATTCTTCATGCTTGCCCAAACACACACACACGCCCAATCATAGAACCACACACACCTAGGCCATATACATGAATACGCATACTCATTGATAAACGAGTTTTAGACTCATTCATCTATGTCTTTTTAGGTTGAGTATTAGGTGTTTTGTTTTGTTCTATTTTACGCTTGTTTTTGTATGTTTTCAGGTGTCGAAGGGCTTAGGTGACTTAGGTGTGGAAACATGGTGGAAAAACTGACAAAATGACAAAAATTGGTGGAGAACAATGTTTAGGAGCACTTTCTGCGACCGCAAGAAGGGTGTCTTGCGGCCGCAATTCTAGAAAAGTTTTTACAATTCTAGGGCATTCCTGCGACCGCAAGAATGACATCCTACGACTATTGGATATGTCTAGAAATGTGAAAAACGCAGATTTTTAATGAAGGGAGTTTTGGTCATTTCATGTTTAAAAAATGCTAATTAGGTTTAAATTACGATTAAGGAGAGAAAAGGAGGCACTTTTTGCAAACCTAGTCTGGGAGAAGAGGCTTGGGAGTGCTTTGGATGAAGATTTATCATTTAGAATTTTTTTCTTCTCTTTTTACTTTTAGTTTATGTTAATTTCATGTTTATGGATTTCTTAGTAGTGAACATGAACTAAATTCTATTTAGGGCTTTTAATTGAATCTCTTGAAGATTTATTATGAATTAATGCAAGTTTTCTATTTCTTCTTCATCTAAGATCTATTCAATTTGTGTTTATTGTGTATGTGATTGATTGCGCACCTTTTACATGCTATTTATGAATTCAAATAAAAAATCTGAGAAGTGAGATTTGGATATGCTAAAATTGAATAGACATGGATTTCAATATAGAACGAGAGTATCAAATTGGTTTATGTAATTTAGGACTGAGTTCATTGCTTCCTATTGTTTAAATTTCTCATAGAAATATAGAGAATTTGCATTAGGTCGAGTTTTATATTTCTTAACCTGAATATTTAACACTTTTGCATTTCTTTCATCTTAGTGAAAAGAATTATCTTTGTGATTGCATTAATGAATAATAAAGTGGATAGTAGAGGAGATTAGAATCTCTAATTTCTATGAATTTACAAAATGGAGAACAATCAACAAAACACATATGGGAAAAAAACTCATTCTACCAACAAACAATACACCAAAATTGCATCCAAGGAAATTATAACAACAATAAAAAGGCTGGAGGTTTCATTACCTACTTTGATAGTGATCAAAGACTCAAAACTATATTCACCCTCCTGTATACACCTACGGTTTTCGAAATCGACAACAAAGAAAAGAAGAAAATATTCATAGCATCAATTAGATTAGAAAATAGCTTAGAGGATTCAAACCACTTAAAGATTAAGAACACAAACCTAGTTATCGAAATTATTTTTTCTTTTCTCTTCCTTCTTCTTTCTCTCCTTCCTTATTCTCTCCTACGAGCTATCTCTCTTCCTTTCTTTCTCTCACTCTCGTGTCATCTCTCTTTCTTTCTCTAGTGTAGTTGGCCACCCCTAAAATGGAGCTCTCAAGTTCTAATATTTTCCTTATAAAACCCTAGAGACTAACCACAATGCAAATGGGGAAAAATGTAAGTTCTTTTATTTAATTTTCCTTAGTTTTTGCCTAGAAATAAAATTAGGACCAAATTGAAAATCAAAGAGATAAGTCATCAAAAAGGAAACTAAGCCCTCTTTCCTTCACCCCTTTGGCCGGCCCCCTCTCCTTCTCTCCTTCTCTCTATACTCAGCCATACAAGGCCTCATCAAACACTCACATACCTTTCTCCACCTTCCAAAAATAGCATAGGTCAACAAATCAATCCCTTACCTCTTTCTTCCTTTTTTTTTTCTTTTAAATTTTTCTATCAAATTAAACTAAATAAAATGGAGAAAGTTTTCCCATTTACACTTATGTGAACACAAGTGTTTAATATATATCTCCTTTTTAATTAAATAATAGAAACTAAAATGATCACCACGCATACCATGTACACCATGCATGATCACCATGCATACCATGTACACCATGCATACCATGTACATTCACACACACACACACAAGTACAAAAGTCTATCAGTACTAACCATGCACTCTCATTCACACAATCAAAACTCATGCACAAAATTTACAAAATAATTTAAATAACTAAAAAAAATTAAAAAATCAATTCAAACAATTAACGCTTAACACATGAATAACTAAAATAAAATATCTAAACACTAAAAGAATTAATAATAAAATAAAAATAATTTTTTGTGCACTACAATATACCCTCTTTAAAAGGAATTTTGTCCTGAAATTCTTTCTTACCAAATAATTCGGGGTATCTTTCTCTCATGTCTTCCTCCAGCTCCCATGTTGCCTCTCTCTCTGTATTATTCTTCCACAGGACCTTGACTAATGGAATCTTCTCAAACCTTAGTTCCTTGACTCCCTCTTCGATGATACGCTAAAGCTGCTCATCGTAACTAAAGTCTTGCTTCAGCTATAACGGCTCATAACTCGATACATGGGAGGGACCCGTCACATACTTACACAACATCAAGATGTCAAATAAATTATGTTGTTCAATGAGTGTTGAGGGAAGCACCAAACAATACGCAACTTGCCAAACTCTGACCAAAATCTCAAATGGACCATAAACCTCTGACTCCTGATGTATCACTTTTCTTTTACCCTCCATCATCAAGATCACCATTTTCTCGGCATCCTCCAACTTCCTGAGATGCGTATCCCTCTCGAATCAAAGAAAGGTGAGGGCAACTCCTTGGTCAAGTCGGCATGCAATTTCTGCAGCTCCTTCGGAGAAATGGTTGCTCCTACTTGAGCTGTGCATGCTCACTCTCAGCTTTATTCAGGAGCTTCATGTAATGGAGAACCTCATGTTGAAGGTCCTTGGTGTCCCACATCCAGGCCTTTACCACCTCAATCTGCTGGAGAGTCAAAAGATTCATATGCATCACTTGAGCGTAAATGTGTGAGTTTTAAGAAAAACCAATGTGGGAAATTGATTGAGAAAGTAAAAAAGCTCACTATAACGGCAATCATCAATTGATTGTGGGAAAGGTGGGAAATTTTTTGCTCCTGCAATTAGGCCCACATACCAAGGGGAATACAACCCATAATGCCCCCCACCATTGAGAGTAGACACGAAGCCAGAGGTGTGATATCCTCTCCCAGACCTTAGAGGTACTTTTGAAACTCCTCCAGCCCAGTCGGATCTGAGGCATCGAGGGGAGAACGGTACCTCATTGACCTCGACAAAGCCGGAGTCGTTGCATCCACGACCACTTTCACTTTCTTCACAGACCAGATGAAGGCCTCTTGAGCCCCAGACATCCGATCCATATCTGAAAGATGGAGCGACTCCTTCTCAGTGTTGGCGGCAGTAGGGAATGGAGGTAGGCAATTAGAAGAATTACGGGGTAACTTCTAGGGCACCCTCGCAGAAGGAACGGAAGTATCCTGACAATCAAGGCTACTCCGCTTGGTGACTATCTCAACCCAAAGACTCCACAGAGAGAGTTTTCCATTTTCGGTCCTCGAGAGCAGCCCGCCTAGCTGCATGAAGGCTCCCCACAATGTTCATCTCATCTGTGAACACCAAAGAGAAGGAGGATCAACAACAATAAGAAAAATCAAAAAACAAATAACAGGAGACAGCTCCCCACCATCGAGGACCTCGTCGAGCTCAAAGGGTCTATCGAAAGGTGAAGGGCTCCCCAACAGTTCAAAGGTGTCGCTTGCTAAACTCAGATACATCTCATCCTTTTTCAAGTACAATATCTCGTTAACTGCGCTCTGCACAATTTCGAGCAACAATCTGAGGTCTAGCGCCTCTTAAGTACTTAGCTACAAGGCATTGTGGAGAGCCCCAAGATCTAACCTGACATTGGAAGTATATTGTTTAAAGCCACCCATTAGCATGGTCATCATCTCTTCGATGGCTACAGTGTCTGCAAGAGCCTCGGGCTCGTGATGATCTAGCACCTCATCGATCAAGATGAGACATTCAATATGGTTTTGCTATGTCCACCAACAAGCTGGATGCCCATGTCGACGACACCTCAAAGAGGGCAAAAAACATGTATGATTAGGGTTGTGACCTCTAACAGTCCTAGGAACAAGAATGGTAAGAGCCTCTCCTTGTTTGGTAACCTCCAGTTTTCAGAGGGTACGTAGACATCATCGAAGTCTTTCTCGAGATCCCCTACGAAGTTCTCAGCAGTCCCAATAACTCGCTCCTTGGCCTCCCCACCCTCTGCCACAATGACTCTCCCCAAGTTGAAAGCATCTTCAGCCTCGTTCATGATGGGAATTTGGGTTGAAAGCCTGGCAGCCTTGTCCAGCCCATCGTCTGACTGGTTGTCCCCGGATCTATCAAAATTGGCGATCCCTTTCTCAACCACCACTAGGATAATTATGCGGCCCCTCAATCGTGGATGGACAAGTCACGACATGTTCAGTTTCTTGATACGTTGGTTGGGGTCGAGGAGTCCTGCCCCCCGAAGAAAGGCAGTGGTGTTCATCTCCATAATGTATTCCTCTTCAAGAGGAATGAGGGATATAGCCTTGGCCCTCACAAAGTATTCGTCGAGCTCGTCAAGTCTCGCATAAGGGTTATATGCCAAGACTAATACAGAAATATGAAACTAGAAAAGGAAAAAGATAACCCTCTCTACTATATTGAATGCCAAGTGCAGCTCAGGATTACCACGACATTCAAACCCCGTGTTGAAAAAAAAAACTTAATCTTGGCATTTCAGGGACAGTTCAGGTTGTTGTGTAAGGTCTAGTATGGGCTAGCCCACTTCGCCAAGCCATAAAATCCATCCTCCTCCCCGCCTTTCCTTCTTTTGGGGGTGGAGTTGAGGTGGAAATGGTAATGAATCTCCTTCGAACCCATCCTTTCTCCTTACACAACACGAACAAAGTGGCCAGGAGTTAGTACGCATTAGGGATGAGCTAGAAGGGAGCTATCTGAAACAACCAAATGAGCATGTTAGTGAAGTATTGATGCAAAGGAAGGGTGTCCCCCGCTTCTAGATGGACTGACTCAATGCACAATACCCATTGTAAGAATAACAAGTCTTGTTCTGTCCAATCAGGGAGATTGTTTATGAAGTCTAGTCGTTTGTAAGAATGACCTAAACTACTACTTTATAAAAAGTCTCTCAACTCATATTTTTTTAGAAAAATATCATTTATGAGAAAATGTTCAATGGTGCTTTGATAAAACATGCAATTTGGGCCCAATAGTTTGAAATAAAAATGTTGTATCTTTATGCAGTCCTTGAAAATAAAGTAAAATAATAAGTCCCACTTACATAATTAAAAACATAAACCATAACATAAGTTCTTAATTATTCATGGCACTCATCTTGATTGTTAATCTCTCATTGGACACCCCGCGTCATAGATGCCTAGACTTTGGAACTTCCCACATAACTTTTTGTAGCAAGGAGAAACTCTACTGCCTACCTGAAAGTCAGAATGTCAGAAGGTGATACTCATAGCATATCATATAATAACCATATCATAATCATTTCAAAATAATATCGTATCATATTCATAATCATATCGTATCACCTTCATAATCATAATCATACTTCATACTTCATTTGATCATGGCACTCCTATTATCCATGTAACATCGTATCATATTCATGATCATAATCGTACTTCATACTTCATGTGAGCATGACATCTCTATTATCCATGTCACATCCTGAGGTAACCAACAAAAGCATAAACCGGTAAGACCTCCTCTATGAGGTAAGCATGAACTCTAGTCCTCGAATAACCTCAGCGCGTCCGCCCTATGAGTTACATCATATCCTTAGTAACTTCTATAGAGTCCAAGAATTTTACTTAACTAGTTAGATATTAATAGTAGCAATTATACTATGTTTATTACTGTGGATTTTGGTTCAAGCCAGGACTTAGTTGAACACTCGTAGCAACACTTATAGATTTTATAAGTTTGACCTATAGTTTAAGAATATTAATTGTAACATAAGGTTTGATTAATATAGCTGTTTATAAAGTTATATTTATTATACTATAAGGTTTAGATAGAACTAATAAGATCATAACACTTTTCATGTGCATGATTATTGAGAAATTATGTATTTTTGAGGAATAGTTTTAATAGAGAAATATTTGAAAACCCCAGAATCTACCAGCAAAATTAAAATCGTTATAGGACTCAGTCAAAGTTGTTTACTCAATTCAATTTAGGCTGAAAAATTGCAATTATGTGTATAATATTTCAGCGTATGCCGATATATTGCAACTATAGGGGGTGATATATCGCCACACGGGGAATACGAAAAACACGTAACTTCGCACGAATGCATCGACGAGCCTTGGGAATATAAGCCCAGGCGATATATCGCCTACCATGGGTGATATATTGGCTCTAGGGCAAGATTTTCAAATGGTTTTGAAACCGAGCTAAATTCAACCCTCAACTACTTGATGAGCCTCTGAATCTTTTGACAGGGTCTTGAGCCTCTGCTGAACGAATATTCAAATGTTTTTCAATTAAATATTCATTATTTTTATTCAAGCTAAAAGAAATATCTTTTCATTCTTGAACTCTATAAATAGGACCTAGTACCTAGCCATTTCTTTCATTCTTCAAGCTGAGTTCAAAGCCTTCAAGCTGCTAGGCTTACTTTAGAGTGTTAAACACTTGGGTTGGGGTTATAAGCTTTATCATCTTAAGCTTATTAAACACTTGAGAAGTAAGGTTAATAGTGTGTCTTTTGATAACGAGGTGTAGTTTGGTTATAGTGCATTCAAAGGTATTCCTATTCCTAGTTTATTTCTATATGTTTCATTAGTTTCTTATAGTTTTTCTGTACTCAAATCCTAACTCAATATTTTCCATTATTTTTTAGGCATTTAAGTTCTTTGAACTTGAGGTTTCTTTTCGGTAAGCTCTTCTTCTCGGTGGTTTAGATTCATTTCTTTTCCTTCTTATAGAAATACTCACCTTTTTCTTGTTGGTTTAGGAGTGTTCCGAAATCTCGTCCTTGTTCTCACATCCCGGTATTGGTAAGGAAAATAAGATAGTTTCTATATGTTATATGTTATGTGTATGTATAATATGTTATGATGTTATGTTATGTTATGTTTTTATCTAGGGCTTATAGTTGCTTAGTTAGCAAGCCCTAGTGTTTATCATTCTTATGTTCAAAGTGATGATATACCCTACCTCAGATATTAGCCAGGGGACCTAGATGGGTTATCATATACTATCATGTGATCTAACCTACCTCAGATATTAGACAGGGGACGTAGATTGCTTATCACATGTCATAATGGTCATTAATATTGTAGTCATATACGGTATATGTTTTTATACTCATATGTTTATAGTTTATGTTTATGTGTATGTTTTATGCTTTTAGTAGATTTTCCTTGCTGGGCATTAGGCTTATTCCTTTATTTTTATATGTGCAGGAAAATAGTTATGGCAGTGGGAAGATTCTTGACAGCTTGGGGTTGTGAATTAAGTAAGAATGGATTCGGTGGACTGCGTGAATGATTCGAGGACGACGTTGTTTTTAGTCATTTTAATTATGTTTTCTATGTATTTTCCGCACTTGATTATGTAACAAATTTATTTAAGATTTAGGTTATGTTTTATTTTCAAACAACGGGATCCCATATCATATCCCGAATTTTATGTATTTTAACCTTTGCTTTACAGTTTTTAATAAAGTTATGTATGTTTTCTTAAGAATAGTGTCTATGTATAGTAGTTGTAATGGTCCATAATCTTAGAATTAGTTGGGTCATTACAACTTCTTTGTTGTGACGTGTTCAGCACGTTTACAACCTATTGTTCTTTCATACATCATACAAGAAAACATACAACAATCCATAACATAACATAGTAATTCATACTTTTCATAGCACTTTAGCTTACCATACTTATACTTTCCATAGCACTATAACTTTGCAACATGATAGTTCATACCTTTCATAGATAATTCATAGAAAATTATAACTAACATCCTTACCTCAAGTCCAAGCAAAATAAAGTGCGGGGTACTTCACAATGAGCCAAATATCACAATCAAACATTCATCTTAAAATCATGTAAGAATATACATGCCCAACATACATACCCCACTTGTGCATGGGTCATGCACACGTGGCACAACCACACTACAAACATTAAATAATTTCACATAAAATAATAAAGGAATAACTTCAAGTCTACTAGTGAATCCTTAATGTTTGCAAACCAAGAATCATACCCTTAATTAAATGGTGTATATTTGAACATAAAACTTAGCTTGCATGTAATATGCATACATGAGATGGTTCTTAAAACTTGTGTTGAAGTTTGTAATATTTACTCCTTTCTTTTCTTGTCAACTTCACAAAAATTAAGCAAGCATAAAATAAATTGTCAATTTTATTATTACTACTTTATTCCTTTATGTCATACATTTGTCATTCATAAATTTTATTTCAAAATTTTAATTTAGTAAAATAATTATTTAGATTTAATTGTATAAAATAACAATTTCATTTATTATTTAATAATAATTTCATATATTGTTTAATAAAAATTAGAAGTGTAATGCCCCGCCTTTTTGAGTACCCATTAGTAACCAATTCGCAGTGGTGAAAAATTGTGTGGAATGTTATATTGAATAATATTATTTTGGGGTAACTCATCTTTTTTGTGATCAGACGAATTTATTTAGCCAAATTGGAAAGGATGGTCTCAGACCAAAATTGAAACCCTAGTGGGTTAAAATCTCGTATAATAAATTAGAAAATTATTTCTATGACAAATACACTATTTTGGGGCATGAGAAGTATTCGTTTAGGCCAATAAAAGTTAACAATATTGGTTATGGTGTAAATTTCCAAGTTGTTATGCATTTCATGGGCAAAATGCTTAAATGGACCTAAGTGTGCACTTAGGACAAAATATTTAAATGAAAATAGTAAGATGTAACATATGGTGTGACAAATATTTGAATGTCATCAAATTTATTTAAACTAATGCATGGTTGGTTTTATTTTAGAAACTATAGGTTAAAAGGGTAAAAAAAATGCAAGATAGGGGAATTACCTATTCACACTTGGCCATTAATTGAGGTAGAAAATGTTGGGGGGGGGGGGGGGGGGGGGGGGGGGGGGGGGCTACGTTACATTATGTGGATGCTCAATATTCCATGACCATAAAAGATCCAAGACGTGTGCTAAGGCCCCGCGTGCCTAGGTCCGTGCCCCGCAAGATGGCCTCGTGTGCCCGGACTCATGTCTCGATGGAAGGGCCTCACATGCCCAGTACCATGCACCGCGAGATGGCCTCGCGTGCCTAGGACCGTACCCTGCGAGATGGCATCGCGTGCCCAGGTCCGTGACGCGCAGGAGGGCCTCGCGTGTCCAGGTGCGTGACGCGTAGGAGGGCCTCGCATGCCCAGGTACATGGCTCATAGGGGGGGCTCGCATGCTGAGGACCATGCCCCGCGAGATGGCCTCGCGTGCCCAGGTCCGTGACGCGTAGGAGGGCCTCGCGTGCCCAGGTGCGTGACGCGTAGGAGGGCCTCGTGTGCCCAGGTGCATGGCTCGTAAGGGGGTCCTCGCATGCGTACACTCCACGGCCTCGCGCCCCTACGATCCACGGCCTCACGCCCCTGCGCCCACTGCCTCGCGCCCCTGCTCCCACGGCCTCGCGCCCCTGCGCTCCACGGCCTCGTGCCCCTGCGCCCACAGCCTCGCGTCCCTGCGCGTCACAGCCTCGCGCCCCTGCGCCCACAGCCTCGTGCCCCTGCGTAGCACGGCCTCGCGCCCCTGCGCCCACGGCCTCGCGCCCATGGTCTCGCACCCCGAGCGCGTTCGGTTCCGCGCCCCGAGTGTTCCATGCCTTATGAGGCGCGTGCCCTTTGGAGCCTCGCGGAGGACACCCTCGCCACAACCATATTCTAAAGGGGGGCCTTATGAGAGATGCAGCTCGCCTTGCACACCCAGGCCTTTGGCGAGGCTACGTCATCTCAAGCCCCCGTGATAGACTCGACTTTGGCCTCTAAATAAGTAACCCTCTCCTGCAACACTGTCACGATATCCTTGGTCACCTGGAGTCGCTCTTCAGGCTGGAAACTTGGTCCTTCATCTCCTTCGCCTTGGCAACCGCCTTCAACTTCCTCCTCGACGAGGTGGCAAGTTCGGCCCGAACCTTCTTTAGCTCAGACTGGGTTTTCTCAAGCTCTCTCTCGAGCTCCTGGACCCGGGCTATAAGGCAGTCCCTCTCAGCAGTTGACGCGGAGAGGTTGCTAGACGAGTCGGCAAACCGTAGAGCCACGGTATAGGCCTGCACAAGAAAGTTAACGACATCAACAATAAGTAATAATGCCGACGCGAGGCCATGGTGCGCCTTAGGGTTTCCCCAAGGTCCGTCTGGGCAACGTTCCCAAGACCGTTCCAGTCAGATACGAGGAGGCCCGAGGCAAGTTGGATGTATCGCCGCCTGAAAGACGTCGCCATCCGAGTCACCCAGGGCTCCACACCCGCACCAGTGGCACCTGGTTCGGTGAAGACGGACGAACCGCTCGCCGAAACAGGAGCGGGTGCGGTGAAAGTGGAAAACTGAGGCTCTAGTAGATCAGAGGGAGGCTCCGGAAGGTCGGCGTAATAAGTTCCCGATGGTCCAGGGTCAAGAGGAGCCTGAGTGAAGGCGTCGTAGCCCTCGGGGTTAGAACAAACATAACACCCCGGAACGGCCTGCTGGTCTTGAGAATGAAGGGCTATCTCCGGATCATAGGAGGCACATGGGGGGCATCCCCCAGGAGATGGAGGCAGTTGGTGAGATCCCCCGCGGTCAAGGGGGGCTTCCTCCAGCTCCTTCTCATCCTCATCCTCATCTGGGCAAGGCTCGGCCAAGGTCCCCTTCGTCTTCGAGGACCCAGAGATGGTCCACAAAAACTTGGGGTCCGAAACAGGGGAAAATTTATGGCGGTTCAGATTCTTCACGGTGAATAGGCACACCGCCTTTTTCATAGCGGGGTCAGCGCTGAGGAACGTTCTCATGTCCCTTGCCTCCAACCCAATAACTGAGGGTACGGCGAATTGCTCTGCATAATACACGCCATGGTCGATATGAACGTAAGTCATGAAACCATAAGTTGTAAGAAAGTAAAAGAGAGAAAGTGATGCTCAGGGTACTTACTAAGAGTGGCTCAGAAGTCCTCGCGGACCGAGAGGGGGCCTTCCATGAAGAAAAAGTCCTGCTGCCAGGACCCCGGATTGGATATCGAGCCCTCTATCAAAGAGGCCTTGTTGTTGCCCTTTTGTAAATAGTAAAAGCCCTTGGACTTGGGAAGGGGCATGAGGTTGTAGAGGAAATGCACCTCTGTCGCTGTAGGAGCGCGTTTAAACAGCTTCGTAAATGCAATGAAAAGGCAGCTTAAAGTCAGCCAGCCATTGGGAGCCAGCTAAAGCGGGGCAAGGTCGAAGTAGTTAAGGACCGCCACAAAAAACGGGTGTAACGGGATGGTGCCACCCGCCTTCAGGATGTGCTCGATGAGGGCCACAAAGTCGGGCCTGGGATTGTTGGCTCGGCATGTCTCCTGAGGAACATATAATGCGTACTCTGGAGGGACGTGATAGTTATCCACGATGTCCCTCAGTTTGTTTTGGGACACACACGACACCAATTCGGTCGCTAGTAATAGAGCATCGTCCGGTTCATTGGAAGTCACCTGTCGTCGTGCCCTCAGCATATCTGCAAAATCAAAAGAAAAATGTGAGGAAGAGACAGAACACTTAACCCTCCATTTTTTCTTCCTAGCAAGAGTCTTCCATCGAGGGAGCGACTGCGGAAGCGCTGAGCTAGGAAAAACCGAGACTAGGCGCTGAGGAGAAGCGGAGACAGCCCCATGACAGTCATCAGGCAAGGATGGGCTGGAGGGCTCAGGCGGAAGGTGTCCCTCCATAAACTCCAACTCCCTCTGTAACTCTAAGAGGGTCACCCTAAGGCTCGCTACATGGTCCCTAAGGTCTGGGGGGAAAGGTGTTCCATCTCCTCTCGACACCGAGTCGATTTCGCTCTCCACCACCCAAATTTTACGCCTAAGTTCAGACATGTACTCAAGATGGCGGATACGGGCCTGCCTTAAGGATTCATAGTCCTGGTAAGGGTTTTCCTCAGGGGACTCTGAGTCTGAGGAAAGGTCAATAAATTCAACCCCCGGAGGTATGTCGGACGGGCCGTCACTGGCCATGAGACCTCGTCCCGAAAGCAAAAAGGGGTTCACGTATAAATGAGGGGATCGCTACAAAACACAAAGGAATAGGCTTAATATCTCTAGATGCAAACATCCTAAATGGCCCACTGTAGGGTATAAAAAAGAGGGGCATGCATATGGTCAAACTCCCTACAAGCTCAGGCCAAGGTACCCCATCCCGAGTAATGCTAATTTAGACCCAATGAACGGGAGGGAAAAAGAAAATATACCTCAAGAAGATAAGATGGAACGTTGTCGAGGTCGAAAGGAGGTCAAGGGCCAAAAGCACCAAATGGTCAAATTTACGCGTCTGCAAAAATAGACCAAAAGGATGTGTTAGCCTACAAATAGATACCCCAAAAAATTAGCCCATACTTAAAAAAAAAATGGCAAAGGTGAGGTGGTGGGGGATTCAACCCCTTACCTCTTGAAAGGACTATGGGTCTAGATACCACTAAGCTAAGGAAGTAAGGTGCCCATAATGAGCCTTGCATGAGGGACTATTTATAAGAATCAAGAAGAATAGTCTACAAGAGCACCTAAAGGTCCTCTCCTAGACTGGGGGGCAAGTGTGGATGCTCAATATTCCATGCCCATAAAAGATCCAAGACGCGTGCTAAGGCCCCGCGTGTAACGCCCTACTTCCTTAGAGCCGTTACTAAGTGAGTTTTTAAGACAAAACAGTGTGCAATGAACTCGCTAACCGAGGTTTTGAAACAAAAGTGTGACTAGTTAAAAGTTAAGGCTGTAATCTCTGAAAATGCGTCGTTTCATTAAAACTTCTATTATTAAACATTTGGGATCCCGAAATAAGGTTTGAAAACTAATTACATCTTGAAATAAGGTTACAGTTGAGAAATCATAAAATCATAGGTTATTATAGCCATTTTTGAATAAACCCCCAACCAAAGCAGTCGGGCAGGCCAAACATGTACGCGTCGCTTCACACTCTCCGTACTCATGGTTGGTTGACTCAGTCATTGCCCTTACCTGCAACACAGAGCACCCGTGAGCCGAAGCCCAGCAAGAAAACTCATGCAGAACATAACATATGCAATGTATACAGTTTATCATAACAGATAATCCACAAATAAACAAGTCAACCATTAGACTAAGCAAACACAGTCATGCCGCCCCAGAGCCTTACCGAAGCCTGGGGTATCGATTCTCACCGCGAGGATAACTCATGTATGCCTTGGGTCCCACCCTGAATATAAGCATCCCATGTGCTGTGTGTTACTTTCGGCCCCACGGCCGCCCCGGCCTACGCCGTACCCGGCCCCACTGCCGCCCCGGCCTACGCCGTACCCGGCCCCACGGCCGCCCCGGCCTACGCCGTACCCGGCCCCACGGCCGCCCCGGCCTACGCCGTACTCAGCCCTTGCCGTTCAATTCATCATAATCACACATATAGTACATTCAAAATAATCAATCACACACATCATGATTCATTTAAGGTTAAACATTTGCACACAACACAATCTGGGGCCATGCCCTGCAATCATCTCATCATGCAACATGCAATATAGGGCCATGCCCGGCAATCATTCTATGGGCCCACGCCGTATCCTACGGGTGTTATAGTTTTCTTACCTGTATTCCGAGCCTCCTGATGCACTAAAGCCGCGAGCACGGTCCTCTAGCACGAGCCTCACCAACAACCTAGTCACAACACACAAGAAACATCCCTCAATACTAATCAACCCAAAACCACTTCCCGGGACCAATCCCGCACTCTCGGGACCTCTAAAACCTTAAAACAACACCCCGGAGACATCCCCCGAACCCCCGGAGCAAAGGCCTAAAATTGCCAAAAATGTGAACCTGAAATTTGCCTTGTGCCGCGGCACCCATCAGTCAGGGACTCCCTCGCCGCGGCACGAAAAACCTGTGTCGCGGCACGCCTTCGCAGACCCAGAATTCTGGGTTTTTCCCCTGCATTTTCTCCGAGCTAAAACCTCCCAAATCGTCCCAAACTCACACCCAAGCTCCAAAACCAAATCGAAACTCCAAATAGACCATACATCAACCCATAAACATCATAACCCAACTCAATAACACAATCACACTCAAAATCACCCATTTGATTCCAAATTTCAGAAAACTCAAACCCAAAGGCCAAAAACACAACCCAAGCTTGACAAACCTAAACCATGGCTCCAAAATATTAAACCACAACAGAAAAGAAAACCCAAGGATGTTTAAAACTCTTACCTCAATCAAGAATCCAACCTTAAGCTTCCTTGGTTCATCCCCTTAGTCTTCAAGTTTCAGCTCCCTTCTTCTTCTTCATGCCCTAGCTTTTTCCCTCTCCTTCTTCTTCTCTTCAAATTATCAAAGCATCAAATGACCAAGCCCCAAACCGTGTACCCCTTAATACCCAGCTGCCATATATCCAATTCCCAGCCAAATGACCATTTTACCCCTCCTTGCCTATCCTTTCCCAACTAACCTCAAGGGCACTTAAGTCATTTCATTTCTATTTCATATCTACCATTTTCTTTCTAAAACTTGTTACTCTAAGCAGTAACAAATGGTTACCCAGGTTACTCAATCACCAATAACCATTACCCGCTAAATCTCAATCTTAACCATAAAATTCCCGAAGTACCCCTAGGCTCCTCCCGAGCCGGGTATAGAAATCCCGTTGTGACTCTTGAGTTAACTAGCTCTCTAGGACCGTCTCGGCACGTGCATCACAATAATACAACCACACCCACGTGGTACAATTCACAGAATACAATTATCACATATCAATACAGTTATGCCCAACATGGCCAAAATTACAATTATGCCCTTCTAACACGATCCGGGCCTACATGCATACTAGTAAACATAGCCATGCATCTCAGTTAAACAAATAGCCAAACACCATGCTTTAAATCATAATCATGCATTTAATTCATAAAATCACACATAAATCCCAACCTGCCCTCCTGGCACACTAATCAAGGCCCTTAAGCCTTATTAGCGAATTTGGGTCGTTACAACTATCCCCTCCTCATAAAAATTTCGTCCTCGAAATTTATCCAAACACATCAGTCAGCAAACCCGCATCTCTGACCATAACTTCCAAGGTTCACCATCTTTACTTTAGTTCCCAACAACACTCTTTCTGGCGCAACAATCTTGCCACAAGATCTTGTCTAATAGCCATACTCTCGATAGCCTCTCGTTTACACCGCAACCCTGTTGAAGCCCCAGGGTCTGCCTAGATTACAATGACCAATTCATTGTCTTATTCCTGATTCCAGAGATACTCAAAAGTCATCACCTCTACTAGGTGGGATCAACTTGTAGGCCCCACTGGCCCAACCCTTAGTACAACTTCAGAATTTTATGTTGAATTAAGAGTCAGAACTCTCCCTTCTTTCTCTGAACACCTTACAGATCCTCGTCTGTTATAACGCAGAGACGCAACTCTTTCCTTCCGGAACTTTATTTCCTCATAACTTAACAATTTACCAGCTCTTTATTCTTTCGAATATGCAGGCACTCCTGCCTTAAGGATTCCAACAACCTCTCTGGCTTTCTCTCTGAACCAATGCCAACTAGTAGTATTCATTATCCTTCGTCTATTACCATGTCCCATGTCGTGTTACATTAACAAGACGCCAACATTTGCCACCACGGCTAACTCACCAGGGATAACGCTTCCCTTAAAATCTCAAGTTTTCGCATACTCAGCGCTCAATTCAGTAGATATCCGATAAGCTTTCAGACTGCCATTCCACTTGCAATCCCCTGATAATTCCGGGTTCCCACTCTGTTCTTTTTATTCTCTAAATCCATTCCAACAATTTAAAATACCATAGGGCCTCAATTCAGTATCATCGACGTTATATCTCGAAACCAGTTCACTTGACCCAACGACATTAACTCCATCAACTGAGTTAAAACTTTTCATGTCCAAACACCTTACTCAAGGTCTACAGTGGTCTATTCTTATGATACAATACCACATCACTTAACCCCTCAGGGTCCAAAGGAAATCGCTAGATTCTATCACCCGCTCAACCCTCCCGGTTCCACGTACCCTAGGAGGTGGAATGATGTCCATTCAGAATTCTCATTCACAAACCGAATCTAATTGGATCCTTCATCCATTCCTGGTATCCCAACTTGTACCACCTTAGCAGGGTCTTTCCCTGCTTCAACCAAAGCCGATACTTCGGATTCCATAGCTCAGTGACACTCACCAGCTAATCATTACCCACTAAAGTTATGCCGAACTCAGTCGTTGCCTTGACCACTCCATTACAATCTATGGCGTTATTCCTTGACTTACACCTGCCTCACAGCTAGGAGTTCCGCCTCCAATTAAATTTTTCCTTCGCTCAATCGAGGATTTCAAACACTGATCATCCGATTATTACTTTTCACCGCATCTGGGTCTCAACGTTATCTTTCTTACTAATACCCAACACTCAAGTACCTTATGCCCTGCACAACAGTCGACTTAACGTTCCAAGTGTATCAACCAGGTTCATACTTTCGTCTCCCGCAAGGTTCGATCCATCCTCGCGCCAGATGCGCTTGGGCGTGCATAATCCGTGATACACTACCCCCATTTCAATATCCTCACCACCGAACAGGTCCTTTATGCAATCATTCTTTACTTAACCTTAACACACACATATTCCGGCCTCACTAGGTATCAATAAATTCTTACCTTGTCCTCGAAATTTCTTTCTGATGTGACACCACTCAGTCCGTCTAACCTCAAGTTTTACTGTTCTCCTCATCTCTGATGTAGTTGTCTCCGGAGGTGCTTACGCAATAGATGGCGCGCTTACCAGTCCTGAGATGCTTTCTGTTCTTCAAATGTTCTTCATTAGCTTCTTTGTGACTTCAGATCAAATCTTCTCATACCTGTCCTTTCTTCTTGTATCTCTAACCTGAGTACTCTTGACGACAACCAAACTAACACTCCGTAGAACCTTACCTGAGACTCTGCCTTCTGGGTACTAACGTCTTCAGCATAATAATCAGTTGCTCACCATTTCCGTCTGGGAGTAATCCACATGCACTGCTCGTGAGCTTGAAGGGGACTTGCCCACACCGTTCATGCATTCTCTGTCTAAAGAACTTACCTGTGCTGCTGTAGCTTGAACCATTCCAGAATCTTTGTTACCAACTCCTCACACTCTAGCCGGCGCAAACTAGACAACCCACGAAATGTCTCTATCCTTGGTTTCCAACTGGCAATAACCAGGTCGTAGATCAACTCTTGGGGACATCGTCCCCTCTTGTATCCAACATTGTACTTTTCATCCTAACCCGACGATACTAGCAATCCCCGCAGTATAACACTCTGGCTAATCCAAGATCAAATTCCTTCGATTGCTTCAATAGACTTTCTGTTGGCCAAAACCGTCTTCTACAACATCCCTTATACAAATCCTATCTGTAGTCTGACCTTGAAGTATTCCCTAAATCTTTCTTTGCATACCCACATAACTTTCCCACTGGTCAGCTCTGTCTCCTTTACGTACTCCAGATGATATCCTCAACAATCCATCTGCCAGAGTTTCTAATTCCTTCTCAATAAGTATTACTGTCCTCGGCCTCTCAAATGGCACCTTTGAGGCAACCTCTCTATGTCCATCTCCCTCGCGGAACATTCTCAACACCGAGCCCTTCCAGTTCGTTACATGCCCAAAGCATAAGCTCGCAAGTTAAATACTCATCCTTGAGGACTCAGCCTCGAACCTCGAATGCATCGGTGCATTCCAGTTCTCCGTTTCCCGTACCATGGGAAATCCATCCTAACATCTCGAGTCATTCTACGTAGAATTCATGTCCTCACCTGACCTCCTCTCAGGTGGCATCCTCTTCCTCATGTGCATACCAATTAACATCCTGGTTCCTGTCGCCATCTCGATAGCTACCTTTTTGATCAGGCTTCTTTCCAATCTCAATCTAGGTGCCTAAGCACTGTCTGGAGTCCTTTTTTTTTTTTACCTCGAAATTGAGAATCCGACCTCGCTGCGTTCTATCAACAAAAGTACCGTCTTCACAGTCAGACTTTTCCCCTTTTTCTTGGCAATCCAAAAGCCACAACACTATCCGGGGTTCTTTCAACTTGATTATCACGAATCTATCTTTACTAATTCCATCAAAGGAAGCACCGCCCTTGCGGCTCTAGCACTCATGCTCTATACATCAACCATCAGTTCCTCAAACAATATGGCCCTCTCCGCCATCCACATGCAGACAAAAACTCTTTCCTCAACGCAGCCCAAATGCCTTAGACTATTCCAGATCTCATGTCCTTAAATGGGTCGCCACCAATTCCAGATACATCCATCTGTATAAATTTCCGAAATGAACTATCCAATTCACCAAACCCATTGATCTACGCTGTCGTTACCCCTAACAGTCCAAACCAGACTTAAACATTTGCCCGTCTCCACGGTTCTAATCATGTCTTTAAAATCTCTTCTAACCATTCATCATCTAGGTTCTTTCCAACCCATTAAGCTAGTACCTCCGCCCGAGTACCATATCCAGGCATCTCCCTACCTCAATATTTAACACAACCCTCTAATCAGGATCTCTCATCCCCTTAACCAAGGGTGGAATTAACTCTGCTCATCTATTGATAAATTCCTTGTCAACTCGAACTCTCCTCAAAACCCGAGGTTAACACCCTTTAAGCCTTTCATTTAATACCCTTTTTTTTTGTCCATACCTCACAGTAAACCATCACCGGTAACCTTACTGTTAAAACATCTAAATCAGCCATCTTCCCAGAGAATCCGCTGTTCTTCTATCCCATCTCAACTAACAAACTCCACAGCTTACTCACACACTAGTGACCCTTTTGCTGCTACTTTCAGGGATAACTGGAGATCTCCACTCCAACTTATACCTAGAAACCCCCTTTTTAACACAATATCAGATCCCCAACCCTTCTAGGGACCAACAACTTGAGTTCATCTGCCAAAGCTGACCAAACTCCTGAACTCTGTGGTTCCTACTCTGAACCAAACCGCATCCAGATCCAAATATCCACAGATGTCATGCACACACAAGCATAATTAGGCCAAATCCACAACGTCACACATTTAGCTACCAGATTTAACATCACTAAGTATATCCAGGTCTCAACATGCTTCATACAAGCAAATAAACGGATATGACATATGAATTTAATCCAGAAAATTAACCACATAAACTCAATATGCGAACCATTATGCCAATATTCATCCATATGCATAATAGTATTATTCAGCATGCATCAATCTCAACATGCAATAATCAAGGGCCCAGCCCAACAACATCTCATGCATATGTCATTTCATTCCTCATGCTCCATATAAATAAGCAGGCAAACAGGGCATTCAAACATATATTCAGACATGTCAATCATTCATACCAACCAACCCTGAGTCGAGCTTGTCACTGACAGCGAGCGTACATGTTCGGTCGATCTCCAGAACCAATAAACCTTGGCTCGCTCTGATACCAAGTTGTAACGCCCTACTTCCTTAGAGCCGTTACTAAGTGAGTTTTTAAGACAAAACAGTGTGCAATGAACTCGCTAACCGAGGTTTTGAAACAAAAGTGTGACTAGTTAAAAGTTAAGGCTGTAATCTCTGAAAATGCGTCGTTTCATTAAAACTTCTATTATTAAACATTTGGGATCCCGAAATAAGGTTTGAAAACTAATTACATCTTGAAATAAGGTTACAGTTGAGAAATCATAAAATCATAGGATATTACAGCCATTTTTTAATAAACCCCCAACCAAAGCAGTCGGGCAGGCCAAACATGTACGCGTCGCTTCACACTCTCCGTACTCATGGTTGGTTGACTCAGTCATTGCCCTTACCTGCAACACAGAGCACCCGTGAGCCGAAGCCCAGCAAGAAAACTCATGCAGAACATAACATATGCAATGTATACAGTTTATCATAACAGATAATCCACAAATAAACAAGTCAACCATTAGACTAAGCAAACACGGCCATGCCGCCCCAGAGCCTTACCGAAGCCTGGGGTATCGGTTCTCACCGCGAGGATAACTCATGTATGCCTTGGGTCCCACCCTGAATATAAGCATCCCATGTGCTGTGTGTTACTTTCGGCCCCACGGCCGCCCCGGCCTACGCCGTACCCGGCCCCACTGCCGCCCCGGCCTACGCCGTACCCGGCCCCACGGCCGCCCCGGCCTACGCCGTACCCGGCCCCACGGCCGCCCCGGCCTACGCCGTACTCAGCCCTTGCCGTTCAATTCATCATAATCACACATATAGTACATTCAAAATAATCAATCACACACATCATGATTCATTTAAGGTTAAACATTTGCACACAACACAATCTGGGGCCATGCCCTGCAATCATCTCATCATGCAACATGCAATATAGGGCCATGCCCGGCAATCATTCTATGGGCCCACGCCGTATCCTACGGGTGTTATAGTTTTCTTACCTGTATTCCGAGCCTCCTGATGCACTAAAGCCGCGAGCACGGTCCTCTAGCACGAGCCTCACCAACAACCTAGTCACAACACACAAGAAACATCCCTCAATACTAATCAACCCAAAACCACTTCCCGGGACCAATCCCGCACTCTCGGGACCTCTAAAACCTTAAAACAACACCCCGGAGACATCCCCCGAACCCCCGGAGCAAAGGCCTAAAATTGCCAAAAATGTGAACCTGAAATTTGCCTTGTGCCGCGGCACCCATCAGTCAGGGACTCCCTCGCCGCGGCACGAAAAACCTGTGTCGCGGCACGCCTTCGCAGACCCAGAATTCTGGGTTTTTCCCCTGCATTTTCTCCGAGCTAAAACCTCCCAAATCGTCCCAAACTCACACCCAAGCTCCAAAACCAAATCGAAACTCCAAATAGACCATACATCAACCCATAAACATCATAACCCAACTCAATAACACAATCACACTCAAAATCACCCATTTGATTCCAAATTTCAGAAAACTCAAACCCAAAGGCCAAAAACACAACCCAAGCTTGACAAACCTAAACCATGGCTCCAAAATATTAAACCACAACAGAAAAGAAAACCCAAGGATGTTTAAAACTCTTACCTCAATCAAGAATCCAACCTTAAGCTTCCTTGGTTCATCCCCTTAGTCTTCAAGTTTCAGCTCCCTTCTTCTTCTTCATGCCCTAGCTTTTTCCCTCTCCTTCTTCTTCTCTTCAAATTATCAAAGCATCAAATGACCAAGCCCCAAACCGTGTACCCCTTAATACCCAGCTGCCATATATCCAATTCCCAGCCAAATGACCATTTTACCCCTCCTTGCCTATCCTTTCCCAACTAACCTCAAGGGCACTTAAGTCATTTCATTTCTATTTCATATCTACCATTTTCTTTCTAAAACTTGTTACTCTAAGCAGTAACAAATGGTTACCCAGGTTACTCAATCACCAATAACCATTACCCGCTAAATCTCAATCTTAACCATAAAATTCCCGAAGTACCCCTAGGCTCCTCCCGAGCCGGGTATAGAAATCCCGTTGTGACTCTTGAGTTAACTAGCTCTCTAGGACCGTCTCGGCACGTGCATCACAATAATACAACCACACCCACGTGGTACAATTCACAGAATACAATTATCACATATCAATACAGTTATGCCCAACATGGCCAAAATTACAATTATGCCCTTCTAACACGATCCGGGCCTACATGCATACTAGTAAACATAGCCATGCATCTCAGTTAAACAAATAGCCAAACACCATGCTTTAAATCATAATCATGCATTTAATTCATAAAATCACACATAAATCCCAACCTGCCCTCCTGGCACACTAATCAAGGCCCTTAAGCCTTATTAGCGAATTTGGGTCGTTACAACGCGTGCCTAGGACCGTCCCCTGCGAGATGGCCTCGTGTGCCCAGACTCATGTCTCGATGGAAGGGCCTCGCATGCCCAGGACCGTGCACCACGAGATGGCCTCGCATGCCTAGGATCGTGCCCCGCGAGATGGCCGAGCGTGCCCAGGTCCGTGACGCGTAGGAAGGCCTCGCGTGCCCAGGTGCGTGACGCGTAGGAGGGCCTCACGTGCCCAGGTGCATGGCTCGTAGGGGGGCCTCGCATGATGAGGACCGTGCCCCGCGAGATGGCCTCGCGTGCCCAGGTGCATGGCTCGTAGGGGGGCCTCTCATGCGTACGCTCCACGGCCTCGCGCCCCTGCGTCCACGGCCTCACGCCCCCGCGTGGCATGGCCTCGCACCCCTGCGCGGCACGGCCTCGCGGCCCTGCGCTCCACGGCCTCGCGCCCCTGCGCTCCACGGCCTCGCGCCCCTGCGCCCACGGTCTCGTGCCCCAATCGCGTTCGGTTCCGCGCCCCGAGTGTTTCATGCCTTATGAGGCGCGTCATCTTGGGAGCCTCATGGAGGACACCCTTGCCACAGCCATATTCTAAAGGGTGGCGTTACGAGAGATGCAGCTCGCCTCGCACACCCAGGCCTTTGGCGAGGCCACGTCATCTCAAGCCCCCGTGACCGTCTCACGCTAAGGATCGAAGAGCCTTACCACACACCGCGACCCTTCAATACATGAAGTGCCTCACTCCTTGTGCCTCGATGTAGTCTCAAGTACGAGGGCCTATCGAGGCCCCAGCAGTTGGAAGTAAAGGCCCAAGTATGATTCAAATGGAACGTACTTGTACAATCTAGTACTGGGTACGACCTTTAAGGGCCTGTATATCTATGGCCAGGTGTCAGAGTCGACACCACCACCACCTATGCCACTATGTCTGCCACCACTCCTCTGACATAGGTACGGACAAGTAGTGGAGACATCCTCCTGGCACCTGCCCCTGTACTAGAAGCAAGACCACAACCTCTGAAACCACTCTCTTGACAGTGTACTGGCGTACTACCTGGTCCCCTGGACCACATTGTATCAGGGGCCATTAGAGCCTACTATATAATAAACCCCAATTCCTCATGGAAGGGGGTTGGAAAATTTACTGTAGCAAGTGCTTGAGAATGAATGAAATATTGATTTCTCCATTGTTGTTCTGCTGGTGTTCTTAAGTTATTACTTAACTTTCTAAGGCTTTCTTATTGATAATCTTTACTTTACAATTTTTTCCAACTTAACTTAGTTGACGAGTTCTTACCATCAACACCTTACATGCACAACTTCTAAGTAGAATATGTATGATCTCACTCTTCTCTCTTTTCCCTGAACCTACACACCTAGTGCCCTCTCTCTAAAAAAATTTAAACCTTCAATCTAAGCAACACTCTCATCCCTCTCATTAGGAGAAAATCTCCGTTGAAGCTTAGGAGGAAAGCTTGTAGAAGATCAAACTTGATGTTAAGCTAGTATCATCCATGGTTGTGTTTCTTCTTCCTCTTTCATCTCCTCTACATGCCGAAACCCTAAAGGGTGTTTTTCCATTTTGATTGCAAGGTTTCACTCATCTCAAGTTTTAAAGAGCACTCATCAAGTGTGGGAATGTTGCATGCAAAGATTCAAGTGCATGCAAGCTTGATCAAGCATTTTCCAAAGGGTGAGTAGTTAGGTTTCTTCAACTCTCTCTTTTTCTATCTTCTTCACCTCCAAAGGCTATGAACAATAATCTAAATTTTGTTGTTAAAAATATGTTGTGATAATGCTAGAATACATTAGGATACTCTTGGAGAAATAGAGCCAAGCCCTAGAAGCCAACCACCAAGCTAGGACATTAAAGGTACAAATATTGATGTTTCTAATAGAAATCTTGAATTCTTTGTGAATCTAATTTTTATCCTATATTGTCTTTAATATTTTTCTTAGTTTTATTGGTAATGGTTTAAAAAGGCTTAATATGTAATTTTTGGTTGCATGCATGCATGGTAGTGTAGTACTTTAAAGTAGTTATGGATGATTTTAGGTGAAATTGCTTGCTGCTATCTTCGTGGTCTGAGTTCCAATGGGTCAAACCATGCCTTTATGCTTCTTTTTGTAAAAAGGGTTATTTTATTTTTGTAGTACTCAAAATGTACTTGAGTTTAGCCTTTATAAAATCTTAAAAAGGTGTTGTAAAGCTCAACTTATAAGCATTTTGGAAAAATTGTTTGAATGAGGGAAAATATTGGCAGCTTGCACTGTCCAATTTGTAAAAAAAATTTGGAAATGTTTTACGTGTTTAAAATTTATGAAATTTTGAGAGATGATTGTTAATATAATTTAGGATAAAGTACGTTGTGGTTGAAGAGGAATATGTTTTCTACATTTTGCCAAAAATCTAGAACTCTCAAATAATTTACAATAAAACGTTAAGGTTTGGGAAAATTTTGTTCTCCCAACGTATTATGAATTTTTACATGGGATTTTTGTGTAGTTCTAGTTATTATGATGAGGTTTAAAACTCTAAAGGTTAAAAACATGTGGTTCTGTACAGAGAAAATTGTAGAGGTTGAAAGTTAGCGAATTATCACTAAATTGTTAGTTCTAGAAATCGAAAAAAGGAAGTAAAAGAAAATACTTTTCTAGACAAATATTGAATAAATTAACACTAGACATGGAAATCATTTTTATAATTAATTAAAAAAAAATTGATGGATTCAAATAAATTAGGGTCCAATGCCCTACTTTTCAAAAATACCACAAAAAGGGAATTTCTTACAAGAAAAAAAAAAGAAAAGGGTTTTCTTTTCTTAATAAATTTAGAATATTATCTAAAAGATCAAAGATGATTTATTTCTATAAATAAGCCAAAGAATACTTGAGTATTTTCTAAAATAAGGAAAAAAAAAATTCTAAATAGGACGCCTAAGTTGCATTTTTATAAATTAAACAAATGGATGTTGCTAGGTTAACTCGTTATTATCTAAGGACTTAGGTTTCTCAGGGAAGGGGATGATAAGATTTAAATTTCTATTGCCCTATCATTATATTCTTGTTTAACAAAAAACAAAAGAAAAAAAAAAATCTAGCCCTTATATTGTGCGCATGGTGGTTATGTAATGCATGAGTAGATGCTGGGATAGAAATGTCTAGAGTATCAATACACTACTACAAAATTGAGATGGGACGATAGTTTTAAATCGTCGTATGGACTCTCGTACGTCGGTTCTAACATCGTCGTCTCATGCAATGTCATGCCATGTAAAGCATGAAACGAAAATTTAAATAAAAGCGTCATCTCATGTCGTACATGAGACGATAGTTCCTATACAAATGTTGTCTCTTGTGGTACATGAGACGACAGTTTCTGTGCAAGCGTCATCCACTGTAGTAAATGAGACGACAGTTCCTACTCAAGGTCATCCTACTGCAGTACATGAGATAACAATTTATGTGCAAACATCATCCCCTGCAATACATAAGACGACAGTTTTTTGGAGGCCAACGTCCAATGTAGAATATGAGAATTTTTTTCATTTCTCTTTTTTCAACCACTATATGCATTCATAATTTCTTGTGTAATGTAACGAACGCCCTAGACTAATACTTACAAAACATTCGCATAACATAGTTTATAAAAGAATACCATTCATTATCAAAGTCTCAGGGGGACTTGTTTAAAACCATGCAAGTTGGCACCATAAGTTTTAAAATAAAACATAGGTTTTTATGCAAAGTTCAAAGAAACCAAAAATTTAAATAACTGAGTCCCACTGATAATTTATGAAAAGTCTCTTAAAAACAAAAAATAATTTAAATGGTGTTCTACGTTGATCGTTTTTCCGTCCATAGGATTACCCCACGCCATACACCCCATGATGATAGAACTCCTCACGTCACCACGCGTGCCATAAAAAAATCCTATTTGCTACCTGGAATGAAAGTAAGGGGGTGAGCTAAAAGCCCAGTAAGGAAGTACAAACAAATAAGCAAGTAAGAATACAAAAAAAAAAAACACTAACGTTCATCTAAAACATCATGGTATAACATAACATAATCGTAACATATCATCATATCATAACATAATCGTAACATATCATCATATCACAAACATAATCGTAACATATCATCATATCACAAACATACAGCATACATGATGAGCATGGATCGCTAGTTGTCCATGTCACCCTATGAGGTAAACAGGAGATCACTGGTCCTTGAATAACCTCGGCGCGTCCGCCCTAGGAGTTACGTCTCAATGTCCTTAGTAACTCGTTCGATGTATCTGACATCGTAATCTGTTTGATGTATCTAACATCGTAACTGGTTTGATGTATCTAACATCCATACACATATCACATTCAACATATCATCACGTTATGACATTCATAATTCACAACAATTCATTCATACAACAGTCTTACCATTCATAGCATAAAATCATAAAATCTATCTAACTTCCTTACCTCAGGTCTAAGCTAAGAAATTTCACAATCTTTCAACGCGCCTATAACATAATCAAAATAACATTTCTTAGGCCCATAAATTACTATTTTGCCCTTCCACACAACTCACGTGTGCATGGGCCATGCACACATAATAACTGTTACACATAACATGCAATTATTCTTAACTACACATAAAGCCATGAAAAGAATAATGATCATTTTACCCATTTTACTAGCATGATCGTTTTATAAAAACCACATAGTTGAATAATAAACATAATTTTGGACGTAAAAGTGGAGTTGCATGTAACATGTATACGTGGGAACATTGCGTAATAGAGACGTTTTCAAAAATGATAATTCTACACTTCTTACTTTTATTGTTTTAAAATCAATAGACTTATTACATGCTTTATTTTTCTTAAAATTTCTAAGTTGATTAAATTTCACAAAACATTATTTTATTTTAGCTCAAAAATAAAATATGTGACAAATTTCATTCATTAATCTCAAATTACAAAGAATTAACCAAAAACTTGGATTTAATTAAAATGCCTATTTTTAATATGTTTCTTTAGAAAAATAAATTTTATCATTGTGTTACATAAATGAGGTGAGAAAAATATATTTTTAAGTGTGGAAAATACATTTTGTTTTAAATTATTTAAGACGTAGTTTTATGTAACGAAAATCCATATGTGACAATTAAATAACAATTTTTTTTTTAACCTTTTTAAAACAAACTTCCAGCCACCATTTATTTTCTTCAAAAATCACAAATAAATAGAATCTAAATATTTTTCTAAATCAAAACAAAGGAAAAATCATAACTTATCAAAATATGCATTCATACCATTAAAAATACCATTTTTCAATATTACCATAACTTAGGAAAAATAATTTATTCCAAAAACTCATCAAATTCATTTTAGTGAAACTCACTTCATATTTTCTTACAAAAATTCCAGCAACTATTTTTATCATTAAAAATCACCATATTCAATTTAAAAGCTCATATTTTCTCAAAAATCAATAAAAATTTTGTAGGTAATTATTTGAGTAAAATATCATTTTAATGAGACTTAAAATCCCCTTTTAATTCCATAAAATTTACATAACATCAAGGACAGTACTTATGCATGCAAATCATTTTTAAATCAAACTTTTACCCAATTATTTGCAAAAATCAGCAAGCTTAATTTCTCATGAAACTCATCTTTTATCCCAAAAATTTCACATAAAATCATACATATCCAAAATCTCATCATACTCTTATTATATACATGATTCTAATATTACTAACATATTCACATGAAGTCTTATAAAACCAATTTTCTATTCCATTGAATCTACACATGAAATCCAACAACAATAACCATGGCAATAGCATACATAAATTCATAACACCATATCTCATGAACATGCCTTTACAAAAACCCTAACATAATTCTTATCATATTTCTAAAATCATCATTTACCATTTTACATAAATCAAGGATTAAAAAGATAACCATAGCAATATAAACATAACATATATCCTCATTATAAACCCTATCAAATCCATTCCCTCAATCATACCATGAACCCTTTTTAAACAAATCATATTCTCAAAACTATACAAATCATAATCATCAATCCTACAATAATCAACCATTAGCATCACCATCAAAAACCTCAAAGACAAACCCATCAAAACCAATATATAGGCTAAGAAAGACCATTACCTCTCTTGATTGTAAAATCAAGAACACAATAAGATCAACACCCAAACTTCACACCCTTGTTCAAGCCTAGGGTTTTTTTTTTATTTGAAAACCACCATGAGGAGGAGAAAGAACCCAAACACACACAACAAATAAACAAGTCAATAACATATAATCAATAAAAAGAGATTAGACAAACAAGAAAAACAAGAAAACATACTCTAAGATGGGTTCCTCTTCACCTTCTTCTTCTTTCTTTCTTTCTTCTTCTCCCTCTCTCTCTCTACACGCCACTCTCTCTCTCTCTCTCTCTAATTTCGGCAGCCACAAGAGCAAATGGCTCTTCCCCTCTTTCCTTTCCCCTTTATCCTTATTCTCTCATAAAGGCTTAATAAAAAGAAAATGTAAGTTTCCTATTCTCTCCATATTTTCTCTTAATTTTTGTATAATTGTTTTTATCTTTAAATGGCAAGGAATAAAAGGATGATCACATCCTTACCTAAAATAACCATGGTCTTCTAATTTTAATTTAATTGAATCAAGAAAATAAATGGAATAAACCATTCTTTTCCCACTACACATACACGTCCACACTACATGCCATTTCCTTTATTTTTATTTTATTTTTCTTTAATTCCCTACTTATTAAAATAAACTACCCAAAAATATCATAAATGGCAATTATAAAATGTGTAGAAAATCCACACATGTGCACCTTATTACCATGTACTAGCACACACTAAAACACTAGAGTGCATCGCTATCTACCATGCACCTTAGTGCATTCAATCATAACTCACATAATTACCTCGATTGTCACATTTATTTAAAATGTGACACTAATAGTAAAATAACACATGTTACACACTATTCACTTATTAAATTAATTAACCAAACAAACAATTAACAAATTTAAATTCAAAAGATTATACCAAACAATTCTAACAATTAAATAAAATAATAAACAATCAAATAAAACAAACAATCAACTAAATAAAATAACAACACTTAAATAAAACAATTCATCACACATAACATTTAAATAAAATAAATCACAAAAATTTAAATAATCTAAAAAAAAAATTTGGTGCACTACATGTAATTACAACATAGTTCAGACAGAATCAACAAACAGACAAAATCAATAGAACTCAGTATTTTCCAAATCTAAAAACCACAAGATCAAATATGTAGGAATTCTTGCCTTAACTATGTAAGTGCATGACTTAACTATAATTAATTTTTTTTTAATTCTAATTACAAAAGTTACCCTAGCTTTGGCTCATCCACTCAAGGAGCCTGGCTATCCATTCATTTTGAGTTTCATTAATATCCTCACGGTTATATGTGTTCTTCCCACCACACTACAAAAATAAAAATAAAAAATTCAGTTCAAACTAAATTGAATAGAATTGTA
The DNA here is from genome assembly GCF_963169125.1 of Humulus lupulus. Taxonomy (NCBI): domain Eukaryota; kingdom Viridiplantae; phylum Streptophyta; class Magnoliopsida; order Rosales; family Cannabaceae; genus Humulus; species Humulus lupulus. The sequence continues at coordinate 136,467,629 of NC_084798.1, read as the reverse complement.
GTTCAACTATTATAAATATATAATATCTGTAGAGTTCAAGAACTTTACTTAGCTAATTGTTTAGTAGTATTATAGTATGTTTAGTATTATCTTTGTAATTGTGGATTTTTGGTTCAGACCGGGAATTATTTGGACACTCATAGTAGTACTTATAGATTTTCTAAGTTTAATCTATAGTTTAAGAATATTAAGTATAACCTAAGGTTTGATTAAAGTAACTGATATTAAGGATTATATTTATTATATTATAAGGTTTAGACATCAACCAATAGGATTTTAAGCACATGTTATGAATGGTGATTAAGGATTAAGTATTTTTGAGGATTAAATTTAATAAGGAGTAAAGTTTGAATGTTATAGGGTCAGTCAGCAGCTTTGAATACATTGAGGGCTTAGTGAAGGCTGTTTACTCCATTCAAACTTAGCTAAAAATGTGTAATTTCGTGTTTAATTATTCAGCGTGTGCCGATATATCGCAGCACGTAGATACGAAAAACACGAGACAATGCACGGTCGTCTCGGGCATACTAGCCCAGGCGATATATCGCCTACAGGGGGCGATATATCGCCTCCTTCAACATAAATTCAAACTCTTTTGAATTCATTTCCTTTCAGCCATTCAAACTCCTTCAACAATCCAGCATCTTTTGAACGAGTCTTCAGCCTCTGCTGAACGATTATTCAAATGATTTTCACCTCAAAAGCCATTATTTTTATTCAAGTAAAATCAAGATACTTTCATTCCCAAACTCTATAAATAGGACCTAGTACCCAGCCATTTCTTCACCTTTTACTCTAAGTTCAGAAGCTGCTAGTGCTAAGTAAGTGTGAGAGTGTAAACACCTGGTTTGGGAAAATCATAAACTTAAACATCATAATCTTATCAAACACTTTGGGAAGTGAGATTCGTTAGTATTTCGGTTGTGGTTAGATTGATCTTGCAAGTCTTTGAGGTAAACCCGAAACTCTAGTTCATTTGATTTATGTTATGTTTCCCTTCTCTTAGTCTTCTACTCAGTTTCCTAACCTCATTCTTATTTTGGTTAGGGAATCCAAGTTCTTAAGCACATAAGTTGTGGTAAGCATATTTTTTTAATGGTTTAGTCTTCCTATTCATTTTCATTTTATTCTTCTTAAGACTCACTCTTCCTCATATGGTTTTAGGAGTGTTCCAAAAGTCCCAACTCAGTCCATTATATCCCGGTAACTTTGGTAAGGAAAATAGGCTAGAATCTATATGTTTATGTTTATGTTATCTTATGTGTTATGTTATGATATGTTATGAATATGTTATAAATGTGTTTGTTGTAGGCTTGGGCTTATGCCCTATTTGACTATCAAGACCCCAAAAAGATTGTGGGCATATGCTTATTTAGCTGGTAGGACCCCACTAATCTCATGGGCATAAGCTTGTTTAGTCTATGGGACCCCAAGTAATAATGGCCATTATAATAAGTGTATTATGTGTTATGATATGTCTTTACGTTATTATGAAATTGATGTGTATGACTATGTGTTAGATTTTTCCTTGCTGGGCATTAGGCTCATTCCTTTCTGTTTATGTGCAGGAAATATGCTTTAGAGGCGGAAAGATTCGTGACGCTTAGAGGATGTGTATCGATGGTGAATGGAGTCAAGGAGCCGAGCGTTATTCGATTCGAGGATGTAGTCTCATTTTATCTTATATGGTTTTATATGTATTTTCCGCATTTCTTATGTAATTCACTTCATTTTAATCATGTTTTGTTTTTAAAGACAATGGGATCCCAATTCCTTCTTAGTATTCTATTTATTTGTAATTAACTCTTATTTTTACAAGTTACTCAATAAAATTATGGAATTTTCGTAAAAATGTAAGTTTTATGTATAGTTTCGTTAATGGTCCAAATAGTCTAGATTAGTGGGTCATTACAATATCAATACGAGGATACACAACACTAACTCAATCCAAATTCATCCGCACCAAACATGCTTATTGGAGATACGAATAAAAAATCATTGACTTATTTTAAATCATTGCAACAACAAAAGAACAGAGAAAAAATTAAATTTTAATTAGATTCAAATTAGCTCTTGTATATGCAAGAATCATAAGAAAACTATGACAAACAATGAACTGACAATATCTTCCTTTAGGATTGTAATGACCCAAGTACTCTAGACTTTTGGACCATTAATGAAACTATGCATACAAACCCTTAATAAAGCTTACATTGCGAAAATACCATAATTTTATTAGGTAACTTGTAAAAATAAGAGTTACTTACAAAAATATCAAGAAGGATATGGGATCCCATTGTCTTAAAAACAAAACATAATTTAAAATAAAGGAGTTACATAGAAAGTGCGAAAACACTACACATAAACCCATAAATAAAAGACTACATCCTCGAAATTGAACTCTCGACTCCTTGAATCCATTCACCATCGATACACAATCCCAAGCATCCACGAACCTTACCGCCACTAAAGCTATTTTCCTGCACATAAAACAAAAAGGAATGAACCTAATGCCCAGCAAGGAAAATCTAACACATACATCATGTACATAAATTTCATAATAAACATAAAGACATAACATAACACTTATTACATACACATACTATAATGGCCATTATTACTTGGGGTCCCATAGACTAAACAAGTCATATGCCCATGAGATTAGTGGGGTCCTACTAGCTAAGTAGGTCATATGCCCATAATCTATTTGGGGTCTTGTTAGTCATATGGGTCATATGCCCAAGCCTACAAACACATATATCATAACACTTATCATAACATAAGAAACATAAGATAACATATAAGACATATAACATATGCATTTCTATTCTATTTTCCTTACCAAAGTTACCGGGATAAGAGGACAGCGTTGGGACTTTTGGAACACTCCTAAAACCATATATAACAGGGTGAGTAGATTGAAGAAAAAGTAATGAAATGAATGGAAGGAATGGAATGACTAAACCTTTGAGAAACATACTTACCAAAAACTTATGAGCAAGTTCTTAGATTTCCTAACCAAAATAAGAATGAGGTTAGAAGACTGAGTAGAAGACTATGAGAAAGAAAATAACATAAAACCAATGAACTAGAGTGTGGAAATACCTTGAAGACTTATAGATAAATCTAAACCTCGAACCGAAATACTATAGAACCGTACTTCCCAAAGTGTTTGATAAGCATATAATGATCAAGCTTATGATTTCCCCAAACCAGGTGTTTACACTCTCACACTCACTTAGCACTTGCAGCCTCTGAACATAGAGCAAAAGATGAATAATGGCTGGGTACTAGGTCCTATTTATAGAGTTTAGGAATGAAAGGATCTAAATTTTACTTGAATAAAAATAATAGCTTTTTAGGTGAAAATAATTTGAATAATCGTTCAGCAGAGGCTGAAGACTCGTTCAAAAAGATGCTGGACTTATCAAGAGGTTGAATGGCTGAAAGGAAAAAGAATTCAAAAACTTTTGAAATATGTTGAAGGAGGCGATATATCGCCTGGGCCAGTATGCCCGAGGCTGTCGTGCATCGTCTCGTGTTTTCCGTATCTACGTGCTGCGATATATCGCCCCCTATAGCTGCGATATATCGGCACACGCTGATTAATTAAACATGAAATTACACATTTTTAGCTAAGTTTGAATGGAGAAAACAGCCTTGACTAAGCCCTCAACGTATTCAAAGCTGCTGACTGACCTTATAGCATTCAAACTTTTCCCCTTATTAAATTTAATCCTCAAAATACTTAATCCTTAATCACCCATTCATAACATGTGCTTAAAATCATATTGGTTCTTATCTAAACCTTATAGTATAATAAATATTATCCTTAATATCAGTCATATAATCAAACCTTACGTTAAAATTAATATTCTTAAACTATAGATTAAACTTAGAAAATCTATAAGTACTACTATGAGTGTCCAAATAATTCCCGGTCTGAACCAAAAATCTACAGTTACAAAGATAATACTATAAATACTATAATACTACTATCTAACTAGCTAAGTAAAGTTCTTGGACTCTACAAGGATTCACAATACCCATTTGAAGTAATATTATAAACACGAGTTTATAAATGAATTAAAAATAATCCAAGAGTTTAATCTAGATTGACAATGCCTAAGTTGTACAAAACTAGAAGAGCATATAGACATTATAGATCCAGGGCAGGTCACAAAAATTGACAATTCCTTCTATGTTCATGCACAACACATGGGTGTTGAAGCAAGATTAATAGACTTTTGAGATATGGAAAACAAGCACAAGTGGAATTATAACTTACTCAAGATGATAAATTAAGAAAACAAGCTTCCAAAATCATTATAATATAATTAGCATGAAAGCATCAACAATGCAATTACACATAAAATTGAAAAGTACTCATAATAATGAAGTCAATACATGAATCCACTCAAACCTTGATATATGGTCAGCTCGTGACAATGATTACATAAATTGCTATTTTCAACTCCAATTGTTATTTTCAAGCCAAATATACACAACAACAAAAAAACTACCAGCAAAATAATGTAAACATGAATTTCAAACATGATTTAGAAAGATGAGATATTGAAAGAACTAGCACTATCACTAAACTAATTCAGTAAATACATTTTAAATTTTAGATAGAAATAGATCATTAAGCCCAAATTTTAAAATGAGAGTTTGAAAGAACCACCATACAGAAGGAAAAAAGAAAGAGTTTGAGAGTTTGGGTATTATATATATTGCCTAGTGTTCTAAGGGAAGAGATATATACTTTGAAGTTGAAATAGTAAACTACTGTGAAAGAGAAAGTTCATGAATTTACTGGGGTATATTATATGAAGCACATTGCCCAATATTGAGAGAAAAAAGAATAATTGGGATTGGGTAAAATTTTGAATCTTTCACAAACATGTCAAATTTATTATTCTAAGCTACAAAACCAAAACGAAAAATGCCCACAAAGGATAAAGGACAGCGCAATGAAAAAGGTCTTCTCTTCTTCCATGAGAATGAAACCATCTTTACCTCGGTCTTCAAGCAACTGTCTGAACTGCTCTATCAAAGCTCTCTTCGGCCGATGCTAACCTTTTAATGAGGATGTGATCTGGATGTGCAAGTTTCAATTGGCTGCAAAAACAACTTACTCTTCATTAAACAAAAAATCAACTCTCTAAACATCTACTTCGGTAAGTGGTGGAATTGTAATTCTGAGGGGTCACATCAGAATGAATATAAAGTGGGCAAGAAAAAGCAATAGAAACACACTGAAATCAATAGCCAGTAAAATGTGATTTATGTGGATTTTCTCAAGCATCTTGATGAAAACTTTACCTTCTAAATCAACAAATAAAAAATAAAAATATTTCCAAGCAAGCACTACAAAATAAATACTTTAAAAGTTTATAGATTAAGATGATCTATGTGTCTACTATTGTAGTACGGCAACAGATGAAAAAGGTGTAAATGACCATATATTTATAAATATATGTGTATATATTTTGACAAAAGAATTTGCTAATATATAAAAACCAATAATGTGGCAGAAAATTCTTGACAAATTAATTCCCAAAAGATACATAGTCAGTTGTCGGAATCAGCAGAGGTCTTACGTGAGGAAACGAGAGGTCAATGTGAAGACAACACACAATTAGATTAGCAAGAGTTTCTGGATCCTTAGCATCCTGTCAAATAAAGGAATAGCACCATACAATATTTAAACTTCATGCATTATTCATATTTTCAGTACCATTTTGTCACATTTTAAAAGCGTCATTTGAAACATATAGTAATTTCTTTTAGAGATATGATTAAAATTTCAAAGGGAAAAAAGGCCATAAAAGCAACAAGGAAAAAAGAAAGAATAAAACACTAAGTTGGATTGAAGTATAAATGAAGTTTCATTCTTAAAGCATTTTTTTAAAGACAGAGAGGAAGTAATCACATGTTATTGTAAAATATCATCTAAAGAAACAAAAATTGTGAAGGGGGCATGGCAAACAACTCCAGAAAAATGACTAATTAGATACTTGCCTTGTTAAGTGCTTCAAGCAGCAGAGTTTCAGCTTCAACAAAGTTATTCATGTGCATGCAGCAAACAACTTTCCCATTAAGAACCAAACTAGTCATCTGATATTTCTCAGAGAAATCTTGGAAGATAAGATATGCTTCTTGTATTTTACAACCACCATGTTTGACATGCATGAAATATGAATATTGGCAACATCCCATTCATTCAGAGGGAAATTATAAAACAATAAAGCAATGTATATACATACCACTGCCAGATTGAGCCATAATGTTGCAAGTTGTGTTAGTGTGTGATCCTCATCTATCTGTTGCGTGACTATAAGATGTCTCTCTACATAATCTGCCCTGTGCATCTTAATGAATATTTGGACATTCAATGCATTGCCACAAAAGCAGGAGCAGCAATAATTAGGCTCGAGAAACTGACAACTTCTAGTAAGAGCTTTCATGCCTTCTGCCTCAGTATCATGGTTTTTAAAAAAATTTGTGGCGTACACCTCGAGGTGAGGCAGTGAAAAAAATGCCTCTAAGGCTTACCCTCAGCAGTCTGGGATGAGGCATAACACAAATTTTTTTTTTAAACAAAGCACCACAACTTGTATTATTACTGAAAAGGATAACACAAACTGAATAATGTGTACAAAGATTGTACAACCATCTTACCAAGAAAATATAAAACAATGTTAATAAAATACAGGAAAACACAAAACTATATTGTACAATTTTCAATAGAAAGGAAAGAAAAAAAGAAAAACAACATTAGTCATACAACATTATTACCATTTGTTATCAATGAGAGCCGAAGCTTTTATGTACAACTTTTCTAGTTAACAAACTAAGTGAGCTTACTAAATATGGAAATAACTAATCTAACATAACAACAAATCACATAAATGCCATAAGGTTTGCTGCATATTTATTTTTATGTGCCATTTGTTATATAGCATTTATTTATATTTTGACATGTGTCTTGTGCACCTCTTGTATTTACTATATAAATGCATTATAATCACTCAGTCATCACTAGGATTACCTTGCTTTCTTTTTTGTCCCCGATCGTGATGACAGAATAGCAACATGGTAGTAAGTACCTCAAAAAACTTCAAATTCAATGCTTAGATATAACATTAAGAGAAAAATGGCATGCTCTTACAAGTAGCAAAGTTAGGTATCAATATCAAGAACCACTAAAAGAAACATATTCAAACACAAAAATATGAATTACTTGAAATTAACTCAAGAAAACATATACAAAGCATTTTGAGAATTCTAAATCAAATACACAATTCATATGAAACACACATACCTCAACATTGTCTAAAAGTATCATATACTCATTCTTTAAATTCAATTACAAAGGTTTTCCCCTACATTTAAAAATAACATTAATTATAGTCAACCAGAGAAAGAAATAATTTACTTTCATGTCAAGATCAAACATTGTCTAGTTTTTTGAGGCATTTTTTGAAACATCTAATGTGCATTAGATCTGAGAAACTGAGAATGATAAAAGAAAGAAACTCCTAGTACACATAAATTCAACCTAAAATACTTATTAAATAAAAGCCTAAATACACATTCAAGCTGCATCAAAATTGGTATGATAAATGAAAGATCTTTTATTACTTGTTCCTCAAAACTGTTTATTTGTACTGAGTGTTTCGGCCACTAGCAATTTTAGTCTCTCGTTTACCTTAATCACACCATTGCAACCAGAAGAAACAACACCATCTGCAATACAAAATATCAACAAAGAAAAAATACAACAACTCAGGCCAGGCAGAGGTAACAAATGATACAAGAAATCATTTCTTGATGGGGTAGAGAAGAAGGTGGAAAGGCAAAGACCAGGGAGGAAAAGAGGCGGGGGTAGAGAGCACAACATGATTGAACAAAGCCTAAACCACATCGCTGAACCCAGCTTCGCCGAACATGAAACCAACCCTCCATCCCACCTTGCGTGTCTAGCCTCCCCGTCCCACCTCGCACTGCAAGCCCCGTAGCCTCCTTTAGCCACTGCAAGACAGAGAGGGAAATAGAATGAGAGAGAGGGAAGGCAGCGACTGGAGAAAGAGAGAGAAAAAGAAGGGAAGAGATCGAGGGCTGAGATAGGGAATATAGGGTTTTCTTTTTCTTTTTTAAATATATATTAATTAAATGTTAACATAATTTAATAAAAATAAAATTATTGACGACATAATACATTAAAAGTATATATTAAAAGATTAATATATATTTTCATAAATAAATTTACATAAATTAGTTTGTTTTTTAAATTATATTTCGTAAATTATATTTTTATAAATATATATATATATAAAATAAATTAATATTTTATAATATAATAAATTTATGAATACAAAAAGAATAAAAAATTACAACTAAATAATAATAAAATTATAGAAATTTTAAAAGTAATTTCTAATATTTAACCAATTAATAAAACAACTCATTTTTAACTAATACTAAATTTATAAATATGTTAATTTAACTATGTTATTCTTTATATCATTACTAATTTAAATTTTAATATAAAAATTATTATAAATACAAAAGTTAATAATATGAAAATTTTAGAAACAAAAAAAATTAGTTTTAAAAGTTTTTAATAAATGCATAATTTTTATAAATATATATTTACATAATTTAGTTTTTTTTTAAAAAAATTAAATTATTCATTAATTATTTTTTTATATTTTTTTATTTGAATTTCAACGACATTTTATAACTATCGGTATTGAGCTTTTATTAATTGTTGGCGTTGAGGTCAATAGCGACAATTTTTAACTGTCAGCATTGGTCTAGAATTAACTGTCGATGTTGGGTTCAATAGCGACACCTTTTAACTATCAGCATTGGTCTCGAATTAACTGTCGGCATTGGGGTCAATAGCGACAGTCAAAAGCAACAGTGACAATTATTAGCTGTCGGCGTTGGTCTCTATGCCTACAATTTTTAACTGTCGGCGTAGAGTCCCGCTACGCAATTATGACAGTCAACAGAGTTGACTATCGTTGTTGGGTGTTGGGAAAGCCAGTTTTGTAGTAGTGTATGACCTCACAGATTCAAAGAACAAACTAACCCCATTAACCACACTTTTTGCAGCTTCAATCTTCAAATATGTGAAGATATAAAGAAACACCCACCGCACACAAATTAGAAATTGTAAGTGCCAAATTGAAATTAAAAAGTTAATATGCCCATTGCATAGATTTGTCTCTGTGAGCTCAGCCCGTCCTCCATGAATGGTGACAACGAACTTCGCAGCCCAACCCCTTCCTCTAAGAATACAATCTTGTCTTGCGCGAACGACGACGACAAACTCCGTGAGGCATCCCATGACCTCCGTCAATGGCACTGAGCCGGCGAGTTGTGTGTTAGAGAGGGAGGGATGGTTGAGAGGGCAGAACGCGGCTCACCGAGGGAGAAAGAGAGAGACATGAGGACAGTGAGGGAGAAAGGAGGGAAATGGATTTTTAATTAGGGTTTACTTTTAGGATTTTTTTTTAAATTTTAAAACGAGTTTTGTTAATTTAAAAAAAAATATAGAAAGATAAAATAAAATGCGGACAACCTGTTTTATTTAAATATTAAATAACTTTTTAAAAAAATTTGTTATTAGTTTTAAAAGAAGAAAAATGAAAATTAATACTATAATATTATAATAAGTATCATTAATGATAAAATAAAACATAAGTCATTTTTAGACAATTATTTAAAATTGAATTAATATTATAGATTATTAAAAAAAATTAAACAATTATTTGAATAATTTATTTATAAAAAACTCATTTTAACTAATACCTATTCTATGTTGCAAATTATAAATTTAAAATTTTTTATGAATATATTTATATAATATATTAAATTATATTAAAAAAAAATTGTATTGGATAAGACAACAATTTTTGTAGAAATGTTGTTTCGTGTTAAAAGTAGACATGTTACGACAGTCTCACTAGAACTGTTGTCTCATGTAAGTTTTAATTTGCATGACACGACAGTTCAAGAGCGATTGTTGTGTCGTGCTTATTTTTGACACGAGACAACAGTTATACGAAAACTGTTGTCTCTCGTGTGTTGCCTAAGTACAGTTTTGTAGTAGTGATATTGAGTGTCATTGATTAATCCGAGTATACTGTATGTTTTACAATATTGGCTAAAGGGGGAAGAAGGTCAACAGTGACCCAAGGATTTCAGCTAGCAGCTTAGAAACCTAGGTATGTTAATCTTGACTTTGTTGGCTACAACATAAAACATGCTAGTGTATTATCTGTTATAGTTCTTTACACTAGATTGATTAAGGGTTGAATTAGTAAATGCTAGGGGGTACTAGTAAGTGCATAGAATGTTCCAAAGAAATCCAATGATTAATAGATAAGATTAGTATTCGAGCTGATGATTAGGGTAGAGGAAACACGGTCGAATGTTTGTTGATTTGTGACCAGGGTAGGGGGAAGCACGGTCAATTTACTATGGACTAATGACCAAGGCAAGGGAAAGCATGGTCGAATATCTGTTGATTTGTAGCTAGGGTACTTAGGGGGAGTCTGGTTTGTTTGTGAATTGGCTATAGATATGTGAATCCATCTAGCTACTGGGATGATTAATTGTTGTATTATTGTGAAATCCAATGTGCGTACTGGGACCGCATTATTGTAAATCCAGTGATTACCAGGTAATACTAGCACTTGAGTTGGTTACCATGGTAAAGGGGGGTACGGTCGGCCAATGAAATTTTTTAACAGGTAGTAAGTACCTGGTGAATTTAGTGGTTGTGATCTAAGAGTTGCTTGAACAACTCATGATATTTTTGTAGATGTTCAGTGATTTTTGTGGCCATTGTAGAATGGTGTTAAACATTTATATCTTATATCTTCTCGATCTGGGATTTTATGCATCCAGGTTTATTTTGAATTTAATTGGTTGTTCGGTACAACTATTTTAATGATTTGGTTTGAATTATCCTATCTTGTTTCATAGGATTCGGAAGTTATCTGATAACCTAGTGACTTATGCTTCAATTACTCTTACTTGAACCCCATCTTTGGGTCGTAGTATGTTTTTGATTGAAAGATTAATCTTACTAAGCGTAATTGCTAACCTAGTTGTTCATGTTGTAGGTAAGGGAAGGTGCAACAGTGAGCAATGGAGTCTGCTTGTCGAAGTGTACATGTGGCCCGACCTTTGGGATTTGGTTCTTTTTGGAAATGGCTTTTGGGAAACTCTTTTCTTTATGGGTACTATTTCTTTTTATTCTGAACAAATTTATAAGTTGACGAAGACAATGTAATTATCTAAGTGTGCGCACATGACTTTTTAATAGTTTTTTTTATGTGGATTTTTGGAGACTTAAAATTTTTTAATGTTATTTTCCACGTTATTTTGGTCTTGTATTTTTGGTTTTTACAATTGGTACCAGAGCTCAAGTTGACTCGGTTCTGTAGAAAAACCTACATGTACATTCTTCAAGATAAACCGGCACTCACTGTAAGCATTGTTCCTTTAGATCCTTTATGTTGAACTATTCCATTCACCTTTGTTTCTATAAATTGTAGGTTAGTATGCCTATTCATACTGAGGGAGTTTGTCTTGGCCTACCTGTTACACCCACATTGTATACTCGATTACAAACCTTGCATTTTTATCAACATTTCATGAGAAGGAAGCCTCGTACAATTCACACCCCATACTCTTTTGACACTACTACAAATATAGGGTTTCTCTGCGCTTTTTTTTCAATCTAAAATAAAAAGCGCAGAGAAAAGGATTGAAGGACACTTAGGAACTATGTTACTGCGGTTTTTTTTAAAAACGCAATGTAAAGTAGGAAAAGTGGGAAGTGAAAACTTTTTCTCTGCGGTTTTCTTAAGAAAAACACTGAGAAAAGTTGCACTAATTTTCTCCGCAGTTTTTTAAGAAAACCACAGAGAAATAAAGACTTTTCTCTGCGGTTTTATTGAAAAAACCGCAGAGAAAAGTATTGTAATTTTTCAAAACTTTTACCAAGCATAACTTTATGCTCGATTGTCCATTTTGGGTATTTTTTTTTAACTTTGATATTTTTTCGAGATCTATTCAAAGAAAATAGTCTTTTATTTGGATAGATCTCGAAAAAATATCAAAGTTAAAAAAAAACAATCAAAACGGACAACCGAGCACAAAGTTATGCTTGGTAAAAGTTTTAAAAAATTACAATACTTTTCTCTGTGGTTTTTTTAAGAAAACCGCAAAGAAAAGTCTTTATTTCTCTGCGGTTTTCTTAAGGAAAACCACTGAGAAAAGGTTCCAGACCTATATATAAACTCATTCTTCCCCACAAGGTTCGTAAACCTACTTCATTTCGCGAAAAACTTCTTTAACAACGGCGGTATGTCTTTCAACCTTAATCTTACTATTTTTTTCATCATTTTTAGCTAAATCTTAGTTAAAAACTGAAGTAGATGCTTGATATTTGTCTATTTTCAGGTTTTTTGTAGTAAAAATGGTTAGGATTTGGTCGAAAAATTGTCCATTTTCACTGAATTTTTGGGCATACATTGTGTTCTTGAGTTTCAAAATAGGTAATGATCTATATATCTTTGTTTGTATAGTTTTTTGTTTTTTTTTCATCATTATTTTTAGAGTTTATTTTGTGTGAAATAGACAAATAGAAATCAAAATTTTGAGAGGTTTTTCATAAATTATTAATTTGGTTGCTGAATTTTGTTTCTTTAGATTTTTCGATGACAAAACTTGAAAATTTTATTTTTTTTCTTTAGGTTTTCAGATTTTCTTTGTATGCAGCTAGATAGATCTCGAAAAAATACCAAAGTTTAAAAAAAAACACCAAAAACGGACAACTGAGCTCAAAGTTATGCTTCGTCAAAGTTTTGAAAAATTACAATACTCTCCTCTGCGGTTTTTTCAATAAAACCGCAGAGAAAAGTCTTTCTTTCTTAGCGGTTGTTTTAAAAAAACCGCAGAGAAAAGTACATATTTCTCTGTGGTTGGCTTATTACAACCGCTGAGAAAGATGTTCTTTCTCCGCGGTTGGCATACCACTTTTCTCTGCGATCGAATACACTGCGGTTTTTAGTACTCTTGGAAACCGCAGTGTATTAAGTAAAAAAACCGCAGAGAAAAGCCTTTTTTGTAGTAGTGTGACTCAGATGGACAAGTCATAGGAAATGTACAAATGGACAAGTCACATCAATTATCATCTACAACGGGCGGATGTTCCAAGGTTTATGTGGGTGAGGTTTGCGGTGACTAGATTCTGAGGTGCGATGATGGCTTGGCATAGGCTCACATGACAGACACGGACTTTCACTACCTGGCCTGCACTTCGAGAGGCACTGGAGGTAACGTTTGGAAAGGACTAAAGAGGGAAATAGCTCAATTTGTGGATATTAGAAAGACAATTCTTGATGCCTGTGATGAAGCAGTGGAAATGTCAATTCGTCAGGAATCCTGATTAGCATAAGAGAAGAAAGAAACCCAAAGGATTGAGGGACGACCCTTTGTCTGTAACGATCGAGGCAGGTTCCCTAATAACCGGCATGGGTCTACTAGGATGTTCACTCCCAAGTTCAATCAGAGTATAGGAAGGGCCAAAAACCATACCAACTTAAGGTCCCCAGCCAGGGGAAACCATAAGAGAAGGATGGATTCACCAAATCAAGGGTCAAATTTCAAAAAGAAACCAAAGAGGGACTTCGAGTCTTGGCGACACTGTAACAAATGCAACAAGTGCCATGCAAGCGAGTGTTATAGTATGTCTATTTCAACTATGGCAAGACTGAACACTACTCGTGGAACTGCCCAAGCTATGGTCAGAAGGGTGGAAACGATCAGCAGAAACCGATTGGAGCACCACTGCGTGTCTATGCACTTACCAAGGGCGACAAGGGAGCTAGAACTTTGGAAATGGTGTCAGGTTAGATTCCTATTGCTAATACCTCGGCATATGCATTAATGGACATTGGTGCATCCCATTCTTTTATTTCTACTTCTTTTGCTAAAAAGATGGATAGGAAACTTGAACCAATGTCAAATATCTATGGGGGTATCCTTACCTTCGGGGGAGGATATGCTGGTACGGTCATGGGTTAGAGTTTTACCAATCTAAGTAGGAGGTCGCGAATTTCCAGTGGACTTAGTAGTACTAGATTTACATGAGTATGATGTTATAATTGGTATGGACTGGCTGACAAAGTACGGAGTGGTGGTGAACTTCAAACGAAAGAAGGTAACCTTCAATCCACCTGGAGAAGAATCGTTTGTGTTTTAGGGCACGACACGGGAAAACAACTTTGTTGTGATATCCTCCCTAAAGGCAAGAAAGATGTTAGAAGAATGATACATCTGATATCTGGAAAGTGTGGTGGATACGAAACAAGAGACTAAGTCATGACCTCGGATGTAGTAGTGGTGTGAAAATTTTTCGAAGTATTTCTTGAAGATCTTCCGGGAATATCCCTAGACTGATAAGTGGAGTTTGAGATTGAAGTGATTCTGGGCATGGCGCCAATCTTGAAAGCACCATATAGAATGGAACCCACATAGCATGAGGAACTACAAATGCAACTACGAGATTACTTGGACAAGAAATTTATAAGACCAAGCCATTCTCCATGGGGAGCCCCTCTCTTATTTGTGAGAAAGAGAGATGGTTCCATGAGAATGTTGATAGACTATCGGGAATTAAATAAAGTACCAATAAAAAATCATTATCCGCTACCCATAACCAATGACATGTTCAATCAATTACGAGGAGCCTTAGTGTTCTCCAAGATCGATTTATGGTCTGGATATAATCAACCAAAAGTCAAGGAGTCAGATATTCCAAAGACAGCATTCCGAACCAGCTATGGTCATTAAGAGTTTGTGGTAATGTCATTTAGACTCAATAATGTGTCTGCAACATTCATGGATCTTATGCATAGGGTACTAGGTGAGTATTTGGACAAATCTGTGATTGTGTTCATTGACGACATACTCGTCTACTCACAGAGTGAAGAAGAGCATGCCAGCCACTTAGAGCTAATCCTACAACGATTACGAGAGGAGAAGCTATATGCCAATTATCAAAGTGCGAATTCTCGCTAAATCAAGTTAATTTTCTAGGACACGTAGTGTTAAGGAACAGGATTGCGGTTGACCCAGCCAAGATCGAGACGATAAAGCAATGAAAGGTTTTTAAAAATGCACAAGAAGTCTGTAGTTTCTTAGGGTTGGCAGGTTATTATAGGTGATTTTGGCAGGGATTCTCCAAGAAAGCCACCTCAATGACTACACTAACCCGTAAGAACATCAATTTTGAGTGGACGAACAAGTGTGAGAAAAGCTTCCAAGAACTAAAGACCAGACTAACAACAGCTCCTGTACTTACTATTCTGAATGGCACCTAAGGTCTTTCCATTTATAGTGATGCTTCAAGTCAGGGCCTAGGGGCGGTGTTAATGCAACATGGGAAGGTGATGGCTTACGCCTCTCGAAAGTTCAAAAATTATGAAAATAACTACCCAATTATGACTTGGAGTTGGCAACAATGTTATTCTTGTTAAAGATCTGGTGCCACTACTTATATGGAGTTCACTGGGACAACTTCACTAACCATAAAAGCCTTAAATATTTCTTCACCCAGAAGGAATTGAACATGAGACAACGAAGGTGGTTAGTATTGTTCAATGACTATGAGTGTGATATCTTATACCACCCTACGAAGGCAAACCAAGTAGCTGATGCGCTAAGCAGGCAACCAATGACATATGTGATGATGGTGAAGGAAATACCTTAAGAGCTTCAATCTGATATCTCCAAGGTGGACTTAGAGATAGTGGTAGGGAGATTAGCCAATCTCTCTATACAACAAACAATCGTGGAAGTGATTCAAGGAGGGAAACTTGCAGATCAATTTATACAACGACTACTACACAAAACCAAGATGGAGTACTGGGTCATAAGGGCAGGATTTGTGTGCCTCAGATGAGGAGATAAAAAGACAAATTTTATATGATGTGCATAATATTTCGTATGCTATGCACCCGGGAACTACCAAGATAAAAAGGAATTTTTGGTGGCCGGGAATGAAATGAGATGTGGTGGAATACGTGGCACATTGCTTAACCTATCATCAAACAAAAGTTGAATATCAACAACCTGCTAGACTGTTGAAACCATTGAAAATTCCAGAGTGGAAATGGGAAATGATTATCGTGGACTTTGTCACAGGTTTACCCAACACTCTAATGGAGTAAGACACGATCTAGGTTATTCGTGGATAGGTTGACTAAATATGGGCATTTGTTGCCAATCAAGAAAAATGACGGTGCCGATAAACTAGCAGATTTGTATATTGCGGAGATTGTGCGGCTTCATAAAGTTCCCATCTCTATAGTGTCTTATCGGGACTGAGGTTTTACTTCAATATTCTGGAAGAGAATGCAAATAAGATTCAGAACTTAACTAAAATATGATATCTCCTTTCACCGGAAGAGAGATTTCCAATGTGAACCAACAATTTGAACTAAAGAGGATATGCTAAGAGCCTGTGTTTTAGATTTTGAAGGCTCGTGGAATACGAAACTTCCACTAATTGAGTTCGCTTACAATAAAAGTTATCATGATTCTATCAAGATGGCCCCATACGAAGCACTCTATGGGAGAAAGTGTCGATCCCCAATTCACTAGCATAAGACTGGTGAGTGAAAATTCATGGGAGCATAAGAGGTAGATAAAGTTACTGAGGACATTAGGTAGATACGACAAAGATTGCAAACCTCAGTAGATCGTCAACGTAATTATGTGGATCGATGAAGGAGACCTCTTGTATTTGAAATTGGGGACAAGGTGTGGTTAAATATTGCTCCACTGAGAGGAGCCATGAGGTTCGGTAGAAAGGGAAAGCTTAACCTAAGGTACATTGGCTTCCTTTCAAAGAATTGATAACCCCATTCAAGAGTCCATCTATAGCTTCTACAGAATGAAATCAAATTAGAAACACCCCCTGAGATAGTAACCCTATCTTATCAATTCCTTTGTCCCTCCAGACTCTTCTAAAAATCCCTTCCATCACTGATAGAGGAGGGTTGGCTCCCAGAAAATAACACACTAAGGCAATGCTCCAATACTGAACATCTTCTATGTCTTATAAACCTATCTTGGCATAATCAGAGTCCTTCCTCTGTTCATCCACAAGGTTTATGTTCAAAATAGGTATATTAGTAGGTGTATCTGATTTCCCCTTCGAGCTTGCAATATCAGTCTTCATGACTCCCAACCAATCAATGAGTGTCTTCTTTACTGCCGAAGTTTGTCCCAAAATTACCTCAGCTTCCTCTATTCTTATTCTTCTCTAAGTTGTAACTGTCTTGAAATTTTCCTCATTTGCAAAGTTCAAAACCTTCTGACCTGGTTCATCCTCCTCTCTATCTAAAACCTCAAAATCAATGGCCTCCACTCTAAGAACTTCAGCAATGGATTTCATCTTGTTGACTGGATCTGTAGAAGATGGCCCTCGTTTCTTCCTCACTGACGTTTTCTTCTTCAATTTCGGTCTCCCCGCCATAACACCAGCTCAAGCTGAAGAGAGAGTGAATTCTTTCAAACGTAATACATGACTAAAGGAAATACGATTATTAGCTTCTATATTTCTACCTTTTGATAGTTTTATCTTGGATATGTGTTTCCTTAGCTTCTAAAAACTCCCCCTTGTGCTCTACACTCTCAAACCGAGCCCCAAAGTCCCACATGCAGATTTTTAAGAAAGACTTAGGGAAGAAAGACTTAGATGAGTGACAAGAACATGAAAACTAAAATGATCTCTTACCTTTCTTTTACTTGATCACCAAAGTGTTCAATCTTTGAGATCCAACTAGTACAAGCTTCCCTTGAACCCTAGAACACAAGATCAATGTCATGCATAGCTATTAGATCACATTCATGAATAATAAACCTTTAGGGTTTCAGGTATGAAAAATGGATGTTAGGATGAATGAGGTTTCGAAACATACACTAGACAATGTTTCTCTTGAGTTTCTCCCTTCTTCAACGGACGAATGAGTATAGTTGGCTTATGGAGAAAAAGTTGCAGCAATGGAGGATAGTAGAGCTTAGGATTTCAGGTTTGGGAGAGGAAAATGGAAGAGATAGTGTTTTTTAAGAGAAAAGAAAATTTGTGAGAGAAAATGATTAGGTCTTTATTTGTGAGTGGGGTAAGACTCTTACTCTTCCCCTAGGTTATGTGTACTTAGCCTTGCCATCAACCACTCTCTCCCTCCTCCCTTGGAAAAGACCTTTATGCCCTTGCTCATTTTTACCTGTCTCATAAGACAATCAAGGGCCCTTTGGTAATTTTTCTTATCTAAAATTCCATAAATTTTTACCCTATAGTTTTTAAATCTCCAAGCTTAATTAATTAAATTAAATGTGACCCAAAAATAAAATTTGTCACATATTACATAATTTTGGAAATTTATCAAATTGACCAAAATGCCCTTAGATGGCCGAGCAAGAAATTTTTATTCTTAGGCCCAGTTGATTGGAATTCCAACCTCAATCATTTTTCTTTAATTTAATGGCTCGACTGTAAAGTCCCAGTTGCAAAAATATCTTTATGTCATAGCATTCCCTATTTTACCTATTCCGAGATTTTTCCACTATTAAGGTTTGCCCCTCGGTCCGAGACTAATTTTTCTTTGCATAGGTGTAGAGTCCAAGAACTTTACTTAGCTAGTTAGATAGTAGTAGCAATAGTAATAGTTGTAGTATTTTTTATGACTGTGGATTTTGGTTCAAACCGGGATTTAGTTGGACACTCGTAGTAACACTTGTAGATTTTCTAAGTTTAACCTATAGTTTAAGAATATTAATTTTAACCTAAGGTTTGATAAATATGATTGATATTTATGGTAATATTTATTATATTATAAGGTTTAGATAGACCCAATAAGATAGTAACACTTGTCTTGTGTATGTTTAATGATAATTAAGTATTTTTGAGAAATAAGTTTATTAAGAGTAATACTTGAATATCCTAGGGTCTGTCAACAGCTTTGAAATAATTAAAGGACTTAGTCAAGGTTGTTTACTCAATTCAAATTAGGCTGAAAAAGTGTAATTTCGTGTTTAATATTTCAGCGTATGCCGATATATCGCAGCTATAGGGGGCGATATATCGCCATACGAGGATACGAAAAACACGTAACTTCGCACGACCACCTCGACGAGCCTCGGGCATATTAGCCCAGGCGATATATCGGCTACTAGGGGCGATATATCGGCTCATGTACCAGATTTTTAAATGTTTTTGAAACCGAGCTTAATTTATTCTTTAACCTCTTGATAAGTCCAGCATCTTTCTGACCGAGTCTTCAGCCTTTGTTGAACGATAATTCAAATATTTTTCAATTAGAAAGCCATTATTTTATTCAATTTAAATGAAGATCTTTTCATTCTTGAACTCTATAAATAGGACCTAGTACCCAACCATTTATTCATTCATCAAGCTAAGTTCAGAGTCTGCAAGCTGCTAGGTTATTTTAGAGTGATAAACACTTGGGTTGGGGTTATAAGCTTAATAAATACTCGGGAAGTAAGGTTCATAGTATATTTCGGTTCGAGGTGTAGTTGGGTTATAGAAGCATTAAAGGTATTCCAAATTCTCGTTCATATCTGTATTGTTTCCTTAAGTTCTTATAGTTTTCTACTCAAAATCCTAACTCTATTCTTTATTCTTGGTTAGGAAATCTACGATCTTGAACATAAGATTATTGGTAAGTATCTTTTCGATGGTATAGTTCTTTCATTCTTTTCAACCCTTTTTCTTTAGTATACTCACCTTTCTTTGATTGTTTTTAGGAGTGTTCCAAAGTCATGATACTGTTCTCATATCCCAGTATATTGGTAAGGCAAATAGGATAGGATTCTATATGTTATATGTTATCTTATGATTTATGTGTTATGAAATGTTATATTATGTATGTTGGTAGGCTTGGGCATATGACTTGTATAGCTAACAAGCCCCAATAAATTTATGGGCATATGACTTTCTTAGCTAGCAAGCCCCACAAATCTAATGGGCATATGACTTGTTTAGTGTACAAGCCCCAAGTAGTAATGGCCATTATAGTATATATGACATATGTTTATGATACGCTTATGGTAAATGTTTATGGTATGTTTTTTTAGCATATGATATAAATTTTATGTATATGATTTATGTTGTTAGATTTTCCTTGCTGGGCATTAGGCTCATTCCTTTATGTTTATATGTGCAGGAAAATAGCTATGGTGGCTGAAAGGTTCTTGGCAGCTTGGGGGTTGTGTAATGAGGCAGGGTGGAATCGGTGGATTGAGCGTTCGATTTGAGGATGAAGTCGCTTCTTAGTCTTTTAAAAATTATGCTTTATATGTATTTTCTTCACTTTATTTTGTAACCCATTTATTTAAAGTTATGTTATGTTTTTATTTTAAAAACAATGGGATCCCATATCCTACTTTCAATTTTATGTAGTTTAACATTTGTCTTACAAGTTTTAATGAAGTTATGATTATTTCACTTGTGAGTTTTATTAAAGATTAGTGTCTATGTATAGTAGTCATTATATGGTCGAAAGTCTAGAGTAGTTGGGTCATTACAATAGGCCTAAACCCTTTACTTGATCATCATAATATAAAATTTATGAAAATAATACAATTTCATATAATATTATATATCAAAATAATATTCCATACAATTCTTCACCGGTTTGAACCGGCTACTAACGAGTGTTCCAAACTCGGGATGTCACATGGTGCAGTCTCCAATGGCCTCCATCTTACTTGGGTCCACTTCTATTCCATCTTTGGACACTATATGCCATTGGAAAGTTACATGTTCTATCAAGAATTCACACTTGAAAAACTTAGCATAGAGTTGATGTTCTCGAAGTCTGTTGAGCATCAGTCTCAAATGCTCCTCACACTCTTCCTTAGTCTTAGAGTAAATTAAGATGTCATCTATGAACTGTTGGGGTTTTATGCCCTAATTATAACTCAAATTCTTTATAATCTCATTTTATAATCAATAAAAGAATAGAAATCATTTTTTAACTTCGTCAATCACTTTCCTCACATGTTTTCTTTTGTATGATTATTTGTTTAATATAAAATTCTATTAAATCCTGAGCAAATAGCTAATCTTATTAATAGCGACGTAATCACAGTAGAATATAAATATGATTATATGTTCAAAATAAGTTAGTCCTAAGATTAGTCAGTGCACAAGATTTACACTAACTTGCCAATCCACGATATGATCTACTTACACATTATAGTGTTATGTTCTTTCTAGAACATTAGCAGAGTAGATAAGATCATATGTATTTGTTAAATCGGACTGGACCGATATTGACAGTGGATAAGATAAGTAAACATACCGTTTTTATCTATTCTAGTCATATCATATAGTGTACCATAGGTCAATTCAATCTCAATTCTGAGTGGTTAGTATTCTAACTGATTGTATTATTTGAGTTCTTTGACTTGTTTGTTACCAGCTTACTCTACGGACTAGCCCATACTTACATCTTGGGAACTCGGCAGTATAATTGAGTGGGAATATTAATCATAGATATGAACATCTATAGCTTCTAATGAAGAAGTAAAATGATGGTTTCCTTTTAGTTTGGTTCAAGGTGTTAAATGATAGAGATCTCATTTCAGTAATGAAATTAGTTTACTGAAATATCATTTACAAGGAACTAAGTGTTTTAAGGATGAAATACAATGAGGGGTAAAACGGTATTTTAGTCATATCTCATTGTAGACCGTCTATAGAGGATTGAGTTACAATTATGGTTGTAACAATGGATAATTAATAGCGTATATATATTTGTTATAGAGCGCTCTATGAATTCAAGAGTGAAATTCTGAGTCTATAGTGGAGTCACAAGGAATTAATAAGTTAGTAAATTTATTTGTTAGATTTATGATAACTTATTGGAGCTTCAATTCATAGGCCTATGGTCCCCATTGTACTTTGGATAAAATCATCTAGATAGTCTCAATTAATTGATTTAATTATCAATTATAATTATCAAAGTTGACAAGGTCAATTTCGGATAGTTTCACAGAGTTATGTAATTTAAAGAAGAAAAGAGAAATTAGGGCAAATTTATTAATTAAGATAAATTGGTATCTAAATTAATAAATAATTTTAAATCAAGGTTCATATTATAAATAATTAATTTTATAAAGGATTTAAATGATTATTTAATTAATTAAATCAATAGAAAATAATACAGGCCTTGATTTTAAGTCCGATGGGCTTATTATCAAATGGGAAATTTCATAGGCCTAAAGCCCATTATAATTTCGACCTAGGGCTTCAAATTGGCTATTATTTTATTGATTTTTTAATTAAATTAAATGGCCTAATTGATTCTATAAAATGAGTGCTTGGAGAGAAGTCAAAACATAAGTTTGACAAGTCATAAGTCAGATTTTCTGATAGGTTTTAGATTCTCTCTAAACACAAGTCCTTTTCTAAGCCTCTTTGATTATTTTCTTTTCTTCTCTCTGAATCTATCTCATGTGTTGAGAATTTCCCACACTAGTCTAGGTGATTCTAAGGATACATTGTAAGACTGTGAAGAAATTAGAAGAACGATTCAGTTTCTTCATAATACTCTGTGAAAGAAAGGATACAAGAGTTAGAGAAACTGAAGGAAGGTCTCTTTCATTTCGCTGCGTATACTGTAAGTATTCTTATCTTTGTTTCTCTTTGAATTCAATTTTAGAAACATGTTCTAGGTTATCTCATATTAATTTTTTTAATATTAGATCTACATGAAAATAAATAAAGATCATATATAAAGTTTTCTAACAACTAGCCTCAGGGCCTTTGGTAATCTTTATTTTCATGCATGAATATGTTAAAAGTTGGATTATTTGATATGTTTGAATAATTGGATGGATTTTCATGTTTTTATGAATCATATTGATTTTATGTGATTATTAGCAATTTTTATGTTATTTTGTTGTGTTTTCTAAGCTATTAATTTTTATATATGCTTTATTTTGTGTAAAATATGTTAAAAATAAATTAGAAAATGGTTTTGGTTTGAAAAATTGAACAAAAAAATTTTCCAAAATTTTTTTCTTCTGCCTGCCATCGCATGCGCACACCAGGCAGTCAGCCCAACCATGCGCGCGTGACCCTCGATCGTCTCCTCCTGCGTGCGTGCGCCCCCAGTAACCAGAGCAATCAAGTGAATAGTTCCCGATATGGGTAATGTTCATGCAGATTTTTTTTTTGAAAATTGTGGAAAGAAATTACTTATAATCAAAGCTAAAAACATCAGATTTATTTTTGTATTTAAATATTTTTTTTTTTAAATAAGATATTGTTGTTAGTTGAGATTTAAATAATTAGATATATTCAACAAAGATTTAAATTCAAATTTAAAAATAGACTAACAACTTAATTTTAAATCTTTTAATATATTAAAATATTAGAATTATGATATGAGATATTTAAGATATTTTCTTTTAAATTCTTGATTTTTTTATTAAATATTTTTTTGAAAATATAAATATATTTTTATTCTATAGTTTTTAATATTTAAATTATTTGAAATTTGAATATTGTTAGTTAGATATTTTTATGGATATTTAAATTTGTTTAATTGTTTTAAGATATTTTAGGTTTGTTATAACTATTAATATTTTTTTTAATAGTTAAAATATTAGCTAATAGTTGTAACAACACAAAATATTTTTGAAAAACAATTAAGATATTGATTTTAAAATTTAAAATTGGTTAAATTTTGAAAAATATCATTTTTTTTCAGCCAATTAAGAATTTTTTTTTTAATAAATGGGACTTAAATTAACTTGGGTTAATTGTTGATAAATTCTATTTAAATTAAATTAATATTTTTTTTCAGATTAACCTAAATAAAGTTGACTGTTGATAAATGAAATTTATATTAACTATTGTTAATTGTTGATAAATTTCATTTAAATTGACTTGTTTTTGTAAAAAAAATTAATTAATTTGAATTTTTGATAAATTCTAGATAATTAGTTGTTGGATTTTTGCAAATGAAATAAATTGTGATATTTTTGCATAAATTCATAGAATTGCTCATATAGTAACATGATTAGGCCCATCCAATTATAACATGTATGTTTGCACTATATGTGGTATTTTTGCAATTGGGCTTACAAGCATATAGTGGCCCATATGTTTGTTAGATATATGGATTTTGCCAAATAAAATATTCATAAATTTATAGGTTTTATTTGGGCCCATTAGAAAATGTAAAGTTTAAATTCCTCTCTTGTGAGCGATTCCACTGGTGAAGGCGCATTTATTTTGCATGACTATAGTAGGTCTAATCAATTAATAAAACAAATGTTTAAATACCTGTCTTTTGGATCTTGTATGGAAGATAGGGGGTCTTTGTAGAGGGAACAACATACTAGACCCAGCCCTCCTCCATACAAGCCCTGTTATGCCCCATTTACCTGAGTTGGACTTAATTGTATAGGTTCATTATATTAGTTAAACCTAAATATTGATTAATAACAAATTAATTCTAAATTAATTGAATTTGTTTCAATGTGACACTTTAGAATTAATAGGAATTATAGGACTTTGATTTTAAAAAATTTAACTTGTTTAATTTTTTTGGGAAAATCATAGTCATTAATTTTCTAAAAATAAATAATAAAAATACTATTTTTTTAATTTAATAACGAGCTTATTTAAGATTTTTGTTCGATCTCCACCGTTTGTTTAACATAGTCAATAGCTTAATGGGGCTTCGAGACACTTTGATTCGTCCCCCTACGGTAGGTGTTCATTAGTTATTTTGACAAGGTTAGATCTCGAAAGATAAATTATTATAGGTCAAATTCTACTAGACTCACCCCTACGGTGACTACTAGGAATGAAGCTATGATTATCGAAACCGTGGGTTTAGCTCATAAAATAAGAGATTTTGTTTTCTTATTTTGATCGAATAGTAGGTTGTTAATAGTGGTATTCATTATTAAATGAGTTTACAACTCTATTTGACTAGTGGTATTTTTTGACTCTCGCTAACCGGGACAAGGATATCACAGATTAGTTAAAAACCTAAAGAACTAGAGATATGATTGTTTTTGGTATTTTTTTTCTCATATCTTACATATTTTTTATATATGTTGTGCTATTTCTTGAAATTTGTGTGAATAGAAGTTTTTTTGAGCAAATGTGATTGATTTCTATTTTATTGATAATTTGTAGTTTTAAGTTAAGTAGTGTCTATGTCTACTCCCGTCCTTTCTCAACTTTCGATGGAGAAACTCACTGGAGAAAACTTCCTTAAATGGAAGCAGACTATCAACATAGAGTTGATTGGTGACAACTCCGAGTTCGTCATGATTGAGAAATTCCCAGAACGAACACCATGTCAGCACATTTGTGATGGCACTGTAAATGCTCGTGATGGCACCGTAAATGCTTGGATAGCACCGTCTCCGCACGTACGTGATGACACCGTGAATGCTCGTATAGCACCGTGTCTGTAAATTCGTGATCAACTCAACTATGGTCTGAAACAGCTCATGAGTGAGCTTCAGTTTATTGAACATATTATGGGTGTACCGAGTAAAGGAGGAGAAAATAAGACTACTACTGTTGCTACTGATCCAGCTAAGGCTGAAGCTAACCAAGCTTCATCTTCGAAAGCTGGAAACAAGAGGAAGAATGGACAAAACAACAACCCCATGCCTACAAAGGCTGCAAAGACAAGTGCACAACAAAGTGCATAGACGCCTAAGGGGAAGAACAAGAAAAATAAGAAAGGTAAAGATAAGTGCTTTCACTGCAAAGAGAAGGGGCATTGGAAACAAGATTGCCCTAAGTTTCTAGCAGCGAAAAATAGAGGTAATGATTATAGTTCATTTATCTTGGAAACATGTGTTTTAGAGAATGATAAATTCGTTTGGATTATTGATTTTGGATCTACTAACCATGTTTGCAACTCTTTACAGCTTCTTGAATTGTGGGAGGAAGTGGACGAAGGCAGCTTACAGCTTAGAGTTGGGAACGGAGCGTTCGTTGCGGTCCAAGCTAGAGGAAGAGCTCGTCTGAAGTTCGGAAATAAATTTTTAATTTTAAATGATGTCTTTTACATTCCGGATTTTAGTAGAAATTTGATTTCAGTTTCCATGTTGCAATTAGAACAATTTGTTTTGACTTTCACAAGTTCTAATATATCTATTTCTTTCAATGGATCACAATTGTGTATTGCATGTTTGGAAAACGGGCTTTATATTCTGCGACCTAACGAACCTCTCGCTCTTAACAATGATTTATTCAAAGTAGCTAACCTAGGACCAATAAACTTCAAAAGACCGATAATGATAATATGATGTATTTAAGGAACTTGAGACTAGGTCACATTGGCTATGATAGGATTCAAAGACTTACAAAGGACAAACCTTTGAGGGAACTCACCTTAGGTGAATTACCTGTTTGTGAATCTTGTCTAGAAGGAAAACTGAGCAATCGTCCATTCTCTACAAAGGGTGATAGGGCCAAAGAACCACTTGGTGTTGTGCATTCAGATGTTTGTGGGCCTTTGAATGTACAAGCCAGGGGTGGTTTTGAGTATTCGTCACTTTCATTGACGATTACTCTAGATACTCATGTCTTTACCTAATGCATATGAAGCAGAAACATTTTCAAAGTTTCAGGAATTCCTAGCAATGGCTCAGAACAAATTAGGTAAAATGTTAAAGATCTTGCGATCTGATAGTGGTCGAGAATATTTGGATATGCAGTTCCAATATCATTTAACTGAACTTGGGATTTTTTCACAACTTACTACCCCGGGTACTTTGCAACAAAATGGTGTAGAGGAACGCCGGAACAGAACTTTATTGGAAAAGGTTAGATGCATGCTTGGTTACTCAACTCTACCAACTTCGTTCTGGGGACATGTAATTGAAATCGCGAATGTAAAAATCAATC
The DNA here is from genome assembly GCF_963169125.1 of Humulus lupulus. Taxonomy (NCBI): domain Eukaryota; kingdom Viridiplantae; phylum Streptophyta; class Magnoliopsida; order Rosales; family Cannabaceae; genus Humulus; species Humulus lupulus. Next base: position 136,440,619 of record NC_084798.1, on the reverse strand, counting down.
CCCAAAACACCTTTAGAACGCTGGAATGGTCGTGAACCTAGTTTACACCATTATATAATCTGGGGGTGTCCCGCTCACATCCTGAGGAAAGAGGAGGGAAAGCTAGAACCGCGAATTGAAGTTTGTATGTTTGTTGGCTATCCTAAAGGTACTCGGGGTGGACTTTTCTATAGTCATTCAGAAAAAAAAGTGTTTACTTCTACAAATGCTACTTTTCTGGAAAATGGCTATGTCCAGAACTTTAAACCTCGCAGCAAAGTAGTTTTAGAGGAGATGGTTAAAGAATTGACTCCAACCAATGTTCCATCGTCATCAATGCATGTTGATGATGAAATTCCCACTCTTCATGTCCAACCGACGCAAGTCGATTTAAATGAAGAAAGTACCACTCTTCCTGAGCAAACATTCACGGTGCCTCGTCGTAGTGGGAGGGTTTCTAGGAACCCAGTTCGCTATGGTTTGGATAGTGAAACAAATATGGTTGTTGGTGACACCAGTGATGATGATCCGTTGTCTTTCAAACAGGCAATGGCTAGCTCTGAAAAGGAACTTTGGCTCAAAGCCATGAAACAGGAAATGGAGTCCATGTACTCAAATTCCGCTGGGATCTTGTGGAAGCACCTAGTGACTTTAGGGCCATTGGGTGCAAGTGGATCTACAAGAAGAAATGAGGTGTTGATGGAAATATCGAGACTTATAAAGCTCGATTAGTGGGAAAGGGTTATACCCAAAGAGAAGGTGTGGACTATGAGGAAACTTTTAGTCTGGTAGCCATGCTCAAATCCATTCGCATTCTCCTATCCGTAGCAGCCGCTCTCGACTATGAGATCTGGAAATACATATTTTCTTAATGGAAAGCTTGACGAAGTCATTTATATTGATCAACCAGAAGGATTTAAAGTAGCTGGACAATAAGGAAAAGTTTGCAAGTTGAATAGGTCCATCTATGGACTTAGGCAAGCTTCTCGTGCCTGGAATCTTAGGTTTGATGAAATAATCAAGACCTGTGGCTTTCAACAAAAAATGGATGAAATAATCAAGACCTGTGTTTACCAACTGAAGGCAAATCAAATAGTGGTATTTCTGGTTCTTTATGTAAATGATATCTTACTCATTGGAAACAACATTAAGAAATTATCAGATGTGAAGAATTGGTTGAGCACTCAATTCCAGAAGAAGGATTTGGGTGAAGCTAGTTATGTTCTAGGTATCCAGATCATCAGGGATAGAAAGAATAGACTCTTAGCTCTATTTCAAGCAGCTTACATAGATAAAGTGCTCGAACATTTCCAAATGACGAATTCCAAGAAAGGGCGTCTACTGTCCTGCCATGGAATTCATCTTTCAAAGAAGCAGTCTCCCCAAACTATTGAAGAGGAAGATTCAATGAGAAAAGTTGCTTACGCATCTATAGTTGGAAGTCTGATGTATGCTATGTTGTATACTAGACCAGACATCTGCTATGCAGTGGGAGTAGTGAGCAGGTATCAGTCAAACCTAGGACCGGAACATTGGATAGCAATTAAGCATATCCTGAAGTATTTGAGACGGACTAGGGATTATATGTTAGTCTACAAGGGTGGTGTTCTGAACCATGTAGGCTACACCGATTCAGATTTCAGACTGATGTCGATGACAGGCAGTCTACTTCTAGAATGGTGTTTACTCTTTGGGGTGGAGCTGTGATTTGGAGAAGCGTAAAGCAGTCTGCAATCTCAGATTCTACCATGGAGGCTGAGTACATAGCCACGTCAGAACCAGCTAAGGAAATAGTCTGGCTATAGAAGTTCTATTCGGATCTTGGTGTTATTCCAGAAATGGATAAATCGCTTGTGTTATTTTGTGACAATACAGGAGCGATAGCCAACTCAAAAAAATCTCAAAGTCACAAGAGGAGTAAGCATATAGAAAGATTGTATCAATTTATTTGAGAATATGTGGTGAGGGGAGATGTGAAGGTTATGAAGATTGCAACTGAAAATCTTGTCGATCCATTTACAATGACACTACCAGAAGCTACATTTGATAAGCATATCAAGGAAATGGGATTAGTAGAATTAAGGCATTAGTTTCAATTAGTGCAAGTGGGAGTTTGTTGGGGTTTTATGCGCTAATTAAAACCAAAATTCTTTCTAATCTCATTTTATTATCAATAAAGATGTTATTTATTATACTACAAGGTTTAGATAGAACTAATAAGATCATGACACTTGTCGTGTGCATGTTTATTGAGAAATTAAGCAATTTTTTATGAATAGATTTATAAAAGAAATATTTGAAAACCCTAGAACCTGTCAGCAGCTTTAAAAACGTTATATGACTCAGTCAAAGCTGTTTACCCAATTCAAATTAAGTTGAAAAAGTGCAAATACGTGTATAATATTTTAGCGTACGCCGATATTTCATAGCTATAGGGGCGATATATCGCCACATGGGGAATACAAAAACACGTGAACTTTGCACAATCGCATCAACGAACAGTCGAGGAATAAGCCCAGGCGATATATCGGCCCTAGGGCAAACTTTTCAAACATTTTTGAAACCGAGCTCATTTTATTCCTTAACCTCTTAGCAATTTCCCAAGTTCCATAATTTCAAGTAATATTCAAAGTTCTGCTGCCAACTCGGGCTCTGCTGAACGAATATTCAAATTTTTTTCAATTAATATTCATTACTTTTATTCAAGCTAAAAGAAGATCTTTTCACTCCTCGAACTCTATAAATAAGACCTAATACCCAGCCATTTCTCTCATTCTTCAAGCTGTGTTCAGAGCCTTCAAGCTGCTAGGTTTACTATTGAGTGATAAACACTTGGGTTGGGTTATAAGCTTTATCAATTTAAGCTTTGTAAACACTTGGGAAGTAAGATAAATAGTGTATGTTTCTATATCAAGGTGCAATTTGGTTCTAGTACATCCAAAGGTATTCCTAATCTTATGTTCATTTATGTATGACTCTTTAGTTTCCATTAGTTTTCTTTACTCAAATCCTACCTCGCTATTTTCAACTCTTGGATAGGTATTTAAGTTATTTGAACTAAAGGTTTCTTTTTGGTAAGTTTCATCTTGGTGGTTTAGTTCATTTCTTGATCATCTCTTTCATTAGAAATACTCACATTTTTATTGTTGGTTTTATGAGTGTTCCAAATCCCGTCCTTGTTCTCATATCCCGGTTTTGGTAAGGAAAATAGGATAGAATTTTATATGTTTATATGTTATGTTATGTTATGTTATGTATCTTGATAGACCTTGGGCATATGACTTGTGTAGCTAACTAGCTCCAATAATTTATGGGCATATGACTTGCTTAGCTAGCAAGCCCCACAAATCTATTGGGCATATCACTTGTTTAGTTAACAAGCCCCAAGTAGTATAATGGCCATTGTAGTAGTATATGACATATGTTATAGTATATGTGTTATGTTTATGTTTTATGTTATTAGTATATTTTCCTTGCTAGGCATTAGGCTCATTCCTTTATTTTTATGTATGCAAGAAAATAGTTATGGCGGCGGAAGGATTCTTGGTAGCATGGGGTTGTGTATTGAGGAAGAATGGATTTGGTGGACTGCGTGAACGATTCGAGGACGACTTTAGTTTTTAGTTTTTTTTTTATTTAGGTTTCTATGTATTTTCCGCACATGGTTTTGTAAACAATTTTAATTAAGTTAAAGTTATGTTTTGTTTTTCAAACAATGGGATCCCATACCCCGAGTTTATGTATTTCAATATTTATCATAGAGTTTTTTTTAATAAAGTTATGAATGTTTTGTATGTATGTTTTCTTAAGAATATTGTCTATGTATAGTAGTTTACTGGTCCAAAGTCTTAGAATTATTTGGTTCATTACCATTGGTATCAGAGAAATAGTTCATTCACATGAAGTTCTCCTTGATACACACGCTCAAGCTCTGAATCTAACCGCTAAGTAAGTGTTTATGTTATAGTTAATATGTTTATATGTATAGGTAACGTTTTAGCCTTTATGTTTTCAGTTAAGAATGAATGTAACATTAAGTTATGAGGATATCTAAGCCATTAAGGCCTTAAAAAGTATTAGAGAACCAAGAAACATCGTAGGAGTGTTAGAAAGAATCACTTAGAGACTACTTTTATTCCACAGGGAGATAGGTCACCTCCAAGAAATTAAGCAGATCATGATGAGATCAACGGAGCAATACGTTTTAGTAATTAGACTTTTTAAAGATTATCCAACTGTGATTGCAGCTTTAGAAGATATATGGGAGATGATAGATGATGAAGATGAGTTACCGGTAGCTATGAGATATTATTTTCTCATACTTACGTTCACTTCTAAAATGGAATTCCAATTTACCAATGAGCAAAAACATAGAATCTTTACAAATCTTCCTCGAGGGCATTTTGAGGCTCAAGATAATGATTACTATGAAGAGATAGATGATGATATGTTAGATGAAGGATTAGATGTAGAAGATCCCAATTTTTAGAATATATTCATTTCCTTGTTTATTTTATTTATTTGCATTTGTGATTGTAAATAGTGAAAACTTTTTTGCCAAATTAATATCATTGTTATTTTGATGACATGTATGAGTTTGATTTTCTTTTGCAATAATAAATAATAAATTTAATGAATAATGACTAAGTTCAGTGAGGGTGGATACAAATCAATGAACCGGGTTCTCTATATTGAGGGTTAGGGGGCCACAGTAGTGGGAACGATTTTACTGATCCCAGCCCTCCCTCAATATGGTTAACTTTGGAACAACGATGAGTTTCGAGCCTGAGAATTTATTCATATAGGATGATTAGAAACCAACTTAGAAAATAATAAAGATGGCTCATTTTTCTAAGTATAGAAACCCACTCTTGTAATGAAGAAGGCTTATATAACTTTCATAAGAAATCATAATTTATAGGTCCGAGTTATGTTTGTTTAGATTAAGCTTTTGCCTTAGAGCCTATTATGGTAAAGTTCTAACATGTTTTCTCAACTGTTAGAACTCTGCTGAAGATGTCGCTCGGAAGGTCCGCTCGCACCAATGCTAGTGTCTCCAATGCTACTCCTAAGAGCAATGAAGCCCCTCCGGTTCGCAAAAGGGGAGTGCGTTCTACTGCCAACCGAAATGCGCTGCCATCACCATTGGTTGACAACTCTGCAGATATTGCCAGACTACGACAGCAAGTTGAGGAATTACTGCAGCAACAGTGACAATAGGCTCAGCCTCAGACTCAGCATCCGCCTCCGTCACAGCCTCAGCAAATGGCTCAAGCACACCATCAAGTTAGTCCATATGGGGGATGGCTAATTGTGAACTATGCGCCATACCCAGCCTAGCACATGGAGCCAGTTTATGAGCGGTTTCATAAGCAACACTCTCTTAACTTTGAAGGGACAACAGACCCCTTCGAGGCAGAAGAATGGCTCAGAAATGTGGAGCCAATCGTGACGCACATGAATCTCGGCAACGCGGACCGCATATCCTGCGTTTTGTCTTTGCTCAAGAAAGATGCTAGATTATGGTGGGACTTAGTTCAACAGACTCACAATGTCGCCACCATGACTTAGACCAAATTTGTGGAGCTCTTCCACAAAAAGTACTACAATTTGACAGTCATCGCTTCAAGAGTCGAGGAGTTCGCTGGTCTGAAGCAAGGAAGTGTATCCATGGCAGAATATTCTTGGCAGTTCGACCGATTAGCCAAGTTTGCATCGAAAATGGTTCCAATTGACTTTCTGAGGGTGACCAAGTTCGTTAGAGAACTTCGACCGAAGATTGATCTAGGGGTTGAGCTAGCAATCCCAAGAAATACTACCTATGCTGATGTTTTGGAAACGGCAATAGAAGTAGAAAGGCTTCATGCAAATGTTAGTAAAGAAGAAGCCAGTAAGCCTGAGCCTAAACAGCAAAGTCAACCTGAGACTGGTCGAAACAACAACAACAACAACAATAAGTCCAGCAACAACAATAACGGTCAGAAAAGAAGGCATCCTAACAATAAGCGATCTGATAGCGATAAAAGGGCACAGACGAACAATGGAAGTAATAGGTCGGGTTATGTAGAATACCCCAATGTGCTAAGTGCCAAAAGAAACATCTGAGTGAATGTCGTACGAACACCAAGGGATGCTCCAATTGTGGTCAGGAAGGACACCGCAAGAGAGATTGTCCCCAGCTCAAGTCAGAACGGAAAAAGGAAGACAAGATGGTTCCTGCCAGGGTATTTGCCTTAACCCAAGGAGAAGTTGATGCTAGCAATAAAGTGGTCACAGGTCAGGAATCTATCCTCAACAATGTATGTTTTGTATTATTTGATTCGGGAGCCACTCATTCGTATATCTCGTTAGGAATGATAGAACAACTAGACAAACCTTGTGAAAGATTTAGAACTAGGTTTGTAACAGAGTTGCCTTCGGGCAAAGTAGTTCTATCATCACAGATAGTACGAGGCATACCGATCAATATTGAGGACGTAGAATTAGAAGGAGACCTGATAGAACTGAAGATCAAGGACTTCGACGTGATACTAGGCATGGACTCGATACCAAGGCATGGCGCAACCATCGACTGCAAACACAAGAAAGTGATGTTCGAGACTCCTGACGGCCAGAGATTAAGCTTCCTGGGACAAGTTTTAGGATTACGCACACTGCTTACATCATCTCTCAAAGCTCAGAGGATGATAGAAAAAGGATGTCAAGCATACTTAGCCAGCGTCACAGATGTGGTAAAGGAGACACCACTTATGGTTGAAGGCATCCGCATTGTGAATGAATTCCCAGAAGTATTTCCCGATGGCTTACCAGGGTTGCCGCCGACTCAGGAAATTGACTTCACAATCAAACTAGTACCGGGCACCGAGCCTATCTCCAAGGCACCATACCAAATGGCACCTACCGAACTTAAGGAGTTAAAGACGCAGCTACAAGAACTCCTAGACTTGGGTTTCATTAGACCAAGCCATTCGCCATGGGGAGCACCGTAACTATTTGTAAATAAGAAGGACAGAAGCATGCGGATGTGCATAGATTACCGCAAGCAAAATAAGGTAACGATTAAGAATAAGTACCCGCTGCCCCGGATTGACGACTTGTTTGATCAACTCCGAGGAGCGACCGTGTTCTCAAAGATTGATTTACAGTTCGGGTACCATGAGATCATGGTACGGGAGGAGTATATTCCCAAGACAGCCTTTAGAACTCGTTATGGGCATTACGAGTTTTTAGTTATGTCTTTCGGTCTTACCAACTCTCCAGCCGCATTTATGGATTTAATGAATAGGGTCTTTAAGGACTACTTGGATAAATTCATCGTAGTGTTCATCGACGGTATCTTGGTGTACTCAAAGGATGCAAATGAGCATGAGGAGCATTTAAGGTTGGTCTTGTTACGACTAAAGGATCATCAACTTTACGCCAAGTTCAAGAAGTACGAATTTTGGCTTATGCCATTAGCATTCCCAGGGCACATTGTATCCAAGGACGGAGTTGCAGTAGACCCATCTAAGGTAGAGGCTATGAATGATTGGCCAAGACTAAAGAATGCATGAGTGGTAAGGAGTTTTCTGGGATTAGTAGGTTACTATCGGAGGTTTGTAGAAGGCTTTTCTAAGATAGGCACTCCGCTCACCAACCTGACCCGGAAACAGAAAAGGTTCAATTGGACTGATAAGTGTGAAGAGAGCTTCCAGTTGCTTAAGGATAAGTGGTGCTCAGCACCAGTACTCTGTGTACCAACATCCAATGACAAGTTTATAGTCTACTGTGATGCGTCGAAGCAAGGATTGGGTTGCGTGCTGATGCAGAATGACAAGGTGATAGCCTACGCCTCAAGGTAGCTGAAGGAGTGCGAGCAACGCTATCCAACTCACTATATGGAGTTGGCATGGGTGGTATTGTGTTAAAAATATGGTGCCATTATCTTTATGGAGAACAGTGTGAGATTTGTATGGACCACAAAAGTTTAAACTACTTCTTCACTCAGAAGGACTCAACATGAGGCAGCGCAGGTGGTTAGAGCTAGTAAAGGATTATGACTGTGAAATTCTATACCACCAGGGAAAGGCAAACGTAGTTGTTGATGCCCTAAGTAGGAAGAGTTATGGAAGTATAGCAGCACTAGCCGGAATAGAAAAGCCGCTGTAGCAGGAGTTGATCAGTGCTGGAATAAAAGTAGTCATCGGTAAGCTGGCTAACTTGTCAATCCAGTCAAGTCTATTAGAAGATATACGGATTGGTCAAGGGAAAGATGACACATTAGTAGCAAATATGGATGTAGTTAGGAAGGGAAAGGCCACAGATTTCTCAATATCAGGTCAAGGGTTATTAAGATATAAGGATCAGGTATGCGTGCAAAATGATCAAAGGATTAAGATGACGATTTTAGAAGAAGTGCACAGTACCCCATACTATGTTCACCCAGGGTCAACCAAGATGACTCACAACATCAAAACAATATATTGGTGGCCAAGAATGAAGAAGGATATAGCGGAGTATGTGTCAAAATGTTTAGTATGCCAGCAAGTGAAAGCAGAACATCAACGGCCTGCAGGCTTATTGCAACCACTTAGCATTCCAGAATGGAAATGGGATGATATAGCCATGGATTTCATGATGGGTTTCCCACGAACGAATAAGCAGCATGATTCGGCTTGGGTAGTAATAGATAGACTAACCAAGTCCGCTCATTTCCTGCCTGTTAAGACTTCATACACAGCAGATCAATACGCAGACATCTATATCCAAGAGATAGTACGGTTGCATGGAACCCCTAAGACAATAGTATCTAATAGAAGATCGCTGTTTACATCGAGATTTTGGGGAAGTTTACAGCAAGCCATGGGTACTAAGTTAAGTCTTAGTACAACTTTTCATCCTCAGACAGACGGTCAGTCCGAGCGTACCATACAAATTTTAGAAGATATGTTGCGCACTTGATTTTGGAGAATCATGGAATAAGTACTTACCACTGATCGAATTCTCCTACAACAATAGAAACCAGTCAACGATTGAGATGGCACCTTATGAGTCACTTTATGGAAGAAGGTGTCGATCTCCGTTACATTGGGATGAGGTAGGAGAAAGGCAGCTTCTTGGTCCCGAAGCTGTTAGAAAAGCTCAGGAAGTAGTAGCGTTGATTAGAAAGCGTATGCTCACTGCTCAAAGCCGTCAGAAAAGTTATGCGGATGCCAAGTGGCGGGATGTGGAATTCAAAGTCTAAGATCAAGTCTTCCTGAAGATATCTCCTATGAATGGTGTGAAGTGGTTTGGGAAGAAAGGAAAGCTTAGTCCCTGTTTTATAGGTCCTTTTGAGATATTGGACAAAGTGGGAGCAGTTGCACATAGATTAGCCTTACCGCCAGCTCTAGCAGATAGTGACAATGTGTTCCACATCTTGATGCTGTTTAGATATGTGTCAGACCCATCTCACGTCCTCAAGTACGATACGATAGCACTCCAGAAAGAATTGAGTTTTGAGGAACGACTGGTTCACATCCTAGATAGAGGGATGAAGCAGTTACAGTCCAAAAGTATTCTGATAGTCAATGTCCTATGGAGCAATAGTTCTAAACGAGAGGCGACGTGGGAGTTGGAGGAGAACATGCAAGCTCAGTATCTAGAATTGTTTGGTAAGTAAATTTCGGGGACGAAATTCGTTTTAGTAGGGGAGAATTGTAGAGTTCCAGAACTTTACTTAGCTAGTTAGATAATAGTAATAGTAGTAATAGCTAGTATTAGTTATAGTATGTTTATTACTGTGGATTTTGGTTCAAGCCGGGACTTAGTTGAACACTCGTAGCAACACTTATAGATTTGATAAGTTTAACCTATAGTTTAAGAATATTAATTATAACATAAGGTTTGATTAATATAGCCGATTATAAAGATGTTATTTATTATACTACAAGGTTTAGATAGAACTAATAAGATCATGACGCTTGTCGTGTGCATGTTTATTGAGAAATTAAGCAATTTTTGATGATTAGTTTTATAAAAGAAATATTTAAAAACCCTAGAACCTGCCAGCACATTTAAAAATGTTATATGACTCAGTCAAAGTTGTTTACCCAATTCAAATTAAGCTAAAAAAGTGCAAATACGTGTATAATCTTTTAGCATATGCCGATATATCGCAGCTATAGGGGCAATATATCGCCACACGGGGAATACGAAAACACGAACTTCGCACAAACGCATCAACGAACAGTCAAGGCATAAGCCCAAGCGATATATCGCCTACAATGGGCGATATATCGGCCCTAGGGAAAACTTTTCAAACATTTTTTAAACCGAGCTCATTTTATTCCCTAACCTCTTTGCAAGCCTCTGAACATTTTGACCGACTCTTAAGCCTCTATTGAACGAATATTCAAATTTTTTTCAAGTAATATTCCTTACTTTTATTCAAGCTAAAAGAAGATCTTTTCACTCCTTGAACTCTATAAATAGGACCTAGTACCCAGCCATTTCTCTCATTCTTCAAGCTGTGTTCAAAGCCTTCAAGTTGCTAGGTTTACTATTGAGTGATAAACACTTTGGTTGGGTTATAAGCTTTAAAATTTTAAGCTTTATAAACACTTGGGAAGTAAGATAAATAGTGTGTTTTTCTATATCGAGGTGTAGTTCAGTTCTAGTACATCCAAAGGTATTCCTAATCTTATGTTCATTTCTGTATGACTCTTTAGATTCCATTAGTTTTCTTTACTCAAATCCTAACTCGCTGTTTTCCACTCTTGATTAGGTATTTAAGTTCTTTGAACTTAAGGTTTCTTTTCGGTAAGATTCATCTTGGTGGTTTAGTTCATTTCTTGATCATCTCCTTCATTAGAAATACTCACATTTTTATTGGTGGTTTTAGGAGTGTTCCAAATTCCATCCTTGTTCTCACATCCCAGTTTTTGTAAGGAAAATAGGATAGAATTGTATATGTTTATATGATATGTTTATATGTTATGTTATGTTATGTTATGTAATGTTGTATTATGTATGTTGATAGACCTTGGTCATATGATTTGTATAGCTAACAAGCCCAATATATTTATGGGCATATGACTTACTTAGCCAGCAAGCCCCACAAATATATTGGGCATATCACTTGTTTAGTTAACAAGCCCCAAGTAGTATAATGGCCATTGTAGTAGTATATGACATATGTTATAGTATATGTCTATGTTTATGTTTTATGTTATTAGTAGATTTTCCTTGTTGGGCATTAGGCTCATTCCTTTATTTTTATGTATGCAGGAAAATAGTTATGGCGGCAGAAGGATTCTTGGCAGCTTAGGGTTGTGTAGTGAGGAAGAATGGATTCAGTGGACTGCGTGAACGATTCGAGGACGACGTTATTTTTCAGTTTTTTTTATTTATGTTTCTATGTATTTTCCACACTTGGTTTTGTAAACAAATTTAATTAACTTAAAGTTATGTTTCGTTTTTCAAACAATGGGATCTCATACCCCGAGTTTATGTATTTCAACATTTATCATAGCATTTTTTTTTAATAAAGTTATGAATGTTTTGTATGTATGTTTTCTTAAGAATAGTGTCTATGTATAGTAGTTTTAATGGTCCAAATTCTTAGAATTAGTTGGGTCATTACATGAACATCTATAGCTTCTGATAAAGAAGTAAAATGATGGTTTCCTTTTAGTTTGGTTCAAGGAGTTAAATGACAGAGATCTCATTTCAGTAATTAAATTAGTTTACTGAAATATCATTTACAAGGAACTAAGTGTTTTAAGGATAAAATATATTTAGGGGTAAAACGGTATTTTAGTCCTATCTCATTATAGACCATCTATAGAGGATGGAGTCACAACTATGGTTGTAACAATGGATAATTAATAGCGTATCTATATTTGTTATAGAGCGCTCTATGAATTCATGAATGCAATTCCGAGTCTATAGTGGAGTCACGAGTAATTAATAAGTTAGTAAATTTATTTGTTAGATTTATGATAACTTATTGGAGCTTAATTTCATAGCTCATGATCCCCATTGTACCTTGGATAAAATCATCTACATAGTCTCAATTAATTGATTTAATTATCAATTAGAATTATCAAAGTTGACCAGGTCAATTTTGGATAGTTTCACAGAGTTATGTAATTTAGAGAAGAAAAGAAAAATTAGGGGCAGATTTATTAATTAAGATAAATTGGTATCTAAATTAATAAATATTTTTAAATCAAGGTTCAAATTATAAATAATTAATTTGTTAAAGGATTTAAATGATTATTTAATTAATTAAATCAATAGAAAATAATACAGGCCTTGATTTTATGTCCAATGGGCTTATAATCAAATGGGAAATTTCATGGCCCTAAATGGCCTAATTGAGTCTATAAAAGGAATGTTTAGAGAGAAATCAAAACATAAGTTTGACAAGTCATAAGTCAGATTTTCTGATAGGTTTTAGATTCTCTCTAAACACAAGTCCTTTTCTAAGCCTCTTTGATTATTTTCTCTTCTTCTCTCTATATCTATCTCATGTGTTGAGAATTTCCCACACTTGTCTAGGTGATTCTAAGGATACATTGGAAGACTGTGAAGAAATTAGAAGAACGGTTTAGTTTCTTGATAATACTCCACGACATAAAGGATACAAGAATTAGAGAAACTGAAGGAATGACTCTTTCATTCCACTGTGTATACTGTAAGTATTCTTATATTTGTTTCTATTTGAATTCAATTTTAGAAACATGTTCTAGGTTATCTCATATTAATTTGTTTAATATTAGATTTACATGAAAATAAATAAAGATCTTGTATAAGTTTTCCCAACAAGAACACCACTAGGAACTAATCCAAAAAGTCCTTGAATACTCTCTTCATCATATCCATAAATATTGCTGGAGCATTGGTGAGTCCAAAAGACATCACTATAAACTCATACTGCCCATAACAGGTTCTTAATGTCATCGTCGGAATATATCCCTCTTTTACCATTAACCAATGGTACACGGATCGCAGATCAATCTTAGAGAACACTGCTGCCCCTTACACTTGATTAAAGAGGTCATCTATCGTAAGAAAATGATATTTTCTTTCAATTGTGACCTTATGGAATTCTTGGAAATCGATGGACATTCTCATACTTCCATCTTTCATTTTCACAAACAGAACTAGTGCTCCGCATGGTGCCATTCGGTAGGGTGCTTTGGATATTGGTGTTGTTTCTGGTACAAGTTCCATCACAAATTTGATTTCTCTGTCCGGGGGTAAACTTGGTAATTCCTCAGGGAACTCACAAACATTGTGAACATTCTCAATTTTTAGCTCGGTCCCTCTAGACTTATCAACAACATTTGCCAAAAATACTGAACACTCATGCTGCGTCATGTTCTGAGCTTCTAATGCAGATATGATAGGTATGTGAAATCCTATCACTTCTCCCTTAAAAGAAAAGAGTTCCCCTTCTTCAGGTCTGAACTCTATTGTCTTTCTCCAGCAGTCTATCATTGTGCCATATTTGGCTAACCAGTCCATGCCAAGTATAACGTCATAATCTGGTATGTCTAGCTCTATGAGGTCTGATGGGCACTCTATACCCTCAACTACTATAGTAGTTGACTATAACCACCTAGTTGATGATATAATGTCTCTTATCATAACTATGTTACTGTTGGCTTCCTCTCCCTGGATCAAAGCAAACACTCTAACTGGAACTATATTAGCATTGTATCCTTGTCCAGCTCCTTCCCTCGACTATGGGCAATCCTCCTTCAAGTGGCTTGCTTGACCGTACTCAAAGAATCTTTTTGAGCTTGCCTGACATTCTCCTAAATGTATGCGTGAACACTTGGGACAATTGGGGAACTTGGTCTTACAGTTCTAGTGGTTTCCACGATTATGATTGTTGTTGTGGTTGTTGTGATTACCATTGGGAGCTACGACCTTAGGCCTTTTGTTAGTGCCACTATTTTGACCCTATTAGCTATCCTCTTGTTATTCTCTTAAAGGCTTTACTCTTTTTAGTCTCTCTCCTTGCACCATCGTCCTTCCATATACAGTTCTTCATATACTTAACGTCTAAATTTTTGTCCAGAATCTCAGCATAGCTAACTAGCTCTGTACTGGTAATTTTGACATCCCTTGCAATCATAGGCTTCAGTCCCCTTATGAATCTTTGAACTCTCATGACCTTTGTCAGGACTATCTTTGATGCAAACCATGTTAGGCTATCAAACTTCTGGGTATACTCTGTGACTGGAAGACTACCTTGTGTCAGTGTCACAAACTCATTAACTATAGTTGCTAGTACTATAGCGTTGTAGTACTTTTTGCTAAAAGATTGTACAACGTTAGCCCAAGTTATGGTGTCTAAAGTTTGTGTCTACTTAACCACGTCCCACCAAATTCCAGCATCCATTTTTTGGATTGGTAATTATCTTGTTGTCCCTGGAAATCCTTAGCTTGTACTAGTAGCCTTTCTCTTATTTTGTCATGTCGCAACTCATTACTTATCATCCTTGTTGTATCAGTTCGTAGCTTGTCATTGTCCGCCGCCTTAGTCTATCGTGGATTTACTCGCCTCTCCGCCTCCTTAGTCTCCATTTACTCCATCGAGGTTTTGCTACTGTTTGCCACCATATGTTGTGGTGTGTCACTTTGTATGCTCCTCTTCTAAACACTCCTCAGCGACTGTGCGTTTCTATCTAGTTAATAACATTACCTCACAAGATACTGTTGTGGAGTTAAATCCCTAACAATTGTTTTTATTAACAACCGCGTCATAAATCTTATGTGTCCTTTGATCTTGATAGTGTCTATTTATATTATCATTGCCGTATTTTATTCTTCGCTTTACTTGAAACTTTATAGTGTCATACTTGCGATTTCTTATGATGCATCTCATCCATTAAATACGTTCATTCAAAACAAACATCTTTCGAGGAGCTGATATCTACTCATCTCCATCGTTTACCTCATCTATATGAACCCTTGAGATCCCACTGATCTCTTCGAGAAGTTTCTTTCTAGAAGTCTTAATTACTAGAGGCATACTTTCTACACTGCAGTAATAGAACTAATTACTTAAATGAAAATAATACAAAAAAAAATTAAAGAAAATACTTACGACACGATGAGGTAAGATTTCCCAGTCTTTAGCATGTATGCAGAGGGTCCTTGGAATCATGAATGACCTAATTTACTACTTTATAAAAGCGTCGCTAAAATCATATTTATTAGAAAAAAAACCATTTATGAGAAAAGGTTTAGTGGGGCCTTGATAAAACATGCAATTTGAGCCCAATAGTTTGAAATAAAAATGGTGTGTCTTTATGAAGTTTTTGAAAATAAAGTAAAATAATAAGTCTCACTGACGTAATTAAAAACATAAACCATAACATAAGTTCTTAATTATTCTTTACGTTCATCATGATCATTAATCGATCATAGGACACCCCGCATCATACATGCCAAGACATCGGAACATTCCACATCATTGTGCGTGCCAAGGAGAAACTCTACTGTCTACCTGAAAGGGGGAAAGTAAATGGGTGAGCTAAAAGTCCAGTAAGGAAGTATAAACAAATACAACAATATTCAAATGAACAGAAGAAGAAAATATTCATATTGTAAAAATCATAACATATCATACCATAACTATATCATATTCATATCATATCATATTCATAATCATATCGTATCATCTTTATAATCATAATCATACTTCATATTTCATGTGATCATGGCACCCCTATTGTCCATGTCACATCGTATTTTATTCATAATCATAATGATAATTCATATGTCATAATATCCTTAGTAACTTCTTTATTGTGTCGCGTTCAACACACTAACAACCTATTCCTTTTTAATACATCATACAAGTAGACATACAACAATCCATAGCATAACATAGTAATTCATACTTTTCATAACACTTTAGCTTATCATACTTATACTTTCCATAACACTATAACTTTGCAACATAATAGTTCATACATTTCATACATATTTCATATAAAATTCTAACTAACTTCCTTACCTTAAGTCCAAGCAAAATAAACTGCGGGGTCCTTCACAACGAGCCTATAATCACAATCAAACGTTCGTCTTAAAATCATGTAAGAATGCACATGACCAACATACATACCCCATGCTTTCTTCTCTCTGAGCTATTAGTATCAATGTTAATGCCAAGAATATAGCTTGCAAGACTAGACCTAGAGCATAAATTATTAAGAATTATCATCATTGAACTCTAAAATAAATTGTAAGAGTGACTATTGAAAATGAAAAAGAGCTGTATAAATATCCATGTAGAGTTTTAGCGTACAATATAAGGCTGAGCATCGATCAGTTTTGGCAGTTTTTTCATATTATTAAATCCAGAATTCGGTTTTTGGTTCGGATTGTTGCGATCCAATAACCGACCTTTTTGGACCACGGTTTGGTCGGTTAAACCGACCAAACCGAAGTTCATTTTTTTTTAAAAAAACTTCCATAATTTTTTAGAAAGTTTTAGTTAAAAAACAAAAATATTTGGATTGTTGGAATCCATTTTTGTGCTTTTTTAAAACATAAATACATAGAACATAGTTACATTCACAAATTTAAAACTTTAAAACCATAATTAAAAGTCCATAAGCATAACATAACCTCCATATATTTATAATTTTGGTCAGTCTCAGTTCAAACCGGTCAGTCCACATGGATTTTTCAAACCGACCGAACAGTGGCATTTTGCACCGTTAACAGTTTTTTTGGTGTTCGGTTTAATTGGTTTTGTTTTTTGCTGTGTTTGGAAGGTCAATGTACTCGGTTTTTTCATTTTTTTCGGATTTTATGCTAAGCCCTACTACAATATAGAATAAACACCATTAAAATCAAACCAAAAATAAGATAAATACAGAACTTGAGGCTGGAGAAGAAAACAATACCCAAAAAAAATGGGAGAATGTTGTTCTAAATTCTAAGCATTTAGTATTAAGAATAAAGACACCCCCTGCCTTCAATAGTTAGTCTTAATTCTATAAAATAAGTAATAAATACCATCTCAATGCAAAAATGCATAGGCTACATAATTGAAGAATATATACATGATAATTGGAGATATGTATGTCATTTACTCCAATCAAATACGAAAAAAATTATTAGCATAAAGCAACTAGTTAATCATTTCATAGCTTGTGTGGAAACTTGTGCCAACAAAAGTTCCAACCTATAAGCACTAGAAATAGTTCCTCCATGGGTCTAGACATAATAGACTAAATGTTCTCTCAACTTTCGAAAAAGAGTAGATAAAACCTTTTATTTTCTCCCTCCATTCAGCAACTACCAAAATTTATTGCCTATATTTGAACAGCTACATCCAATTATGAAACGGCATGATATACTATCTCAGTGAACAAGTGATGATTGTCGCAATTTTTCTTTTATATGAAACATGCAAACATAAATTAAAATTAAAATTAAAATACACTAGTAAATTGTAAGCCATAGATTAGTCATAAGTTGTGTGCAAGATTCTCCTTCTCAATTTTCTAAAAATTACAAAGATTATACAGAAACAATAACTACAGTTTACTTCGAAAAAAAAAGAACAACAAGTTTTCTAATTTATCAAACACGTAATGCAAGAATCCCACAATATAATTTAACACTTTAAGGGATTTTAACTCGTAACTAAGCTTGGTTTTATATGGAAGAATTGTTAGGTCTAGAGTTCTGCAATTTGGCTGGGAAAAGTGTAGAGGAAGCCAAGAGATTCGGGGTGCAAGAGGGCATGCCACGACCCAGCTCAGAGGCGCCGCGGCCCGCCTACCAAGAATGCCCTAGGTGGGCACTCTTACTTGAAGGTGCGGTGTGGCCCTAGGGGGCAAGTCGCGGCTCGCCACCCCTTGTGACTTAGAGGTCTAGCCTCTAACTCGGGGATGCGCTGCGACCCTTAGGGCCAGGTCGTGGCCCGCCTAGGGGATTTTTCCCTAGATTGGTTTCTAGAATTGGTAAGGCTCGGGGGGTTCGAACCTCAGTGCTCGAGAAGATTTCTACTACACAGTTTAGTAGAAATCGAGAGCCTGGAGGCTAGTTTTTGTCTCCTAAGTATTTATTTTAATTAGAAATTGATTATTACCCATTGGCCACTGTGACTAGGTTTATCTCGAAGGCTCAGAACTGAGGATTGTTCTCGGGACCGTTCTGTATCTCTCGCTCAGGATTCAAGGTAAGAAAATTACACCCTTTTGTGGTTGTGAATGAGACTGAGATTCCCAATTATTGATTGCTTGTACTATATGTTTGTAAAATTGATATGATATACAAGAATGACCGGCCTAAGGGAGTCGGGGTTAACGGTAAACGTGCTGAGCGCAGCCCGACCTAAGCGAGTCGAGGCCAAATAGATCAGCAGGGTCTTTGTAATGACCCAAAATTTCTATTAGGGCTTAAGGGCCTTGATTAGTGTTTCGGGAAGGCATAATTGGTATTTTTGTGAATGAATGATTAAATTCATGATTTTATGGCATGCATGATCGAATAAGTATATGGATATAATTAGATGCATGTTTATGAGTATTGAATATGCATGTGGACCCTGTTTTTTTCTTAAGGGCATGATTGTAATTTTGGCTTGGTGAGACCATAAATGTAAATAATTGCGATAAATTGTTGAGACCACATTATTATGTGTATATATTTGCAGCTTGTGGCTCGAGGTGATCCCAAAGAGCAGTTTAACGAAAAAGTCACAATGGGGATTTATACCCGGCTCGAGGTGAGCTTGGGGGTATCTCTGGCAATTTAGGATATACATTGGAGACTATTTGATATTGAGGAAAATAATTGGTGATTAGTTAGGAGTCGGGGTTTAATCAATAGTTATTAGAGACACTCGAGGAATTAGTGGGAATTAGCGCCAACTTCTAAGAGAAGAATTAGAAACTTCTAAGAGGTTCGTGGTGAAAGTAATTGAGCTCGTCATAACTTCTAAGAGAGCCTTGTTGTGAGCCTGAGTAAGAGATAATTTGTTAAGAGACAACCATGGATTGCGAGGGGCATTAGTTGAAGTATATAAGTTGGATTGAATAGGAACTGAAGTGATCAGTAGGGATTCAGATGGGTATGTAAGGAGTTGTTCAATACGCTTCAGGAGTCGGCTATGGGCAAATTCAGTATCAGGGACATTGTGGAGAATGGTATTAAGTTGGTAGAAAGAATTACTAGTACATCAGAGGGAGTATCTGGCTTAGGGATAGATTGGACAGAGCGTCGTATCGTGGAATTTGTTGTTATCATCTTTTAAGGATGAAGAGTTTAAATGCCTGGTTACAAGACAGGACAATGTCTTCAGGAATTAATCTTCGATCTGGTTATTACCAGCCGAGGATCAAGGAAAGAGACATTTCCGAAATTATCACTTGTACGAAGTGGGGTGTGATGGATTACCAGTAAAGATTCTTGACTAACGTAAGCTTCAACAACACAGGTAAGTTTAAGAAGCAGAGAGTACAAGAAGGATATAAATTAGTCACATCTAGGTTCATCAAGGATGCGTTGAACTACTTTCTAGCTAGAAGCAGAATGTGAACGACTACTACACTGACGATACTAAGACTAAAGAAGCAGGGTAACAGGTAATGCTCCAAAAGGTGTTAGTTTCAATCTCGCCAAGGGTATTCAAGGTCATACTACAAGAAAAGAAGGGATCAAGTATGAAGAGGTTCAGTCAAAAGCCACAGAGAGATTATTGAAGAATGTCTGAAAGATAAGAAGCACAACGAGACTGGTGAACATGTCTTCTACCACACAAAGATCTTTAGAGGATGGCCGTATCAGAGATTAAAATGATAAAATAACCTAAGGGTAGACTGAATGGACAACTTTGTATCAGATTTTTGGAATACGGAATAAGGATTGGTTAACACCTCGTAATATAGAAGTCCGTGCGTAGTAGATGGTTACAGAAGGGTAGTATGAGGGATCTTAATCTTGTTCTAAAAATATGAAGTTGTAAGCGGCACATAAAGTTTAAGATGAGCCTAGATATAGACTGAAGAGATGATGGTATGAGCCTCACGGTAGGTGAAAGAATGGGAACGTGGTCGATGTTTAGAGAATACTCAGTTGACAGTACAGGTAGAGCATAAGAGAATTGAGCACTTGGTTGTTTGTAAAGGAATAATCCTGAGACCAGGATCAGGTGAAACTTACTGGGTAATTTACACTGGAAATCTTTGATTGCGCAAGAGGGAAATTAATTTAGGAGTTGATCTCTTACTGGGGATGGTATGTGCCGGTTGGACAAGACGCCACGGGTTATTGCTTGGTCAGATAAAATAACAATGGGGATTGATATGGTATCGGTGATGGGTTGAAACTCGACAGATTGAGTTAACACATTCTGGGTTCGTGTGAATGAGTGGCATGTGTGACAATTGATGATAATGGGTTGAGACTCTTTAATTCTCCAGGTTCTGGAAAGAAATTAGAGAACAAAGGGGATAGGATTGGATCTTAGGATTGATGACTATTTTATGAATGTGTAGTGTTTGGGATATTAAGAAAAGTGTAGTCCTTTGGTGAGCAGCCACAGTGATGAATGTTAGCTTGCGACTGAGGTGACACAGTATAAGATATGGTAAGATAGGAGGCATGTGGTGCTAATTATAAGTAAGCAAACGAAAGACAACGAGTATTATGGTTCAGTATTGGTTCGGGGGGAAAACCAACGAAGGTGTGCGAATCATTAGGGCAGGAGCATCTGCCTATCTAAAAGGACATAAGGCTTCGCAAGAATCATGTGTCAGACCACGAAATTCCAGAATGGGAGACTAGTAAGTCTCCAAGCAGTGCAGACAAGAAAGAAAATGATAGTAGGAGGAAGAAAAAAAAAAGGAGTTCGGTTACCGGTTTAACAAGAATTCTGAAATCGTACCAAGAATTAGGCCAGGGGCCTACAAGTTTGTCTTACCCTAGTGTGGGTAATGGCTTATGGATTTTATTGGTGTCAATAACAAGAAGGAAAATGATCGCTGATGAGATGAGTAGACTCTGGGGTTCAGTAGAGTTTTTGATACAAGAAAAGGTTAATGAGATTACAGTTATAAGATAAGATCTTATGAAACAAGACTATCACTCTAGTAAGAGTGTTATTGAAGGATTAAAGATAAAGAAATGGACTCTGGAGTTGTGGTCAGAGATGTGGGATTTATTACCTGATGGGTGTTCGAATAAATTTTGAGAACGAAATTGTTATAAGGAGGGGATAGTTGTAACGACCCAAAATTTCTATTAGGGCTTAATGGCCTTGATTAGTGTGCCAGGAGGGCATAATTGGTATTTATGTGAATGAATGATTAAATGCATGATTGTATGGCATGCATGATCGAATAAGTATATGGATATAATTAGATGCATGTTTATGAGTATTGAATATGCATGTGGACCCTGTTTTGTTCTTAAGGGCATGATTGTAATGTTGGCCCGCTGAGAGCATAAATGTAAATAATTGCGATAAATTGTTGACATCACATTATTATGTGGATATATTTGTAGCTTGTGGCTCGAGGCAATCCTAGTGAGCGGTTTAGCGAAAAAAAGTCACAGTGGGGATTTATACCCGGATCTAGGTGAGCGTGGGGGTATTTCGGGCAATTTAGGATATATATTGGAGACTATTTGATATTGAGGAAAATAATCGGTGATTAGTTAGGTGTTGGGGT
This sequence comes from Humulus lupulus, assembly GCF_963169125.1. Lineage (NCBI taxonomy): Eukaryota > Viridiplantae > Streptophyta > Magnoliopsida > Rosales > Cannabaceae > Humulus > Humulus lupulus. The sequence continues at coordinate 136,418,969 of NC_084798.1, read as the reverse complement.
TTAAGCGATAGTTATTAGAGACACTCGAGGAATTAGCGGGAATTGGGAGCAATGACCAAAATGCCCTTATAATTTTTTAAGGTTTAGATTTTAATGGGAGGGCAATATGGTCATTTGGTCTAAAAGAGATAAGTCATTTTTAGCCTTTTCAGACTTAGTGGAATGTTTAGAAACAAGTAGAAGCTAAAGGAAAAGAAAAGAAGGAGGAAAGAAAGAAAGAATTACAGGGGACTCTTTCTCTCTGTCGGTTTGGCAATTTTTCACCATCTCTTGAGGATTTTTGGAGCTGAAATCTCAGGGAGGGCCTAAGCAAAGACTTGAGTTTATGATCCTTGAGGTGGCTAGAGGTTCAGCTGTAGGTTATACTCAATTCAGGTAAAATTTTCAGGGTTTAGTCTGAACTTTCTAACTTTCAGGAAATTGATTTTGATTTTGAACTTTGAATGAAAATTAAAGGAATTTGAGCTTTGGGAATCGAAGAGCTTAAGGCTAGAGGGACATGGTGACAACCTAAGGTCAAATTTCTCCATTGAAGGTAACCATTTCTGGCTTTGAAGTTATGAGTTTTTGAGTTTTTGTTGAGTCTTTGAGCTTCAAGCTCAAGCATGGCTTTTTCTTTGTTTTGGGGTGCATGTAGCTAAGTTCTATATGGTTGGGCTATATGGGGTGAGATGTATATGATGGTAGGCTCAATTTGGTGCATGGTTTAAGTTTGGAGTGGTTTTGGAGAGTTTTGGCTCGAGGAAATTTGAAGGAGAAAATCAGTGTGATGTTGGTGTTGTAACTAGTGCTGTAACACTAGCCTTAGGGGGCTACAGCGCTAGGCTTTAGTGTCTGGGGGCTTTTTGGCTCTGTTTGTAGCGCTATAGCGCCCCCTTTGTGGCGCTGTATTGCTACCTTGTTTCCAGAAGTGGGTTTTTGAGTTATTTCTTAGGGTTTTTGCCCGGGGGCTCGGGGTTTGATTCCACCACCCCGTTTGGTGGAATTAGGGCTTCCCGAGGGCTCGAGATTGGTCCCGAGGTTAGATTTTGGAATTGAAGTTTAGTGTTGGTTCTAACTTATGGCTGTGACTAGGTGTACGCTAGGGCTCGGACAGGATCGTGCTTGAAGGTTGATTTCACTAGTCAAGCTGTTGGGATCAAAGGTAAGAAAATTGCACCCAATTATGTGGTTAGGTTGGGACCAAGTGTTCCCTGTATTGATATGCATTGTTATGTGATTGTAATGAACCATGTGAATATGTTGGGACTAAGAGCTCCCTATATTTGTATAATGTCATGAGATGGTATTATGCCATGGGGACATGTGATAAACAACCTAAGAGTGCCGGAATCAATATTTGCGCACAAGACGCGGCTCAGCCACTGGTAGCTGAGGACAACTTATTTATCACTGAGCTCAGTTAAGCTGGCCGGAGTCAGTGGGTATAACATTGAGGGCAGCCTAAGTGAGCCGAAGACAGTGGGTTAAACAGAGGGTGTCAACCCTGAATATTGTGTAATGGTTGCAATAACTGTTTGTTATGGATGTGATTATCATTGTTAATCTGATGAATATGATATGTTTATTATCTGGATGACAAGTTGTTAACTTGTTGATTGTTATCACTGGATAGGTGAATGTTATGAATTGCTGAATACTTGGTTGTGCTTTGTGGAATATTTGGTTATTGATATTGATCATGCTATGATCTTATGTTTTCTTGCTGGGCCTCGGCTCACGGGTGCTTCGTGGTCAAGGTAAAGGCAATGATTTGGTGGTTCATCCATTAGTTGGAGAGCTCTGGGGGCGAGGTGTACATGGTTAGCTGCTTGGCCGCCATGGTCGAGGGTTTGTACAGGGACGAAACCTAAAATTGTATATTTTTCCATTAGAGTGGCCATGGTTGTTTATAACTTTTGGAATTTTTGTAAACACGACTTTTAAACCCTGTTTTTGGGATCCCATGTACTAAATAATTATTTTAGTAAAGATTATCTGTTTATGACCAAAATCTTTTAAACTTAACATGTTTATTATTATAGGATCACGGTTTCAACTATATGACTTGGTTAGCAAGTCTTGCACTATTTAAAATACACAGTGTAACGGCTTTGGTTATCCAGGGAATTACAGTCTCAACCTAAGTGTGCCAACCCTGATTATTTGAGAATTGGGATTATGTGCTTATCATTGATTAATTGAATATTTGTTCCATGTTTTATGTTTAAATGATAAGCATGATGGAATATTCTTATTGTTATATATGTTTGTTGTTCTTGGTTTTCTTGTTGGACCTTGGATCACGGGTGCTACGTGGTGCAGGTAAAGGCAAAGGGAGACTGAATCAACCATGAGTTGGAGAGCTCTGGGGTCGGAGTGTACATAGTCAGCCGCTCGACTGCCACGGCCGATAAGAAGTACATGAAAGGAAGCCAAAAACTTGTATTTTACCATTAGAGTGGCCACTGGTTGTATATAACTTTTAAAAATTGTAAATTTGTCTCTAAAACCTTGTTTTTGGGATCACATGTACCAAACATCTATTTTAATGAAAATTAGCCGTTTACGATCAAAATCTTTTAACCCTAACTTGAATATTGACTTTAGGATCACATTTTTACCCAAATGTCTTGATTAGCAAGTCTTGCACTATTTCAAATACATAGTGTAGTGGTCTTGGTTATCCAGGGCGTTACACTTTCGGTGCTCTTAATACTCTTTTAGTACACACAAGTGCATGCTTAAAAGTCACCTTTTGAATCTCCCTCAAATTCACTTTTAAGATTTTTTTAGGACACGTAGTTTATTAGGACACTTATTGTGTGTCCTAAAATATAATTTTTAAGGACTCTCAAAAATCATCTTAAAAACTTCATAGACTATTTTAAATGCTTGCATTTAAGTATGTGTCCTAAACAAGTGAGTCATAAAGGGCATTTTGTAGTAGTGTCTTGAGTTATATGGAAATGGGTGTCGTGAAATACTTTAAATAAGCAATACCGATTAGTCTAAGGGTTAATAATCATGATGAGCCGTGAGAGAGGGAGTAAAGAAAGACCGTGAGATAAGAAACAATGATGTAAACAAAAAAAAAACTAGGGGGAGAGAGTGGGGCCGAGAAGGCGAGAAAGAGTGATTTTTTTAAATAAAAAATATATTATAAATGTTTATCTTATTAAATAATAATATGATTACAAATTTATATAATTTAAAGTATGTATCTCTTTAAATTATGACCCATATTTTATTTAAAGCATAAAATAAAATTTAATTTGTTTTAAATTAAAAGAAAATAATTTAAATTTATTATATATGCTATAATTATTAAAATAACAACAATATTAAAAAATAAATTTTGATAGTTTTAGAATAAAATTAATACTACAACATCATAATAAGTATCATTAACAAATTTTTATTTAAAAAAACTTGTTTTACTAAATATATAATAAAAATTTGAATAAAAATCAATATTACAAATTATTAAAAAAATATATTTTTTAACTAATAAGTATTTTATGTTGAAAATTATTAATTAATACTTTTTTATGAATATATTTATATAATATAGTAAAGTATATTTAAAAATAAAAAATTTAATTAGTACTTGAATAAAAAAAATTGTATTGGATTCGTAAAAATGTTGTCTCGTGTTAAAAGTGGACATGTTACGACGGTCTTACTAGAATTGTTGTCCCATATATGTTTTATTTTGCATGGCAGGACACTTCAAGGGCTACTGTTGTGCTGTGTCAATTTTTGACATGAGACGATAGTTCTACGAAAACTACTATCTCATGTGTGTCGTGTAAGTACAGTTTTGTAGTAGTTTCTTGCATAAATCATTAGAATCAAGATATCAATGGTAATTCTAACATGCTCCATATTACAATAGTATTACAACAAATCTTTAATGCACATAATTAAATAAAACCAAGGAATCCTGCACCTAATATGCCATAGCCGAAACCCTATATACCATAAAAACTCCATGAATCAAAATTTCCACATAGCTTATCATCATACCCCAACCTCATATCCTAACATGCTTCTTAATGATAAATATACAATATAAACATCATATTTCTCATACTCAAAATTTACATAACATACTCCAAATCAATAAGCATGCTCATCAAAATTCAAAGAAACATATAAAACCCTACAACATACCCTATGCCGAAACATGCATCAAAATATTCTTGTTTCCATAATTTAATTTAAAAAATAATTATGTTTCTAATAAAGATCTCATAGCCACACATGTATTCATCATACCAATATTGCAACAACATACACTAGAACATATATCCATCAAAACTATCATCATCATACATCATAAACATGCTTTCTCAAATCAACAAACAATAATCCAAAGCCATAAGAAAGAATATGACAACATTAAAACAACAAACAATAATCCAATGCCATAAACAAGAATATGACAACATCAAAACAACAACGGGGTTAGAATTCTCCATTACCTCCTTAGTATGATCAATCCCCTTGGACACCTAGGGATTTTCAAAACCCACAACAAAGAAACGAACAATGCTCCTAGAATTAAAAAGAAGAAGGATAGCATATAGGATTCAAATCACTAATAGAATATCACATACGTAAGGATTTTTTAAAAACCCTATTCCTTTTCCTCTTCTTTCTTTCTTTCTTCTCTTTTCTTTTCTTTTCTCCTTCTTTTCTCCTTATTATCTCTAGATGGACGGCTAGGGTTTCAAAGATGATAGGAGAAGACTTTAGGAACTATTTATAGGTGATAGCTAGGTTAACAAAGTGGGTTTTTTGAAACCTAAATATTCTATAATTTGATACCCATTTATGACCTGGTTACACCAAGATTTTGGAAAAATACAATTTCTAAAAAGTTGTAGAAAATTTAATTAGCTTTCTAATGATGCCAAGTTTTCCTAAATCGAACATCCACAGAACATGTTATGACTATTTAACTGAGGTTTGGTCCAAAGTTACGAAAACATAAAAAAAATAAAAATGAAACTCTCTTCTTACCATTTGTTTCATATTTCTCACTAGTGTCAATACAAGCCTTCCAGAACATTCCCTCTTTATTTCTCATATTTTTCCTTTATCATAATTAATAAAATAAATAAATAGAGAATAAAAATTACTATGCATGGAACCTAATGCATGCACACATGCACATGCACACACGCAAGTGTACAAGTGCATCTCTACTAACCATGCAGCTTGGTGCACACAACCACACCTCAAGAATTAACAAATAGAATAATTAAAATAAATAATTAAAAATTTTAAATTCACATCATTTCTACCAAGAAATTCAAACAATTAAAAATATATTTCTAACACTTAACAATTAATAATAAAATAAAGCACACAAATTAATAAAATAAAATAAAAATTTGGTGCGCTACATTGTTCCACCTTGAAGTTTTTGTCGATGGCTTCCAGAGATTCTATAGGTCGTGTCTGAGACACCATAGATTCAGACTCGAAATGAGTCGCTAAGGAAGGAGCAACCCTTTGGTTCAACTTAGGGCCTTGCACCTCCGCGGGATACGAAGACTCCCCTCTTTCTACTTTCCTATCCATTATGCCCAGAATCGCTATGGAATTTCCTGTGGATGTTTGTTTGGAATGTTGTGCACCAAAAAAAAAATTTGTTATTAAAATTTTGTGGTTTTATTTTATTTAAGTGTTAAGTGTAGTGACTTATTTTATTTAAATGTTTGTTTATTTTATTTAATTGTTTGTTTGCTTTATTTAATTTTTTGTTATTTTATTTAATTGTTAAAATTGTTGGTAGCATTTTTGTGAAATTAATTGTTAAATGATATGTAATTATTTTTATTTTTAAGATGTGATTATGTGAGATTTGGTTGAATGTACTAAGGTGCATGGTAGGTAGTGATGCACCCTAGTAATTGAGTATGTGCATGTGCATGGTTGCATGGTGTGCATGCAATAGTTTTCTACACATTGATTCCCTTTTATTGGTTTATTTATTTTTATTTAATTAAGAGATTTAAAAAGAAAATAAAAAGAAAGGGAAATAAAGAGGCTTGTGTTCACACAAGAAAAATATTGGGAAACAAATGGTGAGAAATGATAGAGTTGTCATTTTTTAATTCCGGTAACCCTAGACCCAGCCTCAGTAAAATGGATATAACATGGACTGTGGATATCCGATTTAGATACAACTGGTGCCGTTAGAAAGCTAATGAAATTATCTACATTTTTTGTGAATATCATTTTTCCTAAAACATAACAGAAACGGGTAAAAACTCAGTCCCAAGTCTCAGCACCCTAGAGTTACGAGAATAGCATTATTTCCTTTATTAGCCATGGACAGCCAAGGAAGACAAGAGAGGAATTAGTGTGCTGTCAATTATAAAATGGATTGATTGGCTGAGTATAATTTTTAATTGAATTATATTTTGATTTAGGGAAAATAAAGGAAAATGATAATTACATTTTCCTTATCTAGGTTTTGATGATTGAGGCATTTAAATGGAAAATAAGAAAGAGATTGAAGGCTCATTTGGCTTGGTGGCTACCGTGTGCTTAGAGAGAAGGGAGAGGGAGAGCTCGTGAGCTCTAGAGAGAGAGGTGGAGAAGAAGAACGTGAAGGAGAAGAGAAGGAGAAGAAAGAAGAGGCCAAGGCTAGGGATCCTAAGGTATGGGTTAAGGTTCATAGCATTATATTTTTTCTCCTCTACATCTTGATTCTAAGCAAGGCAAAATGATGGTGATGATAGGTTTGGATTTTGTTGCAAGAGGATTGGAGGCTAGTGTTCAAAATCCCTAGGGTAAGTATTTGGGTTCATAGTGATGTTAATTTCTACCTCTTCTTGAATCTAAGATCAATTTTTTTCTTTTCTTCATGTGGGTTTCGAAACCCTAGGCTTGAACAAGTGGTGGCCATAGTTTGGGTTATTGCACTATTGTCCTTGAGTTTTAGCAAGAGAGGTAATTGGGACCTTTTTGTCTTATGGTTATTGTTTTTATCTTTGGTTTCTTGTGGTTTGGAGAATATGGTTTGAGAATGGTGATTCATTGTTTTGTTCTCCTTTGATATATTAGATTATTAATCTTATTGAAATGTGGTGTTGATGATATGTTGTTTAAAGATCTTCTATGATTTGATGATGGGTATGTTTTGGCTTAAAGACTCTATGTGAAAATATACAAAGGTTTTAAATTGTGATCTATAAAAATGATGATGAATATCTTTTTTGAAAATAACATGAAAGGATTTGATTATTTTGGCTATGGGGATTTCGGCCTAAAGGTGATATTCAAAAGCATGATGGTTATTTTTATTATGTTTTATGTCAATGAAAATCTTAGAAACATGATAGGTTGTTGTAAGATTTTAAAATGATACATATTGGTTTTGTTTCTTTTAGAATACTTGCATGGTAGTAATATGGCAAGAGTATATTTAGACAAGATCAAAGAAGATTATTTGTTTATGACTTGTGAGTATGTTTCAAGGTGGTTGATGAATTATTGTATGCTAATGGTAAATATTAAAAACATTAAAAAGGGTGTAGAAACATGCTAGGGTTTGAGTTGGAACATTGTTATTAAATATGTATGAATTTTGTAAAATATGATGAAAAGAATTTAATTTCAAGATTAAATATGCTTGCTGATTTTGTGTATAATTGGTGAGAAATTTGGTGAAATAATAATTTGCATGCATAAGTAATGTCTCAAATGCTATGTTGATTTTATCAAATTAAAATGGTATTTTAAGTCATAATAAAATGATATTTTTACTCAAATAAATACCTACAGAATTTTTATATATTTTTAGAGAAAATATGAGGTTTTAAATTCAATATAGTGATTTTAATGATAAATATGATTGCTGGATTTTTTGTAAAAAAAAAATGTGAAGTGTGTTTTAATAAGAGGGATTTGATTAGTATTTGAAATAAATTAAAACCATAAACTATGGTAATATTAAAAATGGTATTTTTAATATAGTATGAGTTTTTATTTTAATAGTTATGATCTTTCTTTATTTTGATTTAGAAAAAAAATTGAATTTAATTCACTTGTGATTTTTAAATAAATTTAATGGTGGCTGAAAGTTTAGTTTAATAAGTGTAAAATAATTATTTGATTGTCACCTATGAATTTATGTTACATAAAATTAAGTCTTAAAATAATTCAAGCAAAAATATTTTTTTCCACATTTAAAATACATATTTTTCTCACATCAATTATGTAACACAATTAATTAAAATTAAATTGATATTTTCTAAGGAAACATGGTAATCATAGGAATTTTAAATAAATTACAAGCCTTTGTTATTTCTTTGTAATTTGAAAATAATAAATGGATTTATCACATATATATATTTTTTAAATGGCTAAATAAAATTATTTTTAAAAATAATATCTTCAGAGATTTAATCAATCTAGTAATTTTAAGAAGATAATTAATAGTAAACAAAGCATGTTCCAAGTCTATTATTTTTAAAACGATAGAAGTAAGACACATAAAATTATCGTTTTAAATGCCACAATTACGCAACGTTCCTACGTATGCGTGTTACATGCAAATTCACTTTTACGTCCAAAATTATGTCTATTATGCAATCATGTAGTTTTTATAGAAGGATCATGCATGCAATATAGGTAGAATGAGCATTATTCTTTTTACGACCTTATGTGTAACTAAGCATATTTGTATGTTGTGTGTAACTCTTACCATGTGTACATGGCCTGTGCACACATGAGTTATATGAGAGGGCAAAATAGTAATTATGTGAAGCTAAGGAATGTTGTTTTGATTATGGTATAGGCTCGTTGAGAAGTTGTGGTTTTACTTAGCTTGGACCTGAGGTAAGGAAGTTAGATAGAATTTATGATTGTTTATGCTATGAATGGTAAGACTGTTTGTATGAATGAAAATGTTATGAGTTATGAAATGCTATAATGTGATGATATGTTGGCTTGTATGAATGTTGTATGATATGAATGGATGTTAGCGTGATGAACGCGACACATCAAATAAAGAGGTTACTAAGGATATGAAGACGTAACCGAGTTATATGTAATGGTTGTTAGCATGTTGAATGCAACACAACAAATTGGTTACTAAGGATATGAAGACGTAACCCGAGTTGCTAAGGATATAAAGACGTAACTACAAGGGCAGACGCGTCGAGGTTATTCATGGACCAGAGACTCCTGTTTACCTCAAAGGGTGGCATGGACAAGTTAGCGGGCCATGTTCACAAGGAATTGTTTATGATTATGTTATCATGTTTTGAGATGTTATGATGTTTATGATATGATGATGACGTTATGTTGACGTGAATATGTTTATGATTATGATTTTGACGCCATTTTTATGATGATGCTATGATGCATAAAGATAAATGAAAGTGCTTGGAATTTGTTGTATCTTACTTGCTTATTGTTTGTACTTCCTTACTGGGCTTTTAGCTCACCCCCCTTACTTTCCCTTCCAGGTAGCAAATAGGTTTCTCTATGGCACGCGTGGTGATGTGGGGAGTTCTGTCATCCTGGTGTGTATGGCGTGGGGCATCCTATGGACGAGAAACGATCAATTCTAAACGCCATTTTCTTTTAATGATGTTACGTTTAATGAGACTTTTCAAACTTGTCAGTGGTACTTAAACTTTTGGATGTTTTAGAACTTTGCATGAAACTGATATTTTCTTTTTCAACTATTGGGACCAACATCCATGTTTTAAGCAAGACCCCAATGAAATCTTTATATTAAGTTTCTTTCTCTTATAAACCAATGAATATGTGAATGTCTTACAAAGCACTAGACTAGGGCGTTTTTACATGGAAGGCGCAACAACTTAGGAGCATCCATAAAGCCTCGTCTTTGTTCCTCCTACAGTTCTCAATATTCCCGAGCTGCGGTCGTGTATGACAGCCTGATGTCAACCCGTTCTTTCGACTAATGCAACAATTTCAGATTTCTCAATATGGGAGACTCCTCAACTCCAAGATCCTCATGCTATTCTCGCAAAAGAGAAAGGAATGTCGAGTCAAAGGAATGGTAACCCTGTTAATATAGCTCTTCAAGCTCGGGATTGTAGAGCATCTAAAAAAGCAAAAATGAGAAGGTAAGTACTTGGTCAAAGAAAGAATACCAAAGTAACTGGAAAATGGTAAAGGGATTTTTCCTTCTTGTTGGGATAGGGAATGTGAAATCTCACATCACAAGAATAAAAGAGCCTAAAATCGCAAACTTTAATAGTCCAAGGGTCTAGAAAAATCACTATTTAAGCCAAACCCTAAAACGTAGAAAACAAAAATTGTAGAGTCAGGACATGTAACATATAACCAGTTATACCATCTCAGTGAAAGTACTCTACCCATGTTCAACACATACAAAATCCTAAATAAAACCCATAAAAGGAAGGAATAGGAAACTTGCATGCTAAATATCTCGCTAAGCTTGGAAAGTTTTCCTAACTCAGAGAAAGCACCGATCATTGACAATGATTTGCCTCATGAAGGAGTAAGGGTAGCCAATGGGATCCAAGATGAAATTGTAAGGCCTCGCGTTCGGGGCACCGGGTAGAATTTCAGTTGCGGGAAGTTTAATTCTCGAGAAATTTTATATTTCCAAGTATATGAATACTTATAAGGGCTATAGTATGCTTTGTATGAATGTTATGTTGTTAAATATTAGCAATTATGTGATAAGATTGATTTTTCGATTAAACTAAGACCTTCGGACTCAGACCGAGTCAAAAACCCTTAACGGGTAAAAATCTCAGATAAAATATTCTGTGAGAAAACAATTATGGAAAATTAAGAAAATTGAGCAAACACTATTATAAAGTTGGAAAATGAAAATTAAAATGGAAATGAAATTTTGTGGAATTTTCCAATTTCTGTGGCATTTTGAGTAAAACGCTCAATGTAAAGAATGCCCTAGACTAATACTTACAAAACATTCGCATAACATAGTTTATAAAGGAATAACATTCATTATCAAAGTCTTAGGGGGACTTGTTTAAAACCATGCAAGTTGGTGCCATAAGTTTTAAAATAAAACATAGATTTTTATGCAAAGTTCAAAGAAACCAAAAATTAAATAACTGAGTCCCATTGATAATTTAGGAAAGTCTCTTAAAAACAAAACATAATTTAAATGGCGTTCTACGTTGATTGTTTTTCCGTCCATAGGATTACCCCACGCCATACACCCCATGATGAAAGAACTCCTCACGTCACCACGCTTGCCATACAGAAATCCTATTTGCTACCTGGAAGGAAAGTAAGGGGGGTGAGCTAAAAGCCCAGTAAGGAAGTACAAACAAATAAGCAAGTAAGAATACAACAAAAACAAACACTAACGTTCATCTAAAACATCATGGTATATCATAACATAATCGTAGCATATCATCATATCATAACATAATCGTAACATATCATCATATCATAACATAATCGTAACATATCATCATATCATAACATAATCGTGACATATCATCATATCACAAACATACAGCATACATGATGAGCATGGATCGCTAGTTGTCCATGTCACCCTATGAGGTAAACAAGAGATCACTGGTCCTTGAATAACCTCGGCGCGTCTGCCCTAGGAGTTACGTCTCAATGTCCTTAGTAACTCGTTCGATGTATCTGACATCGTAATCTGCTTGATGTATCTGACATCGTAACTGGTTTGATGTATCTAACATCCATACACATATCACATTCAACATATCATCACGTTATGGCATTCATAATTCATAACAATTCATTCATACAACAATCTTACCATTCATAGCATAAAATCATAAATTCTATCTAACTTCTTTACCTCAGGTCCAAGCTAAGAATTTTCACAATCTTTCAATGAGCCTATATCATAATCAAAATAACATTTCTTAGGTTCATAAAATTACTATTTTGCCCTTCCATACAACTCATGTGTGCATGGGCCATGCACACATAATATCAGTTACACAAAACATGCAATTATCGCCATAAAAGAATAATGCTCGTTTTACCCATTTTACATGCATGATCGTTTTATAAAAACCACATAGTTGAATATGAAACATAATTTTGGACGTAAAAGTGGAGTTGCATGTAACATGCATACGTGGGAACATTGCGTAATAGAGACGTTTTCAAAAACGATAATTCTACATTTCTTACTTTTACTATTTTAAAATCAATAGACATATTACATGCTTTATTTTTCTTAAAATTTCTAAGTTGATTAAATTTCTCAAAACATTATTTTATTTTAGCTCAAAAATAAAATATGTGACAAATTTCATTCATTAATCTCAAATTACAAAGAATTAACCAAAAGGCTTGGATTTAATTAAAATGCCTATTTTTAATATGTTTCTTTAAAAAAATAAATTTTATCATTGTGTTACATAAATGATGTGAAAAATATATTTTTAAGTGTGGAAAAATATATTTTTTATTTAAATTATTTAAGACTTAGTTTTATGTAACAAAATCCATATGTGACAATTAAATAACAATTTTTAACCTTTTTAAAACAAACTTTCAGCCACCATTTATTTTCTCCAAAAATCACAAATAAATAGAATCTAAATATTTTTCTCAATTCTCAATCAAAACAAAGGAAAAATCATAACTTATCAAAATATGCATTCATACCATTAAAAATACCATTTTTCAATATTACCATAACTTAGGAAAAATAATTTATTCCAAAAACTCATAAAATTCATTTTAGTGAAATTCACTTCATATTTTCTTACAAAAATTCCAGCAACTATTTTTATCATTAAAAATCACCATATTCAATTTAAAAGCTCATATTTTCTCAAAAATCAATAAAAATTATGTAGGTAATTATTTGAGTAAAATATCATTTTAATGAGACTTAAAATCCCCTTTTTAATTTCATAAAATTAACATAACATCAAGGACATTACTTATGCATGCAAATCATCTTTTTATCAAACTTTTACCCAATTATTTACAAAAATCAGCAAGCTTAATTCCTCATGAAACTCATCTTTTATCCCAAAAATTTCACATAAAATCATACATGTCCAAAATTTCATCATACTCTTATTATATACATGATTATAATATTACTCACATATTCACATGAAATCTTATAAAACCATATTTTTCTATTCCATTGAATCTACACATGAAATCCAACAACAATAACCATAACGGTAACATACATTAATTCATAAGCACCATATTCACATATGCCTTTATATTAACCTAACATGTTTCTATCATTATTTTCATGCATCTTATAATTTATTCATTCACAATATAACATGCATCCTATCAAAATTTCATGGATCCAAATATCAAGATTGCCAATTATCATCTTACCCATATTACATAGGTCCTAAAACATGGATCTAATATATTGAAAATAATACAACATCAAACAAATATCAAGATAATCCTTAGGTATGCCTAGGCCGAAACCCCATATTTGCATTCATAAATTACCACTAATCATTATACATAGAAAAATCAACATCATAACCCTTTTATACATTAAACCATGATACCCTTCATGCAAATCAAACAACTTATTATCAACAAGATATCAAGAACACAAAGTACCCTTTTTTTTTCTACCCAAAACATGAATCCCCTTTTAACCATAATCCCTCTAATAATCTATTCATCAAAACCATCACAAAATTTAGGGAGGGATTTCAATACCTCTTCTTGATAGAAAATCAAGAATCAAATCCAACCAAGAGTCCAATAATCCTCCTTGCTCAAACCCTAGGGGGTTGTATATTTTGAATAATCAAGATGGAGAAGAAGATGAACAAGGTTAGTGACAACCCAATCATAATACTAGATTAATCATAAGGAAAACAACCAAAAACCTTACCCTAGCTTGAACCCTTTATTCTTCTTCTTCTTCCTTTCTTTCTTCTTCTCCTTCTCTCTCTAGGTCACGCCCTCTCTCTCTCTCTCTCTCTTCTCTCTATAATTCGGCAGCCCCGAGAGCATAATGCTCTTCCATTTTTCCCATTCCCTCTTTATCCTAATTTTCCCATAATGACTCAATAAAAGAAAAAAAAAAGGTAACTTTCCTATTCTCTTCCAAGATTTGTCTTAATTCATATTTATCTAATTATATCACAATAGGTGGAAAAATAAAGATGATCACTTCCTTTCCCAAAATAACATTATCACCTTATCTTCTTTTCTTTTTTTTTTTTAATTTATTTTATCTAAAAAAAATTATGGAAATAAGATGATAACTATAATTGACCCAAATACAATAAAAATTTCAATCTTCCTTTCCCATTTAGGTTCACACGTCCAAACCTCTCCATTTCCCTTTTCTTTTTCTTTTTTTTTTTTTATAAATTAATTCAAATAAAATCTAAAATAAGGAAATATAAAGTGTGTAGAAAATCTACACATGTGTACCATGCTACCATGCACTAGCACACACTAAATCACTAGGGTGCATCACTATCTACCACACACCTTAGTGCATTCAACCAAATCTCACATAATTACCTCAATTATCACACTTATCTAAAATGTAACACTAATAGTAAAATAAACATGTTACACAATTATTCACTTATTAAATTAATTAACCAAACAAACAATTAACAAATTTAAATTCAAAAGATTATACCAAACAATTCTAACAATTAAATAAAATAATAAACAATCAAATAAAACAAATAATCAACCAAATAAAATAACAACACTTAAATAAAACAATTCATCACACTTAACATTTAAATAAAATAAATCACAAAAATTTAAATAATCTAAAAAAAAAATTTGGTGCGCTACACTCAATTTCGCCTAAGTATGTGATTTGGACAAAATAAATAATTTTGAATTAAATATTGGGCATAAAAAAATTTATCCATGTCTGTGACAATATTTTTAAAATATGCTCACCAATTTTTATTAGGATTAATTTTTCCAAAAACTATGTAATAGTAGGAAAAATTAAAAATAAGATGGAAATTTAAAAAAAAAAGACTTGTGTTTAAAAGCTTGGCTTGGAGAGAAAAAAAAATTTGGAGGGCATTTTGGTCTTTCTATAGGGGGCGGCAACAAGAGAATTGAAGAGTCTTTTATACTTTATTTATTTATTTCATTTCGTAATCACTACACACATTTTCTTAAACCCCAAGTTAAACTTGAGAAACTCAAAAGCCTCTCTTCTACTCATTTCCCTTCTTTTTCTTCTCTCTCTCTTCCACTCAAATCACAAAAAATAAAGTCAGACCCATTTCCTCTCAAAGTTTGGTGCTCCCTCTCTCTCTAAGGAAAGGAGGAGCCTCCATTGAAACTCTTAGACTCATCTTGAATAAACAAGTCAAAAAGAGGTAATGTTCATGAAAGTTTCTTTTCTTCTCCCTTAGGCCGAACCTAGGGCTCTCTTTTTCCTCTTTGTTTCTGAGTATCCATTCTTAAAAACACTCTTTGATCTTCGATATAGAACCTACGAGTGTTGCATGCAAGATCCAAGAGCTTCTAGGGCATACTTGGAGCTCTGGACACTAACAAGGTAAACTTTCGTTAGGGTTTTGAAATCTTGGTGTTTCTTCTCTTTTTTCTTCTTTTTATTGAATCAGATGGAAGAGGCATTGAGGAGATGTTGGAAGCTGGAAAGCATTTGGGAAGCTTAGAGCCATACCATAGAAGCGAAACTCAAAACTTTAATACAAGGATCAAATCTTGACTCTTTACCTTAAATCTTTTATTAAATGATCCTACCATCTGAGTTTTTGGGTCATGTTGGTGTTAAAGCAGTTGGGTTGCTGATTTTTATTGTATTTATGGCTGTTTGGTTTGCATGCATGCAAATTCTGATTATTTGGTAGTGGAAATCCAAAGTTTCCATAGGCTTTCACTACTACAAAAAGGCTTTTCAGGACTCGCGGGGCACGAGTCCTCTATCTAAGAGCCTGAAAAACTGATATTTTTTAGGACTCGCGTTGCGTGCCCTAAGAACAGTCAACGCGAGTCCTAAAAAATCCTATTGAGTGCCTTTAAGTACATTTTTAGGGCTCTCTTCGCAAGTCCTAAAAGAATGTTTTTTGGACTCGCAATGCGTGTCCTAAAAGATCCTGTTGAGTGTCTTTAAATTATGATTTTAGGACTCGTTTTGCATGCCTTTAAAAGTAAAGATTTTTTAAAAAAAAAAAAGATGCAACTACAATTTTCATTTTGATTTTAAAAAAATATATCCCTTTGAGTGTCCAAAATGTATTAAAAGAAATTTGGAAAGAAAATACTAAAAAAACGCCAATTTTTTTTTAAAAGAAATTTAAACTTCTCAATATGTATTGTAAGCTAGGTATTATAACATCATTCATTTTGCTCTAACCAATTGTAAAAATGACATCGCTCATTCTTCTCGAACTTCGTCAATTTCTTGAGTAATATATGGTTTGCCAGAGGTGAACTGAAGAAACAAAGAAACAAAACTTTAATTAGAATTATATTAGTGGTAATAAATTCAAAGCATATACAAAAATTATACTATATTAATATTATGTAGTTGTATATTCTTTGTTACCTGTTTCGACAAGAAAGGTTTGATATGAGGGGCATTGATCAACATTTCGATAAAATCGAATCAAATGAGGAATTGGAGGAATATGCCACAAAACTTTTGCTGGTACTCCTTCCTTAAATTCCTCTGAATTCCTTTTCTTTTGCCATATGGGCACACCACAAGTAGGACACAAATTCGCATATACAAGGCTATTCCGATATAATATGCAATCATTAGGACAAGCATGTATTTTTTCATATTCCAAGCCTAATGAGCACATAATTTTCTTAGCCTCGTAAAATGATAGAGGCATCTTATTTTCTTCAGGCAGTAAATCATTAAAAAAAAACTAACAATTCCGTGAAACTCTTATCACTCCATCCATTTTTGGCTTTCATATTGTACAATCTAAGAAGGGCTGGCAACTTTGTAAATTTAGTGCAACCAAGGTAAATCGGCTTTTCAGCGTCATTAAGAAGATTTTCAAACTTAACAGGAACTACTTTTGATTCATAATATGCATCATCAATCATTTCATCTAAATTATCCTCATGATTTAATTGCCTATAATTCTGAAATTCATTCATCCTAGGAGGGTTCGGAGTAACACGAAGCTCTTCACCATGTCAATACCATATTTTATAACATTTGTCTATCCCATGGAAATATAAGTGCCCTTTTATCATTGTGGCGGTCATCTTTTTCATATTTCCATACTTACTACAAGGACAACAAATATAGTTTGGATCTTTGGCATGATCCAAACTAAATTTAAGAAACTCATCGACCCCTTTTATATATTCTACTGACAACCTATCAGCTGACATCCATTCTTTTTCCATATTGCGCCTATTTGTTTTAATAAAAAAATAAAAATTAAGAAAATAAAATAAACATACAAAACAAAAACTAAGTATAAAAAAATCTATAGAAAATTGGACAACATATTCCTTAATTTACTAGCCTAGCCATCTGTCACAATCAACACCAACATGTCAAACAAATCAAATAGCACACAGGTTTTCATCCATATATCACCGCAACACACAAAATTCTCAAAACCTACTTCACTAAGACATGCAAGTTCTCAATCTTCCATTATCACCGCGGCACACAGAATTCCCAGAACCTACCTCACTACAGATGAATATCTAAGATATTCAAACTCCACTAAAGTGATACAGTTATCATTCAAAACTGTAAAATATTGAAAATAAAAAAAAAATTAAATACAACATACCTCTTGCAACTAGCTACTGATCCAATGCTTTAAGACCAATCAAAATATTAACTTAAACATTATTATAAATATTATAAAAAATAAAAAAGTTAGATGTATGTTCCATATCATGTTATTACACCAAGTCATGTTATTGCTTCCAAAATAGTCAATATATATATATATGTTTCTAATATATATATATATATATGCATATACATATACATAGCAAGGAAATATAAAAAAATAAAGATAAGAATAAGGAATATTGCAAGGAAAACCATGCCTAAGTTTTTGTATTATCTATGTATATATATATATATATTTCCATATGTATACTTAGTAACTATATATAAGGAGAAGTTATAATTATATAATATTGCTACACTAATAGTTTTCATTAAACAAAGCTTTCAAATGTGTTTGTAAGCAAGAATGGAATAATATATATTATACATGTCGGCACATGAATGAAGAGTTAAGTTTTTTAATATATAATATTTCCAAGCAAAAGAAAAAAAAAGTGCATAGTTAGTCATGTGGCCCAAAAATTATATATAATATAATTAAGTCAAGCAATTTAGAATTAAAAACTAGCTCACACTTTTCAAAATGTAGCTAACACTTTCATTTTTTTGTTGACTAATGTCATATTTCAATGAGAAAACAAATCTAAAAACAAACAATTTTTTTTAGATTAAAAATATCTCCAAAGAAAAAAGAGAATAAAATATGAAGAATCATCCTATCATATAACATTAGAATTAAACCAGCTGCAAAAAAGATAACTAATAATATAACTATAGATTGTAATTAACTGAAGAAAAAAAAAAGACAAAAAAAATATCCTCAATCAATTGCTATCTATAATAACTAACAATTGTAATTAGATTGTAATATCCATACAGATTTGAAGAATTTTAAACAAAGAAACCTATCTAATATACATAATTACTCTAATTTTCGGATTTTTAGTAATACACACTAAACAATTAACCAAAATTTCATCTAACATAAACAAAATCAAATAAAAGACTTACCCACTCAATAATAGAAAATAATAGAGACTTCAATTTGAATTTAAAAATTTAAATTTATCCAAACCCTACACAAATACACAAATTAAAATTCAAGACAAATCAATATATTTTAGAGAAAGCATTTACATATTAACCAAATAAAACAATTATTTATAAAAAAAATTGAAAAGATAAACAAGAGACTTCAATTTAAAATTTGATATTTCAAATTTATCCTAACGTTTAACACATACACAAATTAAAATATAAGAGAAATAAATATATTTTAGATATAACATTTAAGTAATTAATTAATCAAATAAATGAAGCAAAAAAATAAATAAATACATGTTGTCGCCGCCTCTGCTGTAGTACCGCCACTGCCAGAGCCGCCCTCAACGGTCGAGAACATCAACTGTCGAGAACCCAAGCGCCGAACCAAGACCATGCCGTTGCCGAGAACCCTCCAATAGCCGAGAACCCCAAATGCCCAGAACCCAGCCACCAGTTGTCCTTGATGTCGTCGCCCTTAAACCCCAGCCCCTAGCCACCGTCGAAACCAGTCGCGCCGTCGCCTTCACCAGCCCTAGGTCTTCGAAACCCTAGCTAAGCCCCAATCAGAAATGTCCTTTTTTTTTCTTCTCTTGTTTGCAGAGAAAATGTAATGTCAGCCCCAATTTTTGACCCCAACAATAGCTTTTTACCCAATTTTACTTAAAAAAATTTAGGGTTCACTTTGGGTGTCCTAAAAGAGATTTTATGACACCCAATGTGAGCCCTTAAAAGTCACCACTCTTAAATTTTCTATTCATATTTTTTAGGACTCACATATGATTTTAGGACACTCATTCTTAGTCCTAAAATGTGTTTTCTAAGGACTCTCAATGAGAGTCCTAAAAATTCTAGAAATATTTTTTAGGACTTACATTTAGGTGCGTGTCCTGAAAAAGTACCCCGTAATGGGTATTTTGTAGTAGTATTTGTTGAAGATAGCCTGCTGCCAAAAATGTTACAGTAGCTTCCAACTACTTTTACAGTGCCTAAATGCCCTGATTTATAAATGGGGCTATCATTATTTAGGAAGATTAAATTATTTTAGCATCTTTAACCACTGAAGAACATTTTGTATAACTCAAGTTATGAGCATTTTGGGATTTCATGTGCAATCTGAAATGTTGAGTGACAGTTTTAACACTGAGACTTTGAGGAATGATTTGAATTGGTGAAAATAATTATTTGTGGCTGAAATTTTAACTAGCTACTTTCAGTATATTAAATATTAATCACATGAAACAGTTTCTAAAAATTCAATATAGTTTGGAAGTTGTAGTTTTTCTAATTTTGAAGATTAAAACTGCAATTTTTGTAAAATGTGGACAACTTAAACTAGAGCTTTGAGAATGAGTTTCACCTTAAAGGAGAGCTCTGTTTTTGCTGAAATTTTGTGTAAACAGTTTTGTTATATCAAAGTTTAGACCTGTGTAGTATCATAGCAAAACAGTTATTGGTTTAGGAATGATGACATTCCGAAGTTGGGAATTCCTCATAAAATGGATAGTTATAAACACTTGCAAAATATTAGGGTTTGTTATAATAATTGGTTATAAAACTCTTTTCCACATTTTCATTATAAGTGGATTTTTAATTTACTCTTAAACATGATTAAAAACTGTTTTTCTAAATTTTTTATCTTAAGATTTTCTTTAAATTAAGTAAATGGGTAAAATTGCCCACTTTTGAAAAATAACTTAAAATTGTTTTTCTTTATAATGAACAAACTTATTTTTCAAAAATGGTTACCATTTTGATTAGGCTTACCTTATAGGAATTTTTTTTCTAAAAATAATTTAATAATTTAAATAAGTCTAAATTGGTAAAAAAAAAAATGGTATTTTTGACATTTCCTTACACAAAAAATTTTAAGTAGAGTTTATTGGTGTATTCGAAAATTTAACGAACTACGTAAGCACAAATTTTACTAAAATAAATTCTCTCCAAGAAAAATATATATAATGGAAGTTGTAACTAGATTCTTAGAAATAATCATTAAGTGGTATCTTTTTAGAAAATAAAAGAGATATATCTTAGAGAGATTAATTAATGATGATTTTTCCAAAATCTTGTAAGAACGTTGTAATTATACCTTGTCACCATTAGAAGTAGGACTCCGCGAACTCATTAATGACTTTGAATTCTAAAGACTTTTACCTTGAGAACTAAGATAGTTATTGTAATGCCCCGGATTCCCTAATGTGGTTTAATGGCTGGACTAGTGGGCCGGGAGGGCCATAATTGCTTAATTATGCCATTAAATGTGTTTATGCATGTTTATGAGAATTATATTGTAATATAATGTTAATTTTATGCATGTCGATGAAATGTGTTGAGACCACATTATGATGTGGGTTTGTTCGAGCTATTCGACATGAGACGATCCTAGATTATTGATTAGCGGTTTAGTCACAACAGGTTTAAGTGTCGGGACTTGGGTTGAGTCACGGGGTGATTTTGATGATTAGAGCGTTACCGGGAGATATAGGGTAACGGGATGTGACTTATTGGTATTTGAGAACATTGAGAATAGCGGGAATTGGAGAGCGTTAATTATGATTAACGAGTTAGGAGGAAAGTACCAAATATGCCCTTGGGAGCCTTTAGAAAGTATTAATTGACCTAGGGGTAAAATGGACATTTCACCCCTAGGATAGATATAACCTTTGACAGCTGAAGAAAGTGATGGAAAAACAGAGTATCCAAAAGAGTTCTCCCGTACCTTCTTCTCTTCACCTTTCTTTGTGGTTTTTGAACCAATTTTGAGGATTCAAGCTTGGGAAGCAAGCCTTGGGGTTTGGGAGTGTGTTCCACCATTGAAGACCATCATAAGCCGAGCTTTGGGTAAGTTTCTAACCATGGTTTTCTTTGGTTTGCCCTGTTCTGGTTTTATTTTGCAGCTGAGATTTCTACGGTGAATTCATGGTTTTGTTGGGAGTTTTGGCTAGGGTTCCCATGCTTGTTATGTTTGGGGTGTGTTGGGATGGTTTTTGGGTTCATTTGGCATCAAGAATAGGATTTGGAAGCTTGGAAATCGAGTTAGAATCGAAGGAGTTGAAGAAGGTCGGTTCAGGGGAGATTGGGTCTGGAGGTAGCGCTACAGCGCCAACCTTAGGGCGCTATAGTGCTCCTCAGGAGGCTTTCTGGCACTTGGGCGGTTCTGAGTATAGCGCTATGGCGCTAGGGGTTGAGCGCTGTAGCGCTACCCTGTTCCTTCTAAGTCCCGTTTTGAGTGTTTTTAAGGGGTTTTGACTTGGGGTTTCAATCCTTAAGGCCCGGGATCGAATCTACTCACCGTGTGGGCATGTTTCGAGGTCCCGAGGGTGATGCTTAGGTTAAGACCCTATTATTATGGATTCTCAATAATGGAGGTTATAATTGGTTGTGATTAGGTAACCACTAAGGAACTAAAGGATCGATTGTTCTCAAGGGTCGTCTCTATCATACTTCTCGCTCGAACCTGAGGTAAGAAAGCAGTGTATGAATACAGTTGCACCCTGTACAGGTATATGACATGCATGGTTTGATATTGAGGCATGTTGGTTGATATATGTGGACATGGATTGCATATTAAATGCTAGTGAACGCTGATTACCTGTTTGAGACACTGACTAGTCAGGGACCGACTCTAAAGTCGATGATCACGCATTGAATGGCTCTATGGAATTAATGCGAGACCGACCCTAAGGTCGAAGAACTTATAAGCGCTTGCCTGGTCTACGACCAGATAACTATAGCCAAGGTATATGACCCCGGTGACCGTTTGTCACATGGCTAGGGGACGTTGTCCATAGCTTTGACTCTAGGGTCGAGAGGAAGGTTATGTTGGTGACCATTCACCATGTACCTGTCCTGATCAAACTTATGAAAGAACCACTCATCAGTTGAGCCCTGGTGACCCTATCGTCACATGGCTAGAGGAGACTGTACTCATTATTGTGACTTTTGGCTATTGTCACCTATTTGTTTGGACTAGTAGTCCTGAGTGGTTATTATGATCGCTGTTGATATTATATCATGCTTTATTATGTTTTCTTGTTGGGCCTTGGCTCATGGGTGCTTTGTGGTGCAGGTAAAGGAAAAGAGAAGCTCACCCAACCCTGAGTGGAGAGCTTGGGCGATGTTGTGTATATACAGGGCCGCTTGACCGCCACGGTCAAGGAGTTCTCAGAGGGACTAGGGGTTTACCCTATTTTTGCCGCTTAGGCCGGCGGGGATTGTAAATTTGAAACAGTAGCGACTCTTTTGTATTACGAACTACATGTAAACATTTTGAAAGGCTCATGAGCAGTTTGTTTACTTAATGAAATGTACCCTTTCCTTTTTACCGGTTTTCCACCTTAACCTGATAATAACACTTAGATCACGTTTTTAACCAAAGGACTCGGGTAGCGGGTCAAATTTCCGGTTCACTGTTCACTGTAACTGTTCTGGGGTAACCATGGCGTTACAACTTGGTATCAGAGCAATGCCAAGGTTAGGGTTTCTGTAGACTAGCTGGGTATGTACACACATCACTGAAGTCAAGCTCGACTCATGGTTTGGTAACTATCTATCTGGTTACATGTATAATTGTTTAAATGTGATATATATCCATTACCTGTGTGAATGTGATACCATGATGAGCTTATGCCCTGAAATATTATATCTTCAGCAAATGTGTGCTAATTAGTACTGAGATTGCTGATGCATGCTTATTAGTATGGTTTTTTATAAGTTATTATGTGATACATGCTGAGTGCTGAGTGCCATAAACATGTATCTGGTTGTGAATACTGAATGACTGTGGAATGTGATAGTTGTATGTTGTTCTTGGACCGTGAGGCGGCAAGAGGTTTACTTATTACTACCTGCCTGGCCGTATTGATTATTGTTTCAGTAAGGTATCAGTGACAGAATGAACTCAGGACAGACAGACATGTCAGTTGGCCAGAGTGATCCAGGCCAGAATAATAACAGTCAGGGTCAAGAGAATGACCAATCTCAGATTTCACAGCCAGCACCTCCAAACTGGCAACAGATGTTTGAGGAGTTGCAGGCTACAGTGTTAAAACAGGGAGAGGAGCTTCGTCTCCTAAGACAGCAGCAAGTGCCTGTAGTTGCCAATGTTGCAGAGGCACCTTCTATGTCGGTGCCAGTTACTGGGCAGCTGCCTGGGGTTGAAAATAGATTGGAACCTCTTTATGAGCGGTTTAGGAAGCAACAACCTCCTGTGTTTAAAGGCAGTGCTGATCCTACCAAAGCTGAACAATGGATGAGCATGATTACCACTATTCTGGACTTTATGAGGGTAGTTGGTACTGAGAGGGTGGCCTGTGCTGCCTATATGTTTTGGGAGGATGCCCGGATTTGGTGGGAAGTGGTTGGCCAAACCAAGGATGTTAATCTCCTGAGCTGGGAGGAATTTCAGACTTTGTTCAATGAAAAGTACTATAATGACGCTATTAGGGCGGCGAAAGCTGATGAATTTATGAGGCTACTTCAGGGAAGCTTATCAGTAACTGAGTATGCCTTAAAGTTTGATCGTTTGGCAAAGTTTTCCAAGGAGTTGGTGCCCACTGATGGGACCAGGAGAGAGTGTTTATTACAGGGGTTACAGCCCAGGTTAGCCCGAGATGTACGCATTACCACTGTGGCAGGAGTGACTACTTAGGCACAGGTGGTGGAGAAGGCACTTATAGCTGAAACTGCAGAGATTAAGATCTGGCGTGACAACGCAGCCAGAAGGGATTTTAGGAGGTCAGGTCCTCCATTTGTGGGTTCTGGTAGGGGTGTTGGCCCCAGTGATCAGAAGAGGAAGGTTCCTGACACCTTCCCAGTTCCAGGTCCTGACAGACGGCCCCGTGGTGTTTCTGTGGGTCGTCCAGGTGGAAATGAAGCCTGGAAGTCTTATCCCGAGTGTCCTAGATGCAAGAGGCATCACTTGGGAGAGTGTAAGGCAAGGGCCTGCTTCTCTTGTGGAGCAGTGGGTCATCTGAAAAAGGATTGCCCTAAGGCAAGAAAGGAAGAGCCCAGGAAGGCAGACAGCTTGGTCCCAGCGCGAGTGTTTGCTTTGACTCAAGCAGAAGCTGAGGCTTCACCCTCAGTTGTTACAGGTCAGCTTCTTAGTGCAGGAACTTCTTATAATGTATTGATTGACTCTGGTGCTACACATTCCTTTGTGCTAGTAGTGTTATTGATAGATTGTGTAGACCTTGTGATTTCTATGCTGTGGGGTTTGGTACTCTGTTACCCACTGGGGAATTGGTTGTATCTAGGAGATGGGTCAAATCTTTGCCAGTGTTTGTGGAGGGCAGAGAGTTGTCAGTGGATCTTATAGAGTTGGTTATGACTGACTTCGATATGATACTAGGTATGGACTGGTTAGCCAAGTATGGGGCAACCATTGACTGCAGAAGGAAGATGGTCACCTTTGAGCCTGAAGGTGAGGATCCTTTTGTATTTGTTGGTGCTGTGCATGTACCCCGTATTCCTATGATTTCTGCATTGAGGGCTAGGGATTTGTTGCAAGGGGGTTGCATTGGGTTCTTAGCCGGTGTGGCTGATACCACCCAGGTCGTGCTAGTGGGACCAGAGGATACTAGACTTGTATGTGAGTTTCTGGACGTGTTTCCGGAAGATTTACCAGGGTTGCCACCACACAAAGAGATTGAGTTTGTTATAGAACTGGCCCCAGGGACGGAGCCAGTGTCTAGAACACCATACAGAATGGCCCCAGCTGAGTTGAAAGAATTAAAGGTACAGTTGCAAGAGCTATTGGATTTGGGTTTTATCAGACCTAGCTTTTCACCTTGGGGTGCGCCAGTTCTGTTTGTGAAGAAGAATGATGGTTCTTTGAGGATGTGTATAGATTATAGAGAACTGAATAAGTTGACAATTAAGAACCGGTATCCTTTGCCAAGGATAGACGATCTATTTGATCAATTGCAGGGTAAGACGGTATTCTCTAAGATCGACCTTCGTTCTGGTTATCATCAGTTGAGGGTTAAGGAGGGAGACATACCGAAGACCGCTTTTCGCACTAGGTATGGGCATTATGAGTTTCTAGTTATGTAATTTGGGTTGACTAATGCCCCTGCTGCTTTCATGGATATGATGAACAGAGTGTTCAAGGACTATTTAGACCACTTTGTGATCGTCTTCATCGATGATATTCTGGTATATTCTCAGACTGAGTTAGAGCATGAGCAACATCTAAGGTTGGTTCTACAGAGATTGAGGGAACACAGTTTGTTTGCAAAGTTCAAGAAGTGTGAATTCTGGTTGTTTCAAGTGTCCTTTCTTGGGCACATTGTCAGTAAGGAGGGGATTAAAGTAGATCCATCAAAGATTGAAGCTGTTAGAGATTGGCCAAGGCAAAGAATGCTTCTGAGGTTAGAAGTTTCCTTGGGTTGGCAGGGTATTACAGGCGTTTTGTGGAGGGGTTCTCAAAGATTACTACTTCGTTGACTGAGCTGACACGCAAGGGTCAGAAGTTTGTGTGGTCAGAAAAATGTGAGAACAGCTTCCAGGAGTTGAAGCAGAGGTTGATTACAGCTCCAGTTCTGAGTCTTCCAATAGACCAGGAGAAGTTTGTGATATACTGCGATGCTTCTTATCAGGGTTTGGGCTGTGTTTTGATGCAATCAGAGAAAGTTATAGCTTATGCTTCTCGTCAGCTGAAGGAGTACGAGAAGAGGTATCTTACCCATGATTTGGAGTTAGCAGCTGTGGTCTTTGCTCTGAAGATATGGAGGCATTATCTCTACGGAGAGAAGTGTGAGATTTATACAGACCACAAGAGCCTGAAGTATTTCTTTACCCAGAAAGACTTGAACATGAGGCAAAGGCGTTGGCTGGAATTAGTAAAAGATTACGATTGTGAGATTCTGTATCACCCAGGGAAAGCCAACGTGGTGGCTGATGCTTTAAGCCAGAAGGGTCCGGGACAGATTCATGGTATTAGGCTGATAGCCAGAGAGTTAGCTGATGATATGACCAGAGCTGGTATAGAGTTACTGGTGGGCCAGTTGGCCAATATTACGCTACAGTCTACGCTGCTAGAGAGGATTAAAGAGGGTCAGTTGGGTGATCCACAGCTGATCAAGATCAGAGAGGATGTCTTGGCTGGAGCATCCAGAGATTATACAGTGTCTGATTTGGGGTTGTTGAGATATAAGGGACGGATATGTGTTCCGTTAGACACTGCATTGAGGCGAGAGATTCTGGATGAATCTCATACTACACCTTACTCTTTGCATCCAGGCACCACAAAGATGTATCAGGATGTGAGATCATTGTACTGGTGGCCAGGGATGAAGAGAGATGTAGTAGAGTATGTGGCTAAGTGCTTGACATGTCAGCAGGTCAAGGCTGAGCATCAGAGGCCGGCAGGGTTATTGCAGCCTCTGGATATCCCGGAGTGGAAGTGGGAAGACATCACAATGGACTTTGTGGTGGGCTTACCCAGGACTATTGGTCAGCATGATTCCATTTGGGTGATAGTGGATCGCTATACCAAGTCAGCTCACTTTCTGCCAGTGAGGACCACCTATACTGTTGACCAGTATGCAGATCTCTATGTGAGAGAGATCGTGCGCCTCCATGGGGCTCCTAGGTCGATCGTGTCAGATCGGGACCCTACATTCACTTCCAAGTTCTGGAAGAGTTTACAGATAGCCATGGGTACACGACTGAAGTTCAGTACAGCTTATCATCCTCAGACAGATGGGCAATCTGAGAGGACGATCGAGATATTACAAGACATGCTGCGGGCATGTGTACTGGACTTTGGTGGATCATGGAGCACGTATCTACCTTTGATAAAGTTCTCCTATAATAACAGTTATCAATCTACCATTGGTGTTGCACCTTATGAGATGCTGTATGGTAGGAAGTGTAGATCTCCCATTCATTGGGATGAGACATGTGAAAGGAGATACTTAGGTCCTGAGGCAGTTCAGAGGACCAGTGAGGCTATTGACAAGATTAGAGCTCGGATGCTTACTTCTCAGAGTAGACAAAAGAGCTATGCAGATCCCAAACACAGGAACGTGGAGTTCCAGGTAGGAGACTATGTCTTCCTCAGAGTCTCGCCATGGAAATGGGTGAGAAGGTTTGGGAAGAAAGGCAAGCTGAGTCCCAGGTTTGTAGGTCCATTTGAGATCCTGGAGAGGATTGGTCAAGTGGCTTACAAGCTAGCTTTGCCTCCGGCGTTGTCGGCCGTGCATAATGTATTTCATGTTTCCGCTCTTCGGAGGTATGTATCTGATGAGAGTCATGTTTTGAGTTATGAAGATCTGGAGCTTGAACCAGATCTCTCCTTTGAGGAGCAGCCTGTTCAGATACTTGATCAGAAAGATAAAGTCCTCAGGAACAAGACAATACCTTTGGTTAAGGTGTTGTGGAGGAACAACAAGGTTGAGGAGGCGACTTGGGAGCTGGAGTCTGATATGCGGAGTCAGTATCCCGAGCTGTTCAGGTAAATTTCGAGGACGAAATTTCTGTAAGGAGGGGATAGTTGTAATGCCCAGGATTCCCTAATGTGGTTTAATGGCTGGACTAGTTGGCCGGGAGGGCCATAATTGCTTAATTATTCCATTAAATGTGTTTATGCATGTTTATGAGAATTATATTATAATATAATGTTAATTGTATGCATGTCGATGAAATGTGTTGAGACCACATTATGATGTGGGTTTGCTCGAGCTATTCGACATGAGACGATCCTAGATTATTGATTAGCGGTTTAGTCACAACAGGTTTAAGTGTCGGGACTTGGGTTGAGTCACGGGGTGATTTTGATGATTAGAGCGTTACCGGGAGATATAGGGTAACGGGATGTGACTTATTGGTATTTGAGAACATTGAGAATAGCGGGAATTGGAGAGCATTAATTATGATTAACGAGTTAGGAGGAAAGTACCAAATATGCCCTTGGGAGCCTTTAGAAAGTATTAATTGACCTAGGGGTAAAAAGGACATTTCACCCCTAGGATAGATATAACCTTTGACAGCTGAAGAAAGTGATGGAAAAATAGAGTATGCAAAAGAGTTCTCCCGTACCTTCTTCTCTTCACCTTTCTTTGTGGTTTTTGAACCAATTTTGAGGATTCAAGCTTGGGAAGCAAGCCTTGGGAGTTTGGGAGTGTGTTCCACCATTGAAGACCATCATAAGCCGAGCTTTGGGTAAGTTTCTAACCATGGTTTTCTTTGGTTTGCCCTATTCTGGTTTTATTTTGCAGCTGAGATTTCTAGGGTGAATTCATGGTTTTTTTGGGAGTTTTGGCTAGGGTTCCCATGCTTGTTATGTTTGGGGTGTGTTAGGATAGTTTTTGGGTTCATTTGGCATCAAGAATAGGAATTGGAAGCTTGGAAATCGAGTTAGAATCGAAGGAGTTGAAGAAGGTCGGTTCAGGGGAGATTGGTCTAGAGGTAGCGCTACAGCGCCCACCTTAGGGCGCTATAGTGCTCCTCAGGAGGCTTTCTGGCACTTGGCCGGTTCTGAGTATAGCGTTGTGGCGCTAGGGGTTGAGCGCTGTAGCGCTACCCTGTTCCTTCTATGTCCCGTTTTGAGTGTTTTTAAGGGGTTTTGACTTGGGGTTTCAATCCTTAAGGCCCGGGATCGAATCTAGTCACCGTGTGGGCATGTTTCGAGGTCCCAAGGGTGGTGCTTAGGTTAAGACCCTATTATTATGGATTATCAATAATGGAGGTTATAATTGGTTGTGATTAGGTAACCACTAAGGAACTAAAGGATCGATCGTTCTCAGGGGTCGTCTCTATCATACTTCTCGCTCGAACTTGAGGTAAGAAAGCAGTGTATGAATACAGTTGCACCCTGTACAGGTATATGACATGCATGGTTTGATATTGAGGCATGTTGGTTGATATATGTTGACATGGATTGCATATTAAATGCTAGTGAACGCTGATTACCTGTTTGAGACACTGACTAGTCAGGGACCGACTCTAAAGTCGATGATCACGCATTGAATGGCTCTATGGCATTAATGCGAGACCGACCCTAAGGTCGAAGAACTTATAAGCGCTTGCCTGGTCTACGACCAGATAACTATAGCCAAGGTATATGACCCCGGTGACCATTTGTCACATGGCTAGGGGACGTTGTCCATAGCTTCGACTCTAGGGTCGAGAGGAAGGTTATGTTGGTGACCAGTCACCATGCACCTGTCCTGATCAAACTTATGAAAGAACCACTCATCAGTTGAGCCCTGGTGACCCTATCGTCACATGGCTAGAGGAGACTGTACTCATTATTGTGACTTTTGGCTATTGTCACCTATTTGTTTGGACTAGTAGTCCTGAGTGGTTATTATGATCGCTGTTGATATTATATCATGCTTTATTATGTTTTCTTGTTGGGCCTTGGCTCATGGGTGCTTTGTGGTGCAGGTAAAGGAAAAGAGAAGCTCACCCAACCCTGAGTGGAGAGCTTGGGCGATGTTGTGTATATACAGGGCCGCTTGACCGCCACGGTCAAGGAGTTCTCAGAGGGACTAGGGGTTTACCCTATTTTTGCCGCTTTGGCTGGCGGGGATTGTAAATTTGAAACAGTAGCGACTCTTTTGTATTACGAACTACATGTAAACATTTTGAAAGGCTCATGAGCAGTTTGTTTACTTAATGAAATGTACCCTTTCCTTTTTACCGATTTTCCACCTTAACCTGATAATAACACTTAGATCACGTTTTTAACCAAAGGACTCGGGTAGCGAGTCAAATTTCCGATTCACTGTTCACCGTAACTGTTCTGGGGTAACCAGGGCGTTACAGTTATGGACGAGATTTTGGAAGTGGTTTTGGAAACAAGTTTTCCCCAACACTTAGAGGTTGTATTTTTAAATGTTTAAATGCATGTTATAAATATCGTATGACTTAACAAGAGCTGAGTGTTAGGATTTTAATGCCCATTACATTAAACAAACTTTCTAAGATAATTTCCATAACTTATTCGAGTCATTGTGTGGATTCACTACAAGGTCACCTAAGCGGGAAGGCTCACCTCTTGATAAAGAAATCTCGCAGACAAATACTAAGAAATCAAAGTAAGTTATTCTTGACTTTGTTGTCTACAACATGAAACATGGTATTGTATTGTCTGTTATAGTTCTTTACACAAGATTGATTAAGGGATGAATTAGAAATGGATAGTGGGTGCTAGTAAGTGTACAGAATGTTCCAATTAAATCCAATGATTATTAGATTATACTAGTATTCGAGCTGATGACCGGGGTAGGGGAAACACGGTTGAATGTCTGTTGATTTGTAACTGGGGTACTCAGGGGGGATTTAAGTTGGTGTTTGATTTGATTATTGATATATGAACCGGGCTTGCTACAAAGATGTTTAAATGTTGTATTATTGTGAAATCTAGTGTGTGTACTGGGACCGCGCTATTATAAATCCAGTGATTACTAGGTAACACTGGCACTCGAGCTAGTGAATGTGGTACGGGGAAGTACGGTTGGCCAATGAAATGTTTAAACAGGTAGTAAGCTCCTAGTAAATTTTAGTTGTTGTGATATAAGAGGTGCCCAAACACCTCATTATATTTTTGTAGCTCTTCAGTAATTTTGGTAGCCATTGTAGAATGGTGTTATGCATTTATATGTTATATCATTTTGTTCTAGGATTTTATGCTGCATGTTGATTTTGAATTTATTTGGTTGTTCGATACAACTAAGCTAATGATCTGGTTTGAATTTTATACCTTGTTTGATAGAGTTCGGAAGTTATCTGATACCCTAGTGACTTATGCTTCGGTTACTCTTAGTAGAACCTTGTCCTTGGGTCGTAGAATGTTTTTGTTTAAAAGATTAATCTTACTAAGCTTAATTCATTACCTCGTTGTTCTTGTTGTAGGTAAGGGTAAGGTGCAGCAGTGAGCGCCAGAGTCTGCTTGTTGAAGTGTACATGTGGCCCGACCTTAGGGATTTGGTTTTTTTCGGAAATGGCTTTTTGGAAACTTTTTTTTTATGGGCACTAATTATTTTTATTCAGAAAAAATGTTTAAGTTCACGAAAACAATGTAATTGTCTAAGTGTGCGCACATGACTTTTTAAATTTTTTTCATGTGGATTTTCGGAGACTATTATAATTTAAATTTTTTATTTTTCGCGTTATTTTGGTCTTGTAAGTTGTTGTTCTTTACAGAAACGATGAAAAGAATTAGCCTCGATAGAACTTTAGTGATGATTTGCGAGCAATAAGGACCCTGTAAAAGCCCAGATTTTTTTGAAAATAAAATATATATATTAAACTGGTGAGACCCACTTGATTCAATGAGTCAAAAGACTATTTCTTCTTCCCCCCCCCCCCCTCTCTCTCTCTCACCGAATACCCTCTTCCTCTTCTCTTTCATCTTTTCTTCATTTCTCTCTCTTCTCTCTTCGATAACACCATTGGGCAAGCTCACACGAACCACTGCTTCACCTCATCATTTTTCTCTGGCTAGATTTTTGGATCTCTGCCCCTTTGGAAGAGCATTTTTATGGGACATCGGAGGTCATTTGGGCAAATGGATTGTACTTCCATGATGTACTCATCGAGAGGATCATTTTGAAATACAGAAAGTCAATTTTTTTCACCGTTGCCGGAACACCGCCATCAGGCACCGCGAACAACAACTATGTGCGGCTGAGGTGAGACGTCTTTGAATGGTATTGTGCTATATATCATTGGACTTGGTTTGAAGAGTACATTACGATGATGGTAATTGTTTGTTCAGTTGAGGATTGTAGGAAAAAGTGATTGTTAACAGTGAGAACTCGTCAATGATGTTAGGTCGGAAAACTCAAAGGTAAGTATGGAGGTAGCTAGATAAGAACTTAGAATAGACTTACGAAAAAATAAAGGCAGATCCACAATGGAGTAAACATTCGTATATTGCTTAATAGCCTGAGTATACAATGAATTTCCCAACCCCCTTCAATGATGAAGTGAGATTCTATATATAGGTGAGCTCTAATGGCTCTTCATACTTTGTGGTCCCGAAGAGACAATGAGCTGCATATCCAGGCTGCATGTTGTAGTGTTGTCGGAGGAGGGGTGGTCAGCTCCAGTATGTGTCAGGGGTCTACAGAAGTACTCCTGCCATGGTACCATGTCGTACCCCCACTACTTTTCGGGTACGAACCTCATAGGCGTGCTAAGGGGGTACTTGCCATGTACCTTCTTATACGGCCACAACTTGAAAGGTATGGGTGCTGTACACTACCTTGGTTCCTTTTGTCTTTTTTGTACCTTCTGCACCTATCCATGAATTCCATCCACTCCACCACTATAATGGGGTGCATTTATGTCTTGGTCTCCTCAATATTTGCTTAAGTAAGCATACTAGGAAATTCCTTTGTAACCTACGTGTTTTTGGGAAAACATATACATGATCTTTATTTATTTTCATGTAGATCTAATGTTAAACAAATTAATATGAGATAACCTAAAACATGTTTCTAAAATTGAATTCAAAGAGAAACAATGATTAGAATACTTACACTATACGCAGCGGAATTAAAGAGTCCTTCCTTCAGTTTCTCTAACTCTTGAATCCTTTCTGTCGCAGAGTATTCTCATAAAACTGAACTGTTGTTCTAATTTCTTCACAGTCTTCCAAAGTATCCTTAGATCCACCTAGACTAGAGTAGGAAATTCTCAACACATAAGATAGATATGGAGAGAAGAAGCAAAAATAAGCAAAGAGGCTTAGAAAAGGACTTGTGTTTAGAGAGAATCTTAAACTATCAGAAAACCAGTGATTAAATTTATCTGTCATCTTAGAAATCTTAACTGATGACTGCTCTCTAAGCACTCCTTTATAGACTCAATTAGGCCATTTAATTTCATTAAAAAATCAATAAAATAATAGCCAATTTAAAGCCCTAGGTCAAAATTATCATGGGCTTTAGACCCGTGAAATTTCTCATTTGATTATAAGCCCATTGGACTTAAAATCAAGGCCTGTATTATTTTCTATTGATTTACTTAATTAAATAATTATTTAAATCCTTTATCAAATTAATTAATTATAATTTTAACATTCATTTAAACTTATTTATTAATTTAGATACCAATTTATCTTAATTAATAGACCTACCATAATTTCTCTTTTCTTCTCAAAATTACGTAACTCTGTGAAACTATCCAAAATTGACCTGGTCAACGTTGATAATTCTAATTGATAATTAAATCAATTAATTTAGATTATCTAGATGATTTTATCCAAGGTACAATGGGGACCATGGTCCTATGAAATCAAGCTCCAATAAGTTATTATAAATCTAACAAATAAATTTACTAACTTATTAATTCCTCATGACTCCACTATAGACTCAGAATTGCACTCTCAAATTCATAGAACGCTCTATAACAAATATAGATACACAATTAATTATTCATTGTTACAACCACAATTGTCACTCAATCCTCTATAGACAGTCTACAATGAGATTGGACTAAAATATTGTTTTACCCCTCATTGTATTTTATCCTTAAAACAATTAGTTCCTT
Source organism: Humulus lupulus (assembly GCF_963169125.1). Classification (NCBI taxonomy): domain Eukaryota; kingdom Viridiplantae; phylum Streptophyta; class Magnoliopsida; order Rosales; family Cannabaceae; genus Humulus; species Humulus lupulus. Next base: position 136,384,666 of record NC_084798.1, on the reverse strand, counting down.
GTAAATGATATTTCAGTAAACTAATTTATTACTGAAATAAGATCTCTATCATTTCACACCTTGAACCAAACTAAAAGGAAACCATCGTTTTACTTCTTCATCAGAAGCTATAGATATTCATATCTATGATTAACACTCCCACTCAATTATACTACCGAGTTCCCAAGATGTAAGTATGGGCTAGTCCGTAGGGTAACCTGGTAACGAACAAGTCAAAGAACTCAAATAATACAATTAGTTAGAATACTAACCCCTTAGAATTGAGATTGAATTGACCTATGGTCAACTATATGATATGACTAGAATAGATAATAACGGTATGTTTACTTATCTTATCAACTGTCAATATCGGTCCTGTCCGATGTAAGAAATACATTCTATCTTATCTACTTTGCTAATGTTCTGGAAATAACATAACACTACAATGTTTAAGTAGATCATATCGTAGATTGGAAAGTCAGTGTAAATCTTGTGCACTAACTAATCTTAGGACTAACTTATTTTGAACATATAATCATATTTATATTCCACTGTGATTATGTCACTATAAATACGATTAGCTATATGCTCAGGATTTAACAGAAGTTTATATTAAATAAATAATCATTAAAATAAAACATGTGAGCAAAGTGAATTACCAAGTCAAAAAAATGATTTATATTCTTTTATTGATAATAAATGAGATTACAAAGAATTTGGGTTTTAATTAGGGCATAAAACCACAACAAACGCCCACTTGCACTAATTGAAACTAATTCCTTAATTCTACTAATCCCATTTCCTTGATATGCTTATCAAATATAGCTTCTGGTAGTGTCTTTGTAAACGGATCTGCAAGATTTTCTTCAGTTGCAATCTTCATAACCTTCACATCTCCCCTGGCCACATATTCTCGAATAATGTGATACTTCCTTATTATATGCTTACACCTCTTGTGACTTCGAGGTTCTTTCGAGTTGGCTATCGCTCTTGTATTGTCACAAAACAACACAAGCGGTTTATCCATTTCTAGAATAACACCAAGATCTGAATAGAACTTCTTTAGCCAGTCTATTTCCTTAGCTGCTTCTGACGCGACTATGTACTTAGCCTCCTTGGTGGAATCTAAGATTGTAAACTACTTTATGCTTCTCCAAATCACAACTCCACCTCCAAGAGTAAACACCATTCCAAAAGTAGACTTCTTGTCATCGACATCAGTCTGAAAATCTGAATCGGTGTAGCCTACAAGGTTCAGAACACCACCCTTGTAGACTAACATATAATCCCTAGTCCGTCTCAAATACTTCAGGATATGCTTAACTTCTATCCAATGTTATGGTCTTGGGTTTGACTGATACCTGCTCACTACTCCCACTGCATAGCAGATATCTGGTCTAGTACACAACTTGGCATACATCAAACTTCCAACTGCAGATGCGTAAGGAACTTTTCTCATTGCATCTTCCTCTGAGGGAGTCTGGGGAGACTGCTTCTTCGAAAGATGAATTCTATGGTAGGACGGTAGACACCCTTTCTTGGAATCTTTCATTGAGAAATGTTCAAGCACTTTATCTATGTAAGCTGCTTGAGATAGAGCTAAGAGTCTGTTCTTTCTATCCCTGATAATCTGGATACCTAGAACATCACTTGCTTCACCCAAATCCTTCATCTTGAATTGAGTGCTCAGCCAATTCTTCACATCTAATAATTTCTTAACATTGTTTCCAATGAGTAAGATATCATCCACATAAAGAACCAGGAGTACCACTATTTGATTTTCCTTCAGTTAGTAAACACAAGGCCCATCAATATTTTGTTCAAAGCCATAGGTTTTGATTATTTCGTCAAACCTTAGATTCAAGGAACGAGAAGCTTGATTAAGTCCATAGATGGACCTATTCAACTTGTAAACTTTTCCTTGTTGTCCAGCTACTTTAAATCCTTCTGGTTGATCCATATAAATGACTTCGTCAAGCTTTCCATTAAGAAAAGTTGTCTTGACGTCCATTTGTCAGATCTCATAGTTAAGAGCAGCTACTATGGATAGGAGGATGCGAATGGATTTGAACATGGCTACCAGACTAAAAGTTTCCTCATAGTCCATGCCTTCTCTTTGGGTATAACCATTTGCCACTAATCGAGCTTTATAAGTCTTGATATTTCCATCAACACCTTTTTTCTTCTTGTAGATCCACTTGCACCCAATGGCCCTAAAGTCACTAGGTGCTTCCACAAGATCCCAGACAGAATTTGAGTACGTGGATTCCATTTCCTATTTCATGGTTTCGAGCCATAATTCCTTTTCAAGGCTAGCCATTGCCTATTTGAAAGACAACAGATCATCATCACTAGTGTCACCAACAACCATATTGGTTTCACCATCCAAACCATAGCAAACTGGGTTCTTAGAAACCGTCCCACTACAACGAGGCTCCATGATTGTTTGCTCAGGAATAGTGGTACTTTCTTCATTTAAATCGACTTGCATCGATTGGACATGAAGAGTGGGAATTTCATCATCAACTTACATTGATGATGATGGAACATTAGTTGGAGTCAATTCTTTAACCATCTCCTCTAAAACTACTTTGCTGCGAGGTTTAAAGTTCTGGACATAGTCATTTTCTAGAAAAGTAGCATTTGTAGAAGTAAACACTTTCTTTTCTAAATGACTATAGAAAAGTCCACCCCGAGTACCTTTAGGATAGCCAACAAACATGCAAACTTCAGTTCGCGGTTCCAGCGTTCTAAAGGTATTTTGGGGATTGATTTATATGGCACGACATTGAGAAGGTCATTCGCGGTTTCAATTGCATGTCCCCAGAATGAAGTTGGTAGAGTTGAGTTACTAAACATGCATCTAACTATTTCCAATAAAGTTATGTTCTGGCATTCCGCTACACCATTTTGTTGCAGAGAACCTGGGGAAGTAAGTTGTGATAAAATCTCAAGTTCAGTTAAATGATCTTAGAATTGCATATCCAAATATTCTCCACCCCTATCAGATCGCAAGATCTTTAACGTTTTACCTAATTGGTTCTGAGCCATTGCTAGGAATTCCTGAAACTTTGAAAATGTTTCTGATTTCCTATGCATTAGGTAAAGACATGAGTATCTAGAGTAATCGTCATTGAATGTGATGAAATACTCAAAATCTCCCCTGGCTTGTACATTCAAAGGTCCACAAAAATCTGAATGCACAAGACCAAGTGGTTCTTTGGTCATATCACCCTTTGCAGAGAATGGACGCTTGGTCAATTTGCCTTCTAGACAAGATTCAGAGACAGGTAATTCACCTAAGGTGAGTTCCCTCAATGGTATGTCCTTTGTAAGTCTTTGAATCCTATCATAGGTAATGTGACCTAGTCTCAAGTGCCATAAATAGTCATATTATCGTTATCGGTCTTTTGAAGTTTATTGGTCCTAGGTTTAGCTACTTTGAATAAATCATTCTTAAGAGTGAGGGGTTCGTTAGGTCGCAGAATATAAAACCCGTTTTCCAAACATGCAATACACAATGGGGATCCATTGAAAGAAATAGATATATTAGAACTTGTGAAAGTCATAACAAATCGTTCTAATTGCAACATGGAAACTGAAATTAAATTTCTACTAAAATCCGGAATGTAAAAGACATCATTTAAAATTAAAAATTTATTTCCGAACTTCAGACGAGCTCTTCCTCTAGCTTGGACCGCAACGAACGCTTCGTTCCTAACTCTAAGCTTTAAGCCACCTTCGTCCACTTCCTCCCACGATTCAAGAAGCTATAAAGAGTTACAAACATAGTTGGTAGATCCAGAATCAATAATCCAAACAGATTTACCATTCTCTAAAACACATGTTTCTAAGATAAATGGACTATAATCATTACCTTTGCTTTTCGCTGCTGGAAACTTGGGGCAATCTCGCTTCCAATGTCCCTTCTCTTTGGAGTGAAAACACTTATCTTTGCCTTTCTTGTTTTTCTTGTTCTTCCCCTAAGGCGTCTGTACACTTGGTTGTGCACTCGCCTTTGTAGCCTTTGCAGGCTTGGGGTTGTTGTTTTGTCCACCTTTCCTCTTGTTTCCAGCTTTCGAAGGCGAAGCTGGGTTAGCTTCAGCCTTAGCTAGATCAGCAGCAACATCAGTAGTCTTATTTTCACCTCCTTTACTAGGTCTACCCATGATAGGTTCAATAATCTGAAGCTCATTCATGAGATGCGTCAGAACATAGTTGAGTTGATCACAAACGTGCAAACACGATGCCATTCGAGCATTTACGGTGTCTTCACGTATGTGCGGAGATGGTGCTATCCAAGCATTTACGGTGCCATCACGAGCACTGACGGTGCCATCACGAACATGTGGACACAGTGCTCGTTCTGGGGATTCCTCAATCATGACGAACTCGGAGTTGTCACCAATCAACTCAATGTTGATATTCTACTCCCAATTAAGGAAGTTTTCTCCAGTGAGTTTCTCCATCGAAAGTTGAGAAAGGATGGGAGTAGACACAGACACTACTTAACTTAAAACTACATATTATCAATAAAATCAATCACATTTTCTCAATAAAACTTCTATGCACACAAATTTCAAGAAATAGCACAACATATACCAAAAATATTTAAGATATGAGAAAAAATACCAAAAACAATCATATCTCTATTTCTTTAGGTTTTTAACTAATCTATGATATCCTTGTCCTCATTGGCGAGAGTCAAAAAATAACACTAATCAAATAAAGTTGAAAACTCATTTAATAATGGACACCACTATTAACAACCTACTATTCGATCAAAATAAGAAAACAAAATCTCTTATTTTATGAGCTAGACCCACGGTTTTGATAATCATAGATTTAGTCCTAGTAGTCACCGTAGGGGTGAGTCTAGTAGAATTTGACCTATAATTATCTATCTTTCAAGATCTAACCTTGTCAAAATAACTAATGAACACCTTCCATAGGGGGGCGAATCAAAGTGCCCCGAGGCCCCATTAAGCTATTGACTATGTTAAACCAACGGTGGAGATCGAATAAAATCTTAAAATAAGCTCATTATTAAAATTAAAAATAGTATTTTTATTATTTATTTTTAGACAATTAATGACTAAGGTTTTCCAAAAAAATAAAACAGATTAAATTTTTAAAACCAAAGTCGTATAATTTCCTATTAATTCTAATGTGTCACATTGTAACAAATTCAATTTATTTAGAATTAATTTGTTGCTAATCAATATTTAGGTTTAACTAATATAATGAACCTATACAATTAAGTCCAACTTAGGTAAATGGGCCTTAACAGTTGGGCATGTATGGAGAAGGCCTGGGTCCAGTATGTCATTCCCTGTACAAAGGCCCCCTATCTTCCATACAAGGTCCAAAAGACAGGAATTTATACCTTTGTTTTATTAGTTGTTATTAATTTATTAGGCCCACTATAGTCATGCAAAGCAAATGGGCCTTCACAAGTGGAATCACCCACAAGAGAGGAATTAAAACTTTACATTTTCTAATGGGCCCAAATGAAACCTATCATTTTATGAATATTTTATTTGGCAAAATCCATATATCTAACAAACATATGAGCCACTATATGCATCTAAGCCCAATTGCAAAAATATCACATATAGTGCAAACATACATGTTATAATTGGATGGGCCTAATCGTATTACTATATGAGCAATTCTATGAATTTATGCAAAATTACAACAATTTATTTCATTTGAAAAAATACCGCGGCTAATTATCTAGAATTTATCAAAAATTCGAATTAATTAAATTTTTACAAAAACAAGTCAATTTCAATGAAATTTATCAACAATTAACAATAGTTAATTTAAATTTCATTTTTCAACAATCAACTCTGTTTAGGTTAATTTGAAAAAAAAATATTAATTTAATTTAAATAGGATTTATCAACAATTAACCAAAGTTAATTTAAATCACATTTATTAAAAAATATATTTTATTAATTGGCTGAAAAAAAATTATATTTTTCAAAATTCAACCAATTTTAAATTTTAAAATCAATATCTTAACTGTTTTTCAAAAATATCTTGTGTTGTTATAACTGTTAGCTAATATTTTAACCATTTAAAAAAATAAAATATTAATAGTTATAACAACCCTAAAATATCTTAAAACAGTTAATCAAATTCAAATATCCATAAAATATCTAACTAACAATATTCAAATTTCAAATAATTTAAATATTAAAAACTATAGAATAAATACATATTTATATTTTCAAATAAAAAATTAATTAAAATATCAAGAATTTAAAAGAAAATATCTTAAATATCTAATATCTTAATTCTAAAATTTTAATACATTAAAAGATTTAAAATTAAGTTATTAATCTTTTTTAAATTTGAATTTGAATCTTTATAGAAAATATCTAATTATTTAAATCTCAACTAACAAAAATATCTTATTTTTAAATAAAAAAAAACATATTTAAATGATAAAACAAAAAAGATATTTTGGTTTTGATTATAAATAATTTATTTCTACAAATTTTATTTTTCTATAATTAAAAAAATATTGGATGAATAGTACCGTGGGTACTGTTCAGCGTCCAGGTGGAAAGTGCACATGGGCGCGCATGAGTGGCGCGTGGGCATGCGCGAGTGGCGCGTGGGCATTGCGCGGGCATGCGCGTGCGCAAGGGTAGCCAGGCCAAATTTTTCCAAAAAAAAATTTTGAGCAATTTTTCAAACCAAAACAATTTTCTAATTAATTTTTAACATGTTTTACACAAAATAAAGCATATATAAAAATTAAAAGGATAGAAAAAACTACAAAATTACCTAAAAATTGCTAATAATAACATAAAATCAATATGCTTCATAGAAATATGATAATCCATCCCATTATTCAAACACAACAAATAATCCAATTTTTAACATGTTCATGCATGAAAATAAAGATTACCAAAGGCGTTAAGACCAGTTTTTGGGAAACTTATACAAGATCTTTATTTATTTTCATGTAGATCTAATATTAAACAAATTAATAGATGATAACCTAGAACATGTTTATAAAATTGAATTCAAAGAGAAACAATGATTAGAATACTTACAATATACGCATCAGAATTAAAGACTCATTCCTTTAGTTTCTCTACCTCTTGAATCCTTTCTGTCGCTGAGTATTATCAAGAAACTAAACCGTTCTTCTAATTTCTTCACAGTCTTCCAAAGTATCCTTAGAGCCACCTAGACTAAAGTGGGCGATTCTCAACACATGAGATAGATATGGAGAGAAGAGAAAATAAGCAAAGAGGCTTAGAAAATGACTTGCGTTTAGAGAGAATCTTAAACTATCAGAAAACCAGTGATTAAACTTATCTGTCGTCTTAGAAATCTTAACTGATGACTTCTGTCTAAGCACTCCATTTATAGACTCAATTAGACCATTTAATTTAATTAAAAAAATCAATAAAATAATAGCCAATTTGAAGCCCTAGGTCGAAATTATCATGCGCTTTAGGACCATGAAATTTCCTATTTGATTATAAGCCCATTAGACTTAAAATCAAGGCCTGTATTATTTTCTATTAATTTAATTAATTGAATAATTATTTAAATCCTTTATCAAATTAATTATTTATAATTTGAACCTTGATTTAAACTTTTTTATTAATTTAGATACCAATTTATCTTAATTAATAAATCTGCCATAATTTCTCTTTTCTTCTCAAAATTACATAACTCTGTGAAACTATCCAAAATTGATCTGCTTAACTTTGATAATTAAATCAATTAATTGAGACTATCTAGATGATTTTATCCAAGGTACAATGGGGACCATGGGCCTATGAAATCAAGCTCCAATAAGTTATCATAAATCTAACAAATAAATTTACTAACTTATTAGTTCCTTGTGACTCCACTGTAGACTCGGAATTGCACTCTTAAATTCATAGAACGCTCTATAACAAATATAGATACGCTATTAATTATCCATTGTTACAACAACAATTGTCACTCAATCCTCTATAGACGGTCTACAATGAGATAGGACTAAAATACTGTTTTACCCCTCATTGTATTTTATCCTTAAAACACTTAGTTCCTTGTAAATGATATTTCAGTAAACTAATTTAATTACTGAAATGAGATCTCTATCATTTAACACCTTGAACCAAACTTAAAGGAAACCATCATTTTACATCTTCATCAGAAGCTATAGATGTTCATATCTATCATTAACACTCCCACTCAATTATTGTACCGAGTTCCCAAGATGTAAGTATGGGCTAGTCCGTAGGGTAAGCTTGTAACGAACAAGTCAAAGAACTCAAATAATACAATTAGTTAGAATACTAACCACTTAGAATTGAGATTGAATTGACCTATGGTCAACTATATGATATGACTAGAATAGATAATAATGGTATGTTTACTTATCTTATCAGTTTTCAATATCGGTCCTGTCCGATGTAACAAATACATCTGATCTTATCTACTTTGCTAATGTTCTGGAAATAACATAACACTAAAATGTTAAAGTAGATCATATAGTAGATTGGCAAGTCAGTGTAAATCCTGTGCACTGAGTAATCTTAGGACTAACTTATTTTGAACATATAATCATATTTATATTCCACTGTGATTACGTCACTATATATACGATTAACTATATGCTTAGGATTTAATAGATGTTTATATTAAACAAATAATCATGAAAATAAAACATGTGAGCAAAGTGATTGACCAAGTAAAAAAAATAATTTCTATTCTTTTATTGATAATAAATGAGATTACAAAGAATTTGGGTTTTAATTAGGGCATTAAACCCCCAACACGTGTGAGGTGTATCTTTTTGGTGGCACCTCCCCCAAAATGGGATAGGGCCTCTTCAGCAAGCTACATACCTCAAGAGGTTCATGGGGAGCTGACAAGATGGTTCCATTGAATTGGTCAAGAGAGAGGTCCTCGATGCATGCAATGCCTCATGGCTACGCAAGAGGCAAAAAGGTCTCGCAGGGTTGTGACATGGTGGCAGCGCACGAGGAATGCGGGTCTCGTGGAGGCACGATGTGGTGGCAACGCACGGGGCGAGATGGCCTCGCTGGGCAAGCGGGCCTCACAGGGGCGCGACATGGTGGCAGCGCGTGAGGCATGCAGGTCTCACGGAGGTGCGACATTGTGGCAATGCGCGAGTCCAAATGGTCTCGCTGGGGGCGCGGGCCTCGCAGGGGCGCAACATGGTGGCAGCGCGGGAGGCATGTGGGTCTCGCGGAGGCGCGACATGGTGGCAGTGTGCGGGGAGAGACGGTCTCGCTGGTCACGTGGGCCTTGCAGGGGCGCGACATGGTGGCAACACGCGAGGCACGCGGGTCTCAGGGAGGAGTGATGTGGTGGCAGCGCGCAGGGAAAGATGGTCTCGCTAGGCACGCAGGCCTCACAAGGGCGCGACATGGTGGCAGCATGCGAGGCACGCGGGTCTCGCGAAGGCGCGACGTGGTGGCAACGCACGAGGGGCGAGGCCCTCGTGATTGAGACGTTAGGCACGAGGCCGTGCTAGCCGAGATGCTTTGCGCGAGGCGCCTTGGTTGAATGCAAGGCAGTGGCTTCGCGAGGCCTAGGTGTCTCGTGAGGTGTCACGTGCCGGCTATTTAAGTGAGGCGCAAGGGTGCATGGCACTTGGGCATCTAGGCACAAGGGAATCTAGTCTTCAGCGAGGCGCAAGGGTGCTTGGCACTTGGGCAGAAGAAGACTTAGTCTTCAGCGAGGCGGAGGCCTCGTGAGCAGCATGGGAGCATGGCTCCGAAGAACTTGGCACTCGGGTCTCCAACCAAACAAGTGTCTCGTGAGGTGTCACGTGCTGGCTATTTGGGTACTCCAAGTAGACGGAATGTGTGGCACTTGTAGACACTTCAAGCAAGCAAGTCAGCCTACAACACACACCTGCGAGCAAACAAACTCAGCGGTTACCCACAAACACTTCTCGGACATGCAACGGGCAATAATGAAGTATGAGAAAGCACAAAGCAAGTCATTCCTTGGAATGTCCACACAACACAAAGCACATAACAAGGCAAGTCGGTCGCGATGGCCCAATGAAGATGACAAACAAGTAACATATAGGCAACAAGGTAGCATATAAGGGCAAGTATGGATAAACATCATTTTATTAATTGTTGACGGTGAAATCTCGTCAACAAAATTAGATCGGAAAACTCAAAGGTAAGTCAGGCGATGTTTATGTAAGAACTGAGAATAAACTTATGAAAGGATAAACACAGATGAACAATGGAGTGAGAAATGTATATTGCTTAATAGCTTCTGCATACAATGAATTTTCCAATCCCCCTTTCAGGTGGTCTTAGGGTTCATTTTATAGTAGGCTCTAATGGCCTTAGATACATAGTGGTCCAGGGGACCAAGTGGTACATACGTACTGTGTCAGGGCAGTGGCTTCAGAGGTTGTGGTCGTACATCCCGTACAGAAGCAGGTGTCAGGAGGATGTCTCCACTACTTGTCGGTACCCATGTCTAATGCGTGGTGGTAGGCGTAGTGGCGCAGAAGGTAGTGGTGTCGGCTCTGACATATGGCCGTAGACGTACGGACCATAACTCCTATCCTCGCATACCCACTCCTGGCGTTCCCACTACTTGTCTGGTAGGGGTACTATATCCGTACTCTGACTTCTTTAGGTTTGTAGGCACATTCCATATTCATGCATGTACCTTGCCCCTTGTGAGTATTGTCACCTCCAAGGCCATGGGCGAGGCCATGGGCGAGGCCATGGGCGAGGCCATGGGCGAGGCCATGGGCGAGGCCATGGGCGAGGCCATGGGCGAGGCCATGGACGAGGCCATGGGCGAGGCCATGGGCGAGGCCATGGGCCATGCCATCTCGCGAGGCCATGGGCGAGGCCATGGGCGAGGCCATGGGCGAGGCCATGGGCGAGGCCATGGACGAGGCCATGGGCGAGGCCATGGACGAGGCCATGGGCGAGGCCATGGGCGAGGCCATGGGCCATGCCATCTCGCGAGGCCACCTGGTGCTGGGCCTCATGCGCGCGGCCGAGGCATGGCTGGGGCACCATTTCGCGAGGTGCCTTACTAGCGAGGCCACCACCAGCGAGGCCACCACCAGCGAGGCCACCACCAGCGAGGCCATCATGTGCAGCGAGGCCACCATCAGCGAGGCCACCATCAGCGAGGCCACCACCAGCGAGGCCACCACCAGCGAGGCCACCATCCGCGAGGCCACCATCAGCGAGGCCACCAACAGCGAGGCCACCACTAGCGAGGCCACCACCAGCAAGGCCACCATCAGCGAGGCCACCACCAGCGAGGCCACCATCCGCGAGGCCACCACCAGCGAGGCCACCACCAGCGAGGCCACCACCAGCGAGGCCACCACCAGCGAGGCCACCATCCGCGAGGCCACCACCAGCGAGGCCACCATCAGCGAGGCCACCACCAGCGAGGCCACCAGGTGCAACTGAGGCGTGGCTTCGCTAAGTACGTGGTTGGTGCGAGACAATGGGAGCCCGAGGGCATCGCGGCTCCATCACGTAATTAAGTGCTTATGGGACCTTAGTGCGTGCCTTTGATCCTTTGAGGGCGTGGAATTTTGAGCCTCAACACTTGCCCCTCCAGGCTCGAGTCCAATTGTATGATGAAGTGGCCTTTATCCCTCTGTTCTAATCAGGGACTAGAGATTTCTTATTTGGTGGATTTTTGGTATCCACACTTGCCCCCAAGTCTATAGGGAGGCCTTTAGGCGTTCTTGTAGACTCTTCCATTCCTTTTTATCATTCTTATTCTTCTTCTTCTTTTTTTTTTTTTTTTTTTTTTTTAGCATGTTCGAGGTCCTTTGGAACCCACGCGAAAGGGGGTTCGGTAGGTCTCTCTTTGGTGCACCTTGGTTGCACCTATAAGGATATATTGACCCCTTGGGTTATAGTTATCCTTTTATATATTTTCGCGCGCGCTTATTATATCTTGCGAGAAGCGTCCTTCTCGTCATTAGGCATAGTACTATTTTTGCAAGCGTCTTCTTTGAGACCCTTTTTGCAAGCGTCTTCTTTGAGACCCTTTTCGGAAGCGTCTACTTTGAGACCCTTTTTGATAGCGTCTACTTTGGAGACCCTTTTTGGAGGCGTCTACTATGGAGACCCTTTTTGGAGTTGTCTATTTCGGAGACCCTCGTTGGAGGCATCTACTTTGGAGACCCTTTTTCGAGGCGTCTGCTCTTGAGGTGATTTCCCCTCGGGTGGGGGACTTTAATGGCTAGAGGGTCTTCGTTCAATCTCAAACATGGTCAGCGACCCCTCTAGCACGACGCCCCTTTCTATATGGAATCTTCAATCGTGTTAGTAGTAGGGCAACTGGAGGAAGGTTCTCTTTCTTCCACATAAAAGTTCTTATGGCCCTCTTCCACACGTATGTACTTCTGTGCTCTCTCGAAGAAGTCATCCAGATTCGTGACTTCTCTTTTGAGCATGCTCCCCCACAACTTACTTCCTGGGCGAACTCCGGCTGTAATAGCCATCTTGTGCTCTGCTTTGGTCAAACCTCCCACCTTTGTTGATTCTATACTGAACCTATGGATGTAGTCCTTCAGACTTTCATTCTCGCCTTGTTTTATGTTAGCGAGGCTGGTAGTTGGCATGACGTAATCACATGCTGCATGGTGTTGCTGAAGAAATTCATTAGAGAATTGTTTCCATGACTCAATTGTTCCTGGCCTTAACCTCTTGAACCACTTGTAAGCCACTCCTTTTAGCGTAACAGCAAAGCAATGACACTTTGCCCTGTTGTTGACCCCTCTTAACCTCATCAAGTTATTGAAGGAGTCTAAATGATATTTTGGGTCTGTGGTACCCTCGTACGGAGTCATGCGAGGCTCTCTAAAGCCAGTGGGCATTCGCTCAGCTTGAATCTCCCGTGTGAAGGGTGAATCACGGTCGAATTCTTGGTCATCCTTGTGCCCCCCAAGTGCAGTGGTGATCTTGCCTCGAGGGCTCCGCATTTTGGTGTCTAGTCCCCTCCTCTTTTTGCATAAGGAGTTTTGCGGGTTCTCGGGCTGATCCTTTGCCTTGGTTGTGTCCCTTGGGGGAACCGCGGGGGGTAGGTCTCTCACTTCTGACATCTCTCCATGGAGCTTTTTCCTTAGGCCAGGGGGTGCTTCTTTTGAGGGGACTTCGACCTTATTCTTACGACCATCACCTTCCCTCCGCCTTTGGTCCTGGGGACATTTCGCTGGCCTAGGTCCCTCCTGGTACTTTGCCTGGGGGGTTTTACTGGTGGAAAGTTGGGTCCTCCCATCGTCTACAGGGACGGTGCTTTCCCCTTTTTCATGCCCCTTCCCTTTACATTTAGGGAGGGGTGTGCTTGACTTCCCTTGCAGTAGGTCGTCTAAAACCTCCTGCATGTTCTCTATCATGGTTTCCAGCCTTCGAGTCTTTTTATGCAACTCGTGAATCTCATCCTTGTAGAAGCGCGTCCTTGAGCTGACACTTACCGAGCGTACCCCGGGATCCTTGCCTGGCCAGTGCGTCGAGGGACCGGGGTCCTGGTGGCCTGAGCGCGGGGTCAACTGGGGCCGGTTAATTGGATACACTAGTGGCACCGAATGACCTCCGTCGGGCTGGATAGCTGGGGACGATGCTTCCTTCTCCTCCCCTGGGGGAAGAGGTTCTTCTGGCCCACCTCCATGCCCGGGCGGAGGGGAGTCTTTCTTGGAGGCCTTCCGCTCTACCTCGCCTCGGTGAGTCTCAACCTCTTGTATTTGCCGTAGGCGTTTTGAACGTCTTAGCATCTTTCTTTGTTGGAAGTGATGGAAGAACACTGGCTTGATGCTTGTTCTTCCCACAGACGGCGCCAAACTATTGACGGTGAAATCTCGTCAACGAAATTAGATCGGAAAACTCAAAGGTAAGTCAGGCGATGTTTATGTAAGAACTGAGAATAAACTTATGAAAGGATAAACACAGATGAACAATGGAGTGAGAAATGTATATTGCTTAATAGCTTCTACATACAATGAATTTTCCAATCCCCTTTTCAGGTGGTCTTAGGGTTCATTTTATAGTAGGCTCTAATGGCCTTAGATACATAGTGGTCCAGGGGACCAAGTGGTACATACGTACTGTGTCAGGGCAGTGGCTTCAGAGGTTGTGGTCGTACATCCCGTACAGAAGCAGGTGTCAGGAGGATGTCTCCACTACTTGTCGGTACCCATGTCTAATGCGTGGTGGTAGGCGTAGTGGCGCAGAAGGTAGTGGTGTCGGCTCTGACATATGGTCGTAGACGTACGGACCATAACTCCTATCCTCGCATACCCACTCCTGGCGTTCCCACTACTTGTCTGGTAGGGGTACTATATCCGTACTCTGACTTCTTTAGGTTTGTAGGCACATTCCATATTCATGCATGTACCTTGCCCCTTGTGAGTATTGTCACCTCCAAGGCCATGGGCGAGGCCATGGGCGAGGCCATGGGCGAGGCCATGGGCGAGGCCATGGGCGAGGCCATGGGCGAGGCCATGGGCGAGGCCATGGGCCATGCCATCTCGCGAGGCCATGGGCGAGGCCATGGGCGAGGCCATGGGCGAGGCCATGGGCGAGGCCATGGGCCATGCCATCTCGCGAGGCCACCTGGTGCTGGGCCTCATGCGCGCGGCCGAGGCATGGCTGGGGCACCATTTCGCGAGGTGCCTTACTAGCGAGGCCACCACCAGCGAGGCCACCACCAGCGAGGCCACCACCAGCGAGGCCATCATGTGCAGCGAGGCCACCATCAGCGAGGCCACCATCAGCGAGGCCACCACCAGCGAGGCCACCACCAGCGAGGCCACCATCCGCGAGGCCACCATCAGCGAGGCCACCAACAGCGAGGCCACCACTAGCGAGGCCACCACCAGCAAGGCCACCATCTGCGAGGCCACCACCAGCGAGGCCACCATCCGCGAGGCCACCACCAGCGAGGCCACCACCAGCGAGGCCACCACCAGCGAGGCCACCACCAGCGAGGCCACCATCCGCGAGGCCACCACCAGCGAGGCCACCATCAGCGAGGCCACCACCAGCGAGGCCACCAGGTGCAACTGAGGCGTGGCTTCGCTAAGTACGTGGTTGGTGCGAGACAATGGGAGCCCGAGGGCATCGCGGCTCCATCACGTAATTAAGTGCTTATGGGACCTTAGTGCGTGCCTTTGATCCTTTGAGGGCGTGGAATTTTGAGCCTCAACACTTGCCCCTCCAGGCTCGAGTCCAATTGTATGATGAAGTGGCCTTTATCCCTCTGTTCTAATCAGGGACTAGAGATTTCTTATTTGGTGGATTTTTGGTATCCACACTTGCCCCCAAGTCTATAGGGAGGCCTTTAGGCGTTCTTGTAGACTCTTCCATTCCTTTTTATCATTCTTATTCTTCTTCTTCTTTTTTTTTTTTTTTTTTTTTTTTAGCATGTTCGAGGTCCTTTGGAACCCACGCGAAAGGGGGTTCGGTAGGTCTCTTTTTGGTGCACCTTGGTTGCACCTATAAGGATATATTGACCCCTTGGGTTATAGTTATCCTTTTATATATTTTCGCGCGCGCTTATTATATCTTGCGAGAAGCGTCCTTCTCGTCATTAGGCATAGTACTATTTTTGCAAGCGTCTTCTTTGAGACCCTTTTTGCAAGCGTCTTCTTTGAGACCCTTTTCGGAAGCGTCTACTTTGAGACCCTTTTTGATAGCGTCTACTTTGGAGACCCTTTTTGGAGGCGTCTACTATGGAGACCCTTTTTGGAGTTGTCTATTTCGGAGACCCTCGTTGGAGGCATCTACTTTGGAGACCCTTTTTCGAGGCGTCTGCTCTTGAGGTGATTTCCCCTCGGGTGGGGGACTTTAATGGCTAGAGGGTCTTCGTTCAATCTCAAACATGGTCAGCGACCCCTCTAGCACGACGCCCCTTTCTATATGGAATCTTCAATCGTGTTAGTAGTAGGGCAACTGGAGGAAGGTTCTCTTTCTTCCACATAAAAGTTCTTATGGCCCTCTTCCACACGTATGTACTTCTGTGCTCTCTCGAAGAAGTCATCCAGATTCGTGACTTCTCTTTTGAGCATGCTCCCCCACAACTTACTTCCTGGGCGAACTCCGGCTGTAATAGCCATCTTGTGCTCTGCTTTGGTCAAACCTCCCACCTTTGTTGATTCTATACTGAACCTATGGATGTAGTCCTTCAGACTTTCATTCTCGCCTTGTTTTATGTTAGCGAGGCTGGTAGTTGGCATGACGTAATCACATGCTGCATGGTGTTGCTGAAGAAATTCATTAGAGAATTGTTTCCATGACTCAATTGTTCCTGGCCTTAACCTCTTGAACCACTTGTAAGCCACTCCTTTTAGCGTAACAGCAAAGCAATGACACTTTGCCCTGTTGTTGACCCCTCTTAACCTCATCAAGTTATTGAAGGAGTCTAAATGATATTTTGGGTCTGTGGTACCCTCGTACGGAGTCATGCGAGGCTCTCTAAAGCCAGTGGGCATTCGCTCAGCTTGAATCTCCCGTGTGAAGGGTGAATCACGGTCGAATTCTTGGTCATCCTTGTGCCCCCCAAGTGCAGTGGTGATCTTGCCTCGAGGGCTCCGCATTTTGGTGTCTAGTCCCCTCCTCTTTTTGCATAAGGAGTTTTGCGGGTTCTCGGGCTGATCCTTTGCCTTGGTTGTGTCCCTTGGGGGAACCGCGGGGGGTAGGTCTCTCACTTCTGACATCTCTCCATGGAGCTTTTTCCTTAGGCCAGGGGGTGCTTCTTTTGAGGGGACTTCGACCTTATTCTTACGACCATCACCTTCCCTCCGCCTTTGGTCCTGGGGACATTTCGCTGGCCTAGGTCCCTCCTGGTACTTTGCCTGGGGGGTTTTACTGGTGGAAAGTTGGGTCCTCCCATCGTCTACAGGGACGGTGCTTTCCCCTTTTTCATGCCCCTTCCCTTTACATTTAGGGAGGGGTGTGCTTGACTTCCCTTGCAGTAGGTCGTCTAAAACCTCCTGCATGTTCTCTATCATGGTTTCCAGCCTTCGAGTCTTTTTATGCAACTCGTGAATCTCATCCTTGTAGAAGCGCGTCCTTGAGCTGACACTTACCGAGCGTACCCCGGGATCCTTGCCTGGCCAGTGCGTCGAGGGACCGGGGTCCTGGTGGCCTGAGCGCGGGGTCAACTGGGGCCGGTTAATTGGATACACTAGTGGCACCGAATGACCTCCGTCGGGCTGGATAGCTGGGGACGATGCTTCCTTCTCCTCCCCTGGGGGAAGAGGTTCTTCTGGCCCACCTCCATGCCCGGGCGGAGGGGAGTCTTTCTTGGAGGCCTTCCGCTCTACCTCGCCTCGGTGAGTCTCAACCTCTTGTATTTGCCGTAGGCGTTTTGAACGTCTTAGCATCTTTCTTTGTTGGAAGTGATGGAAGAACACTGGCTTGATGCTTGTTCTTCCCACAGACGGCGCCAAACTGTTGACGGTGAAATCTCGTCAACGAAATTAGATCGGAAAACTCAAAGGTAAGTCAGGCGATGTTTATGTAAGAACTGAGAATAAACTTATGAAAGGATAAACACAGATGAACAATGGAGTGAGAAATGTATATTGCTTAATAGCTTCTACATACAATGAATTTTCCAATCCCCCTTTCAGGTGGTCTTAGGGTTCATTTTATAGTAGGCTCTAATGGCCTTAGATACATAGTGGTCCAGGGGACCAAGTGGTACATACGTACTGTGTCAGGGCAGTGGCTTCAGAGGTTGTGGTCGTACATCCCGTACAGAAGCAGGTGTCAGGAGGATGTCTCCACTACTTGTCGGTACCCATGTCTAATGCGTGGTGGTAGGCGTAGTGGCGCAGAAGGTAGTGGTGTCGGCTCTGACATATGGCCGTAGACGTACGGACCATAACTCCTATCCTCGCATACCCACTCCTGGCGTTCCCACTACTTGTCTGGTAGGGGTACTATATCCGTACTCTGACTTCTTTAGGTTTGTAGGCACATTCCATATTCATGCATGTACCTTGCCCCTTGTGAGTATTGTCACCTCCAAGGCCATGGGCGAGGCCATGGGCGAGACCATGGGCGAGGGGCGAGGCCATGGGCGAGGCCATGGGCGAGGCCATGGGCCATGCCATCTCGCGAGGCCACCTGGTGCTGGGCCTCATGCGCGCGGCCGAGGCATGGCTGGGGCACCATTTCGCGAGGTGCCTTACTAGCGAGGCCACCACCAGCGAGGCCACCACCAGCGAGGCCACCACCAGCGAGGCCATCATGTGCAGCGAGGCCACCATCAGCGAGGCCACCATCAGCGAGGCCACCACCAGCGAGGCCACCATCAGCGAGGCCACCATCCGCGAGGCCACCATCAGCGAGGCCACCAACAGCGAGGCCACCACTAGCGAGGCCACCACCAGCAAGGCCACCATCAGCGAGGCCACCACCAGCGAGGCCACCATCCGCGAGGCCACCACCAGCGAGGCCACCACCAGCGAGGCCACCACCAGCGAGGCCACCACCAGCGAGGCCACCTTCCGCGAGGCCACCACCAGCGAGGCCACCATCAGCGAGGCCACCACCAGCGAGGCCACCAGGTGCAACTGAGGCGTGGCTTCGCTAAGTACGTGGTTGGTGCGAGACAATGGGAGCCCGAGGGCATCGCGGCTCCATCACGTAATTAAGTGCTTATGGGACCTTAGTGCATGCCTTTGATCCTTTGAGGGTGTGGAATTTTGAGCCTCAACACTTGCCCCTCCAGGCTCGAGTCCAATTGTATGATGAAGTGGCCTTTATCCCTCTGTTCTAATCAGGGACTAGAGATTTCTTATTTGGTGGATTTTTGGTATCCACATTAATATATAGCCTTGATAGGGTAAGGGAGTACACAACTTTGGATCATGTCTACTGGTGGCCATGGTGCTTCCCTAAGTCTCCAGGTCACCTCCCCCAAGGAGCCTTCTAGGGATACAAGGTATTTCCAGTAACATATATGATTTTTGTCTGGGAGACATATGCATAATTACAAAATTGCCATTACCCTACCCCATGAGGTTGCTTGGTGCAAGACTTGACTAATGATCAAGCATCAAGGCATGCTCACTTACAAAATGGCCCCATGTTGGTGTGCCAAAGGGGCAGCACACCACACTTTCCTCCACTCAATTCTCCGACGTCCTCGACGAAGTAGCTTGTAGATCTTAAATCTTTTAAGTGAGCTTCTTCAAGTATTCCTCCCTCTCCTAGCTGATCTCGTCATCTACGAGCCCCTTCCATTTTACCAGATACTCCTTATGCTTTTTATGATCAGTGGTGACCGTCCTCTCCGCCAGGATTTCTTCAGGTTGATGTTTGCTCCTTGGCTGAATGATGACTCCTCCTCTGGTTGACTGGTTGCGCTCTGGATTTGCTGGATCTTCATGATACGGACCCTCATTTTTGCGAACTAAGTCACCTGCTTTGAACTCCAGTGGTATGCACTTCTGATCTGCCCACTTCTTCATTCTTCTTGATGAATTTTCTAAATAAGTTCGGGAAATCTCTATCATTTTCTTACAGTCTTTTGTGAAGTGAAAGGCTCGCGGGTTCCGACCGTGATATTCGTCCACTGTGTGGGGAAACAGTGGCTGCTGTCCATTAAAAACCTCAAAAGGGCTCTTATTCGATGAAGAACCCTTTTGAGAGTTGAAGCAAAATTGAGCTACATCGAGTAGTTGCGGTCAGTTCTTCTGATTGGCATTGAAAAATTGGCGCAAGTACTCCTCCAACACCCCGTTGAATATTTCTGTCTGCCCATCTGTCTATGGATGGTAGCTCAAGGATATGTTCAATTGTGACCCAAAGAGGCGGAATAGTTCGGACCAAAAGGTCCCAATGAATCTCCCATCTAGGTCACTAACAATGTTCTGGGGCACTCCCCAATATTTGACAATATGCTTGAAGAATTGTCCTGATGTCTCCTCTGCCGAACAGTACTTCGACACCGGGATGAATGTTGCATATTTCAAGAATCTGTCCATGACCACCAAGATTGCACTTAAATCCCCTGTCTTCGGTAGGCTGGTTATAAAGTCAAGCGATACACTCTCCCATGGTTGGCTTGGAACTCGCAATGGCTCCAACAACCCAGGCGTCTTGTTCCTTTCGACCTTGTCTTGCTGACAGATGAGACAGATCTTGGTGTACTATACTACATCATCTCGCATCTATGGCCAGTAGTATCCCAGCTTCAAAAGGGCATGTGTTCTCTGCCACCCTGGATGACCTGCCCACAAGGTGTCATCACACTCGCTTAGTAATGTCTTCCACAAATCTCCGGCTTTCGGAACATGCAAGCGGCCCCCTTTGGCCCACAGAAGATCATTCTCTACCCAAGATTGGCAAGTCTTGCCCTCTTTAACAAGCTTCAGGATGGTTCTGACAACCGGTCTTTCTCCAGGTTTTCTTTGATGCGCTACTTGAGTGGAGTGTTCACCACGCTAGCCGACAAACTAGCCAAGAACTTTAGAGTCGCCAATTCTGCTTTGCGACTCAAGGCATCAGCTGTCTGGTTCAAGCGTCCTTCCTTGTTCTCAAAATGGAAGTCGAATTCCGCGATGAACTCCCATCATCGAGCATGCTTAGGGGTCAGTTTCGGCTGGGTAAGGAAATGACTAACTGCTGCATTATCCTTCTTCACCACAAACTTCGACCCCAGCAAGTAATGTCTCCATACTCGCAAGCAATGGATAACCGCGAGGAGTTCCTTCTCTTGGGAAGTATACCGCCTCTCAGCTTCAGACAGCTTGCGACTCTCATATGCTATCGGGTGGTCTTCTTGTACCAGTACCCCTCCCAAAGCATAATCTGACGCATCCATCTATACTTCGAAGGGCTTGTTAACATCTAACAAGGAAAGAACAGGATCCTTCATCATGGCTTCCTTCAAACTTCTGAATGCTGCAACACACTTGTCAGTACACGCCCAAGTCAAACCCTTTTTCAACAGCTCGGTCAAGGGTGTCTCTCTTCTTGAGTAGCCGTCCACAAATCGTCTATAGTAGTTGGCTAGGCCCAGGAAAGAGTGGAGTTCTTTCACGTTTGTGGGGGCTTTCCATTCTTGGATAGCCCTCACCTTCTCTAGATCCATACGAATTCGGCCACGTTCCACAACGTGGCCTAGGAACTTGATGCTCTCCTGTGCAAATGAGCATTTCTCGCACTTCACATATAGTTGGTTCTCTCTCGACTTCTGAAAAACTTGAGCCAAGTGTTCTTGATGCTCTTCAATCATGGCACTATAAACCATGATATCATCCAAGTACACCACCATGAACTTATCTAGATACTCGTGGAATACTTGGTTCATTAGTGTGCAGAAGGTGGCAGGTGCATTCGTCAACCCAAACGGCATTACCCAAAACTCAAATGCTCCATATCGAGTAACGCACGTTGTCTTTGGTTCATCCCCATCTGCGATCCTCACCTAAAAATAGCCTGATCTGAGGTCCAACTTTGTGAAATATATGGCTCCACTTAGCTGGTCAAACAAATCAGCGATCAGAGGGATGGGGTAAGTGTTGCGAACTGTCACCTTGTTGAGAGCCCTATAATCAATGCACAGTCTCAAGCTCCCATCGTGTTTCTTCTGGAATAGCACAAGTGCGCCAAATGGCCCCTTTGACGGTCTGATGAAGCCTGCCTCCAATAACTCCTTTAGTTGCTTCCTCAACTCTTCTAGCTCAGGGGGGTGTTATTCTGTAAGGCACTTTTGTTGGTGGTTTCACTCCCGGCACCAGCTCTATCTGGTGATCAATCCCCCTTCTTGTCGGCAAGGCTTTGGGGAGTTTATCTGCCATCACGTCCCCATACATCTTCAAGACCCTCGTAATTTCAAATGGAACAATTTCTTCCACTGTCTCTTCGAACACGGTGGGTATCGCTACATAAATGGGCTCCTGTTTCTTCACACCCTTCTTAAATTGTAAAGCTGAAAGAAGCTTCACACCAGGGGGTGGTATCACCTTTGAAGACATCATTGAAGGAGTCTCTCCCATTATGAGCAAACTCCCAGTAGCAAGAATCGGGATGGCACCTTTCTCGGTTAGGAAGTCCATTCCCAAAACTACATCGAAGTCGTCCATATGGACCACCACTAAGTCAGTCTGCCCCTCCCACATGTGGATCTTAACTTTTACGCCCTTAGCCACTCCAGTTGTGGCCAAGGCCTTGGAGTTGACCACTTTCATGCAGCCTGCATCTTTCTCCAGCTTTAGTCCCAGTCGCTTGGCTTCGAGTTCTGAGATGAAGTTGTGGGTTGCGCCAGTATCAATCATCACACTTTTGGATGACTTTTCGTTGATGGTGGCATCCACGAACATTAGCCCCTTCCCCAGGGTCTTCTTCCCTTTTTCGCCATGCTTCTTGAGAGCATTCAACAGGCGGACAGCGCCCATGTGCGCGTACTCTTCATCCTCCTCTTCCCCTTTGCGCTGTTCTTCTTGGCCAATGAGGGCATTCAACTTGCCCTTGTAAGGGTAAACTGCCAACTTATGTGATCCTTTCCAGAGCCAACAAACTAGCGACTTCCTCCCTACAGCAGCATCTGTACCCCTGGAAGAACTAGACTCTGCTGTCCTCTTCTCTCCGCCACTCTTGCCCTGCCATGACTTCCCAGACTTCTTACTCCAAGCGCTACTTGAGCTGGTTGGAGGGGTAGCCCTCTTCGGAAAATTTCTCTCTAGAGTGTAGTCTGTCAAGCATTTAGCAGCAGCTTGAGCGGTGGCTAGATCAGACACGCGCTACCTCTGAAGTTCCTGTTTGGCCCACGGTTTCAATCCCTTGAGGAAACAGAAGAGCTTGTCTACTTCAAACATGTCCTTTATATCGAGCATTAGTCCCGGAAACTTCTTCACATATTCTCGGACTGTCCCGACTTGTTTAAGCTCTCTCAACTGGCGTCGAGCCATGTAGGCGACATTTTCTGGCAAAAATTGTGTCTTCAGTTCTCTCTTCAAGTCTCCCCAAGATGTGATGGTACATCTACCATTCTCAATGTCGTCATACTTTGTTCTCCACTACACCTTGGCATCCCCAAGCAAGTACATGGTAGCCATGGCGACCTTTCCTTCTTCAGAATAGGCCCACACGGCTCTAAAATAGTGTTCCATGTCGAAGAGAAAATTTTCCAAGTCCTTTGCATCTATAGCCCCATCATAGGGCCTCGGCTTAGGCACTTTAACTCAGCCATATTCCATACCTATCGGCCCCGTTGCAGGTGCATTCCCAACCGCTCGCATGGTTAGGTTTACCTTTGCAGTTAGCTCAGTCATTTCTTCTCTGAGCACGCCAACTACCTCCCTGCAGTCTTCCGTGGTGTCATTTATGGAGACTTGTTGTTCCTTCAGCATGCGCTCCACTGCCGCAATGCGCTCTTCCCACCAAGGGGAAACAGAAGTACTTGTTGGAATGTTTCTCTGCTCTAACGCAATTATTCTAGATAGTAGAACATCATTTTCCTTCTCTAGCGCAGCTATGCGATTGCTTGCTTCTGACAATCCAGAGTTATGACTTGTAGAGGAAAGATCCATGACCCTTTCGTCCAGGCAATCTAATTCCCCCACACGCTTCTCAAGTGCTTCGATCCTCTAAGTGTTGCTCACCATTAGTGTGTTTTCCCAAGCTTTCTCTAACCTAGCTCTGATACCAACTGTCACGGGCTGGCTATTTGGGTACTCCAAGTAGACAGAACGTGCGGTACTTGCAGACACTACAAGTTAGCAAGTCACCCTACAACACACTCCACAAACACATCTCAGACATGCAACGGGCAATAACAAAGTATGAGCAAGCACAAAGCACGTCATTCCTTGGAACGTCCACACAACACAAAGCACACAATAAGGCAAGTGGGTCGCGATGGCCCAACGATGATGACAAACAAGTAACATATAGGCAACAAGGAAGCATACAAGGGCAAGTATGGATAAACATCGTTTTATTAATATATAGCCTTGATAGAGCAAGGGAGTACACAGCTTTGGCCCCTATCTGTTGGTGGCCATGGTGCTTCCCTAAGTAACCAGGTCACCTCCCCCTAAGGAGCCTTCTAAGGATACAAGGTCTTCCCCGTAACATATATGATTTTTTTCTAGGAGACATATGCATAATTAAAAAATTTCCACTACCCTACCCCATGAGGTTTCTTGGTGCAAGACTTGACTAATGATCAAGCACCAAGGCATGCTCACTTACAAAATGACCCCATGTGGATGTACCAATGGGGAAGCACGCCATACGAGGCGCATGGGGGCTTGACACAAGGGCGCAAGGCGGGGGCCTTGCAATGCCCAAGGGCGCGAGACACACAAGGGTGTTATGAGCCTTTTAATCTTTATCAAGGCAGAGACCTGCGAGGCACTTGGTAGTGTTGGCTAGAACGTGGTCTCGGGAGACCTTTAGGCTCGAGCCCGATATCATGACTAAGTGACCCTTAGCCATGTATTCTAAGTAGGGAACAAAGATTTTTTCCCTAGTGGATTTTTGTCATGCACACTTGCCCCCCAGTCTATGAGGAGGTCTTTAGACGTCCTTGTAGACCTATTATGATGTTATACTTATTTTTCATGAGTGTGATACTTGCATTATCCTTGGAGGCATATAAAGCAGTGAAGGATGTCATTCAACACCATTTTTTTATGAAGACCCTTCTATGCAAGATGGTCTCGCACAGCGAGACCCTCTCACATGGTGAGGCTTGCCTCCTTTTCTTCGTGCTTCATCCGTTGACATCCCGGGGCCTTCATCGACTTTCCTTCCAAGGATAAGGCTTATACAAGGATTAGGGGCATGTTAAACATTTAGACAAGAGTGTTTGGAAGCACTAGGCTATAGTTGGTCTCGCTATGCGAGGGCCCTCTCGCTGTGCGAGGCCTCTTAACTTTCTTTTGTGTTTCCGCGACTTCATTCTTCATTTATGTCTGAAGGCAGCATTTATATAGATGGCCAATGAAGAAATTGAGCTCGATTGAGTTGTAAATTTGAGGGTAGTCTTGCCGAGGGAGGGAGCCCTTGCTATGCGAGATCCTCTTGCAAGGTGTGAGGTGTCTCGCCGCCTTATTTTTCTTAGTCTAGGACTTTGACAAACCAATTTTTTTTTTGTGAGGGACTTTTGCAAGTCTTCATGGTCAATAGCTTTATTTTGAAAGGGTTCCTTTTGGGACCCCTCTACTGCGTGTGATTCGTGTCTGTTGGTGCATTTTGATTACTCGTAAGGATATGTTGACCATTTGGGTTCTAGATATCATTTTATATATGTTTGCGCGCGCATTTTATTTTGTGCAAGAAGCGTCCTTCTCGTCATTATGCATAGTATTATTTTTGCAAGCGTCTTCTTCGAGACCCTTTTTGTAAGTGTCTTCTGTGAGACCCTTTTCACAAGCGTCTTCTTTGAGACCCTTTTCGCAAGCGTCTTCTTTGAGACCCCTTTCGCAAGCGTCTTCTTTGAGACCATTTTCATAAGAGTCTTCTTTGAGACCGTTTTTAGGTTTTTGAGGTGATCTTTCCTCAAGACAGGACCCATGTAGGGAGATGGTACTTGTGAAACCTTGCAAACACCTATTTTCAAGCCCATTTTTCCCTTGATAAGGCGACTCAATCGATCTAGACTTGGGGATCTCTTTGGGTTCCCCTTTTGTCTTCTGCGACATGGTCCCTCTACAGGATGGGTTTGTTCGTGACGAGGTCACTTTTGAGGGACCCTTTTGACTTTTTCAAATTCTATGAAGGTAGCTAGTCCTTATAAATACTTTTATATATATGTATGTCGCAAGGCTAGATGCCTGTTTCGCACTGGACCAGGCACCTATTTGGGCTCGTGAGGCTAGGCGCCTGCTTTGGATCTTTACGAGGGCCGATTGCGATTATTTGATGAATCCTACTAGCTTCTTCTTTGAAGCCTTTTTGTAGTCCTCTTCCTATTTTCAACTTGATCAGCGACTCCTTTATCACGACGTTCTCTTTTACACAGAATCTTCAAACGTATTGGTAGAAGGGTGATCGAAGGAAGGTTTGTTTTCCTCAACATGAAAGTTCTTATGGCCCTCTTCCACACGTATATACTTTTGTGCTCTTTCAAAGAAGTCATCTAAGTTTGTAACCTCTCTCTTGAGCACGTTACCCCATAACCTGCTTCCTGGACAAACTCTGCCTGTAATAGCCATCTTGAGCTCCTCTCTAGTTGAAATTCCCAACTTTGTTTCTTCCATATTGAACCTATGGATATATCTCTTCAAACTTTCATTCTTGCCTTGTTTTATGTTAGCGAGGCTGGTAATTGGTAGAACATAATCACAGACTGCATGGTGTTGCTGAAGAAATTCGCCAGAGAATTGTTGCCATGACTTAATGGTTCCTGGCCTTAACCACTTGAATCACTTGTACGCAACTCCTTTAAGTGTAATGACAAAGCAATGGCACTTTTCTATTCTTTTGACCCCCCTTAACCTCATCAAGTTATTGAAGGAGTCTAAGTGATACTTTGGATCCGTAGTGCCCTCGTACGGAGCCATGCGAGGCTCTTTGAAGCTGGTGAGGAGTTGCTCAACCTAGAACTTCCTTGTGAAGGGTGAATCATGGTCAAATTCTTCATCATCTCTGTGCCCCTAGGTGCAGTGATAATCTTGTATTGAGGGATTCGCATTTTGGTGTCTAGTTCCTTCTTCTTTTCACTTAAGGAATCTTGCGGGTTCTCAGACTGAACCCTTTCTTTGGTTGTGTCCCTCGAGGGAGCTGCAAGGGGTGTGGTTTTTACCCTAGACCCTCTCTGGTTAAACTTCCCCCTCAAGTCAGGTGAGGCTTTTGTGGGGGTAATCTTGGGTCCACACCTCCTGTAGGTGGGGTCGCGCCAGGCTTTGCCACTGGTGTATAATATTCTTCACGTTCTGGGCGAGGGGTATAACAAGTGGAGAGCCGTGTTTTGTCACTGTCCACGGGTATGGTGGTTTCTCCTCTTGCATGCTTTTCTCTCCTATGCTGGGGAAGGGCTATGCTTGACCTTCCGTGCAGCAGGTCATTCAACACCTCCTGCATGTTCTCTATTGCGGCTTCCAGCCTTCTATTTTTTATGTTCAACTCGCATATCTCATTCTCATAAAAGCGAGTTCTGGAGCTGGGACTCACATAGTGCACCCGCAAACTCTTGCCAGGCCTGGAAAAGAGGAGCATGGGTCCCGCTGGCCGGAGCATGGTCCAATCAGTGGTTAAGGAGGAGGGTGCGTACTCAGGCCACCCACACGGGTCGTAGATGGTTCACGATCACCTCCCCTAGGTTGGTCTGTTGGGAGCGTTGCCTCCTTCTCCTCTCTAGGGGTTGAATGTTCCGCCAGCATATCTCCATTCTTAGGGGGCAAAGGGTCTCTTTTGGAGGCTTTCGGTTGGCCTCCGTCAAGGTGGATCTCAGCATCCTGAGATCCCAGTAGGCATTTTGAATGCCTTGGCATTTTTTCTTGTAAAAATTGATGGAAGAACAACGGCTTGGTAGTCGGCCTTCCCACAAACGACGCCAAACTGTTGACAGTGAGAACTCGTCAATGATGTTAGGTCGGAAAACTCAAAGGTAAGTATGGAGATAGCTAGATAAGAACTTAGAATAGACTTAAGGAAAAATAAATGTAGTTCCACAATGGAGTATTGCTTAATAGCCTGAGTATACAATGAATTTTCCAACCCCCGTAAATGATGAAGTGAGGCTCTATATATAGGTAAGCTAATTGCTCTTGATACATTGTGGTCCCAAAGAGACAAGGAGCTGAATATCGAGGCTGCAGGTTATAGTGTTGTCGGAGGATTGGTGGTCGGCTCTAGTATGTTTCAGGGGTCTACAGAAGTACTCCTGCCATGGGACCATGACGTACCCCAACTACTTGTTGGGTACGAACTTCATAGGCGTGCTAAGGTGGTACTTCCCATGTACCATTCTTATATGGCCACTACTTGAAGGGTATTTACCCAAAAATGATTCCTGACGACGTGGCAAGAATTTATTACATAGGTTGGCACGTGGCAGCGTCAAAGTGAAGAGGTTCTATTCGCCTATTGACCAGCTCCTTATTGCTTCATCAGATCTCACGATTAGATCCGACCAGCCTGGTCGCATGCCTCAGTTTATTTCCTTTAAAGATATGTAATTTTGTAATAACTTCATTTAATATCTTTTCTCTTTATTGCCTTGATACACTAATATTTCGGATAATTAATGCCCATTGGCCCATGTAACCCCCCTTAGCCTATAAATATACGTGAGAAGGCTCAAGGAAGGGACTTTTGACTAATGAACCTTTTTTCTGAATACACAGAGAAAGAGCGTAAGTGTGATTATCCACCGAAAAGTTGTAATTCTCCTAAGGCTTGTGAAACTCAAGAACCCTAGTTCCTTGATCACGGCATTGGGATTCAACATCAACAATAACGCAAAGTGGACCTAGGTTGTTACCACATTGTTGGGGCCGAACCACTATAAATTACTTGTGTCATTTCTTTACCATTTGATTCCATTCTTGATTTCCTTCTTATTTCTTTGTCGTTATTCTGACTCTGTGTTGTTGTCCGAATCAAGGGTCAACATTCTGGTGCTTTCATTGAGAGGTTGATCAAGAAGCTTTAAGAAAATCAAATGGTAAAGACATCCAAGAGAGCCGGACAGGCTACTGGCGCGGCGACGTCTCAACCTCCTCCTCCAAATGTGGCTGAGAATGAACCGCATTTAGACTTTTGAAGAGGAGGAATTGGATTTGGAAACGCTGAAGGCAACACTAGGGGTGTTGCAGGATGAGTTGGCCAATCTGAGGGCCAATCAAGAGAATGCAGCAGAGACTTTGGTGTTACAACAAAGGGAGATTGAGTGTCAGCGCCAGGAGCTAAATGAGCGGTAGGCGAACATTGACCGTCGGCAGAGAGAGGCCACAGCCGCTCTTGAGGCAGCCATTCAATTGACCCGAGGACAAGCTGCACCAGCCTTGTAACCAGATCAGCCATCAAATGTACCACGGCAATGAGCCCAAAATCTGAGTCCTCCAATTCAGCCAGCGAGCCCTCAACGGCCGGAGCAGCCACCTATCGCTCAAGATGATGTCCCAATACGGGATCCTGAGCAGCAGCTGCATTCTCAAGCTGGTCGTGGTAATCCCCAGTGCAATAGGCAGAATAGGGCTGGACAACCTCCCCATAGCCCTAGACGCCAAGGGGATGATGAGCCAAATCCACCGAGCAGGGGGCAGCGTCCTTCTGCCAATAAAAGGTATGAGTCAGGTTCTGCGGTCAGAGGCCCCCCACTGCATAATAATTCACGGGGACCCAACGACCAGCACAGGCCTCCCCCTAATGCTCAGGAGATGCCAGCCCGAGGAGGAAACAGCATGTACAGCCGGTCGCACCATAGTCAGCCACAGTTTAGAGATGGCCATGACTATAATAAGGTCGATTCTGGCAGGAGGAATGCTGGTCGAGGGAATGAAGAAAGAGGTGGAGACAGAAACCCCCCATCAAGAGATAATAGGCCGACGAGCCATAACATTGGGGGGAGCCCCGACAACAGAACGTCTTTGATCAGCTAGGAGTTAACGAGAACAGGCACAGGTATGATGACTTGAAGGACGTGCTCAATGATCATCACGAGAGGCACGATGAGTACGCTCCTCCAGCACCAGTCGTCCCAGCGATCCCAAATGCAGTTCAGGCACAAATTGATGCCCTGAACCAGGCAGTACAGCATCTAGTCGGGAGTCAAACATCCCACATAGAGTACGATCGGCGGAGGGGCACTCTGTTTGTCCAGACAATTGTCATGGCAGAAACTCCCAGCAAGTTCAAAATGCCAGTAATGGAAAATTTTGATGGGTACGGAGACCTAGTATCTCATGTCAACAAATTTGAGATACAAATGGATATCAGAAGGTGTCGGATGATGCCCACTATAGGATCTTCCCTGCCTCACTATCTGACACCACCCAGGAGTGGTTCTTTAAGTTCCCTCCTGCTAGCATTGTATCCTGGGAGATGTTCGTGAAGAAATTTTATGGACAATTCTACGCGGGTCGCGTACACCCTATTGAGGGCAACCAACTGGTCGAGATACGCCAAAAGGAGGGGGAGCCCTTAAAAGAGTATGTCCAGCATTTTATGCGGGCAGCAGTTGGAGCCAAAACAGTGGGCGGTGAGGGAAAGATGATGGCCCTAATTGCGGGGGTCAGGCACCATTCTCCCCTCTGGAAAAACCTAAAGAAGAATGGGGTAAGGAGTACCTAGGAGTTTTTGGATCGAGTTGATCGATACATCGAGCTCGAAGATGCGATTTCCAACGAGGGGAAATCCCCTACAAAAGATAAGAGACCGAAGGAAGAATCCGTCGAGGCCCCAACGGGTCGTACAAGCCCAATGGAAACGGTAAAGGCAACGGGAACGGAAATGGCAGAAATGGTGGAAAAAGGGCAGGCAATGAGTCGTCAACATCTGAGAATAAACGCCGCAAAGGCAATAGATATGAGCTGAGATTCACTAACTATACAACCCTTGTCGAAATTCGAGCAGAGGTCTTCCAGGCGACCAGCTCTAATGTTCCTTATAAGTGACCTGCACCTATATGGAAGGATATTTCCAAGAGAGATACAACAAAATTCTATCATTTTCACAACTACTACAGACATGACACCAATGAATGCAACCAATTGAAGGACGAACGAGAGGCTCAATGTGGCAACGAGTAGGCGCCTACACGCCAATGCCCGCCACCTTTACAGTCAGCTCCTGGAGTAGGTACATTACTCACCATCTGTGGCGGCCCACACCTTGCAGGGGACAGTGGGAAGGCAAGGGAGCGATACGCTCGAACCTTACGCCACGACCAGGACATTGAGATGATGAGTGTGGAGGATCGAGCAACAAAGAAGGCTCGAACAGAGGAGGAATTGATAACCTTCTCTGAAGACAATGCCCAGCACGTACGATTCCCACACTCCGATCCGCTTGTCGTTGATGTTCAAATCGCCAATATGATGGTTAAAAGGGTATTGGTTGACACAGGAAGCTCAGTCAACATCTTATACAAGTCTTCACTGGAAAGAATGAAATTGTCCATCAAGAACCTGGAGCCGTGCAACCAAACCATTTATGGTTTTTCTGGCGAAGGGCTCACCCCAACTGGGTCGATTAGGCTTCCAGTTATAGCAGGAACTGCACCTGTAAATAGGACATTACTCACTACTGTCATAGTAGTTGATTTTCCTTCAACATATAATGTTGTAATTGGGAGGCCTATTCTAGTCGACCTGCGAGCCGTTACATTGATATGGCACCTTCCCATGAAGTTCCCAACCGAGGCAGGGGTGGGATGCGTGTTGGGAAATCAGGGAGAAGCAAGAGAGAGCTACAATGCCTCAATATCTAAAGTAGAGAAAGGTGTATCGAGGGAAGTTGCTGGAAAAGAGTCGCAAATGGCTATTGATGTACCAGCCCAATCAAGTGATAATGTAACCAAATAGGGCATTTCCCAAAGTGAGGACATAGATTTAAATCCTCTCTTTGGGGATTTTGATGAAGAAATAGGACCCATCGAGGACCTTGAGGAGGTCCAACTCGATGAAGAAGATCCGGCGAGGGTTGTGAAAGTCGATAAAAACTTAGGGACAACAACGACGCAAGCACTGGTTGAATTTTTGAGGAAAAACCAGGAAGTCTTTGCCTGGTCGCATAAAGACATGGTTGGAATAGACCCTACAGTCATTTGCCATGTCCTGAACATAGATAAGAGTTTTCCGACAGTGCAATAGAAAAGGAGGCTACTCGACAAAGATAGATCAAAGGCTCTAAAGGAAGAAGTCGAGAAGCTGAAGGAGAATGGATTCATCAGGGTAGCATTTTATCCATGATGGGTCTCTAATCTCGTGCTTGTTCCCAAGCCGAATGGCAAGTGGCGAACATGCGTGGATTTCACAGACCTTAATAAAGCCTGCCCTAAGGATTATTTCCCACTCCCTAGAATCGGCCAGAGCACGAGATTCTCTCATTCATGGATGCATATTCCGGATATAATCAGATCAGTATGCATCCCCCTGACAAGGATCACACTAGCATCTGGACTGGTACAGGGCTGTACTGTTACTAGGTAAGGCCCTTCGATTTGAAAAACGCTAGTGTGACTTACCAGCGACTGGTCAACCACATGTTCAAGGAGCTGATTGGTACAAGCATGGAAGCATATGTCGATGACATGCTGGTTAAGTCAAAGAAGGCAGAAGGGCATATAGGGGACTTGCAAGAATTCTTCAACATCTTGAACAAATATCAGATGAAGTTGAATCCTCTCAAGTGCTTCTTCGAAGTTGGATCAGGGAAATTCTTGGGATTTATAGTAAACTCGCAAGGAATTGAGGCCAATCCCGAGAAGATCAAGGCCCCGGTCAATATGAAATCGCCAATGAAGATCAACGATGTTCAAAGCTTGACCGGAAGAATTGATGCTCTCAATAGATTTTCTTCCAAATCAACAGACAAACGCGTCCCAATTTTTAATCTACTCAGAGGCAACTAGAAATTTGAATGGACGGAGGAGTGCGAACAGGCTTTTCAAGCCTTAAAGACTCACATGTCGCAGCCACCAATTCTATCAAAGCCAGCTGATAAAGAAACCTTGTTCATTTACTTGGCGATCACAAAATACGCTGCTAGTGTTGTTCTAGTAAGAGAAGAAGAAGGCGTGCAGAAAGCTGTTTATTATGTAAGCAACAGGCTAATAAGAGCAGAGCTGCAGTATCCACCTATTGAAAAATTAGCCTATTCCTTAATCTTAGCTTCCAGGAAGTTGTGGCCCTACTTCCAAGCTCACCCAATCACAGTTTTGACCGACCAACCTCTACGGTAAATTCTGCAAAAACCAGAGGCCGCAGGCTGATTATTGAAATGCGTGGTCGAACTTGGGTAGTTTGATATCTCTTACTTGCCACGAGCAGCGATAAAAGGATAGGCTTTGGATGATTTTGTCGCAGAACTCACTGGGCTTCCAGACAGCGAGCATCCAGAAGGGCCTGAAGAACCTAAGTCTCAAAGCCAAACTCCTTCTTGGAAGTTGTTTACATATGGTTCTTCTAATGAGCACCACGCAGGAGTAGGAGTGATTTTGATAATGCTTGAGGGGCATCAATTTCACTGCGCAATCAGATTTGACTTCACTGTCTCTAACAACGAAGTTGAATATGAAGCACTGCTCGCAAGATTACGGTTAGCCAAAAGCATGCACATAAAGTTACTTGATATCTACAGTGACTCTCAGCAAGTGGTCAATCAAATCATTGGAGAATATCAGGCCTGGGGCATAAAAATTGTTGCTTACTTAAATAAAGTGAAGGATCTATTGGCACACTTTGGTAAGTACACTCTCCAGCAAGTACCTCGCGACCAAAATTCAAACGCTGATGCTTTGGCCAAGTTAGCAAGTGTCAAGGATGCTGACACCCTAAACATAGTGCCAGTTGAATGACTATCTGCACCAAGCATTTGAGCAGAAGAGACCTATTTGGTGATTCAGGCGGCGGATACATGTATGGCACCTTACGTAGAGTACTTGAGGCAGGTCGTGTTACCGACGGACAAAAACAAAGCCAGGACCCTTCAGCGGTAGGCTGCTAGGTATATCCTGGTCGATGGAATCCTGTACTGAAGGGGATACTCAATGCCACTCCTCAGGTGTATTTTGAAAGAGAAGGCCAAAGAATTGATGAGAGAGGTCCACGAAGGCTTTTTGGGGACCATGCTGGGGGGCAGAGTTTATCAAAAAAGATCCTAAGGCAAGGATACTTCTAGCCAACAATGAATGAAGACTGAATGGAATTTGTGCGGAGGTGTGATAAATGCCAAAGGTTCTCCAAAATTCCACGAGCAACCCCTAATGAGCTAAAACAAATGCAAAGTTTGTGGTCGTTCGTAGTCTGGGGTATAGATCTAATCGGATCTCTGCCCACAGGAAAGGACGGCGTCAAGTACGTCGTAGTGGCCGTCGATTACTTCACCAAATGCGCCAAAGCTGAGCCAGTCGCAACCATAACAACCAAGAAAGTGATGGATTTCGTAGTCAAAAACATCGTGTGTCGCTATCGATTGCCAAGACAAATTGTCTCAGACAACGGCACCCAGATTGATAGTGGTATGTTCACAGATTTTTGCGAACGGCATGGAATTATCAAGAGCTTTTCTTCAATTGCTCACCCTCAAGCGACGGACAAGTCGAAGCAGTCAATAAAACGCTAAAGGATACTCTGAAGAAAAGACTTGAGGAGGCGAAGGGGGCATGGCCAGAGCAATTGCCTGAAGTCATTTGGTCATACAGAACTTCCCATCGAACAGCAATAGGCCATACTCCATCTTCCTTAGCTTAAGGATATGAGGCTATGTTGCCTCTTGAGTTAGATCCGTCATCGCATCGAAGAATAACGTACGATCAAGGGTCTAATAGCCAGCTATTGATGGAATCTCTTGATTTGGTCGATGAAAAGCGAGAGTAAGTCCAACTCTGAGTAGCTGCTTACTAGCAAAAGGTCGCCTGGTATTTCAATTCTAAAGTACGTGAAAGGAAGTTCAATGTCAGAGACCTAGTACTTAGAAGGGTTTTTCTTAGCACCCATGATCCGGCCGCTGAAGTACTTGGACCTAATTGGGAAGGACCGTACCAAATTGAAGAAGTCCTTCAACCAGGCACCTATAAACTTGCTCGCTTTAATGGAGATTTATTCCTTGCTATTGGAATGGAGAACACC
Source organism: Humulus lupulus (assembly GCF_963169125.1). Lineage (NCBI taxonomy): Eukaryota > Viridiplantae > Streptophyta > Magnoliopsida > Rosales > Cannabaceae > Humulus > Humulus lupulus. The sequence continues at coordinate 136,349,934 of NC_084798.1, read as the reverse complement.
TGCACAAGTACTATCAATAAATAATTCTTCCTAAAGAATTGGCTTGTATTAATTTTACTTTTTACAAGTTATGAAAAAGGGTTGGTCATTTTACATGACTAATCACTTATAAGTGTAAGATCGTTTTATTAATCACTCGTACAAACATGTTTTCTCCATTTATTACGAGAAATAAAAGGGACTGTACGTAGCTAGTCATTCTTGCCAACTATTGTATTTATTACAAGTATTTGCTCATTACGTGTGTTATTTTGCTATATTTTTATTTTAAATTCCTTGTTACGAGCAGTAATGTTCGAACAGGTCCTAGTCAAGGCAAGTGACCAAGGATCTAAAGTTCCTCAATCACTTGGGGGCCATATAAGGCATCTAGTAAGCAAAGCATATCGACAAGTATGTAAACACACGAGCAAAATAAGTGAAAGCATGCTATGATACTTAGAGTATTTTTCAAAATTTTGTATTTTGTTAAATTAAACCAAAGTATTATGTTAAGTTCTGTCATGCGAACAGATGTTATAATAAATGCAAGTATTATAATATCAAAGAGTATTCTTTTACACTGCGAGCAGTTACTACTCGGATCTAATTGTTTGTTAAAAGGAAAAAAGCTACCCACGCAGAAATTAAAGATAACAACTGTCTTTACATCTCGACCCGTAGGTCGTATACTGAAAAATTAAAATTAAAAGAGAAATAGGCTAAGAAGCAGGAGGGTCTTGTGGATGTTCCTGGTCGACAAGAGCTTCAGCTTCATCCTCCGCACTCTCAACACTAGTGGCCAAAGAGATTTTGGGCGAGGCTGGGGTTTTCGCTCTCTTTTCTTCTTCCAAGCAAGCAACGCACCGGGCTATTTCTGTTTGCCTCATGCGCTTGAAGAGATAGCTGAAACTAGCCCCTTGGTTGTGCTTCCAGAAATCATAGAAGCACTTGGACATGGAACCCTTGTACCTCTCAAGATTGCTGGCGTTGGTTTTCTCGAGCTCGTTGATGCGAGCCTCCAACTTTTCAGCCTCCTGCCTACTCTCAATCTGAACCGCCTCGAGTCTTTTGGCTTCGCGAAAATTGATAACATGGGACTCTTTGTACTTCGCCTTTGCCTCGAGAGCTTTATCCAGAGCAGCCTGCTTCTCCTTCATCTCCTCAGCCATTTTATTTTTCTCCTCGAGCAATGCCATATTTGTCTTCTGAGCCACCTTAAGCTGGTCAGCATATTTCGCTCCGACGGCCTTAAGCTCCTCAGCGTGCCATTGCTTAGACAACTTGGATTGCTCAGTGATGACCCCCGAGCGGAGCCGGCTGGCAGTCACAGTCAGCATTGCCTACGATCAGACAAAGATTGAAATGACTATAATAGATAAAAATATTGAGTCTCAACATGAAGAAATAACTTACACTGGCGAGCTCGTTTAGGCGCGATTCAGGATCTGGTTGAGCTCCATCGACTCAGTCCCAGCCATGGCTTCGCGGCTGTGCTCATGCCTCAGGATCCTTTTCATCCTGTCCTTGGGTGATCTTAGAGTGCGACTCGATATGCCGTCCCCTGTTGGAGCGGGGGCAGCTGGCTTAGTCTGGTCAATTAGAGCCGGTGGGGAAGGGGTCGACCTGACTGGTGCAGACAGAGTTTGTTGCTCGATGGGAGATGGAGGTGGTGTTGTGTTTTTTGAAGGACCAGCCATTGGAGGGTCCTCAGTGAGGTCCTCCTTGGCTGGAGGATCTTTGTTGCACTCGCCGCGATGCCTCCTGCTCGCCTTTTTCTTGCTCACAGGAGCATCAAGTGCACTGTAGAAATCGAACATGTCTTCGGATGCCATGTTAGCAAGAAGGTAAGTACACGAACAATTAGATAGTATAAATAAATAGTGTGCTATGTTAGAGAAGGAAACAAATAAAATTGCAAGTAAAATACCCGAGCTATCATTACTGGTCGCTACATTATATACTTTACTTGTGTTACACTCACTCTCTGGCATGAAGAAGTTTGAATCTAAATTGGGAGTGTACTTAAAGTTGTTGTCCCCGTCAAATAAGTGACAAGGAATTGGCACACTATCTAAGAGCGAGAGATCAGTACCGTTCTCATCCAAAGACTCGTAGATAGGTGCAAGGGGTTCAGAAGCTTTCTTTTTTCCCTTTCCCGAAAAGGCAGGGGGCGCGGTCGCTCGCGGGGTGCTAGAGGGTTCCCTAATTGTCACGCTAGTTGGTCTCCTCCTTTGAGGTTGCGACACATCTGGGTGCTCCTCGAGAATTTCCTTGCCAGTGGCACTCCCTACCGTGGACTCCCTCACGTCCTGGTGAGGTGCCAGATGCCTGACCAGTCTCAGGATTGCCTTAGTGACCAGCTATTTGACGTTGTTCACTACGTCAGACATGCTGGCCAGTAGCGCTGCTCGAAGCTCCATTTTTGGAGTAGGAGCTGGTCGCACCCATGGACCTGAAGAAAGATACATTTCTCAAAGAAATGCAGATACAATACAAGGAAAATATACGACCATGAAAACAAAGAACTTACCTCCTTGGGTGAAGACTAGGTTCTTGGCGACCAGGTCGGTAGTCAAAAGTTACTGTTGGTGGTACTTTCCTACATTAGACTTGTAGGTGGTATCATTCAGGAAAGTGCGGGTCATTTCCTGGTGACAAAGATGAAAGAACCCCGTATTTTCTTGATTGGGGTTGGATTTGAGGTCGAACAGGTAGTTGACCTCGTGTGGCGTAGGAGTAGGCCACTTCTTATGACTATAAAGGATATAGAGTGCAGAGAGCATTCTATACCCATTTGGGGTAATTTGGAAAGGAGCGACCCCAAAATAGTTGGCCACTCCTTGGAAGAAAGAATGAAGAGGCAAGGTTGCCCCTGCCTCAATATGATACCACGACCAGGCGCTGAAGGCACCACTAGGCAGGTTCGCCCTTTGGTCGATGGTGGGAAGAAATAAAGTAACCCCAGAAAGTCCATACTTTTTGAGGAAATTATTTACCATCCTAGCAGTGATCGTGCTAGAAGGAGCAAGGTACCATTCGACGTCTAGTCGAATGATATTGCGGAGGCGGGCTTGATTTTGGATTTCTGGATCAGGAGTATTTTCATCTCGACCACTGGTCGAAGGAATTTCAGCCCGAGGAGCTGGCTGATTTGAAGGAGGATTGGATGATTTCTATTTCTGGGCTTTAGACTTTAGTCGACCCATGTTTTGAGGAGGGGTCGGAGGACTATTTGGGGTGTTTCGAGAAAAAGGGATCTCCAGAATTAGTCGTGATGGTTGTTCCTCGTCCTCAAACAGTTGGGCCAGCAGATCGTCGGCGATTGGCCTCTCACCTCCCCACAGATCTTGCATGAAAATCTGCAAACAGAGAAGGGGAGATGAAAATCTACGACCTAAAAACTTGTGTTTAAAAGTTGTAATAACGTTGCTCATGTATAAAAGTTAAGCTTTTATACGACCAGCCGCATTCTGACAAAAAAAACACTACATTTCAAGCGAACAGTTTGGAAAATGGATTAAAAAGCAGAAGTGAAAAGTTTCTCAACAAAAACTTTTCGACTCTGAAAGGGCGGGAAAAACCCAGTTTTTTCTACATGCTTAGAAATCGAATTTTTACTTCGATTTCACGCCCTAAAGTGATAATCCTAACTACCCAATTACTCTGTCATCCCAGAAAAATGTTATTCTCCTACCAAATTTAGTGCAAATCAATATGCCAATTTACCCCAAAACAGTTTCTTTGAAGAACGGTCAAGAACTCATACAGATATAAAATGGATATCGTATGGCATTTCAATGACTGAAAAGGTCGATAAACTTACTTGGATAAAGATTGAAGCAAGTTTTGAGGCACTAAGTCAGTTGGCTGGGCAAAGACTCCGTGGATCGTCGAGTTCGTCTTAGGTTTCTGAGTTTTCTACGCCTTGTTCTTCAGTGTTCTTGAGGAGAAAGTGAAAAATGATCGTGGGGGATTATTTATATTGATCATTGCACTGTAAAAGAGGTAATCATGGAATTAATTTTTTCAAAGCATGGGGAAACGCAATAGCCCTCCGACAATTTTTTTTGGAAACTGAAAACACATGATTGGTTGCCTTTTTCAAAAAGGCATGGGCGGCTCTGACAGATTTGGTGGGGTACGCGAAGAGTAAGTTTCCTAAGTTTACTTTATGCTGGTCGCAGTAAAATAAACTTGGGGGGCAAATGTTTACCCAAAAATGACTCCTGACGAAGTGGCAAGAATTTATTACACATGGTTGGCATGTGGCAGCGTCAAAGTGAAGAGGTTCTGTTCGCCTATCGACCAGCTCCTTGTTGCTTCATCAGATCTCGCGATTAGATGCGACCAGCCTGGTCGCATGCCTCGGTTTATTTCCTTTAAAGATATTTAATTTTGTAATAACTACATTTAATATATTTTCTCTATATTGCCTTGATACGCTAATATTAAGAATAATTAAGGTAAATATACGTGAAAAGGCTCAAGGAAGAGACTTTTGACTTCTGAACCTTTTTTCTGAATACACAGAGAAAGAGCATAAGTGTTTGGGGTGGTAGCTTTCTATTTTGCTGGTGGTGGGGTAGAGGTTGATTTGGATTTCGTTTTGGCTGGTGGTGGGGTAGATCTTGGGACAATGGTGCTCTTTTTTGTTGGTGGTGGGGTAGATGGTGGTTTGGATTTCTTTCTCTGAGCTCGTGTTTTGGTGGCCATATTTGTGGAGGTAAGGAAGTATATGGGGAATACTTGATAGATTGGCACTAAGCGCAAGGGGACAACAACAAACAGAACCTACTCAATGCCTCCAATAAACTCCAAAACAGAACCTGAAATTGACCAAAATAACAATCCCTAAATATCTAGCAGAATTTACGGAAGAGGCACAATTACAAAGTACCCAGACAACAGAAAATGAAGTAGTGACCCATGAGGATATTCAGCTAATGGAGTGTATAAAGCTGTGTGAAATTTCCAAAAATCACAGGGTAACTCACAGTTTAGGCGGAGAGTGACTGCGCTTAGCCTCAGTTTGTTTGAGGTTGGGCTCTGGCTTGGAGGTGCTTGGGCAGGGAGCTGGGTTGTGAGAAAATACGGCTAGTGAAACCCAGCCTCTGGGTGGCGCATGAGCTAAGTTGTGCCTAGATGCCAAGACTTGGGGTTGCGTCTGAACAAATCGGGCCAACAGGGCTCTTGGAGGACAGTGGTGAGAGCTTGGTGCGACAGGGCGGAGACTCGCCTGGTAAGGATGTACCTGGTTTGAGGTCACGCTTGAGCAACCCTGACAGCTAGGCTCTTGGATGACAGGGGCGGTGTGCGAATGTTGAGCGCTCCTGGTTGCCTTGGAATCGCACACCTGGGTCCACTGGTGGTGAGTGGTTGGCAGATATGGGTGATGACTGGTAAGGTTCGGGTGCTTCTTGCGGATGGGTCTGGGCAGAGGTCGATTTGGTGGTTTTTGAAGTTTGGGGTTAATGGAGATGGGAGATGATGATGGCGGCGATGGGGGAGGGTTTTATGTGATTGTGGCTACTGAAATGATACAGGGTGCTTGTGTCCGTGGGGTTTCCGTACATTGAGGGATTATTTTATACATATATATTTTATATATATACAAATGTTTTTTCCTTTTTTTTCTGAATGAAACAAATCCCATGATTGTGTTTGCCCCAAAAATGCCATCATTTTGCTTCAGCAACCAAAATTTGACGTAACTCTTCCATTTTTTTCGGAAAATTTGCTCCCTGTTTGCTTAAGCAAAAATTTTGCAAAACCATCAAACCCCAAAATTACTTCAAAAACACCATTTGCTTGCTTTCTTAACACATGAAACACAAAAACACACATAAAGCACTCATATATTTTTTTCTTTTCTTTTCTTTTTTTATATAAACTATTAGTTTACACTTTCTCTATTTTGGGTTGCCTTAAATTTAGTGCATGAATCACTATACAACCCAAAACTACAACGGCTTTAAGGGTCCTCCAAAGTGATGGAGATCTTCTTGCGGTCGACCTCACCTCCCCAGTACTACTTTAGACGTTGTCCATTCACTTTAAATTCCCTTCCAGATTGATCTTCCCGAACTTCAACTATTCCAAAGGGGTAAACTTTCACCACGGTGAATGGGCCTGACCAGTGGGACTTCAACTTGCCATGAAACAATTTCAAGCGCGAGTTGAAGAGTAACACTTTCTGCCCAGTCTCTAAGACTCGAGCTTGAATTTTCTGGTCATGCCACCTCTTAGTTTTCTCCTTGTACATCTTATCATTTTCATAAGAGAACAACCTCATCTCATCCAGCTCATTTAATTGTAACTTACGAGCTTCTCCAGCAGCTTAGAGATCCATATTCAACTTCTTAGTGGCCAAATATGTCTTATGCTCCAACTCAACAAGCAAATGGCAAGCTTTCCCAAAAACCAAACGATACGGTGACATTCCCAAAGGGGTTCTAAAAGCCATTCTATAAGCCCAAAGAGCATCATCCAATCGCTGAGACCAATCATTTCTACTAGGATTCACCACTTTCTTTAGGATTTCCTTGATCTCTCTATTGGATATATTTCGCTTGACCATTTGTTTGAGGGCGGTAGGCTATGACAATCTTGTGCTTCGTACTATTTTGGATAACAAAGCTACCAAAATCTTGTTCACAAAGTGGGTGCCTTCATCACTTATAATTTCCCTTGGAGTGCCAAAACGGGTGAACACATGCTTATGTAGGAACTTCATGACCACCTTGGAATCATTATTAGGACTTGCCAGTGCTTCAACCCACTTAGAGACATAGTCAACCGCCACCAAAATATACAAATTTCTGAAAGATGGTATAAATGGCCCCATGAAATTGATTCCCCAAACATCGAACAATTCCACTTCAAGGATGCAATTCAAAGGCACTTCACTCCTTGCTGAAATATTTCCAACATGTTGGCATCGATCACATATTTTAGCAAAGTCATGAGCATCCTTGAAGATAGAGGGCCAATAGTACCCTAATTGAAAAACCTTAGATGTTGTCCTTTGCCCACCAATATGTCCACCATAAGGAGCTGAATGACAATGCTCTAGTATACTTGAAACTTCATCCTCAGGTACACAACGCCTCATGATTTGATCTGGACATTGCTTGTACAAATAGGGTTTGTCCCAATAATAAAATCTCACATCATGAAAGAATTTCTTGAGTTGCTGCCTATTTAAATCAGGTGGTTGTAAACCACTCACCAAATAGTTGACAAAAATCAGCGTACCATGGTGTAGTGACTTGGTTCACCACCAACAATTTCTCTTCAGGGAATGTCTCTTTAATGGGCCCTTCACCTTGCTTTTCACTACCAACTCCAAGTCTAGATAAATGGTCAGCCACTTAGTTCTCCGTTCCTTTTCTATCCCGAATTTCCAAGTCAAATTCTTGAAGAAGCAACACCCACTGAATAAGTCTCAGCTTAGCATCCTTCTTGGCTATTAGATACTTGATCACTGAATGATCAGTGTAAGACACCACTTTAGTCCCGAAAAGATAAGCTCTAAACTTGTCAAAAGCAAACACCACCGCCAAAAGTTCTTTCTCGGTGGTGGTATAGTTCAATTAAGCATCGACTAATGTCTTGCTTGCATAATAAATGGAATGAAAGACCTTCTCTTTTCGCTGCCCAAGTACGGCACCCACAGCAAAGTCACTAGCATTGCACATCAATTCAAAGGGAACAGACCAATCTGGAGCTACAATGATGGGTGTTGTGATAAGAGCTTTCTTCAAACTCACAAATGCTTCTTGACACTCCTTGGTGAACTCAAATGCTCAATTTTGATCAAGTAAGGAACAAAGGGGCTTATAGATCTTTGAAAAATCTTTTATAAATCTCCTATAGAAGCCTGCGTGCCTCGAAAAGCTTCCAATCCCCTTGACTGTAGTAGGTGGCGGTAATTTTTCAATGAATTTAAGCTTTGCTCTATCCACTTCTATGCCCTTGTTAGAAATTCTATGGCCCAAAACAATGCATTTTTGTACCATGAAATGACATTTTCCCTAATTGAGTGCCAAGTTTGTTTCTTCACATCTCGCCAAGACTTGCTGGAAGTTAACCAAACAAGTGTCAAAGGACTCACCAAATACTGAAAAATTGTCCATGAAGTTTCAAGAGACTTTTCCACCATATCTGAAAATATCACCATCATACAACGTTGGAAAGTAGCGGGAGCATTGCACAATCCAAATGACATCCTTCTAAAGGAAAGGGTGCCATAAGGACAAGTGAAGGTAGTCTTCTCTTGGTTTTTGGCAAAATGGAAATCTAATTATAGCCTGAATACACGTCAAGGAAACAATAAAACTCCTTTCCCGCCAACTAATCAAGCATTTGATCAATTAATGGTAGTGGGAAATGGTCTTTCTGAGTAGCCTTATTCAGTTTTCGATAGTCCATACAAACACGCCACCCCGTCACTTGTCTTGTGGGAATCAACTCATTATTTTCATAAGCCACCACCATGACTCCACCTTTCATAGGAACACACTGAATCGGGCTGACCCTAGAACTATCCGAAATTGGGTAAATGATTCCATAATCGAGCCATTTAATTATCTCTTTTCTAACCACTTCCTTCATGAAAGGATTAAGCCTTCCCTACTGCTCAATAGAATTGTTACAGCAATCTTCCAACAAAATTTTATGCATACAAAATGAGTGACTTATACCCTTGATATCCGCCATGGTCCAACCAATGGCCCTTGTATATTTCTTCAAAACAGCCAGCAACAAATGCTCTTTTTTAGCTCCTAACATGACGGAAATAATCACAAGAAAAGTCGCGTTATTTCTCAACTAGGCATACGTCAAGTGATTAGGCAAAGACTTCAATTCTAACTTTGGTGGCTCTTGAATAGAGGGCTTAGGAGGCTTAAAATTCCCTTCCGACAAGTCCAAGGACTCAAAAGGCCTCCTAAATTTAGTAAAGGGATGCTTTGACTCTACCCATGTAACTTGCCTTTCTTCCTCTTCACTTAAGTTTTCAAGCTCTTCAAGTGACCTCACCCCCATTCCATCTTTAAAAGCTTCCTTGTGGAATTTTTCAGCAACAATTGACTCAATTACACATAGCCGAGAGCATTCCTCAATCTCTTCCGGAAACTTCATAGGGTTGAACACATTGAAATTCACTTGTTGGTCATTCACCCTCATAGTAAGCTCCCATTTCTGTACGTCAATCAATGTCCTCCCGGTAGCTAGAAATGGCCTACCCAAGATAATAGGAACATATCTATCCGCTTCAAAATCAAGAATGATGAAATTAGCCAGAAAAATGAATTTATCAACTTGCACAAGTACATCCTCAATCTTGCCTTCCGGATATGCCATAGATCAATCCGCTAACTGCATAGTGACTGTGGTTGGTCTTGCTTCTCCAATCCCCAACTTCTTGAAAATCGACATGGGCATCAAATTGATACTAGCCGCAAAGTCACAAAGTGCTCTTCCAACATCTCTACCACCAATAGAACAAGGAATTGTGAAGCTACCCGGATCTTTCAATTTAGGAGGAATTTTATTCTTCAATATAGCATTACAACCTTCAGTCAAAGGCACCGTTTCAAATTCTCTAAGCCTCCTTTACTTAGTTAAAATGTCCTTCAAAAATTTCACGTAGTTGGGCATTTGCTCCAAAGCTTCCACCAATGGTATATTGATGTGAAGCTGTTTCAAAACATCTAAAAATCTTCGGAATTGGCCATCTTGTTGTTGCTTTTGAAAGTGCTGAGGAAATGGTGGAGGTGGCTTACGCATAGACTTCTCTATTGCATTTTGCTGAGGAATTGCTGCAGCAATTGCTTCAGGATCAACATTCAACATCTTTTAACTCACTACCTTGTTTTCCTTTTCCACACTACTTTGGATTGAAGTGGGCTCGTTGTTTCTCTTACAATTATCCTTAGTCAATTCCAGATTTTTACCACTCCTCAAGGTAACCGCCTTGCAATGCTCCTTACCATCTCTCCTTGGATTTTCAGTATCACTAGGCAAGGTGCCTTGTGGTCTATTTCTTAGCTCATTAGCTAGCTGCCCCATTTGAATCTCTAGATACCTCAAGGACGCCACTTGGCTCTGAATCACAACATCATTCTTTGCCATATATTCTTTCATTAAACTCTCCAAAGAGCTTGATTGAGACACTTGAGGAGGAGGTGGTTGAGCTCTTGGTTGTTTTTGAGAAAACCCTGGTGGATATGTAGGCTTGTTTTGCATTGGTACTCATCTTGAACTAGCTCCTTGACCTCCCTCCCCCCCCCCCCCCCCCCCCCATGAAAAGTTTGGATGCTGCCTCCACCCTGGATTATAAGAGTTCAAATATGGGTTATTACGATTGGTATTTTGATTCCCCACATAACAAACTGAAGTGGGATTCAAAGGATAACCCTCAAATGTGTGCCCATCTCCACAATAAACACAAGACACACCCACAACTTGTCCCATAGAAGTTGGTTGTACCATTCCCCCAAAACTCATGTTCTTGAGAAGGTTAGTCATTAATGAAATTTGAGCGGTCAAAGCTATCAATGCATCCACTTCAAGTACACCAGCCACTTTTTGACTTGTTGAGGCTCTAGCATTGGACCATTGAAATTGTTGCCAGCTATCCTCTCCAAAATCTCATAGGTTTCATTGTAGGACTTAGAGAATAGCCCCATTAGCTTAAGCATCCAACACCATGCGAGTGGATGAATTGAGCCCATTGTAGAAAGTTTCCATTTGTATACAATGCGAAATCCCATGCTGTGGGCATTTCCTCAATAACTCCTTGAATCTCTCCCAAGCTTCACAAAATGATTCATCTTCCAACTGCTGAAATGACATGATTTCATTGCGAAACTTGGCATTTTTGGTAGGAGGAAAGTACTTCATCAAGAATTTTTCAGCCAGCTCATTCCATGTAGTCACCGAATCGGGAGGAAGGGTGTTGAGCCAAGCTTGCTCGATCCCTCAAAGAGAAAGGGAACAATTTCAACCTTAGGCCTCGTCACTCACTCCTTGCAGCTTGAAAGAATCGCTCACCTCCAAAAATGAACGAAGATGAAGATGAGGATCTTCAATAGGTAGCCCAATAAATTGACCCACTGTTTGCAACATTTGGAATATGACAGGCTTTAACTCAAATTGGGGTGCTTGAATTTCACGCCTAACAATGCCCAGATTAAGATCATTGAACATGGGGGTAGCATACTCCCTTATGCTCTCTGTAGTGCACCAAAATTTATTTTTAGATTATTAAAATTTTGTGATTTATTTTATTTAAGTGTTATGTGTGATTAATTGTTTTATTTAAATGTTGTTAATTTTATATAGTTGTTGTTTGTTTTACTTGATTGTTTGTCATTTTATTTAATTGTTAGAATTGTTGTAGAATATTTTTATGAAAATTTCTTGTTAAATAATTTGTATTTATTTTATTTTTAAAATGTGATTATCTGAGATTTGGTTGAATGCAATAAGGTGCATGGTAGATAGTGATGCACCCTAGTGATTTAGTGTGTGCAAGTACATGGTAATAAGATGCACATGTGTGGATTTTCTACACATTTTAAAATTTCCATATATTAGATTTAATTGGTTAATTTAATTTAAATGAAAGAAAAACAAATAAAATAAAGTAAAGGACAAGTAGGGTGGACGTGTAGCAATTAGTGGGAAATTGGTTGATTTTTTTTCCATTATTTTTCTAAGGAGAATAAATTTAAATTGGATGAGGATAGTCATTTTGGGAAATCACCTTTTATCTCCAATCAATTATCATAAAAGAAAATTAAAAGAAATTAAAAGAAAATAAAGGAAGAAAGGAAACTTACCATTTCATTTTGGAGAGGCTTTATGAGAGGATTAGGTTAAGAAGGGAAGGAAAAATTGGAAGAGCATTTTGTGCTCTTGGCTACCGTGAGTTGAAGAGAGGAAGAGAGAGAGAGAGGGTGGCGAGATAGAGAGAGAGAAGGGAAAGGGCTGCCATTTTCTAGAGAGAAGGAAGAAGAAAAAAAAAAGAGATGAAGAAGAAGAAGAAGAAGAGGGTTTCGAACCCTAGGTATGTTCTATCTATCGGTGTTTTACATATTTGAACAGAGTCTTCTCCTCTTCTCTAATCTAAGATTTATTTTGTGGTTTCTTTCTTTGGATGTATGGTGTTTGAAAATCCCTTATAGGTGACAAGGTTTTTCTTGCTAGAGTATTCTTGATTCAACAATCAAGAGAGGTAATGGTTTTTCTTAACCTATATTAGTTTTGATGGGTTTATCCTTGAGGTTGTTTATGGTGGTGTTTAATGGTTTGATTATTGTAGGTTGGTGATGAGGTGATTATGATTTGTTTTATTTTTTTTCATGAAAAGAATATGTTTTGTTAAAAGGGCTCATGGGAATGTTTGAGAGAAAATGGGTTTGATGAGATTTATATGAGGGTTGTATTTTATGTTTATGTTTCTATGATTATTTTAGACCATTGATTTATGTAAAATATGAAAAAAATGATGATAGATGCATGCTAGGTTTTATGTGAAGGTAGATGAGAATTTTTGTGATATTTTATGGTGGATCTTGAGTGTTTAGGGCTAGGGGTAAAAGGTTCAATCATGATTGTTTTCTTGTATGTTTTGAAATAATGGTGATTTTAGAAATATGATAGGATGTATATGATATTATGTATCAATGAATCATGATATGCATGAAAAATGATAGAAACATATTAGGTTTAATATAAAGACATATATGAATAATGGTGTTTATGAATTAATGTAAGTTGTTGATAGTGTTTTGTTGGATATCATGTATAAATTCATTGGAATAGAATAAGGTTTTATAAGATTGCATATGAATATGTGTTAGTGATATTCTTAGAATTATTTGTATAATAAGAGCATGATAGGATTTTGGACATGTATGATTTTATGTGAAATTTTTTAGATAAAAGATTAATTTCATGAGTAATTATGCTTGCTGATTTTGTAAATAATTGGGTAAAAAGTTTGATGAAAAAGTGATTTGCATGCATAAGTAATGTCCTTAATGCTATGTTGATTTTATGATATTAAAAAGGATATTTTAAGTCACAATAAAATGATATTTTACTCAAATAAATACCTACAGAATTTTTATTATATTTTTAGAAAAATATGAGGTTTTTAATTCAATATGGAAATTTTTAATGATAAAAAGGGTTGCTGGAATTTTTGTAAAAAAATGTGAAGTGTGTTTCAATAAAATGAATTTGATGAGTATTTGAAATAAAAAGTAATACCCTAAATTATGGTAATATTAAAAATGGTATTTTAATATGGTATGAATGAATATTTTGATAGTTATGATTTTTCTTTATTTTAATTGAGAAAAATATTGAATTCAATTTACTTGTGATTTTTAAAGAAATTAAATAATGGCTGAAAGTTTGGTTTAAAAAGTTTAAAATGATTATTTAATTGTCACTTATGAATTTATGTTACATAAAACTAAGTCTTAAATAATTCAAAATAAAATATATTTTTTTCCACATTTAAAATATATTTTTCTCACATCATTTATGTAACACAATTAACCAATATTAAAATTGATTTGTTTCTAAGGAAACACAGTAATCATAGATATTTTAAATAAATTCTAAGCTTTTGTTAATTCTTTGTAATTTGAGAATAATAAATGAAATTATCACATATTTTTTTAAGCTAAATAAAATTATTTTATAAAATAAAATAATGTTTTGAGAGATTTAATCAACCTAGAAATTTTAAGAAAATAAAGCATGTTACAAGTCTATTAATTTTAAAATGATAGAAGTAAGACGCGTAGAATTATCGTTTTTAAACGTCACAATTACGCAATGTTCCCATGTATGCATGTTACATGCAAATCCACTTTTACGTCCAAAATTATGTCTATTATTCAACCATGTGGTTTTTATAGAAAAATCATGCATGCAAAGTAGGTAAAATGAGCATTATTATTTTATGGTCTTATGTGTAATTAAGAAAAATTGCATGTTGTGTGTAACTCTTATTATGTGTGCATGGCCCTTGCACACATGAGTTGTATGAAAGGGCAAAATAGTAATTTTATGAAACTAAGAAATGCCATTTTGATTATGGTATAGGCTCGTTGAGAGGTTGTGAAATTACTTAGCTCGGACCTGAGGTAAGGAAGTTAGATAGAATTTATGTTTGTTTATGCTATGAATGGTAGGACTGTTGTGTGAATGAAATGTTATGAATTATGAATGTCATAGTATGATGATATGTTGGCTTGTATGAATATGTTATTGTTATGAATGGATGTTAGTGTGATGAACGCGACACATCAAAATGGGTTGCTAAGGATAAAGAAGACATAACCCGAGTTACTAAGGATATGAAGACGTAACTCCATGGGCGGATGCGCCGAGGTTATTAAAGGACCGAAGACTCTTGTTTACCTCAAAAGGGTGGCATGGAAAAGTTAGCGGGCCATGTTCACAAGGAATTTTGTATGAATGTGCTATGATGTTTATGTTATGATGATGTTATGATATGATGATGCTATGATGTTTATGTTATGATGATGTTATGATGCTACGTTATGATGATGATATGATGTTTGTTACGACGATGCTATGATGTATAAAGATGAACGATAGTGTGTGAGTTTGTTGTACCTTACTTGCTTATTGTTTGTACTTCCTTACTGGGCTTTTAGCTCACCCCCCTTACTTTCCCTTCCAGGTAGCAAATAGGTTTCTCTGTGGCACGCGTGGTGACGTGAGGAGCTCTATCGTCGTGGGGTGTATGGCGTGGGGCATCCTATGGATGGAAAAACGATCACTTAAGGACTCCATTTTAATTGTGTTATGTTTTAAGAGACTTTCTAAATTATCAGTGGGACTTAATTATTTGATTTGTTTTCTTTTGAACTTTGCATAAAAACTCATATTTTCTTTTAAAACTATTGGGCCCAACTTGCATTGTTTTAAGCAAGTCCCCACTAAGACTTCTATAATAAGTGGTTTTTTTCTTTTATGAACCAATGAATATGTGAACGTTTTATCAAGCACTAGTCTAGGGCGTTCTTTACAAATGGTATTAGAGATGGTCGTCCATGTTTCCAAGGACCCCCCCCCCCCCATACATGCTAAAGACGGGAAAATCTCACCTCACCGCGTCGTAAGTATTTGTTTATTACTTGTTTTTCGTTTCATTTAATTTTGTTTAGTTTCGTAACTGCAGTAGTAAAATGCCTCCTGTGTTAAGAACGACAAGGAAACAATTGCTTAAGCAGATCCACGCGATTCCAAGAGTCGAGCTTGACGAGGACCCTTATGATTGGCGCATGGCGATCTTAAAGACGACAAAGGAGGTCTGCGATCGTATCCAAGGAATAATGAATAAGAGGGGAGCCTTGCTTTCTCCCATAGAACAATTCTGTGTGATAAGTGAAGCTTTGTCGATGTACCTGAAGGCTCTTCTACAGTTAAATCAATCATGGAATGACGTTGTGCTAGATGACATGGAGTTCAGCACCATGGAGTATATGATTCGCAACTTTCTGGTAAGATACGACCTTAGTCGTCAGGAGCTGGTATTAGTAAAGACGGATGATGGCGAAATAGAGGAGCGTTTAGAGAGGGTGCATGACGTGGAAGGAGAATCGGCAGTTGAGGAAGTACTGCAAGCTATACAGCGTCTGACCGCGAGGATGGAGATTATGGAGAGCGCTCCCGGCTATTTCCACATCCCTGAAAATGTCTTTGATTACAATTCAGAGGACGAGTCCACCATCGAGGACTAGAGTCCATTTCGTAATCATCGCATGGGGGTTCCAATAAATAAGATGGAATAATAATAATTTTCTAAGACCTTAAAGGATCTATGTTTTGGTTAATTAAACACTTTTTGGGATTGTTTAATTTTGGAATAATTTAAACGTTTTGAATGCTATGGATATTTTTTTGCAAACTTTAAATGATGAGATGTGAACGTATGATTTTACAAATATCCATCAAACCAATATGCAATGTTCCTTCCTTATGATTTTTTTCCTTTGATTTTCCTTAGAACTTCATCATGTCAACCAGAGGAAGAGGAGGAAAGGGAAGAGGTAGAGGCAGAGGAAAGGGTGCCTCCACCAGGTCTGAAACTACGGCCACCCCTGACGTTGAAATGCCATCTGTTCAACCTGCAGCTCCAGCAGCACCATCTGTGGACCTAGCTACAGAGGTAGCAAGATTAAGAGAATAGTTGAAACTAAGAGAAGAGGAACTAGCACAAGCTAGACAAGCACCACAGACATCCCAAACACACCAGATACCTCAAGTACCAGTGGCGCAACCCCAACCGCCAGTACCACCACCTGCACCACTACTAGTAGCCTATGGGTTCGAACCAATATATGAATGCTTCAGGAAACAAGCCCCACCGACGTTTGAAGGGAAAGTTGATCCAATGGTGGAAAAAGATTGGTTAAGGTTGGTTGAGGCTATTTTTGACCATATGGAGTTAGATGACGCCAAAGGGTTTCCTGCGCAGTTTATCTACTTAAAATGGATGCACGGATTTGGTGGGACGTGACTAAACAGACCCGTGATCCAAATACCATGACTTGGGCAGAGTTTGTCCAGGCATTCAGTAAGAAGTATTACAGTCCTGCTATGCTAGCAACTAAGGTTGATGAATTTATAACTCTGGTACAAGGAAATCTTTCGGTCACCGACTATGCACAGAAGTTTAATCGATTGGCCAAATTTTCCCCTGAAGTGGTGCCAACTGATGCATTGCGAGTCCAGAGGTTTGTAAGGGTACTCAAACCAATGATCGCGAGGGACGTTAGGATGACCAGCGCTGAGGTGGTCAGTTATGCAGAGGTACTGGATAGAGCTCTTGAGGCTGAATATTTGGAGGAACGGATATGGAAGGATAATGCCGCTAGAAGAGACAACAACCGCAACAAGAGCTTCCATGAGAGCAACAAGAGAAAGGCTAACAAAGGGCAGAATAGTGGGGTTGATAAAAGACCTAGACCTCCAGTCACGAACAGCAACAACTACAACTCCCAGAACCATAGCAACCGCAACAACCACTTCAACGACCGAAACTGTGGGAACCAACAAGGCAACCAAGTCGAGCATCCTATCTATCCTAAATGCTCGAAGAGACACCCAGGAGAGTGCCAGGCCGGTACCAACAAATGCTTCAAGTGCGGCCAGGCAGGACACTTGAGAAATAATTGCCCACAATTGAAGGCGGGACAGAATAACAATAACAATCTGGTGCAAGCAAGAGTTTTTGCCTTAACCCAGAACGAAGCGGCCAATAGCAACACTGTGGTTACAGGTCAGCTCCCTATATCTGGTACAATGTGTAGAGTCTTAATTGTTTCTGGAGTGACTCATTCTTATGTTTCCATGAATGTGATTGATAGACTGAATATGCCTTATAAGATGTTTGAACATACCTTTAGTACATTGTTTCCATCGGGAGATATGATGTTGTCAAATAAGTGGTTACCATCAACACCTGTGACAGTAGAAGGCAGGGAGTGCCCAGCAGATCTCATAGAACTGAGTATACCAGATTATGATGTCATACTCAGCATGGATTGGTTATCCAAACATGGGGCTACGATAGACTGTCAAAAGAAGACCGTGGAGTTTAGGCCAAAGGAAGGAGAGGTCTTTTCCTTTAAAGGCGAAGTAGCGAGCTTTCGAACATCCATAATATATACATTGGAAGCACGGAATATGATGCAACATGGATGTTCGGCGTTCCTTGCCAGTGTAGTGGATAAGTCCAAGGAGTCAGAACTAAAGCCAGAAAATATACATATTGTTTGTGAGTTCCCGGAGGTGTTTCCCGAGGAATTACCATGACTACCCCCAGATAGAGAAATCGAGTTTGTAATCGAGCTTGCACCTGAAACTGCACCGATCTCTAAAGCACCTTATTGAATGGCGCCGATGGAGTTAAAGGAACTTAAGAACCAACTACAGGAGTTGTTGGACAAAGGGTTCATAAGACCTAGCCATTCGCCATGGGGAGCACCAGTCCTATTTGTGAAGAAGAAGGATGGGAGTATGAGAATGTGCATTGATTACCAAAAGCTCAATAAGGTCACCATTAAGAATAAGTATCCTTTGCCTAGGATAGACGACCTTTTTGATCAGCTACAAGGGGCTTCAGTGTTCTCGAAGATTGATCTGCGATCTGGGTACCATCAGTTGAAAGTGAAAGAGGGAGACATTCCAAAAATGGCCTTCAGGACTCGCTATGGGAACTATGAATTCTTAGTGATGTCCTTTGGACTCACCAATGCCCCAGCAGCCTTTATGGATATGATTAATAGGGTATTTAAGGATTTCTTGGACAAGTTCGTAGTAGTGTTCGTTGATGATATCCTCATCTACTCAAAGACCAAGGAGGAGCACGAATAGCATTTGAGATTGACTCTGAACAGATTACGGGAACATTGGTTATATGCCAAGTTCTCTAAATGCGAGTTTTGGCTGGAACAGGTAACCTTCTTAGGGCACATAGTCTCTAAGGATGGGGTTGCAGTAGACCCATCGAAGATCGAGGCCATTAGAGACTGGCCCAAGCCAAAGAACGCCTCAAAAGTACGGAGTTTCTTAGGGTTGGCGGGTTATTATAGGAAGTTTGTCGAGGGTTTCTCAAAGATCACCACCCTGTTGACCAACTTAACCCGAAAACATCAGAAGTTGGCATGGACGGAAAAATGTGAAGAGAGTTTTCAGACCATGAAGGATAAGTTGATTTCCGCGCCTATCCTTTGTGTTCCCACTGAGGGCGGAAAATTTGTGGTGTACCGTGATGCATCAAAGAATGGCTTGGGATGCGTGTTGATGCAAGAAGGGAAGGTGGTAGCTTATGCTTCCAGACAACTCAAGGATTGTGAGCAGCGGTATCCCACTCATGACCTGGAATTGGCAGCAGTAGTGTTCGCACTAAAGATATGGAGACATCACGTGTATGGAGACAAGTGTGAGATATACACCGACCACAAAAGTCTGAAATACTTTTTCACACAAAAGGAACTGAACATGAGGCAGCGAAGGTGGTTGGAATTATTAAAGGACTACGACTGCGAGATTCTATACCACCCAGGCAAGGCCAACGTAGTTGTTGATGCTTTGAGCAGGTGGGGACATGGGAGTGTCTCAGCATTACATACAATAGAGATGCCTCTTCAGAAAGAGATCATAAATGTCAGCATCAAAATTTTGATGTGAAGTTTGGCGAACCTCATATTGCAATCCTCTCTATTAGAACAAATTCGAGAAGGACAGAAATTGGATGAAGCCTTAGTGAAACAAGAGGCTTTGGTACAAGAGGGTGGCAGCAGTGATTTCACAATGTCTAATGGTGGATTGCTAAGATACAAAGACAGGATTTGTGTGCGTGACAATGCTGAAATTAAGGAAAGTATTATGAAAGAAGCGCACACAACGCCTTATTCCTTGCACCCAGGGTCCACAAAAATGTACCAAGACCTTAAGGCATTATATTGGTGGCATGGAATGAAGAGGGACATTGCTGAGTTTGTTGCTAGATGTTTGACATGCCAGCAAGTCAAAGCAGAACACCAGAGGCCAGCAGGGTTGCTTCAACCGCTCTACATTTCTGAATGGAAATGGGAGGATATCGCGATGGATTTTGTGGTAGCGTTGCCTAGAACTACCAAGAAGCACGACTCAGTGTGGGTGATAATAGATAGACTCAATAAGTCTGCCCATTTTCTGCCAGTTAAGACCACATACTCGGCGGATCAATATGCTGACTTGTATGTTAGTGAGATAGTGAGACTTCATGGGGTGCCAAAGTCGATAATTTCTTAATGAGGGTCAGTTTTCACATCGAACTTTTGGAAAGGGCTACAGAGAGCTATGGGGTCGAGACTAAAGTTTAGCACTGCATTTCATCCTCAGATCGATAGCCAGTCTGAGAGGACCATTCAGATTTTAGAGGACATGTTGAGGTGCTGTGCTTTGGACTTTTCAGAGTCTTGGAACCGATATCTACCTCTAATGGAGTTCTCGTACAATAACAGTTACCAATCTACCATTGGGATGGCTCCCTATGAGATGCTTTATGGGCGTAAGTGTAGATCTCCTTTGCATTGGGATGAAGTTGGGGAGAAGCAGATTTTAGGTCCTGAAGCAGTTAAGGAAGCCAGTGAGGCGATAGGGAAGATTCGCCAAAGGATGCTTACTGCGCAAAGTAGGCAAAAGAGCTACGCTGACCTCAAGAGAAGGGACATCGAGTTTTCAGTGGGCGAGTTTGTTTTCTTGAAAGTCTCGCCGATGAAAGGTGTGATGTGTTTTGGAAAGAAAGGGAAGTTAAGCCCTAGATATATTGGTCCATTTGAGATATTGGATAGAGTAGGGCAGGTTGCGTACCGTTTGGCACTTCCCCCAGTATTAGCTGAAACGCATAACGTCTTTCACATCTCGATGTTGCGTAAGTATGTGTCAGACCCCTCTCATGTGTTGAGTTACGAGCCGTTACAGCTAAAGCAGGACCTGAGTTATGATGAACAGCCTGAGCGCATTATAGAAAAGGGAATCAAGGAATTGAGATCCAAAAGGAATCCACTAGTTAAGGTCATGTGGAAGAATAGTACGGAACAAGAAGCAACATGGGAGTTGGAGGAAGACATGAAAGCAAGATACCCTAAATTATTTGGTAAGAAAGAATTTCGGGACGAAATTCCTTTTAAGGATGGTATAATGTAGTGCACCAAAAAAAATTTTTAGATTATTAAAATTTTGTGATTTATTTTATTTAAGTGTTAAGTGTGATGAATTGTTTTATTTAAATGTTGTTTGTTTTACTTGATTGTTTGTCATTTTATTTAATTGTTAGAATTGTTGTAGAATATTCTTATGAAAATTTCTTGTTAAATAATTTGTATTTATTTTATTTTTAAAATGTGATTATGTGAGATTTGGTTGGATGCAATAAGGTGCATGGTAGATAGTGATGCACCCTAGTGATTTAGTGTGTGCAAGTACATGGTAATAAGATGCACATGTGTGGATTTTCTACACATTTTAAAATTTCCATATATTAGATTTAATTGGTTAATTTAATTTAAATGAAAGAAAAACAAATAAAATAAAATAAAGGACAAGTAGGGTGGACGTGTAGCAATTAGTGGGAAATTGATTGATTTTTTTTCCATTATTTTTCTAAGGAGAATAAATTTAAATTGGATGAGGATAGTCATTTTGGGAAATCACCTTTTATCTCCAATAAATTATCATAAAAGAAAATTAAAAGAAATTAAAAGAAAATAAAGGAAGAAAGGAAACTTACCATTTCATTTTGGAGAGGCTTTATGAGAGGATTAGGTTAAGAAGGGAAGGAAAAATTGGAAGAGCATTTTGTGCTCTTGGCTGCCGTGAGTTGAAGAGAGGAAGAGAGAGAGAGAGGGTGGCGAGCTAGAGAGAGAGAAGGGAAAGGGCTGCCATTTTCTAGAGAGAAGGAAGAAGAAAAAAAAAAGAAAGAGAAGAAGAAGAAGAAGAAGAGGGTTTCGAACCCTAGGTATGTTCTATCTATTGGTGTTTTACATATTTGAATAGAGTCTTCTCCTCTTCTCTAATCTAAGATTTATTTTGTGGTTTCTTTCTTTGGATGTATGGTGTTTGAAAATCCCTTATAGGTGACAAGGTTTTTCTTGCTAGAGTATTCTTGATTCAACAATCAAGAGAGGTAATGGTTTTTCTTAACCTATATTAGTTTTGATGGGTTTATCCTTGAGGTTGTTTATGGTGGTGTTTAATGGTTTGATTATTGTAGGTTGGTGATGAGGTGATTATGATTTGTTTTATTTTTTTTCATGAAAAGAATATGTTTTGTTAAAAGGGCTCATGGGAATGTTTGAGAGAAAATAGGTTTGATGAGATTTATATGAGGGTTGTATTTTATGTTTATGTTTCTATGATTATTTTAGATCATTGATTTATCTAAAATATGAAGAAAAAAAATGATGATAGATGCATACTAGGTTTTATGTGAAGGTAGATGAGAATTTTTGTGATATTTTATGGTTGATCTTGAGTGTTTAGGGCTAGGGGTAAATGGTTCAATCATGATTTGATGAGTATTTGAAATAAAAAGTAATACCCTAAATTATGGTAATATTAAAAATGGTATTTTAATATGGTATGAATGAATATTTTGATAGTTATGATTTTTCTTTATTTTGATTGAGAAAAATATTGAATTCAATTTACTTGTGATTTTTAAAGAAATTAAATAATGGCTGAAAGTTTGGTTTAAAAAGTTTAAAATGATTATTTAATTGTCACTTATGAATTTATGTTACATAAAACTAAGTCTTAAATAATTCAAAATAAAATATATTTTTTTCCACATTTAAAATATATTTTTCTCACATCATTTATGTAACACAATTAACCAATATTAAAATTGATTTTTTTCTAAGGAAACATAGTAATCATAGATATTTTAAATAAATTCTAAGCATTTGTTAATTCTTTGTAATTTGAGAATAATAAATGAAATTATCACATATTTTTTTAAGCTAAATAAAATAATGTTTTGAGAGATTTAATCAACCTGGAAATTTTAAGAAAATAAAGCATGTTACAAGTCTATTAATTTGAAAACGATAGAAGTAAGACGCGTAGAATTATCGTTTTTAAACGTCACAATTACGCAATGTTCCCATGTATGCATGTTACATGCAAATCCACTTTTACGTCCAAAATTATGTCTATTATTCAACCATGTGGTTTTTATAGAAAAATCATGCATGCAATGTAGGTAAAATGAGCATTATTCTTTTATGGCCTTATGTGTAATTAAGAAAAATTGCATGTTGTGTGTAACTCTTATTATGTGTGCATGGCACATGCACACATGAGTTGTATGAAAGGGCAAAATAGTAATTTTATGAAACTAAGAAATGTCATTTTGATTATTGTATAGGCTCATTGAGAGGTTGTGAAATTACTTAGCTTGGACCTAAGGTAAGGAAGTTAGATAGAATTTATGTTTGTTTATGCTATGAATCGTAGGATTGTTGTGTGAATGAAATGTTATGAATTATGAATGTCATAGTATGATGATATGTTTGGTTGTATGAATATGTTATTGTTATGAATGGATGTTAGTGTGATGAACGCGACACATCAAAATGGGTTGCAAAATGGACTTGAATTATTGATTCCCCCTATGTTAGTTATCTTGAACAGATTGCGACAGCAATATTTTAGCAAAACTCCCTGGTCAACGAGAATTCAATAAACACTCATAAAACTTTCCCAAATTTTATGATATCAATTCTTTTACCTAATTAAACATATTCCTATGCAAAATCAAATTTAAGAATGCAAATTCAAGGTTCAATTCTCAAAAGTTACACAAGGCAATTAACACATCCCTGTGTTACTTACTAACATAATCTAACCTAGATTATGACTTATGTCATCCAAGTTCTTCCCATTACATTTAATCTTTCCAGCATTAAACATAATTAAATAACTTTCCATTGTTGGCCAAACAACAGCAAGAAATTAATATAAGCACACTTGAATGAACAAGAGAGATTTTACCAAAATAAAGTGCAAGAAATTACCTCACTATAACATAGGGTTCATCAACAATTCATGCCACATAAAAAATTAGTTCATGGCTAAGTTAATAAACATTAATCCACAATCTATACAGCCCATAATATTCAGATCAAAAATCAACTTAGAAAATATAAAAATGAATTTTAAAAATAGAAGAAAGAACAAATCCAAAATGATGCTTGAGCTTCTCTTTCTCGTCCTCCTTCTTTCTTGCTGATTTCTAGTTTTCTTCCTTCTTTCTTGCTGGTTTTCCTTTCCAAAAATGGTTGTTGTTCTCCAAAATGCAGCCGGCCCTCTCTATGTGTATTCTAGGTTTCCCAATTTGGTCATTTAAGTACAATATTGCCCCTCCTGTTTGTATATACGTGGGTCTCCTCATTTCTTTTGACATTTAGTCCTAGTTTTTGACTCATGCCTTCTGTACATGCCACCTCAGCCACTATTCTAGCTCACTCATTAACTTTTTAAGTGTTCCTAGGTGTCCAAAAGCTACCTGATCAAAATGCTTCATCAAAATCTGCTTTGTTGTTGCAAACCTGCTAATTCAGCCATCAAAAATTAAATTTAGATAGTTTCATATATTAGTTCATTCTTTGTACAAATATCTATCCATGAAACTATTATTTTCAACCCATTAGCTATTAAAAACTACAAAAATAACTAAACTTAACTAAGATCATAAAAACACCAAAGTTGGCTACAAAAGCTAAAACTAAATTAAAATCACCCACGATTTTTCCACAATTATAAGCTCAAAAGCACATTAAATAACTCTTTATTCAAGAGTTATCATGTTTAACTTGTTAGCAGGTGAAGGCTGAACATCAAAGGCCAGCAGTGTTGCTGGAGCCTTTGGGGATTCCAGAGTGGAAGTGGGAGGATATCACCATGGACTCCGTGGCTGAGGACGGTGGGGCTACATGATTCTATGTGGGTGATTGTGGATAGGTGCACCAAATCAGCCCACTTTTTGCCTGTTAGAACAACTCATACAGTGGAGCAGTATGCTGAGTTGTATGCAAAGGAGATTGTGCGATTCCATGGGGCTCCAGGTCGATAGTGTCTGACAGGGACCCCACCTTCACCTCTAAGTTTTGGGATAGCCTGCAAAAGGCTATGGGCACACAGTTGAGATTCAGCACAACTTATCATCCTCAGACGAATGGAAAATCTGAGAGGATGATTCAAATATTGGAGGATATGTTGCGGGCCTACGCACTGGATTTAGGGGGATCTTGGAGTAAGTATCACCCTTAGATCGAGTTTTCTTATAATAACACTTATCAAGAAACTATCGGAGTGGCTCCGTATGAAATGTTATATGGAAGGAAGTGTAGATCACCAATTCATTGGGATGAGATGGGTGAGAGGAAGTACATAGGTCCTGATGCCGTTCAGAGGACTAACAAGGAAATTAAGAAGATTAGAGCTCAGATGCTCGCCTCCCAGAGTAGACAAAAGAGTTACTCAGACTTGAAACGTAGGAGTGTAGAATTTCAAGTCGCGATCATGTGTTTCTCAGAGTTTCTCCTTTAAGATGAGTGAAATTATTCAGAGTGAAAGGCAAGTTAAGTCCCATATTTGTTGGCCCCTTTCAGATTCTAGAAAGAGTTGGAGGGTGGCATATAGATTAGCCATGCCTCTAGCCTTATTAGGGGTCCACAATGTATTTCATATGTCTATTCTCCAGATGTACATATCAGATTCTACACATGTGCTGAGTTATGAAAACCTGGAGTTGGATGAAGATTTTTCCTATGATGAGGAACCGGTTCAGATCCTAGATAGAAAGGACAAGGTCTTCCAGAAAAAGACCATTGCCTTAGTGAAAGTGCTATGGAGAAACAACAAGGGATAAGAGGCAACTTGGCAGCTTGAATTTGATATGCGAGATTGGCATCCTGAACTATTCAGGTAAATTTCAAAGACGAAATTTCTGTAAGGAGGGGATAGTTGTAACGTCCCAAATTTGCTAATAAGGCTTAGTCCTTGATTAGCGTGTCAGGAGGGCAATAATTGATTTGATTGCATTATTACGTGATTAATTGTGATATATGTCTATCAGTACGTGATTACTTGAATTATATTATTATATGACTATATATGCATGTTTAGGTGAATTAAATATGCATGTGTGCTCGTTCATGTTAATATGGGCATATTTTTTATTTTTGACCCGTTGAAGGTATATATATAAATATATATATATGTGTGTGTGTGTAATATATTTGTGATATGACTAAGACCACAGTATTGTGGAGATATAGATATGTAATCCTTGGCAATCCTAGGGAGCGGATTAGCGGAATAGTCACAACGATGTCAAATACCCGACTCAGGGTGAGCCTAGGGGTATTTTGGGAACTTGGCGGTTGTTCGGGATTTATAGGAGTACTCGGGAAATTAGTAGGAATGTGGCAAATGACAGATTTGCCCTTAGGGCTATTAACGAGATAAGAGTTAATTTAGGGGCAATTTGGTCATTGTGGTGCAAAGGAATAGACATAGTGCCTTAGGAGTCTAGAATCAATAAAAAAACACAGTGGGTCTCTCTTTATATCTCTCTTCGGCACACTCTTTCTCTCTTGGTGGCTTAGAAGTTTTGGGAAATTTTAAATGAAAAGCCAAAAAATTTGGGGCTAGGAATTAAGGATTTGAAGTTGGAAGTGTTGGGGATTTAGCTCAGGGTCGGAATCATCACTGAGGTAAGGTTTAGAACAAATTTTCTTCATGAATCTCTCTGGTTTTTTTAGTGTTTTGGGGTTTTTGAACTTAAGTGATTATGTTTAAATTGTGATGAGGTTTGGGTTAGGTTTTTGGGTTTATATACTACTCTAGGTGTAGAGAAAGTGTTTTGGGACTCAATTCTAGCCTTGGGACATGTTTGGAATGATATTTGGGAGTTTAGGAATCTAAAAATGTTAGGGAAAAACTGGGTTCGCATGGTCGGATCGCGGCCCGCATGAAATCATAAGGCCTTAGGGATTTGCTAAATAGCTTTAGCGTCGCGGCTCTAGACAGGGAGCATCGTAGCACGTGTGTAGAAAAATTGAGGGATGGGCAGTCTGACTTGTAGAGGGCCGCACCTCTAATTGTGGGAGTGTCACGACAAAAATAGACTATTTTGGCCAAATCAGGGTTTAAGCTCGGGAACTCAAACTTAAGGGATCGGGAATGATTCTACTACCTGATTTAGTACAATTCAAGGTCTCGGTTGGCAATAATATTATTCCAAAGTTTGTAATTGGTTTAGGGATTGATGGATATTTAATATTATTGCATTGTGGCTAGATTTTACCGCTAAGGCTTAGATTTAGGGGATCTTGCTCGGGATCACACTATACAGTTAGCTCGGGACTCAGGTAAGAAAAATGTGTGTGCCCGTAGAGCATGGCATGGCACGATTAACTATGTTTATCATTGTATTTGAATGTCAGTAATTGATGTGTCATGTTTATGTGTTTTTGAATCATCGGTGGAGGTCGAGATTGACGAAGGCCAGAATCGGCAAAGGCCGGGAGCGGCAGTAAGCATGTTGAATGCAAGCTGAACGACAATAAGCATGCTGAATGTAGGCCGCCATGGAATGGCCATCTAGGGTGTTGTACTCACCCGCTCGGTGAGGACCACGAACCTTGTGCCTGGTAACACATCTAGATCGGCTTAGGCCACTATGTGAATAGCATGTTGTATCTATTTTAGTTATGCATTTATTGGAATGAATTGTTATATGTTACTTGTGTGCAGTTTTCTTGTTGGGCTTTGGCTCACGGGTGATCTATGGTGCAGGTAAGAGCACAGGAAAGGTAGACCAAGCATGAGTTGAAGGGCATGGAGCGGCGTATACATGTTTGGCCTACCTGGCCACGACGGCTGGGGTAGTTTTGAGGAACGGGTTATGACTATTCGATTTTGTCGCTTACTTCGACTGTAACTATCTTTTGAGTTGTAATTATGTTTTAAACAATGTTTTGGGGATCCCTGTGTAACATTTTTATAATTTTAATGAATGTCCAAATCTTTTCTCTTAGAGTTTCAATAACTGATTCTTCAATTTAATTTAATCACACTTTTGGGCTAAAACCTCGATTAGCGAGCTAGTGGAACATTTTAAAATCATATAGTGACGACTCTGGGTAGTTAGGCGTTACACTAACAGTGCAAGTAAAAGTTAAACTTGGATACTTTTGCCGCCAAAAAAATAAACTTGGATAGTTAAGTGCATATTTAGATAACTTGCATACTTTAGCCGCAAATATTATTTATTTTATTAACTTTTATTATAAACTTATAAATTCACAATCTCAATAAAATAACAAACCATTAAAATCAAAAGAAAGTTAAAACTTTTTTATTTTATTCAAAAAAAAAAGTTATTAAATTTTAATTTTATTTATAAAAATTGATTCATTTTTACCAATATTTTATAACAAAGTTAAAATTTTGACATATTGATTTTTATCCTAAAATATTAATTTAATACAATTAAAATAAAAAAAAATCATGTTTATCATATCTTTTGAAATATATAAATAATTGGATATTTTTTTTAATGGTTTGTTATTCTATTTGAGATTATGAATTTATAAATAAAAAATGATGTTTGTGGCTAAAGAACACAAGGTTTCCGAATTTTCCCATAAGTGCCAAAGTGTATTTTTTTGGCAGCAAAAGTACCCAAGTTGAACTTTTACTTGCACCATTAGTACCCACCGTTAACTTTGTCGTTAGATGGTAACAACGGGTATTAACGGTGCAAGTAAAAGTTGAACTTGGACACTTTTGCCGTCAAAAAATAACTTGGGTACTTTCACTTCAAATATCCCTTTTTGTCTACTTATCTAAATAGGTTATGATTTTTGGATTTTATTCAAATGCAATCATTGTGTTCCCAATTTTCCAAAATAAAGGAAATATGTTCTTTTGTTATTCTATTTTCCTACATTTGGTTATGCTGGTGAGAGCCATATTGATCACGATTTGTGCATACTGTTTTTCACAACCTACTCTCTGTGTCATCATAGGTAGGCCAGGTGTTCATTCATCTGTAGATGTAAAGACCTAGGACCTATACAGGATGTGATCTGAGCCACCCCTTGTGGTGGTTATCAGGTATGACTACCCAGTTTATGATGTAATTTTTCTATGACGGGTAAGGGGAACTAGGGATCTATTGGACGGTGTAATGTGCACATGTAGTTTGTCTCTTGTGCTTACTTGTGGTTTCTCTCTATTTTTTATTTATACATGAAGATATATGTTTTGTATTCGAAGCTAAACATGTATGGATTTAATCAACTATTGGTCATTTGATATTAATTGTTTTCCTACTGGGCTTTATAAGCTCACCCCTATATCTCTCCCCTTCCAAGATACCAGTGATGTGAGTAGGGATAAGATGATTTATTGGTCGAGCCAATGTGATTTTAGCCTAGTTATATTTATAGTGTAGCCCTATCATTAAAATATTTTCTGTGTATTTAATTTGGAATGTTATGGTATGTATCTCTTAATTCGCTACATAATAGTTAGGAATGAGGAATGATGGATGCTAAGTATTTTTTTGGGGGGTTTTATGACTTATTAAATATAATTGTTTGGTGATTACATATCTGTGAGGATATTATTGTTCTATGTATAATGATACATGATCTTGCTTTTTATCAATAATATTTTTATATATTATTATAGAAGTTGTTCCATTATTTTTGGACATATAATTATGATACTATATGATATAAATTAAAGGATCAGTTATAAGAATTATTTTCCAACAAAGGTAAAAGTTTGACATTTGACCACCCAAGTTATGGATATTATATATCTACCACTGCCTAGGGCTCAGGTCATGACACACCCTTTTATATAGAGTGGACTTAAAATTAAAATTTTGAAATCCGGTGACCAATTGAAAAACATCTCAATAGCACTCAAGTACTAGCATTTATGGGCCCTCTTGAGACTCTCATCGACAAGACATTCAGACGTCTCACAGCTGACACGTGTCCATACATTTAATTACCTTCAATAACCTATAACCACTCGTTAACTGACACGTGTCATGTAGATCTTGGAATTTAAATCTAGATGCATGCTCCCTATTATTTTTCCAAAAACATAGAATAGCATGACATACATATGAACATCAAATTCGTAAATTAAAACAAATATAAAGATGTAAAACTTACAAATACACTACACAACAATGTCTCATTCGTTTAGATTCTCTATATTTTTGTCCTTTCAGAATGCTTGGAATTGTCAAGAATCTAAATCACTTAGATTATGCAAAAGTCTTCCAAGCCTATCTCTAAATCAAGTCTAACAAAGAGTTGACAAGTTCTCAACGCATGAAATAGAATTAGAGAAGGAAGAACAAGAGAATGAGCGACCAAGAAGGGAATAGACTGTCTAGGTTTTCACTTACCCTAGACATAACATTCCTTATATAGGCAACTTAATGAACTTTATTTTAATTAAATTAATAAACAAAAAATACAAAGCCTTGGTCTCCCACCTATGGACTTAGGCCCAATCAAAGCCTTTTTATTTATTTATCTTTTAATTAACTATTTAAATAAATAATTAAATCCTTATTCAAATGAACTAATTATAATTTGAAACTTGATTTAATATTATTTATTACTTGTAAATATTGTAACAACACTCAAAACAAGCAAGACCAAAACATGCGGAAATCTAAACTTTAACTCTAATTCATTGTACAAGAAATCCGTATAATTTTTTTTTTTTAAAAAAAAAAAGATCGTCTGCGCACACTTTTAGTTTAGCAAATAGAGCTATAACAAAACAGTTATCCCAAAATAAATAACAAACTTCTAGCTTTTTCTTTTCAAAATGGTGATCCATCAAAAACCTCTCCAGGTCAGGCCAAATTTACATATCCACAGCGTTCACTGCTCCACTTTGCTTTTGCGCCTACCTATAACATTAAACAACTAGGTAAGCGAAAATGCTTAGTAAGAATAACCTAGCACACAAATATACTAAACCCAATAATGGGTTGACCTAAGGTAGATATCGCTACCGGTGATTAGGGTATTGGATAAATTTCCAACCTTATCATACAATTCTCAAACAATAGCCAAACCAGAATCAAATACTTTGATTGTACATAACAAACAACGTTACACAAATCATGCTAACATGCACTCTAAAAATCCCAGAATATTCAAGATATATAATTATACTATTTAATCAATTCAAACAAACGCAAAGGATCCTAGCTCAAACTCGAATTCACTCTTAACGTCCTGCCTCCAACCCGAACTATATCACCATGTCCTGGCTCCAACCTATACTTTATCTTACCATGTCCTGGCTCCAACCTGGAGTAAAATTTTACCATGACCTGGCTCCAACCCGGACTATAATTTCACCATGTCCTGGCTCCAATCCATACTACAATCTCATCATGTCCTGGCTCTAACTTGGATAGTATTATAATAAGGTTCTAGCTCCAACCCGAACTCACTTACCATTAAGTCATAGAATGCATAAGCATTGCAAAGGTAGGCATTAAGCATACCCTAGTCTTAACAACCCAACAAAACTAGTATAATCTACTACTACAGGCACACATTAGAATATTCATGATGTTGTAGTCAAGAAAGAGAAAGGATAACTTACTTGGAGTCCTTAGTTCCCTGCTAGATCTTTAACACCACTATTTATTTTCCCTTTCGCGGTTACTATAATTAATACAGTGTACTCGAATTAAACTATGGCATACTATTCTAGCTAATATTGTACGATAGCAATATCCGATAAATTTCTCTTAGAGACTCTATATTATAGTCTCTTATACACCTTGCATTTTATAAGGCTGGATTTCATTTCAATCTTTACAGTATCATTAGAAAATCGGCCTCACCGCAACTCGCTCTCCGTGTCGTGCATCTTAATATTCTTTAACTAGGAACTCTCTTATCAGATAATAAGTATTTTGGTTCTAGGAAAAAGGAGTTCTACTGAACTCGTAACTTTAGAAAAATACTAACTTGTCATCCTCTTATGAAAATTTGTTGTTTTCTATAATTTACCAAAATACTGCTTTTTGAACCTTTGCACATAATATCCGACAATGTTATCATGTTCACTTTAAGGTTCTACAAAACCCAACTCCCTATTCTTAAAATTCTTATCCATAATCTAGGATCTTTTTTTATGTTATTTTTTAAAATAAGGGTAATTGGACTCTTAACTTATAAAATGGTAAAAATCAACTTTTTGTTACGGTTCAAAATTGCTACTTTTTCAGTTTTTAGGGAAAAATTAGAAACATCATATATCTTATACATCAACACATTTAACACTCTACCAAATTTCATAGCTTTTTTATTAGTAAAACTCGTTCAAAAGTCAAAACAATCTGGCCAGTGCATGCTGCCCAGAAATTTTCCAAATTTACATCAAAATGCCAAAATGTTCATAACTTGGGTTTAAAATACCTTTTTACGATTTTCCAAAGTCTATCATCAATTAATCACAAATAAAAATGCAAATACACAAATATTTTTCACAAACAGATACAGTGGAGTGTGATCTAACCTGTTGGAAGCCAGACCACGAAATTTGGGCAGCATGCATTTTCACTCACACTCAACAACATCAACCTTTCTATCATGAAGCCTTGCCACATGCATGCATGGAAATCATCATACCACCCAAAATCCCAACCTTAAGCATAAAATATGCTCAAAAACTTAATGAAATACCCTATACAACTTGTTGATGCTCATAATCTCATCAAGAGAAAATGCAAGGCCATCGCGTGGGCGAAGCCCCACCATCTCGCGAGGCCCTCGCATGGGCGAAGCCCCCCTATCTCGCGAGGCCCTCGCATGGGCGAAGCCCCATCTTCTCACAAGGCCATCTCGCGAGGCCCTCGCATGGGCGAAGCCCCCCTATCTCGTGAGGCCATCGCGTGGGCGAAGCCCCACCATCTCGCGAGGTCATCATTCCGCGAGGCCGTCGCGTGGGCGAAGCCCCTCCATCTCGCGAGGCCCTCGCATGGGCGAAGCCGCCTGTCTCGCGAGGCCATCGCGTGGGCGAAGCCCCACCATCTCGCGAGGTCATCATTCCGTGAGGCCGTCGCGTGGGTGAAGCCCCTCCATCTCGCGAGGCCCTCGCATGGGTGAAGCCCCACCATCTCGCGAGGCCATCATTCCGTGAGGCCATCGCGTGGGCGGAGCCCCACCATCTCGCGAGGCCATCTCGCGAGGCCCTCGCATGGGCGAAGCCGCCTGTCTCGCGAGGCCATCGCATGGGCGAAGCCCCACCGTCTCGCGAGGTCATCATTCCGCGAGGCCGTCGCATGGGCGAAGCCCCTCCATCTCGCGAGGCCCTCGCATGGGCGAAGCCACACCATCTCGCGAGGCCATCATTCCACGAGGCCATCGCGTGGGCGAAGCCCGACCATCTCGGGAGGCCATCATCCCGCGAGGCCGTCGCGTGGACGAAGCCCCACCGTATCGCGAGGCCCTTGGGCCACTCTCACCATGCGAGGCCGAGGGAGGCTGCGAGGCTGTCAACGGCGCCCCATGCGCGAGGCCGCGCAATGTCCCGTGCGCGCGCCCCTGGAGGTCCATCAGCTCACCGTCCTCTCGGAAGGCCGACACCCCGTAACTTGACACATATGGCCCAAAGGCATCTTGCCTCGCACGCTAAGACGTAGAGCGAGGCCAAGCACTTATCGCCCACACCCGTGGGTGACCTTAGGGTGCTCCAGGCATCCCATACCAAGGGTCCCGTTCCCTACACCTCGAGATCCCTATGTTTAGGAGATCATGTACGAGTCGAATGCGACATATTTGTACGACCAAGTACTAAGTACCGATACCAGGGCCAGTGAAGTTGCTGGGGTAAGGATCATGGTCCGTACGTCTACGGCCATAGGTCAGAGCCGACACCACGACCTCCTGCGCCACTATGCCTGCTGCCACGTATCAAACATGGGCACAGAAAAGTGGTGGAAACGTCTTCCTGACACCTGCTCATGTACGAGATGTACATCCACGACCTCTGAAGCCACTCCCCTGACACAGTACAAATGTACCACTTGGCCCCCTGGACCACTATGTACTTAAGGCCATTAGAGCCTACTATAAAATGAATTCTAAGACCACCTGAAAGGGGGTTGGAAATTTGACTGTAGCAGAGGCATTGGTGTGAATGAAATACTAAGTTTTCCATCATTGTTATATCATTGTTCTTGAGTTATTGTTCAAGTTTTCATAGCTTTCCAATTAGCGATTTCGATTTGATAATTTCTCCAACTTAACTTCGTTGACGAGTTCTCACCGTCAACATTTTGGCGCCGTCTGTGGGAACGTTAGTTTCAAGCTACTGTTCCACCATTGTTTCCGACAAAAAGAAGATGCCAAGACGCTCGAAACGACTGAGGGAGACGCGGGAGGTAGAGGTTCACCTGAACGGAGTCCAGCTGAAGGCTTCCATGAAGGACGCTCCTCCACCCAGGGACGTGGAGCCCCCGAAAGACCCTGAGGTTCACGGAGGAGACAGGGTGGCCTCATCGTCGGCCGCTCCACCTGGAGGGAGTCCTCCCAGAGCACCACCGGTACACGTTGATGAGTTCCCTCCTCCAAAACCGCCACGGGCACCGAACTCCAGCCGGCAAGACCTGGGCCCTTCTGCCCATAGGCCTGACAAACACCCCCGGGTCCACTCCGTGAGCTCGAGTTCGAAGTCCCGATTTTACGAAGAGGAGATACGTGAGCTCCACCGTAAAAACCAAAGGTTAGAAACTACCTTGGAAAACATGCAAGAGGTCCTTAACGGCCTACTGCAGGGTAAGTCCAGCATAACCTTGCCTAAGGGAAAGGAGAAAGGCAAGGATGGGGTGGAGACCACTGTGCTAGAAGATGATGGAAGAACCCGACATTCAACTAGCAACACCCCCCGCGCGAAGCAACATGATCACCCCGAACCGCCTAAGCAGGCCCAGAAGCCAGCACCGAGAACCAACGCTGCCCCTCGCCATGAGGATGAGGTCACCTCCAAAAGAACACCCCCAGACTTGCGGGAGGAGCTCAATAAGAAGAGGGCGGGCAAAGGGACCACGCCCTTGTGGCGCCTCGAGAAGGCAAGGGAAAGGCAGATCTTAGCCCGTCCACTTTGAGAGACACCCTCAGCAAAAGGAGGCAGGACCTAGACACGGAGATGCAGAGCTTGCAGAGCAAGATTGTCACCGCGTCGGGTGGCCAGGCCTTTGAGGAAGACTTCGACCATGAGTCACCCTTCGTGCGAGAAATTCAGGCAATCTGGCTCCCTACCAATTTTAAGGAGCCCAATATGACCCCTTACGAAGGGAACACGGATCCAAAATACCACCTGGATGCGTTTAATGATCTGATGAAATTGAGGGGGATTAGAAGTGGTGCCAGGTGCCATTTCTTCGCTGTTACTCTGAAAGGACCCGCCTAAAAATGGTTCAAAAGGCTAAGGCCAGGGTCCATCAGGTCCTGCAGCAGTTCTCTGACGAGTTCCTCCAACAGCACCATGCCGTGCGGGACTACACGATGCCAGGTACCAGCTTGGCCAACGTGAAGCAAGGGGAGAAGGAAAGCCTGAAGAGCTACATTCACCGGTTCAATATGAAGGCCGCAAAAGTGGGGAGCCTAATGCGCCGGGAGTTAAAAATGGCCATTACCGCTGGGGTGCTCCCAGGAAGCAA
The DNA here is from genome assembly GCF_963169125.1 of Humulus lupulus. Taxonomy (NCBI): domain Eukaryota; kingdom Viridiplantae; phylum Streptophyta; class Magnoliopsida; order Rosales; family Cannabaceae; genus Humulus; species Humulus lupulus. Next base: position 136,314,617 of record NC_084798.1, on the reverse strand, counting down.
ATTGTGGGACAACATGTTAAAGAGGGAAGTCACTGATCTGGATGACTTCTATGAAAGAGCACAGAAGTACATCCGTGTAGAGGATGGCCACGCAAACCTGAAGGCAGGGAAGGAGGAGCCCCACGCGAAGTCCCCAACTAACGATGGGTCGAATGTAGCAAAGAAGAAAAGGACGTACGATGGGTCGAGGGATGACCAGCAGAGGAATACCAAGCGAGGGGGTGATCATAGGCCAACAGCCTATACTCATTATACGAACCTCACGGACACCAGGCAGCATATTTACGTCACCAACGAAGATCGAGTGCCCTTCAAAAAGCCCCCGCCAATGAGAAAGGATCGGTCCAAAAGGGACCCCAGTAGATACTGCCAATACCACAAGGACATCGGGCACACCACGGCAGAGTGTATCCACCTGAAGGAGGAAATTGAAGAGCTTATCCGTCGGGGGCACTTGGGCCGCTATGTCAGGAGAGAAAGGCAAAGGCAAAGGCCAGAAGGCGAGCCCACAGCACCCCAGGCACAAGAGCGAGCCCCAGAAATACAGGGGGAAGTTCGAACCATTTTTGGAGGTGCAGGATTTGGGGGAGACTCTAGGAAGGGGCGAGATAGGTATGCAAGAGAGGCCCGGCGAAGCCCGCCTCCCTGCGTCATGAGTTTAGAACAATGGCCTCCGAAGAGTTTCAAGGGGGAAAACGACTCTATAACGTTCACTGAGGAGGACGAACGGGGGGTACACTTTCCCCATAATGATCCACTGGTGTTGACAGTCCAATTGGTGAATATGCGTGTGCATCGAGTCCTAGTGGACAACGGAAGCTCGGTGGACATCTTATATCGCCCTGCTTTAGAAAAGATGGGACTGGGCATTCGTCACCTGAAGCCCTGCCAGTCGTCCCTATACGGATTTACAGGGGATTCGGTGCAACCCCTTGGGATGATCGAATTGACACTTACCATGGGGGAGCAACCCCGTCAAACTACAGTCATGTCTAACTTTGTTGTAGTAGATTGTGCATCAGCTTTCAACGCGGTATTAGGGAGGCCCTCCCTAAGAGAATTGAAAGCCATAACTTCAATATATCACTTAGTTGTCAAGTTCCCAACTCCAGGAGGGGTCGCAAGTATGAAAGGAGAACAGAAGGAGGCGAGGGAGTGTTACAACACCTCACTCCGCACGCCTGCAAAGCCGCGTGAGCCAATGGCCATGGTGGTACATGAGGCGCTATGTATGCCCACGGGAGGTCCGCAGGAGCTGGACCCTCGAGTCGTGGATGAGGCAAGAGCAGAACCAGTAGAAGAAGTGGAGGAGGTTACGGTGACGGAGGAACCCTTAAGGAAATTAAAGATAGGGAGAAGCCTACAAGGTGACGTGAAGGAAGAGTTGATGAAATTTTTGAAGGATAGTCTAGACGTATTTGCATGGAGTCATGAGGACATGGTGGGCATAGACCCCAGCGTGATGTGCCACCACTTGCACATCTCCCCAGACCCAACAAGATACGCGGCGTTAAAAGAGGAGGTTGACAAGTTGAAGGCTAACGGTTTCATCCGTGAGTCTTTCTACCCTGTGTGGGTATCGAACCCAGTACTCGTTCCCAAGCCAAATGGAAAGTGGAGAACTTGCGTCGATTTCACGAATTTGAATAAAGCTTGTCCTAAGGACAGCTTCCCACTTCCCAGGATAGATCAGTTAGTAGATGCAACAGCGGGGCATGAGTTACTAAGTTTTATGGACGCTTACTCAGGATACAACCAAATCCCAATGAACCTGACAGATGAAGAGCACACGTCATTCATTACAGACAAAGGGCTATACTGTTACAAGGTGATGCCCTTCGGGCTCAAGAATGCGGGAGCCACCTATCAAAGGCTGGTGAATAAAATGCTCGCCAATCAGATAGGAAGGAATATGGAGGTGTATGTGGATGACATGCTTGTGAAAACCAAAGTAGCAGCAGAGCTCAACAAAGACCTTGGTGAGATGTTTGACACGCTAAGGAAATACCGGATGAAGTTGAACCCAGCCAAGTGCACCTTCGGGGTATCCTCAGGAAAATTCTTGGGCTTCATGGTCAATTCCAGAGGCATCGAGGCCAATCCTGACAAGATAAAGGCACTCATAGAAATGAGCCCGCCAAAGAACAAGAAGGAGGTGCAGTGCCTGACAGGAAGGGTGGCGGCCCTTAATAGGTTCATATCAAGGTCCACCGACAAGTGCCTCCCATTCTTTGACATCCTCAAAGGGAGAAAGAAGTTCGCTTGGGATGAAAGGTGTGAGGAAGCATTTGTCAAGCTAAAAGAGCACCTGGGGAAGCCACCCCTGTTAGCAAAGCCAGAGAAGGGCGAGAAGCTGTACCTGTACTTGGTAGTGTCTGAGCATGCCATCAGCGCAGCCCTGGTTAAGGGAGAGAAGAAGCAGCAACAACCCATATACTATATCAGCAAGCGTTTGGTGGACGCGGAGAGCCGGTATCCAGAGATCGAAAAACTGGCCTATGCGCTAGTAGTGGCGTCAAGGAAGTTGAAGCCTTACTTCCATGCGCATACAATCGATGTCTTAACAGATAGTCCTTTGAGACAAGTCTTACATAAGCCAGAAACGTCAGGGAGACTGATGAAATGGTCAATTGAGCTAAGTCATTTTGATATTGTATACACTCCAAGGGCTTCCATCAATGGACAGGTGCTGGCAGATTTTATAGTAGAACTCACCCATCAGTCGAATGAAGGAAGGAATGAAGAAGGAGAGCAGCCTGTTACGGAGGAGGAGCTAGGGGGTTCAGAGGAGTGGAGTTTGCACGTTGATGGGGCGTCGAATGAAGGAGGATCAGGAGCGGGCATCATGATGACAGGGCCCGAGGGACACAGAATGTACTGCGCAATCCGATTTGGGTTTGAGGCCTCCAATAATGAGGCAGAGTACGAGGCGCTCCTGGCTGGCCTGCGCCTAGCCCAGGAACTGAGAATAACGCGCCTTCATATCTTCAGCGATTCGCAATTGGTAGTATGCCAGGTAAAGGGGGAGTACCAGGCAAGAGGACCAAAGATGGCAGCCTACTTGGAGAAGGTGAAGGGCCATCTGGGACGGTTGGCGGCATATACTATAGAGCAAATCCCCAGAGAGAAGAACACCCATGCCGATGCACTCGCGAAGCTGGCATCTACCAAGGATAGTGATGTCTTGGAATCAATACCCGTAGAGTACTTACCAAAACCCAGTATCGAAAGCGCGGACGTGCACATGATTAGTGTCCCAAGGAAATCATGGACCGAGCCAATCAAGAGGTACCTGGAAGAAGGAACCTTGCCTGCGGATAGAAACGAATCCCGGAGATTGGTGTACAAGGCCGCAAGATACACCCTGGTAGATGGGGTCCTTTACAAAAGAGGATTCTCAATGCCCCTCCTGCGGTGTGTAGAAGAAGAGGAGGCGTTGACAGTGTTACAGGAGATACACGGGGGAGAATGCGGCAACCACGAGAGCGGACCCTCTACGGCTAAGAAGGCCATGAGACAAGGGTACTACTGGCCTTCCATGGAGAAAGATGCTCATGACTTTGCCACGAAATGCGACAAGTGCCAGAGGCACGCCAACTACCCTCGGAAACCCCCAAGCGAACTGACCAGCATGACCAGCCCCTGGCCCTTCGCTATCTGGGGGATAGACTTGATCGGTGCTCTTCCTACAGGCAGGGGTGGAGCAAAGTACGTGGTGGTGGCAGTAGATTATTTCACTAAGTGGGTGGAAGCGAAACCCCTTGTGAAAATCACCGCCAAGCACATCACCTCTTTTGTCAACAAATTCATTGTGTGTCGATATGGAGTACCCTAGAAGATTATTTCCGACAATGGTACCCAGTTTGAAGGAGGAGCCTTCGATGAATATTGCAAGGAAAGAGGCATAAGGAGGAGTTTCTCCGCGGTGGTGCACCCCCAGGCCAATGGGCAAGTGGAAGCCATAAACAGGGTCCTTAAGAAGAACCTGAAGACAAAGCTGGAAAAAATGAAGGGAGCCTGGGTAGATGAGCTACCAAACGTGCTATGGGCTTACAGGACCACCCCACGCTCGACTACTGGGGAATCCCCATACTCCCTGGCCTATGGATGCGAGGCCGTGCTACCAGTCGAGATGCGAGTCGAGTCCCACAGGGTACAGGCATATGGAGACGAAGCCAGCCGCGTAGCCCTGGCCGAAAGCTTAGACATGCTGAAGGAGAAGAGAGAAAAAGCCCAAATGAGGGTGGCGATATACCAGCAGCGCGCCGCAAGATACTACAATTCGAGGGTGCGAGAGAGAACTTTCAGAGTTGGTGACCTAGTGCTAAGGAAGGTACTCCCAAACACACGAGACCCAGGCGCAGGAGTGCTGGGGGCGAATTGGGAGGGGCCCTACCAGGTTGCTCAGTGCATCCCCCCGAACACTTATAAGCTGGCTCGCATGGACGACACCATCATACCCCGGGCATGGAACGCAGAGCACTTGAGGAAGTATTACCAGTAAAGCGCCCACGCCTGATGGTAAAAGAACAAGTGTGGCACGCTGCCTTGATATGGTAGGAAGAAATCAAAGAGGTTACCTAGATAACCTCCTAAGTAGGTGTGAGTCTTTTTATTTTGTTTCATATGAAAACCCCCTATGTACCGTTGCAACTATGTGTACGAGACTATTTATTATGAATATGATGAATGGAACGGCATGTTTTGAGAAAAACTGTTAGCAACTTCGTGTGTTATTTTTCTTCGATACTCGGGCATCAGCCAAAGTGTCCGCCGAAATAAATTTCACCAAACACTTGGGGGGCAGGACAAGGGGCAATAACACAGCCAGCAAGGGGAACCTAAAAAGGGCCCTCTAACGGAGGATCTTAGAAAGGACCCCTCGCCCTCCTAAAAAAAAAAAAAAAAAAAAAAGAGAGGCCCCTAAAAAAGACCCTCTAATAAGGGATCTTAAAAAAAAAAAAAGGCCCTCAATTAAGGAGTAGCCTAAAAACGACCCCCTATGCGTCAGGAGGACCCGAGAGGGATCATGACCCTGAAAAGGACCATTTAATGGGAGATCCTGGAAGGACCCCTTATATCGTGGCCCTAGGCGAAGTCCCTAAACACAGAAAACAGTAAAAAGACCTTGCAAGGCCTCCCCTGAGTTTACAAGGATTAGCTACCCTTGTGAGCATCAAGGAGGCCAAAAGGCCTCACGAAAGAAAAATATATATATGGTGACAACACTAATAAGTCTAGAGCGGCCGCCAAGCCGTCTAGCCAAAAAGGGTCCTAAAAGCGACCCTTGCAGAAATAGTACTATGCATAATGACGAGAGGGACGCTTCCCGCAAAGAAATAATAAGCGCGCGCAAGAAAAACATGAAAGGATAACTAAGACCCAAGGGGTCAAAATATCCTTATGAAAGCAACCAAGAGGCACCAAAAGAGGTCCCAGTGAACCCTTACACATGGGCTCCAAAGGACCTCCAGCCTGATAAATAAAAGAGGGGAACCAACCAAACCCCATCATACAGGCATAAAAGGGCCTCGAATGCAATAGAACAAGAAATAAACAGCAACATCATATGTATTCATACATTAGAAGAAAAAAGAGTTCTCGGGATAGTACAAGAGCTACCAATAGAAAAATAGCATTGATAACGATGTTACAAAATAAAATAAAAAAGGAGCTAGACTATTTCAAGGTCTCTTGTAGTGGGTACTCCACCAGGTCGCTCGGGCAACGGCCTGTTCGCCAAAAGAGGAGAAGTCGAAGTTGGGATCCTGCCTCCACACATTGTAGAGAGCACGATCTATAGACTTGCGCTCGGTTATGACTCTCTCCGCCTCCAAGGAAGCGTTCCTCTCTTGAGCCGACTGTAGTTCAGCCCTAAGGGCCTCAACTTCAGTCTCCAGCTGGGTAACCCTCTCCTGCGACCCGGACGCAGCGGCCTTGGCCCCCCGGAGTTCGCGCTCCAAGCCTTTAGCCTTGCCCTTTAGCTCCTTGATCTGGGCCTTCAGCTTATCCTTCTTCGAGTCCAGCTTGGCATACTTTGTCCGGGCCTTTGACAATTGGGCCTTGGTTGCGCCGAGCTCGTTTTCGAGCTCTTGGACCTGGGCCATGAGGTCGTCCCTCTGAGCAGTAGATGCGGAGAGAACGCCGGACGTGTCAGCATGCCGAAGAGACACGATGTCGACCTGCGTAAGAAAGTCAATGGTGTCAGCGATAAGTAACAAAAAGAAAAACACATGTACACCCATATATAATACTAGTCAACGCAAGGTGCAAGACCTCACCCAGGCTGCGGCACACCTTAGCATCTCCCCAAGGGCTGGTTGAGGCACGTTCCCCAGACCCCTCCAGTCGGAGACAGGGAGGCCCGAGGCTATCGGAATGAAACGCTGCGCATAAGATGTGGCCATCCTGGTCACCCAAGGTTCCGCCTCCGCACTTGGAGCATCTTATTGGATAGGAACAGACGACCCGCTCGCCGAAGCAGGAGGAGGCGCAGCAAAAGGGAAAAATTGAGACCGTGGTGCATCAGAAGGGAGCTCCGCAAGCCCGACGTAGTCGGCATCCGGCACGCCGAGATCATGAGGGACTTGAGAGAAGGCATCACCGCCATCACGGCCAGGGGGAGAGTAACATCCTGCCGTGGCCTGCGGGTCCAGAGACTGAAAGACCGTGTCCTGGTCATAGGAGTCAAAAGGAGGGCATCCCCCTGGAGACGGGGGGGCATCCTCCATCTCCACCTCAGCCTCACCATCGTGTAGTGATGGCCCAGCCGGCATAGCCATAGCCTTCTTAGACCCAGTGATCGACCACAGGAACTTGGGGTTAGAGACCGGGGACAATTGGTGGCGGGTGAGATTCGCCACCGTAAAATGGACCGCAACCTTTTTCAGGGCGGAATCTGCAGCAATGAGTTTGCCTATGGCCTCCGCCTCCGACCCAATGATCGAGGGATCAGCAAAGTGCCCTACAAGAATCACGCAGATGTCAGTACAAGCGAGAGTGCAAAACAGTAAGTTCTAATAAGAAAAAGAGAAAGACCAGGATACTTACTAGGGCTGGCGCGGAAGCTTTCACGAACCGAGAGAGGCCCCTCTACCAAAAAAAAGTCTTGTTTCCAAGGCCCGGTATTGGACACCGAGCCCTCTATTAAGGGGAGCTCACTGTTGGCCTTCTGCAGATAGTAGAAGCCCTTGGACCTGGGCAATGCTATAAGGTTATACAAGGAATGCACCTCCTGCGCCGTCGGGGCGCGTTGCTCGTTGTCCTTGAACCAAATGAAGAGGCAACTTAAAGTCAACCAACTGTTGGGCGACAGTTGGAGAGGGGCCAAATCAAAATAGTTGAGAACCACCACGAAGAACGGGTGCAGAGGAATAGTGCCACCCGCCTTCAGAATCTGCTCGCTCAAAGCCACAAAGCCCAGTTTGGGGCGGTCGGCCCGGCAAGCCTCCTGAGGAACGTGCAGGGCGTATTCTGGAGGAGCTCGGTAATGTTTCACGATTGCCTTCAATTTATTCGGAGACACGTGGGACACTAGGCTGGACGCCAGTAGGGGGGCATCATCCTCTTCCTGGACGGACACCTGTCTGCGTGCTTTTGACATATCTGCAAAATCAAAAGAAATATGTGAGGAAGAGGCAGAACACTTAATCCTCCATTTTTTCTTTCTAGCAAGAGTTTTCCATCGAGGGAGCGATGGCGGAAGCGCTAAGTTAGGATCAACTGAGACTAGAGGCTGAGGAGAGGAGCTAATAGCCCCATGACCGTCATCAGGCGAAGGGGGAGTGGGAGGTGCTGGCGGAATGTGTCCCTCCATAAATTCTAACTCCCACCGCAATTCAAAAAGGGTCGTCCTAAGACGCGCTATATGGTCACTAAGGCCTAGGGGTGAAAGTCCTCCATCTCCCCTCGACACCGAGTCAATTTCGCTCTCTACCACCCAAATTTTATGCCTAAGATCAGCCATGCACTCGAGGTGGCGAATGCGGGCTTGCCTCAAAGAATCATAGTCCTGGTAAGGGTTGCCCTCAGGGGACTCTGAGTCTGAAGACAGGTCGATAAACTCGGCCCTTGGGGGTATGTCGGACGGGCCCTCACTGGCCATGAAACCACGTCCCAACAGCAAAATGGGGCTCCCGTATAAATGAGGGGAAGGCTACAAAACACAAAGGAATAGGCTTAATACCTCTAGGTGCAAACGCCCTAAATGGACTACTACAAGGTATATATAAAAAATAAAAAAGGGAGGAGGGGCGTTCATATGGTCAAACTCACTACAAGCTCAGACTAATGTACCCCATCCCAAGTGCTGCTAGTTTGGACCCGATGTTTCAAAAAAAAATAATAATTGTTTACCGAGTTTTTCGGAAACGAATACGAACGGAATAATAAAAAGACAAGAGCTATAGAAATGCAGAAATATAAATAAACAAACAGTGTTTTTACGTGGTTCAGGCGTTAATGAGCCCTAGTCCACGAGTCGATGTTATTATACTGGTAGAGAATAACAGTCAAATAGCTGGTGTATAAGGAATTCACAATCTCACAGTGTTTCTCTCGGGTTCTCTTGGAGAAGATGAAGCTAGAGAGATTTTTGTAGAGTTCTTTCTATGTGATCTGTCCTTCGTCCCCCCTATTGTAAAATGAGGGGGTCTTTATAGCTAGGGTTTTGGATTAGGGTTTTTCTCTACGTACATGAGTCTTAATTACACCAGCCATAAATAGGGGATACAATTACTGTCGTAGCATGGCTACAAGACTCTATGTGGGTATATTTACGTGAAAGTATGGGGAATACACAAAGTCAGCCGTCTTTTCCAAGTTGTCAGCGGAACAGTAGGCGAAAAGGTACCCTTAGGCATGCTGGGATGTGTGCGGCTTTGACCTGTCGGGCGTGTCAGGCGGGATCCTGTGTCAGGTGGATATCATTCCAAATATGCCTCCTCCATGACTCGACCGCTTGGTTTTGTTCCGTGCGAGGCACGGAACTGTTTCCACGAAGACCACTTGAAGAGCTTCTCCTGGAAGGAGCTTCCCCGAAGGATACCCCTTCGGGAGTCCGGGGGAGTTGACGAGTTTCCGTGTCGTGTTTGCTTGAAAGAGTAATCCGGACACTGAACAGGAGAGGCGAAGCCTTTCTGTCCATCCACGAGCTCTGGTCACCTACCGTGAAAGACATTGGTAATTCTGCTTCCCCGAGGATATCCATCTAAACGCTATCCGGAAATCTGGATAACATTTACCCCCCAAGGTCACGGAGCTTTGAGAGATCCGGGAGCTTGTACAGTCCTCCGGGTATTCCGGTTTCTTAGATTAGGCGAGGGGCCACCTTCTGTGTTCCCGAAAGGGTTCCTTTTTCCCGCCTGAGTGTTAGTATGAAAAAGAAAGGGAATTTCTTCTGTTTGAACTCAAGTACTCAAGTGCGGCAAGGGCCACGCGTCATGCCGGGAATGGTTCTGCGATCAAGACGTGTGCGTGAGGCGACTGGTTGAGTATGCGTGCGTCAGGCATCTGAGTAATGATTTGACGGCTTTTAATGGTACTCCGGGCCCGAGGTGGTATAATGATGGGAAATAAATACTTTATTCCCATCCGAGGAGTCATAAATAGGATCGTCGCTTCATCTCCAGCCGTTGGATCTGATGCACACGGAATGGGAAGATCGGGACCGTCCATTTGAGGAATTCGAAACGACTTCTTCCCTGCTATAAAAACGAGGGAACGGACCTTTCTTCCTCTTTACGCTTTCAAATTCTCTATCTTTCGGATTTTCAGATTCCCAAACCTTCGAACTCTCAGGCTTCCAAGCTTCCATTCCTTCGAACTTGCCACTTTTTTTGGTAAGGGATCTAGAAACTTTTCTTTTGATTTGGTAGTGGGTTTATTCGCCGAAGTTCAGGGTTTGAATCGCCGTTCGTCTTTGCAGCTTTTACTTCTCGCGATCGTTCTGTGCAGTGATCCGGTTACTCCTTCAACCTTCAACTACCCGAATACCAGTAAGTATTTCTACTTTGCTCTTTCCTCCCAAACCTTAGGTTGTTGGTAGTTGTTAGAGTTGAGTTTTCTGCCATTATCGCCTATGTGCATGCGTGAATAGGGCTTTGATAGGCATGTGATTGATGTGAGTCGATAAGTAGTCTCTTTTGCATGCTTTGACGATTTGCGTTTGGAAAGTCGTTCCTTATCTTGCTTGCGTTGTTCTGGTTTGCTGTTTTAGGGCATAAGCATGAACGCCTTTAGGGTGTCTTTCTCTGGAAAAACACTTCTTTTGGTGGGCTTAGGCTCGGAGTCTGAGTCTGGTTCCTTGCTGCCCTTCGGGTGGCATGGTGCCAACCCCTCGGCAAGCTCAGTGGGAGCCTCTCCAAGCAGTTTTCGGGGAGGGTCTCCCCGACGCCTTTGATACCACTAGGGTATGACAAGGGTGCTGACTGCTTAGAGTGTTTTCTTCTTTGTTTCTTTTGTTCAGTGACGAACATCTCAAAGGAACAACTCCTCGCTGTGGTGGAGGCTGATTCTGCCCAGGAGAAGGGTTCCCCTGTCGCTGGTGCAAAGGGGAAAGGAAAGGCAAAAGTGGTCGCGGCTAGCCCACCGACTTCCAATAGTTCAATCTGGGAGATGGACCAGAAGCCGAACCTGTTCAGGAATTACGGCATGCTGGAGCTGTACTCCTCCGAGGCAGGCCTGAAGAACATCCCAGGTCTGATGTGGCACCGTCTGTCGGTGCTGGGCGAGTCGGCTAGCCAGAGTCACGAGGGCTTTGGTGCCTGGAGCTGGGCACACATAGTGTGTGGGGCGCACTTGCCCCTAAGAAGTTACTTTGCCAATTTCTGTGTGAAGGCGGGGATTGCCCCCTTCCAGTTGATTCCCCCCAGCTACAAGCTCCTAGCGGGGTGGTTCATCTTTTGCAAGTCCCGGAAACTGGAAGCTCCTACCCCGGAGGAGGTGCTGTACTTCTACGGGTTGAAGTCTCAGCCTATGAGGGGTCATTCAGACAAGGTGGGATTTTACAGGCTGGAAAGGCACCCGGATGTGATGTGTCCCACCTGTCATACCGCGAGGGTTCCAGACCTCCGGGAGTACTGGTTCCTGACGACTGGCTTCCCACTGAAGAGGGTGCCAGCCATATCTTTGGACTTCAAAATCCCTGGTAAGTGCTCCTTCCTCTCCTTTTCAACTTTGTTTCTTTGCGTTTGATTTGCCTTTCGGGAGGATCTCTAATGCTTGTATTTGAATTTTGCAGAAGTCGTTCCGCGGACACCTCGCTGTGCGGAGATGATAAGGAGGTCCAAGTTCTACGAAGGGCTTTCGGAGGAAGAGTTGAAAGTGGAGGGACTTGTGACCTCCGAATCTTTGAGGGAGTATGGGCTACTCGCCTCTTTCCAAAACATTGAGCCAGTGAGTGGCAGGGGGAAAAGTCAGGTGTCAGCTGACATCCGGGAGCAGATTTCCCTGGAGCTGTCCAAGGTGATCAACCAAGCAGCCCGGGACGAGAATACTTTATCTCCTAGTTGGGCGGAGAGGTTCCCCGACCCCCAGCCGGAGGAAGAGGAGATCGAGGCCCGCCACGCCGCGGCTTACCCTAACGAAGGGGCTCCGGGGGCTAGTACCTCCGGGAGAGGTAAGACTAGTTTTCGATTGATCCACACCCCCAGCTTGTCTGAGGTTTCCCGGACCTCTCAGATGGGGTTCGATCCCCGCTTCCTTAGGCTAGATCCGCGTAGGATACCCTTTGACAGATATTGCGATAGGGTAGATGAGCTCCTCGGGTGTCTGAGTGACGGTAGACTGCCAGAAGGTGTCATCATGGTTGACCCTTCTTCCCTCAGCATGTTATTCCCGGACTTCAAGGAGTACGGGAGCTTCCTGGAGCAGGAGGCGGTGTTTTGTTTTGCTCGGGGAAGGCCATCCACGTTTCTTGTGCATGGTCGTCCCTTTCAAACTTTTCTTTTTTCTTGTTTCTTGTTCCCTGCTGGCGGACTTGCTTGTGCTTTTATGTTGTTGATTGTCTTGTCTTCTGCTTATCTTCTTTCTCATTTCTTGTTGGTTCGTTAACCTTGCTTCGTATGTTTCTTGCAGAGTATCCAGAAGCCAAGATGTTGGGGAGAGTTACTTTGCTCATTAAGAAGGCTGCCACCAGCCAAGACCCGTCCAAGGGGAAAGGACGGAAGGCCAAGGCTGGTAGGGGAGGTAAAGCTGCCACCCCCAAGAAGACAAGTGGCGAGGCGCAAGCGTCTCCGGGGGTAGAGAAGTCTCCTGCCGACGGGCCTTCCGAGACTATGATGGTCTCGAGTAGCAGCAGCGACGGGGAAGGGCTTGTGTTCCCCGTGAAGACGACTGGGGTGAGCAAGCGTCCCGGAGGGGATGCTGAGGGCGCCGAGAAGAAACGCCTTAGACACTCTTCTCCCTGTCGAAGGCAACAACAACAGCAACGACAGCAACCACAACTACAACAACAGCAGCAACAAGAACAACAGAGACAATCACCAACGCCACAGCGGCAGCAACAACAACATCCAAACCAGCAGCAACAACAAGGGCAATTACTTCCGCTGCCGCAGCAGCAAAAGCAACAACAACAACAAAGGCAGTCACCTCTGCCACCGCAGCAGCAAAAACAACAGACTGGGGCCTTAATACCCCATCTGCCTCCTCCTCCAGCCCAAAGGGAGTCCACCCTTTCGGGGTCTCCTTCTTCTCAGCAAACAAACCTTCCTCTGCCTGGCCTGAAGTTCCACTTCCCGCAGAAACCAACCCGTTTCCCCGCTGCCCTCCTGGAGGGTGTAAGACGGGCCGATAATTTTTTGAAGAGACGGTTGGAGGCTGAAAAGGCCATTACTCAGGGAAGGGCAGACAACTTGTCTGCCGTGAAGAGAGCTGAGTTGGCCGAGGGGGTGAGGTCTCTTCACCCGGCTGGAGCGGTTTTGGATGGCCCAGCCTTGGAGAAGAGGCTGGTGCCTAGGCTTGGACGTGCATTGGCGCCGTTCGGAGAGGAGATGATGGAGGACATGGCCCTGAGCTTGTGCGAGCTCAATTCTGAGAAATGGGCCATCAGTAGCAGTAAGGATCCGCTGTTGCTGACACATGCCGTGAAGCAGAAATTGTCCGGGGTAAGCCATCAGTTGTTGTGTTTTGGGATCATCTGTCTTTTGGTTCGGCTTAACTCATTTTGTTGTCTTTCCTTGCAGGCCTCTCTGATCGCGGAACGCTCGTTCCGGGAGGTGGGTGCAATTCTGGTTCAGCTAGAGGAGAGCCAGCTGGCTCGCCAGGCCTTGGAGGCTTCGGAGAAGATTGATCAGGCCCGGCGCACGGCTGAGGAAGAGGCGGACAAGAAATATCTTGCCAAATATCGAGAGTACCGGGCCAACGCAGAGAATGAGTTCAAACAGCGGTCGGATGAGATGAAGGCCGAAAACTCCCAGCTCCGGGAAGAGCTGTCCCAAGCCAGGGTGGAGAAGGATACCTTGGAAGCCCGCTTGCAATCAAAAAATGATCTCCTCCTTAAGCAGCAAGAGGAATATTCCACTCTTCAGAGTAAGCTGCATGAGGAGGAGCAATTTCATAAGAGGAGCAAGGATCTCGTGTCTATGCTGGAGTTGGGGCTCGCCGAGAAGGATAAAGAGATCGGAGCCTTGCAATTCACTGCCAGGGGGCATGTGACCGAGAAGCAATCCGTACTGAGCCAAAATAGGGAGCAGCGCAAGGAGATTGATTCTCTTAAGGGAGAGCGGGATGCCTCCAAGGCCGAGATGGAAAAACTAAGGGCTCAATTAGCTGTCGCGGAGGCACAGCTGGCAACCTCCGAGGCGGAGCGCTTGAAGGAGAGGGAGGATGCCGAGGTGGTTCTGAACAGGACGATTAATATATCGCACGTGGCCCTCATGCATCAACTTTGGAAAATGAACCCGGAGGTACTAGGCTATCTGGGAGAGGATGCTGACGCCATGAGGGAGAAGTTACAGGTGTGGGATCAAGGCCCAGAGGTGTACGTCCAAACTTACAACGTTGACGAGCGTGCTGGAGCCCCTGAAGCAGGAGATCCCGGAGAGGCGGGGACCTCTGAACCTGCTTGTGATGAAGTTCCACCTCCCAATAAGCCGACTCCGCCTGCCCCAGTTGGAACTGCCGACCTCGAGGCCTTGGACGCGGACACTACTGCCACCCCCAATGCTTGAAGGGGCCTTATCTTTAATAATTTTTCATTTGAGTTTTTCTTTGGGGCGAAGCTCCTTCTACTCTTTTCTCATTGCAGACATATTTGCCATAATTATAGCATTCTCCTTTCTTTTCTGCCGAGTTCTTTATTTATCTTTGCGTTTAGGGTAGACTTTTATACGGTAGAAACTGTTGTAGGGGCGCATGAGGTTTTGGCCCCAACGGCCAGAACCTATGCACTTCCCACTTGAAGCTCTAACGGCTGATGCCTTTTCCCACGTAGTTTCTAGGTTATGATGGTTTCCTGGTTCCAACGGCCAGACTCCTTTCACCGTATTTTAGCTTTCCTAAGGCAAATAGCCAATCTCGGGACTTGTAGTTATACTGTTCGCTGGGATTGCTAAGGTGAGCCGTTCCATGGCTCGGAACGGGAGTTCTTTTGGTGAGCATCGCTAGACTTAAGGTTAGATCTTTGCGAAGCAAAACTAACTGTCGTTGCGAACCTCATGGTGGCTATCTTCAGGGACCTGGCATGGAGCCCTGCGAGGCAAGGCTCGTTGCTGTCGGGGAAATTGCCACGCCCACCAGGTGTGATCCCGGAGCAGGGGCTTTGCGAAGCAAGGCCTGCTGTGAGTGGGGGATCTACCATGTCTGCTCCTGGAGCTAAAACTTGCAGTGGTCGAGGAGTTCGCCATGCATTATTTTGTGAGATCCGGAGCTGAAGCCTGCGAAGCAAGGCTTACAACAGTCGCGGATCTTGCCATCTTTCGCCTTGCGGGACCCGGAGCTGGAGCTTGCGAAGCAAAGCTCTACAGCGGTCGCGGAGTATTCTGCAAAGGACTTGTCAGAGAGTTGGGGGTGTTTCGGCGTAGCTCTCTGAATGTGCCCCAACCCCCAGTCCTGTTCATCGCTGGGCTACAGGAGATAATTTTCATGATGCATAGTGGCAGGCATTTCAATGGCAATTTTCACAAAAACACATAATGCGCACATGACACGCAATGCAAGTATGTTTATGGCAAAAACACATAATGCACACATGACACGTAATGCGAGTATGTTTATGGCAAAAACACATAATGCGCACATGACACCTAATGCAAGTATGTTTATGGCAATAACAAATTAACCTAAGCTTAACAATTTAAAAAATGCTAGCATACGAGTGGTGTTCTGCGTATATTTTGTTCAAGGGGCGTATGGCTATGCCTTAGCCATGTATACCCCCCCCCCAAGTGAGCGTGGGGTCCGGACGTCTCCGGACCGCGTGGTCACTTGTTGAAACGCAGCCTTGAACACAGGGATAAAAAATGCAGTAAAAGCGGAGTGAACCTCTCCGACTTTCATTAAATTAGCCTGAGGCATGCGTTTTACAGCGGGGAGGATTATCTCCACATTTTACACTTTTGCTACGTCCACCAAGGACTTTCGACTAGATAGTCCGGGGCTTACTGATAGTAACGGCGGAGGTGCTCCGCGTTCCAGGCGCACGGGACTTTAGATCCGTCGAGTCTCTTTAAGTGATACGTCCCATGGCCCACTTTTTCTTGGACTTCATAGGGGCCTTCCCAGTTGGGTCCGAGGACTCCCACTCCCGGGTCCTGCGTAGCAGGAAATACTCTCCGTAGGACAAGATCCCTAACTTCGAATGTACGGCTCTTGACTCTCGTGTTAAAGTGTCGGGCTATCTTGCCTTGGTACATTTTCAGTTGGACCTGCGACTGCTCCCGGAGCTCTTCGATCATGTCCAGGGACTCCTGGAGAAGGGCGTGGTTCCGGGTAGGGTCGTAGGTATCCTGCCTGTGAGAGGGGATCATAGTTTCTACCGGGATGACGGCCTCGCAACCGAAGGTCATGGAATAAGGCGTGTGCCCCGTCGAAGTTCTCTCTGTTGTGCGATAGGCCCAAAGTACTCGCGGAAGTTCTTCTGGCCAGTGAGCCTTGCAGGCTTGGAGTTTTTTCTTCAACGTGGTCTTTAAGATTTTGTTTACTGCCTCCACTTTCCCATTAGCTTGGGGTCTGGCAACTGCGGAAAAGCTTTTGATAATTCCATGCGAAGCACAGAAGTTCGTGAACTGTTCACTGTCAAATTGCTTCCCGTTGTCGGACACAATTTTTCGTGGAAGCCCAAAACGACACACTATATTCCTGATGACAAAGTCCAGCGCCTTCTTAGACGTGACCGTGTTCATAGGTTCAGCTTCAACCCATTTGGTGAAGTAGTCTACCGCGACTATGGCATACTTCACTCCGCCCCTTCCAGTTGGAAGGGAACCTACTAGGTCAATGCCCCAGACGGCGAACGGCCAGGGGCTGGTCATTAAGGTAATTTCTGTAGAAGGCTCTCGCGGAACCTTGGCGTACCTCTGGCATTGCTCACATTTTCTGACATAATCCACACAATCCTTCTTCATGGTGGGCCAGAAGTATCCTTGTTGAAGGATCTTTTTGGAGAGGCTCAGCCCGGAGGTATGGTCGCCACAGAAGCCTCCGTGAACCTCGTGGATGATGGCGCTGACTTCGGTTCCGGCAACACACCTAAGGAAGGGTATGGACAACCCCCTGCGGTAAAGCTTTCCATCCATAACCACGTATCGGGGAGCTTGATACTGGAGCTTTCTTGCGTCAGCTTTATCAGTGGGGAGCTCTCCGGTGGTGAGAAATCTGAGGATGGGTCCTATCCAGGAATGGGAATGGTCGATGATGGCATTTACCCTCTGTGTCTCGGTACTAGGTGCTTCTAAGTGCCCGATGGGCACTAGGCCATATTGTTCAATCTCCGGGTCTGTTGTAAGCTTGGCCAGCGTGTCCGCGAGTGAGTTCTGGTCCCGGGGGACCTGGCGGATTTGGTAGCCTTTGAAATGCTGCAGGAGGCCGCGGGAGAGAGACACGTAGGCAGCCATCTTTTCGCCTTTCGTCTGGTATTCTCCGGATATTTGGTTTACCACAAGTAGGGAGTCACTGTATACTTCTATTTTTTGGGCTCCGACTTCTCTGGCCAGTTGCAATCCGGCCAACATGGCTTCGTGTTCTGCCTCGTTGTTGGACGCTGGGAATGCGAAACGGATGGCGCTCTGGAGCTGATGTCCTTGGGGGGATATTAGGATGACCCCTGCCCCAGCTCCTTTTTCATTTGAGGCTCCGTCTACATAGACCTTCCAGGTGGGAAGTTCCGGGACAGGATCTTCCGGGAGGTCATTCATTCCTGAGCATTCCACAATAAAGTCTGCGAGAGCTTGTCCTTTTATGGAAACACGTGGCTGGTAGTGGATATCAAATTGGCTCAGTTCCATGGCCCATTTAAGCAATCTGCCAGAAGACTCGGGCTTCTGCAAGACTTGTAGGAGAGGGTGGTTGGTGAGTACTTTGATGGTGTGCGCCTGGAAATATGGCCTTAGCTTCCGCGAAGCAATTAGCAAGCAGAGGGAGAGTTTTTCGATCATTGAATATCTGGACTCGGCGTCCAGTAACCTCTTGCTTACGTAATAAACAGGGAGCTGGATACGGCCATCTTCCCGGACGAGAGCGGCACTCACTGCGTGCTCTGTCATAGCTAAGTATAAGAACAACGCCTCTCCTTCGACAGGTTTGGACAGAATGGGAGCTCGGGTTAAATGTTCCTGGAGGTGTTGGAAGGCTGCTTCGCATTCGGGGGTCCACTCGAACTTCTTGTTTCCTCGCAACACATTGAAGAAGGGGATACACTTGTCAGTGGCCTTGGATACGAAGCGGCTGAGAGCAGCTATCCTTCCGGTAACACTTTGGACATCCTTATGCTTCCGGGGGGAAGGCATATCTATGAACGCCTTAATTTTCTCAGGGTTGGCTTCCACTCCGCGGGAGCTGACAATGAAACCGAGGAACTTCCCAGACGAGACCCCGAAAGTACATTTCTTTGGATTCAGTTTCATTCCATACTTTCGGATCACGGCGAAAGCTTCCTTAAGGTCGTCACTGTGGTCCCCGGAGGTCTTGGATTTTACCAACATGTCATCTACGTACACCTCCATGTTCCTCCCCAGTTGGTCCTTGAACATCCTGTTTACTAGACGCTGGTACGTCGCCCCAGCATTCTTCAAACCGAAAGGCATAACCACGTAACAGTAGACACCCTTGTCCGTGAGGAAGCTGGTGTGTTCCTGGTCCGCGACATGCATCTTGATCTGGTTGTATCCGGAGTACGCATCCATGAAGGATAAGAGTTCATACCCGGAAGTAGCGTCTACCATCTGATCGATTCGCGGAAGAGGGAAACAATCTTTCGGGCAGGCTTTGTTTAGGTCCGTGAAGTCAATGCACATTCTCCAGGACCCGTCGGGTTTCGGGACCAGAACTGGGTTGGCCAACCACACGGGATAGTGTGACTCCTGGAGGAAACCTATGGACATCAGCTTGTCCACTTCAGCTTTGACGGCTTCGGCCCTCACTGGGTCTAATGGCCTTCTCTTTTGGCGAACCGGAGTTGTAGATGGGTCTATGTTGAGTGCGTGGCACGCAACGTTAGGATTAATCCCCGTCATATCAGCGTGGCACCATGCCAGGATATCCTGATTATTCTTCACAGTGGCCACGATCTTATCTCGAATGGCCGACAGCAGGTTTTTCCCCACTTGAATGACTTTGGTGGGATCTCCCGGGTTGAGGATCACCTCTTCGACTTCCTCCATCGGCTCTATCTCTTTCTCGATTCCCACTCTTGGGTCGAGTTCGTCAAAGTATGCCTCTTGAGCACCCCCAGTTTCTGGTAATTCTTCCGCCAAAGGAATGGCAGCAACCGTCTCCTGGACCGTGTAGACGGATCGGACGGAGACGTTATAACAGCTTCGTGCACTTCGTTGGTCTCCTCGGAGGGTGCCGATACGCCCATCGTCGCATGGAAACTTCAAGCATAAGTGGCGTATCGAGGTTATGGCCCTACAATCTATTAGGACCGGTCGGCCTAAGATGGCATTATACGCCGTGGGGCAGTCGACCACCACGAATGTGCTGTGCTTGAAGGCACAAGCGCCGCTTTCTCCTCTGAGGGTGACTGGAAGTTGAATTTTGCCTAATGGCATGAGTGCATCCCCATTGAACCCTTGAAGCTGGATGGGGCATGGGGTCAGGTCTGTCTCGGTTAATCCGATCGCGTGGAAGGCCGCTTTGAAGAGGATGTTTACGGAGCTTCCGTTATCGACCAAGATCCGTGAGACTTTCTTATTGGCAATCTGGGTTTCCACCACGAGGGGATCGTTGTGGGGGAAGTTCACATGTCGGGCGTCTTCCTCCATGAAGGTGATGGGAAGGTCCATCATTCGGGGACGTTGAGCAGGTGATTGAACCAAGGCGCACATCTCCCCGGTGTGTTCTAACTCCCTCAAGTACCTTTTCTGGGAGTTGCGGGTGCTTCCGGCAAGGTGCGGTCCTCCGGAAATGGTGGCTACATGTCCGTCAACGGGTGGCGGAGCAAGGCCGGGCGGATATGGGTTGCTAGGTCCTGGAGCCAACAAGGCAATGGGTGCCGGAGCGGTTGGAGCAGGAAGCGCTGGGAACTGAGACCCGGGAGCTTGGGGGTGACCGGCTCCAGGAGCGCTAGCGGTCCCCCTTTGTCCCGGAGAATATGCAGCTCCGTGAACTACTCCCTGTCCGGGATAGATAATGGGTATCCTCACCCACTGACCGAGGTGTTCCGCTCTTGCCAAGGACTCGATCTCATCCTTCAGCTGAAGGCACTCGTTCGTGGTGTGTCCCACGTCTCCGTGGAACTCACACCTCTTATTGGAGTTTCGCGGACGCCTTCCTCCGTGAGACACTTTCGGGGGCTTCCTGTAGTTGACCATATTACAGGTCGCCCGATAGACATTCTCTCGCGAGTCTATCAAACTGGTATACTCCGTGAACTTGGGCTCATAGTCCTTCCGGGGTTTCTTTGAATGGTCTCCCCGGTTGGAGTTTCTTCCGCTTCGTTTACTCCGCGATTGGCTCAAATTTCGTTCTGGGCCTTCCGCTTGCGGCTGCGGTAGGCCAGGAGCGATACTATATCCGGTTTGTACAGCTCCGTACCCAGAGAAATGGGTTTGACTCGGCGTCTGAGCAGATGCGGAAGGCCCATACACACTTGGAGTGAATTGGGCTCCTGGAAGCGTGAGGGCTGGTGCGGGAGCTTGCGAAGCAAAGCTCGGCGCAGTCACGGAAGGCATCGGAGCTGGGGGAACTCCAAAGGCCTGCTGGTAGGCATCCTCAAGGTTGATGATTCCCTGAGCTTTTGACATGAATTCGGACAGCGTTTCTGCCCGTCTCCTTTGCATTTCCCCCCATAGCAGGGAGCCGACAGTAAGGCCCGATTGAAGGGCGATCAGCTTCATGTCATCGCTGACCTTGGTTTTTGCAGCAGCTTCCATCATTCTCTGAATGAAAGCTTTGAGGTTCTCATTGGGTAGCTGCTTGATGTTGGTTAAGGAACCCACTTCCATGTCGTGGTCTCGGGCAGCAATGAACTGCCTTCTGAACGCGGACTGTAGCTCCTTCCAACTATGGATGGATCCGGGAGCTAATCTTTTCCACCAGTCCTCCGCGGACTTGGTAAGGGTGAGTGAGAAGCACATGCATTTGGCATCTTCACTGACGCGCGCCACTTGCATCATTTTGTTGTATTTAGCTAGATGGGTGCGCGGGTCTGTCCTCCCGTCATATAATTCTATGTGAGGCATTTTGAAGTTATCCGGGAGGGACGTTTCCACGATCCTCCGAATACATGGTTCCGGGTCTTCCTCCTCAGAGTCTGACAGGGCCTCACTTTGCTTCTGGACCAGCTTGGTCAAGGCAGCAATCTGTTCCTCGAGCCTCTTTGTATCACTCTCCGGGAGGTCACGTCCTCGGAGCTTGTCATTAATATGATTTCGGAGGTCATCTCCGCGAGGCCGGGCCTTTTCTCCTTTGGCCTTTTCATACTTGGCCTCCAACCTTCTTCTTAGGTCCACCGTGGACCAGCTATCTTCGGAGTGCGAGTTCGCAGCCCGACCGTCCTGGTTGACGGAATCACTGGGGAGGTTGTTCCTTCCCCTAGGCCTGGGTGCCTTAGCACCGGGCCCTTTAGGCACAGAGTGCCCCCTTGGGGCTGAAGGACGTCTGGGCTTAGAAGCGCCAGAGACCTTCTGCGCGCGGGGGGGGGGGGGCAGTCGGCCTGGTGATCCACGCCTTTAGGAGGTGCAGGGGCGTTAGTGCGTGCAGGCTCCCCAACCTTTTCTTTGCCCTTGTTAGGGGCGGTCTTGGATGGTCCAGCGGCGGCTGGATCCGGCATGGTGGCATCAGCACCACCTGGAACAAAGGCATCCTCGTCCGAGTCGCCTAGGTCTCCAAACTTGCTCTGGAGGCGTTCCATCATGCGCTGCATTTTTTCGGAGACGCGCTCCTGCTCAGCAAGCTTGGCCTTAGTGACCACCAGTTCGTCGGCTACTTGGACCAGTTCTGGATCCTTCTCGTAGTAGTAGCCGTCTTTGTAGTAACCGTCTCGGACATACTCTTCCTCGCTTTCTAGGTATGTCGTATCTTCAGTACTGACCCGATCTTGGCGGGATGTCGGGTCTTCACCATGGTGGTCCAAGGGTTCGTTTTGTACCACATCTTCCATCATAGTATCGAGGTCGACCCTAGCACTTTTTTCAACCGCAGATTTTCTCGTAGTCACCATCTTTTCAATACACAGAAAAAGAGCTGACTAACAACTTCCTACAGCTCTCAATGAAAGCACCAAAATGTTTACCAAGTTTTTCGGAAACGAATACGAACGGAATAATAAAAAGACAAGAGCTATAGAAATGCAGAAATATAAATAAACAAACAGTGTTTTTACGTGGTTCAGGCGTTAACGAGCCCTAGTCCACGAGTCGATGTTATTATACTGGTAGAGAATAACAGTCAAATAGCTGGTGTATAAGGAATTCACAACCTCACAGTGTTTCTCTCGGGTTCTCTTGGAGAATATGAAGCTAGAGAGATTTTTGTAGAGTTCTTTCTATGTGATCTGTCCTTCGTCCCCCCTATTGTAAAATGAGGGGGTCTTTATAGCTAGGGTTTTGGATTAGGGTTTTTCTCTACGTACATGAGTCTTAATTACACCAGCCATAAATAGGGGATACAATTACTGTCGTAGCATGGCTACAAGACTCTATGTGGGTATATTTACGTGAAAGTATGGGGAATACACAAAGTCAGCCGTCTTTTCCAAGTTGTCAGCGGAACAGTAGGCGAAAAGGTACCCTTAGGCGTGCTGGGATGTGTGCGGCTTTGACCTGTCGGGCGTGTCAGGCGGGATCCTGTGTCAGGTGGATATCATTCCAAATATGCCTCCTCCATGACTCGACCGCTTGGTTTTGTTCCGTACGAGGCACAGAACTGTTTCCGCGAAGACCACTTGAAGAGCTTCTCCTGGAAGGAGCTTCCCCGAAGGATACCCCTTCGGGAGTCCGGGAGAGTTGACGAGTTTCCGTGTCGTGTTTGCTTGAAAGAGTAATCCGGACACTGAACGGGAGAGGCGAAGCCTTTCTGTCCATCCGCGAGCTCTGGTCACCTACCGTGAAAGACATTGGTAATTCTGCTTCCCCGAGGATATCCATCTAAACGCTATCCGGAAATCTGGATAACAATAATAAATAATTAAAAAGGAAGAGAAAAAAGAATATACCTCAAGCGATTAAAAGAACGAGGTCGGGGCCCAACGAAGGTCGGGAAGCGAAAAGCACCGAAGCGCCGAAAATGCGCGTCTGCAAGAATTAACCAGAAACGTGTGTTAGTCCTAAAATATACGCACCATGAAATTAGCTAATATGTAAAAAAAAAAAAAAAAAAAAAAAGTGATGAAACTATGGAAAAAGTGTAGTTGTGGGGGATTGAACCCTTTACCTCTTGAAAAGAGCAAGGGCCTAACTACCACTAAGCCAAGGAAGTAAGGTGTAAAGATTAAGCCATGCATGAAGGCCTATTTATAGGAACCAAGGTGAATAGTCTACAAGAGCACCTAAAGACCCTCTTTTAGACTAGGGGGGCAAGTGTTGATGCTCATAATCTCATCAAGAGAAAATGCAAGGCCATCGCGTGGGCGAAGCCCCACCATCTCACGAGGCCGTCTCGCGAGGCCCTCGCATGGGCGAAGCCCCCCTATCTTGCGAGGCCCTCGCATGGGCGAAGCCCCACCTTCTTGCGAGGCCATCTCGCGAGGCCCTCGCATGGGCGAAGCCCTCCTATCTCGCGAGGCCATCGCGTGGGCGAAGCCCCACCATCTCGCGAGGTCATCATTCCGCGAGGCCGTCGCGTGGGCGAAGCCCCTCCATCTCGCGAGGCCCTCGCATGGGCGAAGCCCCACCATCTCGCGAGGCCATCGCGTGGGCGAAGCCCCACCATCTCGCGAGGCCCTCGCATGGGCGAAGCCGCCTGTCTCGCGAGGCCATCGCGTGGGTGAAGCCCCACCGTCTCGCGAGGCCGTCGCATGGGTGAAGCCCCTCCATCTCGCGAGGCCCTCGCATGGGCGAAGCCCCACCATCTCGCGAGGCCATCGCGTGGGCGGAGCCCCACCATCTCGCGAGGCCATCATCCCGCGAGGCCGTCGCGTGGGCGAAGCCCCACCGTATCGCGAGGCCCTTGGGCCACTCTCACCATGCGAGGCCGAGGGAGGCTGCGAGGTTTTCAACAGCGCCCCATGCGCGAGGCCGCGCAAGGTCCCGCGCGCGCGCCCCTGGAGGTCCATCAGCCCACCGTCTTCTCGGAAGGCCGACACCCCGTAACTTGACACATATGGCCCAAAGGCATCTTGCCTCGCACGCTAAGACGTAGAGTGAGGCCAAGCACTTATCGCCCACGCCCGTGGGTGACCTTAGGGTGCTCCAGGCATCCCATACCAAGGGTCCCGTTCCCTACACCTCGAGATCCCTATGTTTAGGAGATCCTGTACGAGTCGAATGCGACATATTTGTACGACCAAGTACTAAGTACCGATACCAGGGCCAGTGAAGTTGCTGGGGTAAGGATCATGTTCCGTACGTCTACGGCCATAGGTCAGAGCCGACACCATGACCTCCTGCGCCACTATGCCTACTGCCACGTATCAGACATGGGCACAGAAAAGTGGTGGAAAGGTCTTCCTGACACCTGCTCATGTACGAGATGTACATCCACGACCTCTGAAGCCACTCCCCTGACAAAGTACGAATGTACCACTTGGCCCCCTGGACCACTATGTACCTAAGGCCATTAGAGCCTACTATAAAATGAATTCTAAGACCACCTGAAAGGGGGTTGGAAATTTGACTGTAGCAGAGGCATTGGTGTGAATGAAATACTAAGTTTTCCATCATTGTTATATCATTGTTCTTGAGTTATTGTTCAAGTTTTCATAGCTTTCCAATTAGCGATTTCGATTTGATAATTTCTCCAACTTAACTTCGTTGACGAGTTCTCACCGTCAACACAACTAGATCTAAAAGAATCACCACAAACATAAAGAACTCCACCATAAATTCTACCTTTCGAAGCCCTAGCTTGGAGATGTGTTCTGTAGCTCTTCAAAACCTTCCCTTGGTGCTCTAAACTCTCTAAACCGAGTCCCAAGTTCCACATGCATATTTTTAAGAAAAGTATTAGGATAGAAAACTTAGATGAGGAAAAAAACATGCAATCTACCAAGATTTCTTACCTTGCCTTCACTAGTTCACCAAAATTCAAAATCCTTGAGGTACTACCCGTACAAGCCTCTCTTGAACCCTAGAACACAAGATCAAAGCCATGCATGGCTATTATATCACATGCATGAAACATAAACCCTTAGGGTTTCGGGTTCGAAGAGGAAGAGAGGAGAAAAAAAAGAGTAGGGTTTGAAACATACTCTTCCTTAGTGTGCTCTTGAGCTTCTGCCTCCTTCAATGGGAACTGAGTGCTCTTGGCTCATGGAAAGAAAAATGGCAGCAATGGAGAGTAGAGGGACTAGGGTTTGGTTTTGGGGGAGAGGAAATAGAAGAGTGTGTTATTGTTTTCTTGAGAGAAAAGGAAATTTTTAAATAAATGATTAGATGTGTAAGAGTGAAATGATTAGGGCTAAACCAATGAATGGGTAAGGCTCTTACTCTTCCTAGGGTAGGTTTCCTAGGCTCTTGAGAACCCTAGGTATAGCCTTGCCGCCCCGCCCCTTCTCTCTCTCCTCCCTTGGAAAAGACGTATATGCCCTTGCACCTTCTTACCTCTCTCCTTAGACACTCAAGTGCCCTTTGGTAATTTTAGTTTTCTAAAATTCCTTAAAATTTTACGCTATAGTTTTTAAATACAACCAAGCTTAATTAATCAAATTAAATGTGATCCTAAAATAAAATTTTTCATATATCACATAATTTTGGTAATTTTATCAAATTGACCAAAATGCCCTTAGAGGCTCGAGCGAGAAATTCTCATTATTAAGCCCGATTGATTAGAATTCAAATATCAATCAATTTTTCTTAAACTTATTGGCTCGGCCAGCCTTTGGTTCTTTTGGTGTAACTCGATCTTATGGAATGCACTCAGGGAATCTTGTCCGGCCTGCACGTTGATGGACCCGGATCTTGCTAGCTGGAGTTCGGCACCTGTGGTGGCCTTGGGGATGAAAAATCTCTGGCACCTCCTGTAGGAGCGGCTGCTGGTCCTAGATGGTTCTCATCAGGCTGGACAACTAGGGATGAAGCCTCCCTTTCATCTTCAAGAGCCCTGGGCTCCTTTGGTGCTTCCACATTTTCGGGTGGCAGAGGATTCTTCATGGAGGCTTTCAGCTGATCTCCGTCAAGGTGGACCTCAACCTCTCGTGGTTCTCTCAAACGCTTAGAACATCTTGGCATCTCTCTCTGCCAGAATCAATAGAAGAACAGTGGCTTGACACTTATCCTTCCCACAGATGGCGCCAAACTGTTGATGGTAAGAACTCGTCAACTAAGTTAGATCAAGAACTTTATGAGCTGTAAAAGAAGTGAAGTTAAACTGACTAAACTTCAAGCAAACGTCCTTACCATTTCAAGAACACATAATGTTAATGCTAGAATTCTAGAGTGAAAAATAGAGAGAATGTATAATATCTATTTTCATTAGCAATAACTGGTTACAAAATTCTCAAAAATTTCTACCTCCTTCTCAGGTGAAGGGAGGCCATATTTATAGTAGACCGGTATTGACTCACCGTACATGGTGGTCCCTAGCGACACGACCATATATATGCATTATTACTCTAGATGATTTTATCCAAGATACAGTGGGGACCATGGGCCTATGAAACCAAGCTCCAATAAGTTATCATAAATTTACTAACTTGTTAATTCCTCATGACTCCACTAAAGACTAGGAATTGCACTCTTGAATTCATAGAATGCTCTATAACAAATATAGATACTCTATTAATTATCCATTGGTACAACCATAATTGTCACTCAATCCTCTATAGACGGTCTACAATGAGATGGGACTAAAATACCGTTTTACCCCTCGTTGTATTTTATCCTTAAAACACTTAGTTCCTTGTAAATGATATTTCAGTAAACTAATATTAATTACTGAAATGAGATCTCTATCATTTAGCACCTTGAACCAAACTAAAAGGAAACCATCATTTCACTTCTTCATCAGAAGTTATAGATGTTCATATCTATGATTAACACTCCCACTCAATTATACTACCGAGTTCCCAAGATGTAAGTATGGGCTAGTCTGTAGGGTAAGTTGGTAACGCAAAAGTCAAAGAACTCAAATAATACAATCAGTTAGAATACTAACCACTCAAAATTTAGATTGAATTGACCTATGGTCAACTGTATGATATGACTAGAATAGATAATAAAGGTATGTTTACTTATCCTATCAGTTGTCAATATCGGTCCAGTGCGATGTAACAAATACATCTGATCTTATATACTTTCCTAATGTTCTGAAAAGAACATAACACTACAATGTGTAAGTAGATCATATCGTATATTGGCAAGTCAGTGTAAATCATGTACACTGACTAATCTTAGGACTAACTTATTTTGTACATATTATCATATTTATATTCCACTGTGATTACATCACTATAAATACGATTAGCTATATGCTCGGGATTTAATAGAAGTTTATATTAAACAAATAATCATGAAAATAAAACATGTGAGCAAAGTGATTGACCGAGTCAAAAAATTATTTCTATTATTTTATTGATAATTAAATGAGATTACAAAGAAATTGGGTTTTAATTAGGGCATAAAACCTCAACAAACTCCCACTTGCACTAATTGAAACTAATGCCTTAATTCTACTAATCCCATTTCCTTGATATGCTTATCAAATGTAGCTTCTGGTAGTGTCTTTGTAAACGGATCTACAAGATTTTCTTCAAATGCAATCTTAATAACCTTCACATCTCCCTTGGCCACATATTCTCAAATAATGTAATACTTCCTTTCTATATGCTTACTCCTCTTGTGACTACGAGGTTCTTTCGAGTTGGCTATCGCTCCTGTATTGTCACAAAACAACACAATCGGTTTATCCATTTCTGAAATAACACCAAGATCCAAATAGAAATTTTTTAGCCAGACTATTTCCTTAGTTGCTTCTAACGCGGCTATGTACTCAGCCTCCATGGTGGAATTTAAGATTACAGACTGCTTTACGCTTCTCCATATCACAGCCCCACCCCCAAGAGTAAACACCATTCCAGAAGTAGACATCCTGTCATCGACATCAGTCTAAAAATCTGAATCGGTGTAGCCTACAGGATTCAGAACACCACCCTTGTAGATTAACATATAATCCCTAGTTCGCCTTAAATACTTCAGGATATTCTTAACTGCTATGCAATGTTCCAGTCCTGGGTTTGATTAATACCTGCTCACTACTCCCACTACATAGAAGATATCTAGTCTAGTACACAACTGGCATACATTAGACTTCCAACTGCAGATGCGTAAGGAACTTTTCTCATTGCATCTTCCTCTTCAGGAGTCTGGGGAGACTGCTTCTTTGAAATATGAATTCCATGGCGGGACGATAAATGTCCTTTCTTGGAATTTGTCATTGAGAAATGTTCAAGCACTTTATTTATGTAAGTTGTGTGAGACAGAGCTAAGAGTTTGTTCTTTCTATCCCTGATGATCTGGATACCTAGAACATAACTTGCTTCACCCAAATCCTTCATCTGGAATTGAGTGCTCAGCCAATTCTTCACATCTGACAATTTCTTAACATTATTGCCAATGAGTAAGATATCATCTACATAAAGAACCATGAATACCACTATTTGATTTGCCTTCAGTTTGTAAACACAAGGCTCATCAATATTTTGTTCAAAGTCATAAGTTTTGATTATTTCATCAAACCTACGATTCCAGGAATGATAAGCTTATTTAAGTCCAAAAATGGACCTATTCAACTTGCAAACTTTCCCTTCTTGTCCAGCTACTTTAAAACCTTCTGGTTGATCCATATAAATGACTTCGTCAAGCTTCCCTTAAGAAAAGTTGTCTTGACGTCCATTTGCCATATCTCATAGTCGAGAGCGGCTGCTATGGATAGGAGGATGCGAATGGACTTGAGCATGGATACCGGATTAAAAGTTTCCTCATAGTCTAGACCTTCTCTTTGCATATAACCCTTTGCCACTACTCGAGCTTTATAAGTTGATATTTCCATCAACATCTCGTTTCTTCTTGTAGATCCACTTGCACCCCATGGCCCTAAAGTCACTAGGTGCTTCCATAAGATCTTAGACAGAATTTGAGTACATGGACTCAATTTCCTGTTTCATGGCTTCGAGCCATGGTTCCTCTTCAGGGCTTGCCATTGCCTGTTTGAAAGACAACAGATCATCATCACTAGTGTCACCAACAACCATATTGGTTTTACCATCCAAACCATATCGAACTGGGTTCCTAGAAACCCTCCCACTACGTGAGTCTCCGTGGCTGTTTGCTTGGGAATAGTGGTACTTTCTTCATTTAAATCGACTTGCGTCGGTTGGACATTAAGAGTGGAAATTTCATCATCAACTCACGTTGATGACAATGGAACATTGGTTGGAGTCAATTCTTTAACCATCTCCTCTAAAACTACTTTGCTACGTAATTTGAAGTTTTGGACATAGTTATTTTCTAGAAAAGTAGCATTCATAGAAGTAAACACTTTCTTTTCTTAATGACTATAGAAAATTCCACCCCGAGTACCTTTAGGATAGCCAACGAACATGAAAACTTCAGTTTGCGGTCCTAGCTTTCCTTCCTTTTTCCTCAGGATGTGGGCGGGACACCCCACGATTATATAATGGCATTAACTAGGTTCACGACCATTTCAGCATTCTAAAGGTCTTTTGGGGATTGATTTAGATGACATAACATTGAGAATGTCGTTCGCGGTTTCAATTTCATGTCCCCAGAACGAAGTTGGTAGATTTGAGTTACTAAGCATGCATTTAACCATTTCCAATAAAGTTCTATTTCGGCGTTTCGCTACACAATTTTGTTGCGGAGTACCTGGGGCAGTAAGTTGTGATAAAATCCCAAGTTCATATAAATGATCTTGTAACTGCATATCCAAATATTCTCCACCCCTATCAGATCGCAAGATCTTTGGCGTTTTACCTAATTGGTTCTGAGCCATCGCTAGGAATTCCTGAAACTTTGAAAATGTTTATGATTTCCTATGCATTAGGTAAAGACATGAGTATCTAGAGTAATCGTCAATGAAAGTGACAAAATACTCAAAACATCCCCTGGCTTGTACATTCAGAGGTCCACAAACATCTGAATGCACAAGTCCAAGTGGTTCTTTGGCCATATCACCCTTTGTAGAGAATGGACGCTTGGTCAGTTTTCCTTCTAGACAAGATTCACAGACAGGTAATTCACCTAAGGTGAGTTCCCTCAATGGCCCATCCTTTTAAGTCTTTGAATCCTATCATAGCCAATGTGACATAGTCTCAAGTGCCATAAATACGTCATATTATCATTATCGGTCTTTTGACGTTTATTGGTCCTACATTTAGCTACTTTGAATAAATCATTGTTAAGAGCGAGGGGTTCGTTAGGTCACAGAATATAAAGTCTGTTTTCCAAACATGCAATACACAATTGTGATCCATTGAAGGAAATAGATATTTTAGAACTTGTGAGAGTCATAACAAATTGTTTTAATTGCAACATGGAAACTGAAATTAAATTTCTACTAAAATCTAGAATAAAAAAGATCTCTTTTAAAATTAAGTATTTATTTCTGAACTTCAGACGAGTTTTTCCTCTAGCTTGGCCCACAACGAACGCTCCATTCCCAACTCTAAGCTTTAAGCCACCTTCGTCCAATTCCTCCCACGATTCAAGAAGTTGTAAAGAGTTGCAAACATGGTTGGTAGATCCAGAATCAATAATCCAAATAGATTTATCATTCTCTAAAACACATGTTTCCAAGATAAATGAACTATAATCATTACCTTTGTTTTTAGCTGCTAGAAACTTGGGGCAATCATGTTTCCAATTCCCCTTCTCTTTGCCGTGAAAACACTTATCTTTACCTTTCTTATTTTTCATGTTTATCCCCTTAGGCATTTGTGCACTAGGTTATGCACTCTTCTTTGCAGCCTTTGTAGGCTTGGGGTTGTTGTTTTGTCCACGTTTCCTCTTGTTTCCAACTTTTGAAGACGAAGCTCGGTTAGCTTTAGTCTTAGCTGGATCAGCAACAAAAACAATAGTCTTATTTTCTCCTCCTTTACTAGGTCAACCCATGATAGGCTCAAAAATCTTAAGCTCGTTCATGAGCTGCGTCAAACCATAGTTGAGTTGATCATGAACGTGCGGACACGGTGCCATTCGAGCATTCAGGGTGTCATCTCGTATGTGCGGAGACGGTGCTCTCCAAGCATTTATGGTGCCATCACGAGCATTGACGGTGCCATCACGAACGTGCAGACACGATGCTCGTTCTGGGGATTCCTTAATCATAACGAACTCGAAGTTGTCACCAATCAACTCTATGTTGATATTCTGCTTCCAATTAAGGATGTTTTCTCCAGTGCGTTTTGCCATCAAAAGTTGAGAAATGATGGGAGTAGACACAGACACTACTTAACTAAAAACTACAAATTATCAATAAAATAGAAATCAATCACATTTTCCCAATAAAACTCATATTCACACAAATTTCAATAAATAGCACAACATATACCAAAATATGTAAGATATGAGAAAAAAATACCAAAATAATCATATCTCTATTTCTTTAGGTTTTTAACTAATCTATGATATCCTTGTCCAGGTTGGCGAGAGTCAAAAATACCACTAGTTAAATATAGTTGTAAACTTATTTAATAATGGACATCATTATTAACAACCTACTATTCGATCAAAATAAGAAAACAAAATCTCTTATTTTATGAGCTAGACTCACGGTTTCGATAATCATATATTCAGTCCTAGTAGTCACCGTAGGGGTGAGTCTAGTAGAATTTGACCTATAATTATCAATCTTTCAAAATTTAAAGGGGGATGAATCAAAGCGTCTCGAGGCCCCATTAAGCTATTGACTTTGTTAAACTAATAGTGGAGATCGAATATAATTCTTAAAATAAGCTCATTATAAAATTAAAAATAGTATTTTTATTATTATCGAAAATTAATGACTGGTTCTCCAAAAAATTGTAGGATTATAATTTTTAAAACCAAAGTCCTATAATTTCCTATTAATTCTAAAGTGTCACATTGAAACAAATGCAATTAATTTAGAATTAATTTGTTGCTAATCAATATTTAGGTTTAACTAATATAATGAACTTATACAATTAAGTCCAACTCAGGTAAATGTGCCTTAACAATTGGGCTTGTATGGAGGAGGATTGGGTCCAGTATGCCGTTCCCACTACAAAGGCCTCCAATCTTCCATACAAGGTCCAAAAGACAGGAATTTAAACATTCGTTTTATTAATTGTTATTAATTGATTCGGCTCATTTGCCCACTATAGTCATGCAAAGCAAATGGGTCTTCACAAATGGAATCACCCACAAGAGAAGATGTAAACTTTACATTTTCTAATAGGCCCAAATAAAACCTATCATTTTATGAATATTTTATTTGACAAAATCCATATATCTAACAAGCATATGGGCCACTATATGCATCTAAGCCCAATTGCAAAAATACCACATATAGTGCATATAGACATGTTATAATTGGATGGGCCTATTCATGTTATTATATGAGCAAGTCTATGAATTTATGCAAAAATACCACAATTAATTATCTATAATTTATCGAAAAATTCGAATTAATTAATTTTTTACAAAAATAAGTCAATTTAAATGAAATTTATCAACAATTAACAAAAGTTAATTTAAATTTCATTTATCAACAATCAACTTGGTTTAGGTTAATTTGAAAAAAAAAATATATCAATTTAATTTAAACAAGATTTATCAACAATTAAATTAAAGTTAATTTAAATCCCATTTATTAAAAAAAATATTTTATTAATTGGTTTGAAAAAAAATGATATTTTTCAAAATTTAACCGATTTTAAATTTTAAAATCAATATCTTAACTATTTTTAAAAAATATCTTGTGTTGTTACAACAATAAGCTAATATTTTAACCATAAAAAATATATTAATAGTTATAACAACCATATAATATCTTAAAATAATTAAACAAATTCAAACTTCCATGAAAATATCTAACTAACAAAATTTCAAATTTCAAATAATTTAAATATTAAAATAACTATGGAATAAATAGATATTTATATTTTCAAATAAAGATTTAATAAAAATAATAAGCATTTTAGAAGAAAATATCTTAAATATTTCATATCTTAATTCTAATATTTTAATATATTAAAAGATTTAAAATTAAATTGTTAGTCTATTTTTAAATTTTAATTTTAACCTTTGTAGAAAATATCTAATTTTTTAAATCTCGACCAACAAAATATCTTATTTAAAAAAAACATTTGTAAATACAAAAACAAATCTGATATTTTTGGTTTTGATTATAAATAATTAATTTTTACAATTTTATTTTTTAAAAATAAAAAAAATTGGCTGAACTGTATTCATGACGGGTACTATTCATCGTGGTCGAGGTGTGTGCGCAGACAGGGGTGGCTGCCGATGGGTGCGCGCGCGATGTGGCATAGAAAACACAACAAAATAATATAAAAATTGCCAATAATCACATAAAATCAATATGCTTCATAAAAACATGAAAATCCATCCAATTATTCAAACACATCAAATATTCCAATTTTTAACATGTTCACGCATGAAAATAAAGATTACCAAAGGCTCTGAGGCCAGTTGTTGGGATGTAGATCTAATATTAAACAAATTAATATGAGATAACCTAGAACATGTTTCTAAAATTGAATTCAATGAGAAATAATGATAAGAATATACTTACATTATACACAGCGGAAAGAATGAGTCATTTCTTCAGTTTCTCTAACCCTTGTATCCTTTCTGTCGCAGAGTATTACCAAGAAACTGAACCGATATTCAATTTTCTTCACACCCTTCCAAAGTATCATTAGAATCACCTAAACTAGGGTGAGAAATTCTCAACACATGAGATAGATACAGAGAGAAGAAGAGAAAAGAATAATGAGGCTTAGAAAAGGAATTATGTTTGTAGGGAGAATATAAAACCTATCAGAAACTTGTATTTTCACCTCTCTCTTAACATTCATTTTATAGACTCATTTATGTCATTTATTTAATTAAAAAATCAATAAACTAATAGTCAATTAACAACCCTAGGTCGAAATTATCATGGGCTTTAGGCCTGTGAAACTTCTCATTTGATTATAAGCCCATTAGACTTAAAATCAAGACCTGTATTATTTTTCTATTGATTTAATTAATTAAATAATTATTTAAATCATTGATCAAATTAATTATTTATAATTCTAACCTTGATTTAAACTTATTTATTAATTTAGATATCAATTTATCTTAATTAATAAATCTGCCATAATTTTTCTTTTCTTCTAAAAAATACATAACTCTGCGAAACTATCCAAAATTGACATGGTCAACTTTGATAATTCTAATTGATAATTAAATCAATTAATTGAGACTATCTAGATGATTTTATCCAAGGTACAATGGGGACCATGGGCCTATGAAATCAAGCTCTAATAAGTTATCATAAATCTAACAAATAAATTTACTAACTTATTAATTCCTCGTAACTCCACTAAATACTCGGAATTGCTCTCTTGAATTCATAGAACGCTCTATAACAAATATAGATACGCTATTAATTATCCATTGTTACAACCATAATTTTCACTCAATCCTCTATAGACGGTCTACAATGAGATGGGAGTAAAATACCGTTTTACCCATCATTGTATTTTGTCCTTAAAACACTTAGTTCCTTGTAAATGATATTTCAGTAAACTAATATTAATTACTGAAATGAGATCTCTATTATTTAGCACCTTGAACCAAACTAAAAGGAAACCATCATTGCACTTCTTCATCAAAAGCTATAGATGTTCATATCTATAATACAATTAGTTAGAATACTAACCACTCAGAATTGAGATTGAATTGACCTATGGTCAACTGTATGATATGACTAGAATAGATAATAACGGTATGTTTACATATCATATCAATTGTCAATATCGGTCCAGTCCGATGTAACAAATACATCCGATCTTATCAATTTTGCTAATGTTCTAGAAAGAACATAACACTACAATGTGTAAGTAGATTATATCGTAGATTGGCAAATCAGTGTAAATCTTATTCACTAACTAATCTTAGGACTAACTTATTTTGAACATATTATCATATTTATATTCCACTATGATTACGTCACTATAAATACGATTAGCAATATGCTCGGGATTTAATAGAAGTTGATATTAAACAAATAATCATGAAAAAAAAACATGTGAGCAAAGTGATTGACCAATTCAAAAAATAGTTTCTATTCTTTTATTGATAATTAAATGACATTACAAAGAAAATGAGTTTTAATTAAGGTATAAAACCCCAATATTTTCCCAATCATAACAAGCACCACAGTAGAAAGAGTGAGGTAAAGTAAATATTTTCTTAAAGATTAAATTCGAATCGGTTGGAAGCAAATGATGATAGGCTCTCCAAATAAAATGCTTTATCTTAGGGGGAATTTTTGAATGCCAAAGTTTTGTTCACCTTTTTTTAATGAAGACAGGATTAGAGTTGGAGGTTTGGGCTAGATGATAGGTACACTTAACTGTAAAACAGCCAAAAGAATGCAGGCTCCAAATTAAACAATCTGGCTTATTCAGAGAAGTAATAGGAATTGCTAAAATTGCATCAACAATTTCTTTTGGAAAATAAGATTTTAGCTTATTACTATCCCAAGAACCAAAAGGAGAAATGAAAAAAGAGACCATGTGAGACGGAAGATTAGCATTGGAGTTACAAGAGATAAATCTAAAGTTAGGTATCCAGTAGGCTTTAAGAATGTTAACTGAGTTACCATTGCATATCTTCCATATAAAACCCCTTTTGAGAAGGTTTGTCCCCCAAAGAATGTTTTGCCATGTGTAAGAAGGGGAATGACCTCTTTTGGCATCCAAAAAATGAGAATTGCTAAAGTGT
This sequence comes from Humulus lupulus, assembly GCF_963169125.1. Classification (NCBI taxonomy): domain Eukaryota; kingdom Viridiplantae; phylum Streptophyta; class Magnoliopsida; order Rosales; family Cannabaceae; genus Humulus; species Humulus lupulus. The sequence goes on along the minus strand of NC_084798.1, from coordinate 136,278,867 downwards.
CTTGCCTGCAACAGCTTGGACAAAAGAGCGTCAGCGATTTAAGGATTTGCTAGGCTTGTTTAGCAAGTAAGGCTTGATTATAATCTGTTAAAGAGCGAAATCCTAACCCTCCGAATAATTTTGATGTAGAAAGAGTGGACCATATTTTCCAATGAATATTAGAATTTTGACCCATAGAATTCCAGCAAAATTTAGCCATAAGAGATTCTATTCTTCAGCAAATGCTTACAGGCAACTTAAAACAGGTCATAGCATATGTAGGGATGGATTGAATGATAGACTTTAAAAGAACTTCCGTACCAGTCCTAGAGAAACAGCTGCTCTTCCAAGTATTCAAGAAAGATTTTACTGTATTCAAAATAAAGTTCAAAGAAAAGTTTTTAGACCAACCAAAACATTAAGGAAGACCAAAATATTTACCAATAAAATTTTTATTGTCTAGACCTAAGATTTGGAGCAACGATTCTGAAGATTGATGATTAGTATTTGTATAAAAAAGAACAGATGATTTAGTGAAATTAACTAGTTGGCCATAAGCTCTATGATAGATTTCTAAAGTATCTTTAATAGCACTCGATGAGATAGGGTCAATTTTAATAATAATGAAAAAAGAATGCTATCATCTGCAAACAAAAGATGAGATATGTGATGAGCATTCCTTGAAATCTCAATACAGTGTACCAAACCAGCCTGTTCTTTTAGAGGCAAAACTGAAGACAAACCTTCCTATTGACGAATTCCCTTGGAGGGAGTAATTCAACCAAAAACCTGACCATTAAAGCAAAAACTTATAGAAACAGTAGAAAGACAATTCATAATTAAAGAAGTAAATCTACGAGGAAAGGTAAAAACATGCATAGTAGATTCTAAGAAACCCCATTCCACTCTGTCAAAAGCTTTGGCATATCTAATTTAAGAGCTGCCCAACCCGATTGAACAATTTTCCTATGATTAATGGCATGTATTAATTCATGAGCAATCAAAATATTATAAAAAATTGTTTGCTTATAAAGAAAAGCACTTTGTGAAACATATATTATACTACACAAAATTGGCTTAAGATGACTAACTAAAACTCTAGAAATAACATTATACAAAGTAAAGCAGAGACTAATAGGCCTAAAATCTTTAAGAGAACTAGCATTAGATTTTTTTTGAAATAAGGACTAAAAGTGTAGAATTAATAATAGATATATCAACCTGTCATTAAGAAATCTTAAAATAGCATTAGTTAAATAAGTACCCAAAATGTTCCAATTTATTTTATAAAAATATGCATTAAAACGATCTAGATCAGTGGTTTTATCACATGATTACTTAAAAAGGGGTTTCTTAACCTCATAAGGAGAAAAGACTTTATTTAGATCATATTGAACTTGAGATATCATATTTGTAATACCTGAAAGTATATAAGAAACATCAGTATAGAATTAATACCTTGAGAAGTGAAAAAGATAAGAAAAATAAGTAGATATAACTTTACAAATACCTGGAAAAGAGGCGACAGTGGATCCATTATCTAAAGATAAACCTCAAATAGTGTTAATCTTATTTCTATGAGAAGCTTTCTTATGAAAAAACTTAGTATTTTTATCTCCAGCATTAAGATAGCTAAGCCTGGATCTTTGTTTCTAATACAGTTCCTCTTTGTACAGAAGTGCATCGAGCTAAGATTGAAGCTACTTAATAGTAATAAGAGTTTGAGAAGTAAAAGGTACATTGCTTTGTAGATTAGTTAACTTAGTTTGAACGATACAATTACGAAAAGGATGAAACGAAAAGTGATTCCTTTTTTTAAGAGATAAAGTACAACCATTTTGTCAAGACAATAAAGAGGATAAAGGATAAGAATTATTATTATAAAAGGAATGCTCAGTAAGCCAATATTTTAAAAAAGAAAACATTTTTTACAAGATCTTCTATTTACAATAAAATCATAAGTACTAACTTGAGAGCATGGTGATTCGAGCCATAAATCCCTAAAAGAAAGAGAGAAGCAGAAGGATAAATATCCTGCAAGTTATTATTTACAATGCACCAATCTAAACCTCAAAAGTAGTATTATTAGACTAGGTATATCTAGGACACAGAATAAGGCAGCTAGGAAACAATGAAAATTTATTAATAATGTCATTGAAGTCATTCATAATTTGTTGAGAAGGCCTAGCATTACTAAGTTTATAACCAGAAAATAGGTTAGCATTCAAATGACCAATAATAAGCCAAGGTAAAAGAAGAACAACATCATATAACTTAGATAATAAAGACCAAGAAAGAGAGTGATTATTAGCATAAGGAAAATCATAGAAACCAGAGACAAATTATAATGACCCAACTAATTCTAAGACTTTGGACCATTAAAACTACTAGACTTAGCCATTATTTTTTAGAAAACATACATAAGAAATATTCATAACTTTATTAAAAACTCCAAAATAAATATTGAAATATATAAATGAGCAGTATGGGATCCCATTGTTTTAAAATAAAATATAATTTTAAACTAAAGGAAATTGTTTACAAAACTAAATGCGAAAAATACATAAAAACATAATTTAAAGAGACTAAAAAAAACGCCGTCCTCAAATCGTCACGCATTCCATCGATTCATCCTTAATATACAAGCCAAGCTACCAAGAATCCTTCCGCCGTCATAACTATTTTCCTGCATCATATAAAAAAAAATAAATAAATAAAGAAGTGAACCTAATGCCCAGCAAGGAAAATCTACTAGCACATATAACATAAAACATAAACATAAGACTACAAAACATATAACTATAAATCATGCATTATAATAGTCATCATACTTTTTGAGGCTTGCTAGCTAAGCAATCATATGCCCATAAATTTACGAGACTTAGTTATCTAAACAAATCATATAAATTTATGGGGCTCGTTATCTAAACAATCATATGCCCAAGGAATATATTATTGGGACTTGTTATCTAAACATGTTATATGTTTGTTATCTAAACAAATTATATGCTTGTTGTCTAAACAATTATATGCTCAAAAACTAAAACATATCATACATAAACATATCAAAACATAAAAGCACATAAAATCTATCCTATTTTCCTTACCAACACCGGGATATTTGAGAACAAGGACAAAATTTGGAACGCTCCTAAAACCAACAACAAGAATGGTAAGTATTTCTAAAGATAAGAGAGGATAAAGAAGAGAACTAAACCACCAAGAAAAAGCTTACCGAAAAGAAACCTTAAGTTCAAATAACTTAAATACATAACCAAGAATCCAAAACAATGAGTTAGGATTTGAGTAAAGAAAACTAAAAGAAACTAAAGGTTCATACAAAAATGAACTTAAGAATAGGAATACATTTGGATGTAGTAGAACCGATCTACACCTCGATATTGAAAACACACTCTATATCTCACTTCTCAAGTGTTTATAAAGCTTAAGATGATAAAGCTTTAATCACAAAATGTTTATCACTTTAAAGTAATCCTAACAACTTGAAGGCTCTGAACACAGCTTGAAGAATGAGAGAAATGGCTAGGTACTAGGTCTAGTCCTATTTATAAAGTTCAAGGTGTGAAAATATCTTCTTTTAGCTTGAATAAAATACTGAATATTAATTGAAAAATATTTGAATATTCGTTCAACAGGTGCTTAAGACTCGGTCAAATACATTCAGAGACTATTAGGGATGAATCAAGCTCGGTTTCTACAACGTTTGAGAAAGTGGTCCTAGGGCCGATATATCGCCCACCCTAGGCAATATATCGTCTGGCCCCATGTCCCGAGTGCTCGTGAATTCGATTGTACGAAGTTGACATGTTTTTCGTATCTCCCGTGCGGCGATATATCGCCCCTATAGCTGCGATATATCGGCATACGTTGAAATATTAGACACGTAATTGCACTTTATCAGCTTAATTTGAATTGGATAAACAGCTGTGACTGAGTCATAATACGATTTTAAAGTTGCTGAAAGGTTCTAGAGCTTCTAGATCTTTCTTTTTAATTAAACTATTCATCAAAATACTTAAATCTTTAATAAACATGCACACGACAAGTATCATGATCTTATTAGTTCTATCTAAACCTTATACTATAATAAATGATATCTTTATAATCAGCTATATTAATCAAACCTTATATTATAATTAATATTCTTAAACTATAGGTTAAACTTATAAAATCTATAGGTGTTGCTACGAGTGTTCAACTAAGTCCCGGTTTGAACCAAAATCCACAGTAACTATTATACTATAACTACTACTACTACTATCTAACTAAGTAAAATTCTGGGACTTTACACAAATATCATGAAGCATCATTTGAAAAAGTTACATAACAATCTATATGGTTAAGAGAATTAGATGAAATATTAATATTTACATCATCTACCCATAACAAAATTAACCCTCCCTCCAGGTTCCTTCTAGGACTTCAAAGTCATTATCAAAATGCACCATATTCTTAAATCTATTTACAGAGCCATTAATAAGCCTTGTTTCATAAATAAATAAAACAAATGGCTTGTGCTGCCTAACAAGAAGAGAGAGTTGTTTGAATGCCCAATGACTCCAAACCTCGAGCATTCCAACTTATAATGCTCATTTTTTTGGGCAGGTAAGCTCAACATCACCCGCCTGTTCATTATCAGAAGAGGAACCAACACTACAAAAAAAAAAAATTTAAGACTCGCATTGCGCGCCCTCAATAACAGAGCCGCAAAAAGTGAAGTTTTGTAGGGCGAGCACACATTGCATGCCCTAAAAGAATGATTTTAGAGTGATTTTAGAGAGAGCAGTGCGCGTCAAATTCGTTGAGTGTCTTTTTGGAGCTTGTCGCATGCACTAAAATAATTTTTTTAGGATGCGCAATGCACGTCCATAAAGATTTCGTTGAATGAACAAGCAAGAGTTCAATGTTATTGGGACACACATTGAGTGCCCTTAAAAGTTAATTTTTTTTTTTTAAATTAATTTTTTTTTTTTTAAATGCAGCTATATTTTTCAAATTTAAATTTCAATAGAGACTAATATACATCAAAATTCCTTATCAAAATATCACAATAAAAAAATTAAATAATTCACACACAAATTTGATAATAAACACTAAATTCTTTTCGTGATGAAAAATTTATACAAAGACACATGATGCTAAGCTCCTTAAAACCTCTACATTATTAAGATATTCTCAACTTCAATAAGATAATAAACTTCAGTACTTCACTATTTCTAATCCTATATTTCACAATAAAAATGATAGCATATATCGAAAAAAAAAAACTGTTATGTATGAAGCATCTACAATTACAAGCAAAGAAGCATGCCTCCCCCCCAACAATCTTGTTGTGACCAAGTGTAGCTGCTACTTTATCCCCAATATTTATTATAGGCACTGCAGTAGAGATCCGAAATTTCATATAAAACTATAATAATTAAAATTCTACTAAGAGAACCGAAAGCTAGAAACAATATCAACACTAGCATAAAAATCAGAGGATAAAACTAAGGTGGTTAACAAGAAAACAAAACTAAGGTACTAAAACTAAAACAAGAAAATAAAATTAAGCACTCAATATTATATTAAAGATATTACGAATAACAGTAATTTATCAGTGGCTCAAACCAATAAAATTATTCCAAGTGTGAAGTATAATATTGAATCACTGATTAAGAAACATTTATGTATATATTTGTATCTAGGAAATCTGATAAAACAGCAGCAGTATATCACATCACAATAGTGCATGGAGTGACCACTTCTCAAAACTGAAAACATTCTATATGCATGATTCACGTGCAAGGGTAAGAGAAGTGGTTATATGAGTGTAGTGTAGTGTTCCGTACATAATGCATATGAGTGCAGTGTAGTATTCCATACATAATTTGACCATCAAAATAAGTACCAGTTGATGAAAGAAATGAAGCCAAGTAGCCATAGTCTACAAAAAAAAATTAATATGGGTATTCACTCTCTTAACAATGCTAGTCTCTCAGTGCAACCATTAGCTATAAAATGTCTCACAAACAAAACCCAAATATATGTGTGTACATACCAACATATTAATGATCAAAATTTTTTTTTGTCCATTCTACATTTCACTTTGTATCTTATTATCAACAATCCCATGATAGACATCAATGAAATACTACCACTACGAAAAACGATATCAAATAAAGATTAAAAATCCAGCCAATAAAAGAAAAAAAAAACCACAAACCCCGAAATCAATATCACCAATATTGCATGAAATGTAGAAAGAGAACAGAAAAATAGGGAAACTCTGTATGTACCTTCAAGTAATGAACTTTACACAACTGCTGTCTCAGCTTGCAACAAACAACCTCTCTGTTTCATTGTTCCATGCTCGCTCTCTTTCTGATTTCAACCAAGACTACATGCTTTCTTCTTTTTTCCACAAATTCCAATCACTTATTCATTTTCAATTTATATACCAACAAAATTAGAAATCAAGTTCAAATTAGTGTATGAAAATATATCATAACACGCTCACTCGGATTAAGTAAAATTGTAAAGTTACAAGTTCAATTAGAGAGAGATTTCCTATGGTGTTCTTTTTGCCAGTCGCAATCTCTAGTAGTAGAAATCCAAAACTATGTACACATCAGACTTGACAGAGAAAATTCCATTCAGGGCATATTCTGGAGACATACCCACAACATATAACTAATTGGACACAATCACCAACTGTATTAGTATTGATAAGTATAGACAACTTATTCTTAACTCATTATTCCTTACAAACACAAATAAATTCATGTATTATGCATAAATATAAATAAATGTTGTTAAAAAGGGTAATCATTCAACCCAATAAAAATTACAACTGCAAATAAAGCAATTTTTTTACAAAATGTTTCACAAAAATGGAAACTTACTGATCGATGTGGACAACATGAGACAGAGCTAGAAAAGAAGCAACCACACCACTTCCTACGATTACCACTCTCTTCTTATCAACACCCTGCAACAAAGACAATCAATATCGCTAATTTGTATTCAAGAAGTTATGCACAAAAGAACATATTAGATCCCAGCCTATAGAAGTAAAAGGAAAAAAAAAATTCTCATGACCATAAAACAACCTCAGATCATCAAGAATGCACCAGAGAAAATAAGCAGAAGAGAAAAAGTCTGAAATCCATATGTGTATATATATATATACATATATATAAATCTGCATAACACAAATAATATTGTGACTTGTAAAACAAAATGCGGTATCAAATAAACTTCTCTGTAGGTCTTGTTCCTTATGGCCTAACGCCAAATAAACAAAATCAAATACTGTACGTGGGCCAATCAGGTCTAAAACTCAAAGTTCATGGCATGTATATATAATTTTTATTTGATGAATAACTAATTTGGTGAGCCCAATTTTATAAACAAAGCGACACAGAAGCATTAAAAGAATCAAAATTATCTTAGTTCTTTTTGGAAATTACCTCAAACTTTAGGGGACCAATTGTAATGCTCCCACTTCAAATAATTGCATTCAAAAAGCTATATACTGTGAGAAAAAAGAAATCATTATCTATCTTTAATTGAAAATCAACGAGATTGAAAAATTGAAGAAAAAAAAAAATGAACCAGTGAACCCAATGCAAATTATTTTATTTTAAAGAATACTGTACCTTAAGGCATAATGGCAAATACATCAACAACCCAAATCCTAAAAATTTAAAGAGGAGCCAATCCTATCAAATAACAAAACTAACTTATGATTTTCAAACCAAAAATCATGTACCAGGGGAGGGAAATATACTAACCTGGATTTTAATGGGTTCTCAGATTCCACAACGAGTTGAAGCCCAGACTAGCGATAATGGAAAAGGAGGCAAGAGACGTCCGTAGAGCCCAGCGCTGTTCGTCCGTGAGTGAGAGAGTTCATCCTCATCGTTTGCTTAGTTTCCAAGATCGCGAGAGAGAGAGAGAACGACTCAGAGCAATAAATTAGTTAGGGTTAGTTTCAAGACAATAAAATGTCACCTTTTATTTTTAATTTTTTTAAAACGAGGTTTTAATGGCGCACATTAAATTCTTTTTAAGACGTCCAAACTGCGCCTCGACTATTTTAAGGCACATTCTTTTCATTGGGCTGTCTTCAGAACAAGCATAATTACGGGAATTTAAAAATAATTTAGGGGAAACTTCGTATTTACCCGTTTTTAGGGTTCATTAACTAAATATACCCAGCAACAATATCTAATTAATTTATACGCGGTTTTATAGTGATATTTTTTATACTACCCTTACTCAAATACACCTAATTAGCTCTTCTCAACATAAGTTTTCTCCCTCTTCCATCGATTTTCCACCACCATCTCCACTGCACAACCACCTCTATCATTGTCATTGTCACTGATCCTTCACTATTGCACTTCTGTTCCTTCGCCATTGCCACCCTTATTATTTGTTTGGTGAGTTTTTCATTCTTTTGAGACTGAATTTCTCTCTTCCTCCTTCCTCAATTTTTATTTTTTTTTAATTTTTTGAAGTGTATGCGTTTGTTGCGATCATACATATAAATACATATGTGTATAAAAATTTAGTGTAGTTATATGAAATTGAATATTCCATATTATACACAATTTAAAATGTCTTCTAAGTGTTTGTTAAAATTACTCAAAAAAACTGTGAAGATGTTATTGCAAAACTCATGCATCATTTAATCATTGTTTGGTGTATGGTTTTATTTCTGGTTAATGGATTGGTGGACTCCTTGTGTTAAGGAGTTGCGTGTTAAAAAAAATTAAGATTTAAATAGTATTTGGATCGTGAAAGAGGAATATAAGAGAAAAATAAATCGAATAACATTAATTAATTCTTTCACCATGATCAACTCCATTCCCTATGTCATTGACACCCTAACTTTGTCATCCAATTGGTGAGTTCTTCAAATTTCTGAATTGTTGTCTATGTTATTGTCACTACACCTCCCTACACAGAACAATCATCCGTCTGCCACTGCCACTGGGATCATTATCATTATCATGGAGAGTTTTTCTTCATTTTCATAAATTTATAGTGCTAGGTGTTTGATAAAATGCCTCTATGTAAACTAGTAATTTCTGGTATAGCTAAGTGTTGGCCACTATATTTGTTGATGTTTGTTTATATGACTTTTGGATTTATATGTTTTTTATGTTAATGCTATATTTGGCTCTTTGATTTGGAATTAGATATGCTGTAATGAATTCTTAAACCTCTCTGATGTTTGACATGTGTGATGGTCATTTCTGGGATCATTATTCTTGTACCTTTTTGTCCAAAATTATTGGTTTAATTGATTTTATATTTTCTGTAGGTTTGTACATGTGAGTTCTGCAGGAATTACTCAACCTCACAGACCAGGTCTTGATCTAAGTAAACAACCACCTGCCGTCCGCTTGAACAAGGAATTAGATTTTATCATGACATTTAAGTTGAAGGTTTGTAGCTTGAACTCAATGAAAGCTTTCGTTGTTTGGGGTGATTGTGTTAGATATTATACTTAGGTTTTGTTAAATTAATTTAGAGTTTGTTTTTATGTAACTGTTTAGCTAAATGAACAAATGTGTTTGGTTACAGCTGTTAAATATTGTTTTGGTGTATTAGTGAAACTCTATAAATACAAAGCTCAGTAGCTCAATCCATTACTTGATCAGAGCTTTTATCAAACACTTTCTATTCTTTACATGGTATCAGCCAAATCATCGATCCTCTTCTTCAACTTTCCCTTGTTTCTTTTACTTGCTTGATTCTTCAATGGCTTCCGACACTTCTCACAGTAATGCTCCAATGGTAGAATCTCCCGCTCCTCCAATGAAAACTCCTTTGTTTGGCTTCTCTGCCCTCACTGCTCAGCTATTGTAGAATACAGTAGGTTTTGCTTCTCTTGACTAGATTTGGCATATGTGATTGCACATTCTAGCTGAAGATCAGACTCTCTTAACTGCCTCTCAAGGGAATCAACCTTGTCAGAGGCACCATCACCACACTTAAGAAGGCCCAGCTCTTCATTAAGCTCCATATTGGTCACTTGGTTTCAGCATTTTCAGCCCTACTTTCTACTTTACATATCCTTACTTTAGAATCTGCAATAACATTTTCCATTTCATTGATTCTGCAACATAGAGCATTAAGCTCTTCCTGACTACCATTTGTAGAAGACTTTGCATTCAGCAGCAGAAACTTATATTCTTTCAGCTCTTTCTCAAGCAAGTTGACCATTTCACCCAAAGTAAAGGCTTCTGAATTGGCAAGAATTAATTATCTTCAGCGTCTCTCAATTTGGATTTTAGTTCGTTTGTCTGTGCAACAAGCAAGTCATTAAATTTTGCATTGCTGCTTTCCAACTTGCTTAAAGAATTTTCTTTAGCCTTCAGGTCTTCCTCGGAACCTTCAAGCTTTGATCTTAGCTGAGTCTCTTGTTGAGCTGAACTATTCAAACTTAGCTGGAGTATCTGGAATTGACCCAACACCTCTTTTGAAATTCCCATTGAAACCACAGCCATATTATCTGCCTCAAACAATCTTTCCCAAACATCTTCTGTTTCATCTCCCATGCAGTATACTTCTTGTTCTGAGGAGACCAGCCTTTGATTTAGTTCTTCTTCAACTTGTCTTAATTCTATCATTTTCTTTTCGTGATCCATTTCTCTTGCCAAAGATTTCTCCAGCATCCTCAAAATATGTCTTTGTTGTTCAGCAGATTGCATTCTAATTTTAAGACCAATGGTGTAAATTATGAAAGTATTAGTTTAAATTTTTAGCCATTGAATGTTGGAGGTTTAAATTTTGTTGTAAAATAACATTATTATCTTCATCTTCATGATAAACATCTTTTGCATTACTTTGATTCTTCTTATTGAGTCACAAATATAATTGACACCTAGTTTTGCAAAATTGTGTTTGCCTTAAGTTAAGTGGAGTTAATGCAAAAAGTATATTGAATTGATTTTTTTTTTAAATTTATATCCAAGATAAAGGAATAAGCTCTCATGGTTGTGTTATTTTTTATTGCAGGAAATGGACAAGATAATATTATTTGTAGTTTTTAACGGAAGATGGAATGCAAACAACAAATATGTTGATCATGAAGTGAAAATATTGATGGTGGAAAAGGATATTAAGTGCGTGGAATTGGTAAAAAAAAAAAGATATAAAAAGAGCTCAGATTGAATGAAAGTTTGATTTCAACAAACTTGCTTTTTGATGCAAAAATGGATACAAGCAAAGGAATGAAGATAGAAAGTGATGACAATTTACAAGTCTATCTAAACTTGAACAAGACTATGGAAGAGTTGAAAAAATGTCCTCCCATCGTTGAAGTAGAACAGAGAAACCAAACCCTTTCTTTGCCAAGAGAAGCTAGCATTCCATCTGCTTTAGCAAGCAATGCAACAAATCACAGTTTGACTATCACAGACCCTAATACGATTACTGCAAGCACTAGTAAGATAAAGAGCGCCTCAACACAAGAATCCAACAAAATTACAGAACACGGGCAAGAAGCTCAATCACCTCTGCATGTATTGCCAAATATGGAGATTGAAGATATAAGAGTCAATTATGTTTTCAAGAATAAGACTGATCTAAAATATACACTTGCGAAAATCGCCATCAAGAAACACTTTCAGTATAGAATTGGAAATTCATGTTCAGAAGCATTTTGGGCAAAATGCATAAATGAAAATTGTGGCTGGTATATACGCACAAGAAGCACAAAAGTATCAGACTACTTTCGAGTTATCAAGTACCATAAATAACACACATGCTCCTTAAATCACATAAATTTTGAAAATAGACAAGCAAGTGCAAAAGTCATCAGTAGTTACTTCAAAGAGAAGTTTCATGACCCAGGATCAACCTATCGACCAAGGCAAATAATACGAGACATGAGAGATGAACATGGGGTAGGTGTAACGTACAATAAAGCATGAAGAGCAAAAGAACTTGTAGTTGATGATGTTAGAGGGTCAAATGAGGAAAGTTATGCATTGTTACCTTCATACTTGTATACGCTAAAGTTGGCCAACCCAGGAACTATCACAAGAGTATATAAAGATGAAGAAAACAGGTATGAATAATATTTATGATTTGCATTCCTATATTAAGGGCTTTACTGTTCACAATCCATACCTTACATTTCTAGGAATTGGTAGTTTTTTCTTTAAATTTTATAGGTTTAAATATATGTTTATTGCTTTTGGTGCTTCATTGGATGGATGGAAACACTATAGACCAGTTATAGTGGTAGATGGAACATTTTTAAAGACGAAATGTGGAGGTACACTATATGTAGCTTGTGTTAAAGATGGAAACAATCACATTTTTTCGCTCGCCTTTGGAATTGGGGATTCAGAAAATGACAATGCATGGATATGGTTCTTTACAAGACTAAAAGAAGCAATAGGAGATTGAGAAAACTTGTGCATAGTATCTGACAGGCATAAAAGCATCTGTTATCCAAAGAATAGGCATGGATGACGTGGCAGACATTTTTAACACGTGGCAGACATTTTTAACACGTGGCTGACACCTGGCAAAGGTGTTGTTCGACTATCGACCAGGGAGATTCCCCTGGCATAACATCTGCCAGCTTAGTCGTATACTTCGTATGTTTTGAGAAGATCTTGTACATTTATAATCATATCTGAGATTATCTCCCATAATTCCCGAGTATCTGATTATTTAGGAAAGAATATCTGTAACAAATTTATGTAATCCTCCTTGAGCCTATAAATAGAGAAGAAATAGCTCAAAGAGGGGACTTTTTTGGCTGATTTGAGTTTGTGCTTTACAAGAGAATTATAGCTATTATCTTTTGATTGTATTATTCATCCATCTAAGGCTGGTGAAACTCGGAGAATCCTAGTTCTTTGATCACACCTTTGAGAATCAATATCAATAATAGCTTAAGTGGATGTAGGTCGTTACCAATTCGTGGGGCTGAACCACTATAATTTGTTGTGTCGTTTACTGTTCTTTCCATTAGATCTATTTCAATACCTTCTGTCACATCAAGCATTTGACTCCGTGTCAGTTGACCAAAACAAGGGTCAACATTCTGGTGCTTTCATTGAGAGCTTGAGACAAGGTTGTTGAAGCACTAATGGCAAAGACAAAAAAGAAGACTGGGCAGGTGGCTGGCACTGCACCATCTCAATCTCCTCCTCCGAACATGGCTGAAAATGAGCCACACTTGTAATTTGATGAGGAGGAACTGGACTCCGAAATGCTGAGAAATACCCTGGGAGTATTGCAAGACGAATTGGCCAATCTGAGGGCCAGTCAAGAAAGAGCTACGGAGACTATGGCACAACAGCAGCAAGAAATAGAGTGTCAGCGCCAAGAGCTGAGTGAAAGATAGGCGGAGATGGACCGTCATCAGAGGGATGACATGGTAGCCCTCGAAGCAGCCCTGCAATTGGCTAGGAATCAGGCTGCACCTGCCTCGCAGCCTGATCAACCCTCAAATGGGCCACCTCAAAGGGGTCCCAATCCTAGCCCTCCAATCCAGCCAACGAGCCCTCAAAGGCCGGAGCAGCCATCAATGCCTCAGGATGATGTCCCACCTAAGGACCCTGAGATGCAGCCTCCATCCCAGGCTGGTCGAGGCAGCCCCCCATAGCCTAGGCAGAATAGGGTCGGGCAGCAGCCTCGCAACCCTAGACGCCAGGTGGGCGAAGAGCCGCGCCCACCGAGCAAGGGACAACGTCCTTCTGGCAACAAAAGGAACTCGGAGATAAGCTCTGCAATCAGGGACCCCCCATGGCATGATAATGCACGGGGACCTACCGACCAGCGCAGGCCTCCCCCTAACGCTTGGGAAGTTCCAGCCCGAGGAGGCAACCGAGGGGACAGTCGGTCCCACCACAGCCAATCGAGGTTCAGAGATGGCCATGGCTACAATGAGGCCGACTCAGGCAGAGGGAATGTCGGTCGGAGGGATGAGGAGAGAGGTGGAGGCAGAATCCCACCACCTAGAGAAGACCAACAAGCGAGACGTAATGCTGGGGTGCAGCCCAGGCAAAACAATGTCTTTAGCCGGCTCAGAGCCAACGAGCAGCGGCGAAGAGATGACGATTTAAGGGATGTACTCAACGACCATCGGGAATGACACGATGAGTACATTCCCCAAGCACCAGAGGCCTCGGCAATTCCTGAAGCCGTGTAGGCCCAGATAGATGCCCTAAACCAAGCAGTGCAACAGCTGGTCGGGGGAAGAACGTCTCACATCGAGTACAACAGGAGAAGGGGCACTCCTTTCGTTCGAAGGATTGTTGTGGCAGAGACTCCCAGTAAGTTTAAGATGCCCACACTTCCAAACTTTGACGGGTATGGTGACCCGGTATCTCATGTCAACAAGTTTGAGATACAGATGGACATTCAGAAGGTGTCCGAAGATGCTCGGTGCAGGTTCTTCCCTGCAACACTTTCTGATGCTGCACAGGAGTGGTTCTTTAAATTCCCTCCTGCAAGTATTGTATCTTGGGAGATGTTCGTAAATGATTTTTACGGACAATTCTATGCGGGTCGTGTGCACCCAACTGAGGCAAACCAGCTGGTCGAGATACGCCAGCAAGAAGGAGAACCACTGAAAGACTCCGTCCAGCGTTTTATGCAAGTAGCTGCTGGAGCCAAAACAGTGGGAGGCGAAGGCAAAATGATGGCCCTAACTGCGGGAGTTAGGTGTCGTACGCCTCTGTGGAGTAGCCTCAGGAAGTATGGGGTTAAAACTACCCAATAATTTTTGGATCGAGCTGATCGGTACATCAAGCTCGAAGATGCGATTGCCAGCAAGGGAAAGACCCCAAATAAGGATAAGGGGACTGAAGACCTCGCCAAAGCCACCAATGGGTCAAAGCCCAACGGCAACGGCAACGGCAAAAGCAATGGGAATAGCAACAGAAAGAATGGGGGGAAGAGGCCCCATAGCGAACCCTCTACTTCCGAGAGCAAGCGCACTAAGGGCAACTGTTATGAGCCACGGTTCACCAACTACACTGCCCTTGTCGAGTCTCGAGCAGAGGTGTATCATGCCACAAGTTCCAGTGTGCCTTACAAAAGACCGCTGCCATTCGAAATGATATTTCGAAAAGGGATACCACCAAGTTCTGTCATTTTCACAACGACTACGGACATGATACGAACGAGTGCAACCACCTGAAAGATGAAATCGAGTTCCTTATTAGACAAGGACACTTGAGGAGATACGTATGGGCCTCAGAAGCTTCCCAATGAGAGGCTCCAGGTGGCAACGAGCAGGCGCCTACACGCCAACACTCGCCACCTTTACAGCCTGACCCTATGGCCGGCACCTTACTCACCATCTGCGGAGGCCCGCATCTTGCGGGAAACAGCGGAAAGGCAAGGGAACGATATGCTCGGACCCTACGCCACGACCAGGACATCGAGATGATGACTGTGGAGGACCGGGCATCAAAGAAGGCTCAGACAGAGGACGATGATATAACCTTCTCTAAATGCGATGCCCAACATGTCTGATTCCCACATTCCGATTCGCTGGTCGTGGATGTTCAAATTGCCAATATGATGGTAAAAAGAGTACTAGTTGATACAGGAAGTTCAGTTAACATCCTGTATAAATCTTCGCTGGAACGAATGAAGTTGTCCGTCAAAGACTTGGAGCACTGCAACCAAACAATTTACGGTTTCTCTAGTGAGGGACTCGCTCCAACAGGGTCAATCAGGCTTCCGGTAACAACAAGTACAGCGCCCGCTACCAGGACATTACTCACTACTTTTATAGTAGCCGATTGTCCTTCGGCTTACAACGCTGTAATTGGAATACCCATACTAGTTGACCTTCGGGCCGTCACCTCAATATGGCACCTGGCCATGAAATTCCCAACAGACGCAGGGGTAGGACGCGTGTTGGGAAACCAGAGGGAACCAAGGGAGTGCTATAATGCCTCAATCACTAAGGCCAAGAAGGGAATGTCGAGGAGCGCTCCCCCAGAAAAGTTGCAGATGGCCATTGATATACAAGCCCAATCAGGTGATGAAGTCACCAAATAAGGCGTTGCCCAAAGTGAGGATAGAGACTTAGATCCTCGCTTTGGGAATTTTGAGGAAGATGTTGGACATGTCGAGGACCTTGAGGAGGTACAACTTGACGAAGAGTTTCCGACCAGAGTTGTAAAGGTCGGCAAAAATTTGGAAGCAACAACCAAGCACGCACTGGTGGAATTTTTTAGGAAGAACCAGGAAGTTTTCGCCTGGTCACATAAAGACATGGCTGGGATAGATCCTGCAGTCATCAGCCATGTCTTGAACGTCGACAAAAGCTTTCCACCCGTGCAACAGAAAAGAAGGCTGCTCGATAAAGACAGATCGAAAGCCTTAAAAGAAGAAGTTGAAAAACTAAAGGAGAATGGGTTCATCAGGGTGGCGTTTTATCCATCATGGGTCTCTAATCCAGTATTGGTTCCCAAACCTAATGGCAAATGGCGAACCTGTGTGGATTTCACAGACCTTAATAATGCCTGCTCTAAGGATTGCTTCCCACTCCCAAGGATCGACCAGCTGGTCGATGCAACTGCAGGACATGAGATCCTCTCTTTCATGGATGCATACTTAGGATACAATCAGATTAGTATGCATCCCCCTGACGAGGATCACACTAGATTTCAGACCGATACAAGGCTATACTATTACAAAGTAATGCCCTTCGGATTGAAAAACGCTGGTGCGACTTACCAGCGACTAGTTAACCACATGTTTAAGGAGTTGATCAGAGTAAACATGGAGGTATACGTTGATGACATGCTGGCAAAGTCAAAAAAGGCAGAAGGACATGTGAAGGATTTGCAAGAGTGTTTCAATGTTTTGAATAAATATCAAATGAAGCTAAATCCTCTCAAGTGTTCCTTCGGAGTAGGATCAGGGAAGTTCTTGGGGTTCATTGTTAATTCGAGGGGAATCGAAGCTAATCCTGAAAAGATCAAAGCCCTGATCGATATGAAATCGCCAGTAAAGATCAAAGATGTGCAAAGTTTGACTGGAAGGATTGCCGCGCTCAGTAGATTTATCTCAAAATCGACAGATAAATGCGTCCCTTTCTTTAATCTACTTAGGGGCAACAAGAAGTTCGAGTGGACTGAAGATTGCGAACAAGCTTTCCAAGCCTTAAAAGCCCACATGGCGCAACCTCCTGTCTTATCAAAGCCTATAGATGGGGAAACTTTGTTCATTTACCTGGCGATCACCGAATATGCTGCTAGTGCGGTGCTAGTAAGAGAAGAAGAAGGCGTACAAAAGGCGGTGTATTATGTGAGCAAGAGATTAATCGGGGCCGAATTGAGGTATCCTCCCATTGAAAGATTAGCCTATTGCCTAATTTTGGCCTTGCGGAAGTTACGTCCTTACTTCCAAGCCCATCCAATCACAATCTTGACTGATCAGCCCCTTCGGCAAGTTCTACAAAAGCCAGAGGCTGCTGGTCGTTTGTTGAAATGGGCAGTCGAACTCGGGCAGTTCGATATAACATACTCACCGCGAGCAGCAGTATAAGGACAATTCTTGGCTGATTTCATTGCCGAATTTACTGAACTCCCAGACAGCGAACAGAGTGAAAAGCCTAGTGCGCCTGAGCCTCAAGTTGAAGCCCCTTCGTGGAAGCTATTCACAGACAGATCGTCCAACGAATCTCACGCAGGAGCAGGGGTGATATTGATAACGCCAGAAGGGCCGATTTCACTGCGCAATTAGGTTTGATTTCACCGCTTCAAACAACGGAAGCCGAGTATGAAGCCCTACTCGCTGGGTTAAGGTTGGCCAAAGACATGAGCATAAAAGTGTTGGATATTTACAGTGATTCACAGCTGGTAGTGAATCAGGTCTTAGGGGAGTATCAAGCACGAGGTCTGAAAATGGTGGCCTATCTGAACAAAACCAAAGATCCGTTGGCACAATTTAAGAAATATACCCTCCAGCAAATACCTCGAGATCAGAATTCAAATGCAGATGCCTTAGCCAAACTCACGAGTGCGAAGGATGCTAACACTTTGAATATAGTGCCAGTTAAACGGCTGCGCAAGCCAAGAATACGAGCAGAAGAAACCAATATGGAGGTCCGGTTAGCAGATACGTGGATGGCACCATACCTGGAGTATCTCACGAGCGGTATTCTGCCAGCAGATAGAAACAAAGCCAGGACCCTTCAAAGACGGGCTGCTAGGTATATACTGGTTGATGGTGTTCTATACCGAAGAGGATACTCAATGCCACTACTCAGGTGTGTTACACCAGAAAAGGCTAAAGAACTGATGAAGGAAGTGCATGAAGGCTTCTGTGGAGACCACGCTGGGGGGCAGAGCTTATCAAAGAAGATTCTAAGGCAAGGTTATTTCTGGCCAACAATGAATGAAGACTCGATGGAGTTTGTGCGAAAATGTGATAAGTGTCAGAGATTTTCCAAAATCCCACGGGCACCTCCTAATGAGTTAAAGCAAATGCAAAGTCCATGGCCCTTCATAGTATGGGGTATTGATTTAATCGGGTCCTTGCCGACAGAAAAAGGTGGGGTGAAATACGCAGTCGTGGCGGTCGACTACTTCACCAAATGGGCCGAGGCTGAACCACTCGTGAGCATAACAACAAAGAAAGTACTTGATTTTGTCATCAAGAACATTGTTTGTCGATATGGACTGCCAAGAAAGATTGTCTCGGACAATGGCACCCAGTTTGATAGTGACATGTTCACAGACTTCTGCGAAAGGCATGGCATAATCAAGAGCTTTTCTTCAGTTGCCCATCCGCAAGCAAATGGGCAAGTCGAAGCAGTAAATAAGACATTGAAGGATACTCTGAAGAAAAGGCTCGAAGAAGCTAAAGGAGCATGGCCAGAACAGCTGCCTGAAGCACTCTGGTCGTATAAAACTTCTCACCGAACAGCAACAGGTCATACCTCATTTTCCTTAGCATACGGGTATGAAGCTATGTTGCTAGTCGAATTAGATCCACCCTCACATCGAAGAATCACATACGACCAAGACCAAAATAGCCAACTGTTGATGGAGTCCCTAGACCTGATCGAGGAGAAATGAGAGAAAGCCCAACTCCGAGTAACAGTGTACCAGCAAAAAGTCGCTCGATATTTTAACTCCAAAGTAAAAGAAAGAAAGTTCGACATCGGAGACTTAGTGCTTCGAAGAGTTTTCTTAAACACCCGCGACCCAACTGCTGGAGTACTCAGACCAAACTGGGAAGGACCTTACCAGATTGAAGAAGTCCTTCATCTAGGCACCTATAAACTTGCACGCTTAAATGGAGATATCGTTCCACGTTATTGGAATGGAGAACACCTGCGCAAGTATTATCAATAAACAGTCATTCTTAAATGACTGGCTTGTATTAATTTTTACTTTTTACAAGTTTTGAAAAAGGGTTAGTCATGTTATATGGCTGATTGCTTATAAGTGTAAGATCTTTCAAAGATCACTCGTAAAGACATGTTTAGTCCATTTAAATACGAGAATTATAAGGGACTGTGCGCAGCCAGTCATTCTTGCCAAACTTTGTAATTTTTTACAAGTATTTGTTCATTACGTGTGTTGTTTTGCTGTATTATAAGTTTTACATTTTATACTGAGCAGTAATGTTTGTACAGGTCGTGGTCAAGGCAAGTGACCAAGGACCTAAATCCCCTCAGTCACTTGGGGGGCATATAAGATACATCGATAGCAAAGCATACCAAGAGGTATGTAAACACATGAACAAAATAAGTGAAAGCATACTACGGTACTTAGAGTATTTTTCAAAATTTATATTTTGAAAAATCAAGCCAAAGTATTATGCTAGGTTCGGTCATGCGAACAGATGTTATAATAAAGCATAAATATTATAATGTCAAAGGAATCCTTTTACACCGCGAGCAGTACTGCTCGGATGTAATTGTTCAAGTAAAAGTAAAATAGCTGCCCTTGCAGCAATGAAAAATTGTCTTTACATCACGACCTGTGGGTCGTGTAGTTGAGATAACAAAAGAAAAAAAAAAGAATTAAGAAGCTAGGGGGTCTTAAGGAACGTCTTGATCGACGGCTATGCCAGCTTCAGCGTCTGCACCATCTATCCCTGCTACCAGGGAAATCTCTGGAGAAGTAGGCACTTTAGCCCTCTCTTCTTCTTCCAGGCGAAGGGCACACTGCGTCATTAAAGTCCTCCTCAAGCGTTCGGACAAATAGCTGAAGTTAGCCTCCCGGTTGTGCTTCCAGAACTCGTAGAAGCAAAGATGAGTGGCTTCCTTATACTTCTCCAAGTTCTTGGCTCCAGCATCCTCAAGCTCCTATACTCGTTTTCCGAATTCCTCCGCCTCCTGCCTGCTGGCGATCAGATCAAGCTCGAGCTGTACAGCTTGTTGATAGTTGAGCTTGGCGCTTTCTCTGAACTTTTCCCGAGATTCGTTGGCCTTCTTCAGGGCGTCCCTGGTTTCCAGCAGCTCCTTGGTCAGAGTAGCTTTGTCCTTGAGCAGCTCATCTTTCTGCTTAGACAGCTTCATCTTCTCCGCAAGCAACTCACCATTCTGTATGGTAAGCTCGTTGTTTGTAGCTTCGAGTGCTTTCTTGGCCTCGACAAGTCTAGCGTCAAAGTTCCTACCCCGAGACACCAATGCCCCAGCAAGGCGCCAGCTAGCAGTTATGGTCAGCAGTCCGTGAAGACAGATAGAAAAAGATAAAGTAAAGGAAGGGAATAAAAAATGAATGTTACATCAGCAGGAGTTAACTTACGCTAACTATCTCGTTCAACCCTCTATTGAGAACTTGATCAGCCTCCTTAGAGGTGGTTTCAGTAATAGCTGCCTGGCTGCATTTATGCTTGGAGAGCTTGTATATTCTCTCCCTGGCAGAGTTGACCATGAGGCTGGGCAGGGAGCCTTTGGTCTGAGTGTGCAATGTTTCCTTGCTAGGAGCCTTAGGAGAAGGCTGTTGGTCGGCGGGAGTTGAGGCCGGCTGCTCGAGGGGTGTTGGAGGCGGTGAGTTCTCTTTCGAAGGGGCGGTAGCCGGAGGATCGTCAGTTCGGGCCTTCTTTGAGGCAGTCTTGCTGCTCTCCCCTCGAGCCCTCTTGCTGTCCTTCTTTTGGCCAGAAGAGGCGGCAGCAGCCCTGTAATGCTCGAACACATCTTCGGAGTCCATATCTGCACAAAAGGAAATCACGTGGGCATTGAGACTAGATGGTCACACAGGGCCAAAAAATGAAAGTGAAAAGATTACAAGTAAAGTACCCGTGCTACAACTATTGGTCGCTACATTATTTATCGAACTACCTACTGCTTGGAAGAAATCTGAATTTAAGATGGGAACATTCTTAAAGTTGCCATCCCCGTCGAATAGATGACAGGGAATTGGCAAATGGCTTAAAAGAAAAATTACTGTACCGTTATCATCCGATGAGTCGTCAGAGAGTTCGGTAGGCTCGGCGGCCTTTTACTTTCCTTTTCCCTTACGAGCCAAGGGCCTCTCCGCTCGGTGAGTGTCAGCAGGTTCCTTGATCGTAACCCTAGTTGGTCTCCCCTGTGAAGGAGACGCTTGGGGTTGCTGCTCGGGTTCCGCTTCGGCGTGAGCATTCCCCGTCGAAGGCCCACTCGTAGTTGGTTGAGGGTCCCAGAGGCCAGCCGACCTAAGGTTAGCCTCTGTAACTAAATTTTTGACACTCTTCTTAGCATCTAACATGCTGGCTAAGAGTGCCGCCCTTGACTCCATCCCTGGAGTTGGTTTTGGTCGCAGCCATGGGCCTGAAACACATTATAAGTTTAAGACATTGTGGTGGAAAAACACTAAGTGAAGAAGCCAGCGATGTGAAAATTTTACCTCCTCGTGTGAAAGCCAAGTTGTCTGCGACTAGGTCAGGCGTAAGGAAGTACTCCTAGTAGTACCTCCCCACGTTGGAGATATGGGTGGTATCATTCAGGAAAGTGCGCCCGGTTTCCTGATGACAAAGATGGAAGAACCCCGTGCCTTCTTAGTTGGGGTTAGATTTGAGGTCGAACAGGTAGTTGACCTCATGTGGCGACGGCACGGGCCATTTTTTTTTGGCTAAACAGGATATAGAGTGCAGCGAGCATTCTATATCCATTTGGGGTAATTTGGAAGGGGGCAACTCCGAAGTAGTTAGCCACCCCCTGAATGAATGCATGAAGAGGCAAAGTGGCTCCCGCCTCAACATGAAACCACGACCAGACGCTGTAAGCACCTCCAGGCAGATTAGCCCTTTGGTCTTGGTTTGGTTTGATTAGGGTCACCCCTGTCAGATTGTATTTGTTTAGGTAGTTGGCGATCATTCTGATCGTCACCCAACTTTCAGAAACTACATGCCACTCGACATCCGGCTAAGTAGCGTGTCGAGGGCGGGCATGCCTTTGCACATTTGGATCGGGGGCATTTTTGTCTCGACCACTGGTCGAGGGAGCATGAGCAGTAGGCTGGTGAGAAGTGTTGAGAGTTTTTCTTTTTCGAGCTTTGGTTTTGGTACGAGCCATATTTTGGGTCGAAACTGGGGAAATGTTTAGGTTAAGGCGAGAAAAAGGAATATCTGGTATTAGAGTCGAAGGTTGTTCTTCGTCTTCAAGCAGTTGAACTAAGAGATCGTCATCGATGGGTCTTTCTCCTCCCCACGGGTCTTGCATATGAATTGCAAACAGACAAAGGAGGAGATAAGACGCACAGCCTAGGAACTCATGTTGAAAGTTGGAATAACATTGCTCGCTTCTATCGACTAGCAGCATTCTAACCGAAACACTAAGTTTTATGCTAGCAGTTTGAAAAACGGATCAAAAAGTGGAAGTAAAAAGTTTTCTGACAAGAAGCTTTTTCAACTCCAAAGGAGCGGGAAAAACTCGATTTTTCAACTAGCCTAAAAATCAAAATTTTACGTCGATTTTACACCCTAAACCTATGATCCTGACTATCAAACTAATTCCTAACTTATATAGAGCAAAAGTACACTACCCTATCAAGCATCAACGACATATACAGAATCCTCACAAATTTATACGCAAGAACGCAAAAAGTTTCAGAACTCTAAGGCAGTATGCATGGCATCTCAAAAAGTTTAAAAGACAAAGAAGTTTACCTGGATGGAGAGTGAAGATTCTGAAACGAGACGACTTTGGGCTTGCAAGCAAAGAACCCTTAAGCAAAATGACGGGAGACCTTCAAAGTTCTGAGTTCTGAGACGGAGTTCTTGAGAGTTCTTGGCAGAAAATGGCGAGTAAAAGGGTAGAAGGTGAATGAAGGGGTTACTTATAGAAGCCGAAGTGTGACAAAAATTAGTAATAATGAATTCCCTTTTTCAAAGCATGGGGGAGTGTAACAGCCGTCGGAGTGGTTTCTTGAAAACTGAAAAGGCTTGATTAGACGTGATTAGGTCACGGTTTTAAAAAACGCACGAGGGCTCTGACAGATTTTGTGGGGCATATGAAAGGTTGTTTTCCTAAGTTTACTTTTTGCTGGTCGCAATAAATAAACTTGGGGGGCAAATGTTATCCAAAGAATAGGCGTGGATGACGTGGCTGACATTTTTAACACGTGGCTGACACCTGGCAAAGGTGTTGTTCGACTATCGACCAGGGAGATTCCCCTGGCATAACATCTGGGTTTTATATACAACCAGCTTGGTCATATACTTCGTATGTTTTGAGAAGATATTGTACATTTATAATCATATTCGAGATTATCTCCCATAATTCCTGAGTATCCGATTATTTAGGAAAGAATATCTGTAACAAATTTATGTAATCCTCCTTGAGCCTATAAATAGAGAAGAAATAGCTCAAGGAGGGGACTTTTTTGGCTGATTTGAGTTTGTGCTTTACAAGAGAATTATAGCTATTATCTTTTGATTGTATTATTCATCCATCTAAGGCTGGTGAAACTCGGAGAACCCTAGTTCTTTGATCACACCTTTGAGAATCAATATCAATAATAGCTTAAGTGGACGTAGGTCGTTACCAATTCGTGGGGCCGAACCACTATAATTTGTTGTGTCGTTTACTGTTCTTTCCATTAGATCTATTTCAATACCTTCTGTAATGCCCCGAATTTCCTAATAAGGGTTAGGACCTTGATTAGGAGGCCGAGAGGGCCATAATTGATTTATCATGGTATTAAATGATCATATGCATGTTAATGTGAATTATATTATTATATGATGATAAATGCATGCATATGGGTGTATTTATAATTATAAGGGTATTCTGGTAATTTGGCCTGTTGAGGGCATATTTGTAAATTGGGTGCATATTGTAATTTGTGAATGAGATTTTATTATTATGGAGATATATTCAAGCTATTCGGCATGAGACGATCATAGATTATGAGTTAGCGGTTTTGTCATAACGGGGTCAAGTTTGGGGTAATAGAAATGTTATTTGATGATAAATTAGGAATATTTGAGATCAAGATGGAATTCTGGAAGTTTTGACTATAATGTCCCCGGGGGTGTTTTCGGGACCCCGAGCCCTAGGTTTTATTCGAGGTTACTTAAGCTTGAAGTAGCTTGTCAGATAAGAACGTACGTTAGAAAATCTCTCTCTCTTTTCCCGATAGCCTATTTTACCGTTCGAAGCTTTCTTAAAGGAATTTCAAGTTCTAGGAGTCGAAATCAAGCGAGGGTCGAGGCATAGCGATCCTAGGAAAGATTAGAAGCTTCTTAACTGAAGGATTTGACGGAAAACAACCCAATCAAAGGTAATCTAAGTTTGAAGTTTTGAGTTTCTAAAGTTTTTAAGCGTAGAATTGGACTTTGTGAATTGTTGAGTTTTTGGTTGGTTTGAACCTTAGGTTTTGAGGGTTATGGAGCTTTGGGAATCTTGGGAACTTTGTTTTGATGATTGGGGAATGTTTGGGTATGATTTTGGAAGCTTTTAGAAGTTGGAAGCACGTTTGGAAATGGCCCAGGGTTGGGGGCCGCAGCCCTGTTCTTTGGCGCCGCGGCCTTAGCTCGATGAAGCAGGTGCCCCAATTCTGTTCTTGCTGGGCGCCGCGGCCCTTGGTGTTGGGCGCCGCGGCGCTTGCTTCAGGAAATTCTGGGGGCCGCGGCCCAAGGTGCCAGGGCCGCAGCCCTTGCCCTGTTTTGACCCCGAGAATTTAGCTATAGGCCTCGGGAGTGTTCCTACTACTTGGATTAGTTTGGATTGTTGTCCCGGAGGCTAGATTTTGGTTTGGTAACCTATGTTGGTCATTTTATTTTTGGTATCCCATATTTGGTTATGACTAGGTGACCGCTAAGGGCTTAAAGGTTGATCGTTCTCAAGGGTCGTTCTTATATTGGTTCTAGCTCGAATCTGAGGTAAGAAAACTGCACCCTGTGTATGTATGACATGCATGATTGTACTTGATGCGTGTTGGATGTTTATATGCGATGCATGTAATGCACGAGAAACATGTGATTAGGACATGCTTTATATACTGAGTATGATATTGTTCAGAGCTTGAGCCTCTGTGTTTATGCATGATCCTAATTGAGCTAGTAACTATTGAGTAAGCATGTTGAATGCCTTTATTTGGATATTTGGATTATGATATATGTTTGGTGGCATGGCTTACTTGTGTGTGGCACTGACTTATTAGCTAGAATCGACAATGGTGTTAGATCCATCTGTGAAGCTGTGATTTACTAGTCAAGTTCACAATGGGTTGAACACTGGTCGTGTTTTACTGACCTAAGAGTCAGAAATGGCATAGCATCACGAACGCCGAGCCAAATGAAGATTAGATCTAATCGATATCAGCGTTGAATGACTCGTATGGGGTATTAATGCTGGACCGACCAGAAGGTCGATGAAAATTATAAGCGCTTGGCTAGTCTAAGACTAGTTATTCAGAGCCAGGGCATATGGCCCCGGTGACTGTTTGTTACATGGCTAGGGAACGCTGTTCCATAGTTATGACTCTAGAGTCATGAGGAAGGTTATGTTGGTGACTAATCACCATGCACCTATCCTGTTAAAGCTAGTGAGATGCTCACTTATTTGTTAAGCCCTGGCGATCCTATCATCACATGGCTAAAGGGTGTTGTCCCCATATTTGTGACTTTTGCGATAGTCACCTATTTGTTTGGACTGTTGGTCCTGAATAATTAATACAATCAATGTTGATATTATATCATGTGATATTGTGTTTTCTTGCTGGGCTTCGGCTCACGGGTGCTATGTGGTGCAGGTAAAGGCAAAAGAAAGTTGGGCCATCCTTGAGTTGGAGAGCTTAGGTGATGACGTGTACATATGCAGTTGCTCGTCTGCCATGGTCGAGGTTTAAAGAGGAACTAGGGTTAAACCCTGTTTTGCCGCATAGAACGGCCTGTTGTAAATATTTTCTTGTAGCAGACTCTGAAATTATAATTCTGGGATCTCAACATATATATTAAACGTTCTAATGAAACGTTACATCTTAACCAAAATTTTTAATCCCTAAACCTCTAATCATACTTAGTTACGCGATTTTGGCCAAATAACTCGATTAATGAGTTTAGCACTGTTTACAAGGCACACCGTAACGGTCCCTGGAGTTGGAGTGTTACACCTTCTGTCACATCAAGCATTTGACTCTGTGTCAGTTGACCAAAACTAGGGTCAACAGCATCAAAAATGCAATTGAACAAGTGTATCCTGGTGTATATCATGAAGTTTGTCTTTATCATTTGAAGCAAAATCTAAGGACTAAGTTTAGGGGATTACATGTGCATGCCATATTTGAAACTACTTCAAGAGCGTACTCAGCTCAAGAATATTATTCTGCCATGGCTGAATTACAGAAAATTAGCCCTGAAATGACCACTTATCTTTTGCAAGCAAAACCGGAAAAATGGGCTCGACCATTCTTTCCAACAAAAAGGTATAACATTCTTACAAGTAACATTGCCGAATCTATAAATGTAGCAATTGTGCATGCGAGAGAATTGCCTATAACGCCGTTAATAGAAGCTATAAGAGAGATGCTTCAAAGATGGTTTTCAACAAGAAAAGAAGCAGCAATCACCCAATTTATTGAAGTGACAAAATGGGCAAATGATGAAATTGAGATCAAACTTGATGTGGCATTTCGAATGAAGGTATGTTATTAAAGTTACGTTTATTTACTTTTTGTTCGGCTTTTAAATCTATTGCTTAATAATTGTATTATTTCATAGGTAGATGCAATTGATGCAATGAAATCTCGTGTCACATATGGTGATCGAGTGTTTGTTGTCGACTTGGAACAAAATATGTGCACATGTAATGAATTTCAACTAGAGGGAATTCCATGTGCACTTGCTATTGCAAAAATTGAAAGCAAGTACTCGGACAAGTACAAATTTTGCTCAAATTGGTATAGAAATTCTGTTTTGAAAGAGACATATGCAGGATCAATTAATCCTCTTCCAGATAAAGTTGATTGGAGTGTCCCAGATGAAATTAAAGAAGATAGCATGAAAGCTCCCAAATTCAAAGTAAAACGAGGACGTCATAAGAAAAAAAGAATTCCATCAACAGGAGAATTTTTCAAGCATGTTCGAACAGTCAAGTGTGGAAATTGTGGAATATTGGGACATAATAGAAAGAATTGTAAAATCCAACCAATTCTAAAAGAATGATAGCATTCAGCTGTGAATTGCATATATATCATGATCATTGAGATTGATTATTGTCCTTGAGTACAGTGCATTATGCATGAAAGCATGAACTGTTGTTATCTGTTGCAGTCTAAAGACTATAAAGATGCAATGTTATACACATTTTTTGTGTTGTGGACTTGTGGATAAGAATGTTTATACATTTATTAAAGTACATCTTATTTTTTATTGTATTATTATTTATTTAATTTATGAAAAATAGGAATTGATATTAGTGTGAGATGAAATTTACAGTAAAAAGTTATAAAAGATGATAGATTATCATCTAGAAATTACGACAAAGTTATCGATTAATCTTATGGACACTGTAAAAATTGTCCACATTTATAGTTGTTTGTATATTATGTTTTGAAATTCTTCTATGATCAATCCTATGTGAGAACAAAATCTTTCATAGTCTACGTTAATATTTACACCAAACTTTCCTTAATAATATTTGCAAATGGCAAAGCAAAGACAAAGCTAAACCTTTTCCTCACAAACATAACCAGCAATAGCATGAAGAGGATCAACATTCAATTCAACCAATCTCTCGCTGCTTTCCTTTTCTAGGTGCTAAATCTAGAGAGAGAAAGTAGAGAATTGTTGGTTGGTTATGGAACTACTCTTCTCCATAATTCCTTCCCATGTTTAACTTACTCTCTCTTCTCTTCAATCCCCATACCTCCCTCTGCTCCATCAATAATTAACTGTCTTTTCTTTTCCTTTTTTAATTAAGCTAAAGAAACCAATAAGCAATTAAAGCATGGTGGTTTAAAGAGATTTGGATTATAAATAGAGCTTAATGGATAAAAATTTATAAATTTTTGTTCAAAATTTAATGTCATTTAGCCTTGTGGTTAAAAATTTGATGCCATTTGGTTTGTGGTTTAAATTTTTAGGCAAATGATTTAAATTTAAAGCTTAGGGGTTTAAATTTAAAACATTGTGGTTTAAAGAAACTTGGATTATAAGTAGAGCTTAATGTATAAAAATTTGATTCAATTTAGCCTTGTGGTTCAAATTTGATGCCATTTAGCATTGCGGATCAAAATTTGATGCCATTTGGATTGTGGTTTAAAGTTTTAGGCAAGTGGTTTAAATTTAAAACATTGAGGGTAAAAGAGACTTGGATTATAAATAGAGCTGAATGGATAAAAATTCATAAATTGTGGTTCAAAATTTGATGTTATTTAGCCTTGTGGTTCAAAATTTGATGCCATTTAGCCTAGTGGTTCAAAATTTGATGCCATTTTGTTTGTGGTTTAAATTCTTAGACAAGTGGTTTAAATTTAAAGCTTAACGGTTTAAATTTAAAGCTTAGTGGTTTAAAGAGACTTGGATTATAAAAAGAGCTTAATGGATAATTTTTTTTTATATTGGGATTAAAATTTGATGCCATTTACGCCGCCGCGGCGCACAGGATCTTTAGACATTAGAGCCGCGACGCTCAGAATGTAACAAAAAAATGGCAATTGAAGTCACTGCGCGCCGCAGCTCTAATTTATTTGGGCCGCGGCGCAAAGTTCGTACCTTTAATTATATATATAATTTTTTTTTCCAATCACAACTTCTGGTCTAAATTTTTTACCAATAAAGAAATTAGGTTTAAATTTAATAATTATATATTTAAATTTAAAGGATAGGGGTTTAAATTTTAAACGTAATGATTAAACAGAGCATGTTTATGTTTTAAGCCTAAAGAATTAAAACTTAAACCTTGTGGATTAAATTTTGATGTCATTTAAGTTTAGTGGTTCATAGCTTAAGCCATTTAAGGCTCGCGGTTTAAATTTCTAGGCAAAGGGTTTAAATTTTAAGCTTAGGGGTTTAAAATTAAAGTTTAGTGGTTTAAATTTAAAACATAGTTGGTTAAAGAGACTTGGATTATAAATAGAGCTTAATGGATAAAAATTTGATACCATTTAGAATTGTGGTTCAAAATTTGATTCCATTTAGCCATGTATTTCAAAATTTGATGCCATTTGGTTTGTGGTTTAAATTTTTAGGGAAGTGGTTTAAATTTAAAGCTTAGTGGTTTAAATTTAAAACATTGTGGTTTAAAGAGACTTGGATTATAAATATAGCTTAATGGATAAAAATTTATAAATTATGGATCAAAATTTGAAGCCATTTAGCCTTGGGGGTTCAAAATTTAAAACATTGTGGTTTAAAGAGACTTGGATTATAAATTATGGTTCAAAATTTGATGCCATATAGCCTTGTGGATCAAAATTTGATGCCATTTAGCCTTGTGGTTCAAAATTTAATGCCATTTGGATTGTGGTTTAAATTTCTAGGAAAGTGGTTTAAATTTAAACTTAGGTCGCCAAACAAACTACGAATTGAATACCAACTTAAATGAAAATGAAACTACTTAGGTTGATGGGGCGCCCCCAGAGGCATTAAAGAGTCGTTCTTTCATGGGTAAAAGGGTGCCCGTGGTAGGCGATGGAGGGAGTCGAGGTGCCCGTGGTAGGCAATGAATGGAGCAGTCGATCAAGGCAGAAGAGTGGTCGTAGATCAGGCTTAGTCTTCTATCCCTGCTAGGATGCCGCGCCATAAAGCAAGGTAATTTTTGGCAGGCACGCAGAGAAGGCAAGGTAATTTATTGGAGGAGTACTAAGCCCTTATAGAGATGAATGTGCTAGCAAGGAAGCTAGCCTCATGTGCGTGGGTCTATCTTAACTAGGGAAGGAAGGAAAGTCGCAAGGCATTAACAAAGGCAAGCAGGAAAGGCGGAAGGGGCTAGCATCTTTATTGCTTACTTTGTATAGCCCGGCACTGCTCCTCAAAACCACGCTAGCTGTTCAGCTTCTAGAACTAAGCTAAATAGAAGGGAAAACCTGGTGCAGCAAACTGACTGGGATTGAATAGCTATCCTTTCTAACTACAAGGCAAGGAACTTTTTCCACCAAGCCATATGTGGGAAGACTAAACTGGACTGAGATTGCGGGAACACGTTAGAAGGGCTCAAAGCGCCTTAGGCTAGCAAGGGAAATGGATTTAGGAAAGAAGGATCCCACGTTCCATACGAAAGAAAGACCAGGCGATAAAGAATAAAGAAGGCTATGGGGAAAGATCCCAGACCTGGCTCGCTCCAGGCAGATTCTAAGATGCCAATACCGAAGACATCGCATGCTAGAAAGAATGTGCTTTCTACGCGTCATTACGGTTACCTGTTCACTAGTAATCTGGTCGAAAAAGATCCAACGTCGGTAACAATCCCGATCAATTAGAGGAAAGGAGAACTCATCTCCCACAATAAGCAACTATATAACTCTAAGGATCGTGTCATACTGCCTTTCACTGTGCAACTTCCACCAGCCTTTTTTCTGGGAACATGGTCAACCGGAAATTATTATGTTCGTGATTCTTCATCCACCAATGCAGAAAATGCTCTAGTTTTCCATTCTCATATGAGGCCGGAAAGTTTATTGGCAACCGGACAATTGGGTTAATCCTGACATCCGTAGATGCCAACTGCAGTGAACCTACGGAGAGTGGCCCAGTAATCTTTTCCATCAGGGTGGCCACAGTGAGATACAGTGGTGGGTTCTTTTCACCTTTCCCTCACAGTACTTGTACGCTATCGGTCATTGAGGAATACTTAGGCTTAGAGGGTGGTCCCCCTTTCTCGCGTAAAAGCGATCAGAATTCGAACACGCCGCATTTTACAGCAGGCCCTGCCTTAACCTGTCCCCAGACAGCCAGCCCTCGCCAGGCTGCTGGCATTGCTAAATGCTCCGCCACAAAGCCCGAATACGACAGATGCGGAAGTGGCTAAGTCGGAGGAAGAAAGTAGTTGGGGGTTGAGCTCAAGCTCCTGCTTCTTGGTCACCACAAGAGCAGAATCAAAGCGAGCAGGACCAGTAACCCTACAATGTCACCCTTTTGAAAAGCCGAAATCACCGTCGTCATTCGCAAAAGGTAGCATCATGATATCTTCTTTGACGATGTGGGTAGACTACCTTCACTTTTCATGGAGCAAACAGAGTTTGGTAGTCGGACCGGTAACTAACTGTTAGAAAGGAATAGACAGAAGAAAGTGTTAGAGAGGAATAAGAGAGTTTTAGAGTAGACCGAACCTCAGCCTATCTTCAATCTTAAGTAAAGTGAAGTCAAATCAATGAAGTGAATAGCCCAACCTCTTTGTTTGAAGCTTTTCCAGGAAGCTTCAACAAGTAGAAGCTTTGAAGCCCCTAATTCCAAAACACAACAATAGACTTTCTTTAGACTATAGTATAGGAAAAAGCTTATCTTTGATAGCGGTCATAAGGGGGGTTCAGAAAGAATCTTATCGTAGAAAGAGACTTCAACCTGTGCGGGGGTAGGGGCGGATGTAGCCAAGTGGATCAAGGCAGTGGATTGTGAATCCTTATTATGTGGTTGCACATTTCCATTATGTACTTTCTATGGGAGCCGTTTTTGCTTTATTTGCAGGATTTTACTATTGGGTTGGTAAAATCTTTGGTCGGACATACCCTAAAACTTTAGACGCGGATACGGAAAAAAAAGGCTAGGTAATGTATCTCCAACTAGCTCTACCCTGGTCACTGGGTCAATAATCGGCCCGGTGGTTTTTCGACTGGAACCGGAATAAATATTGGTACTTGGCGGCTCACGAGCAACATATAGACTAAAGTAGCCCATCACTCCCTCGCTCTTTTTTGAAGGCCCTTTCTATTCTCTTTCTAGTAGGGTTCCTCCATAAGAACATTGAACGCCCAGCTTCGCAGAGCAGCTCTCTCCCCAGCCCACAGCATAGTGTGGAATCTGGATCGTTTCATCGTTCAAAATTTGATGCCATTTAGCCTAGTGGTTCAAAATTTGATGCCATTTGGTTTGTGGTTTAAATTCTTAAGCAAGTGGTTTAAATTTAAATCTTAGTAGTTTAAAAAGATTTGGATTATAAAAAGAGCTTAATGGATATATATTTTTTATATTGGGATTAAAATTTGAAGCCATTTACGCCGCCGCGGCGCACAGGATCTTTAGACATTGGAGCCGCGACACTCAGAATGTATAAAAAAAAAAAGGCAATTGAAGTCACTATGCGCCGCAGCTCTAATTTATTTGGGTCGCGACGCACAGTTCATTCTGCCTACAACATCTTCCCAATTGGGAGACATTGTAGACTTTCAATGTCTCCCAAATAAAGTCATAAAACCCCTATTTTGTTGTAGTGTTTAAAATTAATGTATAGTGGTTTAAATTTAAAACATAGTTGGTTAAAGAGACTTGGATTATAAATAGAGCTTAATGGATAAAAATTTGATACCATTTAGCCTTGTGGTTCAAAATTTGATTTCATTTGGTTTGTGGTTTAAATTTTTAGGGAAGTGGTTTAAATTTAAAGCTTAGCGGTTTAAATTTAAAACTATGTGGTTTAAATAGACTTGGATTATAAATATAGCTTAATGGATAAAAATTTATAAAATATGGATCAAAATTTGAAGCCATTTAGCCTTGGGGTTCAAAATTTAAAACATTGTGGTTTAAAGAGACTTGGATTATAAATAGAGCTTAACGGATAAAAATTTATAAATTATGGTTCAAAATTTGATTCCATTTAGCGTTGTGGTTCAAAATTTG
This sequence comes from Humulus lupulus, assembly GCF_963169125.1. Lineage (NCBI taxonomy): Eukaryota > Viridiplantae > Streptophyta > Magnoliopsida > Rosales > Cannabaceae > Humulus > Humulus lupulus. Next base: position 136,245,672 of record NC_084798.1, on the reverse strand, counting down.
ATGCCATTTGGATTGTGGTTTAAATTTTTATGAAAGAGGTTTAATTTTAAAGCTTAGGGGTCTAAATTTAAAGCTTAGTGGTTTAAATTTAAAACATTGTAGTTTATAGAGACTTGGATTATAAATATAGCTTAATGGATAAAAATTTATAAATTATGGTTCAAAATTTGATTTCATTTAGCCATGTGGTTCAAAATTTGATGCCATTTAGTTTGTGATTTAAATTTTTAGCGAAGTGGTTTAAATTTAAAGCTTAGCGGTTTAAATTTAAAACATTGTGGTTTAAAGAGACTTGAATTATAAATAGAACTTAATGGATATAAATTTATAAATTATGGATCAAAATTTGAATCCATTTAGCCTTGTGGTTCAAAATTTAAAACATTGTGGTTTAAAGAGACTTGATTTATAAATAGAGCTTAACGGATAAAAAATTATAAATTATGTTTCAAAACTTGATGCCATTTAGCCTTGTGGTTCAAAATTTGATGTCATTTAGCCTTGTGGTTCAAAATTTGATGCCATTTGGATTGTGGTTTAAATTTCTAGGAAAGTGGTTTAAATTTAAAGCTTAGGGGTTTAAATTTAAAGCTTAGTGGTTTAAATTTAAAACATTGAGGTTAAAGAGACTTGGATTATAAATAGAGCTTAATTGATAAAAATTTATAAATTGTGGTTTAAATTTGATGCCATTTAGCCTTGTGGTTCAAAATTTGATGCCATTTAGCCTTGTGGGTCAAAATTTTATGCCATTTGGATTGTGGTTTAAAGTTTTAGGCAAGTGGTTTAAATTGAAAACTTAGTGGTTTAAATTTAAAACATTGTGGGTAAAATAGACTTGAATTATAAATAGAGTTTAATGGATAAAAATTTATAAATTGTGGTTCAAAATTTGATATCATTAAGCCTTGTGGTTCAAATTTTTATGACATTTAGCCTAGTGGTTCAAAATTTGATGCCATTTGGTTTGTGGTTTAAATTTTTAGACAAGCGGTTTAAATTTAAAGCTTAGGAGCTCAAATATAAAGCTTAGTGGTTTAAATTTAAAACATTGTGGTTTAAATAGACTTGGATTATAAATAGTACTAACAGAAGCATTATCCAATGTTACTTGTTTAAGAAAAATAATGGCTATTATCCAATGTTACTAATAATGGCTATTATCCAATGTTACCAATAATAACAGCTATTATTTATTTAAGAAAAATAAATAGTCCCTAGCATTATCCAATGTTACTTGTTCAAGAAAAATAATGGCTATTTAAATTTTTAGACAAGCGATTTACATTTAAAGGTTAGGGGTTTAAATATAAAGCTTAGTAGTTTAAATTTAAAACATTGTGGTTTAAAGAGACTTGAATTATAACTAGAACTTAATGGATAAAAATTTATAAATTATGGTTCAAAATTTGATGTCATTTTGCCTTGTGGTTTAAATTTTTAGGCAAGTGGTTTAAATTTAAAACATTGTGGTTTAAAGAGACTTGGATTATAAATAGAGCTTAATGGATAAAAATTTATAAATTGTGGTTTAAATTTGATGCCATTTAGCCTTGTGGTTCAAAATTTGATGCCATTTGGTTTGTGGTTTAAATTTTTTGGCAAGTGGTTTAAATTTAAATCTTGGGGGTTTAAATTTAATGCTTAGTGGTTTAAATTTAAAACATTGTGTTTTAAAGAGACCTAGATTATAAATAGAGCTTAATGGATAATAATTTATAAATTGTGGTTCAAAAATTGATGCCATTTAGCATTGTGATTCAAATTTTGATGTCATTTGGTTTGTGGTTTAAATTTTTAGGCAAGTTGTTCAAATTTAAAGCTTAGGGGTTTAAATTTAATGAGTAGTGGTTTAAATTTAAAACATTGCGGTTTAAAGAGACTTAGATTAAAAATAGAGCTTAATGGATAAAAATTTGATATCATTTAGCCTTGTGGTTCAACATTGATGTCATTTAGCCTTGTGGTTCAAATTTTGATGCCATTTGGTTTGTGGTTCAAATTTTTTGGTAAGTGGTTTAAATTTAAAGCTTAGGGGTTTAAATTTAAAAGCTTAGTGGTTTATATTTAAAATATTGTGGTTTAAAGAGACTTGAATTATAAATAGAGCTGAATGGATAAAAATTCATAAATTGTGGTTCAAAATTTTATGACATTTAGCCTTGTGGTTAAAAATTTGATGCCATTTAGCCTAGAGGTTTAAAATTTGATGCCATTTGGTTTGTGGTTTAAATTCTTAGGCAAGTGGTTTAAATTTAAAGCTTAATGGTTTAAATTTAAAACATTGTGGTTTAAAGAGACCTGGATTATAAATAGAGCTTAATGGATAATTTTTTTTTAAATTGGTTTAAAAAATTGATGCCATTTACCCTGCCGCGGCGCACAAGATCTTTGGAAATTAGAGACACGACGCACAGAAGGTAAGAAAAAATGGCAATTTGAAGTCACTACGCGCCGTGGCTCTAATTTTTTTGGGCCGCAGCGCACAGTTACATTTAATAATAATATCAATATAATTTTTTTGCCAACTTGTGGCCTAAATTTTTGACCAATAAAATAATTTGGTTTAAATTGTATGCCTAGTTATTTAAATTTTTAAAGGTTAGGGGTTTAAACTTTAAACGTAATTGTTAAGCAAAGTATGATTATGTTTTAAGCCTAGAGGATTAAAACTTAAACTTTGAGGATTAAAATTTGATGTCATTTAAGTTAGTTGTTCATAGTTTAAGCTATTTAAGGCTTGCGGTTCAAATTTTTAGGAAAGTGGTTTAAATTTAATGCTTAGGGGTTTAAATTTAAAAAATTGTGGTTTAAAGAGACTTGGATTATAAATAGAGCATAATGGATAAAAAATTATAAATTATGGTTCAAAATTTGATGCCATTTAGCCTTGAAGTTCAAAATTTGATGCCATTTGGTTTGTGGTTTAAATTTTTAGGCAAGTTGTTCAAATTTAAAGCTTAGGGGTTTAAATTTAATGCCTAGTGGTTTAAATTTAAAACATTGTCGTTTAAAGAGACTTGAATTATAAATAGAGCTTAATGGATAAAAATTTGATACCATTTAGCCTTGTGGTTAAAAAATTGATGCCATTTATCCTTGGGGTTAAAATTTTGATGCCATTTGGTTTGTGGTTTAAATTTTTAGGTAAGTGATTTAAATTTAAAGCTTAGGGGTTTAAATTTAAAGCTTAGTGGTTTAAATTAAAAATATTATGGTTTAAAGAGACTTGGATTATAAATAGAGCTGAATGGATAAAAATTTATAAATTTTGGTTCAAAATTTTATGTCATTTAGCTATGTGGTTGAAAATTTGATGTCATTTAGCCTAGGGGTTCAAAATTTGATGCCATTTGGTTTGTGGTTTAAATTCTTAGGCAAGTGGTTTAAATTTAAAGCTTAACGATTTAAATTTAATACTTAGTGGTTTAAAGAGACTTGGATTATAAATAGAGCTTAATGGATAAATTTTTTTAAATTGGGTTCAAAATTTGATGCCATTTATCCCGCCGCGGTGCCCAGTAACTTTGTAAATTAGAGCCCCAGCGCTCAGAAGGTAAGAAAAAAAATGGTAATTTGAAGTCACTGCGCACCGCAGCTCTAATTTATTTGGGCCGCGACGCACAGTTTATACATTTAATAATAATATAAATAATTTTTTTTTTGGCCAATCACAACTTGTGACCTAAATTTTTGACCAATAAAGTAATTTGGTTTAAATTTTAAGCCTAGTTATTTAAATTTAAAGGTTAGGGGCTTAAACTTTAAACGTAATTGTTAAGCAGAGTATGATTATGTTTTAAGCCTAAAAGATTAAAACTTAAACCTTGTGGATTAAATTTTGATGTCATTTAAGTTTAGTGGTTCAATGTTTAAGCCATTTAAGGCTTGCGGTTTAAATTTTTAGGCAAGTGGTTTAAATTTAAAACTTAGGGGTTTAAAATTAAAGCTCAGTGGTTTAAATTTAAAACATAGTGGGTTAAAGAGACTTGGATTATAAATAGAGCTTAATGGATAAAAAATTGATACCATTTAGCCTTGTGGTTCAAAATTTGATTCCATTTAGCCAAGTGGTTCAAAATTTGATGCCATTTGGTTTGTGGTTTAAATTTTTAGGCAAATGGTTTAAATTTAAAGTTTAGCGTTTTAAATTTAAAACATTGTGGTTTAAAGAGACTTTGATTATAAATAGAGCTTAATGGATAAAAATTTATAAATTATGGTTCAAAATTTGATGTCATTTAGCCTTGTGGTTCAAAATTTGATGCCATTTAGCCTTGTGGTTTAAATTTTTAGGCAAGTGGTTTAAATTTAAAGCTTAGTGGTTTAAATTTAAAACATTGTGGTTTAAAGAGACTTGGATTATAAATAGAGATTAATGGATAAAAATTTATAAATTGTGGTTTAAATTTGACACCATTTAGCCTTGTGGTTCAAAATTTGATGCCATTTGGTTTGTGATTTAAATTTTTAGGCAATGGGATAAAATTTAAAGCTTTTGGTTTAAATTTAAAGCTTATTGGGTTAAATTTAAAACATTATACTTTAAAAGGACTTGGATTATAAATAGTGCTTAATGGATAATTTTTTTTAAATTCGGTTCAAAATTTGATGCCATTTACCTTGTCGCGGTGCATAAGAACTACGCTAGGAAGCCATTTTTTGGCAAATCTAGGAAGGGAATAAGATATGTGAAGAACAAGGAAGTGGGACTATTGGAAGAACTACTACTTATTTTGCATGAAAAGAACAATAATGGAATTTAAATAGATTAAGAGACAAGTGAATAAGAAGAAGAAGAAGACAAAATGGTACAGTACTGAATGAAACAGTACCTATTTATATTACAAAAGGAGACAAAAAATTCCATTGAATTACTTTCACGATATTTTGTTTTGTTTGTTTACATTTTGAAACTACAAAACTATCTGGTTTAGTAAAATGTAAGACTCCAAAATCTATAAACGTTGAAATGAAAACCATGAGTGCATTTCTATAATTAACCTTGGCATACATCTTCAGTCGGAGTTTCATATCCTTCATTCATGTGCTTGAAGTTTCCATGAATCCACAATTATATTGCCATCTTCTTTCGCATAGAAAAAGCTTTATTTGGTCCAATTTCAAAAACTGATTTCCCCGCCATCAATAATTCAACAAACTTTATGAGATAAATGCCACAATTAGTCCTGCAACATAAAAAAATATTATATCATAAGATTTTTAACAATAAAAAAAAACCACAAATAATAAAACTAATTTATATTTTCAAAACTTACATATTATCTTGAAATGGAGTTGGTTCCCATGAATACTCAAACTCCTGACAACCTGAAGCATATCCTTCTATTTTTTCATGGAAATGTAAGAAGTCAAAAATATAAAGAAGAACTTGGCAATATTTCTTTACATGATTTCTTACATTTTCATCACCATCTTTGTAGTAAGAATCATAAATAAAGATTTTTCATTTATCAATCTCGAGAACTCCTAAGCACCAATGATTTAGGTGTTTTCCACCTAGAATAAAAAATGGCAGAAATACAAAATTGACATCTAACCATGAATTCCCATATAAGATTGATTTGCCAAGAATCCTATCAATTATAGTCACTTCCTTGCTCCAATTAAAATCTTTTATTTGAGATTCACTAATTGCTACTTGCCTAAGAAATGCATAAAAAATGTAGTTCGATGTAGTACAATTTTGAAATGAAGTCGAGCAACTATGACAAAGAACCTTCCTTCTCAAATAATAAAGTGCTACAGAAATATGCTGCAATATGAAAAATGAGGGACAAGAAAAATCATAAAAGAGTATAAAAAGAATAAAAATTTTCATAAAGTATAAAACAAGATAAAAAAGAAATTTAATCTTACAATATCATCAAGGAGGCCATTCTTGTCATATAGATCATGGAACCACTTCTTATAATTAATGCATTGATTGCCATATAGAAACCCAGGCATTGTTGCATAAAATGGATAGAATGGTTCTTTTTTAGACCTACAAAAAAAAAACAAAAACAAATGGTATTAATATATAAAACAATATAATTAACATAAATACTCATTAAGTAAACCAATTTACCTATGCTTCTTAAGACCAAGCTTATACCATGACATAAATCTTTCTTCCAACTCCATTGAAGGCATATCATCAAAATTGCTCTCAAAAGGAAATCGTCCAATGAAATGTGCTTCCTTTTTTCTTCGTTCATTGGACAAAGCCAAAACAATTGCTGACAAATCATGGGTGTATGGAGAAGAAACAAATTTGCTTGCTTTCCTTCCCCTTTTCTTTCTTGAGTATAATTTCTTAACCTCATGATTGTCATTTGATGATTGGGATAAAATATTGAAAGTTGGAGTAGTCTCAAAATCTTTGTCATGGTCAATATCAATTTTATTTGTTGTAAATTCTTTAAGATCATTTTTAATTGGTTCCACATTGGAAACCTAAAAATCAGAATTAGATAGACAAATTAAGAAAAATAAACAAACATTTTGTAAAAAGATAAAGCACAAAATAATAAAAGGTTTTTTTAATTCAAAGATAGGTTAAAAATCATACCAGAATAATTGCTAAAGGACCAACACATTCTACAGTGTTGAAGTCATTCATACTTTGATGCAAATCATCTTCAGATAAGGATTTCCCCTCTTGAGAAGAAGACTTCCGATCTTTGCTCTTCACCTTCTCCTCTTCTCCTTTTCCAGGAACTTCCTTGTTTGCATCATGTTTCTTCATAAAAATCTCCATAAAATCAAAGAAACGTTTCATTCCCTCATCAATATCATTCACCTTTGTTTTAATATCAGCAATATCTTTTTTCATTACAATATTATCTTCTTTGATTTCCTGAAAAAATTAGAAGGGAAAAAATATATAATGAACAACACAGAAAAAACTAAAATATATAAGAAATTGTAAACAACATATTTTCAAAATGCAAACTAGACAATAAACAAAAACAAGGACATAAGTTGGAAACAATAAAAAACGAACCTTCAACAATGAAATAACTTCTTCATTAGAACTACTTGAAGTAGAACTTTTTCTCTTCTTGGTTTTCGAATTATGATCATCTTCTTCTCTCCCTCTTTTAAAACTTGAAGAGACAGAAAGCATAGCATGATGAAATGAATTTCTTTCATCATTAGAAAAGGTTAAAGGAGCATAAACATATACATAAAACAAAATAAAAAAATTAATACAACAAATCTAAAATAAGAGAGCAAAATAAAAAAAATAAGAAATAAAAACAAATTTTTACCTTTGATCTTTTGAAAACTTTTTTCCAAAATGTCTTTAAGTGACAATTCTTCTTCCCTATCTTCCAATTCAAAATTCTGGGGATTTTTGAACCAATGTGAATGGAAAACGATGATGCCAACAAAGGAATAACCTGAAATCCCCAAACTTGGAAGGCTATAGGGAAGCCACATAGCTCATATCCTGTCTTTGATGAATCTAAGGCACTTGTGAGGTATTTATTGTTTCGTTAAAACACTGGCGACTCCAAGGATATGCCTCAAACTTTTCTTCATCATCAACTAAATTCAGAACAAAATTGTCTACCAACCTATCACCTCTTTTACTTCCTAATATATTTTCAACCATGTATGCTTTGACTAATTTAATGACATCTTCAGCATCAATATCAATTCTTCTATAATTAATGAAATCTTTCAACTGATTTCTTGAAATTGATGATTTTCCAGAGAAGTATTTAACAAGTAATCTATTATTATTATTGCTCACACCCATATCAGAATGAATGTCATAACAATTTAAACTTGTTATAATACCGAACTCTTCAATGTCAAACTTTGTTTTGTTACCTCCAAAATTTAGATGCAACTCATTTCCATTAGAGCTACCGTCCTCATGAAGAAGAAGAGCATGCATGATCATATGGGATGGTTCAAGCGATGCATCCAAATCCAAAATAAACCCAAGACAAGATTGTTTCAACATTTGTAGTTCTTCATTACTAAGAAAACTTTGAATGCACCCAATATCACTCCAATAACATTGAGCTCGAATATTAGAATGCACAAAAAGTAATTTATCTTCACTTAAGTACTGGACAGACAAATAAAAAATGAAAAAACATATAAGTTAATTATACAAAGAAGTATTATAAAATATCAACAAAAAATTAAAAATAATTGAATTTACAGATGATAAAACTTTTAAATACGTAAAAAACCATAAAAAATACTTACTTGAAACATATCGTTTGATTTTGGATGAAAAATTGATAATGACTTCTTATCTTTGTTAATGGAAGATTTGGAAGACATTTCTGAAATATACATAAACAAAAATAAACAATTAAAAAAATAACAATAATAATAAAAATGTATCTAACATTACTGAATAAATAATGCTCAATTAAAACAACTTCCTTGAAACATAAACAATAATATAAATTTGGTAATAGAAAAATATCAAAATTAAACCACATGCACAGGTATTCATAGAAGTACATAAAATGATTTGATCTACTCAATTATTCTTTATTTTGCATAATAAAACTACTTGTACAAATGAACAGTAAGAAACAAGTCATCAATCTATTTTCATATTTTAAACAAAAATTATATAATGATATTGGAAATAGGATTTTGGAATCATTAGTATAAGTTGGAAAACTATGGGATTGCGCCGCAGCACAACAAATGTAGCGCTGCGGCGCTCAAGGCACAGAAAGGTATGGGTTTGGGTGTGCTGCGGCGCTCAGGGGATAGAAAGATATGAGCTTTGGGCGCGTTGCGGTGCTCAGAACACAGGGATAGCCTACTTCGGGGTGCGCTGCGACACTCAGGGGACAGTAATAAAATGGGCTTTGGGCACACTGTGGCGCTCAGGAGACAAATGGCATATGTACTGGGGCGCGCTGCAGCACTACATGAATAGATATCTGTTTTGCAACCTAAAATAATACAATTTAAGCTATCTAAAACTTGGGGTTTAAATGTGATTTTTTCATTATATTTGGATATGCAGAACAAAAGTAGGAAAACTTGAATCCTCTGGGGTTTTGAAATCAAGGGGATAATCCCCAGTCATGAGAAATAAGAATGAAGCATATGTTACTAAAAAAAAAAAACTTTTACTATCATATCTAGAGAACTTAGGGAGATAATAGTTCTAATTGTCTTCATTATAAACTCCCCTCTTTAGTAGAGCTAAACCCAATCCATAACAAAGAATAATGGTGCCAATTCTCAAGATATATAAGTGAATCCAAAACACCCAAGTAGTTGGAACTGCATCAACTCTTCCATATTTAAGCCTCAAAACCTCCTCCTATAAAAATAAGATCCCCAAGATTTTAATTATGTAAACAAAACAGGAATTCAGGAACACCCTACTATTAAATGAAAATCACCATCAAAATAAAATCATAGAGAAAGGCCAAGATCTAATTAAGATTAAACTGACTACACATTAAATTTAAATGCTCTAACAGTTGTCTCTATTATCCAAGGAACTCAGATAATTTAGCTAGCCTCAGGACTGGTTTGAGACAATCTACCCAGAATTCCATTTCAAATTGGGGCAAAGTTAGATCCTAACTCTTCCTATGTGGTTGGTTCCCAATATTGTTTGAGTTTTCATCCGCATTGGACGAGAGTTATCATTGGTTTGTCGATAATAGTAAGGACTTTAATAACCCCCTTCCCACAGGGCTCAAAAGCAAAAACCTACAGACTAGCCAAAGACGGGTTCTTATTTTTATGCTAATTAAGCCTTGAAAATCAAATTTTAAGCATTTAAGGTTCATGGCTTAAATTTTAAATTTAGTAATTTAAATCTAAAAACTTGACATTTAAATTTGTAAAGATTTTGGTTCACATTTTATAAATTATCCTATATAATTTAAAATGATAGGTTAAAGACATTTGCTTTAAAATTTAAACCGAGCGGTTTAAATTTTAAGCATAGAGGTTTAAATTATAAACATAGTGGTTTAAGATTTAAGAATAGAAGTTTAAATTTAAAGTTCAGGAATTTAAAATTTCAGCCAAGTGATTTAAATCTTAAGCCTAGTGGTATAATTTTAAGTCATTAAAATTTTAATTCATTTAAGCCTAGGGGTTTAGATTTAAAGCCATCTAAGCTTAGAGATTTAAATTTTATCCTAGTAGTTAAATTTTAACCCTAATGGTTTAAACCGTTTATATCAATCTTTAAGTTGAAAGCTTCAATTTTAACCCTAATAATAAAAATGTATCTAACATTACTGATTAAATAATACTCAATTAAAACAATTGCCAAAAACCTATTTCTACCCCTTTTAAAACTTTTTTGGTATTTCTCAAGAAAATGCTCTTTGGGATTTTTAAACCTTGGTCCACGAATCTTTCTATTTGTGCATGTGGTGATGCTGATTGTATTGAAGTTTGTGACATTAAGGAATGGCTTCCAAGATCAAATATGGATCATAAGCTGTGGAAACTTGTTCTTTTGCTAGGAGAATCCTATTTGGCACTTGGACATGCATACATAGAAGATGGTCAGTTGCATCAAGCATTGAATGTTGTAGAGTTGGCATGTTCTATTTATGGATCAATGCCTCAACATCTTAAGGACTCAAGATTCATCTCATCAATGATAGGTTGCTCATTGTTGCAAATGAAATTCAGCTAGAAAATGACAGAACTAGATCATATAATGGTGATGCGAAGGATGTGATTTCTAGCTGAAATGAAAGCCTTACTGCATAGCAGTTGTCTTCATCATACTTATTCTGGGCCAAGGCATGGACACTAGTTAGAGATATTTACGTTGAAAACTACATGGTTAAAGGTAATGAGATCTCGATAGAAACATAGAGAAAATCTTCTACTACAGAGTTGAAAGTATCATCTGAGGTTGTTAAGGAAGTTAAAAGGCTAAAAAAGAAGCTCGGACAGTATATGAAGAACTGTAGTTCATGTTCTCTGGTAAACTGCAGCTGCCAAAGTGATAGGGCTAGTAGTGGAAGCAGCAAAAGCAGCAGGAATAGAGATGTGCACTCAACAACTTATGGCAGGAAGCATAACAAAAAATCTTATGCAAAGAATAACATCTATTCACTTTTGGCAGATCATGAAGATGACAATACTAGTGGCAAATTGGAAAACAGAAAAATTGCTGATGATGGACAATTGCACCACAATAGAGATGCTGCAAGTTTAAGTGTTTCTAATACAAATAAATTTGTGGTAAAAGGAGTGGCAACTACCAATTCTAAAAGAGCTTATGACACTTTGAAAATGCATGACATGGGATCATCTATGACTTCTCAATCAGAAACTCCTTCAACTGAAACACCTGAAGGAAAGAATGGGGGCATATTTAAGTACCTCCGAGGTCCTATAGTTGGAGATGTTGAATACCATTTGTCAGCTGCTTTAAGCTGTTATAAAGAAGCCAGAAATGCAGTGACTGAATTTTCATTTGGTTTGGGAGAACTGCAACCGGTTGTTAAAAAGATAGGTGTAGAGTCCAAGAACTTTACTTAGCTAAGTTAGATAGTAGTATAATAGTAATAATAGTATTATCTTTATGACTGTGGATTTTTGGTTCAGACCGGGATTTATTTGGACACTCATAGTAGTACTTGTAGATTTTCTAAGTTTAACCTATAGTTTAAGAATATTGATTTTAACCTAAGGTTTGATTAATATGACTGATATTGAGGATAATATTTATTATACTATAAGGTTTATATAAGAACCAATTAAATAATAGCACATGTTATGTATGGGTTTATTAATGATTAAGTATTTTGAGGATTAAATTTATTAAGGTTAAACTTTGAATACTCTAAGGTCAGTCAGTAGCTTTGAAAACGTTAGAGGGCTTAGTCAAGGATGTTCACTCAATTCAAATTAAGCTAAAAATGTGTAATTTCGTGTTTAAATAATCAGCGTATGCCGATATATCGCAGCTATAGGGGGCGATATATCGTAGCACGAAGATACAAAAAACACGAAACATTGCACGATTGCCTCGGGCATACTGGCCCAGGCGATATATCGCCTACAGGGGGCGATATATCGCCCCTCTCAGCATATTTTGAAAGTTTTCAAAAACGTTCTCCATTCAAACCTTCAACCTCTAGATAAGTCCAGAATCTTTTTGATCGAGTCTTCAACCTCTGTTGAACGATAATTCAAATTATTTTCACTTAAAAAGCCATTATTTTTATTCAAGTTAAATGAAGATCTCTTCATTCCTAAACTCTATAAATAGGACCTAGTACCCAGCCATTTATTCATCTATTACTCTAAGTTCAGAGGCTGCAAGTTGCTAGGTGAGTGTGAGAGTGTAAACACTTAGGTTGGGAATTATAAGCTTGACCACTATAAGCTTATCAAACACTTGGGGAAGTGAGGTTTTATTCACATTTCGGTTCAAGGTTTAGATTGATCGTAGAAGTACTCAAGGTATCCCAAACTCTAGTCCATTTCTGTATTATGTTCTTTAAAAATTCTCATAGTCTTCTACTCATTCTAACCTTATTCTTATTCTTGGTTAGGAAATCCAAGTTCTTAAGCACAAGGTTTTTGGTAAGTATATTTTGATAGCATAGTCCCTTTTTCACTTTCATCCCTTTTCTTCAATATACTCACCATATTATAAATGGTTTTTAGGAGTGTTCCAAGGTCCCAAATCAGTTCCCATATCCCGGTTATTTTGGTAAGGAAAATAGGATAGGATTTATGTGTTATATGCTTTTATATGTTATCTTATGATTTTATGTTATGTAATATGTTATGTTAAGTATGATTGTAGACTTGGGCATATGACCTATATGACTAACAAGCCCCAAATAGATTATGGGCATGTGACTTGCTTAGTTTATGGGACCCCAAGTAATAATGGCCATTATAGTATGTATGTGACATAAGTGTTATAGTATGTTTTATGTTGCATTATGAATTTTTATGTATATGGCTATATGTTAGATTTTCCTTGTTGGGCATTAGGCTCACTCCTTTTTGTTTATATGTGCAGGAAAATAGTCTTAGTGGCGGGAAAGATTCTTGGAAGCTTGGGGAATGTGTATTGAGGCGGAATGGATTCAAGGAGTCAAGAGTTTCGGTTTTGAGGATGTAGTTTTTGTTTTCTTATGGGTTTATATGTATCTTTCCGCATTTTATTATGTAATCTCTTTTTAATTATCATTATGTCATGTTTTGATTTTAAAACAATGGGATCCCATATCCTAACTTCAATTTTATGTAAGTTTAACATTTCCTTTTTACAAGTTTTAATAAAGTTATGATCTTTTCACTTGTAAGTTTGTTAAGGATTAGTGTTTATGTATAGTTTTCGTTAATGGTCCAAAAGTCTAGAGTAGTTGGGTCATTACAATAGGGTGGGTATGCAATGAACTTGGGAGATACAGACTTGAAAGGAAAGAACTGAAAAAAGAAGAAATCGCATTTGCAGATGCTATAAAAGCATTTAGAGAAGTTTCTGACCACACTAATATAATAGTAATAAACTGTAACTTAGGTCATGGTAGGAGAGGATTAGCTGAAGTGATGGTGTCAAAAATCAATGTTCTTGAGGTACATAGATTTTTTCATGATGCATACAGCCTTGCTTTAGAGATTGCAAAACTTGAATATATTGAATCACTTATATTTTATGGAGCATCAAAGTCTGAATTAAATACCATGGAAGGAGAAGATGAGACTATCTTAAGAAGCCTACGAACAGAGGTATATACACAATTTTCTCATACATATCTGAGGCTTGGCATGCTTTTGGAAAGGAAGGATGTAACTGCGGAAGTTTATGGAAGTGGAGTCACGAAAAAGGAATATTTGTGTTTCAGTAGTCTTAATGGCAGAAGAACAAGAAAAGAAGTGCAAAAGCATGAGATTTCAGCTAATGATGCCATTAGGGAGGCATTGTCCGTGTATGAATCGCTAGGTGACTTACGCAAACAAGAGGCTGCGTATGCTTATTTTCAGCTAGCCTGCTACCAGAGGGATTGTAGTTTGAAGTTTATAGAGACAGGTCACAAGAAAAGTAACTTTGGTAAAGGTGAAGGCATCACTCTTGTACGGGTCAAGCAATATGCGTCTCTTGCTGAAAGGAACTGGCAAAAGGCAATGGACTTTTATGGTCCAAAATCTCATCCCACCATGTATCCGACCATACTATGGAGAGATCAGACCTTTTATCATGCCTTTCAAATCCTTTACACTCAAATCCGGTATGTTTTTTTACTTGGCATTCAATTTGTTTCTCTTCATTTCGATTTGCAAATTTTTTTCTTTTAATAATTGGTATTCATCCTTACAATTTTCTAGAGAATGCTCGCTTTTTTTTGCCCCTTGGACTATGCCTCATTGAAATGATAACAAACATTTAAAATGTTTAGACATTCAACTTTACTCAACTAGGCCTTCCCTACATAAATCTATTTACAGAATCTCTACATGTAATAGTGTCCTTAAAAAATTTCAGAAACAAATTTTTTTAAGATAACTTGAAAAATACCTACTTGTAGGATAGTTAATCAAACTTAGCTACTAATTCTATTTAGTTCAATGTTACCCTGGTTATTAGTCACATTCCTCATTCTACCCTTAAAAACACTACTTAGGAGTTTAGCGTTAAAAAAATTTCTTCACTTTAAATCAATTTCTAACGCCAGCTACATCGGACTCCTCTGCCTCCACAATCGTCACTGCGCCTCCCAACAATATCATCATCCCTCACGGTAAGTTTTCTTCATTTTGAATCACATAATCTAAATAATTACTTCTGGTAGGGAACATCTTCAATCATGAAATACTTCCATGATCAAAGCACATTAGTTGAACTAATAAAATCTTTAGTTTAACTTATGAACATTAGTTGAATAATTTCATCAAACACATTGTATGTATAAAATCATTATAGTGCACGTAAAAACATAAATATTGAATCTTCCAAGATAAACTAAACAAAGAAAAGAAAATGATAACAAAATATAATTTAAAATCATAATCAAGTGAGGAAAAATAAAAATTCAAGTGTATATGAATAAATTCATAACTAAGGAAAGATCATATCAAACACAATTGAAAATAAACAAAAATAAACAATAAAAACAAATTTATTGAGGCATAAAAACAAGTTTAAGGAGACATGAAACAATAGCATGAAGAAGCACAACACATTTAATATTAATATAAATATATATATTTTTTAATATTAATATAAACAACTGCTTTGAAACATAAACAATAATAAAAATTTGTTAATAGAAAAATATCAAAATTAAATCACATGCACAAGAATTCATATAAGGACATACAATGATTTGAACTACTCAATTATTCTTTATTTTGCATAATAAAATTACTTGAACAAATGAACAGTAAGAAACAAGTATTCATAGACCAGATGTTCATATTTTTGAAGACCTCAGTTTGACCATTCATTTCGGAAAGGTAAGAAAAAAACAACACTTATGGTCAAAGACTTAGAATTAATTGATAGTAACTTACATGGTTGTATAATATGTTTGATCTTTTCAGAGAGTTGCTTTGGTTGGAGAAAGTGGGAGTGGGAAATCTACTATAATATATTTGTTGCAAAGGTTTTATGATCCTTGTTCAGGGTGTATTAGACTTGATGGTATTAAAATTTAGAAGCTAAAACTCAAGTAGTTGAGGCAGCAAATGGAAGTAGTGAGTCAAGAACCAGTTTTGTTCAATGTTACAATTCGTGCCAACATTGCATATGGAAAAGAAGGAACTACAACTGAGGCAAAAATCTTGGCTACAGCAGAGTTGGCCAATGCCCACATATTCCACAACATAAAAGGAATACATTTAAAAAGGTTCTGTTTTCATCACTCTAAAAGGTTCTTCACAATATATAACTCATCTGGAAACTTACTATGACCACCATATATGAACAAGGAAAAACTAGGAGGACTAATATATCTACGAAGTACGAAGCACAAGGTGAAGTAGTTACAATGCTACAATAAATAAAGATGGAATCCATGCTTATGCATTTTCAATCTAGCCTTAAAATTCAAAATCTAAACCAAAGCTTCTTAATAATTAAACAACAAGCCTTAAAATTTAAACCACTAGGCTTAAAATCTAAATCACGTATCACTACACTATAAATTGAAAGCACAAAGCATAACGTTTAAAATCTAAAACATAATTCCTTAAAAATTAAATCTAACACTTAAAAGCTCTAATAAAGAAATGACAGACATATACAAATTTATCTCTTGACATAAGCAAAATTCAACAAAAAATGTTTTAAAAAATAAAACCACCTTGCTATCAAGAACACAAACCCTTGATTCAAAATATTTAAACTGAAGAAACCAACTCTTCTCTTTAAATTCACCTTCAATTCCAACCATTGTTTGTTAACTATAAAGAGTATGAGCCATATATATGAAACAAACCATCAACATCTACATTCCTCAAAGAAAATTTTAGTGTCCAAAAGAAAGTGTGTATCCAAAAAAAATAATGGAATAACAAAACATCCAAAATGATGAGAATTTTTTATTTGCATCAATTTTTGTGTTTGATCAAAACTCAAGTGTTCATGGAAAAATTCTTTGTCCCATATTCGAAGCGATTATGATTTTTTATTATCTTATGCCCCTCTAAATTTCCCCGTATAGATAAAGCTAAGCAACACATAAGAAAGAAGAACAAAAATATATATATATATATGCAATCTCTATCTTGTCGTGGAGATTAACCACCGAATCAAGAGCATGATCAATAAGCTTCCTATTCTGTTTCTCATTTTGCAAACACAAAGTTGATTTGATAAATTCCATCAAAGACAAAGTCCAGATAAAAACATTCAAAATATATACATAGCACATGAACCATCCCAACTCTATAAAACTCTCATTCAAAACAATAAAATTGAAATATAAAAGAGGTAAAACTCATTAATCATCATGATATCAATAACATATAAGATAGCCACATGAACCATATATAAGGGAGCTTACATTGCATATTCATATCTAGAGAGAATATTGGACAAGTGGGATAGAATCATCAATTTATCTATTGGTATTTTTCTTTTCATCAAAGACACAATGAGTAGTACTACTCATATACATTCCCATACACATATATGTATATACATAATACAAGACCAATAGACAAATTTAAAGAAAAAAAAATGAACATCAATGAGTATTTTCATCAAAACAAAACACAAGCAACGAAAACACTAAATAAGAAGGAAAATTATTCATTTGATGTTTAATGAGGAATTTCATCAAACAAATGGAGTGCAATATATTAAACAAAGTTAGTTTACATACCTCACCACAAGATAAACTAGGTGGTTCGAAGAAGGCACTGGAATGGTGGAGCACCGTCGAAATCCTTGCAAGGTTGTTGAAGAATCGCCTATGCCAGAAAGTGGGGAAGCTTGAAGGATGTTAGGGTCGGAATGCAGAAGGTGGGGGAATTCAAGTCTAATTTAGAGGAGGAAGAAGATGAAAGTTAGGGAAGAAAGTTTGGAATTCAGGCCTGAGATTGTCGGAGCCATCTGGAATGAATGCAGCAACGATAGAGGATGGTCGGAGTGGTATAGATTTCGGAGACTCGGAGCCATCTGAAAATTTTGAGCTGAGATAGTTTGAGGAAAGGAAGAGGAGAAGTTAAAAATGTATGACGATAGGGGTATATGTAGAGTCCAAGAACTTTACTTAGCTAGTTAAATAGTAGTATTATAGTAATAATAGTATTATCTTTATGACTGTGGATTTTTGGTTCAGACCGGGATTTATTTGGACACTCATAGTAGTACTTGTAGATTTTCTAAGTTTAACCTATAGTTTAAGAATATTAATGTTAACCTAAGGTTTGATTAATATGGCTGATATTAAGGATAATATTTATTATACTATAAGGTTTAGATAAGAACCAATAGGATTTTAAGCACATGTTATGTATGGGTGATTAAGGATTAAGTATTTTGAGGATTAAATTTAATAAGGGTAAAGTTTGAATGCTCTAAGGTCAGTCAACAGCTTTGAATACGTTTGAGGGCTTAGTCAAGGCTGTTTACTCAATTTGAATTAAGCTAAAAATGTGTAATTTCGTGTTTAAATAATCAGCGAATGCCGATATATCGCAGCTATAGGGGGCGATATATCGCAGCACGTAGATACGGAAAACACGAAACGATGCACGTTTGCCTCAGGCATAATGGTTCAGGCGATATATCGCCTATAGGGGGCGATATATCGCCTCCTTCAGCATATTTTGAATGCTTTTGAATTCGTTTTCCATTCAACCATTCAACCTTTTGATAAGTCCAGCACCTTTTTGAACGAGTCTTCAGCCTCTGTTGAACGATTATTCAAATTATTTTCACCTAAAAAGCCATTATTTTTATTCAAGTTAAATTAAGATCCTTTCATTCCTAAACTCTATAAATAGGACCTAGTACCCATCCATTATTCATCTTTTGCTCTAAGTTCAGAGGCTGCAAGTTGCTAGGTGAGTGTGAGAGTGTAAACACTTGGGTGGGGAAATCATAAGCTTGATCATCACAGGCTTATCAAACACTTGGGAAAGTAAGGATTTATAGTATTTCGGTTCGAGGTTTAGATTGGTCTTAGAAGTCTTCAAGGTAACCTAAACTCTAGTTCATTTCTGTACTTTTTCTTTAAAAGTTCTCATAGTCTTCTACTTATTCTAACCTTATTCTTATTTTGGTTAGGAAATCTAAGAACTCGCACATAAGTTTTTGGTAAGTATTTTCTCAATGGTTTAGTCCTTCCATTCCTTTCAATTCTCTTCTTCTCTATACTCACTCTTTTTCAAATGGTTCTTAGGAGTGTTCCAAAGTCCCACCTCTGTCCTCTTATCCCGGTATTTTGGTAAGGAAAATAGGATAGAATTCATATGTTATATGTTTTATATGTGTTATCTTATGTTTTTATCTTATGAAATGTATGTATGTAGGCTTGGGCATATGACCCATATGACTAACAAGACCCCAAATAGATTATGGGCATATGACCTGCTTAGCTAGTAGGACCCCACTAATCTAATGGGCATATGACTTGTTTAGTGTATGGGACCCCAAGTAATAATGGCCATTATAGTATGTGTATGATATAAGTGTTATGTTATGTTTTTTTTTATGTTTCTTATGAAATTTATGTATATGAACTATGTGTTAGATTTTCCTTGTTGGGCATTAGGCTCATTCCTTTTTGTTTATATGTGCAGGAAAATAGCTATAGTGGCGAGTAAGATTCGTGGATGCTTGGGAGAATGTGTATCGGTGATGAATGGATTCAAGGAGTCGAGAGTTCGATTTCGAGGATGTAGTATTTTATTTATGGTTTATGTGTAATTTTTCCGCACCTATTTATGTAATTTCTTTTCATTTTAATTAAGATATGTTTTCTTTTTAAAACAATGGGATCTCATATCCTGCTTTGAGTTATGTAAGTTTTAACATTGGTTTTTACAAGTTTTTAATAAAGTATGATCTTTTTCACTTGTAAGTTCTATTAAAGATTATGGTATATGTATAATTTTCGTTAATGGTCCAAAGTCTAGAGTAGTTGGGTCATTACAGTATAATAGGTATATTGATTGAAATAGTGAGTATTATTCTAAAACTTAAAAATTGTAGATAAAAAAAGAAAGGGTTTACCTACAAGTGGCCACTGGATCTAATTTCTACAAAAAAATGACTTTTATAACATCAATATTAAAAAATATGAGAATTATATTTGTACGAAAAAATTTATTAAAAAAAAATTAAAGTATACAAACATAATTAATAGCTAACTAAAATATAATAATGCTACATTTTTTTATCATAGTTATATATTTTTTTTATTTTGAAGGTTATTTTATTTTATTTTTTCTTTATTTTTAATTATTTTTTCATACTTATTTTTTCTTCTATTTTTTTCCCTTTTCTTTCTACCAATTTTTTTTTTCATATCTTTTTTATTTCCATTTTTTTTTATTCTTCTTCTTCATCTCCTTCTCATTTTTATTCATTTATCTATTTTTTTCTTTCATTTTTATTATTTTATTTTTTTGGTTTATATTTTTTTAGTTTCCTTTCTTTTTTTTTCCTTCTATTTTTTCTTCATTTTGCATTTATTATTTTCTCCTCCCATTTTTGTTCTTTTTTCACACATATGAGCTTTTTTTTCTCTTTTTTTTTTCATTCATATTTTTTTCTTTCCATTTTTCCATTAATTTTCTTCTTCTTCTTTTAATTTTTATTCATTCATCTATTTTTTTTCCAACATCATTTCTTTTGTTTTTTTTTTTCATATTTTTTTAGTTTCTTTCCTAAGTTTTTTTTCCTTCTTTTTTCTTCATTTTTTGTACTTATTCTTTTCTCATTCCATTTTCTTTTTTTTCTCATTTTTCACACATATTTTAACATTACATAATTATTTTACTATTTTTTATTTATTATCTTTTATTATTGTAATTTTTTCCACTATATATAAAAAAATTCAAATCAATTTTTTCAGCATTTTCTTTTAAATATAACATTTATAGGAACACCAAAATTTGGAAAGAAAAATAATAAAAATATGAAAACGTGAATGGGTAATGAGAACATTCAAATCTAGAAAAAAAATTATATGAAGAAGATGGGAGAGAAGGGAAACGGGGTGGATCTGAGTTTTTTTTTTTTTTTTCTATCTTCAGATCTGTGGCAACTGGTTACCTTCCCGTTCTTTGTGTGTATATTTATGGGGATAATTGGTTACATTCACTTTCTTTGCATGCATATTTCTGGGGGTAACTGGTTAACTTCACGTTCTGATGTGTGTATATTTATGGGTTCTTTATGGTAACTAGTTACCTATGTTACTAAAATCATAGTTACTTTTTTTTTTTTTAATGAAGTGGTCTTCCTTTTTTTCCTTCAAATTTAATGTTTATTTTCATATTTAATATAAGTAACATGTCACCCCTCTTATGGTAACTGGTTACCCCTCTTATGGCAGAAAGTTACTCATCTCAGGATAACTGGCTACCCCTCCTGGTACATGTTATTTAACCTAGCTCTATGATTTATTTTACATAACTATCAAAGATCAATCAAGTAACTGATTACCTTACCCAGGATTTGGAAAAAGAAATGTACAATCTAAAAAAAAGTGAAAAAATATTTATAATAAATAAAAAATAATTTTAAACACAATTCATATTACAAAAAAAAAAAAAAAGTGCAAAACAACTAAAGAAAAATTTAATATAAAATTAGTAATTTAAAAATAAACTAACAAAAATAACAATCAAATTGCAAACATACCCTTCCAAATTAATAAAACTTGATTAATAGTAAAACTATGGCATAAACCAACTTTTATACAAAAATATAGGAAAATAAACTCATAAAAGTGAAAATTCTTAAAAAAAGCCATAGATTAACTTTTTTTTTTGGAAAAAACAACCATATTTTTGCACACTCTGTTAAAATTCCCATATAAAATGTAATTTCCTCATTAATTAAGGCATGCAATGGGTGTCTTAAAAAAGGCATGGGTGTCTTAAATGTCTTTTTTAAGGACATTCATTGGGTGCCCATAAAATGGTAGGGACCCTTATAAGGTCCTACATCTAGACGCGTGTCCTTAAAAAGTGACCATTAAGGGGTATTTGTAGCAGTGCAAAAATGTCTTCTTGGCCTCTAGTCCTAGCAAGTTTGAACATTGACCTAGCAGTACCTCCAACCATCACATTATGCTTATTAAGCATAAGCCTCTTCACACCTTGTGCTGAGGCAAGACCTTTACCGACAACATCAACGGAATCATTATCATTCCTCAAAGTTCCTTGAGTAAGTTGAGGAGTAAGGTCATTATAGTTCGATCTGACTACTTCAACAGGATATATCACATATGTACCCGACACAGGGAAAACAAACATCTCAATAATTGTAGCAGAAGAAGTAGAACCAGACATGGGTGAAGGCTCATGGATGGTATTAGGGTTGATTAGGAAAGGTACCATAATATGAGGGGTGTAGGTTCCAATTGGCTTGCTAATGAAAGATTATATAAAATTTGGGCGAAGGAGGGTGATCTGTTGGCTGAGTGACCATATAATGAAGAAAAACATCTTGACTATTAGAAAAGCCTCCTAGACCTGAGGAAGAAATAGAATGGCTAGAAACCTCTTGAATGGAAATGGTGATTGGAATATTGAAGGGAACATGCTTGATAAGTGATTTGACAGTGGCGCTAAATAGACACTCATCAAACTTTTCAAGATATTTAACACAAGTGGAATATGTATGATCAAGTTTACCCCAATAGTAACAAAAATTTAAAAGACGTTCATACTCAAAATCAAGCCACTTTGGTTCCTGAAATCTAGTATAAGAAATGAATATGCCTCATCTTATGGATTTATTAACATCAAGAAGGACTCTAATTCTGAGAAATGGAACAGATTATTCATAATTAGTATTAGAGTCTACATCTATATGATCACCCACATCAATTCTTATTAGTTCGGTTAATTCGGGTGAATGTTTCCCAAATGGAATGGAATAGATTTGTATCCATAAGGGGACAAACTGTAAAACAGAAGGCTCAAGGTTAGGCATACCATCAGGAACCCCAAAACAAAACAAGACTCTAGTCAAAATGCCATGGTTGACATTCTAAGACCCATTTTCGATCACATTTACACCGAAAGTGGGCGAGAAACAACCCTTAAGAATGATCGGTTAGAGTGACAGACAGACGAGTTGGCCATATTTTAATTAGGATTTTTCTTCATAGTTTCCTTTTTGAAAGATCTAATAGTGAAAATCTAAATACTAGATAGTAAGAAGTGTCACGAGAGCTAGGCCCTTCAGAGGATTCTACTAAAGTATGAACATTATTTTCTTCCTGAGTAAGTGAAATGGATTGAAACATGGAATGCAAAACATCATCCATATTGGTTTCCATAATAGATCCGAGGGATTTCATACCATAAAACTAATAAAGAGAAACAAGAGCAAGGATCACAGGTATATCCAGCAAGTACATAAATAAGGGAAGAGAACATACCTTGGAAAAAAGAGAAGGATCAATATATGCAATGATAATGTAACACCTGGTTACTCCAAGACCGTTACTGTGGACTTTAAATAGTGCTTAACTCGCTAAACGAGTCATTAGGTTATAAACGTGCATCTAGGTGTTATTAATAGGACAGGATGAAAATCTTGATCAAAAGGAATGGATATATTTTATTTAAAACATTAAACTGTACATGGGCCCATAAAAGTGTTACAAAGTTATTTACAATCCAAAATGGTCATTAAAGTGTAAAAATTACAACTTGCCGACCTAAGCGAAAAAAATAGGGTTAACCCCTAGTTCTTCTGAGAAACACCTTGCCCGTGGTGGTCAAGCGGCCGCATATGTACACATCGACACCTAAGCTCTCCACTCAAGGTTGGGTGAGCTTTTCTTTCCCTTTACCTGCACTACATAGCACCCGTGAGCCAAAGCTCAACAAGAAAATTTATTACTGCATGTATACAATATCAATAAATGATTCTGGTAATCATTCTAGGGCTTGCAGCCCTAATCAGATAGGTGACTAATGAGTCACACTCTGGGGCTCTGTGATAACTCTACAAAATAGAGTTATTTTACCACTTTTTATGTGCTAATTGTTGCTTAATTCTTGAGTTTTTAATTGATTTATTAAGTTTTAAAGTAATTTTGAATTTATTGGGTTTATTTTGATTTTATATATTTTTGTGTGTTTTTATAGTTATTTTGTTATAAAATGTTGTACTTAATTATTTGAATTATTGTTGTTTAATTTGAGGTAAAAAAATGTTGTATTATTGAGCTTAAATGTTAAATATAAATTAAGTTATAATTAATATTTTTAAAGAATTAACTTGATTTATTTTATAGTTGGAAATATTTTATTATGATTTATTTTGTAGGAAATTTATAGCATTTTTGGGCTTTGAAAATGATAGAAAACAAGAAAAGGAAGGAAAATGTGGTATTTTTCCAAGGCCCAAAACAGTCCCAGGTTCGGCCCAGCTCTCTCCCAGCCGAGCCCCTTGCTCAACCGTACTTGCCAGGCCCAACTTTCCTCCCTGCACCATCGAAGCCTCCCTAGCCCGTGCCTCTCCAGCTATTCCTCCTGCTCAGCTCCACAGCCAAAGTCAGGCCCAGGCCCATTTCCTTCCTCAGCCACCTGTAGCCCAACAATTCCCCTGCCAGCAACGCCCAGTAGCTGAAACTCCCAACCCAGCTGCCTCCAACAGCCTCTTTGGCCTGCCACCAAGCTTCTTTTCCCCTTTTTGAGCCCAACAAAAGCACCTTGTCCCCTGTCCCTTTTGTCCAAAAATACCACACTTTTTTTACCCAAACTTTTCTACACATTTTACCCCATAACATCATCATTACACCCTAAAATTTACCCCTATTTGCCACATTATTATTAATTTAATAAATTTAATTAATTTAAATTGATTATTTTAATAATCTCATTTTGGCTATAAATAGGGAATTTCCAAGACCATTTGGGAGTGCTCATTTTAGAGAGGTTACCATACCACAAGTTCTACACTTTCAAGACCACTCAATTCCCTTAATCTTTTTCTTCATTTTGGTCATTTTTCCTATGAGTTTTTAGAGGAAAAATTTGGGGGTTTTCCTCCAAATTTTCCTAGTTATGTTTGTAATTTTTTTGTTTGTATTTTCTATTCTAGTTATGAGTTTCTAATCTTTTTAAGATTATTAAGGTGATGATGAAACAATATGTAACTAGATAGTGTTTATTTTGTATGTTGATTTCTCATTTTATGCAATAAAGTTTATGGATTTTCTTCTTCAAATATTTTCTTTCATCTTAAATATCTTGTATTTTAGATTGTTAGAACATATTTACACTTTGTTCTTCATTAGTGCAAAAACATAATATTCTTTGTGTAAGATGTGTCATTAAATTGTACACATCCAATGCTTAGAACAAAAATATTATGTTTTGCCTTATAAATAATGTTCATTGATTTATTTGTTATTTCATTAGATTGATTTACACTAAATGCTTTGAAATTATAATTTTAAAAAGTGAAGATAGATCCTATATTTTTATAAAATAACTTGTGCTTAAATAGAATATCTAATTTGAATAAGTGATGGTTTGATTAATTTCTACTATTACTAAAACTTGGAAATCAATGTACTTATCAATATTATTGAACTTATATTTTGTGGATTCTATTATCTTAAGAATCTTTCTTTTACCATCTTGATTTCTATTTTTAATTTATTTTTATATATTGTCTTTAATTTCTTTATTATTATCTTTAATTTTATTTTTATTATACAAAAATCCCATCAATCTTTGGAACTAGGTTAGAATTTATTAATTTTGGTTTAAAATAGTTTTCTTTTTTATTTTAGACAACTCCTTTGGGATCGATCTCGTGCTTACACAAACACTATATTCAATATATGATTCGTGCGCTTGCGAGTATAAATATTTAAAACATACCCATTTTGGGTCCATCACTTTGCACCCTAAGCCACGTGACGTTTCAGTCATCTGAACCTTTTGGCCCTGGCTCTAAGTAACTAGACTTTAGACTAGACAAGCACTTTAGTTTTCTTCGACCTTTAGGTCGGTCAAGCATTTCATGCTCATGTTGATTAGATCTAATCATTTCGGCCCGTGTTAAACACATTAATGTCGTTCTTGACTCTTAAGCCAATACCATACGACCAGTGCTTAGTACTATCGCTAATCTTGACTGATAATTCACAACTTCACGACCAATACTAAACACCAATGTCGTTCCCTGACTAATAAGTCAGTGCCATTCACAAGTAAGCAAAGCTGTTATGCATCTACAATGAAATCAATGTCCATATATAGAGCACTCAACATGCCTCATCAATAACCCTGCATTTCACATACTGGGTGCAGTTTTCTTACCTCTGGTTCGAGCGTTAAATAATAAAAGAACGACCATTGAGAACGATCAGTCCTTAAGTTCCTTAGTAGTCACCTAGTCATGACCAAATATGAAATCCCATTAATAAAATAAATCATAAACGGTTCATGGTCTAAAACTCCACTCCTAGGACCTCGAATCGTACTAAAACGGTTAGTAGATTCGATTCCAAGCCTTAGGAAATGAAAACCCGCGCTCAAAACCCTTGAAAACCCCTCCTGGCACAAAAGGGAGGGGCGGGCCGCGACCTGCCCCTAAGGGCCGCGACACACCCCCAAGACAGAAACCCCTCTGTCTGGGATACCAGGGGTGGGCTGCGACTTGACCCAGTGGGTCGTGGTACGCCTGCTAGACAAAGCCCATGGGAGGCTCTGGAATGGGTTCAAGTCGCGACTCACATGAAATCGGTCGTGACTTGACCCTGCGAACCTAGCTCCCTTGCCTATTTCTCAATTTAAACCTCAATCAAACCTTCACCAAATCAATCCCAAAATCACAGCCAACATTACTACAACATCACCATCAGTTTAGTAACAAAACCCAGGCTTTATAACACTTAAAACCACACCAAATAACCACTTCTAAAACCAAGATTCTTAAACCTTAAACTAACTCAAAAACAGAGAAAAACCAAGAAACTTCAACTAAAAACCTTACCTCAATCTTGAATTGAACCCCTTCAATGGCTGAACACAACCTTAAGCTCACAAGCCTTAATCCCTTAGCTTGAATCCTCAAGTTTTGTTCAAAACTATCAACCCGAGAGAGAGAAAGAGAGATGATCGAGAGATGGAGAGAGAACTCTGTTTTTGCTACCTAAAACTCTACAACCTTCCTAACCTTAAGTATATCCCATGGTCAAAATACCAAAATTCCCCTAAGGTTAATTAATTCCTTTACAGCCACCCAAGGTCAAAATAGTCATTTCTCGTATATACCGTTAATTATAATTAACGTCCTCCAATTTCTGTTATTTCCAATAATCTCAAATAATAATTAAATCATATCCCATTACCTGTTCATTCCCGGTAATGAACTAAGCATCAAATTACCCCTAGACTTACTGTTGAGTCTAGTTTTGTGTTGTGTTTTAGGTAGCTTTTATTAATCGTTTTAGTTGTTTAGTGCAATATTATGCTTTGTTTTTGCATGTTTTTAGGTTTTAGCTTATAAATAAAGGAAAAGAGCAATTGGAGCAAATTGGCAAAAAAATGATGAAAAATTAGCTTTTTAGTGTTGATTCCGTGAAAAGATGAATCCTCAAGCAATTTTATGGATTTGGTGAATTTTTGGGACCAAAATCACAAAAATTGAAGAAATTTTTAAGGGTCGCGGCGCTATGATGCTAAGCTGCGGCTTGGTCCAAGGCAGAAAGCCTATTTTTTTTCTTCAGAAAATTGACATGGGCTGCGGCGTAGGAACAGAGGGCCGTGGTGCGCCTAGCTTTGTCTACCCATAAAATTTACATGGGTCGCGTCGCTGAAGAGGTTGGGCCGCGGCGCGGCTAACGTCCATGCGAGCCTCAATTGACACTGGCCGCGACACTTGAAATGTTGGGCCGCGGCCCGCATTGCTTCTGAAGAAAGAAAAAAATTAGGTTTTAAACCTAATTTCGAGAGGAGAGAAGTAGACTTTTGGAGACGACGATTTTGGGAGTAAGGAATACATCGTGGAGCATCTCCATTCACTCTCGAGAGTTCTTTTTCATTTACCTTAGAATTCTATGTTATTTCTCTAGGGTTTTTAATGTAATCACTTGGATCTTTGTTATTTTCTATGAGGATTTCATGATTCTTTCTTCACTTCTATTCTAAATTATTTGATCTGCTCTTAATGCTCGTGAATGCTTGATCACCATTTGCATGATTTATGATTTTGATTCGAAATCTGAAAAGTGAGAATTGATTATGCTATGATTAATTAATCACAATTTTCATATTGGATGAAAATACCTATATGAATTGTGTAGTTTTAGGATTATTGTGTTCAATGCCTTTTATGTGTTGGAGCTTATCACAGGAATGTAGAAAATTCACATGTAAATTAAGTTCTTTGTTTCTTGAAAAAGAGTAAGAATCGTTTTGTTAATCCGATATTAGTTTAGGAAGAAGAACTGTGAAGTCTGATTAGCAAAATAATAAAGTGAATAGTTTATGAAATTGAAATCCCTAGTTCTTTATTTTTGAAGCTTTTACAATTATTTACTTTCTTTCATAGTGTTATTTTATGTTTATTTCTTTTATTATTTTAATATTTTTTAAACCAATTTATTGCTGACCAAATAGAAAAAGAAAATTAATTTGTTGGTAATTAGTAAATCAATCTCCGTGGGAACGATCTTTATTTATCATTGTATTACTTGTGTCGATTACGTATACTTGCGTATTAATTTTAGCGAACAAGTTTTTGGCGCTATTGCTGGGGACTTGATTTTTATTAATATCAATACAATTAATTTTTATTCTAATTTGGTTTTCTGTGTTAATTGTTTCTAACTGTTGTGTTTGAGAATCTTAATTCCAAGTGCCAATTGGTATATGCGACGTCAAGGGACTGAAAATCTTTTGCCCATTAATACTGAAATTGAGAGGACTTGCAAACAGAACAGAAAGCAGAAATGGTTAGGAGAGATGCCCAAAATCAGGGCAATAGGTTGAATGGGGACGCTGTTGAGCCAGCAGTTTGCACACTCAGGGACTATGTGCTCCCCATTGTTACTGGAGTACAATCATGCATCCAACCGCCGACAGTTGCTGCCAATAATTTTGAAATTAAGCCGGCGATTCTGCAAATGGTCCAATCTACTGTTTAGTTTGGTGGACTCCCTATTGAGGATCCCAATACACACATAGCCAATTTCCTAGAGCTATGTGGAACTTTTTAATATAATGCGGTCACTCACGATGCTATTAGACTGAGATTGTTCCCGTTCTCACTGCTGGATACAACTATAAGTTAGTTGAACTCTCTTCAAGCCAACTCAATCACTACATGGGAGGCATTAGCTCTAAAATTTCTTGCTAAATTTTTCCCTCCATCCAATGCTGAAAAGTTAAGAGGGGTGTTATCCCCGTTTCTTCCAACATGTACGGATCCACACTATAAGTTGATGGGATGCTTTCCTAGGAACCAAGGCCCAGACCAGGCCCATTAGGCGAAGGGAAAATGGGTATTGGCAGCCCAAGTCTTGGAAAGGTCCAAAGGGCTACCAGGAGAATAAGCTGGGACCATCGTCAGGGCAGGTTGTATAAACCCGAGATCGCGTACCGGGATGTTCCCTAATGTACGGTAAAGGAAGTCGTGGCTACCAAATCCAAGATTGGGCCAGGATCTCTGTGGATGAACCCGGGCCCTGGTAAACTGAGGGGGATTGTAATGCCCCGAATTCCCCGATGTGTTTAACGGCATGAATAGTAGGCCGGGAGGGCCGTACTTGTTTAATTATGTTATTAATTGATTAAATGCATGTATATGTTGATTATATTATGATATGATGTGAAATGCATGCATGTGAGTCCATATTTCTTTATACAGGGGTGTGATGGTAATTTGGCCCGTTGAGGGTAAATTGATTATTTATTCGCACGTTGGTGATATAATTTGAGACCACATTATGATGTGGGTTTGTTCGAGCCATTTGGCATGAGACGATCAAGGAATGTTAATTAACGGTTTGGTCATAACAGGCTTAAGCTCGGGGCTCGGGGTGAGTCTCGGGGTGTTTTAATGATTAGAGTGTTACCGGGCATTAAAGGGTAACGGGATGTGAAATATTGGAGTTTGAGAATATTGAGATTAGCGGGAATTGGGAAGCGTTAATTATGATTAACGGTATAGGTGGAAAGTACCAAAGTTTCCCTTGGGTTGGCTTAAGAGACTTTTAAAGACCTAGGGGTATTTTAGTCTTTTGGCTTGGATATATGTTAAGCTTGGAAGGCTGTGGATAAACAGAGTAAAAACAGAGTGTAAGCTTCTTCTCTTCCCGTACCTTCATCTTGCTTCTCCTTCCTTGTGAGTTTTGTGAATTTGTTGAAGGTTTGAGCTTGGGAGCTAAGCCTTGGTACTTTGGGAGAGTGTTCCATTGTGGAAGAGCACCATAACCTGAACTTGAGGTAAGTTTTTAGCCCTTAGTTTCCATGTTTGCTCTGTTTTCGTTTTAGGAATTCAGCTTTAGAATTTGATGTGGAAAGTGAGGATTAAAGGGAGTTTTCTTGTTGTTTTTGATTGGGGTTTGATAAGGGTGAGCCATGGGTGTTATTTGGGGGTTTAATTGTGTGTTTGGAAGAAGTTTAGAGAGGGTTTGAAGGGCTGGTTTGAGAGGAAAGAGCTCAGGGGAGAAAACTGGTTCGTGTGGCCGACTTAGCCATTCTAGGCTGAGCGCCGCAGCGCAGCAGGGGAGCACCGCGGCCCTTGGCGTCTGGCAGGGGAGGCCCCTTCTGTCTGAAGGGCGCGCCGCGGCGCAGCAGGGGAGGGCCGCGGCCCTTAAGGTCAATTTTGCCAAAAAGGTGTTTTTAGCATGGGGATTCAAACCTAAGGCCTCGGGATCGAACCTACTACCTGGTTGAGTAGTGTTTGAGGTCCCGGAGGTTAGGTTTTGGTTTGGGAACCTTTTATTATTCATTTTATTGATGGAATCCCATAATTTGGTTATGACCAGGTAACTGCTAAGGGACCAAAAGGTCGATCGTTCTCAGGGTCATTCTTTTATTTGTTCTAGCTCGGACCAGAGGTAAGAAAACTGCACCCCAAATGTGACATGCGTGGATATTCATGAGGCATGCGATTGTGAGAATATGGACATGGATTGAATATAGAATGCTTAGCATACGTTGCTCATTTGTGCATGGCACTGACTTATTAGTCAGGTTTGGCAAGGGTGCTAGTATCAACTGTGAAGCTGTGACTTATTAGTCAGGTTCGGTGGTGGTACTGGGCACTGATCACGTTGAGCTGGCTTATTAGTCAGAACGGCCTTAGCGTGTGTCACGCAAGCCAACAAGATTTGATCTGATCGATCATCAGCATTGAATGACTCAAAGAGCATTAATGCCAGACCGACCCCGAGGGTCGATGAATGAAATAAGCGCTTGGAGGCTAGTGGCTTACTCAGCAGCCACTCTCCCATCTGAATTAGTGACATGCATGGCAGTCACTCAGTACGGTTACCAGAACCTGTTGGAGGCTAGTGGCTTACTCAGCAGCCACTCTCCCATCTGAATTAGTGATTTGCTTGTCAGTCACTCAGTGTGGTTTATCAGGACCTCATGTGGTGTTTACCCACTTGTTTGAAAGCTTTATGCTCAGTGTGATTATAATGATAATCATTTGATAATGTTTACATTAAATTGTTATGTTTTCTTGCTGGGCCTTGGCTCATGGGTGCTATGTGGTGCAGGTAAAGGAAAAGAAAAGCTCACCTAGCCTTGAGTGGAGAGCTGATGTGGTGGTGTGTACATATGCAGCCGCTTGACCACCACGGCCAAGGTGTTCTTAGAGGAACTAGGGGTTTACCCTATTTTTGCCGCTTAGGTCGGCGGAATTGTAACTTTACAACAGTAGTGACCATTTTGTACTGAGAACAGCTTGTAAACGTTTTGTTTAGCTCTGCAGAGCAGTTTGTAATAAAAATCTCCATTTCCTTTTTATCGGTTTTATGCCTTAACCTGTTAATTACACTTAGAGCACGTTTTTGACCAAAGGACTCAGGTAGTGAGTCAAATTTCCGGTCCACCGTTCACCGTAACGGTTCTGGGGTAGCCAGGGCGTTACAGGTATTGTGGTAAATGGACCTGGATGGGTTGTCCGAGTTTCGTGCGATAAAGTGTCCAAGATACTGACATCGTTCCATGAAGCGTGGGGGTTGTCCCCACGCTTAACCTGCAGGAGAGACTACCTCGGGATTGTACGCCGTTGGTTCAGAACTGCGCCACCACTACTCTGACCGATCTTGTCCCCCAAATCTTCCTCGTAGCCCAGAATACCTAGACTGAAACTCTAGTTTGTCGCATGTCTTAGAATAAGATATTATTTGGGTTGGCCCAATGGGCTTTGATTAATGTATGTTTCATATTTCAATCCTTTGTATTGTGCTCCCATCAGAGAGGCCAATGGTATTTACACCCTTATTGGGCCCGGGTTAGCCCGACCCGAGCCCAACTCATGTGCCTATAAATACGAATGGTGGTGCACTGAGGAGGGGATCTGAGATTTTTTGATTATAAGAAGTTACTCTACTCAAAATTGTAGAAAACTCCATTGTCAAAAGTTCTCTAAGCTCTAATACAACTGTCTCGTGGACTAAGGCTCATTAACGCCCCAACCACGTAAAAACCTTGTTTACTTTCATTAAATCCTTTCTTTTACGCTCTCTAATCTTTCATAATTCTAGTTTTCGAAAAACTCGGTAAACAAGGGGAAATTAATAACTTCTCTCAATTTGATGGAGAGTTTCTTTATGATGCATGGGAGATTTTGAGGAAGTGTCCTCACCATGGGATTGAAAAATGAATGGTAGTCCATAATTTTTACAACGGTTTGTGTGGGACGACTCACACCATTATTGACACTGCAACAAATGGTGCTTTCATGAGAAAGAGTGCTAACGAGGCTTATGAATTGCTTGAAGAAATGGCCATGAATAACTATCAGTGGCTTAGTGAACGGGATAGAAATAAGAAGGTAGCTGGTATGCATGAGTTGAATGCTATTACTACTCTCACTACTTAGGTTGCATCATTGACCAAGCAACTGAAACAAAATTCTATGGCCACTCAAGTCATGCAAATCCAAGCGGTATGTCACAATTGTGGTGTTCCTCACCCATTTGAGCAGTGCATGGTAGTTGAGATGAACAACTTCATTCCCATGGAACAGGTTAATATGATGGGAAATTTCAATAGGCAAGCTAATAATCCATTCTCCAACCTGTTCAATCAAGGGTGGAGAAATCAGCCTAATCTTGCATGGAGAAATAATCAGGGACCTTTACAAATTCAGCAACCTATGCTTCAAGCTCCACCTCAGGCACCATTACAACAACCAATACTACCTGTTGCTCAAGAGAAGAAAAATGAGTTACAAGCTGCACTGTTAACTCTGACCAACTCTCAATCTCAATTTATGACAGAAACTCGCTCATCCATCAAGAATCTTGAGATGCAAGTTGGTCAATTGGCAAATATGTTACAAAGTAGGCCTCAAGGAAATTTGCC
Source organism: Humulus lupulus (assembly GCF_963169125.1). Taxonomy (NCBI): domain Eukaryota; kingdom Viridiplantae; phylum Streptophyta; class Magnoliopsida; order Rosales; family Cannabaceae; genus Humulus; species Humulus lupulus. The sequence goes on along the minus strand of NC_084798.1, from coordinate 136,212,471 downwards.
AAGTAATACAGAGGTGAATCCTAAAGAGTAGTGCAATGAAATCTCTTTGAGGAGTGGGAAGAAGTTGGAAGAGTCAGTCAAGAAGTCTATACCTGCACCAAAAGTTGATGTTGAGAATGAGGGTAAGGTAGAAGAAGAGGTTATTGAAGACCTTGAGAAGAAGCAGTCACCAGTGGGTTATGAGCACCACATCAAGATTCCATATCCTCAACGATTTCAAAAGAAGACACTTGACAAGCAGTTTTCGAAGTTTCTAGACATTTTTCAAAAACTTCACATTAACATACCTTTTGTCGAGGCACTTGAACAAATGCCAAGTTATGTGAAGTTTATGAAGGGCATCTTGTCAAAGAAAAAGACGTTGGAGGATTATGAGACAGTGGCGCTTACTGAGGAGTGCAATGCTATTTTTTAGAAGAAACTACCTCCCAAGCTTAAAGATCCGGGTAGTTTCGCGATTCCTTGCTCAATTGGAGATACTGTTATGACCAAGGCATTATGTGGTTTAGGGGCTAGTGTAAATTTAACGCCCTTATCTATTTTTCGGAAGCTGAAATTGGGAGAAGCTCGCCCTACTACCGTGTCCTTACAAATGGCAGACCGCTCTATTAAGCAACCTCGTGGAGTAATTGAAGATGTCTTAGTTAAGGTTGGTAAATTTATCTTCCCTGCTGATTTTATTATTCTAGATATGGAGGAAGATGCAAACATTCCCATTATTTTGGGAAGACCATTCTTAGTCACAGGGAGAGCACTAATTAATGTACAAAAGGGGGAGTTGAAGCTGCGAGTGCAAAACGAAGAGGTAACATTCAATGTTTTTGCAGCAACTAATATTCCAACTTGTTGTAGAGTGGATGCAGTATGTAGTGGTGGTAGTAATTTGGAAACCACCCAGAGAAAAACCAATGCTGAAATTGGTAGTCGAGCAGTTCGTCATTGTTTGAAACGGTTCTATAGTGAGAAGGCTCGAAGGCTACACGAGCGGTGGAAGGCTTTGACAATTGACAACATCAAAAGACGAGTTTTTTCTTATGACACTATGACTCTAAAGGATGAGCAGGGTGGACTTGACCCGAGTTGAAGTTTAATGAAGGAAGTGAGCGTCCAGCTGGAGACGTTAAATAAAGCGCTTTTGGGAGGCAACCCAATGCTATTTTTAATTCGAGTTTTTATGTCTTTTGTAATTTTTATTTTCTATTAAACTCGTTTTAATTTTTGTTCTTAGGTTTAGATTTTATTTTTTGTAATCTTTAGTTTAGTTTGTAATTTTTGAATCATGAAATACAAAAGAAAAAAAAACGATTATTTTGAGTTGCAGCGCCTGGGGCAAACCCAACTTTCCAAGCACTGTCTCCGCCACCTCCATTTTGATGATGTTTAGCTGGACTGTTGGTAAGTTTTCTTTCCTTTTCTTTTTATGTCACATTGGGGACAATGTGTCAATCAAGTTTGGGGGAGGAGTCTTATTATTTTGTTTGTTTGTGTCGTGTTGTTAGTTTGTGTTTGTTGTTGTTTGAGTTTTATCTTAGTTCAATGTTGTGTGAATCAAGTTTTCAATACTGGCCTATGATATGTAAGAAAATGTTGTGCAAATTTTTGAAACTTTTTATCGATTGAATCTGTGTGCTTGGTTAGATTGCATTGGTAGTTCGTTTTGATCCAAAAAAAAAAAAGGATTATTTAGCTATGATTGAAAAATTCTTTGCAATTTGAATTTGAATGTATGCATTGTTAAAAAATTGGCTTGTGGTTTGTTGAATGAATGAATCTAGAACTTGCTTGTTTATCATTTGAGACAAAATCCTAGATGAGATATGCTTAGGAAAGTGATTTAGGCAATTTCTTGGAACGTTTGAGCATTTCAAGCCAACCCAAGAGTAATTTCCCATTGTTGCCCTTATTGAGCCTAAAATTATACTCTTTGTTGTTTGACACCAATTGTGAGCCAAATAGACATTTTTGTTAGTTTTCATTCCTTTACCAAATTACACTGATCATATGGATAAATATTGGGGAATGAATTGTAATGGGATGTGATTAGCTTTTGTAATTTGGTATATTGTAATGAAGAGTAAAAATGTTGAGAATTGAAAAAAAAAATACAAAAAAAAAACAAAATAAAAGAAAATTGAAAATCCAAGCTACACTCTTGTTATGCTTTTACAAAAACAAGTTTGGGGGAGTTTAGTTTGAAAAAAAAAATTGAATGATCAAGTGAAATAAGTGTTTCTCAACCTTCACTTGGGTTCATATGGGGTTTTCTTTGGAAATTGTTTGGGTGAATTGTTGGTTTGTAAGTTCATATGCTTATGGTAATTTGAAGCCTAAATGACATATATCTACCTATTGCCTAAGCCTTTTGTTATGAGCCTAAAGTCTTGATGATTCTTGAGCATATTTTGTCTACATTAGTGGAGGGTGATGAACAGCGCAAGCATATGGATTATTGGTTTGATGGTTTGATGGAGAGTTTTGGCATGCATACATAGATTAAATTGTTGAGTAATTTTTGTGATTATGGTTGAATAGGCACTCTTGGGATCGAAACAGATTGTTGATGTGGTTTTACTGAAATTCGGGATCGTTTAAGAAATTGGAATTTTGGACTTTTGTGTGAGATTTTCTGAAATTGAGGCTAATTCAGTGTTGTTGACTTGATTCATAAGTTTGTGTCGTTTGTGTTTTTGAGTTTTCTAGTTTTGTGAGTTTAGTGTGAGTCTTTACTCGAGCGCGAGTAAATTTAAGTTTAGGGGAGTTTTTTTAGTCTAGTTTTGTGTTGTGTTTTAGGAAGCTTTTATTAATCTTTTTAGTTATTTAGTGCAGTATTTATGCTTTGTTTTTGCATGTTTTCAGGTTTTAGCTTATAAATAAAGGAAAAGAACAATTAGAGCAAATTGGCAGAAAAATGATGAAAATTTGGCTTTTTGCTATTGATTCCGTGAAAAGATGAATCCTCAAGCAATTTTATGGCTTCGGTGAATTTTCGAGACCAAAAGCACAAAAATTGAAGAAATTGTTAAGGGTCGTGGCGCTATGATGCTGAGCCGCGGCCCGGTCGAAGGCAGAAAGCCTGTTTTTCAGAAAATTGACATGGGTCGCGGCGCAGGAACAGAGGGCCACGACACGCCTAGCTTTGTCTTCCCAGAAAATTTACACGGGCCACGACACTGAAGAGGTTGGGACGCAGCGTGCCTAACGTCCATGCGAGCCTAAATTGACACGGGCCGCAACGCTTGAAATGTTGGGCCGCGGCCTACATTGCTTCTGAAGAAAAAAAAATAGGTGTTAAACCTAATTTGGAGAGGAGAGAAGTAGACTTTTGGATAGGACGATTTTGGGAGCAAGGAATACCTCGTGGAGCATCTCCATTCACTCTCAAGAGTTCTTTTTCTTTTACCTTAGAATTCTATGCTATTTTTCATTGTTGTTTATGTTTAGAATGATGATTATGAACTAAATTTTGTTTCTAGGGTTTTTAATGTAATCACTTGGATCTTTGTTATTTTCTATGAGGATTTCATGATTCTTTCTTCACTTCTATTCTAAATTATTTTATATGTTCTTAATGCTTGATCACCATTTGCATGCTTTATGATTTTGATTCGAAACCTGAAAAGTGAGAATTGATTATGCTATGATTGAATAATCAGAATTTTCATATTGGGTGAAAATACCTATATGAATTGTGTAGTTTTATGATTATTGTGTTCAATGCCTTTTATGTGTTGGAATTTATCAGAAGAATGTAGAAAATTCACATGTAAATTGAGTTCTTTGTTTCTTGAAAAAGAGTAAGAATCGTTTTTGTTAATCCGCTATTAGTTTAGGAAGAAGAACTGTGAAGTCTGATTAGCAAAATAATAAAGTGAACAGTTGATGAAATTAAAATCTCTAGTTCTTTATTTTTGAAGTTTTTATAATTGTTTGCTTTCTTTCATAGTGTTATTTTATGTTTATTGCTTTTATTATTTTAATATTTTTTAAACCAATTATTGTTGACCAAATAGAAATAGAAAATTAATTTTTTGGTAATTAGTAAATCAATCTTCGTGAGAACGACCTTTATTTATCATTGCATTACTTGTGTCGATTACGTATACTTGCGTATTAATTTTAGCAAACACTTATCTGGAACCTAGTAATTAATCCAGTTATGACCAAACCACTAATCTTGCAAACTAATATCGTCTCATGTCGAATAGCTCAAACATATCCATATAACAATGTGGTTTCACCCATAAATCACCAACATGCACATAAATATACAGATATGCCCTCAACGGGCCAAAATTACAAAAATGCCCTTCTAATAAGAAGTGGACCCACATGCAGGAAATTATCATCATATAATAACATAAATCACATGATCATGCATTTAATCACATAATTTCATAATAAATCAATTATGGCCCTCCTGGCCCCCTAATCCAGACATTAAACCACATTAGGGAATTTGAGACATTACAACTATTCCTTCCTTACAGAAATTTCGTCCTCGAAATTTACCTGAACAACTCGAGATACTGTCTCTGCATATTTGACTCCAGCTCCTAGGTCGCTTCGTTGACCTTACTGTTCCTCCATAATACCTTAATCGAAGGTATAGTCATATTCCTCAGGACCTTGTCCTTTCTATCTAGTATTTGGACTGGCTGTTCCTCGTAGGACAGATCTGCCTCAAGCTCCAGATCCTCGTAACTCAAAACATGAGTCACATTTGATACATACCTCCAAAGAGTTGAATCATGAAACACATTATGCACGGCTGACAATGTCGGTGGTAAGGCCAACCTATAGGCCACCTGACCAATCCTCTCCAGGATCTCAAATGGACCTACAAATCTAGCGCTGAGCTTGCCCTTCTTCCCAAATCTTCTCATCCCTTTCCATGGCGAGACTCTAAGGAAGACATAGTCTCCCACCTAGAACTCCACGTTCCTACGTTTGGGATCTGCATAACTTTTTTGTCTACTTTGAGAAGCGAGCATTCGAGCTTTAATCTTCTTAATGGCCTCATTGGTTCTCTGAATTGCCTTAGGTCCCAAGTATCTCCTTTCTCCTGTCTCATCCCAATGATTGGGAGATCTGCCTTTCCTACCATACAACATCTCATAAGGAACCACCCCAATGGTCGACTAATAGTTATTATTGTAGGAAAACTCTATCAAAGGTAGATACTTACTCTAGGACCCACCTAAGTCCAGCACACATGCTCGCAGCATGTCTTCTAATATTTGAATTGTCCTATCAGATTGCCCATTTTTCTGAGGATGATAAGCAGTACTGAACTTCAATTGTGTTCCCATTGCCTTCTGTAAACTTTCCCAGAACTTGGAAGTGAATGTGGGGTCTCGATCTGACACGATCAACCTCGGTGCTCCATGGAGGTGCACGATCTTTCTCACATAGAGATATGCATATTGGTCAAATGTATATGTAGTCCTCACTGGTAGAAAGTAAGTTGACTTGGTATATCGATCCACAGTAACCCATACTTAATCATGTTGACCTACAGTCCTGGGTAACCCCACCATGAAATCCAACGTGATGTCCTCCCATTTCCACTTTGGGATCTCTAGAGGCTGCAATAACCCTGATGGCCTCTGATGCTGGGACTTGACTTGTTGACATGTCAAGCACTTAGCCACATACTCCACCACGTCCTTCTTCATCCCAGACCACCAATATAGCAATCTTACATCCTGATACATCTTCTTGGTTCCTAGATGCAAAGAGTAAGGAGTAGTATGAGATTCATCAAGAATCTCTCGCCTCAAAGCAGTGTCTAACGAAACACATATCTGACTCTTGTATCTCAATAAGCCCATCTCTAAAACTGTATAATCTCTGGACATTCTAGCTAAAACATCTGATCTTGGTCAGTTGTGGATCACCCAACTGACCTTCCTTGATTCTCTCCAACAACGTAGACTGTAGCGTAAAATTGGCCACACTGGCCCACCAGTAACTCTATGTCAGCTCTGGTCATATCCTCTGCTAATACTCTGGATATCAGCCAAGCACTGAAAATCTATCCCGGACCCTTCCGACTTAAAGCATCTTCTACCACGTTGGCCATTCCTGGATGATACGGAATTTCACAATCATAATCTTTCACTAACTCCATCCAATTCCTTTGTCTCATGTTCAAGTCTTTCTGCGTGAAGAAGTAATTCACGCTCTTGTGGTCAGTATAAATCTCACACTTCTCCATAAAGGTAATGCCTCCATACCTTTAATGCAAAAAATACCACAACCTCTAACTCTAATTCATGAGTGGGATATCTCTGTTCATACTCCTTCAGCTGACGTGAGTCATAAGCAATCACCTTCCCTGACTGCATCAAAACACAACCCAAACCCTAATGTGAGGCATCATAGTATATCACAAACTTCTCCTGATCTATTAGAAGACTCAGAACTGGAGCTGTAATCAACCTCAGCTTCAGTTCTTGGAAGTTGTTCTCACACTTGTCTGACCACACAAACTTTTGATTCTTGCATGTCAGCTTAGTCAATGAAGTGGCAATCTTTGAGAACCCTTCCACGAAACATCTGTAATAACCTGCCCATCCCAAGAAACTCCTAACTTCTAAAGCATTCTTTGGCCTTGTCCAATCTCTGACCGCCACAATCTTAGTTGGGTCTACTTTAATCCCCTCCTCACTAACAATGTGCACAAGGAAAGTTACCTGAGATAACCAGAATTCACACTTCTTGAATTTTGCAAAACATCTGTGTTCCCTCAGTCTCTGTAGAACCAACATCAGATGCTGCTCATGTTCTGACTCTGACTAAGTAAAAACCAAAATATCATCGATGAAGACGATCACAAAATGGTCCAAATAATCCTTGAACACTCTGTTCATCAAATCCATAAAAGCAGTTAGGGCATTAGTCAATCCAAATGACATAACTAAGAACTCATAATGGCTAGATCGAAAAGCAGTTTTCGGTATATCTCCTTCCTTGACCCTCAGGTGATGATAACCAGATCGAAGGTCTGTCTTTGAGAATACTATTTTACCTTGCAACTGATCAAATAGATCATCTATCCTTTGCAGAGGATACTTGTTCTTAATTGTTAACTTATTCAGTTCTTTGTAATCAATACACATCCTCAGATAACCATATTTCTTTTTCACAAGCAGTACTGGTGCACCCCAAGGTGAGAAACTAGGTCTGATAAAACCTAAATCTAACAGCTCCTGCAGCTGTACCTTCAATTCTTTTAACTCTGCTGGGGCTATTCTGTAAGGTGCTCTAGACACTGGCTCCATCCCTGGTGCCAGTTCAATCACAAATTCAATCTCTCTATGTGGCGGCAACCCTGGTAGATCTTCTGGAAACACATCCAGAAACTCACAAACTAATCTGGTCTCTTCTGGTCCCACTGGCATGACTTGAGTGGTATCCACCACACTGGCTAAGAATCTTATGCAACCTCCTTGCAATAGATCTCTAGCCCTCAGAACATATATCATAGGTATACGAGGTCCATGCACAGTGCCAACAAATACAAAAGGATCCTCACCTTCAGGCTCAAAGGTTACCATCTTCCTTCTGCAATCTATGGTTGCCCCATACTTCACTAACCAATCAATACCCAGAATCATGTCAAAGTCAGTCATAATCAACTCTATCAAATCAGGTGACAAATCTCTACCCTCTACTATCACTGGCAATGATTTGACCCATCTTTTGGATACTACTAACTCCCAGTGGGTAACAAGGTCCCGAACCCCACAGCATAATAATCACATGGTCTACACAGTCTATCAACAATTCTACTAGCAACAAAAGAATGTGTAGCACCAGAATCAATCAAAATAGTATACGGGTTCGAGCACTAAAAAGTTTACCTGTAACTACTGAGGGTAAAACATCAGCTCCTGCCTGAGTCAATGCGAATACTCGAGTTGGGGTCGAGCTGTCCGCCTTTCTGGGTTCTACCTTTCTTGCTTTTGGGCTATCTTTCTTGAAATGTCCCACTGCCCCACATAAAATGCAAGATTTTTCCCTACACTCCCCCATATGGCGCCTCTTACTCCTAGGGCACTCTGGATAAGTCCTACAGGCCTCACTTCCACCCTGGTGGCCCATTGAAATACCACGTGGTTGCCTCTCAGGACTTGGAGCTGGGAAGGTATCAGGAGCCTTCCTCTTCTGATCATTGGAGCCTTCGCCCCTACCTGAACCTATAAATGGAGGTCCTGTCCTCCTAAACTCTCCTCTAGCTGCATTGTCTCGCCAGATCTTGTTCTCTGCGCTCTCAGCTGTGAGCACCTTCTCAACCACCAGTGCATAAGTAGTAACTCCAGCCACAGCGATGATACGAACATCCCGGGTTATTCTAGGCTGTAGCCCCTGGAGAAACCTCTCCATCCTGGTCCTATCAGTGGGCACCAGTTCCATTGCAAACTTGGCTATTCAGTCAAACTTTAAGGCATACTCAATCCCTAACAGACTCCCCTAAAGTAATTTGCTGAACTCTTTAGCTTTTGTAGCCTTGATGGTATCATTATAGTACTTTTCATTGAACAGAGTTTGAAACTCTTCCCAACTCAGGGCATTGGCATTTATGGTCTGGGATATCACTTCCCACCAAATTTGGGCATCCTCCTGAAACAAATATGTGGCACAAGCCACCCTCTCATTACCAAACACCCTCATAAAGTCAAGGATGGTGGTAACCATGCTCATCCATTGCTCAGCCTTAGTTGGATCTACATTGCCCTAAAAAACTGGAGGTTGTTGTTTCCTGGACCTTTCATAAAGAGGTTCCCATTTACTTCCAGCTTCTGGCAACTGCTCAACTGTTGGCACCGCTACAGGTGGTGCCTCTGATAAAACGTTCCTTGTAGGAACTTGTTGTTGTCTCAGGAGGCATATGTCTACTTCCTACCTCATAACTCTGGCCTGCAAATCAGCAAATAGCTATTGCCAGTTATCAGGAGCTGGCCGTGGAATCTGACTCTAGTCATTCTCTTGACCATGTTTATCATTCTTGCCCTGATCTTCCAGGGCAGCTAATAAATCTATCTGCCTTGGAAGCATATTATCAACTTACACTGTCCTGAAACAATCAATACGGTCAGTTAGGCAGTGATAGCTAAACCTCTTGCCACCTCACGGTCCAAGATCAAGCAGATATTCATCCATGTTCCATAATCATATCAATAAACATGTGTATTCATGATTATAAAAATTAACATTTAGCATTTAGCAATTAATAATTGACGATTAATAATGCAAATAAACATGTTCTAGCAATATCAGTACTAATAAGCACGTTCTTGCTTTTCATGCAGCAGTCAAGGCCCAACCTTATTAATGTATCTTATGTAGGTAGGTAAAGAATTTATATTCTATTTAAGCAATTAAACACATAACCACATAAATAGTTACCAAACCATGAGTTGAGCTTGTCTTCAGTGGAGAGTGTACATGCCCAGCCAGTCTACAGGAACCCTAAACCTTGGCATGCTCTAATACAAAGTTGCAACGCCCTGGTTACTCCAAGACCATTTCTATGGACTTTAAATAGTGCTTAACTCGCTAAACAAGTCATTAGGTTATAAACGTGCATCTAGGTGTTATTAATAGGACAGGGTGAAAATCTTGATCAAAAGGAATGGATATATTTAATTTAAAACGCTAAACTGTACATGTGCCCATAAAAGTGTTTACAAAGTTATTTACAATCCAAAATTCTCATTAAAGTGTAAAAATTACAACCCACTGACCTAAGCAGCAAAAATAGGGTTAACCTCTAGTTCCTTTGAGAAACACCTTGGCCGTGGTGGTCAAGCGACTGCATATGTACACATCGACATCTAAGCTCTCCAATCAAGGCTGGGTGAACTTTTGTTTCCCTTTACCTGCACCACATAGCACCCGTGAGCCAAGGCTGAACAAGAAAACTTATTACTGCATGTATACAATATCAATAAATGATTCTGGTAATCATTCTGGGGCTTGCAGCCCTAATCAGATAGGTGACTAATGAGTCACACTCAGGGGCTTTGCACCCTAATCAGCTTGGTGACTAATGTCACACTCTAGATAGGTGACTAATGAGTCACACTCTGGGGCTCCGCACCCTAAGCCACGTGACGTTTCAGTCATCTGAACCTTTTGGCCCTAGCTCTAAGTAACTAGCCTTTAGACTAGACAAGCGCTTTAGTTTTCTTCGACCTTTAGGTCGGTCAAGCATTTCATGCTCATGTTGATTAGATATAATCATTTCGGCCTATGTTAAATACATTAATGTCGTTCCTGACTCTTAAGCCAATACCATACGACTAGTGCTCCGTACTATTGCTGATCTTGATTGAAAAAATCATAGCTTCACGACCAATACTAAACACCAATGTCATTCCCTGACTAATAAGTCAGTGCCATTCACAAGTAAGCAAAGCTGCTGTGCATTTACAATGAAATCAATGTCCATATATAGAGCGCTCAATATGCCTCATCAATAATCATGCATGTCACATACTGGGTGCAGTTTTCTTACCTCTGGTTCAAGTGTAAAATAATAAAAGACCGACCCTGGAGAACGATCGATTCTTAAGTTCCTTAGCGGTCACCTAGTCATAACAAAATATGAAATCCCATCAATAAAATAAATCATAAAAGGTTCATGGTCTAAAACTCCACTCCAGGGACCTCGAATCGTACTAAAACGGTTAGTAGATTCGATCCCGAGCCTTAGGAAATGAAAACCCGCGCTCAAAACCCTTGAAAACCCCTCCTGGCACAAAAGGGAGGGACGGGCCGCGACCCGCCCCTAAGGGCCGCGGCGCGCCCCCAAGATAGAAACCCCTCTATCTGGGATACCAGGGGCGGGCCGCAACTTGACCCAGTGGGTCGTGGCGCGCCTCCTAGACAGAGCCCAGGGGAGGCTCTGGAATGGGTTCAAGTTGCGACTCACATGAACTCGATTGCGACTTGACCCTGTGAACCCAACTCCCCTGCTTATTTCTCAATTTAAACCTCAATCAAACCTTCACCAAATCAATCCCAAAATCACAGCCAACATTACTACAACATCACCATCAGTTTAGCAACAAAACCCAAGCTCTATAACACTAAAAACCATACCAAATAACCACTTCTAAAACCAAGATTCTCAAACCTTAAACTAACTCAAAAACAGAGCAAAACCAGGAAACTTCAACTAAAAAACTTACCTCAATCTTGAATTGAACCCCCTTCAATGGCTGAACACAACCTTAAGCTCACAAGCCTTAATCCCCTAGATTGAATCCTCAAGTTTCCTTCAAAAATCTCAACCCGAGAGAGGGAAAGAGAGATGAGAAAGAACTCTTTTTTTTTCCTGCCTAAAACTTTGTAGCCTTCCTAACCTTAAGTGTATCCCATGGTCAAAAGACCAAAATGCCCCTAAGGTCAATTAATTCCTTTACAGCCACCCAAGGGCAAAACAATCATTTCCCGTCTATTCCGTTAATTATAATTAACGTCTTCCAATGCTCACTATTCCCAATATTCTCAAATAATAATTAAATCATATCCCATTACCCGTTCATTCCCGGTAGTGAACTAAGTATCAAATTGCCCCTAGACTTACCCCGAGCCTGATAATTAGTCCCGTTATGACCAAACTGCTAATCTTGCAATCTAAGATCGTCTCATGTCAAATAGCTCAAACATATCCACATAACAATGTGGTTTCATCCATAAATCACCAACATGCACATAAATATACAGATATGCTCTCAACAGGCCAAAATTATGAAAATGTCCTTCTAATAAGAAGTTGACCCACATGTATGCAATTATCATCATATAATAACATAACTCACATAATCATGCATTTGATCACATAATTGCATAATAAATCAATTATAGCCCTCCTAGCCCCCTAATTTAGGCATTAAACCACATTAGAGAATTTGGGACGTTACAGAGAACCTCTCAACTTTACTCTCCCTCCCTGACTACTCCTCTAAAATTAGGCTCAATCATCTCGAAATTCCTTGGCAAACAAAATCGGTGGTACGAATCCATCGAGATTGATAGAATCTGAGAACAACTGATTGAGATAAAGAGAGAGAAAGAGAGAACTTCGTTAATTAATGTTACAGGAACAAAATGATCAGAGCATTGAGTACTAATTTAGAGAAATATCTGGATAGCCACCATAGTAGAGAATCGGGACCAAACCCTAAAGAAGGTTTTATAGCCATGTAAATGGTTTTTATAATTGTTTTGGATTGCTTGATGTAAATATTATGTTGACTTTTTATTTCGTACTATTCTAAAATAAACAAGTATATTTATTATATTCTAAAATAAGGCGCGTCCATTACACATGCCTTCTAACTAGTATAGATATATAAATTATGTGATATCAGCCACATTATTTCAAAAAGGGTACTGAACGAGATAATATATGGAAAATTTACAGGTGGTACTGTTTTTTCTATTTTATTTACAATAATCTCCTTACTTATTTTATTTACAAATTTACTATTTTTTAAACACTATTTCAAACTTTATTATATCGTTTTTTATTTCTTCACAAATTCAATATCTATTACTACAACATTTCTTACCTACCTACTTTTCTTTTTATTTTTGTCTTTTCTGCATTCTTTGTCCTTTCTCTAGGTGCATTAACTACTATTTTTTTTATTTTGCATTCTTTTTTTTAGCATTCTTTTTTTTTGCCTTTTATAAATTTTTGGTACATTTTTTTTTATCGTTTGGACTCAAGAGTGGTATCATCGCGACCTACTCTTCAAAATTGTCATTTTGTTATTGTGGAAAGCATAGATTTTCTCGTCGTCGCCAGAGAAGATGACCACAATTAAAATTAACATCTTAGTTTCTTTTATATATGGTCAACCAAAAAAGTTTCTTTTCTCCTTTGTTTAAAAAAAAAAGGAATGGTGTATTCAATAATTGTAATAAGTAGTTTATGTGTTGTATTTAAAAAGTAACAATGCAGTTGATTTTTAATTTAGTTAAACAAAAATTCATAATAAAAAACTAAAATGTGTATTTTTATTATAATTTGAAAGTAACTTCTAAGTTTCTTTTTCTTTTTTGTTGGATTAATAAAAGAGACAATATTATTTACATCTAGATTACATTAATGACTAAAAAGTGAATAAAAAAGTTACTATATAGTATATTAAAAGTAATTTTTGATGATAAGTTATATGGTAATTTGTAATACTTTAACTCATTAGTTCCTAAAAGTATCTTAAATAATAAGACACTATAATATAATCTAAAAAAGACTAATCAACATTTTAAGATAAAAAAATTTCAACAAATAAATTTTGGAGGTAACCAAAATGTATATGAAATAATATGCTCTAAAAATAAATATTTTTATGAAAAAGTAACCAATTAGTAACTCATTGCCATTATAAGTAACAAAAATGTTACTTTTGAAAACCCAGAAAAATGGGAAATTCTGGATTTCGGAAATGTTTCCAATTCGGGTATATTATTTTAAATCTAGTATTTTTTGATGATGTAGCAAGACATTTTTTTAAATAAAATTCTATAGGTAATTTTTGTAATTATTTTATGTTATATGCATATAATTTTAAAGATCCCATAATATATTAATATGATGATTGTAATTTTTTTAAGTATATTTGTATTATAAGTCTCAACATTTTTACCATATCGGTCAGTATAGGTAATAGACATGGTAAAGTGGCATACAAAAGTCATTTTGTAGTAATGTATGTTATATAAATAGGTAGATCAATAGACATAAATATGTCGGTCCAATAGACACGTTCACATTCTTACGTATATTATTTTTAGAGAATTTTACATAAAGTGCCAAAATTGACACAATTTTTACAATTTTATTGTCACACGACAATCTTTACATTCTTACTGTTTAAGTTTATCTTTTATCAGATATTATACTTTTATATATTACACATATTCTATCTTCCCTATCACATCACATCACATCACTCTTTCTCTTTCTTCTTCTTCCTCCATCACTTTTTCTCTCTTCTTCTTCTTATTCTTCTTAATTTTGTTTATGTTTCAAGTTTTATTATGTTTTTTTTTGTTTTTTTGTTTTGATTAGTTATATGTTGTTTTTATGTTGTTCTGTAGTGATTGTGGTGTTTTGTACCGTTCTTTGCCGAGTACTTTTGTCAAAGAAGCAAGTGGTAATGTTGAAAGTGATTGTGGTATTCTTCTTAATTAATTGTTTTGATGTTGTAGTCAGGTTGAGATAGGTATTGATGTTCCTAAGTTAGATGTTGTCCAATTAGTACATGAGATTAAAGTTACTCTTGATATTCAAAAGAGGAGTGTCAAGCCTGGACTAGCTTTGAAGTCTTCTTTCAGGAAGAACTGTGTATGTGTTTTTTTTTTTTGTCTTTTTTTTTTTTAAATTCTGGATTATGTAAGAAAATATACATATGAATATTTTAGTTAGGTAATGCATATGTGATTGAAGACATGTTTTATTATCAATGTTAAGTTGTTTTTCAATTTTTTTGAGTTTTTTTTTTTTTTTAAATAAACAAACAAGGCCAAAGCACCTTAAGAGAAACTAAATAGAACGAACTGTAAGTGATGTTTATAAGTCATAGAAACAGTGCATCAACAATGCATAAAAAGTATGACGAATTATTTAAAAATTTAAAAACTAACTGTTAGTCTAAAGAAGCACTTGCAAAAAGTTGTAAAAGATTGTATAATAATAATAATAATATAAAAATGAGGAAATGAAAGTGCATGATGCAAATGAAGAGAGAGAAAGTTCTTTTTCTAAAAATAAAGAAAGAGAGAGATGGATGGAGCAGGTAAAAAGTATTATTTATATTTTTTTATTTCAATAAAAACAAAAGTTGCATAAAGCTTTTTGAGACATTTATGAGTATTTGATATCTTATGGTCTTTTTTTTGGTTACTTTATTCATTCTTATCTTTCCTTTTTCTTTTCCGATCCTTAGTACTCATTATCTTTATTTTTTCTTTTCTTATGCCCAATACATCTATCTTCATCTCTTTCTTTCATTCTTTTCAAGAATGGTTGATGTTGTTGTTGAATGTAATCACACATAATAGATATCTTTTGATGTCTGTTTCCTTAATATTTAGTTGCATGTAGAAAATAAGATTGCCTTCATCCATTATTTTTAGGGGTGGGTATCCTTCTTAAACTTGATATTGTAGTTGAATGTGTGTTATTTCGGGGTTGCAACGTAGTTTATGCAACAATGTTTGTACCAGGTCTTCATACTTGCAATCAATCTGTAGCGTCCCAAAACTTCTAATAAAGTTTAGTACCTTAATTGGCATGTCAGGGCAGCATGACTAGAATTTATGTGAGTTATATTAGTAAATAATCGATTATGCATGATTGTGTGTATTAAATGTGTTTAAAGACCCGCTTTTGTTAGAAATTGATATTTTCGTAATTTTGACCCGTTGAGGGTATATTTGTAAATATTATCTGTTATGTGCTATGAGACTACATTATTATGTGAGTATGTGTTATTTTTGGTATGAGTGGACCCTTTCGAGCGGTTTTAGCGAAAAACTCACAATGGGGGTAAATGCCCGCCTCAGGTTGAGCCTAACGGTAATTTGGAAATTTAATATGTTGGGAATTTTTGGTAATAAAATAAATTTGTGGAATAATAATGTTTGGTGGAATAGTGGATTCAATTGGGAATCAAAGGTGTAATTTGAGGTTTAGTGGAAATATTAAGCTAAATGACTGGTATGCCCTTGAAGATACTTTAGAGGTTAAGTGAATGGAGGGGTAATATAGTCATTTGACCTATTAGTTAGTGAAAAATGGACAAAGGCAATTGAGTACCTATCCCACACGTTCAAAGCTTCACCTTGTCTTGGGGTTTTTCTTTCTTCAAGCTAAACCAAAAACCCAAGGGTATCCAAGCTTGATCGAGGTGGTTGGAAGGATTCGTAGGAGAATTGAAGGGGTCAAGAGACTTAGAACTGCCAAGGATCTCTACAACTAGCTGAGGATTTCGAATTTTTACAAGGTATTGAGCACTTTCCTTGGTGTTTTCTTTTAGTTCAACTTGTGTTCTTGATTTTGAGGATTTTGGGTTTGAACTTTTAGAATTTGGGGACTCTAGACACTTTGGTGTGTGTATTAGTATTAGTGAGTTGTTTGTAAACTGAATTGAGGATTAAATTGCTACCGGAACTCTTGATTTTGGGGTTGAATTCTCAGAATTAGGGCAAAGAGTTGAGTTTATAACTCAATACTTTATATCTTTGATGTTAAGCTTAAATTGTAAGTTTGGTTGATGTCTATAGGATGTTTGTTGGTGATATAGTCGTAATATGGTTATTTTGGCCTTTGGGTTGGAGAAAAATCGAGATTCAAGTATGTTTTTGCTGGATTTGAGGTGTAGAAATCATAAGATTCAAGTTTGGGGAAGAACACATTTCTAGATTCGTTTTCCAATTTACAGGGACCTAGCGCGACCGTGCTAGTGTGTAGCGCAACCACACTAGTGTCTCATACTCCCATAAATTTTAAATTTGATTGGGGGTTTCCAGGCTACTATCGCAACCATTGTTAGGGCCCTAGAAAGACCAAATTTTTTGTGGGTGCGATCGCACCAGGTGACTCGAAATGTGCATCTCGTTATCTAAACAAATCATATGCCCAAGGAATATATTATTGAGACTTGTTATCTAAAGTTATATGTTTGTTATCTAAACAAATTATATGCTTGTTGTCTAAACAATTATATGCTTGTTATCTAAACAAATCATATACTCAAGAACTAAAAACATACCATACATAAACATATCAAAACATAAGAACACATAAAATCTATCCTATTTTCCTTACCAACACCGGGATATTTGAGAACAAGGACGGGATTTGGAACACTCCTAAAACCAACAATAAGAATGGTGAGTATTTCTAAAGATAAGAGATGATAAAGAAGAGAACTAAACCACCAAGAAGAAGCTTACCGAAAAGAAACCTTAAGTTCAAAGAACTTTAGTACCTAACAAAGAATCGAAAACAAGGAGTTGGGATTTGAGTAAAGAAAACTAAAGAACCATACAGAAAAGAACTTAAGAATAAGAATATCTTTGGATGTACTAGAACCAATCTACACCTCGATATTGAAAACACACTCTATATCTCACTTCCCAAGTGTTTATAAAGCTTATGATGATAAAGCTTTTATCCCAAACCCAAGTGTATCACTCTATAGTAACCCTAGCAGCTTGAAGGCTCTGAACACAGCTTGAAGAATGAGAGAAATGGCTGGGTACTAGGTCCTATTAATAGAGTTCAAGGTATGAAAATATCTTCTTTTAGCTTGAATAAAATAATGAATATCAATTGAAAAATATTTGAATATTCGTTCAACAGGTGCTTAAGACTCGGTCAAAAACGTTCAGGGGCAAGTCAAGAGGTTAAGGGATGAATCAAGCTCGGTTTCTACAATGTTTGAAAATGTGGTCCTAGGGCCGATATATTGCACACCCTAGGTGATATATCGTTGGCCCTATGTCCCGAGTGCTCGTGGTTTCGTTTGTGCGAAGTTGACGTGTTTTTCGTATCTTCTGTGTGGCGATATATCGCCCCTATAGCTGCGATATATCGACATACGTTGATATATTAGACACATAATTACACTTTATCAACTTAATTTGAATTGGATAAACAACTTTGACTGAGTCATAATACGACTTTAAAGTTGCTGGAAGGTTCTAGAGCTTCTAGATCTTTCTTTTATTAAAACTATTCATCAAAAATACTTAATTCCTTAATAAACATGTACACGACAAGTATCGTGATCTTATTAGTTCTATTTAAACCTTATAGTAAAATAAATGACCTCTTTATACTTAGTTATATTATTCAAACCTTATGTTATAATTAATATTCTTAAACTATAGGTTAAACTTATAAAATCTATAGGTGTTGCTACGAGTGTTCAACTAAGTCCCAGCTTGAACCAAAATCCACGGTAACTATCATACTATAACTACTACTACTACTATCTAACAAGCTAAGTAAAGTTCTGAGACTCTACAATTCTCCCCTACTAAAAATAATTTCGTCCTCGAAATTTACTTACCCAAAAATTCCAGATACCGGGCTAACATGTCCTCCTCCAACTCCCACGTTTCCTCCTGTTCAGAACTATTACTCCATAGGACTTTGACTATCAAAATATTCTTGGACCGTAACTCTTTCATCCCTCTATCTAGGATGCTAACCAGTCGTTCCTTGTAACTCAAGTCTTTCTGGAGTGCTATCGTATCGTACTTGAGGATGTGAGATGGGTCTAACACATATCTACACAGCATCGAGATGTGGAACACATTGTGGCTATCTTCTAGAGCTGGCAGTAGGGCTAATCTATATGCAACTGCTCCCACTTTGTCCAATATCTCAAAAGGACCTATAAACCGAGGACTAAGCTTGCCTTTCTTCCCAAACCGCTTCACACCTTTCATAGGAGATATCTTTAAGAAGACTTGATCTCTGACTTTGAATTCCACATCACGCCGCTTGGCATCCGCATAACTTTTTTGACGGCTTTAAGTAGCGAGCATACGCTTTCTAATCAGCGCTACTGCTTCCTGAGCTTTTCTAACAGCTTCAGGACCAAGAAGTTGCCTTTCTCCTACCTCATCCCAATGTAACGGAGATTGACACCTTCTTCCATAAAGTAGCTCGTAGGGTGCCATCCTGATTGTTGACTGGTAGCTATTGTTGTAGGAGAATTGTAACGCCCTGGATAGCCAAGACCGTTACACTGTGTGTTTATAAAAGTGATAGACTTGCTAATCAAGTCATTTAGTTGAAATTGTGTTACTGAAACTATAATGTACTAGGGTTAAAAGATTTTGGCCTCAAAAGTCGCATTTCTTATATATAACATTTCCTGTTTACACGGGATCCCAAAATAATAGGTTTAAAACCATTTACAAAAGATTCACAATCTAAATACAGTATTAGCCATATTAAGGCAAAACAGACAATTAGGCAATCTCTGTCTTGATCCACTCCTCGGCCATGGCGACCGAACAGCTGGCTATGTACATTCAACCCCGCAGCTCTCCATCTCAGGATTGGTCCAACTTGCCTTTGCCTTTACCTGCACCACATAGCACCCGTGAGCCAAGGCCCAGCAAGAAAACACGACAACAGAGCATAAGCAACCAACAAACAATCGAATATCTCATATTGCATTTCATATTCTCCACCATAAAAACATTCAGAATAATCAAGTATTCAGCATACTAAACATATCAACTCATATCATACATCAGTTCACAAATGATAACTAGGGTTAACGCCCTCAGGCCGCACCCTCCGTTATCCCACTGACTCCAGCCTGCTTAAACCGAGCTCAGTGAATATTAAGCTGTCCTCGGCTACCAGTGGCCAAGCCGCGCCCTGTGTGCAAATATTGTGTACAGCACCCTTAGGTCGCTATCACATGTCCCATGGCATAATAACATCATTGACATTATACAGATATCGGGAGCACTTAGTCCCATCACAAACACATAACCGGGTGCAGTTTTCTTACTTTTAGATTCGCTAGCTTTGATCACTTGACTCCTTGAGCACGATCCCTCTTGAGCCCTAGCGCTCACCTAATCACAACCATAGGTCAATGTCATCACCAAACCTCAAGTCCAAAACCTAGCCTCGGGACCAATCCCGAGCCCCCGGGAAGTCCTGATTCCACCAAACAGGGTGGTGGAATCGAACCCCGAACCCTTGGTCAAAAACCCTTGTAAATAACCCTAAAATCCCTTTCTGGAAACAGGGCAGCGCTACAACGCTCTAAGGAGGGCGCTATAGCGCTACAAGCAGAACCAAAATCCCCCAGAAATCATGGCCTAGCGCTACAGCACCCAAAGGCTAGCGCTGTAGCACTAGTCACAGACAGCCAACAGCACATTTTTCCTTCCTGCGATTTCCCCGAGCCAAACTTAACCAAAACTTCTCCAAACCTTCACCAAACTCAAAATCAAGCTCACTAACACACTCCACTCATCCCAAATACTAAAAACCCAAGCACATGCATCCCTAATCTCAAAATTCACCATAGTTGACCCTAAACTCAGAAACTCAGCAGAAACCAGTCAAAACATCAAAGTTTAAAGCTCATAATTTATACCTTTGATGGAAGTTCGATTTCAAGTTAGCCTCTAGACGTCCTTAGCTTGTTCTTCCCCAGTTCCTTGGCTTGAATTCCCCTAAAGTTCTCACCAACTCAGCTTAGACACCATAGCTTAAACCAGCCAAACCAGAAACTGAAAACTCTAAAGGCTTACCTCAAATATTGATGTGATCCTGCTAACCCCTTGCCAAACCTTCAAGCTTAGCTTAGTATTCTTGTTACTCAGCTTAACCTAGCTCCCTTCTGAGTTTTGCTCCAAGAAGAATGAAGAGAAATGGTGAGAGAACCACAAACCGACCTTAAGAAAACTACTTTGTTTTCCGTCCTTTTCTTTTTCTTTCTTTTCCTTATTTTCTTTCTTTCCTCAGCCTTCTACATTACTCTACAATTTCCACTAAGTATAAAGCCTCAGCACACTTATCTCTTGTAAGCCAATTGACCATAATGCCCTCCCTTTTAATTTTAAACCTTTAAGTGCATCTAGGGCATTTTAGTCATTTTACCCCAATTCCTCGAATGTCTCTAATATTTACCGCTTACTTCCCGATACCTAATTAATCACCAATTATATTCCTCATTATCAAAATTAACCTCAATATATTCTCAAAATTTCCATTTATACCCCCAGGCTCACCCCGAGCCGGGTATAAATCCCCGCCGTGACTTTTTCGCTAATCTACTCACTAGGATCGTCTCAAGTCACTTTTCACAGATATATATCCACATAATAATGTGGTCTCAACAATTATCACACACATATATATTCAGTTATGCCCGCAATGGGCCAAAATTACGATTATGCCCTTCTAACCTAATCAGGGCCTGCATGCATACTAATACACATAGTCATGCATCTCAAATATACAAATAACCATATAAACATGCTTTTCACATAATCATGCATTTACTCATTTAGATCACACATAATTCCCACTATGCCCTCCAGGCACACTAATCAAGGCCCTTAAGCCTTATTAGCGAATTTGGGTCGTTACAAGAATTCTACCAGCAGCAAGTACTCACTCCATGATCCTCCGAAATCAAGTACACAAGCGCGCAACATATCTTCTAAAATCTGTATGGTACGCTCGGATTGTCCATTGGTATGAGGATGAAATGTCATGCTAAGACTTAACTTGGTACCCATGGCTTGTTGCAAACTTCCCAAAATCTCGATGTAAACACTGATCCTCAATCGGATACTATTGTCTTTGGGATTCCATGCAGTCATACTATTTCTTGGACATAAATGTCTGCGTATTGATCTATTGTATATGAAGTCTTAACAGGCAGGAAATGAGCTGACTTGGTTAGTCTATCTATTACTACCCAAGCCAAATCATGCTGCTTATTTGTTCGTGGCAAACCTGTCACGAAATCCATGACTATGTCGTCCCATTTCCATTATGGAATGCTAAGTGGGTGCAATAAGCCTGCAGGCCACTGATGTTCTGCTTTCACTTGCTGGCATACTAAACATTTAGACACAAATTTTGCTATATCTTTCTTCATTTCTGGCCACCAAAATATTGCCTTAATTTCGTGAGTCATCTTGGTCGACCCTGGGTGAACTGAGTATAGGGTATTGTGCGTTTCTTCTAAAATCTTCATCTCAATCTCTTGATCATTCGGCACGCATACCCGATCCTTATATCTCAATAACCCCTGTCTTGATATCGAGAAATCTATGGCCTTACCTTCTTTAACTGCATCCATATGTGCTACTAATGTGTCATCATGCCCTTGCCTAATCCGTATTTCTTCTAACAGACTTGACTGGATAGACAAGTTAGCCAGCTTACTAATGACTACTTCTATTCTGGCACTGATCAGCTCCTACTGTAGCATCTTTTCTATTCCAGCTAATGCTGCTAGACTTCCATAACTCTTTCTACTTAGCGCATCAGCAACTACGTTTGCCTTTCCCGGGTGGTATAGGATTTTGCAGTCATAATCCTTTACTAGTTCTAACCACCTGCGCTGCCTCATGTTGAGCTCCGTCTGAGTGAATAAATACTTGCTTTTGTGGTCTGTATAAATCTCACACCGTTCTCCATAAAGATAATGGTGCCAGATTTTCAACGCAAAACCACCACTACCAACTCCATATCGTGTGTTGGATAGCGTTGCTCGTACTCCTTCAGCTGCCTTGGAGCGTATGCTATCACCTTGTCATTCTGCATCAGCACACAACCCAACCCTTGCTTCGATGCATCACAGTAGACTACAAAATTGTCGTTGGGTGTCGGTACACAAAGTACTGGTGCTGACCATAGTTTATCCTTAAGAAACTGGAAGCTCTCTTCACACTTATCAGTCCAATTGAACCTTTGTTGTTTCTGGGTTATGTTAGTAAGTGGAGTGGCTATCTTAGAAAAGCCTCTACAAACCTCCAATAATAACCTGCTAATCCCAGAAAGCTTCTTACCTCTGATGCGTTCTTTGGTCTTGGCCAACCCTTCACAGCCTCTACCTTAGATGGGTCTACTACAACTCGATCCTTGGATACAATATGGCCGATAAATGCTACTTGCGAAAGCCAAAATTCGCACTTCTTGAACTTGGCGTAAAGTTGATGCTCTTTTAGTTGTAACAAGATCAACCTTAAATGTTCCTCGTGCTCGACTTCGTCCTTTGAGTACACCAAGATATCATCAATGAACACTATGATGAATTTATCCAAGTAGTCCTTAAAGACCTTATTCATTAAATCCATAAACGCGGCTGGAGCGTTGGTAAGACCGAAAGACATAACTAAAAACTCTTAATGCCCATAACGAGTTCTAAAAGCTTTCTTAGGAATATCCTCTTCCCGTACCTTGAGCTAGTGATACCCAGACCGTAGATCAATCTTTGAGAATACGATCGCTCCTCGGAGTTGATTAAACAAGTCGTCAATCCAGGGTAGGGGTACTTATTCTTAATCCTCACCTTATTCAGCTCACAATAATCTATGCACATCTGCATGCTTCCGTCCTTTTTCTTCACAAATAGAACCGGTGCTCCCCATGGCGAATGGCTCGGTCTAATGAAGCCCAAGTCTAAGAGTTCTCGTCGCTGCGTCTTTAACTCCTTGAGTTTGGCAGGTGCCATCTGCTATGGTGCCTTGGAGATAGGCTCGGTGCCCAGTACTAGTTCGATTTTGAAGTCAATTTCCCGAGTCGGCTGCAACCCTGGTAAGTCGTCGGGAAATATTTATGGGAATTCTTTTACAATGCGGATGTCTCCAACTTTTACTGGTTTTTCCTTTACCACATCCGTGACATTGGCTAAGTATGCTTTACATCCTTTTATAATCATCCTTTGAGCTTTGAGAGATGAAATAAACAGTGTGCATAATCCTAAAACTTGTCCCATGAAGCATAGTCTCTGGCTGTCAGGAGTCATGAATATCACTTGCTTACGTCTGCAGTCGATGGTTGCGCCATGTCTTTCTAGCCAGTCCATGCCCAGTATCACGTCAAAGTCCTTGATCTCCAGTTCTATCAGGTCTCCTTCGAGTTCTACGTCCTCAATCTTGATCGGTACGCCTCACTATCCGTGATGATAGGACTGCTTCGCCCGAAGGCAACTCTGTTACAAACCTAGTTCTAAATCTTTCACAAGGTTTGTCTAATTTCTCTATCATTCCTAACAAGATATAAGAGTGAGTGGCTCCTGAATCAAGTAATATCGAACATACATTATTGATGATAGAAATCTGACCTGTAACTACTTTATTGCTAGCATCAGCTTCTCCTTGGGTTAAGGCAAAGACTCTGGCAAGAACCATCTTGTTGTCCCTTTTCTCCTCTGGCTTGAGCAGAGGACATTGCCTCTTTTGGTGACCTTCCTGACCACAGTAGAAGAATCCCTTGGTGTTTGAAAGCACACACCAGGATGTTTCTTTTGGCACTTAGCACATTGCGGGTATTCTACATAACCTGACCTATTACCTCCATTGTTCGTCCGTGCCCTTTTATCGTTGCCGGATTGCTTGTTGTCAGGATGCCTTCTTTTCTGACTATTACTATAGTTGCTAGACTGATGGCTGTTGTGGTTGTTGTTCCGACCATTCAGAGGTTGACTTTGCTGTTTAGGCTCAGGCTTACTGGCCTCCTCTTTACTAACATTTTCCTGAAGCCTTTCTACTTCTATTGCCGTTTCTAGAACATCTGCATAGGTAGTATTTCCCGGGTTTGCTAGCTTAACCCCTAGCTCAATATTTGGTTGAAGTCCTCTAACAAACTTGGTCACCCTCAGAAAGTCAGTTAGAACCATTTATGGTGCAAACTTGGCTAATCGGTCGAACTACCGAGCATACTCTGCTACTGATAAGTTCCCTTACTTAAGACCAGCGAACTCCTCGAACCTTGTGGCGATGACTACAGAATTGTAGTAATTTTTGTGGAACAACTCCACAAATCTGGTCCAAGTCATGGTGGCGACATCGTGAGTCTGCTGAACTAAGTCCCACCATATTCTAGCATCTTTCTTAAGCAGAGACAAAACACAGGATATGCGGTCCGCGTTGCTGAGATTCATGTGCACTAGGATCGGCTCCACATTTCTGAGCCATTCTTCCGTCTCAAAGGGGTCTGTTGTCCGCTCAAAGTTTGGAGCATGTTGCTTACGAAACCACTCATAAATTGGCTGGGTATGGCGCATAGTTCGCCATTGGCCATCCCCCATAAGGACCTACTTGATGGGGTGCTTGAGCCATTTGCGGAGGCGGAGGCTGAGTCTGAGGCTGAGCCTGTTGTCACTGTTGCTGCAGTAATTCCTCAACTTGTTGTCCTAGTCTGGCAATTTCTGCAGTGTTGTCAACCGGCGACGGCGGCGGTACATTTCAGTGGCAGTAGTACACACTCCCTTTCTACGAACTGGAGGGGCTTCATTATTCTCAGGAGCAACGCTGGCGACATTGGCATTGGTGCGTGCAGACCTTCTGAGCGACATCTTCAGCGGAGTTCTAACAGTTGAGAAAAACATGTTAGAACTTACCTTAATAGGCTCTAAGAAAAAAACTTAATCTAAGCAAACATAACTCGGACCTATTAATTATGATTTCTTATGAAAAAAATTATATAAGCATTCATTATCATTAGGGTGTGTTTCTATACTTAGAAAAATAAGCTATCTTTATTATTTTCTAAGTCTGTTTCTAATCATCCTATATGACTTAATTTTCAGACTAGAAACCCGTCGTTGTTCCAAAGTTAACCATATAGAGGGAGGCCTGGGATCAGTAAAATCGTTCCCACTACTATGACCCCCTAACTCTCAATATAGAACCCGATCCATTGATTTGTATCCACCCTCACCGAACTTGGTCATTATTTATTATGATTGCAAAAGAAAATCA